>NC_134539.1:137221024-138569024 GCF_050624435.1 Tenrec ecaudatus
CTTGCTTTAGCCCTCAACATGTAACAATCATCCCACACACTCCAGTTCTCGAGATAAAATTAAACAGAGCAAGAGTGCCACAACACTCAGAAGATGTGATCTGATGCCTAAGCGTCGGAGTATGTAATGCGATATGGTAAACTTTTTAGACAGAGAATAAAGTACGGGACCCGCATAGGTGTTCACTGTGGCTACCAAGGCATATATGTATTGTAGGCGATATGCGTCCGCCAACTCTAGCAGCCCAATCTGTGTGTGTACAAGAGGTGAGAGGTGCGTGTGTTGTGCGCGGGGAAGCTGTTTTTGCCAGCTGTCCCGTCCTGGGATCCCCATTTCTGAACTCTATAACCTTACAGGCACGAGGGGCAAGAAATGCAGCGGGGACGTGGCCCTCACACAAGTGATGTGGCCCACAAGTGTATTTGTTCACCTAACACAGCTGTCACGGAATACTGCCACCTTTGTACGTGGCCCACCAGCTTCCTAACAGAGTCCAGCATCCACTCTCCATCCGGTCCAACCATTCATTGTCGTTTAGAAGCCGCTCGTTCCCTTCAATTTCCTCCCCTCCCGCCTTCCTGTCACACTCCCTGTAAAACGCACTGGGCTTCCATACCCTGGTCCCCATCACCTACTTGAGCAGTGTCCCCGCCCGCCCCCTTCTCTAACCCAAGCTGGTTCCCTGCACCCAGCCTGGCAGCGTCTGCCGGCGGGGAGAGCCTTTGGCACGGCCAGTTCGTTCCTGCCATTCGGAGGTGGGTCTCAGTGTGCCCTCCTCCGCCAAGTGCTCGCTCTGCGCCATCGTTAGCCTCTTACCCGAGTCTAAGGCGATCCCCGACGGGCTTCCTTTGCCGCCCCCACCCCCCGCAACCCACCCACTCGCCCTAGAATCGGAACCCCGCCAGGGAAGGGCACCGGGCACCGGGCCGCTCCATCCCGGCTGGCGCTCATCCCTGGACCGCGGGATGCCGCCCGGGCCGCCTACCTGTCGGCCAACTCGAGCACCTCGTGCACGCTGCCCGTGCTGACGCGGATGCGGCCGGTGTACATGTACTCGATAACGGCTTCCACCGTGTCGGGCTCCGGCCCCGGCTCGGAGCTCCACTTGCGCATCTCCACCCGGCCCGAGCGGGATTCGGAGAACTGGCCCGAGAGCAGGGGCGTGAAGTACTCGGTGGCGGCGGCCAGCACCGAGCGGTGCGCCCGGAACTCGCGGCCCCCGGCGCCGCCGAAGCACAAGGTGATGTCGCAGAAGAGGCCCTGGCGCCGCTGCTCGTTCTGCCTCCAGGACAGCTCCGAGCAGTGCGAGCTGCACTCGAAGTCCTCGGCCTCCGGGCCGGGGTCTCCCCCGCTCGCCTCCATCGCCGAGATGCCCGGGCCGGGCCCGAAGTCCACCGCGCCGCTGCCGCGGACCTCGGCGGCCAGCCCCGCGGAGCCGGCGGCCGCCGTCTCCATGCTCTCCATCTCCAGCACCTGAAGGGACGCGGCCGCGGCGGCCGCCGCCGCCGCCGCCACCGCCGCCGCAGCCATCTTGACGCCGCCGAGCCGCGACTCCGCAGCCGGCGAGCGGAGCGGCCGTTCTGGGGCGACGCGGAGGATTCTGGGAAGGTGGTGGGCGGGGGGCGGGGCCCGGCCGCGGCCGGCGCTGCGCACGCGCGCCGCCTCCCACCGCCGCTCGCGCGCGGGAACCTGCCGCCTCGCCGACGCCGTTGCGAACCCGTCGCCCGCAGAGCGCGCTGGAGGGAGACACGCGGGCATTGGGAGCAACAATGGGAGTCGCCTCGCGAAGGTCAACAGGACAGCGATTGCATGCTTCCCCGGGCTCCCTAGGTGCCGAGGGGGCGGTTCCGACTCGAAGCAACCTCACACCTTGGTGTTCGGTTCGACTCCGTGCGACCGACCGTATGCAAAACAGAGCGAAACACTGCCCGGCCCGACGTCATCCTCACAATTAGTCATTTTTATGAGCCTTCGATGCGGCAGTCACTGTGTGACTGTCCAGGGACGTCCTCTTTTTCGCTGCGCCTCCACCAAGAAGTGCAGCCTTCTCCACGGACTGGTCTCTCCCGACAACCTGTGCGAAGTACCAAGTCGCGCATCCTGGCCTCCAAGGAGCACTCGGGCCAAGACAAATATTTGTTTGTTTGTGTTGGCAGGCCATAGTACTTTCGGTATTCTTCACCAGCACCATAATTCAACCACACTGCTCTTTCTTCCGTCTTCCTTATTCCATTTCCAATGTTCACATGCATCTGAGGCAATTGAAATGATTATGGCTTGGGTCAGGTGCACCTTACGCCTCAAAGTAATCTTGCTTTTCAACACTTTCAAGAGCCCTGTCCATGTATAGCAGATCTTCCCAATAGAATGTGTCCTTTGAACTCTGGACTGCTGCTTCCATGAGCGCAGGTTGTGGTTCCCAGCAAGACACAATCCCTGACAGCTTCCATCTTTTCTCCATTCGCCATGATGCCACCACTGTTTGGTTGTAAGAGTTTTGGTTTTCTTGATTTTTGAGTTGTAATCCATACTGAAAATCCTTGATGTTCACCAGCAAGTGCTTCGAGTCCTCCTCATTTTTCAACAAACGAGGTTGTGGCATTAGTTTGTTTTCAGGACTGTCTCTTGACCCGGTTACAGGCTCCACCTGAGAACCATGTAGTGTTCTGGAATTTCCATTCTTCTCAATGCTATTCATATGTCTGGGCATAGTAAATAAAACACAAGCAAGCATATTTCTGGTGTTCTCTGCTTTGAGATAAGATCCATCTGACGTCGGCAGTGATATCCCTCATGCCGTGTCCTCTTCTGGATCTGTTCCGAACCCATCAGTGTACTGCCCCAACCATTGCTGGATGATCTTCGGCAACATTTTACTTGCATGTGATATTAATGATATTGTTCTGTAAGTTGAACATTCTGTTGGGTCACCTTTTTGTTTAATGAGTACAAATATGGGTCTCTTCCAGTCAGTTGGTCAAGTAACTGTCTTTGAAATTTCCTAGCATAGACAAGAGAGTGCTTCTAGTACTTCACCTTGTTGAAATATTTCCATTGGTATTCCATCAATGGCTAGTTTGGGGCTAATTGCTTTCAGTGCAACTTGAACTTTTTCCTTCAGTATAATTGGTTCTTGATCATATGCTACCTCCTGAAATGGTTGAATGTCAACTAGTTCTTTTTGGTACCGTGACTCTGTGTATTCTTTCCATCTTCTGTTGATGCTTCCTGCATCGTTCAATATTTGCCCATAGGATCTTTCAATATTGCAACTGGAGGCTTGAATTTTTTCTTGCGTTCTTTCAGTTTCAGATATGCCGAGAGTGTTCTTCCTTTTTGGCTTTTTAACTCTAGGTCTTTAGACATTTCATTATAATATTTTACTTTGTCTTCTTGAGCTTCCCTTTGAAATTTTCTGTTCAGCTCTTTGACATCATCATTTCTTCCATGTGCCTTATAGCCTTATACACTATGATCAAGAACTAATTATAATGGAGTCTTTTCTGACACCCATTTTGATCATTTCTTTTCGTTTTTCCTGTGTTTTTAATGACCCTTTGTGTTCTTCACTTATGATGTTCTTGCTGACTCCCACAGCTCTTGTGGTCTTCCTTCATTAATATTCAATGCATCAAATCTTTTCCTGAGATGTCCTAGACCAGTGGTGCTCAACTTCCCTAATTCCGCGACCCTTTCATACAGTGCCTCATGTGGTGGTGACCCGCCCCCAACCATAAAATTATTTTTGTTGCTACTTCATCACTGTCATTTTGCTACTGTTATGAATCAGGAGACCCCTGTGAAAGGGTCATTTGACTCCCAAAGGGTCATGACCCACAGGTTGAGAACCGCTGATCTCATTTTAGCTGCTGACATTGAGCCTCTGCATTGTCTCTTCCCACAGAGGTAGCCAATATGATTTCTGTGTATTCCATCTGGAGCAGTCCAGGAGTATAGTCACCTTTTGTGTTGTTGACAAAAAAGGTATTTGCGATGAAGAAGTCATTGGTCTTGCAAAGTTCCATCACGTGATCTGCTTTGTTTCTCTGTCCAAGGCCATATTTTCCAACTACCGTCCCTTCCTGTTTGTTTCCAACTTTTGGATTCCAATTGCCAAAAATTATCAATGCATCTTGATCGCATGTTTGATCAATTTCAGACTGAAAATGTTGGTAGAACTTTTCATCACTGGCTTTTGTGGTTGGTGCGTAAATTTGAATGATAGTTATATTGATTGGTTTTCCTTGGAAATCCGTTAACTATAACCCTATCACAGGCAGGATTGTACTTCAAGACAGATCCTACAAACAACAGAACAAAACTCTGTCAACCTTACATGCAACAGAACAAAACTCTGTCTGGTCTTGTGACCTCCTCACAATGGTTGCTGTTTGAACCCAGAGTTGCAGCCACTGTGTCCATCCATCCCCGTTTCCTACGATCTTCTACTTTACCCAGCATGGTATTGTTTGTCGGGGACTGGTGTCTCCTGATAACTTGTCCAAAGTATAGGACACAAACTTGCAGTGGCAATGGATTATTTACAATGACTCTTCTAGCCAAAGTATCTAATTCCCACCAAATGAATTTTTCCTATATGGGTCGGGAAAGAAGGTGAGGGAAGATACTGGTAGAATTCACCTGTGAGTAATTATGAACAGGGTTCCCTGGCATGCCATCCAGCTGTGTGTATAAAATGAACCTGAGAAGCAGGAGGAGGGATCTCATCAGCAAGAGCCAGGAGTGGAGCGTGTCCTCTGGACCTGAGGTCCCTGTGCAGTGAACCTCCCGGATGCAGAAGATCGATATCACATCAGAGGAGCAGCAGTTGAACCAGAAGCCAAAGCGTGGAACAGAGGGATGGACTTGCTAAACCATGGAACAAGTAAAGCCGAGTCCTTTTCTGCAGGAGGCTGGCGTGAGGAGTGGCATGTGTCTGGACTCTTGGAGAAGCTGGACTTGCTGACCCACCGAAGTGGAAATGAGTGCCTTTGAGCTGAGGCTTCGGGGAGTGGCGTGCCTCTGGGCATTTAATTCAGGGAGCTGGGTTTGCTGACCCACGGAGCTTGAGTTGAATGCTTTTGGTTGAGGTTTACAGCAGAATGGTATGCCCTTTGGGGTGTTTATTAGCAGACCTGAAAGAACTTTATAACATGTCTTGCTTAACAATTCAACCCTGAGCATTCCTTTCGGACATTATGACTGGTTAGCTTCCTTAATAAATCGTTTAATCATGAATTTTGTGGGTGGGTTTTGTTTAGCCATTGCAGTGGATATTAGAACCATGAGAAGTAAAATAGAGAACACCAATCAAGACAACACAAAAGTCTCAACATCCTCATTTCGAAGGAGCACTCTGATTGTACTTCTTCCAAGACAGATTTGTTTGCTCTTCGGCCATTCATGGTGCTTCCAACATTCTTTGCCAGCACCGTGATTCAGATGCACCACTCCTTCAGTCTCTCCAGTTCATTGTTCGACTTTCACATGCATAGGAGGTGATTGAAAACACATGGCCTGGCTCTGGGTCAGGGGCACATTAGTCCTTAAAGGGACACCCCAATAACAAGCACGTAACGTTATTGTCATTCATCTCATTTATCTATGTACCATAATCACTAAATACATCACCGTGATCATTGGATTAAATAAGGTGACTTATGAGACTTTATAAATTTATAAAAATAAAATATTCTGTGACTTTACAATTTTGTAAAAGTGACATCCTTGCTCTTCCATACTTTAAAGAGCTCTTGTGCAGCACATTGGCCCCAAATCAAAATCCTTTGTATTTTTTGTCTGCTGCCTCCATGACCATTGACGATGGATCTGAGCGAAATGAGATCCTTGACAACCTCCATATTTTCTTCGTTTATCGTGATGTCTATTGGGACAATGATGAGCGTTTTGGTTTTCCTTACATGAAGTTGCAATCCATATTCAAGACTGTTGTCCTTCATCTTCATCAGCAAGTCCTGTCATTTGCATATCACAGAGGATTAATAAACCTGCCTCCAATCCTGATGCCACATTCGTCTGCATTAAATCCTTCCTTGGATTTGCTCAGCATCTGGATTGAATGATAGGGTCAAAGTATACCCCCCTGACACACGCCTTCCTGATTTTGAACCAGGGAGTAGACTCTCGTTCGGTTTATAACACTGCCTTTTGGTCCAGGTTCTGCATGAGCACAATGAAGTATTCTGGAATTCCCATTCTTCTCAAGGCTGTTCTTGTGCTCCACACAGTCGAATGCTTTTGCAGTGTCTGAGCCACGAGTCACCTGCAGTCAGCCATGGTATCCCTCAGGCCACACCTCTTCTACATCCAGCTTGGATTTCTGGCAGCTCCCTGTCCATGCACTGCTGCAACTTTTTGAATGAGCTTCAGCAAAATTTTGCTTGCATGTGATAGTCATGATTGTGATGGTTGGATTTTTGTGTCAGTGTGGTCGCATCTGTGAAATATGAGTGGAGTCCCATCTATCAATCAGGTAACAACCTAATTAGGCTTCCTTGGTGAGGGGGGTTGCCTTTATATAATGGACAGGTGGGAAATTATTCTCGATTTCTCCACTTGTCTGTCAGTTGGTTGTACTGTGGTGGCATGTGCGTTGCTGTGATGCTGGAAGCTGTGTCCCTGGTATTTCAAACACCAGCAGGGTTACTCAAAGTGAACAGATTTCAGCAGAGCTTCCAGACTGAAAACAGACCATGATAGCTCCCCATTTTGGAGGAAGAAGCCAGTGAAAACCGTATGCAGAGCTTCAAAGCATTTTCAAATACAGAAAGTCTCAGAAAAAGAGACAGAACATTGTTGGAGAGACTGCCGGCAAACGTTTATTTCCGGTCCAAGGGCACTTGACCTGGGACGGAAGAGGAGCTGATTTCTTAGCTGGCAACCAACTCTGGTGACATGAGTCCAGTAAAGCCTGTGGGAGCAGGGCCTTTGGGGTCATCATTTGTTGGGAGATGACTCAAATGAGGAACAACTGCAAGAATATTCTAGTAATTGGAACTTGGAGCGTGCAAAGTATGTATTTATGAAAATTAGAAGTGGTCAAAAATTAAATGGAACACAGAATGGTCAACCTCCTGGCGTTAGCGGGCTGACAGGGGCTGGTATTGGCCATTTTGGATCATAAAATCATGATTGATAATGCCAGAAATAACACAATCAAGAAGAATGGGGTAGCATTATCAGGAAAGATCTTAAATTCATCATGAAATACAATGCTATCTGAGATCTTCCTTCATGGAAATCCAATCAATACAATTATTTTTCAGCTTCATGCACCAGCCACAAAAGCTAATGATGAAGAAAGGGAATTCTACCAACAACTTCTGTCAGAAATTGACCAAATATGCGCTCAAGATGCATTGTTAATTATTGGTGATTGTAACTGTAATTGTAAACATGTAATTGGTGAATGTAAAAGTTGGAAACAAACAGGAAGGAATAATAGTTGGAAAACAAGTACTTGGTGATAGAAATGAAGTTGGAGAGCACATGGTAGAATTTTGCAAGACTAATGACTTGCAAAACAACCCAAAAGACTACAATACACATGGACTTCCCCAGATGAAATACACAGAAATCAAACCAACTACATATGTGGGAAGAGACAATGGAGAGGCTCGCTATCAGCAGCTAAAATGAGAAACGGGCTGATGGTGGAATAGACTGTCAATTGCTCATATGTAAATTCAGGACAAAGCTGAAGAAAATTAAAACAGGACCACAAGAGTCAAAAGGACCTTGAGTCTATCCCACCTGAATTTTGCGAACATCCCAAGAACAGACTTGACACACTGAATACTAATGACCGAAGACCTGATGAGCTTGGCAGGACATCAAGACCATCAAGATCACAGAAAAGAAAGGTCAAAGTGGATGTCAGAAGATATTCTGAAACTTGCTCTAAATGGAGGAGTGGCTAAAGGAAATGGAAGAAAGGATGAAGCTGAACAGAAAATTTCAAAGGGCAGCTTGAGAAGACAAAGCCAAACATTATGATGAAATGTGCAAGGCTTAGAATTAGAAAACCAAAAGGGAAGACAAACTCAGCATAGTTGAAATCAAAAGAACTCGCGCATTGAATTAAAACTTAGATTCTATAGGCAAAATATTGGATGATGCAGGGAGTATCGAGAGAAGAAAGGGTACACGCAGTCACTGTTCCAAAAAAGAACGAGTCAACGGTCCACCATTTCAGGAGGGAGCATTTGAGCAAGAATCAATGAGGCTGAAGGAAGAAGTTCAAACTACACTGAACGCATTAGCCAAAACAAGGCTCCAGGAATGGACATAGTAGTGCCCATCGAAATGTTTCAGAAAACTGAAGAAACACTGAAAGCATTTACTCGTCTATGCCAAGAGATATAGTAGATGGCTACTTGGCCAACTGATCCATATTTGTGCCTATTCAAAAAAAAAAGGTGACCCACAGAATGTTCAAAATATAGAACAATCTCACTGGTATCACACACAAGTAAAATTTTGCATAAGATCATCCAATATTGTGGCAGCTGTATCAGTTGTCAAGTTATCAGTTATTGACAGTTGTAGCCAGTGCTACAAGTCCAAAAAAGACGTGGATACCGTGGCTGATGTCAGATGGATCTTGGCTCAAACCCAAGACCACCAGCAAGTTTACTTGTGTTGTATTTCCAAGACATTCGACTGTGGATAACCTTGAGAACGGAAACCCCAGAGCACCTGTGCCCAAGCGGAATGTACACAGAGACAGTTGTGCAAACAGAACAAGGAAATACTGCATGTTTTAAAAGCAGGAAGGGTGTGTATCAGAGTTGTGTTTTCTCATAAAACTTATTCAATCTGTATGCCGAGCAAATCATCAGAGAAGCTGGGTTTTACGAAGAATGTGGCCTCAGGATTGGAGGAAGACTTGGGAACAACTTGGCAGTGTGCTGACGATACAAGCTTACTTGTTGAAAGTGAGGACTGGTAGCACTTGCTGATGAAGGTCAAGGATGGCAGCTACAGTTCAATGTAAGACCCAAATCCTCACAACTGGACCCATAGGTAACATCATGGTAAGTAGTGAAAAGGTTGAAGCGGTCAAGGGTTTCGTCTTGCTTGGATCCATAATCAATGCCAATGGAAGCAGCAGTCAACAAAAGAAGTATTGCATTAGGTAAATCTGCTGCACAAGACCTCTTTATAGAGTATTGAAGAGCAAGGTTGCTACTTTTAGGATTTTGTAACTGAACCCAAGCCACGGGGTTCTCCATTGCATCACAGGCAAAATCAACACATTTGAACTGCGGTGCTGGGGGAAACTCTTGGAAGTCCCATGAACCTCTATGAGGACAAACCAATCTATATTGGAAGAAGTAAGTCCAGAGTGCTCCTTGGAGGCAAGGATGCAAAGACTTCGTCTTACATACTTTGGACATCTTGTCAGGAGAGACCAGTCCCTGAAGGAGATGATGTTGGTAAAGTGGAAGGACAATGAGAAAGAGGAAGGTCTTTGATGAGACGGATTGACACACTGGCTGCAGCAGTGGGCTCAGACATAGGAACGGTTGTAAGAATCCTGCAGGAGAATCCAGTTGCATTCCGTTTCGCCTGGGGCCATTGTGGGGCTGAGTTGACTCAAGAGCACCTAACAACTTTCTCTTGCCACTCACCTGTTTGACTGGATCAGACCTCAGGCTTCTGGGCCCAGTGGCCTGCCAACCTTGGTATTTCACTATGTTCCTAGGTCCACAGGACTCGGCACCCATCAGTCTGTGATCTCCCCTGCACCGTGCCCCCTCCTCCCCTGCTTCATTGGTGTGCAGCTGTGAGAGTCTGGAGTGACTTCCAGCTAGTATGACCCATGGGCTTGAGTTGGCTGCTTCCCGGATAGGATATAAATTTCTATTTCTTGATATAAAGTGCTTTCTTATGTATATGAATGCCACTAGTTTTGCTCCTCTTGAAAACCCAGCTTAGTGCAATCTTGATCATTTCTGCATTCTGTTGGGTCATCTTCCTCTGGAGTACAATGAAGGATCTCGTCTTGTGAATTCCCAAGGTAAGTCTGCTAAATTTCTTGGCATAGATGAGCGAATGCTTCCAGTGCTTCATCAGCTTGTTGAAACATTCCCATTGGTATCCCACTATCGATTTCTGGAGCCTTGAGTCTTTTTGCCAATGTCTTTGGTGCAGCGTAGACTTCCTCGTCCAGGGTCATTGGTTGTTGACCACATGCTAGCTCTTGAAATGTTTGGGTGTTGACCAGTTGTCTTCAGTATGGCTGGGCATTCCATTGTCTTCTGACGGTTCCATTAGTCAATATTTTGCCCATATATCCTTTAATGTTGCATCTTGAGGCTTGAATCTTTACAGTACGTTCACATTTCTGACTTCATGTCTTTGAACAATTTTTTCTTCTTCACAATTTTCTACTCAGCTTTTGCTCCATCAGGTCTTCCATTTGACTTGCAGCACTTTCCTAAGGACTCCCATCCATCTCACTCGAGGTTGGATTATTTTTATTCTCAGAAAGTTGCTCTCTTCATTTTGGATGGTAAAAGCCTTCTTAGACCCTCATCCATTGTTCATATTGTGAGTGATGGGGATTTTTAATTTTAAAAATGGCTTTGGAGTACACATACTAAGTGGACGAAAACTTGTAAGTTACTTATTGTCTTAGCTTTCAAAAAAGGAGATATTTGCTCCCTTGGAGAAATCAGTATGAAGGTTAAATGAAATCATGCTTTAGAGGGTTTAACATGACACCCAGTCAAGTGTCTGTGGACTATACACAGTAACACCCATGAAGGTCACAACCTGTGTAGGCAGAAACCCACTAGAGAATCAAAACTCAGATGTATTTCCCACTACTATCGAGCAGCTGCAACAACTGTGAGGTTGGAAACGTGGGAGTCCCAGAAGAATCTGATCATGCCATCTGTTCCAGCTCCCGCTGTTCATTGGACTCGTTATGAAAGATGACTAAGAGCCGCTTTAGTGTTAAAGCTGTGGGGCTCTACCATGCATACTTTAAAAATGTATCAGTAGTGGCTGTGTGAAGAGTCCTGGTGTAGTGGTTATGTGTTGGGTTGCTAATCACAAGGTCATCAGTTCAAAACCACCAGCCTCTCTTCAGAAGCTTTTTACCCCTATAAAGCATTAGTCTTGGAAACCCACAGGGGCAGCTCGATCATCCTACAGGGTTGCCGAGTTGGAATGGACTCAATGGTGGTGTGTGGAGTCTGGGCAGCTATGTGAAGAAAGGGGACAAAAGTAGAAATCCAGACAGCAGTAGACGACTGGAGAGTAGATGAGCGCACACCCATGAACAGGGCTTAGCCACCAGACAGGGCAGCAGAGGGAAGCTTGAGATGTGGGAAAGCTTTGATTCTGATTCATTTAAAATGAGACTTGCAGGTTTAGAGACTGTGTGTGTTTAAAGATGGTGTCTGCATTCTTTTTTATTCATTTTTTGAGGCAGTGAGAGGCGTTTCCAAACTAAATGTAGTTAATGATTAGAAAACATGGTTGAAGGAAATACACACGACAATGTATAAACAAGCCCCTGCTTCGTGCAGTTACCAATCAGAAGGCACAGTTGAAAGGAACACAGACGTCGGGGCATGCGCGGCATGAGCCACGCCGCCGCTTTCGTGGTTACGAGAGTTTATTTAAACGCAACGATGAGAATACAGACAGGTGAGCACAATGGCAGCTGGCCAGAATCCTTGTGCGTTACAGATGCACACTGGCTGGAGAAGGGTCCTTGGGCCCACACGCTTCAGGGACAGAGAGCCAAGCCAGCTGCATGAATACAGAGAAGACGAGGTTTCACAGCTTTTTGCTTCGCGTTTCCATTCGAGACGCCTACGTATGTTACAATTTTACGCTGTAAATGACTACCCCACAGATCTTGTGACAGGGGCGCAGGATGCAATGTCTCATCCCGACACAGACTCGAGTCTACAACGTGGAATGTCTCAGGGGGCTCTCAAACAAACCCGGATACAGAACATACAAAAACAATCCTACAAGAAAAAAATGATCCGATGGCTATACTGCCGCCCATGTTACATGAGAAGGAAAGGGGAGGGGAAGCAAGTAGGGTGTCTAAAGTCAAGTCTAGTATCTCGAGGTCTTCAAAGTTTCCATCCCCTCCTCCAAGGGAAACAGTACTTTTGCACTATTGGGACAAGCAACATCCTTTCATCCACAGAGGAGGACGACATCAGTCTGGCAACACTTAGATGCCACAGACTAAGTACAGCAAGGGAGCAGAGCAAATGCGCATTGAACTGGCTGCGTTTTTAAATTTCTAAGCATATATATACATGTGTATATATATACACACACACACACACACGCATATATATATATATATATAAAACGAAGCTTCTTGGTGTGGGCTAACGGTGTTCGCCTGTGGGAGGTGGTCTTTGGTGCCCGCACGCCAGCAGCCTTGCACATCCCAGGCCCATCCTCTGGCAGGCTCCAGCGCCGAGTGTCTGCTCGGGGTTCTTGTCTTCATTCAACTGCGGTAGGGTTCCTGGCTCAGTTACATGCTCATGTGTTCCGGGAGAACATAGGAAATATCATCCCACGGGTGACGATACAGCCCCTGCTTCAGCCTCTTCTGATCCAGGTAGTGTCCTGAAATGGAGCACAGGCATCTGAGAGGTCGCCCAGGGGCACGAGGGGACGGAAGGGAGAAACCCAGGTCGGAACCAAGGCCCCGGGGGAGTAAGTCACTCCAGACAGAGTCCAGCCTGGGAGTCCAGCCTGGTCGTCAGAAGTGCTGGGCTCAACTCCCGGGGAGCCTCGGTGGCCTAATCGTTCCGTGTCAGGCAGCTACCTGCAAGGTGAGCAGCTGCAGAGGACCAGGTAGTCTGCAGGAGACCGGGGTGGCCAGGTGAGAGGTCTCCAGGAAGGATTTGCAATCTCAGAAACCACGGGGCAGTTCTACCCTGTCCAGTCGGATCAACTCAATGGCAGCGAGTTGTTGTGTTTTTTTTTTTTTTTTTTCTGTTGTGTTTTTTTTTAGGGGAAGGGAGTGGGGAGGGGTGTGTTTAAATCTTCCTCCCCACCTGCTCCCAGCTAGTAAATTAAAGTCAGGTCTAAGGACAAAGGTAAGAGGGAATTGGAAAGGAGGATTCGGAACAATGATCAAGGAAGTATGATGTCGCCTACATAGGACCCCCTTCACGGCCGCTGAGCTGTGTGGGTGAAGAGAAGCCCCTCCCAGCAAACTCGGAGGACTCACCGATGAAGCCCATGCTCCTGCCCAGCACGAAGATCCCATTGAGGGCTCCGATGTCAATGTACTCGTCTGCTTCCTCCCTGCAACGCACAGGCAAGGGGAGGCTTGAAGCGGTCTCCGCCCTCTCCCTCCCCCCAGGCCAGATCGCTTCTGCCCAGGAGGGAAGTCCCTGTGCAAGGTGACCAGACGTCCCGATTTTTAACAATTTTCCCCATGTTCCACGCATTTTTTAAAAGTCCCAATTTTTGGAAAGGATGGACAACAAGCTAGGGTATTCGGTTTTCGGCTGCCATGTGGCTATTTCGCCAGGAGATGAGTTTTATCAATGGTGTCCCGCTTTATGCGAACATCTGGTCACCGTACTAGAGGGGCAGGTGCCCTGGGTGGGAGGGTTAGGAGGGCCTCTGTTTTCTTCTGTCCACCTCGCCGTGGTTTCCAAATCCTCTCTCGCACACACACCGGCCAAGCAGCGCCGGGGCCGTTAGAGGGAAGGGGATGCTGGCAGTGACCCGAGGGCAGGGCCGTGGGGCTCACCGAGTAAAGGACCCACAGTTCCTGAGCATGTCAACAAAGGCCACGCCAATGAGACCATCCACGTTCAGGATCAGGTTCGGCTTCTGGCAAAACAGACAAGCAGCAATTTACTATCATGTCATTATCAGTAAGCATTTGCTATCCTTCCCCCGTTTCCAGCTTGCCAAGTTTTCTCTCGTGCTGCTCTGGCCTCAGACTCTGGCAGCTGTTCCAAAACAGAGACGGGACCTTCCTCACTCCCGAACCCCCAGGGTCTCGCAAAGAGCCCAACACCTAGCGCGCACCCGGCACGTAGTGCAGCCGTCTCGTGAGGAGACGGCCTGAGCAGTGTGCGCAGGACGCGGTCAAGTGGGGACCCAGCCCCCGCCCGCTCGTGCCCAGGGCGGCGCCGCGAGGCGCACCTTTGAGGTGGTGATCTTCTCCACTTCCAGCGCGTAGTCCAGCAGCGGGGTGGCGGGGAAGTGCTGCTTCACGTAGTCCTTGAGGATCTGCACGCGCATGTCCGGGTTGTTTATCTAGGAGGTGACCACAGTGAGCGGGGTCGGGGAACATGGGGCTGGGACGCGTTCGTCCACAGGTCAAGGGAACAGAAGATGTGTCAGGAGCTTGCAGCGGGGGGGGGGGGGGCTCCACAGCAGCAAGGAGCTGAGACTGGGGCGTCCTTCGGCGACTTGGCCACGGGGAGAGGGTGTTGAGGGGCGAGGGCTGGGACCCGCCCAGTTCCTCTATAGAAAGTTCTACAGGAAGCATGCATACAGCGGAGCGGGGAAGCAACCGCCAACAAACCACCGCCATCGAGTCCCCGCGGGCTCACAGTGAACCTTGCAGCATCTGCCCAGACTAAACACCCTCCCCGGTCTCCTGAGGAGCGGCAGGTGGGCTTGAAGCACCAACCTTGTGGTTAGCAGCCCAACTACCGAACTCCCAGAACCGCCAGGGATTCCACGGGGCAGAAAAGCGCTCCAAGGATTTTATGAGACATCAGGCCCTTCAGAGAACGGAGACTGTCCACGTGCTAAGACCCGGCGGTGATGCGAGTGAGGGGGGGAGGGGAACGACGAGGCGCACCTCAAATCCCAACGGCCACAGTGACCTCACCCCAGACCCCAAGTAAGAAACCCAAACTCCACTCACTGCCACCGACCCACAGAGACCTTACAGGGCAGGGCAGACACGGCCTCTGTGGGGTTCCTAGACCATCACTCTGAACGGGAGTAGAAAGCCTCATCTTTCTACGCGGAGCGGCTGGTGGTTTCAAACTGCAGACCTTGCAGTTAGCAGCCCAATGCATAACCCTTATGCTGCCATGGCTCCGCCAAGTAACAAAAATGCCCCCACACTGAGTGTGGCCATGTGGTCTAGTGCGGTCTTAGAGGCCTAACTGACCCCGCCCTTGCTGGCCCAGAGAACTGGATGAATAACCTTTTCTGGCTAAGGGGAGGAATGGCAAGAAGAGAAGGGACTCGCCTGCCATGGGGAAGGGGTGCCCCTCACTCACCTGTTCATCTGAGACCCCCCTTCTCACGCTAACATGATTACGCTTCTGCCCAGACCAGCAAGGTGGCTGACTGCAGGGCCCCGGACGCTGGGACAAAGGTCCTACACCAAGGAGCTCCTCCCTCTGGGCCTTAAGCAGCTGCCAGCGACCTCCTCTCTGTCACGGTTTTAACCCAACCAGTGACGGGCACCGCGAGGGCGGCCTGTCTCTGAGAGACGGTACTAACCGCTTCCAGTATTCACTGCCCTTTCCCGCTTGCCTCTCCTTATCGGGCCTGATTAACGGTGCTTCCTGCTGTGGTGAGGCCAGGCTTGACCACGTGGTACGCTTTGGCCAGTGAGATGTGAGTGCTGGGCACCGTGAGACCTGCCCTGAAGCAGAGGCTGTGACAGCCTTCCTAGGGCTCTACCGACCACTGCCGCTTCCCCTCAGTCACGGGACCCGCGGGCCCGGGCTAGGAGCTGCTGCTCCAGTAGGAGCCCCGACTGGAGAAGACAGAGACCAAGGCGGCAGCTAACGCTCCGTGGACGTGGTGTTAAGACCACATAGTTGCTGGTCTGGGTCCCAGATTGTCCCAGCTGTTATGGGGCCTTCTCTGGACTCAGCTAGCTGTCCCCCCCGAGTCCTCTCCAAAGCTACATTAACAAGCCTCCAGCCCATGGGATTTTCCCACCACAATTTCACCAGGATCAAAGGGTTGAAGGGCCATCTGTATCCTCACCCGGGGCAACTGACTGCACTGTCAGCCCAACCACAGCTCCATGTTCGAGGACACAGGCATCCCCGAACGAAGCTGATACTCCCTGCCACCCCCACCTGGTCCTCCATCCCTCCCCCACCAGGAGGCACTGGTGGGGCTGGCTTACCGACTTCACTCGGTGCCCAATGCCCATGATGAGCTTCCCCTCCTTTTTCATCTTGTTCACAAACTCCATGGGGATGATGCCGCTGTCGAAGGCTTTGCTGAACATCTTAGCTGCTGCATCCAAGGCACCCCCAAACCGGTCCCCCTGTGGGAGCAACAAGCCCGTGACCCCTGCGACCTGGCAGGTCCACCGGGGCCATTCTCCACGGCAGCAGGAGGCCCTCGGCCAGTGGCCCGGCCCCTCGGTGCTGGTACTCACGATGGTAAGCAGCCCTGAGGTGAGGCTGGAGACCAGGTCCTTGCCGGCCCGGGCGCAGATGATGGTGTTGTGGGCCCCAGAGACAGCTGGCCCGTGATCCGCCGTCACCATCAGGCACATCTCGATAAACTGGCAAGAGTACTTGGGCAACCTGGAGGCAGGGAGGAGAGATGCAACAGAGGTGAGGTGCTGGGAAGGAAGAATGCTGAGCAGGGCTGTCCCTGCCGACCCGTTTCCCTGAGCAGGGCACTCACATCTGAAGTCTAAGGCCATCAGACAGTTCCAGGCCCACAGCCTATACGCCTGGGGCACTCTGCACCTGGCTGTTAACTGATAGGACATTTGTAACAAGGCAGCCAGGCCTCGGCCACTCTGCTCCGGGCAGCGCTCCCCCCACCCCTGCACCCCCTGCTAGGGGCTCCAGTGGGGTGTGGCTGTGACTACACACAGGAGGGAGGTGGGACCTCTGTCCCTTTCGTAGCGCAGGGTCAATCTCCCAACTAACAATCAGGGACGAAGTCTGGGGCCACGGAGCTGAAAGAGCAGGCAGCGGAGCCGCTCAAGTCTCCGTGAATTAAACGCTCATGAACCTGCCCTAGAAAGGGCCCAAGGGAGAACCAAGTCCTATCGCTCTACAAACCCGCCCCGACCTCCTTCTGCCCAGTGCCACTGCACCTGGGGTTCTGTGGAGCACGTATTCCCTGCAGGGCCCCCTCCCCGCCTGCCCGTCGGCTCCAGGCTCAGTTGCTTTGAAAGCTGTAGAGAAAATCGACTTTCCCTAGTAGCCAGGCGGATGAGACCCATGTTTACAGAGGATATAATAGGAGGTTGGCCTAGTGCCCCGGTTTATCCAACTGGACTCTCCCAGGTCACCTCGTTCCACCCGCAAGATGCCTGCGTTTATGGGCAGTCCCGAGGGGAGGGGCTGCTCCACTCCGCTGAGGTTACACTAGCCTCTTGGTCGCCAGCAGGCCTGGGCCACAACACGGAACCCTGCACCACCCGCTCCCGTGCCACGAGGGGAGCATGTGCTGAGCTGCAGGGTGCCACCACCTTCTGCCCTCCACACCTCACCTTCTCTGGAACCAGAGGAGGCCCAGGACGCCGCCGATGCCCATCTCCTCCTTGAAGACCTCGGTGATGGGCATGCCCGCGTAGATGAGCTCCTGCCCGCGCTCGTCACAGATGCTGGTCATGAACGAGGCGGGTTTGCGGATCAGGCCCAGCTCCTAAGCAAGAGAGAGGGCAGAGGGCAGCAGGGCTACGGTGACTCGTTTTCCAGCACGGCCCCCCTCGTCCCGTGTTCTCAGACGACCTTCCAGCCTAGAGACCCTATACCAGCCCTCCTTCCCAGAGAGCCAGTGCAAGAGCCTTTGGACCCGCTCAGGTCAGGCGCAGAAAGCCAGAGCGCTGCACCCGGGCGGGGCACCCACCCAGCAGTGCAGCTGGGGCCCATCAGTTCCCGGCTCCCGCACAGGGACTCTCGCTCGCTCGCCACCTCACAGTCCAGCCAAGCAGAGGCCAAGACATCCAAGGATCGATTTTTGATTCTAAATGGGCATCTCCTAAGCTTGCCGCTCAGAGCTGCCGGCTGGCCTCCAAAAGCAAAAGGCAGGGCTACGGGGGCCGGGGGGCTCGGTCTGATCTAGCGTCAGCTAGTCCTGCAGTCTTTAGGTAAACCGCACAGGAGTCAGTTACATTTCAGCTACAAAGGTGTGATAGTTTATTGTAAGCTAAGTGCAGAGAGCGCTTCGCCCTGTGGGACCTCCTCGCCCGTCCTGTCAGTTCAGCGGGTGATTTTTCCAGACCTTTCTCTCATAACCAAGGCACTCGGAGAATGGGCAGGTGCGTGTTGTCACAAGCCTCTCATTACACCCAGTCTCCGACTGCGATGCACCTGAGCGCCGTAAGGCTGGGACAGACCGGCCTGGCAGTGGGCAGCCACTACGTGTGACACGACCACCCTTTGCTGCTGTGGTTACCCAGAGCAACCCACATGGCAGAGGCGCTGCTCTGCAGGGCTTCCTCTGCAGCCACCTGGCTGGGAGCAGACAGTCAGGCCCTTGGCTCTGGGTGGGCAGTTTGGAATGCTTTACCACTGAGCTCCCAGGACTCCTTATCTGAGGAAGCTTCAGGTAACGTGGAACAGAAAAGTACTGGACTTTCTCCACCAACTTCATGAAGCCCCTCATGCCACTCTTTCTTGTCAAACGAAAAATGATCCTTACACATGTCTCTCTGTTCACATGGCCACGTGTCTCTGGTGGAGCTTCTGCTAGAGGAAGCCCTGGCTGTGATCCCAAGGGTCAGCAGATCGGAACTACCGACCGCTCCACGGGAGACGCGCCTGTCTGCTCCTCAGAAACCACAGGGGCAGCCGACTGTCCCACAGGGTCCCTACGAGCCGGAATGGACTCCGTGGCAGTGAGCGAGCTTCTAGAGCTGGAACTGCTGGGCCAGAAGATGTTCACATTGGATACACTGCCCACCTGCCTCTCCAAAAGTTCAGGAGGATTCCCATGCGCACCCCGTCAGCCCCCAGCGAACAGGGCACCGCGTACAGAAGTTTCTTGACCTTTGCTGAACTAAGGGAAAAGCTGGCGACGACAAGGTTCACTTTGAATCCTCTTATGATGAGATGGGCTGAACTTTTGTTTCACATTGAAAGGTCACTTTCTGATGGGTTACTGCTCTCTTCCGATAAGACATCTAAGAATCTGTCCATTAGGAAAATCTGTTCTTCATTTAGCATGTGCCCTGTGGGCATTTGGACACTCTGCTTTGTTCCGAGGTCCCTTAGCAAGCCCCAAACAACTCTAGGACAAGTGGGTCTACGCCTGGGTGGCAAATCTCCCCCCCCCGGGGGGGGGCACACACCTGCCCTGGTCCTCATGGGTGCTACACGGTTTCACTGGTGACCGCATGCTGACTCTGGCACCCAAGCCCGGGCAGCTTCCGATGGCGAGCAGCCTCCCACCTCACTGCCCACACTGCTGGCACGCACGCAGCACCTACCCTGGCCCAAGAGTAGTCCATGGGCACCGTCGGGGGTGGAACCTCCTGGGCAGGCGTGATGGCCCCTTTGGCCACAAGATCCTCATACACAGACCTGGGGAGAAGAAAGGTGCCCACGTGGATTCCATCATTCTGGACTTTTCCAAGGATCCCAGGAACAATCCTCTGATCCCCACCCTCCAGCTTTCTGCCCCCTGCACTTCTCCCATCAGGGTCCTCTTCCTACCAGTGGGATCGCCAAAATCTAAATGACAATGGGGGCTGGCCACAACAGGCCCCACCACCCCTTATAAAGGGGGGCTTTTTAGACCGTGGAATCTGAAGCCGGAGAAGGCAGCAGCCCTGCAGGGAGAAGCCAGGAAAGGCAATGGGATAGTCAGCTGGCCATTCGGGACTCCCAATTCTCAGCCGAGTGAGGAGGCTTCGAGACTGGGTGCATTCAACATCTAGTCAAAGGGCCTAAAACTGGGCAAGAGGAAGCTGCTGCTCTGACAAAGCAAGCCACACAGTGGGGAGGGAGGACTTGCGGCAGCAGGAGAGTCGGACACCCTGAGGTTAGGGAGGCGGCGATCCTTGGGGGGGACTTGCACGTGGAGGGAGAAGCTGGCCTCTCCAGCGAGGTCACTTACTGGATGATTTCTCCAAGCTCATCGAAGCTCCGGGGCACAAACACGCCTGCCTCCTTCAGAGCCTGGTTCTTGGCCACTGCGGTTTCGGAAGCCTGGTTAGCACAGGCGCCGGCATGGCCAAACTGTACCTGGATGTCAAGGGAGGGAGTTTTGATGGGGCAGTCAGCCGGCACAGACCAGTCCATGCTTCCCACCCCGCAGGGGCGTCATCGGTGCCTCAGGGGCCCTCCTAGAGCCGTGCGATGCTCCTCCTGCTTTACAGACCAGAGGGGGGGGTGGGCACCTGACCCAAGGTCACAGAGCCCTAGTAGTGTACTGGAGCCAAGAGCCAGGACCACCCTCTGAGTCACACTGGCTTCCTCTGGGGCCACTGTGCTCAGGGCACACGGACGGACAGGAGGCTGGATGACAAAACTTAATGACCACAATTAACTTTTCAAAACCGCCTTTGAAAGTGAAACCCCTAAGAGGAATTAAGTATTGCCATACAATGAAGCATTCAATACGGCTCTGCCAGCCATAGCCCGGGCCACTCCCACCTGTGGCCCTTTGTTTTCCTGGTGGGTCTGGTCAGACGGTGGGGTAAGCTGACCGCACTGGACGATTCATCTGTGAGTGGATGTTAACAGGGCTCATCGTGAGCACCAGCCTGCTGGATAGAACACCCACTGGGTCAGAGGGCGTGGAGACCTCACCACCAGGGGAAGGCTACAGTCAGGAGTGCCCCTCGGGAGCACCGGGATGCCTGTGCCGGGAACCTGCTCGATCCGGGTCACAGCTGTGACACCACGGGAGTGGCAGGCGAGCTGCGGCAGGGCCAGGAGGCGGAGCACGAGAAAGAGAGTACTTCAGGGCAGGCTGGTGCAGTGGGAGGAGCTCTGGGGCGTCCTAGTGGCTGTGAGCTGGGCTGTGATCTACATGGTCTGCAGTTCGAAACCACCAGCCGCTCCACAGGAGAAAGACTGGGTGGGTGGGGGATGGGGGGGGGTGAGCAAGCAACACCATTGACTGGGGAACAACTAGGGGAGCAAATAAAACCAACAAGGAGGATGTAGAGATCCTAGGGGCGTTGGGGCAACAGCTATTTAGCGGAGAGGAATTACTAAGAGGCAGAAGAAAGGGGAACGTGATGTGATGGTGGGGCAGGAAGAAGGCAAAGGGAAACAGAGGAAGGATCTAGGAAGCAAAGGTGTGTACATATGTAAATACATGAATCCATAAAAATGGAGGTGCTGGCCGATGTACATATATTTATATGGCAATACACTGAGGTTGTGGATGAACTTTGGGCCTTAGTTCAGACTCACTCCTCAAAACACCACCACTTTGTTCTATTAAACTGGCATTCCATGATGCTCACCTTCCCGACACAATCGTTGAAGACAAAGTGGCTGCATAAGCAAATGTGGTGAAGAAAGCTGATGGTGCCCGGCTATCAAAAGATATAGCACCTGGGGTCTTTAAAGGCTTGAAGGTAAACAAGTGGCCACCTAGCTTAGAAGCAACAAAGCCCACACCAGCCTGTGTGATCACAAGGTGTCAAAGGGATCAGGTATCATGCATCAAAGAACAAAAAATCATATCATTGTGAATGAGGGGGAGTGCGGAGTGGGAACCCAAAGCCCATCTGTAGGCAACTGAACATCCCCTTATGGTAAGGTATTAGGGAGGAGATGAGACAGTCAGGGTGCAGTGTAGCAACGATGAAACATACAACTTTCCTCTAGTTCCTAAATGCTTCCTCCCCCCTTCAACTGTCAAGATCCCAATTATACCTTGCAAGTCGGGCTAGACCAGAGGATGGTCAAAAAGAAAGAAACTGGAAACACAGGGAATCCAGGGCGGATAATCCCTTCAGGACCAGTGGTGTGAGTGGCGATACTGGGAGGGTGGAGGGAGGGTGGGTTGGAAAGGGGGAACCAATTATAAGGATCTACATGTGACCTCCCTGGGAATAGGGATACCAGAAGGGTAGGGGGGAGGGGGGGTGGAGGGAAGGGGAACTGATCGCAACGATCGACACAACCACAGACACATACTTTCAGGGGAAAGAGCAGAAACCATGGGGGAAGGGAGACAGCAGTCGGTGTGAGATATGAGAATAACAACAACATAATCTATCAAGGGGCCACGAGGGGGGGGGGGAGGAAAAGAGCTGATCCCAAGGGCTCGATCGAAAGTGACTATCTAGAAAAGAACGATGACATCATAGGTACAAACATGCCTGATACGACTAGTAAGGGCCCCCAATAAAATGATCTTTTAATTAAAAAAGAGAAAGAGTTGCAGTCTCAGAAACCCACAGGGGGTCGCTGTGAGTCAGCACCATCTTGACATAGTAACCTAAACTCACAGTAACAAATCTACTGAAAAAAAAAAAAAGACCCTAGTTAAAAAACAAACAAACAACTTTAGCTATAGCACAGTATTCTCGGAACCCAAATATCAAATCCCCAAGCTTTAAACACCTGAATGAGACTTTAAGGGCACGCAGACCAACTCTCTTTAAGAGACCGACTGACTCTCATGCTGTCAGACTGAAAAGAAGCCAAGGTGTGACCCAGTTCAGCACCCCAAAACGAAAATCATTAAAAATAATAATAACTCCTGTAGGAATGCAATCATCAGCCACGACTCTCACACTATCACCACCGACAGAGCACTCCCACAACCCGCAGCCATCGGGCCGGTGCCGACTCACCGTGGCCCTGTAGGACCGGGTAGAACTGCCCCGTGAGTGTCGGGGGCTGTAACCCTTTTGAGGAGTAAAAAGCCCGTCTGTTTCCCAAACTGGCTACTACCTAACTAAATTATGACCTAGTACTGCCAGACAATGAAATCCCTGTGGTCCAAGACAAAACAAAAACATGGAGCGAAACATTCTTAACAAACAGGCATGTGGCAGCATCTGCCCGCTACTGCTTGAGGGCACCGAACTCTGCAATGACGTGACACGTGCAGGAGCTCCGATACAAGGGTATTCGGAAAACAGGAACAAACCCTTCAGCCTCTCGGGGAGCAAAGGCCTGACAGCCAGTCCTGGGAAGACTGAGTCCAGGATCCCCGTGGGGTGTTCCACCCTGACCCGCGGGGTCGCTGTGAACTGGAATCAACTGCAGGGCCCACTACAGGTTCAATGCCCGCAGAGTAAGAACTGCCGGGCGCCACGCCGGGACTGCGAGTGGGTAAGATCAGTCCACCCCGCAGAACGTGGGGGCTGACGGGCTGGAGACAACGTGCCAGGGGTAAGAGCAAATCAGTCAGAAGGACAGAGTGGCAACCAACTGGGTTTTAACCAAGCAGGGGTGAAAAGGAAGACGCCTAATGGGACACCAGGCTCCAAGCCCTGGCCAGCACCTCAGGGTGGGAGGGGTCACCTCCACAGCACGGACTCCAATCATAAACACGCGGCCCGTGGCGGTGGCAGTGAGTCGGCCCCCACTCAGAGCAAGCCTGGAGCTGCGCATGGGGATTCTCAGGCCGGGCTTTCTGAAAACAGCCGCCGCCGCCTCTCTCTGCTGCAGTGACAAACCAGAGGGGTCGAAAGTTCGACCTTCAGCTGGCGGCCCAGCACTGTAACCACTGTGCCACCAGACACCCCACCCCACCTGGGGCCCAGTAACCCAGGCACCATTTCCGGAAGATCTCTACTCATTTCACCTTTCCAACAACTACAGCTGTGTCTTACAAAGACGGAAGTGGAAGGCCAGCAGGGTCAAGTCCAAGGTCACCCGGGTCACAGGCGGCAGCATTTGAGCCTGCCCTTCTGGACGCAGTGCCCCCTAGTGATGCACAAGCTGAGGAACCACTGCTTTCGGACCATGAACAAAGCCGGGACTACAGGCTTCCGACGGGGTCTCTGGAGGTCTCCATGTGGGGGTAGCGGGGGGCAGAAGAGAAGAGATTCTAGATTTGAAGAAACTTGGAAAACTCTGGGTCCCTTGAAATCTAGCAAGTTCCGTGATGGGATTTCTCCAAACGAGACCCAGAACATTTTGGAGGGAGGTAGCGGGCAGGGCACCTTCCCAGCTCGGGGCAGCCCTGCGTCTGGGGTGTGCTTTGCTTTGAGGACCGGCGCCCAGGCGCAGGCTCTGGGGGACGTACCTCGGAGGAGAACATGGTGGCGCAGGTCCCGATGCACCAGCAGACCACGGGCTTGGTGAGGCGGCCCTCCTGGATGCCACGGCAGATATTGTACTCCTCGGTGCCTCCTATCTGCCAACGGATGGGGACGGGCCAAAGCACACACGTGAGCAGAGCCACACGGACAGCGAGGGCCCCCAAACCACCACGTATCCTAGAAGCTACAGCCCAGCTCCAGGGCGGGGCACCCCGGCCGTGGGCAAGGGACAGAAAAGAGGAAGATCGAGGTGGGACGCCAGGAGGGACAGTCAAGGGGCAGTAACTAGTTCTGACATGCCCCTCTCTCACTCAGTGGGTAGTAAGATGATTTCTAATCAGACTTGCTCAGACGCATGAGCAAGGCCCGGGGTGCGAGGTCTCTCCCAACTGTGAAATGCTGCGGCCTCCCCACTAAGGACCCGCTCGCTGCCCACCAGGCAGCCGTCCGCCAGAGCAAAGCATCTCTGATGATCCCGCTGGACAGTCGCCTGCACTCGAGGGCCAGAAGGTGGTGAATGACACACGCATGTGAGAGGCTAGAAACTGTCAACTACGAATTCTTTATCCACCAAATCAAATCTTTCAAAATAATCACAAAAATACGGACCTCTCTGGGAAACGAAACAACAAACCCCCCTGCTATGGCCAGCGCACCCAGCTCACCCGGGACTGCCGCTTGTCAGCTAGAGACATGCTCGGCTTGTCTAAAAACTGAGGTCGAGCCTCAGCTTACAATCAGGTAAGTTTTGTGTTGGTTTAAAGAACTCACCTCTCCAAGAACTACAATCATCTTGACCCCGGGAGTGTCCTGGTAACGTAAGACATGGTCCATGAAGGTCGAGCCAGGGTACCTGTGAGAGCAGGGGTTCAGGTGGACGGGGTGCAGCTTGGGAAGGGGGGGTGAACAGGTGTGGTGGGAAGCACGTTCACAACAGACCCAGTGGGATTTGTCTAGATGAACTGGGAATAATGGGGGCGGGAGATGGTCCAACAGGAGCACAAGGAGAGGAAGGGAAGCCGAGTTCCTGCAAAGGACAAGCCCTCCTGGCGTGGGGTGGTCTTAAAGCCTGTCCAGAGTCTTGGAACAAAGCAGAGCCTGGTTGCTTCCCCTTACCCAGGCTGTCCCCAGCGGTGAGCGTCTACGAACAAGGTGTGGGAGACCTGACTCGGGGACATGGACTTCACGGTGGGATTATAGAAAGAACTGCTCCTGCCTGGCCCGCCCTCCCTGGGAGAAGCCAGCTGCCCTGTCCGGAAGACCCTCAGCAGCTTGTGACGATGCGCACAGAGAAAAAAAATCACCTTCCCGGCCCCCGAGCACCCGCCCCCAATCCCTGGCAAGTCCTCAGCTGACTAGAGCCTCGAGGGAGACCCCACGATGGAGCTGCACACCTGGGAGCCTCTCAAATCCCACCCGCAGAGACACTGGGAGAAATCACTGACGATCTTTGTTCGACTCCACTGCAATTGGGCAATGTGTTCCACAGCTGCGGAAAAGACGGGGTGTCATGCGGTGTCCCACAAAACACCCGCTTCTCTACCTTGACTTCTCTTTTCTACTGTCAACAGGAGTTGCATAAAGGCAAGCAGGTGCCCACGAGCTCTGTGTCCTTGACATGTTCAATAATATTTAAAGGCGGAGAGGACGGTGTCATCCGCAGCATTTCCCAGAGGCAGCTGACCAAGAGGGCCCTGATGGCACAGTGGATTAACCATGGGGAGCGGTTCAAACCCACGAGCTGCTCTGTGGCGGAAAGATGAGGCGGTCTGCTCCTAGACAGACATGTCAACCTGGAAAACCAGGTCTCTGGAAATTTGGCATCACCTTAGGGCAGTGGGCGGGTTTGACTTGCATTTGACCTTTTGTTCGAGATTGCCTGGAGATTGGGCTTCCCTGGCCACACCCTTCAAGTCAGCGAGGGTACCTCTTCATCCAAGCATCCCACCTGAAACCACCTGGCGGAACGAGGGCCACTGGCACGACAGCTTATCGTAGCCATGAGGAAACAATGCTGATACTGACAGGCCTGATGTGGCAGCCGTGGTGGTGGGTGCTGCCGAGTCGGTTCGACTCACGGCAACCCACGGAGAGCAGAATGCAACACTGCCCGGTCCTGCACCATCCTCAATCACCGTTAGCGTCCACAGTTGTCACCGTTGTCAACCCACCTCTCTGTTCTCCGGCCTTCTCCTTCACCAAGCACACTACCCTGTGCTGGGCACGTGACTCTCCTGACAACACACTAGTGGGTTATGCCATGGTGGCCTGTGTAAAGGGGTGATTCTGGAACGTATCCCACCACTATCCTAACTACCAGCAGGGTCGCCCAAGGGGGGCAGGTTTCAACGGAGTTTACAGACTATGAACAGACCATGAAGGAGAATCAGAATGTCCACTTCTGAAAGATCAGCCACTGAAAACTTTGATGAATAGCCGAGGAATACGGGGTCACATCTAATGCCGGAAGATGGAGTAGACTGTCTACTTGTGAGGGATCAACCACTGGACACCGTATGAGTAGCAGCCCTGTCAGATACTTAATATACATGATCTCCAGCGCCCCTCCCTACAACCTCACAGGGGGTTGTGCACACGCCATAACCGCATACACCTGATGCACAGGATAATGGAGGGCCCAGCCCACCCCCAGAAGATGGGGACATGGGATTTGAAGCCCTGGGGTCTGATTTCAGATCTGGCCCTCGTAATCATGTGCTCTGCTGCCTCCCAATGGCCACACCTCAGACATCAGGCAGACTGACCCTGAAGCCAGGTGCCTTTCCCAGCGCCTCTCTCCCCATGGCCTGTGCAGGTAAGACCCGCAGCAAGAGCACAGGTGCTCCGTGGATGGACTTTGAGTTGTGTTCCTGTGGGCCTGCGCCCCAGCCCTCTGCTGCTCACCTGTCCCCACCGATGGCCACGCCTTCATAGACGCCATCTGTGGTCCGGGAGATGATGTTGTTGAGCTCGTTGGACATGCCCCCAGACCGAGAGACGTACGCCACGCTGCCAGGGCGGTACAGCTTAGAGGCCAAGATGTTGTCCAGCATCCCGCCCGTATTCCCGATCTTAAAACATCCCGGCTTGATGCCGCCGACCTGCGGGGCCAGAAGCAGCAGTGAGGGAGGGAGGGAAGGAAGGAGCAACCCCCCACCAACTAATCACAGAGCTCCAAGGAACCACATAGCCCTGAGATCACCTGCCCCACCCCTCCCAATCCCCTACCAGTGAGAAAACAAGTCTGCCCAGTGGGTTTTCTGCTTGGGAAGCACCTTCTCGCCCTCAAGAAACATTGTAGAGAAAATGGCAACTTAAGAAGTTAACTAGAAGCAGAGCGAGGTCTTTTCAGCCTTAGAGGAAGACAGCGAATCTACTACGGAGTCTCCAGAGACTAGACTTCATCTAAACCTTTACAAGAAAGTCACGGGGAGCAGGGAGCTCACGGTGGCAGGTCCAATGATGGTCACTCCCTTCTGGTCGGCCTTCTTGATCAGCTTCCTGGTGAGGGCCTCTGGGATGCCTTCAGCTATGATGGCGATGGTCCGGATCTAGAGAAGGTGATTAGTTCCTTTGGGTGAACACCCGCCTCAGATGGGGCAATGAGGCAGCAAGGGCTCAGTAACACACCCTCAAGTGCCCCCTTGTCACTGGCCACTGCTCACAGGAAGTTCTTCTTTCTTCCCACAGGCCTGCTCAGCTCTCAGCCACCACCCCCAGAAAGCAGCGGACAGCTGCCCACCCCGGGTGGTCTGGTAACCAGAACAAATACTCCCGAGCACCTGCTACTGCCAAACTGGTTATCCTTTCTCCCTCCTAAAATTCCTCAAGGGAAAAGACGAGGCTTTCTACTCCTGTGGAGTCCGTCTCGGAAGCCCCCGGGGGCAGCTGGACTCTGTTCTGTAAGGTCACCAGGAGTCGGCATTGGCTGGATGGCCAGAAGGGGACATCATGACGACTCCGAGCCCTTGTCCCCTCCTGAGTCCCTCCCTGCTCACACGGCAGTCTATGGTTTCCTCTTGGGATCTCTGTCTCCCCACAGGTCACTGGGCCAGCAGAACTCAGAGGAGTGAGCCGTCGCCACGCTCAGACCAGAGGGTGCGCTGCGGGAAGAAAGGAGGCCCAAAAAACCCCCAAACCTAGAGCAGAGAGCAGGTAACAAGGTTTTCCGTAAAGGGCCAGAGAACAAGTGCTTTGTGGGATTCTTGCAACTCTGCCTTCCTCGCGTGACAGCAACAACAGAGAATGTGTCTATCTGCGAGAGTGTCTCAATAAAGTTTTATTGACAGAACCATGCAGGAGTAGTTTGGGCCTTGAATTTCAGAAGCAGCTGGGTGTGCGTGAGCAGGTCTGCTTTCTTTCTGTGCCTCATCGAATTAGCAAGTATGCTGTCACCAGCAGGCGTTCCCAGCGGCCCCCGGGGAATGGGGGTGGCTCGGAGGCCCAGGCTGTCGCAATAGGAAGGATGAAGGGCAAATGTAATCCAAGGACACTCGCCACAAGACCTGAGGCAGCCATCAGGGTCCCCGATAGGTTCAGTGGTCTGGAGGGGGTTGAGTGCTGAATGCAGATGACCAGAGAGCTGCCCATGACTGCATGTGTTCAAGCCCCAAGGACGATGGCAAGCCGCTGTGTTTCTGGGCTGACGACATGAGGGGGGTTATTTCCTCTGCTGAGGGATCCGTACTCAAACACGTTTCCCTTGCAATGAGAAAGTGGCTTTGCTTCTGTGTGTACAGCAGGTCTCGGAAGGTGTAGAACAACTAGAAGGTGATCAACTCCAAACACAAACTCATGGCCCTGGAGTCCACTCTGACTCACAGTGACGTTATAGGACAGGGTACAACTGCCCCCGTTGGTTTCTGAGACGGTAGCTGTGCGGAAGTAGAAAGCCTCCTCGTTCCCCTGTGCAGTGGGGCTGGTGGTTTCGAACTGCTGACCTTGGGGGCTCAGCTGCCCAATTGGAAACCAGGACACCACCAGGGTTTCCTGATGATAGACTCCAAGGTCATTGAAGGAGCCCCTCCCCCAGCCCTCAGATGTTCCTCTACCCTCTAAAATCAGGTGCCTCCAGACACTTCTGCCCAGACAAAAGGCTTCTCCCAAAGCCCCAGTCCTTTGCCCCAGCGGTGAACCCCACCTGGCCCCCAGGGCCCAGCACACACCTGAGCATAATTCATGGTCTCCATGGTACTGTCGTAGGCTGAGCGTAGGGAGGCAAAGTTGATCAGCACGTCGACTTCTGGGTGCTTCCTCATGGCATCCGCCATGTTCTTGAAGACGGGGATCAGGATCTCCTTGTGACCCCAGTAAAACTTCTGCTTGTGGTCCCCGCTGGAGAAAGGCAGGAGGAGGGGGGAGGGCTGAGGGTACCATCCCCCACATCAGGGGTGAGAGGTTTCTTCTCTGTGGAGCTAAGGAGGGAGAAGCTGAGAGGAGAAACTTCCAGAAGGCAGTCTGTGCTGAAAGGGCTTCCATCGAGTGGGAAACTGATGGCGGGGACACTGAAGACCCCAGCAAAGCAGTTGAGCCAGCTGAGTCCTCAATCTGCCTCAGAAGGGGGCGGGGAGCAGGTGAGGGCAACCTGTGTGACGGCTGTCTCAGGCAACTTACGTGAACGGGTAGACCATGGCGGCCACTGAGGGCTCGTCTCGGGAGCACACGTAGTCGAAGTCCAGCATGCCCTGCACAGCGCGGGTCTGCATACCCCACACGATGGCTTTGGTGTGGTGGCTGAAGAGGGTGGCATTCTTCCCTGGTGGGTAAAGACACAGAGACTGCACCAGAACACACCCCCTGGGAAGCCCACGGGCCAAGGGCTGCGCAAGGGTGCGGGCGGTGGGACGTCCAAATGGCAAAGGCACGGTGAGGGGACAGGAGTCTGAGAACCTGGGAAAGAGCTACCTCCACTTTCTTCTGGAAGCAGGTAAGGGTGCGAAACGCTAAGGAGCCTGGCCTGCGTGACATATACAGAGAAAGGGCATCCCACACAAGGTCGCCCAGATGAAAAGCTCTAGAAAGGGATTTCCTACCAAAGCCAGAACCAGGCTCACTGCCATCAAGTCAGTTCTGACTCACAGCAGCCCTGACAGACAAGGCCGTAACTCGACATGGGAATAATCTCATCACTGTCCTGCAGGGCAGCTGGGAGGATGCCTACAGGTCTTAGTTAATTTCACAAGAGGTGTTGCCTGCCTCCGGAACATGCGAGGTCTTGCCAGGTCATTTTCAAAGCCACTGGGATAGATGAAACAACTCTCCAATAGTCCCTGTCTCTGTGTAAATCGATGTAAACCAGGCCAGGGGCTGAATTCTCCCGAGTTCTAGGCCTGTGCGGCCGTGGCCGCAGCCTTCCGGGCCACCCTTGCTCACTGAGGCGCTCCCTGGTTGAGGGCACGGGGAGGGCAGCGATACGGCTCCTCTGCCGGGAGGTTCTTTCCTGCTCAGACAAGGCTCTTGGTCAAACCAAAAGCAAGCTCATTACCATTAAGTTCATTCCAACTCCGAGACTCTCTAGGGCGGAGCACAACGGCCCCTGTGGGTTTCTGAGACTGGAAATCTTTATGGCAGTAGAGAGCCTCATCTTTCTCCTGAGGAGCAGCTGGTGGTTTTGAACTGCTGGCCTTGGGGGTTAACAAAAGCGACTCAGCAGCAAGTTTGGATATCTGGAGGCTCCTGGTTGGGCTTGTCGGAAGCCAGGTAAGGGGGGAGTGTCAAAAGGAGGAACAAAGCAGCTGGTCCAGAGCGGTCCCGCAGCTTCTGCAGCTCCGGAGCAGGTGGGCAGCCCCCCTGGAGCACAGTGCATCCAGCTCCCAGCCGTCTAGTATCACTGAGCTCACTGCACCTGTGCGGTGAGGCTAGGCTAGCCAGGGTGCATCAGAGCATGGAACAGAAGCTTGCCCCGCCCCACAGGAGGCAACCCCCCTCAGCCCTCAGCCTCGTGTTTCCACACGGCCAGTAACGACAGAAAGTTCTGGATTTTCCAAAGACCAGGGCTGACTGTCCCCTGGGCCCCTCTGGGCTCCCCCGGTGAGTGCGGTCACAGAGCAAGGGAAGCCACCTAAGCTAGTTCTCTCCCTCCTGGTCCCAGGAGCTGAAGCCCAGAGACCCCAGGTGATGGCCCCGCCGCTGCAGCGTCCAAGCTGTGTAAGAACGGAAGGCTCTGCGGCTCCACCGTGCAGCCTCGCCCAGCGGCCCGCAGCCCAGCCCACCAAGAGCGGCTCAGGAGAGATTGCATTGACAAGTGCTCCCCTACTCTCCGGCAGAGGGGTTATGGTGGAAGGGGTGCTCCTCAGCCCAGGCCTCTCTCCAGGACACCCCCCCTTTCTCAGGCAGCTAACAAGCACAAGATGCTCAGGGGACATCGGCCCAAGGGCAGGAATTAAAAGCAGCTGCGTCTAAGAGCAGTCATTGCTGGCTGTTCTGGGGAGACCGGTCCTAACTGCTCCCGTCCTTCCTCTCAGCCAGGGGTCAAGGATGGTCCTCTGAGGAAGGCCCTCCCCCCTGTGATGGTGGGCAACATGGTTAAGTTCGGTGGCAGCCCCAGCCGGGAGCAGGTGATGGTTGGCCTGGCATGTGTGTGGGAGGGAGTGTCGCTAGCTGCTCACCAGGGGATCCCGACTTGGTGGTCCGCAGGGATCTCAGGCTACGGGCTCTTGGAGGGTTTGTGCCAGCACCCAGGGGCCTCTCATACTCGGCAGAGCTCGGCTACAGAAACTAAGGCACCCCGCCTCGCTAGCCGTCTGTTCTCCCACCACTCGAGCCCTGCGGTTAGGGGCTGTGGCACAGCAAGGGGCACAGCTGGTGACCCGCCGTGAAGTGGCAGGGACGGCCTGCAGCCAGCACTGCCCTTCTCCTTGGTGCCCAGGCCTGGCTCTCACTCCCTCGCAGCCTCTGCCCCTACCCCCACTTCCCCCGTGGGGGAACAGAACAGTGAGGGGTGTACCTACTAGTCAGGAGGTGGGAAGGGTGGAAGACTGGGGTTTGGGGGTAGGCCACACCCAGGTAGGGATAAAAAAATATCTATCTAACAACACTGCAACCCATCAGAGGGGTAAGGAAGCACACGGTGACAGGGGAACGGAAACCACCAAAGCCACACGCAGAGCTGGGGACGGGTGGGGGGCAGCCTACCTTTCAGGGGTCTTGGACTTGGGACTGAATCTGTCAAAGAAAATGACCAAGGCGACTGAGTGACCGGCTGACAACTAGAGGCTTTGTAGGGAGCGTGGGAGCAGGGGCAGGCTGGGGACAAGGCTCTTAGGGTGACCCCCTCATCATGGCGTCCCACAAGGGTGACAGCATCACGGAGCGGAAACGTAAGGCCAGGCAGAAGGAGTCCTCTGCAGAGAAGGGTACCCTATGGAGGGATAGCTGGTACCCAGTGAGACCTGCCCCACCGTCTTCATGCCAGTCACGTTTTGGCCCCAAGAAGCATGACAACCAGACCAGCATGGGGCCTGGACCCCTTCCCTGGACTATGGGCAAAAAAAAGCTGTTGGTTTGGGGCTCTCGGGGTGGTGGCTTCCAATTCCCAGGCTTGTCGACATCTCCCACCAAGGCGTAAGCAAGCTATGGAACAGGAGGAGGCTGCCCAGGAGACAGCAGCTAACGGGCGCTGGTTCTCTAATGCTGGTGGGGCGGCAGCTGCCAGCCCAGGCCCATCTGATGGGCCCGACAGAAATGAATCATGCCAACTCCAGAAGGGCGGGCAGGGAGGGGAACGAGGCCTGCTTTCTACAGCTGAGCCCTGGGAGAGGCTGGAAGAGCCAGAGATGGCAGGATGGCTGGCTCTGTTGCCCTGAGTCTCGTCAGAAATGTGTCCACGCCACAGGTTTCTGCCCCAGCTCCCCGTTCTCCCCTCCCAGCTCCGGAAGAAAGGGGTTGAAAGTCAGAGTGGGTGAGGGGGGCGGGGGAATGAGCACGGATATCCTAGCCCACTCAGATCTTCAGAATGGGGAGACCCCATCCTTGGGCCCCAGTCACCTCATCCGTGTTCCCTGCTCATGCCCCAGCCCTGCTACTCCCCGAGGCAGCCCAAACGGCTTTCCACCAACACGCCTGCCCAGGGAAGTCAGGGGCGGTCATCCCGGCGTGGACTGAGGCCTGTGGAGTTACCTTGGGGCATGGCGGGCTTGGCCTTCTTGGCAGGGGCCACTTCGTCGGCCCTGGACTCAGAAAAAGACGCTGTCCTGCTCGGAGCTGGGGTCTGGGGACAAAGAGGGAGGAGTCACAGGAGGAAGAGGCAAAGAGCCATTCACCCTTACGGTGCCGAAGACATCAGGCAGGTGAATGCCCAACAGCACTACCCGTCACCACCCGCTCTCCACCCGGTGCTCCAACACCCTCTGGGGTGGGAACCAGTCCTGTGCCCAGCGAGCAGATGAGCCAACTGAAGACCCCAGTGGCCAAGATCCTGCCAAGGTCTCTCCCACAGCAAGGAGAAACCATCAGGATGTGACCTCAGCGCTGATGTAGAAACCTCTGCTCTTTCTGTGACACCTCTGGAAAGCAGTTGTTTAGTGTGGTTCTTCCAGCCAGTCTTTATTGTTACTCCCACCAAACAGGGAAAGCTGGGCTAAGCTGGAGAAAGATACTGATTGGATCATGACCCAGCTCTGAGTGACTGTTCAGAGTTCATTGTGATTGTCATCCTGAGGGGGGCCGGCTGACTACCAGCAGGGCCAGGAGTGGTGCAGGTCCTCTGGATCTGAGAGCTCTGGGCAGTGAGGCTCCTGGACCCAGGGAACAACCGTGACACCAGCGGAGCAGCAACAGAACCAGCAGCCACAGAGCAAGTAAGGCTGCGTGCTATGGGGCGGGAGGGGCTGGCATGTGGGCACATCATTAGGGGAGCCGAGTGCCCTTGAGTTGAGGCTTGCCGTGCAATGGCAGGCCCCCTGTGAGCATGCGTGACCAACTGTCCAAGAGCTTGGTAGCACTGTCTGAACAGGGCAGAGGCCAGGCCAAGAACATGAGGGCCAGAGAAAGGCCTGCCTGCCTACTTGGCGGAAGAGACCATACTGACTATATCCGGAGCATTTCTCACCTGAACTATAACCGGATCACTTCCCCCCAGAAAGCCCCTAATTGTGGGTCCTATATGCGGGCTGTGTGCTCACTGCCATTGCTTTTCCAGAAGGCCACAACAGCAGCGTGTCAGAATGAGGTAAGAAGGATGGGGGTGGAGGTGCATCTGATCCGACCTTGCCTTGTGGCCATCAGCCTTGGGCGCCAGAGGTCAGAAGTGGGTGGCCGAGGCCTTGACCCTTGACCCAGACGCCAACTTTGTACCAACTTCCCTGTGCTCCCGGATGGAATCTTCTGGAAGGAAGGGTAAATAGCAGTCATGCTAAAACTAGATGGTCCCTGGAAGGAGGGGGAAGGCTGGTGCCTACCGACGTGCTCCCGCTGGCGTTGAGGAGAAAGTTTGCCGTGTGGGCGGCCGTGGGCGGCTGATTGGGGATGGGGCGGTGGCCCAGGGCCATGCCCACTATAGCGGTCATGTGTGTCTCAGTGCCGAAAACATGGATAGGGATCCCAGTGGTCTTCCCTGCAAGGGCAGAACAAACGTAACCCATTGCTCAGATCAGGTGACCTGCCTGGGTTTCCACCACCCAACAAGTCTCCTGGAATTCACCCCTGAAAGTGTCACATGCCCACGTCCCTCCACGGCCGGCCTGGTCCCGGCACTCCCCACCCTCAGCCAGATGCCCACGTTCTCTGCTGGCCTCCCGGTCCCTCACCAACGGGCTCACCTTCTGCAGGCTGCCCCCCCCCCAAGGCCCTCCCTGATCCTCACCTGGCTGCAGATCCAGTGCCCCCCTGAAAGAGACCTGCCTGCCCCCGTCCTCTTTCCCTCACCCCAGCACAGATCCCTCTTGTGCACGTCACTGTCTACCTCTTTACCGTCCCAACCTGAGCATGCCTCTGGGTGTGCACCCTGATGTCCTCCAGGACCTGGCCCTTGGCTTCAGGGAAAAACAAGGATTTGGAGCCTCTTGCAGCGACAGAAGAAAATTCAGTGTTTCCCAAATGGGAAAAACTGGAGCATGGGAAGGTTTTGTCTGTCCAGTCAGAGAGCAAGCTCACCAGTGTGTATCTCCATTCTGTGTCCCTGTACCCTGTACTTAAATTCCTGCTTCACCCCTAACTGCTCCTGGACCCGGGGACTGCATGTGGCAAAGTCCAGGGCAGAGGACACAGACCAGAGGGTCCAGGACTGCATATTCAGAAAGGAAGGTGGGCACACAGAAGGGTCAAAGCTGACTGCCTTTCAGGAGTCTCTTGGTGTAGGGCAGCAACGCTCTGGGTGGGAGGGGAGGTCCCCAGCTTACCGACTTCTCCCATCACCCGTAAGCCTTCCTGATAGTTGGGGCCGCCTCTTCGGACAAAGATGGTGACCTCATGTTCCTTCAAGGGGCCCTGGTAGTCCCGGATTGCTCTCACAATGCCCTGGAAGCACAAAGAGATGACAGAGACCCGTCACCCAGACTGAGGCAGCTCTGATAATCGAAGACCCCAGGCCACAGACAGCACACAGTCCGGCAGCCTGTGCTCACTCACAGGGGATGCTGCCAGGTGAGAATAGGGAAGCTGGCCCCCTCAGGCCCGCACACACCTTTCTTGCTTGGTCATGTCTGTGGTCCTTTGAGGTCAGTTACTGGATGGCAGTTTGGGGGTGGGGACTATGCCAGGGGCGGGGCAGGGCGTTCTTAAGGGTCAGTGTCTTACAAAGTTTCAAGTGATTTTGGGAACAGCCCTCAAAACAGACCCCCCCCTTGGGAACAGGGGAGTGTGGAGAAGGGAGGGCTGTTGGCCTCTTTCCCTGCAGAAGCTGGCCGGCTGGGGCTTGTCACCCAAGGCGCTTCCCGAGGCTGAGCACACAGAACCTGTCCCAGCCCTGCCACCCAACTGATGGTGTGCTGCCCCCAGCTGGAGGGGCTTAGACATGAAACGAAGCCAGTGATTCAGCTGTTTTCGGTTTGCCAGGTGACGGCGACAACCTTGCTAGAGGCAGGACCCGTGACGCTTAGCCCCCACCTCTTCTTGAGGCGCCGCCCCCACCCGTCTTTTCTTGAGGGTACAGAGCACCCAAGCTGATACTTTTTATACATGATCCTCAAAGCACAGACAGGGTTCTTAAGTGCCCCCCAGGAGGCTGGCTCTGAATCACGAGAGGCCTGGCTTCCGAGGCACGGGGTCCTCTACCCTTGCTCCGGCTGAGGAGGAGCCCTGCGGATGCTGGAAGGAGACCACGAGGAACTGCAGAGACCAGGGGAGTCTTCTAACAAAGTGTTCAAGGCCTCGTCCAATTCCCCAGGGCCTGCTCCTGGGGCCCCTGCCCACACTGCCCCAGGTGAACTGGGGCCCAGAAACCCCTACCCCCAAACATGTTTCCTCCAGCAGGGCAGCCTGGGCCTCCCTGGACAGGCAACTCACAGGGACTCAGGGTTTCAGCCCGCTTCCCTGGAAACCACAGGCCCACTGCAGGGGGTTACCTTGAAGGTGGCGGCCACGTTGGTGAAGTTTGCAATGCTGCCTCCAATGATGAGAATCTTACCTGCGTTTGGACCAAAGAGACAAAGTGTAAGAGAGGTGACCCCGACAACTTACCAGCAGCCTGGTGGAAGGGGAGGTCTCACTCCCTCGATGAGGGTCGGCCGACCTTCAGTTTTCTGTGCCGAGGCACGGGCTGTGCCGGGTGGTCTCTCCTGAGGCGGGAGCAGCCAGATCCACCCCACCCTCTGTGACCTACACCTTGGGACCCAGAGAACACAGGGCCTTGACATCGTTCTCAGAGGGCTTCGGATGCCTCTGGTGGGCTCTCCCCATGGGCCTTCCAGGGTAGGAATCGCAGGGCGGGGTCCCCATGCACAGGACAGGTGGCAGGGGGAGGCTGGGACCAGGTACTGGTGATTGGAGCAAGGGCACACTGTCACCCTCACCCTACCCTTGGGGCTCCCCGTCCTCTCCAAGTCCCCATCCCCAGGGTGCTGCCATGGTCTATGGTGCAGTCAAGAAGCCCAGGGACCTGCAGGACATTGGCCACCCCAAGGCTGCCCAGCACTGGACACACAAGCTACCCAGCTGCCCCCCCCCCCACCGCCCATCCCCTGCAGGGTGGGGCTCACCGTCAGGGTGCTTCTCGCGGGTCATGAGGGACAGAATCGTCTTGGCATAGTCGTAGGTCTGCTGCTCGCTGGGAGCCCCCGAGTACTCCCCATAGTTCGCCAGCTCGTGGACACCCCCCAGGTCACAGATGGTGTCACTGCAGGGAGACACCCCCCTCAGTGCTGGCGGGGGCTCTCTCCGGGCAGAGCGGCCGCCCGGGGCCTGGGATGACACGCAGGCTCCACAGCATGGCAGAATGAGCCTTGACCCAAGCGAGTCACTGGGCCCCCCTGAGAACCGCCTGTCAACCCCATGCCACCACGGGTGGGGGGGCGGCTCAGAGCAAACAAGAAAACCACCCGAGCCCAAAGCTGTCAGGGCGCAGCTGAACTGCACTGGGCTGCCCAGGCTTTGAGCGCCTGCTCGGAGGCAGAGCTGTTTTCGGGCTGGAAATGCAGTGGGGACTCAGCAGGGTGGGTATGACCACAATCTGGGAGGACGGTTCCTGGGACGTGCCATGCTAGGCCCGACCAGCAGCATCTGCCCAGCCTGCTCATGCAGCTGCCCTTGTGCCATGCCAACAGGATGGTCTGCTACTTCAGAAGTGTGTGCACATGCCTGCTCTTAACACTGTGGTGGTTACACAAGGAAGCGCGGGGCATGCGGGAATGACTGCAGCATGGCCGTCATGCTGGGGCACTTTCGCGATTTAAGTTGGAAATGTCTCTTCATTCTTAAAATCTTTCAGGGGTTTTGGGGGTACTAGAAAATATGGGCAGTGTCTTCAGAAAAGCTAAAGTGATTTGAAATAAATAAAATGGAGGCAATGCAAGACCTGCCAATAAAAAATATTTTTTAAAAAGGTGTGAGTGTTCAGAAGAGAGATTGCCAGGCCTTTACTCTGCAGTACCTCGACTGGGCTCAAACCACCTGCTGCCTTGCGGTTAATCGTCAAGCACTTAGCTGCCCACCAGGCAGCTGTGGACCAGCCAATGGCAGGTAAGAGGCATGGGAACCACCTCCCATCAGAGTAGGGAAAGGACACAGCCCAGGCGGAGTCCCAGACAGGCCTCCAGAGGGCAGCGCCCGCCACCTGAAGGTGGAACACAGTCTAGAAGTGAGTTGCCACCAAGACTGTGGCCTGTCCTTCTGTACCCGTGGACGACTACAACTAACCTGTCAGGACCCCTTTGGAAAAGTGAAAACCTTCAACTTAAAACTGTAAGTACTAAAAAAAAAAACAAAGAAGAAAACTGTAAGTACTGCAAGACAGGTACGCCCTGAAGCACCGCGAAGGGGTGCAAGCACCTGGGGTACAGGGCTGTGCGGGGGGGCGGGAGGGGGGTGTCCCAGGAACCTTCACTTCCTCGCTCACTGCTTGTCCCTTTGCTTTGAGCGTGAAGCAAGACCGGCCTTAGGGAGTCCCTGAGACATCCCGGCTCCCTTGCCTCACTATTTCCCGCTCCCCGCCTATGTGAGAAACCAGAACCTGAACAGTGTGGACCCATCCAGGTGGGGTCCCAACCATCCCGGCCCAAGTCACCTGTACACAACAGAGGCGCCTCCCCCAGCCACCATGGTCCAGATCCTCCCCTTGGGGTTCAGCAAGGTCAGCTTCAGGCTCGCCCCACTCTTGGCATCCAGGTCTGCTATGTAGGCTTCCTATGGACCAGACAGCGACGAGGGAGCCTTTGGTGGCCCCCTCGAAGATCCCAGTACCCCACCCCCTTTTCTAGAGGCTCAGGGTGAGGTCACTATCACGGTTAGGGGAAGGGGGGGCAAGGCTAGGCAGGGCCCACATGCTGGAACAACTCATGATGGTGTCTTCGGGGACTACAACCACCCACTGTCTGGGGAAAAATCAACTGCTCCCCCCACCCCCCAAGCCCTTGGCACTTGTTTCCATCCTGCTCTCCCCTGGGGCTGGGCCTGCTGTGTGAGCCTCTCAGAGGATGAGGATGGATTGAGGAAGGAGCAATTACAGCGCTCAGCGAGGGGCCAGTGAGAGCTACCTTCCCAACAAGATGGGGGGGGGGAGGCACTAGGAACCAAGGAGAAGCAGCAAATCCAGTGGCGCTCGCAGGGAGGTTGATGGAGCACTGTGTCTAAAAGGGTTTCTGGCCAGGATTCAGGAGCTCGGTGGCCTCCCACCCCGTTGGGGTTTTAAGAAAATTAAATGCTCCTTGTCCTTCCTTTCTCTGCCAAACGCTTAGTCCACTGGGGGCGGGGGACGGGAGAGATGCTCATCCGAGACCAGTCACCTCCTTGGCCTCCCCCCACTCTCCAATCCAGCCCTACCTCCGGATAGGCCTCGCGTCCAAAGGGGGGCGGGAACTCGATGTCACCCCATTTCACTCTGCAGATGTAGTCCGCAGTGGCGTCCACCTTGGCAGCCAAGTCAAGGATGTAAACGCCGTCTCTGGTGACGACTGGGAGAGGGGCAAAGGGACCCGTCAGCCGTGGGGCGGGGTCCCTCCCCTGCAGGCCGAGATGGTAGCTGTCCCACCATTAGAGGAAGCAGATTCTGCCCAGTGGCTCCCTGTCCCCAAGCTACAGGGGCCGGCGGGGCTGGCTGTGTAGGAAACTACACTCCTCACTTCAAGTATCTAACCGTGCACCACTCAGGCTTTACTTAGGGCCACCCCCCCTACCCACACACACCATCAGAAGCCCCCCCAGGGGTGTACATCTGGGTTTCCTGGGGCCCAGCTAGAGGAGGTGCTAAACCAGGTGCAGGAGACACCCTGGGGTGCCCTAAGCCCCAGACCAGCAGAACTCATCTGCTGCTGCCTCACTGGACATCCATCTTCCTCTCCCCTGGGGCCACTTAGCTAATTAAGTTAGCACAGAGCCATCTGGTCCATTAGAGGGCTGTATCCCGGAAACAGCCTCCTTCACAGCTCCCTGGACTTTGCCCGGAGGAGCCCTGGCCAGCAGTAGCCTGCCCACTCTCCCGCCCCAGAGCTGATTCCTGCACAGCGCAAATGGACCAGCTCCTCGGCCAGTTCCATGGGGCAGGGTGGGCGGGACAGGCGCTAAGAGGACAGGTCTGAGGGGCACACCGGAGCCCAGGCTGGTGGGACCGCCCCACTCCCTGGCAGGCGAGGCGTGGGGCACGCATGGTCAGAGCAGAGCATCCCTCACAGGGGGACCACAGGGAGACGGGGGCAGCTTATCGGGACCCCTCCCCAGCCATCATCCTAATGGACCTGTCCCACAGCCCCTCCAACAGAGCCGCTTCCTCACCAAGGGGGTTGATCTCCAGGTAAGTGAAGTACAGGTCCTCGTAGAAGTTGAACAGGCCTGTGATAAAACTGGCCAGGATTCTAGAAGCGCGGGGGGGGGGGGGGGGGGGTCAGCCTCGTCAGCTCCTCATCCCAGTGACAGCTCCCCGTCCTAACCCCTCCGCCCTCCGCTCCCCAACCCAGACATGTGTCAGCCACCGAGGCAGAACGGAGCTGTCAGGCAGGCGCCAGCCAGCCAGACAGGGGCAGGAGGTGAGGAGGGCTGAGGACATGCTTCAGTCTGATTCAGAGTCGGCTCGCTGCCACCCCCCAGACCCCCCCGCAGACACCCAGAAAGGGAGGGCCACTCTGCATCCTCCTGTCCTGGGGCCACCTCCCTGCTGGCCCTCTCACTCAACTCTTTCTTGTCCTCGGGGGCATGCACCAGCAGGTGCTTTGTGACGTCCTCAGGGTGCAGCTTCTCGTCCACGCCGACCAGCAGCTTCTGGGCTTTGGCATCCACGTCGCCCACATCCACCCCACCCTCGTGGTGAAACAGGACGTAGTCCCCCTCTCGGGTGGCATAGATGCAGACGTAGAACTCCTCTGCCTGGCGGGCGAAGAGTTAGGTGGGTGAAGGGCACTGAACGGGCAGAGAAGAGCCCACCCACTCTGGTCTCCTCTCTAAGACCCAGTAAAAGACAGTCACCGGCAGCCCGATCAACAGCTACCCCTTGGGGACCAGAAGGAAGGCGTGGTGGCCCTTTCCTTCCTCTCTGGACCCCCAGGGAGGCTTCACAACCCTGGTTCCTCCGACTGGAGTTTCCCTGCCACCCCTTGAGGTTCAGACACAGAGATGCCAGCAGGAGAAGCCCGGGCCTGGAGCGGCCCACACATACCTGACTGTGGGGGACGAAGGGCTCGATCAGGAAGTTCTTGAGGATGCCTTTGGCCTTGCCGACCTACAGGGAGATCCAGGTGAGGGCCAGCCATGAGCGCATCTTCCTGCTGTGCGTCCCCCCACCCGAGGTGGGCCCACACACCACCACTGCACTCAGCAAACGATTTCCCCAGAAAGCAGGGCCTTGGGACCACAGACCCTCGATTCTCGGAGGCCATGGGGTCCCCCTCCCCACCCTTGGTCACTGCGCCTGCCGTCTCCTCCGTGAGGTTTCCGCTGGCCCCATACAAAAGCACTGGGGTCAGGAGTCATCGGCCTCCCTGCCAGCCCACAAAACCCGAGGACAAAGGACCTAGAACAGGGGCGGGGGCAGGCGACCTTGTGCTTTCTCTGCCTTTGGGGCAGGCGGGCAGGCGGGCATGGTGACCCAGTGTGGTGCCCAGAGCATGAGGGCAGCTTTTCCACTCGAGCTCTCCTGGCTGAGGACACAGCATGCATTGCTAATCAGTGTGAGTGGGTCCCTGGCGGCAGCCAAGGCCAGACAGCTCTCATCCCCGAGCCCCCCGCCGGGCTGTGCGTCACTGCTGAGTCAGGACCAGACAGCAATTCATCAGAGGTAATGAGCCGCCCGCCACCCCCCACCCCAGCGCCATCCTCCTCCAAAAGCCTCCCTGGAGACCGCTGGCCTCTCCCCAAAAGGCCCAGGAGCGTCAAGGTCAGGACCCTTCTGTCTGTCCCGACTCACATGAAGCTCCGAGATCTTACCCAGAGGGCTCAGACACAAAGACGTGCAGTGAGGGGCTTGTGGTGGACTACACTGTAATCAAAGTTAACGTGCTGGGATCCTCACCCCCAGGCCTTTGAGTGGGCGTCCTTGGGTGGTGGGTCAAACCCACACCTCAAGAAGCATCGCGGAGGCAGGCCTGGCGAGTTGCTCCCCAAGATACCAGCTGAGAAAACCCTAGGGAGCATTTCTACAAGGCACATGCGGTGGGGGTGCCAGGGGTCAGGCTCAGCCACCCCAACAGGCCACCGCTGGGTGCGGTCTCATATAGCATCCTGCAGCGGCCTTCCACAGCCATCTAATTCAATAGCCATCTCATTCGATAATCAGCGGAGGGCCGAGCTGAGTGACGGGCTGCCAAATGTCATCACCTCTGGGTTATTCAGGGAGCAGCAGAGACCCAGAGCAAGCGGCAGACTGGGAAGACAGGTGTCCTCACGCATTCCCTGATGGCTCCCTCATTTGCACAGTTAATCAATCACTGAGCTAAGAGAGGCTGAATTTACGGATGGCATTCTGAACTGTCTCAACCTGTGTCCTGGCTCATAGGGTCTCCCAGACAGAAGGATGGGGCAGCTGCCTTCTCACCCTTTCCAGGAGGTGCAATGCCCCAAACCACCACCAGCCTGGTTGGACATTGGAAATGAGTGTTCTGAATAAAACTAGTGGGAAAAACAAACAAACAGGAAAAGTGCTGAAAGGGCTCCGTTCTCCACGGTCATCACCAAAGCAGATCATTTGGACCTGGCTCCTCACGGCGTGACTTCCGTCACACATCTTGCCCAGGCCGGTAACAAAGAGCATTTGCCCCGTGGGGACTGCTGTCCCAGGCCAATCGGAGTAGCTCAGCTCCCAGGACTTCTACTTTCCCGGGCGGCACGCTGACTAGTTTCGGGGGTGACCATGAAGACACCTGTTGACCTTGAAGGGACTTTACCTGCTTCTGTTACCATGTCACATACCCTCTCCCGAGACTCACCATGGCCTCTAGTCCCAGCCGTGGCTTCAGCCAGGACTTGACCCCATCCAGAGTCAGGTTGACCCCCACTAGCCCCAGCTTCCCACGCCGTTTGATCAGCTGGTCTGGCTTGACGACCAAACTCTGGAAGAGGGGAAAGCAGGGTTTATGAACATAGCACTGAAGGGGAGGGCGAGCGAGAGGTGGAAGGTAATGTGGACATCCTGGTGGTCTCCAACCCACCCTACTGAGCCCACCATGCTTCAGGGTGACCGTCCAAACGTCCCTCATCCATCCCAGCCCCAGTCTTTGCCTCGACTCCCAGCACTCTAGAGCCATCTGCAGGTGGGATAGGCCTGGCAGAACCGGTGCTCTGCGAATAACTGCCCAGCCGGCCAGTGACTGCCCAATTCTCCCTACACAATGGGTGGGTTGGCACCTTCATGAAGTCGAAACGCCCCAGAATACAGACCTGGACCTGTGGTCCGTAAATGTAGTGACAGCCAGGCTGGGGAGGACAGAGGAGCTAAGAGATCCTCTGGTCAACCCCTCTGTGCTCAAACTCTGCCCTGTCAGCAGTCCTGCTCTAGACCTCTCTCCTTTCAAAGAGGGGGCTCAAGTGTCAACAAGGTAAAATGGGGAGCCCCAGGGCACAAGGTTCCTAAGTAGAGAGCTGGAATTTGAACACAGGTCCCTGCTCTGCATGCTATGCCTGACTCTCTCAAGGTGCAGGCCTGCCCGGACTACCTACTGCAGGTTGCCCATCAGGACAAGCCGGCCGTACAGGGTCATGTAATCCACTCTGACACCTCCACTCTCAGCCCTATTGGGGGGATGGGGAAGGCCCTCACCTGGCTGAGCAGCCAGGGATGATCCTGCAGCAGGCGGGCCCAGTCTGTGTCCGGGGTGACCCGCGCATACTTGAAGCGGTTCTGGATGGCCGAGGTGGTGCAGATGTACTTGTAGAGGAGCTCTTTGCCCGTCTGCTCTGAAATCGCCTTGGCCGACATGGCTGCAGAAGGACCTGCTCTACCTGCTTCCAGGGGGAGAGAAGCTGATCAGAAGGGGGCTGGGTCGATGGACTCCCAGGTACCCCGCACCCATTGCCCCTCAGCTCTTTTCAGGAAGTGAAAGGCAGACCCCACAAGAAGGGAAATCTCAGATCTCGACTAGCCAGTCACCAGCACAGAGGGGTTGGAGATGATGGAAGGCACTTCCCAGGCTCTGCCCTGCAGGGGGCACCGCTGGGAACAAGCAGGGCTGGCCTGCCTCCCTCCCACCCAGACACAGGCATTGGCTAGTTTAGGGAGCCTCAGGCAATGGGGAGGTAGGAGGGGGATTAAGAGCAGAAGCCTCTTCCGGCAGCTCCTAGCTCCGAGAGGACAACCAGGATCCTGGCCTGGAATAAGGAGTCAACACAGGGCGGGGACACTGTGACCTCCAACATATCCCATCCGTCTGCTGAGTCATCCAGCTGCTCACATAGAGCAAAATCCACTAAACAAAATAGAGGCCTCTCTGGGGACCACCCTGTACTGGTCACTTGTAACTGAGCCAGAGCTGGTGGGAGGAGCTGGGGGACCCATCCTTGATGCGAAGTAGAGACGTGGCGGGTATGTGTACGGGCTCACTGACAGATGCTCCTATGCAAGTGCCCTGTGAGGCAGATGGAAAGGCAGAGGTACCCCCCCCACCCACCCCCCACACAGGAAGAGCTCGTTCTCCCAAGGACCCACGACTGGAACCCAAAGCCTCTTTCTCCTGGTCCTCAGAAAGGAAAGATGGTCTCCCCAGCAGCCAGGTCCAAGTCCGCCCTTCATCTCCGAGAAGAATCTCTGGTGACATTTTCTTCCTCTTCCTGCCCCTGGCCCATCGGGGAACTTGAAGAATTGGGGGCAACAAGCGGGGGAGGGAGATGGGAAGGCATCCAGGCCCAAAGCTAGGCCAGTAAGAGGTGAAACTATTAATGAATTTGTTGGGAGGAGGGGGCAAGTCAAGGGCAAATCAAGGCTGACAGAGACTAAGGAGCACAGAAGTGGGTCTTCATTCCCAGGTGGGGAAGCCACTTTGCTGGCCAGGCTGAAGCTTCAGGTTCTAATCCTGGCTTGGTCTGGCCACTCCCTTGGCCTCCAGGCTGCTCTCCAGCTTGGCACAATGGGCACATTCAGCCCAAGTCAGGGAGCTCAGAGGGGCTCAGAGAAGCCTGCCCCTTGTCTGGTCCTCCCCTGGGATGACTTCCGGCTCCTTATCCACCCCAACCAGCCCTACTGCCCACAGCCCTCCACCCCCACCTCCCCCCACCCACTCCAGCAGCTCCATTTCTCAACCTTCTTGACTCAGACCAGAAAAACTGGTCCTGAGATCAGATGGGCGCATCCCCCCCTCCCTCCCAAACCAAGGTGGCCCAGAGTAAAAAAGAAGAGGGCCAGCCGCTGACCCTCCCTGCCTCAGCAACAACACCAGAAGGGAAGCCCCTTAGCTGAGCCTCCCCGCCCCGAAAAGGGGGCACCTCCCAAAAGAGACCCAAGATCCAGCTTTGGGAAGAAAGGGTAAGGGAGAGAAAATGGATCATCTACAGGTGGGGGGTAGGGGGGGCGGGAATCATACTTTTCCTGAACCCTGGATCAAAGCTCAGCTCCAAGAGCCCACCTCCACAGAGGGAGTACGTAAGTGATGAGGGAGAAATAGAGGGCGGACACCAACAGGCTTGCTGTCTCCAGAGCAGCCTGGCTGGTGCCTCTCCAGATGACACAGAATGTAAGTGGCCTCAGCACAGTCACCAACACGGAGAGAAGGAACTGGCTCACAAGTCCAGGGCGCCCACAGGGTGGAGGTCAACTCACAATTTCAGTGGTCACAGGGTTTGAGATCTGGGAAGGCCACTGGCCTCAGACTCTTCTGGGCACGTGAAGCAAGCTATGGCTGGGGCAATCAATGAGCACAGGCGGCTAGGCTGTTCACCCAGGACTGAGATCTGACAGTTCACAGTCTGCCCTGGTGACAGGAGAACGATAAGGATTTCTACACTCGTGAAAAGCAAGAGCTTCCCAAACCCACAGGGGCAGTTCTCTGTCCAACGGGGTCGCTATGAGCCAAAACTGACTGGATTGGCAGTGAGGTTTTTATTGCGCTAGGACCCCAGAGAGTATGTATACCAGCTGGGGTTTGGGGAGCCTCTCCAGGAGGCCCAATTTTGGACTGCGGTAACTGGTGGTACCTCCTGCTAAATTTGCTGACCATTTGGGGAAAATCATGAGAGGGAAACACACACACACACACACACACACACACACACACACACGCTCGCACTCTCTCTCTAAGAGAAACCTTAGGACTGCTGAGATGGGGTCTTTTCTGCAGACTGGGCCCCAGCAATCACAGGGAGTGGAAGCCACCCCCTGGGGAGCCAGCACTCCTGAGAGACGAAGGAGAGGACTCCCTGGGGATGCTACTTCCCGGCTCCCTCTAGGACCAAATATTCACTTCAAGCATAGTATTTGTCAGACTGGGTTTCCCCCCAGCAGACAATGAAAGCAAAGGGGCAGAATTCTGGGGGTGACCCTCCTGCAGCAAGGAGATTACTGTCTGAGACTCTTCCCAAGAACGGCCCCCCAGGCAGTTTATGTTCTCTAATGGGTGGAAATTAACCTCTGAGCAGCCGGGGTCTACCAGCTGTACCCCATCCAACATTTCAGAAGCCCAAGGAGGTGGGCGGGCTAGAACTCAAGCAAGGGTGGGAGGAAAGCTGGCTGAGACCAAACAGGGTTATGCACTGACACCCCCCCCCCAAAAAAAAAAGCCTCTTCCACGGCCCACTCTAGGGACCACCTAATAGCAGAACTCCTTGTTCCTGCACGATGTCTGCCAGGGCTGGAGAGGGCTGCAGGCGCCTGGACTGGCCCTCTGCCAGGTCCTACAGCTGGGCGCGGCGGCATCCTCAGGACCCCTTGAGGACCTTGCCTGGGCCAGGCTCGGGCGATAGCGTGGAGCGGGGTGGGAGACGGGCACCCCGGCCTTTTGTCGCTCAGGGGCTGGTCCGGGCGGCTCCCCGAGCACGAGCAGAGTCCTTCCAGGACTGAGGTTCCACAGCCAAGTCCTCGCCGCGAGGCCGGGCCTCGGCACCCTGGGGCGGCCGGCCCGCCCGCCCGCGTGGCCCGTCCCGCCGGCGCGCTCCCACCCCCACTTCGGCGCGGAGCTCAATGGATCCTCACAGAAAGCAGAGGAAGGGCCTGCGCCTTGCTTGTGAGGGTCGGAATGGGGCGAGTCGCCGGCGCTTTCTCTACTTCCCGTCCCCGGGTTCGGTGGGGGTGGGGGGGAGCACCCGTATGGCAAAAGACGGCCCGATAAAGCCCGAAGGGGCGCGGTAGCTGCCCGGAGAGGGGGAGCGGCCCCAGGTCCCGGCAAATGCAACCTGGCGGAGGACAAGGACGCCAAGGCGGCGGCAAGCGCAGTGCAAACTCCCAGGGACCGGAATGTGGGGAGACCTGCGGTGGTCGACACGCGGCCGTAGGCCGGGATCGAGGTCGCTAACCCCAAAAACTTCCAAGCAGGTGCAGGCAACGCGCGGGAGCACCCAGCCGGCGCCGGGGAGGCGGTTCCGGGTTTAAGGAGGGAGACAGGAAGCTCCGGGGTCGGTGGAGGTCCCTCCGGGGAACACAGCCTCCCACCCCTCACCTCTCGGCGGAAGTCTGTGCGCGGCGCTCCCTCCACCAGGCCCCCTCAAACCGCAGGATCCAGAGCGCTCGAGCCGCCCGCAGCCGCCCGGGATCCGGCTTTTGTCCGGGTGCTGGCGGGCTGCTCCCCGCCCCCATCGGCTCACGGAGGGAGCGGCCCTGCGATTGGTCACACGCGTTCCCTAGCCTGAGCGCCACAGCTCCTCCCAATTCGCTGTCCGCCGTGGCCCCGCCCCTAAGGGCGGAGCCCAGGGCCTGCTGGGACTTGTAGTCCCTTTGACCCGTCCGCCTCAGACAGCGGGCGGGCACCGCCTCTAAACCACCCACTGGGGCGGAGCCAGGGGCCGGGTCTCGGGTGGGGAGATGGGCCGGGCTGCGCTGGGAAGGGAAAGTATCGGGCTGCGGGGCCGTGGCCTGATCGTTTAGGGGTTGGGCCGGCCGCCACTGGGATGGCAGTAGGTGTGTGTGGGGAGGGGTGCGGGTGTTGGTCGAACAGGGTCCACGTAGTGCAGCTTTCCTCCTGGACGCCTGCTTTCCTCCCCAGGGGGGGAAACTGACGTCTGCACCCTGGCCGCCTGAAATCCGCCACACCAAACCCAGTTGCTTAAACCCGCTTTTTAAGTGTTTCCCTCCTCTCTCCTCACTCTCCCGTGGAGCCAGTAGGTAGGGCGAGGCAGGCGAGAGGCCCGGCCAGCAGGAGAGCTGCCAGCGAGCAATGAATGGGGCGGGGGATGGGTGAGCAGGCGGGGCTAGGAGAGTGCCAGTCACCCCGCCTTCCAACACCCACACCTGCTCACCCTTGTGCAGACCTGGGCGGAGCGCTACAGCCAGCTGAACATTTATGCTTAGGGGCCTCTCTGCCTGTCCCCGGGCGGGCGGCCTCCAACCCAACCGCAAGCTTAGACACTGGAATGAATGAACTCCCTTTACCCTCTCCTTATTCATTGGGTAGGTCATATTTTCCAAACCAAAAAACGGGGACGTGCCATCTGCCCAGTGCTGCTGAACTTGTGGGGCAGAATATTTGAAATCAGACAGTGCTGGGAAACCAGGTTGTTGCCATTGTGATATTTTGCAGCTTCCCCAGTTCCACCACCTCCGCCCCAGTCCTGGGAATCGCACAAGCTGCAGCTGCCCCGGAATGGTAAGCTGGCACCAGGAAAGAGAACAATGATTAGCTGGCTTGCTCAGGTGAAGGGGCCAGTCCAGGGTGCAGAGAAGCAACTTGTCTGTGCCCTCCCAAGGACCCCAGGTCATGCTCACATTGCAACAAAATTTCAACACTCTTGTGGGCAAAAACTTCTCTGAAAGATCCAAGCTACAACTCCCTCACCACCACCACGGCCACCCTGCCCACACACCCTCTGTCCAGTTGCTGGCCGAAGTGAGGACAACTGAACTGGCTGCCCGTGCTAGAACTGAATGATCCCTGGTGGTGATCTCTGATTCCTTCTTTCCCAGAACCATTGTGAGTTCTCTCTCTCTCTCTCTGGCTCTCCACCCCTGCTAGGAAACTGCACAAACAGCCCAAGTCTCGGGAGGAGACACCTCTTCTAAGATAACATATATCTGTGTGTACATATATATACATATATATCTCCCATGAAGTTACTGTATTTCTGGTCTTGGAGGGGCAACAATTCAGATAGTTCATGAGCTAAAGGAATGAACTTTATAGCGATTAATTGCTGCCCTGGAGACCGGCGTCTGTTAGCAAACTCTTTGAATGCCAACTTTGGCAATATCCATCAACATAGAAAATGCAAGGGCCCAATTGACCAAGCAGTTCCGTTTCTAACCCTTTCTGCCGCACATAGACATGCCCATATGCGTGAAGAGGATTTGTCTTCCCTTCATTGTTGTATGCCCATGGTAACTAAACCCCAAACCCATTACCACACAGTCAATTCTGACTCAGAACAAGCCTTTAGGTCAGGATCAAGTGGAACGGTCTTGCAGGGTCACACGTAGCTGTAACTCTTTAAAGAAGCACGCTACCACGTCTTTCTCCCAAGAGCAGCTGGTGGGTTTGAACCTCCAGCCTTTCGGCTAGCAGCTGAGAGTTACACTGTGCCCGAGGGTGCTTGTTCCATAGTAAGTGCCCTATAAATGTTTGCCAAGCAGTCCATTTACTGGGGCCCCTAGGGGTGTACAGGGTTAGAGTGATCGGAGGTGAGTGGTCCCAGTTCACCCAGAGACGCCTAGGAATAAAAGTGCTGTACTTCCAAATATCAGCGCTGGAAAACTCTTCCGACTTTCTGATCCTCTTCCTCATGACCGCTGTGTTAGAAAGGATTCTCTTGAGAGATAAAATCAGATTGCGGGGGACAGACAACGGAGGAGGGGGTGAAGGAAGACGCAGTATAGGGCAAGATATGGCAAAATAATAATTTATAAACTATCAAGGGCTCAAGAGGGAGGAGGGAACGGGGAGGGAAGGGAAAAAATAGGACTTGATGCAAAGGGCTTAAGTGGAAAGCAAATGCTTTGAAAATGATTAGGGCAAAGAATGTACAGATGTGCTTTATACAATTGATGTATGTATATGGATGGATTGTGATAAGAATTGTATGAGTCCCTAATAAAATGTTTTGTTAAAATTAAATAAATGGAGAAAAGGTGAAAAAAACCCAGATTGAAAAAAAAAACCCAGATTGCTGCTAATTATATATATATAAAGATATATAACACAAGAAATGAATAGTTAAATTATAAACAGATAGCTATGTATTACAAGAAATGAACAGTTAAATTATAAAGCAGTACACATGGCTCAGTGTGACTCACTCCCGTGAGAGAGCTGTGAGACACTGGCAGTCCTTCAAGTCTTGAGGGCCGTCCGGTTGTCCTCTGTAGAGAGAGAGAGCTAGGCTATCCCAGCACAGGCAGCAAACAGCAAGCCAGGTCACCAACCATCAGTCCTCAGCTCCGGAGATGTAAATTTCAATTGGGTAATCTTAAAGGGACCTCAACTGACAGCAACACAGTCCACAGGCTAGGCATCCCACAGGTAGTGTGCCCTTTAAATTGAGGCACAGAACAGGCAAAGCAGACGCAGACTGGTCCCATGATTAAAGAGCGAGAGACAAGAAAGGCAAGGCTCACGGAGCCACTTAACTCTCCCCGCTTCAATTAATCCCACTTGTGTTTATCGGCCAGGCTGGCACAATAAACTATCTCAACCGCAGGTTGCAATGGACTTGGAAAGACCTGCAACCAGAGGGGTCTTTGTACGAGCCAGAGGCTCATCCATAGGATGGCCATAGCCGTCAGTCAAGTGAATGCCGTGAGGGTGACACGTTGGAACCCGGGCACAGTCAGTGCTCACTATATCTTAGCTGCGTCCAAACCTGGGAGCATCTGTGTCCACTTTAGGTCACATCTGGAGTCATGCTGACTCAGAACGGACTCCACAGCAAGTGGCTGGGTGTTGCTGGGCCCAAGGGTGACTCGTGCCAGGCATGGGCATGGGGCATGTTCTATTGTGTTCACTTTATTCTGTTGTGTGTAGGGTTGCTATGTGTCGAAACCAACTCAATGGCACCTACCCACGATGACAATCGGCCTGGGTAGCAGGAAATTGAGTAGCCAGAGAGGGAGGGAGGGAGGGGAGGTTCTGGTGAGTGGGCCCCTGCTGGGGTCCTACTCAATCTCTCAGCCTTCCCAGAACGATGCTACCAAAGTATGTCTGGATTTATTCCCTCTGGGCCCCATCTCGTCATCTCTCGGTTCTCTCAATCAGAAGCACTAGGTCTTTCAGCTCTTCCCATTTGAGTCACTTGCCATTTCTTCCAGACCAAGCTGGTGGACATGCCCAGACTTTGGGCGATCCGCCTCATTTCCAGAAGCCTTACGTTAGCGAATGACTGGCTCCTAGGTTTTCATGTGGCTAACATGTATTGAGCAGGTGCTTGCAGAAGACAGGGTTCTAGCACATGATCTTCACTGGCAGCCACTTGAGTTAACTGTTTTCATGACCTTACAGAGGAGCAGCAGATTCTTATAAGCACCTGTTGACTCCTGGTGCCTCGCCCAGTGGGGGAGAGGGAAGGAAATCTGCAGGCATGAGCCTCCTTCATTTGTCCATGGGATCCTTGAGGCCCAGGAACATTCCTTGTTCATCAGGCATGCCGCGTGTATGTGCCAGAATGCGTGCCAAAATGAACATGTAAGTGGGAAAAAAAACACCATAGGAGACGGGAGGTTGAGGTAGGGAGATGTTGTAAAACTACTGTTCCCATGACTGCCAGGGACAGGGACCCATCTCCGTGGGGTACCAGGTCGTCGGCTTGAAGAACCCAGCACCTCTCAGTTTTGCCCAGCACGGTTAGCCTCCAAATAGAGCCAAGGACCTACGTGTCCTGTGGAGGGTGGCCAGGGACTTGTGGTACAGGACCCTCCCTCTCTCCAGCCAAGGGGAAGCAGGGAGGCCCATTCTGCTGCCAGACCCTTCCCAGTGTCACCCTTTGGCCGGCCTTCTCTTCCATGGGACCACTGGCTCCTTTCCCCCAGCTGTGTGCCTGTGCCCTGCCCTCCTCTTTCAGAAAGGCTTCCCAGAGGAAGGGAACTCAAAACGTCCTGTCCGGCTAACCGACCCTGTTCCACCCCATCACAAATCACGTACCCTGGACTTTTTATGTGACAGGACTAACCTTATTTTTCTTCTTCTGTCTCTTGGCCAGTTTCCTTCTCCCGTAAAGGGGTACGGTCTCAGAAACCCACATGGGCAGTTCTACCCTGTCTGACAGGGTCATTATGAGTCAGCAGCCACTCATTGGCAGTGAGTTTGGTTTGGGGTTTGATCTCTTGGCCATGCTCTGTGTCTGGAAATTCAAAGGGTAAGTGGGAGCAGAGGTCACATTGGGGCTTAAGCTGTTGCCTCAACACCAACCTCGGACGTTAAGATTGCATCTCTTCCAAGTGGGGTTGCAAGCTGTGTCCCAAAGTCTGTGTGTCCACCTTTCTCCTTAGTCACTTTCCCTCAAGGATGCTCAGCCCCATCACCCCACTCCACCTCCCACCCCATGCTGCTTCCTCAGGCCTCCTACTGGCAGATTCCCAGATTGTCTGCACCAAGAGACCTCAGAAGCCACCTCAACCAACCTTCTTCTCTCACGGGGGAAACTGAGGCCCAAAAAGGGGGCCTTACTGTAGACGGGAGAATAGGTTGACGTCACTTCTTTGGGAAACAGTAAATTCCCAGACACTAAAGCCCCTGCGGTCCCACGCCCATGTCTAAAGCCTGGAGAATCTCTGTGTGCTAGCAGACACATTCGAGATTGTCATTACGGCAAGGTTCGAGGTTCGAGGTGGCCACACACCCGAAGGAGCCCAGACGCTGTTCAACAGTGGATGTTTGGGTGGATGAATGGGTGGGGTCTTCATGCAATGGGAAGCCGGCAGAAATGAACTGCTGCTGGACCCAACAGCACTGCTGACTCTTGGAACACAACGCTGGGGGAGCCTGGGAACGGAGAGCTAGAAGAACAAACCCTGTTTGGTTCGATGTGTGCCGAGCAAATACCAGCAAGACTACGTGGGAACACAATGTAGGTGGGAAAATGGCAAAGAAATGATTTTCACCAAAGAGGAGCCCGTGGTTTTTCATGCCATGCATACTTATGGGGTAGCCACAATAACCACACGGGATTCATTCTGGGCATTGGAGATATAATAGTGTCATAAACAAAGATACAAAGATGTGTAGTTTACATTCTATCAGCCTAAAGAGACTACAGTCAATCCACAAAGTAAAAGAAGCACAGACTAGATCAGAAGGTGCTGAGTGCTAGGGGGGGAAGAAAAGGAGGACCAGGGGACTTGGACTAGCTGGGCCCAAGTGGAGAGCAGGCAGATTACAGTAGAAGTAGAGTGGTCCGGGAGAGTCAGACTGCACAGGTGAGACTTGAGCAAACACTTGAAGGAAGGGAGAAGGGCAGATCAAGTGGCTCGGGAGAGGAGGGGATGGGATACTGCAGGCAGAGGAAACGGCGGAGCAAAGAGAAAGGGCCTTTCTTTTTCAAGAAAGAGTAAGGATTGTTTGAATACAATCCTTTAAGACCCCATCTTTCTGCGTAGTTTTATTTAACATCCCTGAGGGTCTTATTAATTGCATGCTCATGTAGCAGATGGAAAATTCAAGGCTTGCTTATTACATGCTGCCGCAGGTTCACGTGCTTAAGAAGTGGCAAGAATCCGTAAAGGTCGTCCAAATGACACACGGGCTCAGCTCAGTGCAGGGCAGCACCCAGCGCTCATATTTTTGCCACGTGGCATTATCCCTATTTGGAAGTTTGCCCCCATGTACGCAAACCTTCCCCGTAAATTCTGGACACGTTGCGGTTCTGGCGCGAACCGATGGGGCGTGCAACAGCAAACAGTGCCCGAGAGCGCGGCGCGCGGGGGCAGGCGGCCACGCGGGCATCACTCCCCGGCCGTGTGAGCGCCGGCGCATGCGCACTCGGGCGCGGTCGCCCGGGCGGGGGGGGGGGGTGTCAGCGCAGGCGCGCAGGGCGGGGCCGGAAGTACGTCCTCGTCTCCCCGTTGCTAAGAGACGAGGCTTCTACAAGCTCTCCTGAGGTTCTAGCGGGCTCCTTTTTCTTCCTTTGTCCGCTTCAGCGCCCGCGAAGCCGGTCACCATGCCGGACCCAGAGAACAATGAGGTCTTGCGAAGCACCTTCCCCTCTTACATGGCGGAGGGCGAGCGGCTCTATTTATGCGGCGAATACAGCAAAGCTGCGCAGAGCTTCAGCAACGTGAGTCCCTGAACCCATCCGTCACCCATCACACCGGCGTCCTAAGGCCTCGTCACTTGTTTTAGGGGTCCTTCTTTCCGGATTGATACCCCACCAGTGACAAATCACCCACCTTTGGTGATTTTTCTCTCCATTCCCACTTACTGTCCTCCAGATTGTTAATGGCCATCCTTGTTAATGGTCCTTGTTACTGGCCATTCCCTGCACTGGCGATAGCGCCTCCTCCTTTTTCACTTGAGCCCTGGTGCCGTCGTGGTTAGGCAGTCGGCTGCGATCCACCAGGTCAGCAGTTCGATAGCACCAGCCGCTCCTCACGCGGTTCTTTTCTTAGACGTGACTTTCTCACTGCAAAGAATTACAGTCGCGGGAATTCGCAGGGACAGTGCTACCCTCCCCCATAAGGTCTCTCTGAATCGTCAGTAGTGACTGATGGCAGTAAGCTTGGTTTGGGTTTGCGGCCTCCTCCCACGCACACGCTCCACAGCGCCCGCCATTGGCTAGCAGAGAGACTGGGAGGCTGTCTGTAGAAGCCACAGCACCTTCTACCACAAGGGGGTTCATTAAAAAATGGTGGTTCACTCCCAATAGAAAAAAACGTGGCACACGCATACCCAAAGGCACCTGGGAAGAAAGGCCTGGCTACCTGGTTTCTTTGGTTTTTTAATCAGCCTTAGAAAACACTGAAGCACAGCTCCACACTGACACCTGTGCAGCAAACAGTTCTGCAACTGGTGAGGGCATGGGTGTCAATCTGGGTAGCCTTCATATTGCTTCATATGGCCTACATCCTAGGGGCTGGGGTGCTATTTCAGGGCATTGGACGCCCTGCTACATGCGGTGCCAGACTTGGAGGGAGGTGCTTCCATTGCCCCACTTTACAGATGAGGAAACTGATAGATTGAGCAACACGCCCAAGATCACTAAACACTCAAATAGCAGAGAAAGAATTCAAATCATAGCCCATAGACCCCAGCGCTGAGGTGCTAACCGGCCAACTCTTAACTACCCCCCAGGCCAGCTAGAGTGATTTTTATGACAGTATCTTTGGCTACAAAAGGTTTACTTCTCTAATCAGCCCCAAGCCTCCCCTGTGCCCCCTAAAGTTAAGCCTCCCAACCGCTGTCCTTGGGTCCTTTTGATTACCAACCGCACCCTAAACTCAGAGAGGAGCTGGACACCTGGGCCCACAGTTGATCCCTGCCCTGCCCGCCTTCATTGATTCTGCCCCCTGCCAAGTCCCAGGCAGGATGAAAACACCCTGAGGTAAGGAAACCTGCCCTGAAAAAAACGGCCTCTTTCTGGGAAAGGCAGTACCTACTTCAGTACCTACTTGGAAGAGTGAAAAGGTCTTGGAAAAGTGTGGGTCCAGTCTTACATCTCAGAAAGATCAGTGCACCAAAGCGCATGGTGATTGCCAACAGAGGTGAAGGACGTTCCATCCCACGCTGGGGCCCAAACCACAGCTTCAGGGTGCTGGACTTTCTCACCACATGGGTGCTGTTGTTTAGGGACATCTGCTCACGGCATCCCCATGCTAGCCCCGGACGTGTGTTCTGAATGTGCCATCTAGCCATTTCAGGTGGCTGGTTGGAGCAGTGTGCACATAACCGCCTCTAAGAAAGACTCAGCTTCCCCAGTGGACTTGGGGATCCCAGGTGTTGCCAGACAGCCAGCAATCAGGCTTCCACTAGCCTGGGATTGGCTCTTGTTCCCACTGAGCCACTGACCAATAATCAAGTCGATTTAACAAAGATCCATGTTGTGTGATGTTGAGATTGGTGAGCTCTGGAAGCTGGGTTGCTGGCCTGCGAAGTCCCCTTAAGACTCCAGGACTGACCTTTCCAGGAGAGCATGTCTCCCTTGCCCTACAGGGTGGTGGTGGTTGGTGCCCTCAAGTCCGTTCCGACTCACAGGGACTCTGTGCACAACAGAGCGAAGCACTGCACCGTCCTCCCGACTGTTCTAATGTTTGAGCCCATTGCTGTCGCCACGGCTTCCATCCATCTTGTCTGGGCCTTCCTCTTTTGCACTTCCCTTCCGCTTTACCGACATGATGCCCTTTTCCAGGGCCTGGTCTCTTCTGACAGCATGTCCAAAGTGAGACAAAATCTCGCCATCCTTGCCTCTAAGGAGCATTCTGGCTGTACTTTTTCTTTCTTTTTTTAAAATCATTTTATTGGGGGCTCATACAACTCTTATCACAATCCATACATACATCAGTTGTGTAAAGTACATTTGTACATTCGTTGCCCTCATCATTCTCAAAATATTTGCCCTCCACTTAAGCCCCTGGCATCAGCTCCTCATTTTTCCCCTCCCTCCCCGCTCCCCCCTCCCTGGATGTACTTTTTCTAAACCGATCTGTTTGTTCTTTTGGCAGTCCATGGTATTTTCATTATTCTTAGCCAGCACTATAATTCAAACACATTGATTCTTCTTCAGTCTTCCTTATTCGAGAGGTTCAGCTTTCATGTGCAGGTGAAGCTATTGCAATATCCTGGCTTGGGTCAGGCACCCCCTAGTCCTCAAAACAACCTCCTTGCTTTTCAACACTTTAAAGAGGTAGGACTTCTGCAGCTGATTTACCCAATGCAATGGATTGTTCCATCTCTGGGCTGCTGCACCCATGAGCATTGACTGTGGATCCAAGCGTGATGAAACCCCGGACAACTTCAACCATGTCTCCATTTGTAATGCTGTCACCTATTGGTCCAGTCGTGAGGATTTTGGCCTCCCTTCCAGTGAGCTGTGATCCACACTGACGGCTGAGATCCTTGACCTTCATCAGCAAGGGCTTCAAGTCCTGCTCACTTTCAGCAAGCACAGTGGTGTCCTCTGCGCATGGCAGGGTCTAAAGAAGCCTCCCTCCCGCCCTGGTGCCCTGTGTGGTCCCTGTCCATCCTGAGTAGTTTGTTTCTCAGGCTCTTCATCTTCAGAATGGAGACAAGAACTGCCTGGTTGCCCGCTCCAAGTGCTACCTGAAGATGGGAGACCTGGAGAAATCCTTGAAGGACGCCGAGGCTTCGCTCCAGGGTGACCCGACTTTCTGCAAGGTGACTAGCTGGGTAGAAGGCCCTCGTCGCCCTTCGTCGCAGCCTCTGGTTCTAAGTAGTTGAAGAACTAGCCGGATGGCCTAGGGTTAGATGGCATATCCCCTGCCTGAGCCACTTGCCCAGCTCCCTGCCCCCTATCGCCCAACCTGGACCATCTACTCAGGACCTTCCCCTCTGCCACCGCTGAGTCCTAGGAAAGCCTTGCCTGTCCACCTTGATCATTCTGTCTCTCCTTCCAGGGGATATTACAGAAGGCCGAGACACTGTACACCATGGGCGACTTCGAGTTCGCCCTGGTGTTCTACCACCGGGGCTACAAGCTGCGGCCGGACCGAGAGTTCAAAGTTGGAATTCAGAAGGCCCAGGAAGCCATCAACAACTCAGTGGGGAGTAAGTGACCCTGGGCCCAGGGCCTTGGCTGGGAAAGCTCCTGAACCCCCAGACTGCTGCACCAGGAGTGCCAAACACTGCCAGCAGGTTGATCCCGGCTCATGGTGATCCCATAGGACAGGGCAGACCGGTGCCCTATGGATTTCCAAGGCGGCCGGTCTTTACAGGGGCAAAAAACCTCACCTTCCTCCCACAGAGTGGCTGGTGGGGTTTCAACCACTGACCTTGTGGTTAGCAGTCCACTCATCACCAACTGAGCCACCAGGGCCCCTTACCCAGAGTTCAAGGCGGGAATGGCATATTTGCTGAGGGTTAGCCAGAGGTACTGTGCCAAGCACGGCGATGCAGCCTCTGGCCTTCCTCAGGATGCTCCCAAAGCAGGCCTGTCCTTGTCCTGGCACTCTTCGTGCAGGTGTAGATTTGGGCAGAGGCCCGCTGACTCCTTCTAGCTTGACTTTGTTCAGCAGCCCACAGGCAGGGGGTGCTGGAGGGGAGCCAGTAATTGCACAGTGCTCTGCTCTGTGGGCCACAGGGGGTAGAGAAAGGCTCTCCCCACTTGGAGAGCTCCCCTTGTGGCCAGGCCTCACTCCCTTGGGAAATCCAGCCTCCCAGGCATTGATTGGGTGAGCGCTGCCCAAGCTGCCTGTCCCACCTGCCTACTGCCGGCCTGGCTGGGGGACAGCTGTGCCAACAGCCTCCACCATCCCCTGCCAAAGTCTGCTGTTGCCACATGAAAACAGGGGACAGGTCACGCTAGGGGCCCTGGCCGATGTGAACACCCCGCTTTTGTCCTTGTAGGTCCATCGTCAATTAAACTGGAGAACAGGGGGGACCTTTCTTTCTTAAGCAAGCAGGCTGAGGTAAGGGTCACAGGCTCCAGAGGGATCATGGCACTCTAACTCGGCCCGGACCTGACACACGCCCTGGCTCACGGCTACAGAGAGGTCTTAGGGAGCTGGCTCTGAGACCACAGGCCGGGGCCATGGCTCTAGGGAGCCCAGCTTGGTGGGACCGGTGAGGACTGACTGCTCTGTCTCCCCAGAACATGAAAGCCCAGCAGAAGCCCCACCTGGTGAGGCACTTTCTGCAGGACCCCAAGAGGGAGAGCAAGCGGAAGGCCTCGAGGAAAAGTGAGAAGACGGTCCGCCAGCTACTGGGGGAGCTGTACGTGGACAAGGAATACCTGGAGAAGCTCCTGGCGGATGAAGGTGGGACAGGGAGCATGGCTGAGGGCCTCCAGGGTGGGCGAGTTGTGCTCCATCCAGTCTTCTATTTGCTGTGAGCCCCTGCTGGCCGGCTTTCTTGCCTTCCTCGCTGAGGCGGCGGCTTGGGGCTGCAGAAAGGCTCAGGGCTACCAAGGGAGGTCTAGAGCCACCTGGGTGTCCTGGCAGGTGGCAGAGACCCAGACTCCTTGAGCACCGTAGTTGCTGATGGGGGTGACCCCCCCACGCCCCACCCTCGGGACCCAGCGGAGAGGAGCGAGAAGGCAGGCCCTGGCCCTGGCGTTGAGGACTAGCCCTGCCTCCGGTGTCCACCTGCCCGGCTGCCACTGAGGAAGCAGAGGCCCAGGAGAGGCATCAGGGACTTGTCCAAGGGGACAGCCAGCCTCTACCTCCAGCCCACTGCTGCTGCGGCCACACTGTGCTGTCTGTTGGCCAGAAAACGAGGGCATGGCTCACCCAAACGTGGGCTCCTGCCGTTAGATCAGAAGCCGGAGGCGGGCTGCGTGCCAATCCGACACCTTGCCCCAGAGCCGGCCTCCAAAGGTCAGGTGCGGGAGTCCTGGTCAGCTCTCTCTCAGGGTGGCCTCCCTCCTGGCAGTCTCCTTGGTGACAGGCATACAGCAGCCCTCGCTCAGAGGAAGTGTATTAGGTTGCCTCTGGGAAGGGTGGGGTGACCTGAACTTTACCCAAAAGGCCTGATGCAGTTTTGCTACCGGCTCTAACCTCTGGCCAGGTGGCGAGTGAGACACTGGGCATGGCATGCCCCTTCCAGCAGCTCCCAGCATGCAGTGGCTTGTTTGGCATCTGGGGACTCCCTTGGCACCAGCATCCCGGGTCAGATCATACACTTAGACTCAGGCTTCCCGGAAGGCCACAACTCAAAATGGGGGAGCTCCGAGGGAGGACTGGTGGCTTTGAAGATGCACCCCAGCTTCCGCAGCTCGCCACATCTTGCCATCTGTACCACCCCAGGAGCCCAGAAGCAGGGGAGGGGGCCTCCAGTTCCAACCTGGCCTGGGAGCTACCTTCCCCCTGCCCCCCTGCTGCCCACGTGTTCACACCTCTCATAGCCCCTAGGGCAGTGGTTCTCAACCTGTGAGTCCCAACCCCTCTGGGGGTCAAACGAGCCTTTCACAGGGGTCACCCAATTCATAACAATAGCAAAATGACAATGATGAAGTAGCAAGATGGTTGGGGGTCCCCACCACAAGAGGACCTCTATGAAAGAGTCACACAGGAGGAAAGTGGAGAACCGCTGCCCTGGGGAGAGCTGTCTCGTGGTCCGGCCCCCACAGCAGGGACCACAGGGCTCTTCCCGCCCTGCTCCCCACAGACCTGACCAAAGGCACCATCAGGAGGGGCCTAACAGTGGAGGACCTCATCCTGACCGGCATCACCTACCTGGACACGCGTAGCGACTTCTGGCGGCAGCAGAAGCCCATCTATGCCCGGGAGCGGGACCGGAAGCTGATGCAGGAGCGGTGGCTGCGGGACCGCAAGCGAGACCCCGCCGAGACAGCCCACTACGTGCTCAAGAGTCTGGAGGACATCGACATGTGTAGGCAGTGACCCCTGGGCGTTGGGCAGCCGCCTCCTGAGGGCCTGTACCCTGGGCCCTGGTCAGGTGGGGTCACAGGCGCCAGAGACCCCTTGTAGGGGAGGGAAAAAGCGAGGCCCTGCACACCTCCTCTTCCCTCCTCCCCCCCCCCACCCCCAGTGCTGACCAGCGGCAGTGCGGAGGGCAGCCTGCAGAAGGCCGAGAAGGTATTGAAGAAAGTGATGGAGTGGGACAAGGAGGAGGTGCCCAATCGGGACGAGCTGGTGGGGAACCTGCACAGCTGCATCGGAAACGCCCAGCTGGAGCTGGGCCGGATGGCGGCAGCCCTGCAGAGCCACCGAAAGGACCTGGAGATCGCCAGGGACTAGTGAGTGTCGCCAGGGACTAGTGAGCGTCGCCAGGGACTAGTGAGCGTCGCCAGGGACTAGTGAGCGTCGCCAGGGACTAGTGAGTGTCGCCAGGGACTAGTGAGCACCGGCAGACAGCTGGCAGAGGTGGGGCCCCAGGGTGGCAGCTCGGCCTCTGCCGGGGCTGCTGGTGACTTAGGCTCCCTCCCTGGGCCCCCTCCCTTCTGCCTTGCACACTTGAGAGAGAGGTACCTGGAGGTGAGGGCCTCTGACCCAGGACTGAGGACAGCGGGCAAAGCCAGCGTCCAGCGAGGGAGGTGAGTGACTCAGGTCTCAGGCTCCCAGTGGGCAGCGGGCTCTTTCCAACCTTGTATCAATCATCTCAGCAAACCCCCCACCCCCAGTCAAGCCTCAGCCCCCTCAGTGCTGTGAGTAGATAGGGCATGTCCTGCAGAGGGCACGCAAGGGGCAGGGCTTGGGAGAAGTGCCATCAAGAAAAAGCACAGCCCAGCGCTCGCTGTGGAGACCTGGCCCAGGACCGGCTGGGGGTCAGGGATCAGTCCTGGGCTGCTCACAGGCTGGGGCAGCTCAAGCCAGGGAAGGGAGTGAGTCTGAGATGGAGGCTGGAGGCCTGGTCAACCAGAGCAGGGATTCTGCAGTCAGGCAGACCTGAGCTTGGACTTGCACCTCCTGGCACTGGGACTTCCGGCAAGTCTCCCTCTGCCTCAGCGTCTCCTCCATGAAAGTGTCCCCTCCTGCTCAGTGATGCAATAGTGAACGTGTTCAGCTGATAATGGGGGGGTGTCTGTCTGTGTGGTGTATGTGGTGTGTGCGTTTGTGTGTCTCTGTGTCTGTGTGTGGTGTGTGTGTGTCTGTAATGTGTGTGTGTGTCTGTGTTTATGTGTGTGGTATGTATGGTGTGTGTGGCTATGTACCATGTCTGTGCTTGTGTGTCTGTGTTTATGTGTGTGTGTGTGTTTGTGGGGGGGGGGAAGGCCTGCCCCTACAACTAATCGTGGGTTCGATAGGTACAATAATACGGTTAAAATACATACATATATGTCCCCTGCCAGTCCTGGGGCTTTGGGGCTCCGCTGAAGGGAAGGCCCTCTGGGACATGGGGGTACAGTGAATTGTATGACCCTTTGCTGGGCATGCCTACACAGTAGGGGATGCTGGGCTCCTCTAGGGTTTCCCGAATGGGCTCCAATAAATTTCTTCCCTTTTGCTTAAAAACAAAAACAAACAAACAAAAAAAAACACTTGGATCACAAACCAGGCTTTGCTCGTTCTTATGCAAAGCCAAGGACCGAGATATTTCCCACCCGAGGAATCTAACAAAATGACGACTTCATTTCATTCTAAAATGTATTACACAAGTCTTTTTGAGAAAACCACCTTAAAAATAAATAGGACAGCTCTCTAAACAGTTCTCTAAAAAGAATAGAAGTTACATTAAGTGAACTCATAAGTCAATATAAGTTCTTAAAAATAACTTTTTTATAACTCCCAACAGAAAAATATATATCTATATATACACATAGATAATGCAGTCATGGAGAGCATGAGAGATAGATGACGCGAGATTGAAGTAATGGAGTCAGACACATTTCATGGTAGCATGCTCACCTCAGCCTGGTTGGTGGTCCACATGGAGATGGGAGACGGAGGGCAGGAGAGAGGGGGAGGGGAGGGAGGACAAAGGGAAAGAGAACTGGAGCTAGGAAGGGAAACGGGAGGATGGGAAGAACAGAGCTGCTTTATTGCTAACCAAGACTTAGATGTCTTTGGGGGGTGTGCAAGCCCCTAATTACAGGTAAAGACATACATCACAGGAAGAGGTTGTGCTATAGGTAATACAGTAATGAGAGGGGGACAACCTAGGGATATACACGCAATAGGAAGGGGAGGGACTGGGGGTATACGTGTGACAAGGAGGGCGGATCCTAGATTCAGGATGGCAGCCTAACTTTGGTTGTCACTGAGCAGGTTTGACCTGCTCTCTGGTTCTCCATGGAAACCATTATCAGTAGGGTGTAAACTTCATCTACCGGGACCAGACTGATGGCCTCAAGTCTTTCAGGAGAAGTAGCCCATTGTCCTTAACAGCAGGGATTGGGCCCCACAGATGGTGGCTTAATGCCTTCAGGGAGTATATCTCTCAGCATCTGACCTCCCACACAGTGCTGGCAATAGGCTCTAATGTTTGGTGTATCTTTGGGGGAGACAACTGTGGGTGGGGGGGAGGGAGAAGGGGAAAGTCTCTTTATAATCCCACAATTCCCCCCTTTTGTTTTATATATAAAGTTTAAAAGAGCTACAGTGGCTATTTTCTAAACATGGAAAGCTGTCAAGTGACCAAATTAATATATCTAAGTCAAAAACTCCCGCCTATGGCAACTATTTTAAATCCAGGCATGGGGGATAAAGCCTTCCTATGCCCATCTGTTATTGGAGGAAGGAATGAGAGGGACTGGATGCCTGCCGCGGCGGGAAGAAATGGAGCCAATCAGAACAGAACGTCTGCTTCTGTAGGGAGACAGAATCAACCATGTGCTTACTTTAAGGCAGCACAGCTTTAAGGGGAGACACTGTGGAAACGATAGACTACCACAGGAAAACATACTCGGACGAGATCTACAACCACCAGAGTGGCAGCCTTCCTGCCATGGAACACTGGCCTTCCAGATTCCCTCCGTGCCAGTCAGGGAGTAAGATCCAGTTCTATTTCCCTCAGGGCTAGTATCCCACATCTGTGTGTGTGTGTGTCTGTGTCTGGTGTGTGTGTGAGTGTGAGTGTGTGTGTCTGGTGTGTGAGTGTGTGTCTGTGTCTGGTGTGTGAGTGTGTGTGTCTGTCTGGTGCGTGTGTGTGTGTCTGTGTCTGGTGTTGAGTGTGTGTGTCTGGTGTGTGAGTGTGTGTGTGTGTCTGATGCGTGTGTGTGTCTGTGTCTGGTGTGTGAGTGTGAGTGTGTGTGTCTGGTGTGTGAGTGTGTGTGTCTGGTGTGTGTGTGTGTGTCTGGTGTGTGTGTGTGTGTGTGTGTGAGTGTGTGTGCGCACGTCTGCACTTCAAGTCCACTCCGTGGCGCCTTGGAAAGAAAGCCTAGCAACCTCCTGGAAAGTCCGTGAACTCTGGCTGATGTGGGGTCTCCATGGGTCACCGTGGAAGCTAGCTGCTTGGTGGCTTGCCACAGCCCAGCCCTGCTGCTCTTGCTGCCCCACACGCCCTGCTAACAAGGGCCCAGCCCCTCTGCCTGCAGGAGCAAAGCCACGCTCCTTGTCTGGCCCGCAAAGCCTTCTCGAACCCATCCTGTCGGGCTGTCCCTTTGAGTTCTCAGCGGGATCCACCTGCGCTTCCTGCACACCCCTGCCACTTGCCCATGTCATGCTCCTTCCCACTGGCTGACCTCCACGGCTGAGCGCAGGGCATGGCAGGCTGGCCATCCAAGAGGGAGATAGACCCATCGCATCGCTGATTTCTGGCTCTGCTGCCTCCCCGCCGTGTGGGCTAGATGATGCTGAAGAAGGCAGAGATGCCTGGCCTCTAGCGTCATCATCTTAGCATCCGCCCAGCACCCAAGGCTGAGTCCTCCGGGACAGAAGTCAGTTACACCTGCCCGTTTTCCCCAACTCCGGGTACATGCCATTCCCCTCACGGCATGTGCTTCCTTTCTGCTGGGCAGGTCTGTCTGTAGATTTCACAGACAGAACACATGGTGAAGAAGTGTGCAAATTCAGAATCCTTAACGACTCAGGATACAGTTCTTCCATCTGCACGGATTCTTCTCAGCCTTGTCCATATGCTTGCCTCTATCTGGCCCTTGACCTCTCGGCCTAGGTCCTGCATGTGTTACAAAACTTTTCAGCTCTGCCAGGAAATGGCCAGAGGCACAGCACGCTGCCACCATCTCTCTGCCACTGCTTCTCCCCGTCTCTTGCCATCTCCAGTGCCACCACCCTCCGACCTGTCCTGGGTCTGGGCGGTCCCCAGCTTGTGGACCCCAGATCCAAAGCATGTGCCTTGCCCCCGGCCCTTCATCTTGATGGCCAGGATTTCCCTGTCTGCCTCTCTGATAGCAAATGGGACCAATCCTTTCCATGGGGCCTCCCAGTGCCTCCGCCGCATGGGACCACACATCTTGTTTACATTATTCATAAGCTTACTATCCCCTGGTTGGGCCACCAGCACAGCATGTGTACAGCCCCACCCCTTCATCAGGACAAAGACCATGGCCAGGGGAGCCTCAGGTCAAGTAAGTCACTACACTGGGCTCACACGAGTGTCCTTCAGGACAACACCAGCCCACGTGGCTGTGAGGATTAAATGAGATACTCGGCCTATGGGAGTAGAAAAACCCCATCTTTCTCCCCCAGAGGGCTGGTGGTTTTGAACCGCTGATCTGACAGTTAGCAGTCTAATGTGTAACCATTACACCAGCAGGGTTCCTCCCCAGATACCCCACAGGTATACCCTAAAGTTCTTACCTCCAAGTGTAGTATCTCTTCTCCCTCCCACACCTCTTGCTCTGGGGTTTCCCCGTCCTGGGGTGACACTGTCCCCAAGCTAGGCTTCCCAGACCCTCCTCTCCTTGCCCCGTTGTCCTCCCCAGTCCCTCCTCAGTCAGACCCTCCTCCTCTTGGAGCCTGTCACTGGGATCTGGGTCCACTGCAGTCCTTCTGTGAGCCACAGATCCAGTGGACATTTATAAAGCCCAGTCTGCTCAGCCAGGCTGCCCTTCCTGACGGGCTTCTGGGGCCTCTCCTGGCCCAGCTCTCCTGCCGGCCCCTGGGTGCCTTGAGCACAGCCAGTCCAGAGCTAAGTGTCATGACTGGCCTCGCGGCTCTTCCGCCAGCCACCGCTGCTGGTCTCCACGGGGCAGTGCCTCTGCCGCACTTCCCTGCCCACCACAGGGGGATGTAGCAGTCACGTCCCTCGGCCCTGTCTCTACAGCCTCTTGCCGAACTGGCCGTTGGTCCCCCCCCCTGTTCTGCTATCTCTTGGTGGGAAGGGGCACATGATGCAAGAGTTGGGGTGGCGGGGACTTGCTAAGTGCAGTCTAAATCCGCGGGAAGTGTGCCTCTGTAACAGTCAGGCTGGCTTCACGTTATCTTTCCAGCCTAGCAGTGGCCTGCGTGGGCCCCGCAGCCTCCTCTCGCCACACTCTTCCTTGTCCGGCCTCACACCTGGCCTGACAGGCCTGGGCACCTCTCCCACCTGCCACAAGCCTTTAGGGCATAACTCAAATCCCAACGTGTGGAAGTTGCCTTAGTGGCCTGCGTGGGCCCCGCAGCCTCCTCTCGCCACTCTTCCTTGTCCGGCCTCACACCTGGCCTGACAGGCCTGGGCACCTCTCCCACCTGCCACAAGCCTTTAGGACATAACTCAAATCCCAACGTGTGGAAGTTGCCTTCAAGCACCGCCCCCACACACCCCACCCACACACCCTACCCCATCCCCCGTCTTTCTCTGAACTCCCTGTCCATGATTTGAGGGCATGCGCCCTTGTTACTGTTAGGGATTCCTACCACATATTATGAACTGGGTACAGGTTAATCTGCCCCCTTGGTTCATCACACCCCAACTGAGCACCCACTCTGGAGCGTGTGTGTGAGGGGGGCTTTCAAGTGTGGCTGAGGGTCCTAGGAGAGAGGCAGAGGGGAGCCCTGCTGAGATCAAGGGACTTTCAAGAGAACAGGGACTTCAGCTAGCAGGGCAGAGAGGCATGAGGGGGATGGCGGGGTGGGTACACAGCATGCTGTGGTGCAGATGCTAATAGAGTTTATTTGGCCCAAGTTCTCAGTGGTGCACCGGAGTAGAGGTATGGTGCTCAGAGCCTCACCCCCAGCCCCTCACCTCCTGAGGCCACTTTTAGATATACCCCTCTGCCCCTTTTCAACATACATAGCACACACACACCTATACATAACGCACCTACACACACACACGCGCGGGCTTCAGGAAGTTTGTGGAAGTAGACTTTCGTGACTAAAGGAGTTTTCCCCATGACCTTGTGAAGCCCCCTAGCACAGGCACGGATGGATACCTATGCCTGCAGGTGATGCCGAGGTGGCACCAACTCAATGCCCATGGGCCCACTTGCGTGGTGTTTTAAAAAGAGGCAATTCCTTTTGTTTGTTTTGACAAACCAGAATATGCCTCCGGGGTCTCCCACAGAGTGGCTGGTAGATTAGAACTGCCAGCCTTGTGGTGAACAGCCAACACCTATCTGCCGGTGCCACCAGGGGCCTTTTGGGTCACCACCAGAGCGCCTGGCTTCTGGGAAGGTGCCTGTAATTCCCATGCCCACCCCCAGGGCATGAGCGACACCATCCCTCCACCCGGGCCCCACAGCCTGTGCCCAGATCGCGGCCCCTCTCCCCTTCCTAGTGGGAGTCTTAATGTGCTGCCCCCCACAGTGATCTTCCGGATGCCAAGTCCAGGGCCCTCGACAACATTGGCAGGGTTTTTGCCCGAGTCGGGAAGTTCCAGCAAGCCATTGACACGTGAGTAACCCGCCCCTGGGCGACTTCCCCGTGGGCTCCCAGCCACCGAAAGTCTCCCTCATCACCCACCCTGGGCAAGTCACTTGAAGCTCAGCCTTATAGTCCTCCTTCAAATCCAACCAGCCTCGTGTCCATTTTCCAGTGATAAGAGTTGCACGGGGTGGGGTGGGGGGGCGGTGGAGCATGGGGAAGGGAGGCAGGGGAAGGTACCCATAGGGCCTGACTAGACCTCTTTTATGGAAATTCGGACCTTCTAGGTCTGGGTTGGAGCCAGGGCTGGATTATCCAATAAGCAAGGGGCACTCGGGGCTGGTTGTGCCTCGCACCAGTCTGCTGCGGCCCCCCGCCCCGCACTTGGGGAGACCGTGATTTCATTGCCCTTTTGTTTCTTTGTCTTACACAGATGTGTGCCTCCTTACACCCCCCTCCCCCCCCCCGCCCCGTCCTCAATAGTTGGAGTTCTCTTTTTGCTCTCAGAAGAGTTGCTGCAGTTAACGTAGGCATGCATCTGTCTGTTCATCTTCTGCTCTGTATTTCATTTCATTGGGGGCTCTTACATACACAGTCACAAACCATACACCCGCTGTCTCAGGCGGGCACGTACAATTATCAGCGTCAACAATTTCTAAACATCTTCCTTCTTGAGCCCTTTGAGATCAGCTCCTCTTTTGTCCCCTTCCTCCCCCCACTGACACCCACTCAGGAGCCCAGGAGGCACAGTGGGTGGCGGATTGGCACTAATCATGAGGTTGGCAGTTCAGACTTACCAGGCACTGCGAGGGAGACAGATGAGGCTTTCTACTCCCATAGACACTTTCAGTCTGAGAAACCTGCAGGGCAGTTCTGCCCTGGCCTCTGTGGTCCCCATGGGGCGGCATCCACTGGAGGGAGGGGGTGACAGTAAGTGACACGGTCTTGCAACCACATCATTCCGTTGGACAATATTTTCAAGTGTAGTGTTCCCATACGTCATGTCCGATTCTGTAACCGTCTCCACCTGCCCTGCCAAGTTGGCCCTCCTAGATGGATCGCAGTCTCAACGGTAGTTTTAAAATGTGCTCATGATCACTCACTCACCGTGGAGAATAAATTAATAACTGGGAGGAACGTCCGCTGCCCCTGTGTGGCCCCCCCGGGGCCCGGTTGCAGGTCTGAGGGGAAGCAGCTGACCCTGGCCCTGCGCCTACCAGGTGGGAGGAGAAGATTCCACTGGCCAAAACCACCCTGGAGAAGACCTGGCTCTTCCATGAGATTGGCCGCTGCTACCTGGAGCTGGAGCAGGCCTGGCAGGCCCAGTCCTACGGTGAGAAGTCCCAGCAATGTGCTGAGGAAGAAGGGGATATTGAGTGGCAGCTGAATGCCAGCGTTCTGGTGGCCCAATCACAAGGTAAGTGCTCAGAGACAACCATGCCACCCTTCCCAGCCCTCAGGACCAGGCTGTCAGCCCCGTACCCCTCTCCTTGCCAGGGCTGGGTGTCATGCAGGCCAAGTATAACCCCCAGGCTGTCCTCACTCAGATGAATTCTGAGAGTGGGCTTCCCCCAGTGTGTGTTTCTGGCATCCTGGAGCTGCCCGGGCCCCGTGGGAGCACTGTCACCGTGCCCAGGGACAGGCCACTCCCGGGACCCTGTGGGGCACATATATGCCATGTTCTTCCCTTCAGTCATTGCTCAAGACAGCACCCCCAGGGGTTTCTGACTTTTTCTCAATCCCACTTCTCCATGCCTGTCTGTGTTGTGCACTGCATGAAGGTTTACAGAGCAGACCAATTCTCCATTCAGGTGTTTGTACACACTTTGTTCAGCTCATTCATTACAGCCCCTCAACAAAGCATCGCTCGCCCCACTTCCTACCTGGGCCTGCTGTTTCTGTCCCTCCTCCCCTAATCCTCCTGAACTTTGGCCTGAGCTTAAATGCTGCCCTTCCATCTCAAATGGTTGCTTGTGCTCCAGTGAGCTCACCTCCACAGGGATCTTGTTCTCCTGTTGTCTGCCTCTAACTTAAGCCACCGGGCTGAGAGCCCATTTCCAGACCCGTAGGGTGACCGAAGGTCCCTCCTTTCTGGGCGTCCTGACCAGTCAGCCTGGGAACTTTCTGTGATTTCGAGATTTGTTCCACATGTTCCTCCCTCTTCATCAGTGACCCCTTTCAGCAGGTGGAGTGGCAGCCAGGCTCCGCTAGTTCTACGTGCCTCCGGGGTTTCCCTGAACCCGCTGAGGCCCCCAAGTGTTGTCTTCGTTTTATACACTGGGAGACTGAGTCACTGGGCAGCTAGCTCGGCAGCTTGCCCAGACCGTGAGGGAACTTTCTGGAAAGATGGAAATGTTCAAAACTGGGTTGTGGCCATGGCTGCCCGACTCTCAGGTTACTGAAGATGGTTGACACGCCCACCAGGTGAATCACAGAGCACCCCGATTCCCTCAGCACGCTGTTTGAGGGAGGAAGGTGCACACAAGAAGAGGAGATTACAGCCCATGATGGGTTCATAAGACTAGTCCTTTGACTTTCGTGTGCCTTTGAAAGATTTCATAACTCAAAGTTGTAACGGCAGTCACCCCAGGTCACTGGGCCAAGAAGCCACAGAGCTGGGACTAGAATGCTATTCTGTGAGACGCCTTCCCTCACGCTCCCCATCATACTAAGCTGCGCCTCCCCCAGAAACGCCACCAATAGCCACCCAAGGAGGGAGGGACATGTGGAAAGTGGAACAAAACCCCCAAAACTCAACGCTCAAGTCAGTCCTAACTCAAATTGACCCTACGGGACAGTCCCATAGGCCACCCATCTTCTCCAGAGTTGAACCTCATGGTGTTCCAGTGGGAAGGTTGGGGGGTTCAAACTGCTGACCTGGAGGTTAGCAAGCCCTTGCATCACCCACCAAGTTACCAGGGTTCCCGCCAGGAGTCCTCTGCATGCACGCATATGCGCCTTCCACACAGGCCACCTGGGCCCCTTCCAAGGGCCACCCTGGCCACCCACCAGCGAGCAAAGCTGGGGATTTCCGGCCCTCCTGTCTGAGGAAGGGGCTTCTGCGCAGAAACGTCCAAGCCCCCACCAGCAAAATGAGCAGCTGCTGGACGAGCTCAGGACCGACAAGAAAGAGGAAGGCGCCCGGTGTGTGGGCAGGAAGAGGCTGACAAGAGGGCAGAGCCACAGAAGTTCCCATTCTTTCCAGACAGCAAACTAACATCCCAAGACACGCCCTCTTCTGACCAGGGGGCTCGGGCAGGGCCTCCTCAGGGCTGACATGGTCCCCAGGAGAGCCAGATGACTCCTTGCTGGCCTCAGTTTCCCCACTCCGGGGTGAATTCATCCGTTGCAGCCCTGCCCAGAGGCGTGAGCCTCAGCTTCAAGGCCGAGCGTCCCCAGGTTGGAGGACCCAGGCCCATTGCCACCGCCACTGGGGGCCTCAGGCTCTGCATCTTGAAAGAGGGATGCTTGCAGCCCCCGCCCACGCCCCAGGCCCCGGCGGCACCCTGGTGAAGCACTCCTCGGCCAACCTAAAGGCCAGAGGTTGGGTTTGATCAGGCCAACTCTTTCACGGGGGCAAGATGCAGCGGGCTTCTTCCAGGAAGATTCACTGCCATGGAGACTCACCGGAGACACAGCACTCTACTCTGTGTGTCCCAGAGGGTCTGTGAGTCCCCACGGGCTTGTTTCCGGGAGAAGGGCGCTCACCTGCAAGCACTTCTGCACCCAGATCAATCATAGCTCCTCCTTTCTTCCCCTCCTGCCCTTCAGCAGATGTCTCTAAGGGTCATGGGAAACTAGGCGGGCCTGGGGAAGATGGACGCATGGCTCCAAAGACAGGCAGGCCAGGCAGGGCGGTGCATTTCTGTAGCTGCATTGCAGGGGCCATGAGGAAAACAACCCCCACGCCCCAGCCAGATGACTGACTTCAGTTCCTGAATGTCTGGTGCCCTGGGAAGACCCCCCACCGCCCCTCCCCCCACTCCCTGGCTCCCAGCAGGGTCTCAGCAACGCTGCCTTACATCACACATGCACATGCATATTTGGAGAAAAAGGAGATTGCTCTGACATGCTGTCTCTGCACATCTTTTCCCAGCGTGCATTTGAATCTCTGCCAGGCTTACTCCCTTTCCTGTGCTTCCTAGAGCGGCTATCAGCAGGGGGTGGGTTTTGGGGCCACACAAGTATAAACCAAGCCCATGGTGTGTGAAGTACTGGATCCCAGCCCTGGCTGGGGAGCATTTTCCACCTTCCTTTTTGAAACTGGGAGCACCGCTAGCAAAGTGGTTACTCATTGGGCTGCTAACTGCAAGGTTGTCAGTTCAAAACCACTAGACACTCTTTGGGAGACAGATGGGGCTTTCCTTCGACTCCCGTAGAGAATTAGTCTCCGAAACGGGCGGGTCGCCCGTGTCCTGTGAATTCATCAGCATCAACTCAGTAGCAGTGACTTTGGTTTGGGTTTTCTTGAAATTAAGTACTTTTAAAGGACAAAACCCAGCCAGTCCGTCCAGGCTGTGTGAATGTGGCCACACGGCCTCCTCTCTGGACTCGGAACAAGGGGAGAACGGAGGTGCACCGGGGGTTTGGAAAAAACTGGACCAACGTTGAAAACCAGACATCTTCTCCTCCGGGGCCATCTGGAGATGAGGCCTTACTGCTAGGGAGTTCTGGTCCCCGCCCCAGGTACAGGTGTGTGCAGAGTAAAGCTGGACCCTTTCCCCCTGGCCTGAAGTCCAAGGGCCCAGGTTCAGGTTCCCAGCAGGAGGTGGGCCCAGGAGTGTGGCAGAAAGGGTGGAGCTAAGGGCTCACAGTGCTCCCTGGGACTTCTCTCCTTGTGCCTCAGTGAAGTTGGGAGACTTTGAGGCGGCCGTGAGCAACTTCGAGAAGGCCCTGGAGAGGGCCAAGATTGTCCACAACAACGAGGCGCAGCAGGCCATCATCAGCGTGAGTGCCCCCCACCCCAAGCTGGGCGGTGGGGGTGGGGAGGTGCTGGGCCTTCCTCCACAGCAGTCTCTCCCTCAGCCCCTCCCTCCTCCTGGGCCAGACCATAGCGGAGGGTCACCAACTAACTACAGGACACATTCTCGGCCACCCAGATCTCTCAGTCTCTCCAGCCACCAGCACACGCACATCCTTACTTCCAACCAACAGAAGGCCAATGAGCCTTTTACAAAGCAAGGCTCCTGTCTCTCGCGGACTGTGCGCTCCTCGGTTCTCCATGTGAGTGGGTGTGGTCAGTGTTGGCAGAGACCGTGATTGGAGAACTCCCAGGAGGACAAGGAGCTCAGCAGGGTCCTCCCTTTCCTCTCCAGCTCTGTGCTTAGTGGACTCACTGGTGTCCCTTCTCCTGCTGGGTCAGGAAGGCTACAGGTGACCTCTCCCAGGGCCTGTCCAGTGGCCTCCAACTGCCCAGCCCCCAGCCCAAGGGTGGACGGCAGAGCCCCTGGGTACCCCTAACAACCAGGCTTCCTCATGCCACGGGGCTCTCACACCTGGAAGCTTCTCCTAAATGCTCCCCTCCTCTTCCTCCTCCTCCACCTCCACTTCCACCTGACTCTCTCCCACTCAGCCTCGACATTCCCACTTCTGTGCCACCTCTGACCCTCTCGGGCTGGCTAAGGCGCCCGGCTCCCATGCCCACATTATACAGGCTTGCCCAGCCAGGCAGCCCCCAGCCCTGTCACTATTGACATTCAAGTTACTGGAGCAGCAGTGGGTTTAAAATGCAGTCTCTCCATCACACTAGCTCCACTGCAGGTGCTCAATGGCCGCCCTCAGCCGGCGGGTGGCACCCATGCAGGTAGAAAGCATTTCTGACATGACTGAAAGGTCTAGTGGAGGGGGCGCACTTAGACAGTATGTGTCACGATGCAGAGAGCAGTGGGGAGCCCAAGGGAGGCTTTGGAGAAGCTTTGGGCTCCCCACTGGGCCCCTCCAGATAGACACACAACCTGAGGACTGTCACCTGCTCACCTCCATGCACAGGCATGACTGCAATCCCCAGGGAGAAATTCTGGAGTGTGACTAGACTCCAGGAAAGCGAGTCCCTGCCCTGGTCGAGGGGGGAGGGTTTGTCCCCATCGCTGGGCGAGGCTACTCAGCACTGCCCCCAGGACCAGCCTGGAGATGCAGCAGGCCCTGGGGAAAGGGAGAGCATTGAGGGGGGTGCTCCCTGTCAGTGGTGGGCCTCACACTACTCTTTAAGGACAAGGACACAGAGTTTGGCCAGCCAAGGAGAAGGGGCAAGATTTGGGGAGCGGGGTGCAGAGAGATCTGTAGGAGACAGAAAAGAGACCCAAGAAGCAGATACACTGTGACCCAGGCCATCCGAGGGGGCTGACATGCCAAAGCAGCAGCTGACCAAAGGGCCTCTCCAGGGCCAGCTCATGGGTGTGGGCTGTGAAGGCCCTGGGGAGGCGGGCTGTCACTTCCGTCCTATGCAGAAACCGCTTCCAGTGTCTTCCAACAGGTGGCAGTATAGCCTGTGCTTCCTCCCTTCCCAGGGCTGCTCTGGCGGGTCCCAAAGCTACGCTGGGCCTTCTATTGAAGGGACAGGGCCTGCCAGCCCCTCCTCCCCACGATGAACACCAAGCCAGAGCCCTGGCCCCCAAAGGAAGAGGACGAACCTTTCCCAATGCCCGAGATTCACAAAGATGGCCCCTTCCACGTGCTTGCCTGCAAATATAGATAGCAATGGTGACTCACTCCAGTCAATATTTACAGAGCAAGAACACCTGTGCTCCGGCTCCCAGAAGCCTGGTGTCCGCAGGAAGGCTGAGAGAGAAGCACCCCACCTCATGCACTCAGTGGGGGGTGGGGCTAGACCCAGGCGATTCAGGGTAGAACTATGCTCCAGGGTTCTCAGTCACTGATTTTTCAGAAGTAGATTGCCAGCCATTTCTTCCGAGGCCCCTCTGGGTAGCCTGAACCTCCAGACCTTTCCGTTAGCAATCAAGCATGCTACTCAGACACACGGGACTCCTCTGATGCAGGAGAGGGGAGTCCAGAGGCACAGGAGCCCTCCAATGGGGAGGCAGCATAGAGTCTTAACCACGATATGGGGAAGGTGCTTAAAGGGTGCAGGGGCTGCACAACTTCACACCTCAGTGACTTCCCTGGGGACCAGGTCTTGACCCGCCCCCTCTGACACTGGCATGTGCAGGCAGGAGGCTCATGGGGAGCAAACCCACATAATGGGTCACATTTACCACACTGGTTTCCAAACTGAGTGCCCCCTTTCACAATAAACACACATATCCCTCTACACCGCCCCCGGCAATTGAAAACGTGTATTCTACAGCCCATACTCCAGGATAAGGAGTAGAGACCTGCAGCCCCCTGAATCGTCCTTGCGCCCCAGGGGATGGTCTTGTTCCCTCTGATTTCCCTGGGGCTTGGCTCCTATGAATAGGAAGGTAGCCCCCTTCCTCAAAATGCTTAGAAGCTGAGGGCCAGCCCCTGTGCAAAGTGTACTCGAGTTGGGCCACTGCAGACCCCCACAGGAGATCCATTCAGAAGGCAGCCCCCAGTCTGAGGGGCCTGACTTGCTTTTCTGCGTTGTCTGAAGCCAAGAAAGAGCTGCTTTCAGCAAAAAGGCAGAAATCCAAAGCCAGATACAACCCTAAGCACGTGGGGATGCTCAAGGAGCCCCGTGACTGAGCATATCGCTCGGACCACTTGGCGTGGCTAACCCGTCGTCAGTCAGTGCCAGCCTCGGGGCAGGAGGAGACCGAGGGCGGCAGATTCAAGTAGGGCCCTGCCTTCTGGGACTGGGCACTAGTGCAGAGAAAGGAAAAGGTGCCAAACTGGGCCTAGGAGAGCTCACAAGCTTCCTCTGCCACCACAGGCCTTGGATGATGCCAACAAGGGCATCGTTGAAGAACTGAAGAAAACCAACTACCGGGAGAGCTTCAAAGAGAGGCGGGAGAAAGGTGAGCTCCTGGGACTCTGGCAGAGGCAGCTGGGGCGGCCTCCCTCTGCCCAGCCATTCTGCTCAAGGCTTGCTCCATGGGCTGGCCGCCAACTCCGCGAACCCACTCCCCTGGTCCTGCCAGCAGTCCGGGAAGCAGGTGCCAGGAAGGCGTTCCATCCAGGGAAAGAGGCCCCTGGGATGTCCACGGACCCCCAGCGCAGGGGGCCTGCTCTAAGTGCCTATGTCAGGCAGAGAGGGCCTCCCCCGCCTGGCCAAGACGCAGGGGCCCCGGGTTTCTGGGGAGACGAGGAAGAATCGCCTCACTCAGGCGCCCCGTCTTTGGGACCAGGAGTGAGAGGGCGGCGGGGGCGGGCCTGGTAGTCACTCGCAGTTTGAGGGTGCTTGCTATGGGCTAGCCAGCAGACCGCGGCACCAGAGCAGGGTGGCGTCCCCGGGGAGGACCGCGGAGGCCGAGGCCCCGCCCAGAGGCCGACGGGGGCGGGGCCGGGCCGGGAGCCCAGAGGCTGACCCGCAGCAGGGAGCCCTCCAATGGGGAGGACTGCGAGGATTCGGGCTGCTAGAGCCCTCTGCGGGTGTAAGACGGGAATCCTTCCCGAACCCTGCTGCCGCACCTGCCTCCCGCTGCCCGAGAACCCGCGCCCTTCCGGTCCCTAGCCACCTGGCCGCACCCCGCGGGGCTCTCCCGCCAAGCCCCCCCAGGGGCCTGTTTGCCCAGAGTGCAGATCCTCTGGCTGCAGTCCCCTCTGGGCCAGGCAGGCAGCCGGCGCCTGGGCGTGGGTTCCGGGCATCTGAGAAGCCGGAGGGCCACCCTTGTCACGGAGCACCAGGCTGGCTCCCGTTAGGAAAGGCTTCGCCTCTGAGCCCCCCAAGGCCAACCCCCCGGGTCTTCAGTTCTTCCGACCTCCCTAGGAGCCCTGGTGCCACACTGGGTTACATATTGGGCTGCTCACTGCAAGGGCGGCGGTTCAAACCCACCAACCGCTCCGCAGGAGAAAGACGAGACAGGCAGCAGTCGGCTTCCTTAAAGAGTCACAGCCTCAGAAACCCTACGGAGCGGTGCTGCTGTGCCCTGCAGGGCCGGGATCAGGGGACGGTAGCGGGTGGAGGAGGGCAGTAGATGAGAGAGACAGCAGGGGCAAGAAAGGCAGACGCTCCGCTCCCAGCAGCTTCGCGAGCCGGTCTCCCCTGGGGCAGGCTGTGTGCAGTGGACGCGGTCAGAAGAGGGCAGCTGCTGGCACTTCCCTCTCAGTACAGCAGGAGGCAGCACCGCATGTGTGCACCCAAAGGCGGCCTTTTCCGGGGTTTCCAGGAAGAGGAAGTGGGGGAGAGTGGGGAGGGAACTGACGGTTTTCCTCCATAACTATACAACTGCTAAAAGCAAGAACCCCGTTAGGCTATAAATAGCCACCACCACCACCACCCACCAGCTGCCTGCGGCCTGTTCAGGTGTTCCCAATAAACAAGGAATGTGCAGGGCAAAGTGTGTCGTGGGCGTACTGCCCTGGGTTCAAATTCTGACGGCCATTTATTTACCTCCACGGTGACCCTGGCAAGGGATTTCAGTCAACCCCGGGTCCTTCAAGTACAAAACGGGACCACGGACACTGTGCGGGGTTGTGATGAAGGAGTGGGGCACCCTGCACAGCCCCTGGCCCTTGTTTGTAGAAGGTGTGTGGCAGAGGCTGCGGAGTAGCCGTTCTCAGGACCTTTCTTGGTGCTCAGGCTGGGGCTGACCGAGGCCCAAAGATGAACACACTTCTCTCTGCCTTCCTTCCCGTGTGTGTGTTTCAGAAGAGCCTGGGGAATCGAATGAGGCCACAGTGCTGGAAAGGAGGTTCGGTGAGAGGAAACATGTAAAAGAGGAGCCCGAGAAGGTGATGCAGCAGTGGGAGAGAGAGCACCCCATCCAGGAAGAAGAGGAAGACAGCGGCTCATCCGAGCAGGAAAGTAGCAGGCAGAGGCTGGTAGGAGAAAGCCTCAGCTCCCTGATCCCATTCGAACGGAGAGTGATGGGGAAAAAGGACTTGGGGGAGATGGGCCAGAGGCTGTCCACAGAGCTGGGCAGGAAACTCTCCGAGATGGGCCGGAAGGAATCCATGGAGATTTACAAGAGGCCATCGGGAGAAATAGGCCGCCTCTCCAGAAAAGGGAACAGGGGGGAACTGCAAGGAGACCAGCTTCCAGAAGCTGACAGAAGCGAGCCCTCGAGACAGGCTCCGTAAAACCTTCTGAAGAGCCAGGGAGACAGAAGGGAAGGTGACGGATACCCCAGGCACAGGCATGAGGACCACAGGGCAGCTTGTTACCTCGGAGATGTGGCTTTAGGAGGAAAGCATGGGCGACTGGGTCCTGTGGGTCACCTCTGCCTCTTTCCCCCTTAAATACATGTCTTTCACTCTTACAAACCCTGCGTTGGCTTCTTCACTCCCACCCAGTCCCAGAGGAGCCTCAGGGAAATGAGTCTGTGGTGATGGAGCAGGTACCATTTTATTCCCAAAAGACCAGACCAAGACCCGCTTGCTCTGGCCCTGTCCTAGGAATCATTCAGGAGAGAAAATTACTGTTTCCAGGGAGAGCAGAGCCCGGGAAGCAGGAGGGAAGGCCACGTTGAGTCCACTGGGCGTGTGAGTGGAGGACACTGCGGGAGCTAAATGGAAGAGTGATGAGGAGGAGGAGGGGCCGGCCCCCTTGACAACGGGGACACTTTCAAAGCCCAGCACAGTGAATGCTGGGCTGGCTAAGGGACTTGGGTGGGCTAGGAGCCCAGAGGAAGAAAGACAAAGGAAGGGGGCTGGGCCAGGGAGTCCGGGCATCAGCTGGACTCTTGATGTGACTCCTGTGCTATGGTCTGCCCCTGGGGGGTGGGAGGTGTCTCAGGAACAGGAAGCCTGCCCCCCTCAAGGAGTCAGTGTGAGGATTAAAGGAGCCTTCAGCACAGCGCCTGGCACCACGGAACCGAACAGGGCTGAGCGGCTGCACAGGAGGTGGCAACTGAGTAGCTGGCCTTGGAGAAGGCATCAGGACCCCCTACATTCTCTGTCCCTGGGATTCTGGCAGCACAGTTCCAAGTGGGGCTAGGGGTGTGGCTGACCTAAGACCCATGGAGAGCTCACGATGAGGATGAGCTGCCTGAGATCGCGTTGCGGGTCCTGATAAATGAAGATTACTACCATGTCCAATTAGAAGGACTGAGGTCTGTATTTTTATATATATCAGGCTCGCCTGGGCTGCAGTGGAATGCTCAAAAGGAACTTGCCTCCAGACTGCAGCCCCCTCTTCCCTAGTCAAGCCTTATATTCTTCAGGTAGGGGAGGGTATGGAAACCAGAAAAATCACTACATGGTATTGACAGAAGTAAAACAAAAGTATATTTAGGGAAAGTTTAGGCACCTTGTTTTATGACCCCATCCCTGGATTTCGCCTCTAGCTTGTCCTAACCGGGTGGGGATGGGGTGGGAAATGGACATTCTTGGACTAGAGACTTAAGACATCTCTTGATAAGGGGAGGGGGGCAGTGTGAACAAGAATTGCTCTAAAGGTTCCTAAACACCTGCATTCCCTTGTGATGGGTTCTCTGGGCAGTTCTGCTGAAAGCTTTCAGTAGTTCACATTTAAAAACCAGAGCCCCAAACCAGTTAGCTCCAAGTGATTCTGACTTACGGCGGCCCCCTGTATTCCAAAACAGAACTATACAGAGCTTGCCCTGACTGTGTGACCTTTCAGCAGTTAATCACCAGACGTTTCTTCCGGGTCTCCTCTGGGTTGCTTGAACCAACCTGTCAGTAACCCAGGGCTCCACCGTGGGCCTCCAGAACACCCAGTAATCAAGACAGGTGCTATCCGAAGGTCTATTGTTAAAAGAGCCATAAACAGCAGCATTTTAAAGACCCGTTGCGCCACCACTGCCCTTGCATGACCCTGCTCACTGGCCTCCTCTGAATCCAGGCTGGGTCCGTGGTCGGGGCTTCTCGAAACGGAAACAAAACCAAAAAAACAAACTCACTGCTAACCGGCCAAGGCAGAGGTGCCCCGCGGGTTTGCGGGACCGAGGCCCCCGCGTCCCCGGCCGGCCACGCCCGCAGGCCTCCGCGCGGTCCCGCCGCGCGTGCGCACCGCCCGCCCGCCCCCGGCCCGCCCCCGGCTATGAAAGGCGCCCCGACGACGCGCGTCGCGCAGCGCAGGCGGGCGGCCCGGAGAGCGAGTGCCTGCCAGGGCGGCGACGGCGGCGCCCCTTCCCCACCATGGTGAGCCAGGGGGCCGGGCGGGGAGGCGAGGGCTGGACCAGGCGGCGGGGTGGCGCCCTAACGGAAGACCCGAGTATTTTGGAGTTTCCTGGGAGGAAGTGGCATGCAAATGAGCACCGAGGTTCCGGAGTTGAGTCCCGGCTTTGGTGGGGACCTGTGCAGTCCTAAGGTAGCGGGGGCGGGGGACGGTGTTGCGGGGGTGGCGGGCACACGGATGGTCAGGTGTGGGCCTGAAGAGGGGGCCGCAGCGACAGGGCGCCGGCCCTCTCCTGTGCCTGCTGCCCGCAAAGGTGCTCAGGGAGGAGGAGCTGGTTTGGAAGAGCAGATGGTTGTTTCAGTTGCCACTTGCGGCTCTGAGACGGAGCACTAGGGCCTAAGAGGGGTGCTGCCGACAGTGGTGGGCAGAGCTAGCCCCTGAATGCAGGTGTCTGTGCCGCCCAGTTCTAGGCCAGGCACAAGCCCCCTACTTTGTTGGGGGGCAGAGAGAGCAGGAGGAGGTGGCAGGCCTAATGAATCAGGCCCTTTGTCCAGTGAGCTCCTTCCCTGCCCCCCACCAGCGCTTCTGTGGGACTATTGTCCCCCCCCAACCCAGACAAGAGGGTATTATTTATTGCTGTCATTGTTGGCTGTAGGGAGGCCGCCCCCCATCGCAGCCAGGGCAGCTGTGTCTCTGCCCAGATAGAGAAGTCCCACCCCTAGGCAGGACAGCCTTACAACTTGCCAAGAATATAAACTCAGAGCCAGGCTCTAGAAGACGGCTTCAGCCCCTCCCTGGCAACATGGCTTCATCCTAGAGGGGCTGCGGGAGGTCCTGGAGGTATCGCTTCCCTCACCATGTCCTCCACCCCTGGGGCACAGGGACTTGGGGAACAAAAGGCAAAGGCATAGGTGTTTCCCCCCAGTTGCTGTCCAGTCTCCTGTCCTGTGGCTCACGGTGACCCAGGTTTCAGAGTAGAACTGGGCTTCATGGGTTAACAGTGCCTGACCCCATCCCACCCTCCAAGCAGATGGCCAGGCCTTTTAGGTTTCTCTGGGTGGCCTTGAACTTTCAACCCTTTGTTAACAGCTGAGCCTGTTAACTGCATCACCCAGGGACGCGGAGGGTCCTGATAGGCCCTTGGGCAGCCTACCGCATGAGAGGCACATTGGACCCCTTGGGGGCTGGGGAGCCAGGTTAGACCTGGCCTGGAGACCAGGGCCAGGGTGAGGGGTGGCTGCCGGCGACCTGGCCTGAAACCTGTGCTTCCCTTTCCCACCCAGAATAGAGGCTTTTCCCGCAAGAGCCAGACGCTCCTGCCTAAGATCTTCCGCAAGATGTCGACCTCGGGGCCCAAGGACAGGCCGGAGCTGCAGTTTCCCTTCCTGCAGGATGAGGAGACGGTGAGCGCCCTGCAGGAGAGCAAGACGCTCTTCATTCTGCGCGGCCTGCCGGGCAGCGGCAAGTCCACGCTGGCCCACGCCATCGTCGACAAGTACCATGATGGCACCAAGATGCTGTCCGCCGACAGCTACAAGATCACCCCCGGCCAACGCAGCAACTTCTCCGAGCAGTACAAGCAGCTGGACGAGCAGCTGGCCACCTACTGCCGCCGGGACGTCCGAGTGCTCGTGCTGGATGACACTCACCACGAGCGGGAGCGGCTGGAGCAGCTCTTTGAGGTGGCCGACCAGCACCAGTACCAGGTGGTGCTGGTGGAGCCTAAGACGGCGTGGCGGCTGGACTGTGCCCAGCTCAAGGAGAAGAGCCAATGGCAGCTGTCGGTCGACGAGCTGAAGAAGCTGAAGCCGGGGCTGGAGAGGGACTTCCTGCCGCTGTACTTCGGCTGGTTCCTGACCAAGAAGAGCTCCGAGCGCCTCCAGAGGGCCAGCCAGGCCTTCCTGCAGGAGCTGGGGAACCATAAGGCCTTCAAGAAGGAGCTTCGGCACTGTAGGTGGCTGGCAGGGGACGGGGGGCGCAAGGCTGTTGTTCTCGAAGGGTTGGGTTCCAAGTGGGGGGTAAAGATGGGGCCTCACCTGCTAGGAGGCAGAATAGGTGCTTCAGAGGTGGCCTGGGGGCAGGGGTGCCCAGTCAGGTGGAGACGGATACCTCCCAGGGGACTGTCATCTCCCCTCTCCAATCCCTGGATCTGCCCCTGCCTCTAGATGGGAAAGACGAGTTCCTGCCACGACAGGGCACAGGCCACCATAGGTTATCACCATGGAGAACTGGGTTCAGTTTTTTCTAAGCCGTTTTTCGCAGCAGAACCTGCCTCTAAAACAAAAATAGGACGTGGGATCCTCAGGGGTTAAGACGAGCAAAGGTTCCCAGATGCTGAGAGCCCCCCACCCCCACTTCAGCTCTGTGGACACGAGGGCTCGGGAGAATGAGCAGAGTGGCACCCCAGCCTCAAGCCTGCCGTTCCGCACACACGGACACGGCGTGTGGGGGCTGTGTGCCACGGCACCAGAGTCAGGAGTTGGTTTGTGCTGAGGCCGGCCGGTCTTCGGGGGCTTTTTGGAACTCACACCCACTTCCAGCCCCCAGGTGGCGGCTGCTTGTGGGTGTGGTGCTGAGGCAGGTCAGTTGGCCTGCAGTGCTCAGATATGCGCAGCTCCTAAGCACGAATGGCTGAGAGGGCTGGGAGGCCAATTGGCCCGAAAGCGTGCGCAACGTGGGCACAGCTCCACAGAACGGCCCCTCTAGAGCTGGTGGCTGTGCCTTGGGAAGTGAATCTGCCGGAAACTGTTCTCCCCTTAGAGCAGAGCTGTGCTCCTCCCCCAGGCGGTGGGGACATCCCTATAGGGATCGGCCCGGTGACTGGGACAGCGGCCACGGGCTGGAGGCTAGAAATGAGCATGGGTCCTCCAAAGCATGCACCTGTGCCACTAGGCTCCAGTGCCTCCCTGCCAGGCAGCCAGCCCCGCTGGGTGTGTATTCTTCTGGGGCCCAAATAGGAAGCGGGCGCTTGTAGTTCCCAGGGACCCCACAGACAGGGTGGTCCAACCTAAGGCCTGGGTCATCTTCCTTGCCCCGCATGTGCCCCTCCCCTCACCCCCTTTCTATGACTTGTTGGTAAATCTGGGATTTCCTTGGCCTGCCTGAGGGTTTTCAGGTCTGTGAAGTCAACTTTAAAAAGACTTAACAGATGGGGGAAGACACGTATAAGGTCACTCTAGGTGGGAATCCACTCGACAGCTTAAGAACTCACATGTAATGTCCGGTTTTCTCCCTGGTGGGCTCCACAATCGATCCTGGTGCTCAGCATGATGTGGCCTGGGGGTGGGGTGGGGAGAAGAGGCCCCATGGCCACCTCCCTGACTGCCACTCCCCCCACCCCCTGCAGTTGGCCCCGGAGACGAGTCCAGGGAGAAGATGGACTTGGTCACTTACTTCGGGAAGAGGCCCCCGGGCATGCTTCACTGCACCACCAAGTTCTGCGACTATGGGAAGGCAGCCGGGGCCGAGGAGTACGCCCAGCAGGACGTGAGTTCTCCTCCCGAGACCCCCCTGTCCCCAGCTTTCCCTTTGCCAGGGGGGCTGGCTGGGCATAGGGCCTGCCTGTGGTTTCTTTCCTTGGCACATTCCCAGCAAATGCTGGGCGTCCCGGAGCCTGGTGTTCAGAGGTTCTTGTCCCTGGGGCTGAAACCAGGCTTTGGCTCAGGAGTGGGTGCGGGGTGCTGCTCTGAGTAGCATTGCTTTCCCTGCCCCCGCCACTGAGCCTCACTCCAGCACCTGCCCTGTTCTGCAAGACAGCCTCAGTCTGCGACCCTTTGGAGTCCCCTCAGTGACCTCCCCTCTCTGGGCCCACACAAAGACCTTCCTTCCTTACTGGTGTCCACCCTCTAGAAAGCAGGTTCCCGAGTGCAAGGAGCTTCTGGCCCCTTCTACCTGACCAAGGCCTCACCTTCTACCACCATCTCTAACTGGTCACAGATGGGAGTTTCCTCAGAATTGGGTGTCACCGCTGGGGGACCAGATGTACACACTAAGTGCAGAGGGCGTTGTGGCCTGGTGTCTGCACCTGCCCTCACCCTGCCTGACGGGGCTCTGCTCCCCTCCCCAGCCACCACAAAGCCTGTTCCCCTCCATTCACAGCGCTCAGCTCTTTCTGGGCCTTTCACAGTCAAGGCTCAGCGAGGTTACACCTGCTCAGAACCTTGCGCTGGCAGGTGGTGCCCTTGGCTCTGACCTCAGGCAGTGTGGCTTTTGGCCCCTGCACAGGCCCTTCTTTCTGAGCCTGTGTGTACCGGCTGTGCCTGGGAGCTCCATCCATCCAACCCTTGCAGACTCTGGGTGGTGAGCCAGCTGGGGGTCCCCGGAGGGATGGACGGACGCCTCGAGCCAGCCCTCTCCCCACAGGTGGTGAAGAAATCCTACTGCAAGGCCTTTACGCTGAGCATCTCTGCCCTCTTCGTGACCCCCAAGACGGCTGGGGCACGGGTGCTGCTCGGTGAGCGGGAGCTGCTGCTATGGCCCAGTGAGGTGGACAAGCTGTCGCCCTCTGACAACCTGCCTCGCGGGAGCCGCGCACACATCACGCTGGGCTGTGCCAGTGAAGTGGAGCCTGTGCAGACGGGCCTCGACCTACTGGAGATTGTGCGGCAGGAGAAGGCGGGCAGCCACGGCGAGGAGGTGGGCGAGTTCCGCCGGGACAAGCTCTACTCCTTGGGCAGTGGGCGCTGGCTGCTGAGCCTGGCCAAGAAGCTGGAGCTCAGGGCCGTGTTCGCGGGCTACTACGGGAAGGGCAATCCTGTGCCTGTTCACAGTGGCCGGAGCGGGGGCGGCCTGCAGTCCTGCCATATCGTCTGAGGGCCCCCACCCACCTCCCCAAGCTCATGGGGAGGGCTGGGGCAGGAGCCAACCCCACGCCCCATCTCAGTTCTGTTTTGTTTTTTTACCCGAAGTTAATTAACCTCTCTGTAACTCTTTAAAATTCTGTGAAATAACTGCCTTTCTCGTCCGCCACGCCTTTCCCTCTAACAGTTCAAACCCCCAACACCAGCCCCACTGCCTAGGCCAGGCGGTCGATCCAGGCAGTGGGGCTGGAGGACCTCGGGGGCGGGGGCCCTTTGACCCTTTCTGAATCAGCATGGCCCCAGCAAGGTGGGGGCTCTCACCAGGGCAGAAAAGAGAGTTTCCCACCCATTTAGGGGCATAGGTTCCTGCCTCCTGCTTCTTCCCACAATGACTAGGTAAACAGTAGGTCAAACTAGGGAAGGCAGCAGGAGAAACCAGAATAGCCCTCTGCCTGTCCTTCCACTGACCTCACCCCTCTTCCCTCCCAGCAGGGGCCTTGCCCACCCTGCCTCTGTGGTGCCTCAGGAGGCCTCTCGCCTCCTTGAAGGGGCTCGGTGGGACCAGGAGCCAAGCGGGTGGGTTCCGGACTGATCAGGGCCCAGACCCTGACACCTCTGGGGTGACAGGTTTTCATCTCGGCCAAGGGCGTGGTCCCTGAGTGCCCCATTGCCCCCTGCTCTATAACAGGGCCTTGCTAATCAGGTTGTTACTCAAAAGCACTTGAGATTCTGTCCAACTTCCACACCTGTATGACTGATGATGAAATAAATCATGTTAACCCTAGCTGTGTGCAGTCTCCCCTTTCTGGGCCTAGTAAAGGGCTCCTCTTGGGTGAAGCTTGCCTCGGATATCAGGACTGGCTTTGTCCCATGCCTGGGGCTCTCAGTCCTGTCTCCCCTTGGCGGGCCGGGCACAGCTGTGAGGCTGGCCACCCGAACAGTGTTGGCTTTCATGAGGAAGCAGAAAGGAGAGGCTGATCTTAGACTCACCAGAAGGTGGGGGCTGGCAGGCTACAGGGGACGAGAAGCACAAACCACCCCTTACCCTTCACACTGACCAGTGCTAAGGGGCCCACAGGGGTCCCAGCCCCATCCAATCAGCCTCCACAACAAAAGTTCCGGGTAGAAAGGCTACTCCTTCAGACAAAAGGGAAGAACTTTCCAGACCAACGGAATTTGGCTGGCCAAACTTGAAACCTCCCAGGCCCCGCAGGGCTGTCCTTTCACCCTGGCCTTGCTCCCGGGGGTGGGGGTGGGGGGTGTGGGGACAAGGGGGCCAGGTTCGGAGGAGGCAGTCATCAGTGACCTGTCTGGCCTGAGGCTCTTCCCACAAATGTCAGCCCTGGCCCCAGCCCGGGCTTCCAATGCACTGGAGGCAGGATTTCACCCTGTGGCTCCCCGGCTCACAAAAGACACCATGGGAGCGGCTGAGAGCCAGGTGGCTTCGCCGGACAGCTGGACACCTTGCATGCTATCACATTCAGGGGAGTTGGGGGCACACACAGCTTCCACCACTTTCTGAAGAGGCCACCACGACTGACCGGCAGCATGCTGGGCCCAGCCGCACACTCAGGGCCTGCTCAACATTCCCGCTCTACCAGCACCCCTCGGGCCCCCGCCCGCCAGAGCCACATCCGACCCCCGACTCTGGAGTGACACAAAGCAGCTGCCAGAGCAAAGGGCCAGAAAGGGTCAGAACATTTTATTCTCTTCATTTTTTCTTCTTTTTTAATAAAGTTAAACAGTACAACAAAAATTCACAAGCTGCCTCCCTCTCCACCCCTACCTCCCGCCCCTCCCCGCAGTCCTGGGTGCGTTGGCTCCCGTTCCTTCACCCCACTCACAGACAAAACTGTCCAACTGAGAAAGTGAAACTGCTCTAAGTACACGGAGACATGATGAAGGGAGGAGTCGAATTGTGTCCATATTCAAGGTTCAACCGAGCAAGTCTGCATTTTCTGGGTGCTGGGTGACTGGTGTCCTTTCATTAGCCGAATTGAAAAAAGAAATTCCCTGGACCAGAAGCTGGGAGGGAAGAGGAGGGCGTGTTAGCTGGCTCTGTGCTTTCCGGGAAGAGGCTCTTTCACAGCAGAGGGATTAGGATTACGGAGAAGTCTTCAGGCCAGTGTGAACTCAACAGGTGCCCACAGATCCTGAACCCACAGCTGCTGAGCCGCTTGGGCAGTGGGCAGCAGCGGCCCCGAAGGGACGACACTAAGCACGCCTCCCGCCCTCAACCAGCCAGCCCCACACCTGAGTGGAAGGGGGTCCTGCTACGCTAAGGACTCAGCTACCAAAGAGCCGGAGACCGAGCCATCACTGTGACTACTGGTGATCGGGGGCCTCCCCGGGCAGCAGGCATACCCACCTTCAAAGCTGAAGCCCCCAGGACCACCGAAGAATGCCTTGAAGATATTGTTTGCATCAAAATCTGCGGAGCAAGAACCGGGAAAGAAAGGAAAAGGCGAGAGATGGATCAGACGTGCGTGAAGGGCTAACCAGTCAGGACCCCGCCATGGGCCTCCCATGCTGCTTGGACAACACCACGGCCCTCCTTTCCCCACAGGTCACAGATCGCCCTCAACAAACGTCTCCTCGAAGACATCGCCAGGCTCCACTGCCTTCTCCTTCCAAACATAGTCCCCAAGGAAAGCCTGCCTTCCGTTACCCCGTCTTCTCAACAGCCGTGTGTGGATAGGAAACGCGTGTACATTCCTATCTTTTCCTTGTGTCTCCCCTCACCTTCTGCCTCCCTTTAATGCTGGGGCTGCTACCTAAAAGGTTACAACAAAGAACCAGACCCAGGACTCATGACATCGTGTGAGTCCATGTCTCCATTGTACGGCAGAAAAAATGACTGGTTTATCACGCACCGAGACCAAAGACCAGACCCACTGCTGTTGACTCAATCCCACCTCACGGTGACCCTACGGGAGAGCCCGGCTGTGCCACAGGGTCCCGAGGCTCTAAATCCTTAGAGGCCGTCGGCCACCGCTTCCTCCTGTGCACTGGCTGGCAGGTTCCACCTGACCCTCTGGTTATCAGCAGTTCATCACTGCACTCCTGGGCTGCTCCGACTTCAGGGCATCAGGACCAGCGACTCAAAGCACCCCGGCAGATGCTATGACCTGGCTTGCTGAAAGCCAAGACTCGAAACGCTTGCAGATGAAGATCAAGGACTGCGGCCTTCAGTATGATTACAATTCGACGCAAAGGAGACAATTCAATGTGTGTCTATCGGCCACAACTAGACCAACGGTCAACCTCCCGACAAACAGGCAGGATGGACGTTGTCAAGGATTTCACTTTGCTTAGATCCACAATCGAGGCTCCAAGCAGCAGCAAAGACACCAAACGATGTGTGGCGTTGGACGAATCTACTGCAAAGTCCTCTTTGGAGTGCTGGCGAGCAAGGCCATCGCTTTGCAGACAAGCCACGGTATCTCAAAGCCCCGTAGGCACGCCAATCAGGACAACGAATAAGGACCCCAACGAATTGATGCGTGTCAATTATGATGTTGGGGGAAACTATCCAAAATCCCACGGTCTGTCATAAGAAGTACAGCCAGAGTACTGCTTAGAAGCAAAGATGGGGAGACATCGTCTCGGGTTTTGGGGACCCATTATCAGGAAAGACCAGGGTCAGCCAAAAAAGGGAAGACGGACAATGGATGAAAACATAGTAACAATCACAAGGATGGGAAAGGACTGAGCAAGCGTCCTGTTCTGCTGTCCATAGGGTCCCCGAGTCAGAATTCCCGCCACAGTACCCAACCTCATCCCCCACAGGGCCCGAGTGACGGAGCTCCGGTGGCAATGTGAAGCAAGCACTAGGCGAGGAACGGCAAAACTGGTGCTTCGAAACTGGCAGCCACTGCAGGGGAGAAAGATGAGGCTGTCTGCCCCCCTGAAGACTTGCAGACTCGGAAACCCTATCGAGGTCAGTGGGTCGGTTAGGTTTTAGGCGCCAATCACCAAAGGCCTGGTGATCCAGTGTGTTAAGCGTTGGGCTGCCTTCTGTAAGGCTGGGCAGTCAAAGCCGCCAGCCACTCAGACCCCATGCACCGCCTCGGAAACCCCGTGGCGCCAGTCCACCCCATCCCATGTGGTCACTAGGAGTCAGGCCCGGCGCTGGTCACTCTGCAGTCACTCTCACAGCCATTTGTCAAAATCTGCCTCCCTGACTGACACAGAACATATGCACAGAGCTCAAGTCGCCTGCCCAAGAACTCACGGCCAGTGAAAGCAGAACTGAACATTTCTCCCCTAGCTTTGCTGGCCAGCTCTTGTGCCTGGCCCGCTGGCCCTCCTGAGCCACGTAGAGGCTACCCCACAGGCACAAGTGTCCAAGAGGGCTCCTGTGTGCCCGCCTACCTGCTCACTGGCCCGGACCCAAGCTCAGTGAACGGCTCCGGCATCAGCCAGCTTCGCCTGAGACAGCTGGAGCCTGAGTCCTGGATGCATACCCTCCAACAGCAAGCACTTCCTGTGGTGTCTACAGCCTTCCACTCTCACCTCTGCACCGCCCATCTTGTCTCCTGCCACCTGCCCTCTACCGCGCCCCCTCCCAGCCACCCCGCCTCGCTGCCAGCGCACACACGAGGGCGACTACACAACGGATTCCCGACTCGCAGTGACCCTCCCTCGGACACAGGGTAGGCACAACTGCCCTCGGGTTGTGCGGGCCATCGGCAGGAAGCCTCTTCTCTCCCAGGGTGTAGCCGGTGGTGGTAACTGCTCACGGCCTGACTCGTCAGGGAAAGCTTTCTTAACCAAAAATATCAGCAGGTTACATTACTGTCTCTCTACATCTCCCCCGTAGCTCTGTACACTTCGGAAGGTGGCGTTTCTCTCTAGCTCTCTACCCTGAGGAATTCTGTGCGGTTCGATTTACACAGCCGAACTGTGGCCCTTGGCTTCCTCCAGGGACTAGAGTTTAGGGGTCAACAAGAAGTCTAGGGGCGGACGGGGCAAGGAGGCTCCTAACGAAGTCCTCACGGGAGGGAAATGAAATGAGCAGGCGCATCGCTGTGACGGAAAGACCTCGGTGTGACGTCCCTGTGTCCTCCCTCATGCAGCGGAGCACTTCCAAGCCTGGTGACCGTGGCCACGTTCCTGGGGAAAAACTATCAAGACCTCCCTGGGGAGCTAGGAGAGAAACAGCTCCCACAAGCGTTGGAGCCCCCCGTCCTGCGTTTGAATGACCTAACAGATCCCTTCGGAAGCCACTATGTTGATGGGACCTTTGTTTGGGGGAAAAAGGGGGGGTTTGGGGGAACTAAGACAAGTATATAGGCCTGAGAGAACCAGTCTGTAGTCATCCACCGGGCACCAAAACAACTCCCTGCCACTGAGTCATAGTGACCCTACAGGACAGGGTTGAACTGCCTCTCTCAAGGAGGTGGGGGTTTAGAACTGCTGACCTTGCAGACTACAGCCCAACATGTAACCACTGCGCCATCAGCACTCCGTCCACCACCGATCACGGACACCTTAAAATACGCTTTCTTGGGACAAACCCGGAACCCTCTCCCAGGGGGACAAATAGCGGAAAAGTGGGTGAGGGGTGACAGAGGATGATCTTTAACTTATCCAGGGTTCGTGAGGGAGGGAGAAGAAATAGGGAGCTGATCTCAGGGGCTCAAGTGGGAAGAGACGGCTTTGAAATGATGACGGCGGCACGTGTGCATACGTGCTTGACACACTGGATGACTGTATGGATTGTGATGAGATGTTTAAGAGTGCCCAAGAAAAGTACTGAAAAACAAAAACACTTGCTTTGGAATAAACCCAGATGTATGTAAACTGGAAGCCTGGCAGTATTTTCTTTTGCCTGTCCTTGTTTATTTCTAGAGGCCAAGTCTGGTCAATAGCTGCCCTACTTAAGCCTGGGGATGGTTTCTGACAGATTACAGGCACTATCCCTTCGCAGCTGCTGGACAGCACAGCATGCTTGTTAGTAAGCCTAGGGTGATCCTCCTCGGTGCACAACGCTCGGGACTATCCAACCCATCTATCGTATTTCAAACAGCAAACCGGTTTCGGCGTGGGAGGAAAAACCCCACTGAGTTGGCATCAGGGACTGAGAGCTGGCACAGCCCAGGGCCTCCGTCACACTCTGATGGGGACGCACAGGGCGCACCAGCACCCACCACTGAGTCGACTGTGCCCCGACTTCAAAGGGCACTCAATGGGGCACAACTCGACGTCCTTACGTACTTCAGCCCTGCAGTGCTCACCAGCTTCCCACAAGCTCCCCCAGCCCTCTAGGACCAAACCCTGCTGTCCTCCCACCAGGACCACCTGCTGCCCCGCCCTCCAAAGTGCCACACCCTGGTGTCACCCCAACTTTCCTTGCTACAGCCACTACAGAGTTTGCCTGCTGGACCCCCAGTGCCCCTCCTGATCGCAGGGCCGTGACTATCAGACTCTCTAGGCCAGGGACCCTGCCCGCGTCGTCTACCACCTCTGGCAGCATGGAGAGCGCCGCACACCGCAGGTGCTCACAGGCCAGCAGGGCAACGTCACCAGCTGAAGGCACGGCAATCCTCCGTTCGGAGCAACGCTCATCTTGCTCAGCCCTCAGCCCCCCACGTGCCCCACCAACTCACCACCCATGTTCATGCCCTCCTCATCCAGGTCCTGCCCACTGTCGTAGCGAGTCTTTTTCTTGGGATCCGAAAGGATAGTAAAGGCTTCTCCAACTTCCTTGAACTTCTTCTCCTCCTCCTTCTGAACTTCAGCACTGGCCCCACTGTGCCGATCTGGGGGGAGGGTGCAAGTGAACGCTGGCCGAGGCAAGGCAAGGCAAGCAGAATTCCAGGCAGAGCCCTCTAGTCCTGATTCAGGAGGGACCTGGGTGCTTGGCAGGGTCTGGGGCTTATTCTGGCCCCTGTGCAGGGCTGCTTGGAGGCCTCTCTGGCATGGGCCTGTGGGGTCCTAGTTTACAACTGCCAGCACCAGCACCATGACAGGCTGTATAAAACCAAAGTCTGGGGCAGGCTTAAGCTCTAATTTCAGATTCCTGAACACTGAGATAATTCAGTAAGAGAAGGCATCATCTATCCCAGACTGACCAGTAGGGAGCAGCGACCCCCCCCCCAACCGACCAGTCAAGAAAACACGCACGAAACTGCTTGCCAACCACCACTGGACAATGCTGACGCCAGAAGTTTTCTCCAATAAATTTAAAGAACAGCAACACTGGACTGCCCCCGGTCCCTGGCCCCATAAATGCCCAGGGAACAAAGAACTCGGGGCTGATTCCCTTTTGGACGCTGGGTCCCCGCTGCGCTGGGCAGTGGAGGGAGGGAAGCCCTAGTTCGAGCTAGCAAATAAACTCCTTTTGCATCTCAACTGGTCGTAATTCTTCCGTGCGTCCAAGGTGAGCTCGCGTTCCCTTCCCCAATCCAACAGGCCGGCCCACTCATGCTCCCGCCCTACCTGGATGGTGCATCAAGGCGCGCTTCCGGTAGGCTTTCTTGATCTCGTCCTCGGAGGCATTCTTGTCCACCCCCAGGATCTTGTAGTAATCTTTCCTCTTGCTCTTCTTCAGCTCCAGCTGGGCGTGCTTTAGGAGCTGTTTGTGTTCTGGGGGAGACAGTGGGGTCGGTGGGCAGAGAGAGCCTGGCCAGCCACTCCAGGGGCTTTTCCCCAGAGGTCAGCACCGGCCTCCTCCTCTGGGGTCCTCCCATCTCAGCCCCCGCACACTTCCTTCCTAGTGATCGAATAAACCCCCTGCCCAGCACAGCTTCCAGGATCTCAAGCCCATGGTCTCAAATGACTACCTTTTGTCTTTTCCGTCTGATACACCTTCTCATAGTCACGCACGGCTTCCTCATACTGTTCCGTGTCCATGTAACTGAGAAGGAAACGCAGGTCAGCTCTGTGCTCGGGCCTCCTGGAGCACTCTGGGGAAGAAGCGTGGCTCAAGCAAGACACACACTGGTGCTACACTGTCTCATCCAACAGAGGCCCTCAATCTAGCACTGGGGGAAATGGAGCCACCGAGTTCACACGGAGGCAGAAACAGAACCGGCCTCAGGACCTTTCAAAGGGAGGCACTGATCTGAGTGGCCCCGGGGACAGCTGGGCCGCCTCAGGAAAGGCAGCGTGAAGGGGAAGTGAACCTGGGTGATCACGTGGGATGGAGAGATGAACATGCAGGGCAGGCTCCCATCCAGAGCACAAGTGGGGTTAGTGGGACCCGAGGAGGGTCGGCTCAGCAGATCAGGGTGATTGCCGGCAGGTGCTGCCCAGCAGAGCAGTCCCTCCGAGGGGTCCAGAGAAGCCACAACGGCACGGAGACGGGCACGCGAGAGCGCTGCTACGCCAGGAGTACAGCAGAAAGGATGGGGCTCAGGCCCGAGAGGGCGCAGCCCAGCCCGACAGGCTGACTGCCAGACACGGACGTTTCTCTTCAGCAGGAGCAGGGGACAATTTCCATGTCCGGTCAAGATCAGAGACACTAAGATTGGCCTAGGAAGTAAACAGACGGGTCGGAGGGCCGAGGAAGATGCACCCAGCGCCCCAGCTGGGAAGTGGGGAGGGACTCTGCAGAGCGGCTGCTTGCTGTACAGGGATTCACTTTATTACTGTGACCACACGGCCCCCTCATGAGCATGCGGCAAACATCCATGCGACTCGTGTGGCTGGCCAAGAGAAGCCCCAGCATCCCAGCATCTCTGATTTTCGGCCAGCACCACAACATAGCATGTCATTAAACAATGGTGGCGGTGAGCAGTCGTTTAAGGAGCTACCAAGGGCTGGGAAGCGTGGGAACATTGAGGCACGAGTGGACCATTGAACCTCTGCTTCCAGGACTCTTGAGACCACAGGCGCTGGTCGGTGCCCGGCTACCGCCGCTGACCACACCACTTTGAAAGGGATCACATTAGATGGGTCAGGGTAGAGCGGGAGAAAACTGGGAAACAAAATTCAAAATCCTAACAAAGACTAGGCTCCCTGGTATCACAGGGACGGGGCGGAAACCCCCGGGACGGTGGCCCTTGGGGGGAGGGGGCCCTTGGGTGGCAAAGGAGTGTTGGAAACAAGTTCAGAATACTCCCTTCCCAGGAGTGCCCAGAACCCTTTTGTGCCAGGAGCTTATGAGGAAGCACGTGGGCTACCCATAGCAGGGGAAGAGAGAGATGTATAAAGAGCCCCCAGGAGCCCCCGTTCCATTTGTCACACAGTAGCACTAGGGTTACAGGCCGCGTTTTGTTGCTGCACCTTGGCTTCCTCAACAATAAAGACAAGCCATTTGCATTCACCTCCTACACAGATGCGGACTTGTACCCAGTCACCGACACACACAGTCCAGATGCATGGCTCCCAGCCGTCTGTCTCGACGGTCTCTGGGCTGCTGCTATCTCTAAGGACACGCCTCAATTCAACGCGAACCTAAGTTGAGGATTATTCCCAGCAAATCGGTTTCATTCATGAAAGCATCACTTCAGTTACAACTATAAACACGGCCAAAAGGTCCTTAGAAAGTAAACATCAAAGTAAAAAGACAACGCAGTGGGGATTGTCACACTGAGCGACCCTTAGGCTATGCCAGACCAGTGTCTCAAATGCAGTGTTAAACGTCATACATGTTACATATACGCAGTACCACATCGCTTCATTCAGGTTAGCCGTGCATACTTCGGCTGTTTTTGGGAGAAAACGTGCAGCTTTGTGCGCGTGTCAATTTGATGCATGTCCAGAGAGACAGGCATAGAGAACTGTCTGCCAGCGTATTAGAGCAGCGGTTCTCAACCTTCATGACCTTGCAGACAGGTCCTCATGTGGTAGTGACCTCCAACCATAACATTATTTTCGTTGCGACTTCATCACTGTCATATTGCTACTGTTATGAATTGTAATGTAAACACCTGATATTCAGGATGTATTTTCATTGTTACAAATTGAACATAATCAGAGCATAGTGATTAATCACAAAATAGGTAATTATAGACTGTGACATACGTATGTGTTTTCTGATGGTCTTAGGCGATGCCTGTGAAAGGGTCGTTCCACCCCCAGGTGATAGAGAAGCTAAGCCCTTTTTGCTCCCAGAAAGGCGAGCTGTTCAAGCCAACGTGCTGCTCGGAGGGACAGAGACATGGCAGCTGTGGCCCTCTGCTTCCTTACCAACCTTACACCCTTAGAAGCGCGCCTCTGTCCTGTAAGTGCCGAGTCGGAACCCGCTCACCGGCACTGGCATCTTTACCTCCCAACTGAAAGGGACAACTCTGGCCTCGAGGGGAGGTGATGCCACACCAGGGTAAGCTGAGGCAGGTGGGCAGTGGGCAGGCCTCTAGTCAAGGCCAACAGCTGAGGCCACGGCTTGGATTCTTGGTCGACCGTGTGGTGGTGGTGGGTGTGTGTGCATGTGTGGGTGTGTGTGTGAATGTATGACGGAGAGTTCTGCCTGCTTCCAACAGAAAGACCAGGAGGTGAGTAAGTGATCCTCACTGCACGGACGAGGAGCCGCATGCTCCCTCTCTGGCACCTCACCCAGGCCTGGCTCCTAGCAGAGCCGGCCACCGAGCATCCCACAGAGGGCGAGCAAGCAGTCGCCTCCCTCTCTAGACGCCGAGCAGGTCCCTTTTTGCACCTTTGAACACACGTGTAGCAACCCCTCTGCGTCAGCAGCATCTGCTCCTACTGAAGTCAGCTGCTGGCTGCACCACAGATGTGCCTTGGCCCCTAAAGCGTACGCTCCCGTCTGCCAGTGGGTGCCAGAGAGAGCACGATGGACCGTGGTCTGATGGAATCTGTAACACACCACGTGCCCTGTCGTGTCTGAGAGGCCAAGGGAGCGACTTGGGAGTTCACTTCTGATAAAAGGCACCGGTCGCCACAGCAGTTTTCCAATGATGTGGCATTTGGGGGAGGGGGCAAGCTACAGGCTTTGAGAGGATCTGCTCCTGGTCTAGGTACTGCCAACAACCAGCATGTGCTCCCGGACCGTGCACGGCACTGCACTGCAGGCACGGCTGGAACCGGAGTGGGAGAAGCACGGCTTTCCTTTAGGGGCTTTAGGAGCCAACCACAAGATGCCAACCCATCAGCTGCGCAGGAGGCAAGTCTGTTTCCACGGAGATTTACAGCCTGAACAACTGGGGCGCTTCCACCCCGTCCTTTAGGACCACTGCCACTGTGAGAATCGACTCCAGGGGAGCGGGTCTGAAGACAAAGGGTTCTTCTCTCTCGGTGGGGGGAAATAACTGGAATTGGAATTGGAAGACACTGGTTTCTGATGCAAGCCTCTCCTAGCTCTGGGGGCGTTCCCGCTGGGAGAAAGTAGCCCAGTGGGTCCAAGAGTTGATGAGCAGGCTGGTTGGGCAGCCCTGGCTCTGCACACAAACCTGGGCACGCGGAAGCCCGTCCTGACCGACGTATAAGCCGCCCAGCCAGGCAAGGGCCCCTTCTGCTCAAAACACCCAGGCAGACAGCCCAGGGGCGGGGCGGGCACTGCAAAAGGGGTGCCTGGACTGCTCTGGAGGCAGAGCCGGATCGACCCAGACAGGCACGACACGAAACCGGCACCGTCATTCAACGGGGCGTTTCCTGAGTGACACCTACTATGTGCCGAGCACCGGGCCGAGCCAGAGCGCAGGGTACAGCACACAAACCTCCACAGGAAAGGAAGTGACTCTTTCACAAGGCACTTAGGTCAGGAGCAGAGGAATCGCACTGACCGTGAGGGGCGCTAGACCCAGGCCCAGGGCCTGAGGGCGCTGGGCAATCTCCTCCGCTGGAGGTCTGGCTATAAAGGGAGGCTAGGCCTGGAACAATCCCACCTAGAGGCAGGGGGAAGGACCAAATGACCTCACACGGTCCCTGGCTCTGCTGCCGCCGGTGCCACGGCACAGCTCCGCGGAAGCCACCTGCAGCCCTCTGCCCTCTGCCCGGCGCCACTCACCACTGAGCTCTTCTCAAGTAGGCTTTGATGTACGTGTCGTCCAGCCGCACGGCGTGCGTGCAGTCTTCAATTGCGCCATCTAGCTTGCGGAGCTTCAGGGGAGAGAGAGCGGTCACACTTCACATCGCCCGGGTCTGAGGGGGCTAAGGTGGTGGCTCGGCCATGCTGTCCCCGCCCCCACTGCCCCACCTGGTCCAGGGGCAGGGGCCATCCAGCCGCTCAGAGGACGGAGGCACTGGGCAGCCTCCCCACGTTTGGAGTGGGTTTCTGTGTTAAATGCTGCCAGGCAGGCACACTGCTCTACGAGGATAAGCCACCCCCGTCATGTCCCGCTAGAGGCCCCCCTTCGCGCCCCCCCCCCCCCGGCCATGACAAGAGTGAGCGGAGTTCCTGCCCTCCCTTTCCCCAGAGACCAACTCGAGGGATCGGAGTACTGGGATTTCTCACTGTAAGGATGCTGCAGTGCAGGGGCAACCAGCCTGCTCTTTGCTTCGAGGGGTCTGGGGCCCCAAGGGTGCTCAGCCCACTTCTAACTCGGCACTGTGACCACGGGTCAGGTGGAAGGGAAAGGTGAGCGGTCATGCCTGCCTCTCCTTGGAGCTGCCCCAAGTCACGACTCAGAAAGAAGACATCACAGTGGCCCCTTGGGAAGCCGCAGCGGTAGCTGAAGACCACCTAGCATTTCTCTTGCCGGGGCAAAAGGACCTCAGAGGACGGTGGGGCTGCACTTCCAAACCGGCCTCAGGGCTCCGGAAGGTCCATGGAGAAGAAAGGAAAGCTTGCCTCTCCGAACCCAGCTCTTAACAGATGCCAACCCAACCCTCCTCCTCATCAGGCCGCTCCTCCCGCGTCCCTTCAAATGACCTCTGCTGGCCCCAAGGGCCCGGCTGCGCACTTACCTTGGAATTCACCGTGCCCCGATTACAGTAGAGTTTAGCATTTGTTTTTATATTATTGGGATCGATCCCGAGGGCTTCTGTGTACAGTTCATATGCTAGTTTGTAATTTCCATCTTTAAACGCCTTATTCCCATCTTCCTTCTTTGCTTTAAGGGCCTTGGCATTCTACAAAGGAAAGGACGGGGGTCGGTTACACACCTGGAGAGCTGAGGGCAGGTGGGGACCCAGATTCAGCACCACACACCTGCCGCCTCATCGCCAGGGCGACTGGCTTGTGCCGCTCACCGCGCTCCCTACAGCGTGGACGGAGGAAGCCAGGTGGGCGCCTGCCGTGACCGCCCAGGGCGCATGCCCCTATCTGCTTCAGGTAGGAACTGAGGCAGCACAAAGGGTCCTGAAGTGATTTCTAATGAGAAGGCCGTGCATCTCTGAGAAGCAGGCAGAGGAGCCAGCCTGTTTCTTGGGCAGCTTCCTTCCCCCCTCGGATCCAGTCCCTCCGACTTACTCTGCAAGCAACACAGGCCTTCTCGTGGTCAGGCGCCATCCTGAGAGCCTGCACGAAAAACTGAACGGCCTTCTCGATACAGTCCTCGTAGTAAAGACAGAGCCCTCGCACGTACAGGGCGTCGGCATTGGTGGAATCCATCCGCAAGATGTCACTGCAAGAACAGAAAGGGCACCTTCAGCTGTGGCCCCGGAAGGGGCGCCCCCCACGACTGCCATCAGTGGCCCTGTTTCTCCCTGACCGGTCGTCAACTTCGGAAGGCATCTAAAGGAGGACACTGTCCCACCCAACCCCCCACAGGTTCTCTAGCCGGCACTCTATGTAAACAGATCATGCAGCCATTCCATCCCGCCTCAGGGCCGCAGCGTGGGGTCAGACCAGCAAGCTCAGCGAGTGCAGGTCAGGCACAAATGGTTTGCGCCCCCAAAGGCCTTCTCAGAATAAACCACCTATGTTTACCTGAGTGTACTTTTCATGGTCCTTATTAGAGGGACCAGGGGTCAGTGAACGACAGCCCTAGACCCATCCTGCCTGCCATCTGTTGTGAACACAGCTGCCCTGAAACAAGCGAGCCATGTCCACCTATTGCCCTACGGGAGAGACCTTATGACGACCTGTAGAACCGACAACGTTTACTATCTGGAGAGCTTCTCCAGCCGGCCCCGGAGCAGAAGTCTCCTATGGAAAAGGACGATTTTTAAAACACCCCCCCCCCGCCCCCGGTTCTGTCACAGATGTTTCCAATGCCTGTCCTACTGCTATATAACTCGGTGGGTTTGCAAATCTGCATTAGCCTTTTTGGCTTTAAACTCACAGAAGGTGTGGTCAGCCCTGGCTGGCCCATCCACTGGGCCATATGGCAGCCTCCTGGTATAGAGGCTGCCAGACAGCACCAAGTCACAGACCTTGCCAGCTCAGGAATGAAGTGACTTGACCCCATACCTGGCGACAGACTGTGCCTCCGGATGGCGGCCCAGCATGGCCAAACATTCTGCTTTGAGGATTTTGAAGCGATGACAGGCAGGGGCAAATTCCAAGGCCCGATCCATGCAGAAAACCACCTGCAGGGAGGGGAGAATAGTCAAGGCCCAGAGCCGTCACTCGTCATCTAGTCGCCGCAAGCAAGAGAATCAAAGCAGAAGGAAGTTTCCTGGGGCCACACCATCAAACTCCGACACCAAGAGCAGTTGACCGAGATCAGCATTTGCCCAAATGGGTGACACTGGCCCTGGTAGGGGACGGGGTGGTGGTGGAGTGCGGCGCAAGAATGCTGAGGGGCGGGGCTCTACAAGCAGACACTCAGACTTCATGCTGGGGTGTGGGCTCTCATGCAAAGGTTATTCACTGCTAGGCCATTGCTGAGTGTTTCTGTTTCTGCTTTGTTCTTCCCGAACGAGGGACAGTCAGGCAAGTAAGTCTGGGAGCCTACTATCTAGATGGTAACGACAAGAGCAAGTCTTTATCGAGTGCTTCCCATGAAGTCGTCCCAACAGTTTTAGGAAGCAGGTAATTCCCATCTTCTTTCTTTGCTTTAAGGGGTTTGGCATTTACTGACAAGAAAATCAAGGCACCACCAGATAAAGTAACTTCCTCCAAATGGTCCCGTCCAGCAAGCGATGGAAACAGAATGGGGCTTCTTCCACACCAACTCCGGAGCTAGGAGCTGTGATCAGCAAGCCGGCTGCCTCCATTACGAATGCTATCCATAGCAACCCTGTCCAAGTTCACAGGGCTCCGATGATGAGATGCTGTGGCCTACTTAAACATGAAAAAGCAGTACCCCCTAGGGCAGGGGCTACTCAACACGCCAATAGCATGGTCCCTCCTCTTCTGTGCACTGGCTCCACAGCTCACCAAGGGCTCCTGTGGTCACCCCTCCAGAGTGTAGTCCAGAACTCAGCCAATAAGTTCACGTTCAATGGTTCAGAATAGACTATCCGGTGACAAGTTAACCCCAGCATGTTGCTCTACAAATCCAAAGCCAAAAGCACCGGCCGCCAGTAAGAAGCCCTCCAAGAAGGACCTCACCAACAGAGAAGCGAGGTTATGCATGTCGCTTGGCGTTACGGGGGGGCCATCACGGCCACCTTCCGTCCTTTACAGTTTTGTTCTGCATGCACTGATACAGAAAGACTGCCCACACAGTGTGTTAAGCAGTCACTTCCCATTCCCTTCCCGCCGCCCCTTGACACCACCGAGCTGGATGGATAATCTAGAACCTTCTGCCTGCATCTTGCCCTCGGCATAAATTTGTGGGTCATCGCGCTGGGCTCGTTTACGGCTGGACGCTACTGACGGTGTGGATATACTGGAGTTGGCTTATGCAGGCCTTTGCTGACGGACATCTGGGTTGTTGCCACTCTGGGGCTTTTGTGAACAGCGCTGCAGTAACAACTGTGTGCAAGGGTTTCCGTTTCAATCCTTTGGAATGACCTGGTACAGACAAGGTGTGCTGGCTCTTTTCCTGCTGGGCCCGGGGAGAGAACTGCGGGAAGATGCTGGCAAGGGGCTCTGATGCCACTGTGAGTGGTTGTGAACAGGGCTACCCGTGACTGTAAAAGATGGGCTCGGGTCACATTTCTCTATCCCGCTGGGTATAAAATGAACCTCCTCGATCCAGGAACAGAGCGCGCTGAGCTCTAACACCAGCAAAGTGGCAGCGCAGCAGCAAGAGCCCAAACGGCCAGCCTCAGAGCAAGGCCAGTTGGGTGCCTCTGGGCACCCACAGAGGTGTGGTGTGCCTCCAGGCACGGAACCAAAGGAGCTAGATTTGCTGAGCACCTTTGGACTGAGGCTTAGGGCGGAGTAGTGTGCTAAAAGAGCTTTCGAACATGCCTGAGCAAGGTGGATGTAAACGAACCGTGTGGCTGATGACAAGGCTTGTCTGGGGACACGGCTGAGAAGAGGCTGTCCTGAGCATTTTAGATCTTGAATGATAACCTCTTAACTTCCCAACAAACCCTGTCACCATGAGCTCTATGTGGCCCTAGTTGAGTTCCCAAACCCAGCAGAGGGGGGTTGTGACTGGTAACCAAACCACGCTCCCCACCATGCAGTCCACGCTGACTCGGTGACCCCCGCCAAGACGGTACCTGTTGATGGGCACGGAAAGCCCAGCCTTTCTGCAGGGCAACCATTAGGACTGCAGCCTAACACATAACCACTGAGCCACCAGGGCTCCTTTGGTTGGTAATGGAATGGCTAAGGGAAGGTGGAGGCATGTCTCAGAGGAATCCATCCCCCTGGGGTTAAAGCGTTCCACCCTGCTGCCCCCACAACAGGCTCATAGGTAGGTAGCTAGAGTACTTCCCAAATTCTGAACCAGAAATGCCATCTTTTCAAAAAACTGAAAAACTAAATCAAAAAAAGGGGTGCCCAGATAAGCGCCATGCTGAGTGGAGATTTCCTGCGATGTCCAAGGAGGTCCAAGGAGTGACGGGGGTGCCCGTCCTGCAACAGCACAGGCTCCTGTCCTGGCCGCTCTCTGGACAACACCGAAGTGCAAGTGCCTGCAGAGCCAAGACACTGGTTTCTTAGGGACAGAAGGAGTGGGGTGTCACTCAAATGTAGGCAGCCCCCCCCCCAGCTGCCTTCCTGACAGCCTGCTCGTCGTGGGGACGAGTGGTGGAGGCTCAGTGCTTCTCTCCCGCCCCCACCTCCCATGACCAGGGACAGCTGCAGGCAAAGAATATCTTTGTTTCCTCCAAGTTCCTCTGTTTCCCCGGCCAGGATCATAATTCCTCATTTGTGACATCACCATGCACTACAGTGGCGGGAGGAGGGGAGGCTGGAATGCTACAAACAGAGGATTCTCTCACCAACTGGGGATCCTGGCTCGGGAGTGGGCAAGAGAGAAAAGAAACCCAAAAGACCGCCTTTCAAGACAGAGCTTCTGCCTATGTAAACCGCAGAAAACGTGGCAGAAGACAGAATCCCTACACACACTCCACAAAGCGCCCCCCCCCACTAAAAACACCACCACACACACGTTATGAATCACACCACAAAGACACTGTGGTTGTTAAAGGCAACAGATACAGGAGGGATGCTAACAAGCTCATGCTGGGCCACTGTACAAGCTAATAAAATATATTGATTACCAAATACAAGACTTCTGCAGTGTGTGACATTGTTTTAACCATGATTCTTACTGCACCCTCTGTTGCCTAACATTTATTGAGCACCAGCTACAGAACGCACCACGCAAAATCCCACAGATGCCGGAGCAGCTCACCCACTGGCTCACATGCTACTCACAAAGTTCACTGAGAAAGCTCCTCTTTCTGGGCCATTTAACACCCCTTTTGACATTCTACTGAAAGCTCCCCTCTGAGCAGAGAGGAATTAGGCAGATTATACAGAGAGTGGGAAGGGACTTGGGCAGAACCACCGGGAGCTGGACCAGGGCGCACCTTTCCTATTTCAAATCTGCCCCCTCCTTCCTGCCACATGTAAGTTCTCACATCTGTAAGGGTTATATTTCTGGAGGAAAGACTCAGGTCAAAAGAATGGTGAGCACAAGTTAAATCCACTTCTCATGCAAAAGGGGCCCTCCCTTCCCCCCATTCCTCTCTGCCAGGAGTGTTAGTGCTCAGTATGCACAAAAAATCTATTAAATCATTCCAATTGGCGAACACACTGTTAAGCTACTACTTTACATCAAAAGTAGGAACATGTTCCACTAACAGACTCATTTTGTTTTTTATCAATAAAGCCAACTGTAATTTAGAAAAGAAGTATTCTAACAAAAAGGTGCAAGTGAAGTCACCCATTTCCTCTAGCAGAGCCTGCCTCTTTGTGTCTCAGCCCCGCGCACAGCACGCCTGTAAGAGACCCCAGAGAGGGCTTCCCAGTGGTACATTACCTTCCGAAAATCCCGCTTCTCAAAATCTGTTTCTGCTATTTTCTCATATTCTATGACTGCGTTCGCATTCTTCAACTATACCGGAAAATCAGATACAGAAAAGTTTCAATGAAGTTCTAGACAGATTAAACAAAACATGAAAATCAGTAAGGCCCTGAAGAATTTGTCCTTGAAAGAATATCAGGAACACGGACAACCCCCCCCCCTCCCGCCTCTACTCCAGCCCCCAAGATTTACAAATCTTTCAAACACATTCTCATCGGATCCTCACGATGGCCCTGAGGAACTATTGTCTTTAATATTTTTACGCACAGAAGCACACCATGTACCACACCCTGAGATAAACGTCTGGCTAACTGACATCGCTACAAACTCTAACTGGTCCATTGTCCACACAAATTCAAATGAAAGACGGACTCACAAGTTTTTGTTGCTACTGATTTAATCACGACTCGAATTTACTTGCATTTTTAACCTCACTCAATTCTATTCCTGAAAGGCTCTGTCTGTGCCCCAGCCATCTCAAGGACCTCTCGTTTTCTTGGGGTTTAAACATTCTCTATTCTCCCCAAATATCCCACAGGCCTCTTTTGATACAGACAGGATCTGAGTGTACCTCTTGCTGTGCCTGAGTGTTCTTGTGATCCAGTTCTAGTGCTCTCTGGAAACTCCGACACGCCGCCATGGCATTCCCTAGAGAAAGGTGGCACTTGCCCTCCCGGAGGTGTCCCTGGGAAAAAGACAACAAGGGGAGAAGGGGGGCATAATCAAGCAGAGGGAAATAAACAAGAGGGACAAATACGCACGGAGAAGAAATGGGATCAAAATGGCAGGAGCAGTGGTTCTCAAGCAGGGGGGAAGATTTTGCTCCCCGAGATGACGTGTGTGGTAGTTACATAATCTTGTGTCAACTTGAGGATATTAAGAGGGGAGAGGTGGCTTCTCGTCTGATGCCTCCTGTGGGCGTGGCCTTCTCATGAGGATTCTGGGAACTTCCTCTCTTCCTCCCTGGAGGCAGGACATACTCTCTGCTTTACCTTCCTGTTGACAAGCCACATGGAGCCATGCTGCTGGCAGCCGGAACCCTGGGGATGAGTCCACCACCACTGGATCCACAAGACTTTGCACCCACCAGCCTGTGATCTTCCTGGATTCTGCATCAGTGCATGTGACTCGAGAGTGACTCATGTGCTCAAGGGGATTCCAGCTGACAGCCGTCCATGTGGACGAGAAGAAGTGTTCCCTCCACCCCCAGTCCCCAGTTTCCCTGACTGCCATCTCCATGGAAACAAAACCCCAGGGCCTTCTGTGTTAGTGCTGGATGGGTTTGAACATCAAACCTTTGGCTAGCAGCTGATATGCGGCAACCATTGCACCATCAGGGCAATCCTTCCGTGATATTTTTGACTGTGGCTTGAGGGAAGGAATGTCACTGATGCCCTGAGAAACCAAGCATCCTGCCACACCTCTTATGGTGCACAGGACAACCTCCCACAACCCAAGAATGATCTGGCCCCAAATGCCAGTAGTGCCACAGAAGAGCTCAATTGTAGCAATTCAGCCTTCCCCGAGAACCCGCTACATACCCGGACAAAACTGTCATCCAACCTCACTGACTGCTGGGCATCGCCTAGAGCTTCCCGGAACCTTCCCAGCATCATCAAGGTGGCTGCTCGATTACCATAGTAGCTGGCATTTTTAGGACACAGATCTGCAGGAAGGGTACAAGAGGGCAAGTTCAGCCTGAGTCACCACGTCCTCAGAACGACGCCAGCAGGGCAGACAAACAGAGACACCTGCTCTTCTGAGGGTGACACCAAGGTTTCACAGCAGGGACCACCACCATTCAAGAGAAGTCACTGAAAAGTCCATCCTATCTGGCTCTGAGTCTCTTCCAGGGGGAGGATTGAGCGTACCCGTCTCCACGGGCTGTGCTCAAGGGTTTGTATCACTGGCTTTGGCACTGGGGAGATGACCTGGAGGGATGTTAGGGAGAAGGTTGCTGACGGGGGATTACAAACGTGTTCGTAAACCGAGCACGGGGATGATTGAAATTTAACTATCCACCAAGGCCGTTTTCTTTTTTTTGAGATATATAAGTATTATATTAAAGTCATCAAGAACATGAGACAGAAGAGAGAGTCAAATCATGGAGTCAGACACACATTTCATGGTAGCATGCTCACCTCAGCCCCGCTTAGTGGTTCATGTGGAGAGAGGGGGAAGGAAGGGAAAGGGAGTGAGGATGGGAGAGAAGAAGAGGAGCTGAGAGAGAGAGTGAGGGAGGGAGGGAGGGAGGGGGAGAGAGGGAGGGAGGGAGGGAGGGAGGGGGAGAGAGGAAGAGAGAGAGCGAGCCAAGGCCGTTTTCTAAGCTATTTAGTGAACTGCCAACTGGCTCAGATGCATTTAGATAGTTTATCTGTTTTGGTCTTAATATCCACAATTTGGGGACTGGCCTCTACTGTGTTCAGAAGTAATTCTGGTTTCTAGTAATTATGCGATCTGCCCAAAGAACTACGGGCAGGAGCCAGAAAAGGCCGTTCCTTTTCTACTCATGGGGTCATCGAGCCAAAAGGAATGCCCCTAACAACCGCCATCAACCCAGTAGGCAAACAACCACTTCTAAGGGAGGAATCTTTGAGAAAAGTCAGCAGAGGCACATCTTGTGGTGTGAGCACCGGGACTTCTCACCGATAGCTTTCGTGTAGTAGTTATAGGCTTCGTTGTAATCTTTCTTGGCATAGTATGCGTTCCCTTGTTCTTTGAAAGACTCTGCTTCCCTGAGAAAGAAAAAGAAAACCATGTTACTCTAAAGCAGCGGTTCTCAACCTGTGGGTCGCGACCCCTTTGGGGGATCGAGCGACCCTTTCACAGGGGTCACACCTAAGACCATCAGAAAACACAGCTCCTTTATCCGTCTCCAGGTGGGTCGCCCACATGTAGACACGCCCACCTACAGGTACCCGGCGTGAAGACTGTTATTCATGCTACACCCTGCTTCAAGACAAAATTTTCATTTATTTGTCATTAGAAATAAATATTTCACAATCTATGACATATTGTTTTTGTGATGAATCACTATGCTTTAATTATGTTCAATTTGTAACCATGAAAATACATCCTGACGATCAGCACTATACATTACAATTCATAACAGTAGCAAAAGTACAGTGATGAAGCAGCAACAAAAATCATGTTATGTTGGGGGGTCACCACAGGAGGACCTGTCTGAAAGAGTCACGGCACGAGGAATGGGGAGAACCGCTAATCTAAAGAAGCCTAGAGAACACCCACTGCAATCTCCGGGGTCACCTTTGGTCTGGAGGCCCGGCAGTCGGTGAGATCTCCATATGGCCAAAGATTAGACTGCTGAGTAGGCCGCAGGTCGGCAAGAGGAGGTCACGACAGCAGCCAAGTTCTTCAGATGCTGTTCTTGTGTCACTTAGATACATTCAAAGGGAATCAAAATCTCTCTCACGTTTCCTGCCCGCCTGCGGGCAGGGGAATGTAGATTCCCTTACAGCAACGGACTGTTTTCATCATTAGTCCTTCCCACTGTGCCAAGTGCTGCCTTGTTAGCAAGCGTACAGAAAATTGGTAACAGGAAATTCCACGCAGGGGCAAGTGACTTCTTACTATAAAAGGGGCCACCTTTCCTCAGAGTTTAAGTGACTTAGTGTCTTAACAGGGGCCTCATGCAGAACCACAAGCAGATGAGGAAAGGGGTTAGACACCATAGCGTACTGCTGTTCAAGACGGCGACACAGCTGAGCGACAGCCAGTGCCATGCTGTTCCCTCCCACCGCAGTGCTCTCTCCCGCTCACGTCCATGTGCGCACACACTGCAGCCCCCCGCCCCCCAGGACTGTGCAGTCGGCAGGCGGGCATACCAGACCACCCCCCCCCCCCGCGGTGCCCACGTTTTGAAGTGGTGCATTAAACAATGTGCGCCTGCCCTACGGAACGATGCCGGAAGGGGAAACGCGTTGCTATTGCAGTTCCAGTTGGGACACGCACGGGTTTATTCCTCACACACACGTTTCCACTTATCGCGGTCATTGGAGGACGGCCGCTCTGTGCTTTTCAAGAAAAGCCCAGTCACAAGGGGGGCTTCCCAGGGGGTCTTCCGGGCAGAAGAGATCAGCTTGGAAGGTCATGGAGACTGGTGCATGGGGGTCCACGCTTTAGAGAGACTTTCTCAGGCCGGTCGAGGCTTGCTAGGAAGTTTCAGGAAAATGGTGAGGAAAGGGCTGGGGGAGGGGCGCCGAGGTGAGGCTTTCCCCATCACAACAGCGAACCCGCTTGTCCGTGGGGGCCGTCCCCTTGGGGAACCTGCCTCCGCAGACTTCTTTACTCCTGGAGCAGTCAGAAGGAAGCCCACCTAAGCCCCTCCAGGGCCTGCCGTGGTCAATGGAAGTGCAAAGAGGCCTGGAGATGGAAGGAGGCGGAGACCTCGGTGGAGGGTGTGCCCAGAAACAAGCCTCACCTTTTGATACTTTTGTTACAATGATTGTTTCGGATTTTATAGCGCTACTTTTTAATTTACTTTTCTATATTGGGAATTATATTCCTGACCAAGGAACTAGAATCCTATCACACAAGGCCGACCAGCCGTATTTTAAAAAGAAACCAACAAACACCAAGCCTGCTGCCATCAAGTCGATTCCGACTCACCGCTACCCTGCAGAGCGGGGCAGAACTGGCCCAGGGGGTTTCTGAGAAAACCTCATCTTTCCTACCGACCACCCTGAGTGACTCCAACAGCTCTGTACAGAGATGACCAATGCAACACAGATGAACACTGAAACATTGCTGCTACACGCATCTGTTTGTCTTCCTTCCCTCCGCCACACACATTCACGACAACTGAGTTCAAGAGCTGCTTGATGTGTGGACAAACGTCACAGCTCTTCACGCTGACTTGTGGTAGGGTTGACAGCCTGAGTCTGTGGACCTGGCTGGCACCTGGGCCATGTGCGGCTTCGCTAGTTACGTATTTTCAAGTGCAAACTGGCAAAGCTGCCCTCCACTGAGTGAGAGGGGCCTCCCTTCCCCACCAGTCACGGAAGGCCTTACTGCCCGGAGAAGGACCAGAAGGACCGTGGGCATGACCTACATCTGCTGGAGTAGCTTTATCACTTCAGTGTCATCACCTGCTAGAAGTCCCACAGGATTCCCTAGCGCCAAGAATTAGCGGAACAAGCAGGAAGAGAATGTTTTGAAAGTGACTGTGGCGCAATTGTGTACCACTGCCTGATGGGATCAAACTATGCAACTATGGAACATGTTATCCGTATTAGCTTCCCGTAACAGTTTTGAAAGGAAAAAAAAAAAAAAGGAGCCCAGTGGTGCAGCAGTTAAAGTGCTCGCCTGCGAAGACTGGCAACTCAAACCCACCAGCCGTCCCACAGGAGAAGCTGTGACGCTCTGTTTCTGAAGTGATCACAACGGCCTTGCAAACCCTCGGGCAGCTGCCCCTGCCCCAGCTGAGGGCAGTGGGTTTTGGCTGTAGACAAGCAGTAAGAGTTTGAAAGTAACCCTAAACTGTGCCTGCCAAAAGCACACACATCCTTGTGGAAACCCATAGGCACCGGGATATTTGGGTAACAAAGTACTGCCTTACAAAGCTTGTTCTTAGAAGAAGAAACACCTGCAAGGTGCTCTCCTTCCTCCCCCCCTCCCCAAGACTGCCATGCAGTGAGTTCAGGCTTCTAGTAAGAATGCAAATGCTGATTACTATGGAACATTATTAATAATTATTGTGGCCAGGTCTTTTCACACATTATCCTCCCCAGACAACCAGCCAGGTGAGTCTCATTAGCCCCATTTTTCAAAGGAGGAAATGAAAGCTTGGAGGTTAAAGAACGTGTCCAAGTTCAGGATGTGAACTCACACCTGTCACTCTGAAACTTGTGCACTGTCTACTGTGCTAAGGTCTCTCTCTCTCTCTGATGCTAATATTTTAAAACACTAATCTGCTCTGCTAGGGTTAAGCCATAAGCAAACATTTCTGTAAACAGAGGTACAAAACAGTCCTAGTACCTCAAGGCCCGAATGGAATCTGGATTTAAACAAGCTAAATGACATTCCCCACAATTAGTCACAGAAGGAGCAGGGTCCTGTGTTCTGTGGTCCGTTCTCTTTCAGATGCAAGCCCTAGTGAGCTGGACTTTGCCTCCCCCAAGAAATGCATTTCACTTCAGTAAATGGTGAGTGGATTCCATTCTAGAGCAAACAAAGCGAGTAATGTAGAGTCGGCCCACAGCAGAGAGAACAAGAAGAATTGTGTTGTGACAAGTTGTCATGTTTTTAACCTCGCACTGCACAGAATTAGCTATTCCCACACAATTGCCTCATGAAAAGGACTTATTTTCATACAACTTGGTTGATTAACAGCTGCCTAAACAATGGGCACTTAGTGTTTTTAAACGGAACGCCTTTTTTTTTTTTGGCCTCCAGGTCCAAAGAGAGAGGGGGAGAGAGAGCGTGTGTAGTGGGGGAGAGGGGATATTTCTCCTTTAGTTTGAACCTCTCTACCAAATACTGACCAAGCTTAACCAATTGGGCTAACCCTGAGAGCCCAGTCTGGGAAGAGTGGACCTTCAGAACCCAGCAGGGCAGCAGCCAGGAGCAAATGAGGCGGCATGGAGAACAAGTCTAGGGCCCGATCCACTCAAGGCCCGTCTTGGAGGTTCGAAAGGTGGAGGTCAAACAAGGGCATGGGGCTAGAACAGAAGAGCTGGTTAACACTGGGGCCCATGGACTCAGTAGTCACTCCACTCTTCCAGGGTCATTTAGCCCTCAGATACCCAAGAGAGTGACAGCCAGCAGCCACTGAGATGGACCAGTACGAGAGAGAGAAGGATTAGGGAGGAAGTGGGCTCACACGGACCAAGGGAAACACTGAAACCAAACCAACTCACTGCCATCAAGTGGCTACCGCCTCCTAGCAACGCTGTAGGAACCCGTGTGGGTCTCCGAGCCTGTACCTGGGTACAGGAGTCGAAAGCCCAGTCTTTCTCCAGAGGAGCAGCTGGTGGTTTCCAACTTGAAACCTTTCGGGTCTCTGCGCACCTCTAACACAATGCCACCAGAGCTCCCTAAGTGAAAAGCAGGAATCCCCAAAGGGTCTGAATTAAACTAGGAAACCTATGGACTGGAAATAAAAATTGGACTATATCCCGAAACACAGTAATACCAGGCAACAATGAAACTCGGCCCAGACTGCCACGCAGATACTACCAGCTGCTACTTTGTATCTGAGGCTTTGGCAGATTTTTAGAGCCTGCCATGCCCCTGTACAGTGGTCACAATGATGCTGTCACCTGTCCTCCACTGAGGCGGCGGCAGTGAGACCCTTGCACAGTTAGGTTCCCTGGCTGCCAGTCCCAATGGTTTTCCCACTAGGTCCCATTAGTATCAAGGCCACTGTTTAGTTCTCAACCTTCCTAATGTTGCCACCCTTTCATACAGTTCCTCATGCGGTAGTGACCCACCAACCAGAACATGATTTTCGTTGCTACTTTGTAACTGTCATTTTGCTACTGTTACGAATCGGGCAACCCCTGTGAAAGGGTTGTTCAACCCCCAAAGGGGTCGAGACCCACAGGATGAGAACCGCTGGTTTAGACTGAAGGGCCCAGCCTTCCTTCTGACAAACAGCCGCCTGCTGGTTTAAAATGGATGTATTTTTCAAAAATAACCTAGCCAGTCAGAAAAATGGAACTTTGGAAACCTGCTTTTCCACGCAACGGCAATGTTAAAATCTACATAGCCACTGATCATGCAATCGCACATTCTCTCTCCTCCAATTTATCACTGATTCATCACGGCTGCTAATTACGCCAACAAACACTGCCAAGGGAATCATTTGGTATCACAAGGTCTTAGTGGGGACCAGCATCATGTGACCAAATCAAATAACTTGGACTTATGATCAGCTGCCAACTTTGCACATTTACAGCTCAGCGAAATTAAAAACACATTAAAATGCCATAGCTGACATTACGACGTGCCCTAAATTAGATGCCCTATAAAATTTTCCATTTTCTCTCCAAATACTGCCAAGTTCAACATTTAAGCAGGATCTCTGCCTGAGGCCAATTAGCCTATCTTTTAGCAATTACAGAGGGATTCAGCAACTTTATTCTGGCTCCAGTAGAGGCCTGGCAGTTTTTAAGAAGCCGTTAACGTAGTTGGGTTCTCTGGACCTGCATGGCAGGCCAGGGTCAAGTTAGAAGTACTAATACTATGATTTCAATCTCTACATGCCGGGTCGCAAACAACACGTGTTTAAACAGGTCTCTGTGGTAAGTGGATGACTGCATGCATTTCTCAGTAACACGCTGTCCCACGGGGTGGGGCGGGAGGCTTAAAAAACAAACAATCCTTTCACAGGGGTCTCCTGATTCATAACAGTAGTAAAATGACAGTTATGACATAGCAATGAAAATCATGTTATGGTTGGAGGGTCACTACAACATGAGGAACTGTATGAGAGAGGGTCGCAGGTTAGGAAGGTTGAGAACTAATCACCAGGAGCCTTGATCACACAGTGTCTCATGGGAGGGGGCTTTAAAACAAACTAACAAACAAACAGTGGCTTCCAAGGGGGTTGGCTGGACCAGCCAAATTCAAGGCAGCAAAGTTGGTCCAGAAGGTTATGGCGACTGACTTTTTGGGGGTAGTTTCCAAAGGACAATCTTAAGAGATTTTCTCCAAGGCCACAGGATGATGGAGGCTAATGACAAGCAGGTCTCCAGAAACCCGAGTCTTGCATGGGTGAGACAAATGTGGCCAGGAGAGTCGCACTGAGGCGCTTTCCTCCCACAACAAAGCCCTGCTCGTTCTCTCGAGGGTAGCAAGGGCTGTCCTTCGAGAATGTTCCTGGGAAATCTTATCCCACCTGCCCCGCAGGTCATGCCCCTTCAGACTTCTCTTTGTTCCCCAAACTCAAAAACATTTCCAAGGACACAGTTTCTCATCCCTCAAGGATAGAGCACGTGTTGTCTTGGCGTGGTGTCAATGGAAGAGCCCAGAATTCTTCAGGGAAGGGAGACTGACAGAAGCGCCACCTTCGGGAACGCAGAGACCTCGTGGAAGGAATGTTGAGAAAGCAGAGCTTCACACTGGGATCGTCTTGCTGAAAAATGGCTTCCGTGATTTTGCAGCAGGCCTCTGCCTCTGCCTCACCCTCACATCACACACGTATAATTAATTATTCAACCAGGAGCTACTTCATCATCTGCCCAGGACCAACAGGGCCACTCTGCCCAGGAGCACGAAAATGAACCGGCCCATCCAGAGCGTTCAGATGACAAAACACAACCAGATCACGCTGGTTTTTCTCTCGTTCTAATCCTTGGCCAGACGAATACAATTTTCAATAAAGTACAGCTCCTCCAGTAGCATCAATAGGAATGTCGACCAGCAGAGGCGACAGTCTGATGGAAGTTTTCCTTTCCGCTGTGCATCTGGGATGCTACTGTCACCGCGGAAGAACCCAGTGCTGTTAAAATTACAGCTCAAGATGGAATGGTTTCTTTTGCGAGCGCAGAGACGTGTTTGTTACGATTCTTGACTTCAACTGACAGCTGCTGAAACAGCCCTCGCTGCGGGAAGTGACTGCCAGGTCCTCTCTTCCCTTGGAGCTCCTGGGGGTTTGAACTTCCAATCTGCTGTCTAGCAGGTAAACATGAGCAAGCCTCCACTGTACCACAAGGACGCCTTACAGGCGCTTCACGGCCTTTGAGTTTGGAGAATGTTTTATTGGCAAGAGGAGCCTTAGCAAGCCTTCCTGTTTTACTCCCACCAATTAAGACTGTCAGCAATGACAAGACTTCGGACTGCCAATGAGTCAAATATGCTTTCTGCCTTCCTCTTATATAACTCCTTCCAGAAAGTCACGCCTACTCTGATTATTTCTTTTATTCATACAAGTTTACTAGTTTGCTGTTGATCTACAAAGACCCTCCGCCCTTCAGAATGCCCGGGATCTTGGCCAGTCTCAGAGTAGAAATTCCTTCCTCTGTCCCACAGTCCAAGACCTCTTGTCCTCAGTGGCTTGTTTCATGCACCCTGCCTGACCTTCAGGGCGGAAGAGAGTAAAAGGGGCCGAGGAGCCGGACTTCTATCCCATCGTACCCAAAGCAAGTCATCCTCTTTCTGTCTCTGCATCTTCCTCTAATCTAGACATGAGAGGCTGATTCCAGTGTCAGAAGTGAGAGCGTCAATGGTTGAGGCAGTTCCACAAACATGCGTGACTGCAACATTGTTATTGTTAGGTGCCACCTGTTGGTTCCAGCTTAGTACTGCCGGGTCCGTGTCACCCTCACGCGTGCTCTTATGTTTGAGCCCACAGCTGCAGTCACCGTGTCCATCTGCCTGGTCAAGGGTCTTCCTCTTCGTTGCTGTCTCTCTGCTGACTGTCTCCAGGGACCAGTCTCTCCAGACAACATGTCCAAAGTAGGTGAGACTGCTATATGCCAACTGCAAGTAAAGGCCTGTCGGGCCCAGAGGGTGGGTTCGATCCCACTGCTAGGGCTTGCTTTACCCAACAGAAAAACCAGCTTCTGCTTTCACTTTCCAGCACCCTTAACCCACCCCACCCTGCTTCCTTCCCGCCTCTAGGCAAGGAAGGAGGAAGGTACTGACAAAAACCAGAAAGACAGCCCGGTTCAAACTGTCCTGGGTCAGGACGTTTCAGTTCTGGGAGACACCACACCGGTGGCAGGGCCGAGCGGGCCAAGCAGCACCAAGGGATGACAGACACACGGATGGATGGATGGACTGCACGGGGCAGCAGCACTCTCTGCTGCTGGAGCAGAGGACGCCAGGCAGCAGGGCCTCCTTCTTCCATGGGACAGCAGCCAAATCACTGCAGGCAGAGCGCCATTCTTAGGGAAATAGCTGCCTGCAATTCTCCTTAATAGAAGTGTCAATCAGTGGACTCCACCTAACATTCATTTACAAATGAGGAAAGGTCAAGGGCTCCTCAGGTGATAGATAACCTGTCACTCCATGCTGACTCAGAGCCACCTGCAGTGGTTTATGGGAGTCCCAGCCCCATCTTTCCCCCTCGGAGCTGCTGGGGGTTTTCAACTGCCCATCACACTACCCAATGGGTAACCACGACACCCTCACTGCTCCATTGAGGTCTGTTTACCAAACCCAAACCAAACTCACTGAAACTGCCATTCTCAAGAGGCTCAGCGCCACTCACAGTCCTGCCACCGTCGTGGCGCGGGGTGAAGCCTAAGAGCTACCATTGGCTCTGGGTGGGCAGAAACCGCCAAGCCAGTAAAGTGAAGCCGAGTGCCAAGTCCTGCTCTTACTGCCGATGTTGGGAGAGCTTGAAGGAATACCTGGAACGGCCCCTCAGTAACTTCCACATCACTCCGCGCTGGAGGAGGGGCGCCACACACGAGCTGAATAAGGCCACCAGGCACTTAGACAGCCACTGACCATTGTGCGCCAATCCTGTAAAAGCCTGGCCAAAGCAGCCACAGTAAGTGCCCAGTACTCAGCTTTAAAAACTTTCAAAATAAAGAGGTCAATGACTAAACTAACGTCTGATTGGCTGGAATGTATCATAAGGCTGAGCCTCAGGCCAATCAGAGTTCTGATCGTTGGGACCAGACAAGACGCTAGAGCAACTGCCACTCACTTGACCCAAACTTTCCTCCAAATTCCTCGGTTTCCCCTGCAGAGTAATTTGTGGGTCTGAATTAAAGCCCAGCGACGCACAGCCTTGTCTCTGTTCTCGCCACGTTGCCCCAATCATCACGCCGGCTGACCACGTAGCCTGTTAACAGAAGGGTTCAATGACCACTGGGACGCAGGAGTCTGTCCCAGCCTCACCATGACTCATTTGTCCCAGCCCTGATCCCACCCTGTGTGCCTTCAAGTCCATTCTGACTCACGGTGACCCGTGTCATACAAGTTTCCTTGGCTGTCACCTTCACAGGAGCAATTCGCCTCCAGAGCGGCTGGGTAAGTTTGCATTGCCAAGAACGGAAACACCTCACCACCAGAGCGACAGGACGCCACACCGAACCAAAGCCGAGTCCATTCTGACGCCCAGCAGGCCTACCTACAGAGGGCAGAAGAGGTCTGTTCCCCTGGGCTTCTGAAACGACACATCTTTACGGGAGCACACCGCCGCCTCGTCTTTCCCTTGTCTTGTCCTCTGAGTGGCGTGTGGGCTCAAAGGCTGACCGTGTGGTCAACTGCCCGATCCACAGAGCCACCGGGGCTCCTGCCCACATGGAAGAAGAGTAAGCGAAACAAATTTCTATTCCACTTTGTTAAAAATATCTGTCTGCCCTGGAACTTGGAGAGAAAGCTTAGAAAGACTAATTCCACGATATTTAAAATAGGGCAACGCATCCCCACAGGCTTTTTCAGTTAAATGAGGCCACAAACTTCAAAATCCCTTAGGCCGCAGTAAACAAGTAACTACCGCAGACCCTCAGACATGAACTCAGGGGTCAGTGCTTCCTGCCGGCAACGTGAGAGATAAAAGGGAAAATTCTAAAGCACAGAGGTGGTACAACACTCAGGTACTAAACTAAGGGGTCCAACACATGGTGCGTCCTGCTCCCATCAGGAAGAGATGACCGGTTTCAGGAATTAGGCAACAATGCCCTGGTTCCAAAGTCCATGAGGTGCTCTGGTTCCTCAGACCTGACTGTCCAGGCACTGCTGGATTGTTAATGTGCCAGGGCAAGGACCCCGTTGCTCTCCTGGTGAACAACTGCAAACTCCTCAATTTTAGCCCAGTAAAATCTACCTAGAGAAACCCAGCAGTTCAGGGAATGTGGCAAAGGGGACCTTCACTGGACGGGATGGTCCCTATCCCAGCCACAAGTCATGGCCAAGTAGACAGTAGCTTCCCAGGAAACGTGAGGTGAATGCTGTAAAATCACCTGCAATGTAAAACCTCTGAAACGTAACACTCTGCTCGTAGGTAGCTCTATCTGTCCTGATGGGCTAAGAGGTAGCAAATAATCTCCATGCACAGAACCCTGATCTAGTTTGGAATGTCAGTTGCTGCGGGGGAAGAGAACTTGGTCAGTGACAGGCTAAAAGAATGGGGTCCGTTTCTTTTCTCTCTGGAGACACCAAAGCTGGGGGAACAAGGTGTGTAGCCATTTTACAACCCTGCAACAATGCCGTCCTCCATCTTGGGAGAGCCACGCGTCTTGACCCCGTGACAATTTTGCAGCACAAAAAGGAGTGGCAGGATGACCTTGAACCAAGATATAAGGAAGAAAGGACTCCCTCCTGGAATCAAGCATCGACTCTGCTGGGGGACCTCACAAGAACGCAAGACCCATCAACCCATGTCCCCAAGTGACCTGGTAGTAGGGCTGTAACGAGAGACAGGAACCTGGCCAAAAGGCTCTCACCAAAGCCTGCCAGTAAAAGGGCAACAAGGCCTGTCCTTGCCCTGCCTTCTGTTATGGCTACGCGGAAGGTTCCTGCGAAATGCAGGGGGTGGTGGTGGAAAAGGTGACATCACTTCCCTCCAAAGCTTCTGTACCCCCATCCCACTTCCACCACTGAAAAACTACTGTACAGAAACAAGCCTTGCCCACGAAGGTGAGCCTCAAGATGCCTCACATGACACAGGGTCGAGCTGTGGATTTTCTTCCCGCTTAAGAGAAAACATTTGCTTTCATTAAGAGCGGACTTGGAAGTGAAATCCAAACCAGACAGTCCCTATCGTAAGAGATGTACACCGAGAATGAGTTTTTAAAATGACACATAGCTCAAGTCCCTACTAGAACCACTGAGTCTTCTTCCAAAGGCAAGTCCAGCAACTCCTGGCAGTTTGGTTCAGTTCTGCATTAAGGGGACTGTGTCTCCCCTTTGGCTAATTCCTTAATGATGTACATGAGCTGATGACGCTGGAATCAAGCAGGAACCTACCAAATCCTGCCAGGCTCCTGGGCTCCCAACAAGCCCGGAACCTGGGCCACTCAGGTCCCTAAGCTTGACCCATTTCCACTCTGCCTGAGTGGGTTCCTCCTGGGTTCCTAACTCGCCCAAATCCCCCGATCCTGAAAGCAGGAACCTGAAGAAGCTGAAAGGGACTCAACACAAAGATACTTTGAGGGCACTGTCATCAGCCCTGTATGAAGAAGGCTCCCATGAATTTGCACTTCACAAGGAAAGGACTGGAAGCTTCCTGAACCTTTGTAGGATTAGAACAAGTATGACCGGCTACTTGCCACAATGTTGCAAACTACTTCCCATCAGCTGGCTGGGCTTTAACAGCCAGAAGCCAGAGTGTTCTCGAAATCCACTCACTCAGCAGCAGCTCAGCTCGTCCGGGCTGGCACTCCCGAGCCACTGCAGCTGCCAGGCAGTGCCAACAGCACCCAAGCAGTTGCCCTTCTCCTCTGCTGCTGAATTTACACAAGAACAGTCCTGGGGAGCATGAGGCTCTTCCAGCGGGAGGCTGGGGGTTTGGGGGAGGTGAGCACCAGACGCCTCTTCACTCTTCTTCCTCATCGTCGTCGGTCTGCGGGGTGTGCGGGGGGATGGATCAGGGGGTGGCGAGCTGTCCGGGTCAGTAATGACACGCACGATCGTGGAAAGGCGCGGCCCCAGCCTCGTGGGCACCAGGAGGCCCAGGGTTTTGGAGATGCAAAGTACTAACAGAAAACAATGCACAGAAGTTAACAAGAGAAGGCGGGGGTCCGGGGCGATGTCAGGAAGTCGTCATCCCCGCCGCGCCGCCTCCCCCACCCCGCGACAGACCTCGGAGATGCCCTCAGACCCGGGATCTATCACTCGGTCCACCGTCCTCCCAGATGGCGAGAAAGGCCGCGCCTCAGCTCCCCCCGCCGAGCGGAAGCTGGAGGGGGAAGGCCGACCCCCAGAGCGCCCCTTCAAGGGGTCCATCCGGACCTGATCTCAGATGCAAAGGGGGGCTCGCAGAGGGCGGAGCCTCGCTCCAACAGCTGGGGGCTGCACCCCGCCGGGGACCGGTCTCCCCGAGCCGCGGCGAGAAAGGTCCACCCCCCCGCCACCCGGTTACCTCTTCGCCTCTTCGTCGCCGAGCAGATCGGGCTCGGTCGCCGCCATTACCACATCGCACTCCGCGGCAGCCGCCATCTTACCGCCGGGACCAGAGAGCCGGGTGGGAGGCGGGCGGTGAGGAGCACTTCCGGCTGGAGCATCGAGCCGCTCGGCGGCGCTGCGCCCAGAGGGGCTCCCTCGGGCCCGTCGACCAGCGAGAGGCTCCGCTTGCGGCCAGAGCGACCGCCCGCCCCCGGAGGTCCACGGTGGTCTCCGCGCCGAGGCGGGGGCCCAGGGACGGCTCCGGTGCGTAGGGGGCGCCACCGTGCCCGCGAGTCGGAAGGAGATGTGAGCGGTTCCCACGCCTCGGGGCTTCGGCTGCTTTCAAGGTTTCTAGAGCCGCGTTGCCATAGGAACTTCCCGCCCTTGGGAGGCGCCGGTCAGGCTCGGAGGAGGCCGGGCGGGGTAGGGATGGGCTCACCCCGGAATCTGGAGGGTCAGCGCCCGCAATGCTGCCTTCCCCGCCGTGGCGAGTGGCCGGAGCTCCCTCCCCGGGAAGGCAACAAGAGCTACTTTGAGCCCAGTCCCCCAGCTTTCATCGGCCCCGGGAAGCCCTGCCCAGCCAAGCCAGGGGCACGCAGGGCGTCTTCACCCCGCGCCTTTCATCCCTTCGGATCTCCAAGCGCCAACTGGTTCATGGCCCTAATGACGCTGGCCCCTTTATGAGCCGGCTTTCATGTCAGCCGTCTGGGAGTGCCATCTCAGCATTCAGCCCAGGGAGGGTGGCCAGGCGCCCCAAAGCCTGCCCTGGAGTTTATGAGGCAGCTCACGCACGGGGTGAGGTCCCCTGCTCCAGTGTCCCCAGGGCCCCCACCGCTCCCATAAACTCCCAGCTCCGCTTGCCCACTCGCCTTAAATTCTGAGCAGTATATTTGCAGGAGGCTATGGATGACAGTGAAAACCCTAAATCCATTTGCAGAGCTCGCCCCACCCCCACCCCACCCATGTAGATCAAGGCTCCATTGAATTCCTTTTGATCACTAACCAAGGACGTGGACCGTCTTTTTCTTCAGATAGAGTGTATTAGAAAGAGGATTATTTTCCATTCCTCTCTGGCCATCCCAATAAAGGGCAGTCTCTCACAGGGACTTGCCTGGTGTGTCCTTGACGTAGAGCTCCATAAGGAACCCTTACTGGGGGTCACATAGTCCTGAGTCATACCCTGTCAGTCCTGCCCAGAACGCCTTGGTCAGAACGCCCTGGGCCAATCTTGTAAACTCCAACATCTAATCCACGGGATGTGTCCCAATGGCCTCCTCCTCACGACTGCAGCCCCACCTGTAACTGTTATCTTGCTCCGCCACCAATCATGAATTTGTATCCCATGCCTTAGATAGAATCTTTGTGGCTGTGAATCCTCCAACACCATTTTCGCCTCTTGCTAATGGTCTCCCTCATTCCCATGGTGTGTCTTTGTCTTGTCTTTCTTCCGTTTAAGATGTAATAAACGTTCTCCTTATACTGTACTTGAGATTGGAGTCTCTTTTGCACCCTAAGACAGAACTCAGAGCACAAGGACGCAGCTTAATCATCTTGGAACGGCTTCCCTCACCCAAACCAGTCTTTTTGGACTTGATCTAAATTGGAGGAGGGGTTTCTGAGGTGGAAAATGAAAATGAAGGGGAACTGAAATAATGAAGGAAGAAGATACATTTTCAAGGATCTACACCCTCCCTCTAGTAAAACAGTCCTACCTTGCTCGCACAATCCTGGCATACCATAGGTGCTGCAGGAGCAGAATCGACACCAACTGTTGGCCAGGCAAGGATAGGAGAGGTTCAGATGGTACAGTAAGAAGATGTCAGGAGTCTCATGGTTCTTCCTGAAGAGCCGGGGAAAAGGTTGACGGAATCAGAGAGATGGTTGATAAGGAGTTAGGTTTGCAACAGGCTCCACTGACGTGCTGTTCCAGAACGAAAACACTTCTCTTTATTTCTAATGGCAAAAAAGTCGTTGGCGGCCTAATTGCAGAACATATCCAGTGGGGCTATAGAGTTACAGAAGAGAAACCTCCAGTTACCAGAACGGAAGAAGAAAAAGGTAGATTTGAAAGGCAAAAAGCCTGATGCTCACCATTGCCAGAGCCGCCATCTGCGGTACCAGTCGGACATGGGGCTTCAGCAGGAGGCGCTGCAAGAAAATCGCTTCTCACACGACGGAATGTTTAAGGAATCACTTTACCGGTGGCTCCTATTTGAGTAAAGAAGAAATCGCTTTCTCAGATCCTACTCCTGATGGAAAACTGCAACACAGTCCTGTGGCACTGGTCAGTGCCTGGCATATAACTTTATGAATGGACCTAAAACATTCTTGCCTACGGTACTAGTGGATATCTACCGAAGCAAGAATGGGCTTTTTCCCCCCAAGAATGGACGTATTGCTGACTTTAACCAGGAACTCGGGCCATTTTTGTTACACTGAACTCAGGACTGGAAACAATCATTAGGTGGTTCCATTTTCATAAAATTGGAAACAATGTAGTCATAGCGTATTGTTTTGTTTTTTAAAGAAGATACTTTATTATCTTTTACAGAAATTTATGATTGATGTATTTTGTCTAATTATCTAGACATGTTGACATGCAGCAAGTTGTTCACGGTGGACTGAAGACTGATGCAAGGACTGTGGTCTCAATGATAAGTCTATTTTGAAGTTCTTAATGTGATTCACACCAGTGTAGGTTGGTACTGTATTTTTTATATTGATCTGCTGATACCAGTTTATAGGTTGCTAGACAGACAAAGCAGAAGCCAGTGTTTTTGAGATGCGTGCCAGGAGGGTGCCATGTTATGGTGGAGAAGACTTGAGATAGGCTTTGCCAGAACCCTCCCAGAGAAGCTCCAAAATCTTATTTCGATCTCCTTTCCTCTCCTTAATAGTGGGTAGGGGTGGTAAGTGGCAAAGAGCTCAGACTTGTCTTCTTGGGAAGCTATTAAAGACTAGAATTAGGAAAGTATCCTCTAAAGTTCTGGTTTACACTTAAAAAAACAAAGAAACAAAAAACCCCAACAACTTGGCACATTTAAGCTATTAACAAATCCCAAAGAGGTCTATAAGAACCTATGGGAGCGGGGAGGGAGGGGGAAAATGAACTGATGCCAGGGCTTATGTGGAGAGCAAATGTTTCCAGAATGATGAGGGCAATGAATATACAAATGTGCTTTACACAATTGATGGTATGTCTGGATTATGATGAAAGTTGTATGAGCCCCCAATAAAATGATTTTTTTTAAAAACATGGAATATTTGCAAGGTAAATGTAGATTACTTGTTATCTGCTGTGTTACTCATTAGATAGAAATACTGCACTGAGTATATGCCCCTGTTACTGGACTTCATTTTTTTAAAATCATGTTATTGGGGGCTCATACAATTCTTATTACAATCCATATATATATATCCATTGTGTCAAGCACATTTGTACATTTTTGCCATCATCATTCTCAAAACATTTGCCTTCTACTTGAGCCCTTAATATCAGCTCCTCATTTTCCCCCTCCCTCTCCACTCCCCCCTCCCCTGAACTTCATTTTGAATCTTGTCTACCCTTCATAATGCCCTCTACTTTGAAAGGGTTTATGTGTTAGACTGCTGTGGCCTTTTACAATATGTATATAATGTAGAATAAAATAATGAAAATACATGATAGCTTTTTATGTGGTAAGTGTATTTGGTAAGAAAACAAATATGGAGAGGAATCTTGGGGAGGAGATGAGCCAGACAGGGTGTGATGTGGCAACGATGAAAAATACAACTTTCCTCTAGTTCCTAAATGCTTCCTTTCCCCCCCACCCCCACCCCCGACTATCATGATCCCAATTCTACCTTGCAAGTCTGGCTAGACCAGAGAATGTACACTGGTACGAATAGGAACTGGAAACACAGGGAATCCAGGGCGGATGATCCCTTCAGGACCAGTGGTGTGCATGGCGATACTGGGAACATAGAGGAAGGGTGGGTTGGAAAGGGGGAACCAATTACAAGGATCTACATGTGACCTCCTCCCTGGGGGATGGACAACAGAAAAGTGGGTGAAGGGAGAAGTCGGACAGGGCAAGATATGACAAAATAATAAATTATGAAGGGTTCATGAGGGAGTGGGGAGCTGATGCCAGGGGCTTAGGTGGAGAACAAATGTTTTGAGAATGATGAGGGCAATGAATGTACAAATGTGCTTTACACAATTGATGTATGTATGGATTGTGATAAGACTTGTATGAGCCCCTATTAAAACGATTTTTTAAAAAAGGAAAAAATATGTCAGGCAAAACATACAACTTTCCTTTAGTTCTTTAATGCTTTCTCCCCCGTCCCCGCATCATGACCCTAATTCTACCTTACAAATCCAGCTAGACCAGAGCGTGTACACTAGTACAGATCAGAGCTCATAACACAGGGAATTCAGGACAGATAAACCCCTCAAGACCAATAATGAGAGTAGTGATACCAGGAGGGAAGGGGAAGGTGGGGGGAGAAAGGGGAACCAATCACAGTGATCTACATAGAACCCCCTTTCAGGGGGATGAACAACAGAACAGTGGGTGAAAGAGAGCAGTTGTATGTAAGACATGAAAAACATAATAATTTATAAATTATCAAGGGTTCCTGAGGGGATGGGGTGGCAAATGAACAGATACCAAGGATTCAAGTATAAAGAAAATGTTTTGAAAATGATGACGGCAACATAGCTACAAATGTGCTAGATACAATTGATGTATGGATGGATTGTGATAAGAGCTGGAAGAGCCCCCGATAAAATAATTTCTAAAAAATATGTCGGAATATTTTTAGTTTAAGGCTGAAAGATTTTCTCAGGGTTCTAGGTTGACACAATCGTTTAGCTAGTGAAAAATATCTGATCTGAGTAGTGTGGTTGTTTTTTTTTTGAGTAGTGTGTTTTTAAAAGAACTAGATGGGATTACATTTCGATTTCAACAAACAAATAGAACCAAAAAACCCCGTGAGTTCATGGAAATAGAGAAGAAAGCCAAAGGAGGGCGAGATGGATGCAGAAATGGAAGAATGCCATCATAATCACTGGCCTCTACATGCAGGGAGTGTGGAATTGGTAGGTGTTTGGATGTGCATATATATTCTCAACAAAAGAAGTAAAATGATCCTGCAGTATGCACTGATGAAACACAAGGATCCAGGAGTAGACGGAATGCCCATCGACATGTTTCAATACATGGATGCAGTGCTGGAAGCACTCACTCTTCTATGCCAAGAAATTTACAAGACAGCATCTGACCGGGCAAGATCTATATGTCTGCCCATCCCAACAAAGGCGATCCACCAGAGAGCAGACATTATTAAATGATGCAGATGCAAATACCAGTCAGCTGAAGATAATTAGGTGGTTGCAAGAGTACCTCAACAACAGGGAGCAGCCAAAATTTGACCCCAATTCAGAGGAGCGCATGAATGAAGGCCATGATTAATGACATCAGATGGCTCTGGGCTGAGAGCAGAGCCCACCAGAAAGATGTGTTTTATTGGTTAAGGAAAGGCATTCACTTGTGTGTGTCGTAGCAAATTATGATACCCTTGGAAGACGAGGCGTTACACCACACGTAACGGTGCTCATGTGGCGCCTGTGCACAGACCAAGAGGCAGTCTTCGGAACAGAACAAGCAAAGACCGTGTGGTTAGAGTCAGAAAAGTCGTGGGTCAGGTAGGCATCCTTCCACCATCTTGTTTCAATCTGCACGATGAACAAATCATCCTAGAAGTGGGACTATGGAAGAAGGAGGCCACAGGCTTCAAGGAGGACTCAATAGCGATCTCTGAAATGCAGATGATGCGTTTGCTCGCTGAAACTGCAGAGGCCTGAAACCGTGATGCAGATCCCAAAATACAGGCTTCAGTATCCGTGACAGCTCGATGCACAGGAAACAAAATCCTCTCAGCTGAACCTAGAAGCAACAAGGATTTCCTATGCCTTGGGATCACAACCAGCTCCGTGGAAACCAAACCTTCTGCCATGAAATCAACTCAGGTTCAGAGGGACCCGACAGGGCCCAGTAGATGCTCCTTAGGGATTCAGAGATGATGAATCTGTACAGGGGCCCACAGCCTCCTCTTTCTCTTTCAGAGTGGCTGATGGGTGTTGGACTTGAGGCGGAAAAGCAGGCCACTCTTTTTAACCCATTATTCCACCAAGCCGCCTGCTACAAAAGCAACAGTCAAGAGAGCAAATCACCTGCAAGAGACCTCTTTGACATGCTGAAAAGAAAAGGTGTCACTCTGAGGATCCAAACATGGTATTTTCAGCTACCTCCGTTGCATGGGGAAGCTAGCTACAGCAGAAGGCAGAGCTGATGCCTTGGGCTATGATGTGGCTGCAGAAAGTTGACCGTACTATGGATGGCCAGAACACACCAACCTGTCTTGGAAGAAGTGTAGGCAGGAGGCTCCTTAGAAGGGAGAATGGCGACTTGGTCTGAAATATCGTGGACGTGTTATCAGGAAGGGCCCGTTCTTAGAAGAGGCCATCATGTTTGGTAGACTCAGAGGGTCAGTAAAAAGAGAAGACCCTCAGAGGGATGGATCGACATGGTGGGTGGCAACGACTGAGGCCGTACAGGACTGGGCACTGCCCTCCTGGTGTACATGGGTCCTTGTGAGTTGGAACTGACTTGATACGACGTAACAACTCATCACAAACTGAACCCAAGTACTTTCAGTTCCAGAAAATACTGTGACTCTTGCCAGATGTCCTCTACCCCAGAACATCTTTCCCCTTCAGACCACCATCTCCGGGAAGTTCTTCAGACCTATAGCCCCCCAGATAGATGCCTGTAGGCTGTGCTCAGATTAAAAAAGCAACAGCCGCAGCAGCAGCAGCAGCAGCGGTGAATCCACTGTCATTGAGTCAATTCTTACCCATAGAGCTGTAGATCAGGGTAGGGCTGCCCCAGGGGGTTTTCAAAGGTGCCGATTTTGATGGAAACCGACTATCACGTCTTTACCCTGCAGAACGGCTGGTGGGTTTCAGCCGCCCACCTTTGGGGCCGCAGCAGGGTGTTGAGTTCTTGAATCACTGAGCAGTAAGGTCCTCGTGCACGTCTGTGTACTACTGACCATGCTGCATTGTTAATTGTTGGTTTGCATGTCTAGCTCTTATAAATAACAAACAAAACCAAACCCAGTGCCATGGAGTCGATTCCAGCTCAAAGCAGCACCAAGATCCCAAGATAGTCTCATCTCTCCCCCCACCCTGTGGCCTCCCCCTCCCCCAGGAGCAGCTGGTGGATTTGTACCACGTGGTCAGCAGCTCAATGCTTAAGCACAGCACCATTCGTGCTTCTTTGCCCAGCTCTGTTTTTGAATTTAATCATTTTATTGGGGGCTCGCACAACTCATCATAATCCATCCATCCATCCATCCATTGTGTCAAGCACATTTGTTGCCCTCATCATTCTCAAAACCTTTGCTTTCTGCTTGATTTTGCCCAGCTCTTCTATCAAAGTGAAATTCTAGCGGTGGGCACAGCTACTGCATCTGATTAAATGGTCCACTTCCGCCGGCACACAGACCTGCACCTGCCACAGCATAACTTAGAAAACGCTTCATAAATCACTGCGTAAACGAAGGCTTACGGTGACATGGCAGCTTTTAGAGAACATCTGGACCTCGGGGACACCCCACAAGCCTACGCTCTTGTGGGACAACGGGTCTGAAGAACTTCCCGGAGGTGGGCATGTCTTTGGGAAAGATGTTCTGGGGCAGAGGGAATCTGGCCAGGGTAGGAACTCCCGCACGGCCCCAGGTCAGGTGCGGAGCGTCGGTTCCCCCGCCGGCCTCTGGGGGCGCTGCGCAGCCGCCGCCCGCTCCCCGCCGCGCGAGTTCGTCTTGACGGCAGGAAGCTGGGGCGTGGGGCGGGGCCAGGCGGAACCTGGACGGGCCCGGGAGCAAGAGGGGTGTCGGTGCCGAGCTGCTGCCCCCCGCCTGGTCCCGGTGCACCTCCAGGGGCCTGGCTGGGGTGCTGCAAGGCCCGGGGAGGTACGACCCCATTCCGAGCTGGGAATTGGCTTCTGATTCCCTCGGGAGTTAACCCTGGCGGGGGAACAATCTGGCAGAACTCTTGGGGTATCCCCTAATCGGGGCGTGGGGGGCTCTCCATATGGGGCTGATGCTGGGGCCAGTCTCTGCCAGGAGCTTTCTGTGGAGAGGTGTCTGTATTTCTCCCGTGGGGAGCCTTTGGCGGCCGTCGGCAGGTCCGTGCCCACGGCCTCTTCTGGAAGGAATTTCTGTGCCTGGCTTTCTCGCGGGGAGCGATCCGCCCGAGGACTTTTATATTATCTCACTAGAGCAAAGGGCTTTTGGAAGCCCCTTTTCCGGATTCCGTCACTTCTTTTCCTCCACTTTCTTGGTAGCTATATGTTCTTCATCATACCCATGAACTTGACTGGGGCTTAGAGGAAGCTCAATGTTCTTATGTGAAGCGTACAGGAAAGTGCGGGATCCTCCGATTTGTTCAGTCTCCCCAAGGACCTGGTGGATTAAGGCAGCTCCACAAAAGCAGGATTCCTGTTTATTTCACCATCAGCTTGTGGTTAGAAGGTGGAAACTGAGCTAGAGAAGAGGGACGACATTAACTAGCCCTCCCCACATGAAGGCGCTGGGCGGGTGGTTCAATCAGTGACTCCTCCCCTTTGAAAATACATCCTTCCTTGAGCACCTGCGCTAGAGCAAGGCCTAGGCTGCGTGCTGTTTGAGCACAGCAAAGATGACAAAAATACAGCTCACTGGCTAAGTCAACCGGTTCCAAATTCCCGATTTGAGGATTTGCCTCGAGGAGAGTGCAGAAACCCTGGAATTCAGGCTCTCAGTGAGGAGCAGTCTGCCCTCTTTTTGACCCTCTCTTTCCTCACCTCTCGTCCTCCCTGTACTTCTGTTTCCCAAGGTCAAGGGCTAGCTATGGGGAAGAGCTGCAAGGTGGTAGTCTGTGGCCAGGCATCAGTGGGCAAGACTTCAATCCTGGAGCAGCTCCTCTATGGAAACCATGTGGTCGGTGAGTGCTGGTAGAAGCCATGGAAGGAAAAGGACCCCCCCCCCCCACACACACACACCTGCAAAGGCTGGAAGCTGCTCCTGGTGGCTTTGCAACTTGAAGAGTTAAATGTCTGGTACAATCCCCAACTCTACAGCAATGAAGGGAGGGGGAACTTCACCACTAACCCAGAGGGTGGAGGCTCAGCCAAGCCAGAGGAGGAAAGGCCCCCCAGCCACCTCTTGATTAGCATTGCGTTAGCATGAGATTGACATCCTTTCCTAAAATCGCTCCAGCTGTACCAGATTCTGGCTCTGGCCTCCTGCCTGCATTTCCCCACCCCCCACAGTCTGACCTGGTCAACTTGTGGGAATGGACCCAGTCACTCCTGTTTCCCAGCCCCCTGCCCCCTCCTCCTCATTTCCCGCCCCCCCCCCCAGGTTCTGAGATGATTGAGACCCAGGAGGACATCTACGTGGGCTCCATTGAAACGGACCGAGGTGTACGGGAGCAGGTTCGGTTCTATGACACCCGGGGGCTCCGAGACGGGGCCGAGCTGCCCCGGCACTGCTTCTCCTGCACTGATGGCTACGTCCTGGTCTACAGCACAGACAGCCGCGAGTCCTTTCAGCGCGTGGAGCTGCTCAAGAAAGAGATCGACAAATCCAAGGACAAGAAGGAGGTGTGTGGCTGGAGCGTGGGCTCTGTCCTGGCTCTGGGATGCCTGACTCCAGTCCCTGACTCATTTGCCTGGAGGACGGATGGGAGAGAGCAGCAGTGGGCAGGGCCCATGGTGGGGGACAGAGATGGTCTTCACTCCTAGAGCTGGCTACATTGTGGAGCAGCTTAGCCAAAGAGGTATCCCCTCCACTTAAGAGGCCCCTGACCTAAGACACGAGGCTCCAAAAGTCTCCTTTCAAAAAAGTGTCACGCTCTTACCTGTGACGGTTTGTTCTTCTGTTCTACAAAATCCCCCTTTACGCTGCAGACATTCTGGGAGTGCTTACAGCAGTTTAGTGAGCCACTAAGCAATTGCAGGTAGTGAGCAAGCCTGGGTGATACAGGGCTTGAAGTGGGAATTCCCGGAGGGAGTCTTGGAGGCCAGAATTTGAAAAGAGTAGGGAGGAAAAAAAAAAAAAAACATTTCCCTCCTGGTGGCAGACCCCTGGCTTTGAGTCCGGCCGGAATCAGGCACCTGCCTTTGAAACTTTCCTTCTAGAACCCCCAGGGGCTAAGCAGCCCCACCCCTCACTCCCGAGGTCGTTGCTGTGTAATATGTACCCACAGATCTGAATGGCCCTTCTCCCCCAGGTCACCATCGTGGTTCTGGGCAACAAGTGCGACCTGCAGGAGCAGCGGCGGGTGGATCCAGATGTGGCTCAGCACTGGGCCAAGTCAGAGAAGGTGAAGCTGTGGGAGGTATCGGTGGCCGACCGCCGCTCCCTCCTGGAACCCTTTGTCTACCTGGCCAGCAGGATGACCCAGCCCCAGAGCAAGTCCGCCTTCCCACTCAGCCGCAAGAACAAGGGCAGTGGCTCCCTGGATGGCTGAAGAGCTGCCACCTTGTCACCACCTTTCCAGCCCCCCTACCCTGCTTAGCAAGGGCTTCTTCCCCAAGTCAGCAGGGCAGCTCCCAACTGGACCAGGGTCTCGGGAAGTGGAAGTAATGTAGATTAAACATACACACACACACACACATTTCCCAGCCAATGCACATGTTCATCATATCTGGCCCACTGACCTGGGGCAGCTGTAGGTTAGTACTCCTCTTTCCTCTCCCAGGCAGAAGCAAAGCAACTCTTCAGAAGTGCTCGGTCCAGGCTCTTTCCTATTGCAGGGTCCCCAACCCCAAGACTTCCCAGTCAGCAACACACAGTGTCACAGCCCCAGCCTAGACTCTCGGAAAATGGTCTGGGCATTATGGATGTGCACGTGTGCCCGTGTGCATGGGCATTAGGGAGCGCCACTTCATCGGCCACCCTGACTCTTGTCCTGGCCTCCAGGGAAGTGTTTTAACTCCTCCCTCCCGGGTGTGGTTTCTCTTTCTCTTCCTGCTCAGGAAGCAGAAGGGCCCCCCCCCCCGTGGGCTGAGGTGGGCCGGAATGATGACTGCTGGAGTCTCCAACCGGCTTGGGGACCTAGGAAGGCCTCTCCCCTTTCTGGGATTCATCTTCTCATCTTTCAGGTGCTGGGAATGGACTCGATGATCTCTCAGATCCTTTCCAGCTCTTTGATTTTTATACTGCCCTTGGCTTGGGGCCATCTGTGACTGTACCCCTTGATTCTCCTTCTCCAAGGTGCTATGCCTACCAGCCAGCGAGGCTGGGACACTCCTCTCCCTCCAGCCACCAGGGGGCAGGAGTGCACTATCCGCCCTCAGTTCCCACTGTGGACACTCAGTGCCCAACAAGCCTGCCAGTGGGGGCTGGCCCTTAACCCCTTCTTCCTGTGGTGGTTTTAAGCTACTGACTAGACATCTATTTATCATTTTCTTGTATTTATATGCCTGCTGCCAGGGTGAAGGGTGGGCAAGGTGCTTCTCTGGCCCTCCCTTCGTACCTCAGATGCCTGAACAGAACCAGGCCAACCACCTGCAGCTCCCCTGGGAGCTGACTGGCTGCCTGCCAGGGCTCTAAAGACCTGTGAGCTTATAACCTCCAGCGTCCTGTGCCTCGGTCCTAACTGCCATCGTGCACCCCCAGCAGAGGTGTGACATGAGCCTGGCCACCTCCAGTACACGCTCCTTCTCCCCCCGAACAGCAGAGCTGGGCAGCGACCAGTGACTTTGGGCCTGACAAGCAGAGGCAGGACACAGAGGCTCCAGCTTAAGGTTCATTTATTGATGGATTGGACACAATAAAACCACAACTGCTTGTTATCAAAAAGTCTCCCTTCCCTCCCCCGTGATTTCCCTATTAGGGGAGCTTTCAAAAAAGAAAAAGAGGTGGGTGCTGGCAGAGTCCCTGTCGGGTGAGGAGGTCACTGACAGCTTGCAGATGGGTCTTGAGAGACTATGGAACTGGGTCCCAACACTCAACTTCACAGTGGGGGGCTGGGGGCTGAGTTCAGTGCTGGGACCAGCTGGGGGTGAGGAGCTGCAGGGCAGAGCAAGGCTTGCTTCATGGGGAACCCTGGTGGTGGTGAGTCGCGCTGCTAATGGCAAGGTCAGCAGTTGAAACCCACCAGCACTCCTTGGGCAAAAGTGGGGAGGCTGTCAACTCCAGCAGAGATTTCACGTCTCAGGAACTCCGGGGAGCAGTCCTACCCTGCCCTGTAGGGTCTCTGAGTCTGAATTAACTCCATAGCAAGTGGGGTTTTTTTTTTTTGGAGGAGTGTATGTGTTTCCTGGGTCCCACCCCCTACACATCCCATAAAAGCTGGGGTTCAGGGGAATCCGTGAGAAGTTGGGGAGAGCTTTAGTGGGATTGAACACTTCCTCTATTAAAACTGGGCCCAACCAAAACATCACTTTCACCTCCTGCCCTAACCCTTCATTAAACAACCCTGGCCCCTCTGTCCCCTTAGCAATGCTTGGCCAGAGGCTCCCAAGTCAGGTCAAAACCCCTCCACGCCCCCTTGACACACATCCTGTTACCAGGCCCCTTATTCAGATACCCTTGAACTATTCCCTCCAGCTAGAGACCCCCCCATCCCACATCTCCAGTAATTCTCCATAGATGGGGGAGGGTCTCCTCCCCAGCGGGGAGTGGAGGTCTCAGCCAACCCCAGCTAGGAGAGAGAGGCACACGGGTTAAGGGTTTCACTGAGCACCAAGGAGCGGGAGGCTGGAATTTGCATAGATCTCTGGGATTTCTCGGTCAGCTTCCCTGCTGGGCCTGCAGGGGACTTGGGACTAGCTGGGGGAGGGCAGCGGAGATCCTGGAATGGGTCCCCAGTCCAGACAGGAAGTGAGGGGCTGCTGCCCTTCCGATTAACCCAGCCCTGTGTTGGTGGGCAGAACCCCTCGGCTGTGAATGTAGAAAATTAAAGCCGCGGGGAGGGGAGAGGAAGGGGGGGCAGAAAGAGGAAGAGGCGGGGCCACAGCTTCTGAAAAGTCAGCCCCGACTTCCTCAGGAGTCCCCTTTGCTAATAGGGGGCAAAGACGATGGGTCCCGTGGCGGGGCGGAGGGCTCCCGCGGGGCTGCGAAAGAGAGCGGGGCCCAGGATGGGAGCGGGGAAGAGGGTGGGGGCCGGCCGAAGGGCCAGTGGGCCCGGCAGGGCGCAGATGGCCGCCGTGGTGGGGAGCGGGCTGGGCAGGAAGCGGGCTGCCAGCGTCTTGGTGAGCTGCTTCTGCAAGGCCAGTTTTGACTACAAAGGAGGGAGAGAGGCACGGTCCCTGATCCCAGAGGCCCCGCCCCCCCGGAGTGCAGCCGCCCGGATAGAAGTGCCCTTTCCCCTGGCAAACCTAAATCCTCCCTCCCACCCCCATTCCAAAGGGCCTTCTCCCCCACCTGTCTTCCTGCCCGGAGGGAGGGGTAGACGCGGGCTCCCGGAGGTGTCCGCCCACCCCGCCTGCTCCCCGGAAATTCCTGCGGGCGGATCGCGAAGGAGCCGGCTCCTGCCCGCCCCCTCTGTGAGCCTTTGGGGCGCGGGGGGTGGGGGTGGCAGAGACAGCTACCTTGAGGATGCTCCCAGCCAGCGCTGCGTGCTTCTGCAGCTTGCCCTGCGGGCTGGAGGGCTTGGGGGGCTTCCCGGCCAGGCGGTCGCGGTGCCTCCTGCTGCTCAGGTGCTGACGGACAGACCAGACAACACAGGCGGACTGGGAAGATGTGGCTGCCCAAGGACCCCAGCCTAGCCTACCATTCCTCCCTCTGCCCATAATTCACACCCCCAACACACTTTCGGGGGCTTATGGGGGGAGGGGAGGAACCCTGGGAGGGATACTCGGCCTGGGCCCTCCGGGAGCCCTCACGCCGCCCTCCAGGACCGGCCTGCGCTGCTCGCCCCGCCCCGCGCTGGCCCTTCGCCCCGCCCCGCCCCTTCCCCGGTCGCCTCGCCCCCTTCTCCCACCTGCTTGAGCTGGGTCTCCGAGTTGACCTGCAGCTGGCAGAGAGCACAGTGGAAACGGGGGCTGGGGCACCGCCGCGCCCCCCGGGCCGCTGTCACTCGCTTGGCTTTGTGGCCAACCCCTCCTCCTCCTCGGGGCCCCGAGCGGCCCCGGCCCTTTCGGGGAGCCCCTCGCTGCCCTTCCACCATCCACCGGTGCTTAGCTCCTGCGGGGAGAGAAGCCAAGCTGTCAGCACCCTTGGGGGCGGGGTGGGGGGTGGGGAGTGAGGGCCGAGGAGACCTCCAAAGGAGGGAAGGGGTTTCTCCCCTCTCCTCTCTGTCAGGCAGCTGCCCGGGAAGGCCTTCCCCTGAGTCCAGGCCAACCTCCCTTCCCTCCACCCCATTCCTCTTGTCTGCTTCCCACCCAAGGGGATCTGGAGGCACAGGACTCCTGCCCCTGGGAGGATTGGGGCCTTCAGTTCTTGCTGCGGCTCCCCCACCCCTTCTCTTCCCAGTTCCCCTCCCTAGGGATTACTGGGCAGAGCCTGGAATGCCCACCCAGGAACAGCTGAGTGAAACACCCAGGCACTCAGCTGCCCACCCACCCCTGATAGGGGCCAGCATCTCTATCTCTCCCCCCCCCCATCCACCCAATTCCAGCTGTTGGCTGTCAGGCACCTGTGTTGTGAGCCTGCAGCTGGGAGGCGGAGTTCACAGTCACCTTACACGTGGGGCAATAGAGACGCCCCTTCTCTGTCCTGCCCTCCCCGCTCATGCTGCTCCCCACTGCAGCAGTGGCTGGTTCGGGCCCAGGTGCCTCCCGTCCAGGCTCTGGGGAGGAGGGTGGGCAGGAGGAAGAAGAGGGAGAGGAAGCGGTGTCCAAGAGGTCCGAGTGGGCCGGCTCCCTGGGCGTGGGGTCTGGAGTCAGTGGTGGCTGGTGTGGGGGACCCGGAGGAGGGGCTGCTGGGAGAGGGGAGACACTGGGTCAGCGCACAGGGCCCCAACAATGCGGGTGGCGTGGTCATCAAAGGCTCCCTGGTGTTGGAATGGCCTGTGTGGAATGCCCCATCCACCAACTCAGGGGGCAGACGTGGGCATCAGTTTCCCCATCTGAAATCCTAATAATGAACGGGTGGTCTCCTAAAGCCCCAGGAGCTCTGACATTCCACAATGACTTACAAATGGCTCAATACACGGAAATGACCCCAAAGATGTGTTCTAGCCTAGGCTGTTCACGGTACAGCCCGGTCCACACCCACATGCGATGATGGGGGCTAGGGACTGTTTGTTGACAGCAGCGGAAACCCCGTGACGGAATGGCTGCAAACTGCAGAGTCAACCATTGGAAAGCAGCAGACACTCTGAGGGAGCGAGATGAGGCTTGGAAACTCACAGGGGGTAGTTCTACCCTGCCCTCCCGGGCGGCTATGAGTTGGCACGGATCGATGGCAGTGAGTATCACCAGGAGTCTAGGCGGGCATCGTGGTGTGCTCATGCAATGGAATAGCACAGTAGTAAAAACACCCTAGATGCACCCTAGACGCACGCAACAGCATGGAGGAACCTCGGTGATGTGCGAAAGCGGCTGACACGCAACCTCACGTACAGTGCGATACACCAAGAGCAGAGGAGGGGAGCTTTGCTGAGAAAAGTCAGAGTGTGGTTACTCTGGGGGTAGCGGTGCTGGGAAGGACGCCCAACGGGGGCTCTGGGCTGGTGGTTCCAGGCTCTTTCTTGATCTGGGTATGTCCCTCCTGGGCGCCTTTCCCATTGGTAGACATTGGGGGGGGTGTTGGAATACAGCCCAAGCGAGATCCAGGGGCCGAATTCTCCACCCCTCCTTGGAAACCGGATTTGGAGACGAAGAGCGTGGAGAAGAGTACAGAACTGACCTGTGCTCTGCGGCTCTCCAGGGGCTCCACTGACCGGAGTCGGGGTCGGGGACACCAGCGCCCCATCTCGGGCCAGGGTTTGTGGTTTCTGCTTGCTCTTGGCGGCCTCCACAGCCTTGACTTTTCTGGCATGTTTGTGGCCTTTATAATGTGCTTCAGCCTGGTTCTGGGGGGGGGAAGGGGGAAGGAAGGACACAGTGTCACCATTCACTCCCTGCGTCCACCTGCCTCATCCATGTGCCAGCTCTGGCCACAGGCAAGGAAGGAGGGAGGCGGGGCTCGGAGCACCCAGTAGGGGGAGGGAGGGAGGGGGTGGTCTGGGGTGGCCAGGGTCCCGACAGCAGCATGCTCAGAGGCCAAGAGAGGCCTTCACATCCTTGCCTTCACAGTCTCACCCGACCACTTAGCTGCTGTGCACCTTTGGACAGGTCAGCTCCCCTCTCTGAGCTTCAGTTTCCTTACCTGGACACTCGGTGATGACAAGACCTGCCACACAGACTTGGGGGCCTTCACTTGGGACATGAAGGACAAGTGCCCAGGATATGACAGTTGGTGCTCAATCAGTGTGAATGGCCAGGCTTAAAGGTGCGCATATGGAAAAAACAGTGGTCTCTATACTCTGGGCTGCCGGGATCCCCCCAAAGCATCCCTCCGTTCATGTTCCCAACAGGTAGCTTTTGCTGTTTGCCAGGGAGCCAGCACGACACAGCGCCTCCCTGTGAGCCCTCTCGCTCTGTCCCTCTAACTCCTGTGACCTCACAGCCTGGCAGGGACCCCCACATCTGGCCTGTCATGCCCTTCCTCCATCAACCAAGAAAGGTCCCTGCTGGCTGCTTCCCAGCCTCCCTCCCTCACCCATCGAGCAGACCCCACCCTGCAGACCCTTCCTCGGGTCCTTTTGACCATAGCAGGCCTGTGGAGAGAGTCTCCCCAAGCCCCCAGAGTTGCCTGCAAAAGGAAACCTTCCCCTGGAGGCTGGCTTGGGCTACTCCGGCGCCTGCCCATGGCAGGGAGACCTTGGGTCTGGGCTCAACCTCCGGCTCTGCTGCTCACCGGCCAGAAGCAAGTCACTGAAGTTTGCTCTCCTTCCGCTTCTTTAACTGACACCACCCCCATCGGGCTCACAGGTGGGTGGTGGGAACGAATCAAGTGAAGGGACCCATATACAGTCTATACATGCAAATGTGCTTGGAGAACTCTCTGGCATGAGTTGTCTCGTGAGCGGAAGTCTGAGAGCAGAAGCCAGAGTGGGGGAAGTGGTCTCCTGTTCTGCGGAGGGAACCAGAACACGGAGAGGCATGGGTAAGGAAATAGGCGCCCAGGGGAGCAGAGCTGGGCAGCAGGGGCTTGAGGAACTAGATAAAGGGGACAGAGCCGGACAAAGGGATGACTGGTTCAGGGGTCAGGAGCACCTTCCTAGCGACCACCCCCCTCACCCCCTTCCTCCCCACAAGACCGGAAGAACCCAGTCCCCAGCACTTTTCCTGCCCAGACCTGCTTCCACCAGTCCCTCTCACCGCTGAGTTGAACCTCAGGTGACAGATGTTACAGGAAATGAAGAGCTTCTTCTTCAGAGGGGAGGGGACCCCAAACGTGTGGCTGATGACAGCTTTCTGGACCGGGTCCATCTGTGAAGGGGGTGGGGTGGGGATGCACAATAGCTCTGCAGTCTAGTCGGGGAAAGATGGGTCAAATTAAAGATGTTTGAGGCAGGACTGTGGTCAGACTCTAGGAAGAACTGTCTTCTGGTGAGTGGGAGACACAGAAAAAGACACAGCTGCTTCTCTAGGTGGCTGAAGCTCATTATCTCAGGCTGGGCTTCTGCTTGGAGGCAGAGGGATGGTCAGGGTGACCTCCAGGATCTAGTGGGCCTGGTGGTCACCTGGGCATCTCTCACTGCCCCTCGGGGGTCTTCTCCCCCCACCCTCAGTCACAAGAATCACAACTATTGGGACCAAGAATTGAGAGAGTCAAAGGACCTCCTCTTTGTTGGAAAAAGTCCCATCTGGGCTGTGGTCAGGGAGCCAGGGCCAGTGACAGGGAGGCAGGGCCAGTGATTTCTATCAGCTTCTCTGGGGAGAGAAAGCCGTGGCCAAGGCTTCCAGGAGTAGTGGGCTCATTCCTTCAAAAGGTTAATTTGTGGGGCTCTTTGCCTTTCTTCGTTGTGGTTTTCATCTGGCAACTGGAACCCCCTTTCTCAGAGACCTGGGTTGTTGGGTGACCAGCCGAAAGCATCTAAGCTTATCAAGATGAACAGTCGGAGAGGAACGTGGCTCTGGTAACTTCTCTGGGCAGAGAAAAAGTGCTAATCCTCACAGCACTTGGGCTGGGGGTGAGGGAGGGGTGAGAATGGGGGCCGGTCCCAGCACTTCAGGACCATAGTCCTTGAGGGACCATGCCCTGGAATGATGGCCTTCCCCAAATGTCCTGGGCCAGGAAAGAGCCTCAGGACCCCAGTATACCCCTGAATGGTGGGGAAGGAGTGACTCCTAGGGGCGACTGAGGCACAAGGTCCGGCCAACTCGTCAGGACAGTGTCAGATCTCTTGATGATTCAATTTGATTTTGTTTAATTAAAACAAAAGAGGGGGAAAATAAAATAACAAAAGAGGGGGAGAGGATATTCCCCATACCTTGTACTCACTGCCCTTGCCATTCACACCCACACGCCCAGGGAAATGCACAGACTGGTATCCGGGCACGCACAGGCAGTTACAAACCACAGACACACAGAGAATGAGACACACATTCCTGCCATACAAGGGTGGCACACACCACAGGGGTCTCACAATCCCACCCCACACTCCCCCCGAAAACACGCCCAAAACAAAGAAATACAAATCCCACTCACTGCTCTCCCACCATCAATTCTGACTCATAGTGACCCTGTGAAACAGAGCTGAATTGCCCCGCTGGGTTTCCGAGATGTTTACATCTTGATGGGAGCAGACAGCCTCATCTTTCCCCTGAAGAGTGACTGGTGGGTCCGAACCACTGACCTTGTGGTTAGCAGCCCAATGTGTAACTCACTACACCAGCAATGCTCCTGCTGGTCCCTTCCCAAGCCACAAAAAAGCACACTGAGGTCAGACACCAAACCTGAACACAGCACACCCACAAGACCACAAAGCCCTGAGATACACAGGCACACAAGAATTGTTTATGTACACACACACACACACATACACAAATAACAAAGACCTGCGCAGACACAAACTAAGACTGCAAAGCACACCCAAACTGCACAAGACACACAGCGGTCACAAACACTCAATGAAACTAGAGGCGACAGGCCGCACAGGGCCAGCAGCTGTGGCCGCAGGAGTGCTACCATATTTGTTCTCTAGCTTAGGGAAGAGAGAGGGGCCAGGGGTCCCTGTTTGGGGAGTACCTAAGCCCTTGGGGGGATGCTGGGGAACGGGCTCCTAGGGAGGTCAGCTGCCTGGAGCCAGCTTCTCTGAGCCCACTTGCCCAGCCCACCCCCCTTTGGCTGCAGGCCCCCCCAGGCACAGAGCCCATACCGTGCTGAAGTTGGGGAAGAGACTGAGCGGGGTGGCGCCATTGAAGTGGAAGGCGAGCAAGTGCTTGAAGTCCAGCGGGGGCTGCAGAGGCCTGGCAGGCAGGGGCAGGGAGGCCAGCAGGGGGCTGAGGGCGCTGGAGGCGGGGCCTGCAGCAGGAGGAAGAAGGGCAGGGTCTGAAGTGGGGAGCCGCCTGGCCTTCCAGCCACCTTGGATGGGCTGCCTGGAAGGAGAGCCAGGGGAGAAAGGCCCATCTCTTCCTAGGGAAGGTGCCCAAATGAGCCCAGGGCTCCTGGGTCTTGTCGTCTGTTACCATGCTTCTTCCCCACATAGCAGCAGCCCAGGTGGCCTAGGGGTTATGCATTGGGCTGCTAATCACAAGGTCACTCGTTTGAAACCACCAGCTGCTCTGGATGAGAAAGATGGGGCTGTCTGCTCCCAGGAGTGCCAGTCTCAGAGACTCACAGGGACAGTTCTACCCTGTCCTCTATGGTCACTACAAGTCGGCATCGACTTGATGGCAATAGGTTGAGTTTTGGGGGGGGGTTTCTTCCCCATCGGTGGGCAACAGAAAATGAGCCTCCCAGGGGGGAATCCAGCCACAGAACAGGGTGGGGCCCCAACACACACACACACATGGAGGATGCAAGATGTGCTGGGGTTCCACTTTATTGTGTACGAAACCACACCCGGGGTGCTGGGGACAGGCTAGGGCCCTCCCTTGTCACCCTCTGTCCCTCTCCTCTTCCCCACTCCATTCACAGCCGGGCTGACAGGAGCCAGTTGCAAGACTGTGGGGGTCCTGAAGAAGCGTGTTCCCCAGCTCTGGTTGGACCCCACTGTTTTCCCCCAGGAGGCAAAAACCCGTCCAAAGGCCCAGCGTCAGTCCTCATGGGCAGCAGGACAGCGCTGTGGTCCGGGTGTCTTTGGTCTGAAAGGCAAGGGCAAGGGAGGGCTAGGAAGTCTGAAGACAACTAGACTTTGAGGGAGGGGAAAAAAAAGGTTTTTAGAAGGAAATTCAGTCCATTTTGGATTTCCTTAGATCCTGTCATTTCCAAACCTAGGAAAGTCCTTTTGGGTTTATAGGTGTTAACACTATGAGAGGCATGAGATTTATTTTGCATTTATATCTTGATGTTCATATACACAGTCAAGTCCAGGAAAGCCCTCAGGTGGCCTACTGGGGCAGGGGGTGGGGCCTCCTGCCCCACCCCCCACCCCCATAGCTGTGCCCTGGAGCACAGAGGGGGTGCTGTGCTGTGTCTCCCGGTCCCCAGCCCCATCTGCAGAGATACTGCCAGGAGCAGACCATCCACAAGCGCAGAGGGACCCCTCTTTCCTTCCCTTCAATTCCCCCTTCCCCTCCCCAAGAATTAGTCTTTCTCCTAGCCAAGACCAAACTCTTCTAGTACCAATACTTGGACCAAGACCAGGAGAAACTCTGTAGAACACAGGAGCCGTGGAGGGGCCCGGCTCCGGGGGCCCAGCACCTCTGCCCACTTGCCCAGGTTCCTGCTCACAGGCCACAAGACCGACTGGTGAGAAGCAATCAGCGTGGACAGTGGACGGAGGCCACACTCCTCGGGCTGGCTAGTGAGTAGGTCAGCTGCGGAGCTGCTCCACGGTCAGGGGGTGGCTCAGCCCAGAGGGTGCCCGGGCCCCTGCCTGGCTGGGTGGAGAAAAGGGGTGGTCCCCCTCACGTGAGCTGCGTGAGGCCCTCCCCCCATCCGCTCTCCAGGAACTCCACGGCCAGCGCAAAATCAAACTCGTGCAGCGGCGGCCCGTCCACGGCGATCTTCACCACGTGGCCGCTGCGGCCCTCCGCGCCCCCAGCCGGCCCCCACCAGCGCAGCTCCCGGCTGCGGCCAACCTTGTCCAGGAGGCCGGCGCCCACGGGCAGCGCCAGGGCGAGCGCGGCGAGTGCGGCGAAGTCGGGGAAGAGCTCGTGCAGCTCCGAGTGCGCGCAGGCCAGCTTGGCGCAGAGCGCGCGCGGCCCCAGCAAGCCCAGGCTGCACACGACGCGCTTGAAGAGTGCGAAGTCGCCGAGCGCGCGCTGGCGCACCACGGCCGGCGCGAAGGCGCGCAGCAGCAGGCGCAGCGCCTCCTCGCCATGCACGCCCAGCTCCTCGGCCGTCTCCGGGTAGCGGCGGGGGTCGAAGATGGTGGCAAAGGCGGCCACAGCATCCAGCGAGGGCCCGGGGTAAGAGTCCCGCAGTCCTGTCCGCATGGAGTCCAGGAGAGCCCACCGCAGCCGCTCCAAGTCCTGGATGGCTGCCTCGGAGTAGCCGGCCAGCTCCACGCCGCGGTAGGTGCAGCGACTGTCCGCCCCATCTTCGTCTTCCTCCTGGGGACCTGAGGTCGCCACTTCCTGGAGGAAGCCCTGGAGGCGGGCCCCGCCGGAGCTGCGCTGCGCTTGGAGCGCGGCAGTGGCTGCCATCACCAGCGGCTGCAGCAGAGCCAAGTCCGGCTCTTCAGGCTGCAAGGCCAGCGCCAGCTTCTGCACGGAGGGCAGCGCGTCCAGCAGCAGGTGGGTGAAGGCCACGAAGGTGAACTGGCGCAGGGCGAGAGCCAGTGGCCCAGCAGTGGGGGAGACCGAGGCTGTGGCCTCCAGGGTGGGCACCAGGTGAGGCCAGGCCTCTGCCACTGCTTCCACTGCAGGCAGCACCAAGGCCCAGGGCACTGGCCTCGGCCCCGCCAAGTCTATCGCTGCGAGGTCTAGTGCCGCCCTGAGCTCGGGCACCATGTGGGCGCTAGGCCCACTGTACAGGCGGAACAGGGCATCTAGGATGCTTTCGTATTCGCCCAGGTATGCAGGGGGCTTGGGGTCTGTCCGGCCTGGGAGGCAATGTAGCTCAGTGAGCAGCGGGCAGGCGGCCTGGAGCTGCAGGCCCATTGTCTCCAGGCGGTCACTAGGGAGGTTGGAGCTGAGCCAGGCCAGGTTGGGTGCGGGTACACCGAAGGCCTGCAGGATGTCCAGGAGCTGGCCGGCGGTGGCCTCACCCTCCTGCAGCTCCACACTGCCCAGAAAGGTGGTGGCAGGCTGGCCATCACAGGGGGACACCGAAGTGGCAAACAGGGCCAGGCTGGAGGACTCCGACCAGTCTCTGGTCTCATCCAGTACCAGCCCCACATAAGGGGATGCCTTCAGGCGCTGACAGTCCTCTGTGTGCAAGACACTGGCAAGGGCCACCTGGGGCAGCGGAGAAGAGAGGGGAGAGAGGGCAGAGTTAGGCTTATCCAGAGAATGGAAGTCAGGTAGGGGAGGTGAGGGTAGGGTGGGACTGGAGGAAGAAGCCCAAGTGGACTTAGGGACCAAGCCCAACTTTACTAACTGCTGCATGATCTTGGGAAAGTCACTTCACCTTTCTGAGCCTTAGTCTCCTGAGCTCTGAAATCAGGCTAATACCTGCCCCAGGCTCCTCACAGGCGTGTGTGGCTCAGGGAGCTTCTCCATGTAAAAGTACGTTAAGAACCCTACCAGGCTCCCAGAAGACTAGCTGTTCATTGTGCGTCTCTCTAACGCCACTGCAGACTGCAGTCAACCCTGTTCTTGGGGTTCAGCTCCGGCTGACACATTCATTCCCATCTCCTGACTACCTAGGCCAGGTCCCGGCTGTGTGCACCTCTGTGGGATCAGATCTGGCCCCTCGTCTCACAGAGCTGGTCCCGAGGGCAGAAGGAACAACTTGCATGCCCCCAGACGGCCACCTGGTGACACCGAGCAGGAGGGAGAAACCACAGGGCGTGCAGCGGGCCCTGGTCATCACAGCACGGTGGCCTCCCTTTTCAGTGGCGGGGTGCCCTTGCATTGATTGCAACTCACAGTGACCCCATGTGACTGAGTCGAACTGCCTCCCACGGTTTTCTGGTATGAATCTTCCTGGCGGTAGGCCACCAGATCTCCCTCCCACAGACACACTTGGTGGGTCGGAGCCACCAACCTGGCCATTAGCAGAGCGCTTAACCGCTGCATCACCAGGACGCCATACAGTTTTGTGATCAGAGTCCCAAATCTAGGTGTTTGGTTTTTTTTGAGACACAATGTCCTGATTTTTCCAGTTGGAAGCTAATTTCCATTGTTAAGCTATAAGAATCACGACGAGTCAGAATCGACTCGATGGCAGGGCGGGCGGAAGGTTCTAGGAGTGGGCCATCCCTGGCCATGAAGGGAGCTGGACCCGGCAGCTAGTAGGCCCTTGGAAGGTGCTGCTGGGTGAGAGTATGAATGAAGTGCCCTGGCCCATGGTGGGCAGCGGGCAGGGCCTGGCCGACTGGGGGCTGTGCCCAGCCAGCGTGGTGAGCTCCCTCCCCGTGCCTTTGGTTGCCACCCACCTGTATGTCCCTCACTCTCCTGGGGCTGTAGTAATCGCTGTGCTCGGTGCCCAGCAGCGCCTGGCACAGATTGAACCTCTGCAGCTCAAGCAGGGCGGAACAGCGGTCATCGGGCACGTCCTCCTTGGCCATGCAGTACACGGTGGTCAACACGGCCATCTTGGAAGGGTCAACTTCCGCCTTGACACCCCGAGAGGTGGGGGTGGGCGCCAGGCCTGGGTAGGCGCCTCCTCCCTCAGCCTGGCCCTCGAAAGGCGGCTGGCCCTGGTTGACTGCCAGTGCCTGGCGATGGGCTCCCGAGGTCACGTGGCGCAGCAGGGCATGCCGCTGGAAGTTGTCGGTGCCCACGGTGAAGGCGTTCTCGGCTTTCCCGTGCTTGTTCCGAACCAGGGCCTGGCGGCACACGAGGCAGAACATCAGCTTCCGCTCGTAGTCAAAGTCCAGCCAGGTGAACTCCTCTTTCCAGTGCTCATTGAAGTAGCGCTTGCATTTCTTGTTGGAGTTCGACGCTTCTCCGGCGGGCTTCTTCCCAGGGGGCACCATTCCTGCTCACTGGGCAGGGTGCCTCCCACCCCCACCCAGATTCTCTCGCCCCCCAGCCTCCCCCACACACACAGCGGCACCTTCCTTGGTCAGGGGACTGGGGGAGGCAGGAGGGAGGGCAGCCCACCAGGCTAACTTATTCAGGAAAGCTTAGTCCTGCTCCACCGGTGGGGGGCTGGAGATGAAAGAGACAAGGAGAGTCGACGTTAGGGGGTCCACTGTGGAGGGGTGACAGGATTCACACTGCCTACAGAGCCCTCCCCAGCTGACTGGACCTCATGAAAGGGGGGGTCGGCTGTGGGGAGTAGGCGTTATCTCAAACTCTATGAAGGCCTGCCCCCCCCCCCTTCTGGACCCTCTCCTACCCACCCCCAGGGGGGCCCTCCTCCTAGCCAGGACCTTGGCTTTGATTGTGATGCAGCTCAGAACTTGGAAACAAACGTCAGAGCGGAGCCAGGCAGCATCAATGGAGCCCCATCTTACCAGGGAGATGATGGGTGACTGGAGCAGGGCTGAGAGTCAGACCTCTTGCCTCTACAGGGCTGCCTGATCCCCCCACCACTATCATATTTGCCATCAGAAAGAAGGTCTCACAGGACCCAGCGGCTTCCTGAGTCTCGGAACAAGAACAGGAACCGATGTTCTAGGGAGCGACCCTCCGTGGACACGCGCACACACACACACCACCGTTCCCATCTTAGTGTGATTCTGGGAGGGTGACCCCAAACTGAGGGCAGCTTGCTGGTCAGTCTTCACTTCCTCCCCCCACCCTCCCCACCCCCACCCCCTGGGCCATTCAAGAGATGGCTAGGTATGCCATTGGCTCAAAGCTGCCACCCCCACCTCCTAATCCCTCTCCAGGGGTCCCCTCTGTGGCCTAATCTAGGGACCCCAGTGGTAACTACTATTTATCTGCAGAGTAGAGACAGCACTAGCACTTGACAGTGACTCCATGAGGGGAGAGGGGGCAGGTCCCTCCTGTAAGTGCTCTGGGAGGGCGGCCCTCTCCCCATTTTGGACAGGAGGAACCCAAGGCTCAGCCATTCCAGCGGTCTTGCTCAACATTCCACAACTGGCCTGTGGCTGTGGCAGAGGGAGAGGCCAAGCCTGCTGACCCTGAGGGCTACCCTGAGACCCTGTGCTCATGGGCCTCCCATTCCCCAAACCTGTCCCCACTCAGTAGCCAGTCCAGCTGTGTCCCGCCTTTGCTGAACCTCTCCCGTGGTGCCCACCAAAGTCTACCTACTGTCCCAGGAGTCAACAAGACTCCCTCTAGCCTCTACGTTCCCCTCCCCCTTGCCTGCTCAGTCAACTCCAAAGGCTTTGTGGCTGCACACACCTGCTCCCACCTCCATCCTGGGTACCTGCCATTCCTGCCCCCTCCTTTTCCCCTGGCTCCCTCCCTCCCCTCCCAGTCCCCTCGTCTCCCACAATTCCTTGGGCATGGCTCGGCTCCTACTAGCCCAACAGGGTGAGTTGCCCGAGTCTCTGCCCATCTCTTCAAAAGCCTCTCGGAAGAAAGGGGAAGGGTCAGAGCTGAAATCCCCGGAAGGGGGGGGGGCAGGTACAGTCCTACCCTGCACTCACAGGCGGGGTCACGTGAGTTAGAATTGACTCCACTACCACAGCACATCATGCCGTGTGTGTTTCAGTGCCGTGTTGTGTCGTGCTGGGGAGGAAGGTGTCAGTGCAGGTGGGTTGGATGACAGAATAAAAGGATGCATGCTCCTGGGCTCACGTGAAAAACTTTGTTTCTGAGACTGTTAGTTCTGTGAGGAAGCAATGACTGCCAGGTACCGTGTGTGTGTGTGTGTGTGTGTGTCGCGGGTGGGAAACAAGGGAAGGAGAGTGGGTCCTCGGGCAGCCTCTTCCCTGTGAGGAAAAGGGCACTGTTTGGCCAGATGGCGGAGAAACCTGTTGCACCTGTTCCCTCGACTCTAAGTGACACTGGGTACTGCCAGCCACATCCTCCTCTTCCTTTTTGAGACCCCGTGTCCCCTGCCTGGCTTTCTCCCTCTCAGCCATGCCTGGGCCTCCAATGCCAACTCCTCTTCCTCTCCTGCTTCCCACCCTCAAAACCGTCCAAGAGCTTCAGAACCATCCGTGCTGGCTACTCTTACACACATCGCACCAGGTCACCCTGGACCAAGCTCCCGGGTACCACCCGGCCACCTTCCTGGTTAACTCAGCTGCTAACCAAAAGGCTGGAAATTCAAGTCCACCCTGAGGTGCCTCAGAAGAAAGTCCTGGTGCTCTGCTTCCCCAAATCAGCCACTGAAAACCTTATGGAGCAGTTTGATCCCCCCCCCCCCAATCAGTTCAATTGTGACCAAGGGTGGCCAGGAGGCTCCCTAGTCACTGGCCTCTCCACACCCTGGCCAGCTAGGTGGGAGCGGTGTAACTTGAGCAGCCTCTGGGACAATTGTGGGCTGGGCTGTGTCTCCTATGCCCACCCAAGCCCATCAACCTCAAATGGAATTTATGTGGTTCCAGGACCCTGTTTCCCCACCTCCTCCCCATTCTCTTTTGGGTCCCTCTAGTCGGGGACCCCACTCGGAAAAGTCCATGTCCAGACTCTAGTAGGGGTGGGGTACCCTCCTCTGGGCAACCGAGGTGAGGTGGGGGCTCCCCTGCTCCCCCACGCTGGTCCTCCCGGCACTGGGACGGGAGGGCTGGGGAACTTCCTCTGGGGGGCGCGTGGTGGAGAAGCCCTGGGATAGGTCCGGCGGAGTCTTGGGGGGGCCTATGCCCTGCCACCCTCTGCCCTCACCTAGGGACCCCCACTCCCGTCTGCCAGCCCCTGCCCAGCAGCTCCGGAAGGGGACGCCCTGCCCGGGCTCCCAGCCCCACCGGCTCCCCCCGTCCCACACACACTCACAGAAACACGGCAGCCACCATCTTGAGTGGTGGACGCTCTGGCCGCAGTCTCCTTGGGCTCTGCGCTGAGCGACAGCAGCCACTAGTGGCAACTGGGGTGAAGAGGCGCCAGCCGCCAGCCAGCCTGGGCTGGGGTCCCGGGCGGGGCGGGGCCGGCAGCACCCCCCTGCTTGGTACCAGCCGCCAGGCAGCCTCCTCTCTCAGTGCCTAGCACTGCCATTTCCCGGGAGTGGGAGGGGAGGGACGGGATGGGAAATCCCACCTTTCTCCCTCCGCCCAAGAGGGGCTCCCTCAGTTCCCTACAAAGTGAGTTGAGATCAGGGAGGGGGCCTCGGGGGTCGGTCGAGGCCGAGGTGGGAAAGGGCGTTTCAGCAGTGGGGCAGAGCTTCCTGGGGAAGGTGGGGGCACCCAGCAAGGGCGCACACAGGGGACTGCCCTGCTCCAGGCTCCTGCCTACACACGTGTGACAGAAAACAGCACCATACAGCCCATCCCGCCCCCAATCTGCACCCCAAAAGGGGCCAGGCAGGGGGTTGGAGAGAGCTCCTCTCTGATGCTACCGACCAGTCAAGTGTCTCCAGCACCCCTCCTCCACGCAGGCCAGGGCCCCCACCCCGTGCCCAGTGAGGCTGGGCAAACAAATGAGCAAACTGAACACAGCAAAGAGGCTGCTGGGTGCAGCCGAGCGGGAGCCTGAGGCAGAGCATGGGACATCCCTCTGCTGACGTCTGTCTGCTGAGCTTACTTCACGTTGACTCTGCCCTTGGCAGGGGATTCAGGCCAGAGGGGCGGGGAGGTGACAGCAGTGAGGACACCATCCTGCTGATCTGCCATCACTGGAAAAGGCCCTACACAGGGACACACACACACACACACACACACACACACACACACACACACACACACACACACACTCCCCAGTCAGGCCATCTGACTGTGGGTCCACGGAGAGGGACCCTGGAGAAGACCAATACCCATGCCGCCTGGGCCCAAGGAGAAACACAGTGACCGCGCAGCGCCTCCGGGCGCATCCAGAGAGCAGGGCTCGGGGACAGGCGCACCCTGTGGGGATGTGCCGTGCGTACACGCAGGGAGATGCGTGTCCACAGGGTCCGGTACAGACACAGTGCCTGGAGCTAGGCTGTGCACATACTCCGTATGAAAATCAATGCACCTGAGGGCAGACAGCTCCTGGAGACAAACAAGGAGCGTGTCTGTCCGTCTGTTGCTCATCCATATGCACAAATCACAGCCATGGGGTGGGGGGGGCACAGGGGAGGCCTCCCAGAGGCACACAGACCCCAACACTCACTGCCACCGAGTCGATGCCCACACAGCGAGCGACCCTATAGGATAGGGTAGAACTGCCCTTGTGGGTTTCTGAGACTGACGACTGTGGACCGGAGGAGAAGGTCCATTTTCCTCCTGCAGCACAGCTGGTGGTTTTGAACTATGGACCTTGCAGATGGCAGCCCAACTTGTAACCACTACAACACACACAGGTCCAATAATAGAAAGTTGCCATTTCCCTCAGATAAAACCCAAATGATACAAATAAACGTGGAATCAGGGATGGCAGAAGATAGAGCTAAAGAGGAGGAGGGGAGGGTGGGGCCGAGACCACCTCCTTGTCCCATCAGTGCTCCATCCAGCATTCCAAACTCAGGTCCTTGCCACCATCACCCCACCCGTGCCCCCCAACAATTCCCCAGAAAAGCCCTTGGAGAGGGTGATGGCTGGCTGCCAGCTGGTGGGGAGGGCCCGGAGGACCAAGGGCTCCTTGCCGATGCCAGACCCAGTGCCTAGGCCTTGGGTAGCAGCCCTGGACTGCTTTGTTCTTTCTCTGCTGCCCTAGCAAGTCCTTCAGCTCCCCCCCCATGGGGGGGGCACACCCCTCAGGCAGAGGCTCCAAGGAGGGGGTTCAAGGTACAGTGTGAGAGCCAGCACCATGGAGGCATCTGCCCAGGTGTGTGGTGCTCCTGAACTCCACAGCGTGGACTTCCAGGGTCCCAGCCATTTCCGCCCCATCTTTGTTCTCAGCCTTGAGCGGGGAGGGAGGGGGTGTTGTGCTCCTCTGGTCAGCCCTGAACCTGGGAAGAGGTACCAAGATGGACTGGCTACCTGGCTACCGGAGTCTTCCCACAGACGGCTTTTCAGGGTTAACAATAGCAGGGCAAGGACAGGGCTAGGGACAGGAGAGGAAGCCACTGCTGTTGGTCCTCTGCCCCCCACCCCCACCCCTCCCAATGCACTCACACTCACCCAAGAACATTCTCTGCCCTCAGAAGCACCACCTGAGCCCACGGAGTGCTGGGGAGCAAATGAAACCCAGGCAGAGTGACCGGGAATCAGGGGCAGGAGGGGAGGGGTAGGAGGGGAGGGGCCTGGCCCCATCCCTTCCCCAGCCAGGGGAGTAAGGAGGTGAGTGGAGGAAGTGTGGAGATGAGGGGGATGAAGGACAGCCAGGAGGTGACGCCCACTCCAGACCGGCCCCTCCCTAGGACCTCTTAGACTGAAGGGGAGGGTTGACCTTGCCCACAGAGACCCCCCCCTAGGAGCTGCTAAAAGGCCCCTTTCTGCCTCCCGGTCCAGCCTGCCCATCCGCTGGCCGCCACAGCTGGGATTGACCTCACTTTGCTGAAAGGGTGCAGACTGGCACTCTTCTACAAAGCAGGGGCTGTGAGGGTGGGAGGGGTCCTTGGGTGTCCTGCCCCACCCAGTCCAATACCTGGACCCTTGAACTTGTCACCTGGGACAATGCCTGCCAGGGCAGAGGGCATGCCTGCATCTGACCAGCCCCCTTTGTCCCTTTTCTGTCCTTTCCCCTCTATTGTTTTCTCCGTCCCCCACTCCTCCTCCTCTTCTGGAAAACTGGCTGGTCTTCCACTCACCTGAGCACCACCTGGTGACTGGGGGGTGGGGCATGGGGGGAGACAGCCAACCCACTGCAGAATCCGGTCTTGGTCTTGCATTCCAAGCTAGGTCCCAGCTTGAGCCCCCACCCCTCCCCTCGGCATTCTGTCTCCACCAGACAATAACCTGTCATCTGGGAGCAGCCAATGCCCACCCACCCCCACCCCAAAGAAGGTTCCTGGGAGGGGTTGGCAGCAGTGGCTCCTGAAAACAGGTTTGTTCGGAAGGGGCTCTGGGGGGAAGGAGGTCCTGTGTCTGGGGAGGAAGGAAACTCTAACCCACCCAGAGACACAGATGGAGTCTCTGTCTAGTGCGGGCCAGGGATTTGAGCTAAGCCCCCTAATTCTCCACCCAGACAGGCCAGGCCTTGCCTGGTGGTCCCTGAGGCAAGGGAGGGAGGGCTCACACTGGGGGGGGGGGGAACGTGATGGGTGTCCAGGCAGTGTGGGCACTTTACTTGCCTGCCACTTCAGTACAGCAGCAGGAGGCACTGGTTTAAAGGTCAGGAAGGACTTTCAGTGGCCCTGGGGGCTGCGGGACGGGGCACCCACAGGCCTCAGGATATGGGGGACCCTGAAAGGGAACCAGCACCCCAGGAGACACTAAAGAGATAGGGGACTGCCTGGAGGGCTTCCAGGGCCTCCTGATAGGAGTGAAATGAGCCTATCTGCATGTGCGTGCTTGCATGCGTGCGTGTCCAGCTAGTGACTCAGGGGTGTCTTGAGCTCAGGGTCAGGGGCTTTGATCTCTGGGTCCCCGTGGTTTCAGAAGCCTAAGGTTTGGAGGGGAGAGGGAAGACCACGGAAGGTATGGGTAGGGGGCACAGCCTGAACCTGCTCCCCTTAGCCCCTCCCCCTGCCCCACCTCCCCATCCTCCAAATAAGGCTGCTGGAGCCACAGCCCTCTGTCCCCTGAACTTCATGATCCCTTGACTCTGCCTTCTGGTCTTCCTGGATGTCTAGCCTGTGCTCCACCCCCCCACCCCCCACCCCAGACTCCCTGGCCATTTCCGTAAACCAGAGCTGAAGTCATTCCTGAAATGACTCTCCCTGTTGGTCTCCAGCGGCCGCCATGGCTGTGTGGGCTGGGTCTCCCTTGAGAGAGACAAGAGGAGGACCAGGCTGGTTCTAAGGGGCCTTCCTTTCCCTCTTTGCCAGCCCAGGCAAAAGCAAAGGCAGGGAGGCTGGGGTGGTTGACATCAGCCTGACTTCCAGCGAGGACACACCAGGGTACAGGGAGGGAGTGAGGCTGAGGTCCTGAGCGCCTATGGAATGGCCCATCCCGGGGGCATGTCGGGACCAGCCCCCCCGCCCCCGCGCAAAGTAAATGGATGCTTCACCTCTGTCACTGTGCTGTTCTCTGCCTTAAGAGGGACAGGGGAACTGATGTCAACAAATGTCCATGTGCGCTTGACACAGTGGATGGATGGATGGATAGTGACAAGAATGGTACGAGTCCCCAATAAAATGATTTTTTTAAAAAAGAGGGATGGGGACCACTGTGCAGTCTGGAATGTAGAATCTGAAACACTGGCTTCTGGGCCCAGCTGTGAGGCTTTGTAGACACCCCCCACACACACACACCTTCGGAGCCTCCCTACCTGTTCTCCACAGACAGCCTCATCTCAGGTGTGAACAGGAGGGGGTCCTTACCTCACTGTCTGTGAGTGGCCATCACTGTGGAAACTGCCAGCCCTGCAGGAGGTCCCTAATCAAAGTGACAGCTCAGGAGGCCTCTGCCTTGATGGAGAGGGTGGTCCCTGTCCCCAGCCCCTGAGAGTCATCCCTTCGGCCCCGCAAAGGCCTGAGACCTCATGTGGTGGTAGGCAGTTGGGGGGGGGTAGGATCTATGAAGTGTGAGAAGGGCTGCCTCCCCCAGTTAGCCTCAAGTCTCCCGACCACCCTGGGAATAGGTGTGGTCACCCCACTTTCCAGAGAAGTCTCAGTCAGCCACACCCCAAGGGCTCTCCTCTCCGCTGTAGCTAGGTAGAGTTTGGCCAGGGGGCTCAGTCTATACCAGGGGCAAGGCTGGGGGAGGGAGGCAGCCCCCTTTCCCACCGCAGGGGCAACTGCTAAGCATCCTTCTTCCTCTGGCCTGGGCTGCCCTTCCAAGAAGGCAGGAGGGGAGAGAACCCAGGGGAGGAAGGCTGGGAGGGGATCTCACCAGTGGAGGGGGAGCTTTCAGGTCGGAGTCCCAGAGTGACAGAATGCTGCTCACAGGGACGCTACAGGATAGAGTCAACCTGCCTTCGGGTCTCCGCGGCCTTGAACATGGAGGCAGGCGGCCACAACTTGCTGCTTTGAGTGGCCGGCTGAGCTTTTAATTAGCAGCCGAGCACTTTGCCTATGGTGGACCTGGTCTCCTTCCAGGATGATGGGGCTTCCCCAAAGCCACGGAGCCCCGACCTGGAGTGCAGGCTCTGGGCTCCTCCCTGGGCTGGGGGCCTCTCAGCACAGGGCTGGGCTGAAGTTTAGAAAATGCCAGATGACTGGGTGGGCAAATGAATGGACAGCAGGTCCAATGGAACAGTTTCAATTAAAGTTCGAGACATCACGTCTCCTGGTGACCTCCTCCATGCCAACCCCCTATTCAGGGGAGGAGGTCGGGGGGAGCAGGAAGCCAGGGGAGGGGTGTCCCATCCCTCTGGATCACCTGTTACCGACCCGGGCATTCTGAATCTCTGGCCTTTGCTCTCCACACCTCATGCCCACATCAGAGTCTCCTCAAGAGCCCGGACCGCTGGGGAAGCTCGTATCGGAGGCTGAGCTGTGAAGCAACAGATGAGTCTGCGGGGCTGTTTGGAGCAATGGGGATGCTCACAGACTGCGTGTGATGAGCGATCTGAACACCCAGCGCTCCGGAGGCTTTGGGTTGTCACCTACTCGACGGCGGAGGGCGTGGATGCAGCCACGAATGCACGGCCACCCGAGGCGGATGGGAGGGCTGTGGAACCAGAGGGCTGTCTCCCGAGAAGACTGTGGAAGACCAGGCGCCCATGTCACCGTGACAAAGCTCTCTGTCTGTGACATCAAGGAGAGACGGAGAGCACCGCCTACGAGATTACGTTGAGCAAGATGGGAAAACTGAAGCAATGGAAGTCATGACTGATTGCAGCAGGGTCACGAAGAGGGGCTTTGCTTTTGTGACCTTGGATGACCGTGACTCCGTAGAGAAGACCATCCTCCAGAAACACCACACTATGAATGGCCACAACCGTGAAGTAAGGAGAGCCCCGTCGAAGCCAGGTCGGGGCGGTTCGGGACACTTTGGCGGTGGTGGTTTGGGGGGCATGACAACTTGGGCCGGGCAGGAACTTCAGCGGACGTGGTGGCTTTGGTGGCAGTGGGGAGGGTTCTCATGGACTTGGCAATGATGGAAGCACCTTTGGAGGTGGAGGAAGCTGCAATGATTTGGTCGGTTACAACAATCAATCTTCCCATTTTGGACCGATGGAGGAAAGCAGAAGCTCTGGCCCTTCACGGTGACGGCAGTCAATACTTTGCCAAACCATGAAAGCAAGGAGCTTGTAGCAGTAGCAGTGGCGATGGCAGTGGCAGGAGACTTTAACGACTCCCAGGAAACAAAGCTGAGCAGGAGAGGAGAGCCAGAGAAGTGACCGGGAAGCTCCAGGTGACAAGAGATGTTTGAGCTCAGCTGAGCACAACAGGCAGGGGCAGGGCCTAGCTGCTACAAAGAAGACCTGGTTTAGACAGGACTCGTGTGTGTGTGTGTGTGTGTGTGTGTGCAACAGAACTTGAGCACTGTGTCTGTGACTCACTGTATAACAGGTTATTTTGTTTCTGTTCTGCGGAGAGTGTAAGGCACTCTAACAAAGGGCTTCGATGTAGCTTGTCTTTTTGTCACCCAAGCGGGGACAGTCTGATCATGACGCTGAATGAATGTCTTCATAAATGTGCTGGGTACAGTTAGTCTACTCGTAAGCCATCTGCATAAATTGCCCCGACAGTGTGACCTGCATAATTCCTTCAGGGTGATGCCAGGTTTGAAATATACGCATCTATAACCTTAGACTGCTCGGCAGCAGAGGAGCCAATTTATGGAGCCCGTGTTGTAGTTGGACCGACCCTTCCTGCCGGGTCACCTGGTGGTCACCGTTACCAATGGTCATCCCCGCAAGTGAACAGAGCTTATTTGGTTATATAAAAAAAGAGGTTGTTGGTCCCTCCTAGCCAATTGATCTAAATTGGATAATGGTAGCAAATGGAATTATAAATGGAGTTGGACGTTGTGTGTCATCCATTATCATGTGTAATCAATAAACAACTGAATCTTGAAAATAAAAAGAATCGATGCAGTTGAACTGTGAGACTGACAAAGAAGATGGAAAACAGCAGGACTGCCAAGAGGACAGACAGATCTGTCTTGAAAGAACAGCCAGATCCTCCTGAGAGCCAAGGACGCTGAGACTTCCATCTCACAGACTTGGTGTCAGGAGTGGCCGGCCCCTGGAGAAGGACATCACTCCAGGTCCAGTGCAGGGGCAGCAAACACGAGGAAGGCCCTGGACAAGCTAGACTGACACCGTGGCTGCTACCATGGGCTCAGACACAGGAACGACCGGGAGGACAGTGCACGCAGGACCTTGCGGTGTTTCCCTCCGTGGCACAGAAGGTCTCTGTAAGTCAGAACAACCCAACAGCACCTAACAACCACAGAGGGACATTCCAGAGGACCTGTCCAGCCAGGTATGCTCTCCTTGAGAGTGTCCCCCATGTGCTTGATGCTCAACCACACCCCCCGGGGTGACAGGGATTGGGACCAGCGAGCAGAGCCCACCCCACCTTTGCAGATGCAGTGACCGCTGCCTGGAATGTCCCCAGGACTCTCTGTTCCTTCTTTCCAGAGGCCTGTCCCTTGTCCCTAGAGATGTGCTCTAGGTGGCCCCCACAGTACTCCCCCAGTTGTTTGCATGCCTGTCTCCCCCCAAAAGACAGGCTCAAAACTCGGCCAGGGGATGGGGAGGAGACGGGTCTTATTTTCCTCCAGCTGCCAGCATGTTGCGATACAGGACACATGGTGGGCGCTCCATGAATAGTCACGAAAGACCAGGCAGTCCTCCCGACGTGGGTTAGGGTGCAGCCCACAGGCAAGTCTAAGAGCCCGGCGGCAAAGGGGTTGCCCACGCTGGGCCTGGGCTTGTTGGCCTCTGTGGCGGCAGCCCCATTCCTCGCCCCCCTGGGCCCTCCTGTGCTGGCAGCGAGAATCACGTTCACCAAACCATTCACCCATTTCACCCAGAGATCTGCCTGGCAGCCAGCTGCCCCTCCAGTGCCTGCAGCCAAATGTCTGGAACATTCCCCTGGCCAAGCACAGGCAGGAATCCTAGTCAGGAGTCCAGTGGACAAGGGCAAGGGACTTCCCTTTGGCATGCTCCTCATGGCCCCGACCTTGAGAGCCTTGGGTTCCCAGGGGAGGCCCTTGTCTGACAAGCTGCCCACTAGACCGAAAACACTCTCATAGTTCCTGGTTCTGAAAGCCCCCCTCCCCAGATACAAACAGACCTCAAAAGGCAGCCTCAGGCCTAGGGACCCTCCGCTCCACAGAGACCCCACAGAAGGGCTGTCAGAGTGTAAAACAAACCGTAACTGAGTAGGTGGGGGAGACTCAGCCTCCAAGATTCCATTAAAGGCAGCCCAGACCCCAACATCCTCACAGAAAGGAGACCCCAGTCCCAGCTCCCCACAGAGGGCTCCAGAGGAGAGACTCCCCACGGGCCCTTCCACACTGACCTGGCCCTGGGGGCGCCTTCCCCAGGCTGAGCTGCCGCAGCCGCCTCTGGTGGGCCCGTCCCCCACAGTGCACCTGGGCCTGCGCCGCCGAGTTCAGCTGGATGTTACAGACCTCACAGAGCGTGTAGGAAGGCCGCTTTCTTTCCCGCTTGGGCTTCGGTGCTTCCAGCGGGTGAGGGGGGCATTCAGTAACAGCTCCAGGTGTGGGGGGTTCCTTCTCACCGGGGGGAGATGGGCTCAGTGGCCGCTTCATACCTGAGCCAGGGCAGAGGGAGATGCAGAAGCTGAAGGCTGAGTGGCTGTGAGTGAGGGGTACCAGTCACAGGGATGCCAGAGCCCTATATCCCAGCCGACACTCCTTCCCCACCAGCATCTGGAGATGCCTGCAAGCCAAGGATGGCCAAGAGCAGACAGAAGGCCTCAGTTTGAGCTGCTCACTGTCCTCGAGGGGATGCCAATTCGGAGTGACCCTAGGAGGGCAGAACGGCCCCTGAGGGCTTTTGAGACTGTCACTCTTTAGGGGAGTAGAAAGCCTCATCTTTCTCCCACTGGTGGTTTTGAACTGCTGAGCTTTCGGTTAGCCCCCCAATGCCTAACCACGAGGCTCCCAAGGCTCCCACTTGGAGCTAAGCAGGGTTAAAATACAGCGTGATTTGGAAAGTGGGGGCTCCCAGCGGACAAAGCCCGAGACCGACGATGTCTTGGTGAAGGATGGCATGGGGGTGGGGGGAGAGTTGCAGTGAGGCCAGAGGAGTCGCATTTGGGGATCCTGTTCTCAGCCCCGCAGCGGGCACCATTCTGTGTCAGGCAGCAGTGGGGTGTCCGCTGGAGACGCAGCAGCAGCCTGAGGAGGGCGATTACAAAAACCCAGCCTCCCTGTGCCCGTGCGCCTGGCTGGGTGACATTCACCCACATGCATGGCTCCAGATGCCCCCTGCCACCTTGGCCACTCAGGCTGTGACAATACCTGGCCACCAGGACCTTCCCTGCACCCCATCTTCCATAGACAGCCTTTCCTCCGCAGCTCATTTCTTGGAAAGATGTCCTCCCTGACTCATCTGCCTCCAACGGGCTCTGTTCTGGGGCTGCCCTGCTCCCTTTTTCTGACTTAAACCCTAGTTTTTTCACTTCCTGCCCAAGTCTGTGTGTGCATGAGGTGCGCTTCCTGCCTCCATATCAGACTGGGCCTTCCGGCAGGCAGGGCCTGTGTCCCCCTCCTACTCAGGGAAAGTAAGACCAGGACGAAGTGGGGCAGGCCACGGCCTGTGGCCCTCGGCTCAGATGGGCCAAGTGATGCCATAGCTCTCAGAAGGCCATGCCCAGCTGAGAGCCCGCACCGAACAAGGGCAATTCATCTCTCCAGTCCAGGCCAAGAGCCACCTGCAGGCTCTGAGCCCTGCCCCGGCGCCCAGCCAGCTGCCTGTCATCCCACAGAGACTTCGTGCCATGGTGTGTGAGGACCGCCTTCCACTGGGCCTGGCGGTTAAGAGCGCAGCTCCGTGGGGGCCCACATGTGGCTTGGAGCTCGGGTGGCCTGAGCCTCCCCCTCAGTGGCCGCATCTGCAGATCGGCAGCATGGGGTGATGGATGTAGTCTCGAGCCAGCACCATGTGAAGATGGCAGGACTGCTCCAGAAACCAAGCCCACTGCCAGCAAGTGGGTTCCAGCTCAGAGAGGGCACAACTGCACACAATGCAATAGTTGAATCATGACAAGGAGAGTTGAACAATCATGACCACAATTTCAGAACAGCTTCTCCCCCTACCCACCCCCAACCCCTGGTTAAATCACTCTTAAAATGAGTGGTGTGAAAAATAATAATAAATCGTAAAACAAAATGAGTTGTGTAATCGTCACCAGTGCTAGAGATTGCTCCCGCCCCCTCCCGCAGACATTATTGGCTCCCCCTCCCTCCCCATGAACCCTGGCATCAGGCACGCTTTTTGGGACTTGGGACACTTCATTTTTCTCCCACGGAGCAGCTGGTGGTTTTGAACTGCTGACCTTGCCATTAGCAGCCCAATGCTTAGCCCATGGCACCACCAGGGCTCAGTCATTTGCAGAGGGCTGTACAGTGTTCTCTACAATGTTCAAGAACAGTGTCTTCTTTCTTATCATCATTAACTCCCTGTTTCCCGCCAACCTCCTCTCCCACACCCCAATCAGCCATGAATCCACCGACTGTCTCCATAGGTATCCTGGATACCGCATCCTGGAAAACAGTCCCCCCCCCCCACACACACACAAGCAAGAAAACCCAGGGCTCTTCCATGGCATGACCTAGTCTACAGGAAACACTCCCAGTGTCCTCTAAAAGTCAGCTCATTTATCAGCACGTTCCCGAGTGGCACAAACAGTTAAGCGCTCGACTGCGGGCCACAAGCTTGGCGGTTCAAACGCACCCAGGGGTCTCTTGGGAAAGAGGCCTGCTAAGGTGCTTCTGAAAGACACAGAATTGGCTGGTGGAGTGTGTCAGGTGTTAAGCTGCCTTTTGTTTGTGCTGTGGACACACCTTGACTGCCCTCTGCTGGCCTACCGCTGTCACCGAGTGCCTGTGTGACTGAACCTGCCACTCACTCTGGGCGCATGTCACAGTGGGTGTGGCTGTGCCCGAACCACGGGAAGGGACTGCTAGTGACCATCCGAACTCCCTTCGGGTCTGACCCTTGAGTGGTCTGAGGCGGTCAGAGGTGATGTGATGGCCCCCCTCTGCTATGGGAGGCTGGGGCTGGAGTTGCAGTACCCAAACCCTCCTCCAGGTGATGCTGCAGGCATCTGCGAAAACCGAGACTGAGACCCAGAACCCCACTCCTCCAGGCCAGGCTGCAGGACACCACTCTGGGGAGCCAGGACCATGGCTCTGCGACAGAGGGCACACTGGACAGGCCACTTACACAACGCCTTATGCGAAAGGCCCCCAATGCTGCACGAAGCCCCCCAGGTGACAACGTTCCAGACAGAGGCCACCCTAGCTATCCTCCTGTCCTCAGTCTCCCAGCAGGAAGAAAGTCCCCAGCCCAAGTGTTGGGGGTGGGGGATTGGGGGTGGGGGAGTGGGAGGCAGACAGCCCTGGAGGGGCCAGCCTCCCAGGGAATGAGGTTTTCCTGGCCACGCCTGGACAGCAGCCTGCACTGCTGGGGAGGGGACAGGGCTGTTTTGAAAGCCCAATGCAATTTATGACAGGCAGGCTGGAGACATGGCCCACAATAGCAGACAAACATCTGCCATGCAGCTGATTAAGACACCATGATATACAGCTTCTGGGCTCTCCGGGCCCGCCTGGATTCCAGGCTAATTGTGTCCCCTCAGCCAGGCCACTGGACCTGCGGGAGCCTGCCCTGCCTGACCCAGCTGTCCCCTCTCCAGTTATTCTAGTCGGAGGGCACCTGGTGCCTGTCCACAGGCTGCTGTGAGAGGGCAGCACTTCCTGGTACCTCTCAGAACCAGGGTGACTCACTAGCACACCCTGGTCCGCACACGCGCTCTCTCTCTTTTTTAATCACTTTATTGGGGGCTCGTACAACTCTTATCACAATCCATCCAGACAACCATTGTGTCAAGCACATACGTACATTTGTTGCCATCATCATTCTCAAAACATTTGCTTTCTACTTGAAGCCTTGGTATCTGCTCCTCATCCCGCCCCCCACTCCCCCACCCTCCCTCATGAACCCTTCATAATTTATAAATTGTTGACCGATGATGTCTCCCTTCACCCACATTTCTGTTGTCCATCCCCCAGGGAGAGGGTTATATGTAGATCATTGGGATTGATTCCCCTTTCCCCCCACCTTCCCCTTCCCATGCTAGTATCGCCCCTCTCACCACTGGTCCTGAGGGGTTTATCTGTCCTGGATTCCCTGTGTTTCCAGTTCCTATCTGTGCCAGTGTACATCCTCTGGTCTAGACAGATTTGTAAGGTAGAATTGGGATCATGATAGTGGGGGAGAGGAAGCATTAAAGAACTAGAGGAAAGTTGTATGTTTCAACAGTGCTATACCGCACCCTGACTGGATCATCTCCTCCCCAAGACCCTTCTGTAAGGGGATGTCCAGTTGCCTACAGATAGCCTTTTGGTCTCCACTCTGCACTCCCAAATGACCCATTTAAATTTGTTCCAGGTTTTAACATTTTCCGCTTTCTTTCAACTGAGGTTTTTATCTGCTTTACGTTGTTACGATTGTTGTGTTTGTTTGTTTTGCTTGTAATGGTTTTCTGTACAGTAAACCCAGGATAGGTAAATCTATAGAGACAGTGACTGGGTTAATGGTTCCTTGGGGGTTGGGGGGTGGCGGGAGAAAGATGGGGCTTTCTGTCCTTGTACACAGTGACAGGCTCAGAACTCACAGGAGCCGCTCGACCCTGTCCCATAGGGTCACTTTGAGTCAGAATCAACTCGGTGGCAGAGTTTTGTGTTTGGTTCTGGAGGGCGTGGCAGGGGAGGCTGGTGGAGGGGTGCAATGGGGAGCTAAGCAGGATGAGTATATGAATGAAGAAAATGTTCTAAACGGGCTGTGGTGACATGGTGCGACTCTTCTTGATGTGACTGAGGTACTGCCTTGCAGAACACGTGTGGACGATATGCCGAGGCAATGTTCAACAAAGAGAGTGGGAGGACACCCCAGTGAGGCTGCGAGGAAGGGGGGCAGTGAAGAAAGGGAGGGAAACTGACTTGCTCCAGAAAGGAGCAGGGGAAAGCAGAGAACAAGCGCATGTGTCTGTCTGTCTGTCTGTGGTTCACAGGAAAGGCTACGCCTCCTTTCCTGAGAGAGGGTTTGCAGCTGCGGCAGGGAGGGTGCGGGGAGGCAGCTCCCACCAGAGCTGGGAAGCAAGCTGATGGAGGCCAGCCTTGCCGTTATGCCCATCAGCAGGGAGCGAGTGGATGGAGGCAGGCCTCCCGCACCTGCACCTGTAGCCCCAGGTGGACATGGGCTTCAGGACCCTGGCTCGCCAGGTGCTAAAGTGGGGTTCCTTGCCCTGGGCACCCAGAGAGGGGTGGGCAGAGAGGTTGGACGTGGCAGCAAAGGCAAGGGGCCCTCTTAACCTGCCTGCAACACCCAGAAGGTTAATTGGGAGAGGAAGCTTCCAGGCCCTCCCCCAGCCATTGGCTGGGCATGAAGGGCTCCTTCACCAAACCTCTAATGAGCCCAATTGCTCTTTGGCATGTCCCCCTCATCTGTCAACAGCCATCCCCAGCACCCCCAGTCCCCCAGCCAGGCCCCAGGCCCTGTCTCTGAGAAGCGAGTCTGGCTGGCAGGGCCAACCTGAACCGGTCCCTGGCCTTCTGGGCTTCCATTTCCAGGTGTGAAAGAGAGGGCTAAAGTTTGGGCTTGGCTACGGTCTCATGTCCTTGGCAGTGGCTACGCAGAGAACAGGACCCTACCTTTCTCTCCACCATCCACGCTAAGGAGAACCCAGTGACCGAGCGCTTCCTGTGTGCCACAGAGCCCCGGTGGCACAGCGGTTCAAGCACACTGGCCATTCCACAGGAGAGAGGTGTGGCCATCGGTTTCCATAAAGACCCACAACTTTGGAAACCCCGTGGGACAGCTCTTCCCTGCCCTGCAGGGTGGCTACAAGTCCTAATCGACACTGGGTTTGGCTGGTTTTTCTGGTTCTGTGGGCCAGGGGCCTCACCCGAAGGATGTATGAAGAGCAAGGCGGATGCGTGTGGAGGAAGAACTGCCAAGGCTGAGTGCCCACTGTGGGCGCTGTAGAAACGCTGCCTCCACAGGCCCTACCAACGCTGCGATGCTTTATAAAGGAGGAAGCAGACTCAGAGCTGGGACGAGATGGGGCCTGGGGCAGGTGAGCCCAGCCCCCAGGGGGCAGGGGAGGGACTCCCCCTGCTAGGACAAGGGCAAGGAGTCCAGATCTATGCCAGTCACTCCCAGGGTGGTGAACAGGGCCCCGAGAAGGGAGGTCACCCTCCTTCCCTCTGACCCGGCCACAGTGGGGAGTGTGGGGAGGAGACAGGCCTGTGTGGCCCCGTCCTAATGGAGGGCAAATGCTGCTGGGCCTGGCTGCTTCCCAGGGTGAAGGACAGACACCACCCTCGCTCCCCCAGAGAAACCGCAGACCCCCACCTAGAGGGGTGGGGGGCCTGCGTGGGGCCAGTCCCCACCCCACACGCCTGATTTGTAGCACTGGAGGCCCTGCACCTTGGGTCCCGATGGTGGAAGGGTCAGGGCTTAGGTGGGGGGTGTTTCACCGGCCAAGGCCAAGGCAGCCGTATCTGTCTTTCCTTCTGAAGTGGTAACAGAGGCAGCCTGTCACCTTCTCCTGGGAACTTCTGGGTGGCGGGGATCTCAGGAGGGAGCCGGCCAAGAGGTGCTGAAAGTCAACACTTCAGCTCCAAAGAAGGCCAGGAAGGAGAAAGGGCACAGGAGGTGAGGGAGAAGGATGGTCCAGAGAGAAGGCCACTGTCCCCCCACGCCACCCCACTACCCCCCTCCCCTGTGCCAGTTTGTCCCTGAGAACCTCTCTTTCCTGACACCTCCAAAGATAGGGCTGCCTCTTCTGGGTGGTAAGATGCTCCCCAAAAGACCCCCCCAGCCACTCTGTGGCAGGAAGTCTTTCTTGCTGTCTAACCTGAGTCTCTAGTAGGGACTCTGAGGAGTTGCCTCTAACTTGGTGAGGGGGCAGCCTCAGCACCCCGTTTTCTTGTCCCAGATGTGAGGCAAGCCCTTAGAAACCTACCTCCTGGCTCTGACAGCGCAGCTTGCAGGTGACTCTCACACAACTGTGCCCCCTCATGTGGCTCAGGACCACCGGAAGCCCAGCACCACCCATTGGACTTCACTGCCTGGTCTTCCAGACCAGCTCCCACGGGACACTGCTCCCAGAGCTCACTGCTCCCAGAGCCCACTGCAGGTCTGTGTGCCCCTACCAGAGAGACCAGCCTGAGGGCTGACCCTCTGGGAGCCAGAGGGAGGAGGGCCCAGGGCAGGGGTGAAGGTGGGCACAGATAAGGGGGGGGCATGAAAGAATTCTGCCTCCTCCCCAGGCCAGGAGGCACCCCACATATGCCTGCTTCCCTGACAGGCATTCTGCTTGAAGGGGGGGTGCGGAGTGGGGAGGGGGGATCTCTCAGGCCTGTGAATGCTGGGGTGGGAGTTAGAGGGGCCGTGCAGGTGTGCTCTCTGCCCTCCTCAGAAGACCAGAGCCCTCCCCTCCCCGACTGGCCCACTCTGACCCAACCCTGAAGCTCCTAGGGGTGGGTGGTTTGGGGAGTCTCTAAACTATTTAGGAAAAGAAGGAGGTTATTCCGTCCAGCCCGTAGCCCCTCCTCCTACTTGCGGGGGTGGGGTGGGGGGGTGGAGGCAGGGGGACAGGGGTGTCTTACCTTCCCTGTCCCCAGCGGGACCTGAGACTGGTCCCTACCATCACCCTTATGGCCCCTCCCCCAAGTTTTCAGGTAAGTTGCGCTCTGGTCCCCTGGCTTCCCGCTACACAAAACGAGGGTCCTTCCGAGGAGACACACAGACCGCCCCCACCTCCGCTGCCCGCACCGTACGGGCCCCTCCCCCGGCTGTCCCCGCGCCCCCCCCCCCCCGGGAGGGGAGCCAGCCAGCAGTCGCGGTTCTGCGCCCGCCCGCGCCTACCTGAGGGTCCTGTGGCGCGCGGCCGCGCCCATGGGCAGTGCCGACTCCGACTCCGGGGTGCGTGGCTGGCGAGTACCCGGCTCCGCGCGCACGTCCCGGGGCAGCCGCCGGCTCTGGAGCCCGCCCCTGCGCAGCCTGCGCGGAGCAGGTGCCAGGAGCCGCGCCACCCGGAGCCCCGCCGGCGTGAGGCGGCGGCGGGGAGAGGGGTTCTGGGGTCTCCCCAGCAGAAAGGCTGGGCCCATTGGCCAGGCTCCTCAATGGCCTTGGATGACCAGGCTCTGAGCACCAGGGGGGCCCAGAGCTTGGGGAAGGGACCCCACCAATTGCCACCCAAAGACGGTAAACCAAGCTGCGACCTCCCTCTCTGGGGGACAGGAGGAGGAAGTTGGCATTCACAGGGGCACCTCCTGCGAGCCAGGCAAGAATCTCTTTTGATTTCGGGGGCGGAGGGGACACATGGAGCCTCACTGCTCAGATCAGGAAGCCAAAGATGGGGTGTCAAAGAAGTGACCCAAAGTCACTCTGGAAGGGAGCTCCAACTGCAAGACTAGATTGCGCCCAGGAAAGGGTTCAGGCTGCCAGAGGCCCTGCCTGCTGGGGCTGTTGACTAGTGTGTGGGGCTGGGTGCACAACGCAGTGGGGTGACGCCACCTAGCAGGAGGCAGGAGTAGTAGCATAGATGACCCAGCCCTGCCATCTGTCTATTCCTGGGGAGACAATCCCGGTGGAGGGGGGCCACACTGAATGACATTGAAATAGATCATTTGTATGGAGTATAAATTATCTCAATGAAGCGGAAACACCCCCTCCCCCCCCCCACACACACACAAAAGTAAAGTCCAGGGCTACGATGAGTCACGGACACCATGCCCGCCTCCTCCAACTTGATCCAGTCAACCTCTGTCTGTCCCAGCCCACGTCCTGTGTCTGTCCAGGCAGAACAGCAGTTGCTCAAAATTGGAAGGGATCTTAGCGGTCATCCTGCCGCTTTCACAGGAACTCTGACCAGTCGCCCTCTGGCCGCCGCCTGCACCCTGTGCGCGCCGTGATAAGGAGACGGCCTGGTCGGGGTGGACCATTCTCATGGAAAACTGTGCTTTCCTGAGACCAGCTCCCGTCCATGGTCAGCTACCCCCGGCTGGCAAGGGCTTTCGGAAACTCGAAGAAGCTTCTGTTCTCACAGGCAAAAAACTCTTGGTCCCTGACATGGCCACCTCCTCCGGGAAGCCTTAGAGAATGTGGACACCCCTGCTGGCGCTGCAGTGAAGTGGACCCTCCGCCCTTGCCCCAGCGATCCCACTAGACTGAGTCTTGATTCATTTCTGTCTGCAGAGGGAATGGCAGCCAGCTGACCGAAACTCAGCAACGCGCTGCATCTTGGCTGAACAAATGGTTTCCGGGCATTCTATTCGCTCATGGAATTCTCTCTATTAACATACACTGGCATCTCAGGGTCCTCCTGAGAGCAGAACCCGGAAGAGTCAACTCCCACCAGTTCACCGTGACTGCTGCCCACCATCAGCAGCTGATGTTCTTGAAGTAGCTCTCCACCTCCCGGACCTAGTGCCACGTGATATGCAGGTCCGTTCAGCCTCCCTACCGCCCAGTCCTGGAGCCCTGGGCTCCAGCCCTCCTGCCAGCCCAGCCTGTGGGCATCATTCAGCAGGGCGACAGGTGCCAGCATTTCCCCAGCTTAGTGCCACCCACAAAGATGTGGCTTCACCTAGATACTGAGGAATAACACCCCCCCCCCAAGGCCCAGCGTTGCTCTCAGACTGATCCACACCTTTCTCGATTCATATTACCCACTCAGGAACTGTAAGGAGGCCCTGGCTGGGGCTCAGCATTCAAATACTAAAGGTTGGTGGTTCAAACCCACACCCCAAAGACCTGTCTGCTTTGGAAAGGTCACTCACTGCCTTGAAAGCCCCCCAGAGACAGTTCTGCTCTGATACCTGGGTGGCCGTGCGTCTGAATGGCCTGATGACAACTGTCTGGCAATCCCCCTGGGAGGTCACTAGTGCCCTGCCCTCCTTTGGAAGGAAAGAGAGGCCCTCAGAGTTTCCCGTGTTGGCCCAAGGTCACCCAAAGGCAGTCTGCTGGCACAGTGGCTAGGTACTTGTGTGCCAACTGAAAGGTCGGGGATCTGAGCCCATCGGCTGCTCCGTGGGCGCAACAGTGGCTCCCTGCTTCTAGAAAGAGGGCGCCACAGAAACCCTCTGGGGCAGTTCCACTCGGTCCCTGGGCCACTCAGAATCAGAACCGAGTCACCTGCAGTGCGTTTGGGTTTGCGATCACACACAGCTAGATCGCAGAGTGGGGGGTGGTTGGGATTGGTCCATTTGGGCAGACTTCCCACTAAACCACGCTGTTTCTTATCCCACGCAGCCCTTATCCCAATAGGCTCGGCGGGCCCCCCTGCCCCCAGGATGCTGGTGTGGGGGTGAAGGAAAAAGCAGACAGCCTCTTCCTAGTATGCAGAGCCGGGGGTGCTGCGGGGCATGGTGCCCACAGTCCACTGACCACCTCTTGCTCAAGGAAGGCTGCAGGCCCTCTGGTCACTGCCCCTGCCCTGCCCCCACCCCCGCCTGCCGGAAAAATAACTGTTGGCCTAAATAAAGCCACAGAGTGTCCCAGGCCTCACGGCCCAGTCTCATCCCATGATCTCGTCAGTCTCTCTGCCTGGCCTGTGGGTGGGTGAGTCCTCAGCCCTGGAGCAGTGCCTGCCACACAGAAGGCACATCAGGCTGGATAGGTGGAATGACCCAATGCTCCTCCAGGAGAATGGAGGGGAAAATGGCAGGAAAATCATGGGGGCTTCTTGTCCCACCCAGGGCTGGCTATGTGAGCTTAAGTAGGTTACTTCGCTCCTCTGAGCCTCGGCTGCCTAATCTGAAGAACAGAGGAATTAATGCCTGGCAACATGGCCGAGATGAAGCCAAGGCATGCCCCGTGAATATGGGTGTCATCAACTAGGTGCTCCTGGGCTGAAAAAACACCAGCTAGACTGAATCCCAAGAAGTCACCAAGGCACATAATAGTTAAATTATCCAACTTTGAGGAAAAGGAGAAAATCATGAGAGCAGCTAGGGAAACAAGCAGGCACATATAAAAGTTCCCAAATAAGAATGTTCTCAGACCTATCAGCAGAAACTATGAAGAAGAGGAGAGAGTGGAGTAACATATTCAAAAAAATTGAAAGAAAACAATGCAAACCAAAGAATACTCTACCCAGCCAAATTATCGATCAAGATAGATGGAGAAGTAAGAGTCTTCCCAGAAAAGGAAAAACTCAAAGAATACGTTAGAAGAAACCCAGCCCTACAAAAGATCCTTGCCGACCCAGTATGGGCAGAAGAGCAACACTCACCAAGCATAAGTAAGAGACCGCCACACAGAACAACCTCACCCAGAGGGCAAAAAAGAGAAAACAGACCGCAAGTTGGCATTGACTTAACGATGGAAATAATTCAAAGGCTGCTGAGGTAAGCTTTTTTAAAAAATGCAAAAGGGACATAGGGAAAAAGCTACGGTATACAAACATTCCTGGGGTGAGGACCAGGTAATATGGCAGGGACCAGACCAATCACAGGGGTACACATGGTAGACAACTAGAAAGGAGGTGGGGAAAGGGAAATAATAATAATAAAGAAAAGGGTAGCGGGGGCACACGGCACTGACCCACCCAAGGGGAGGGTATTGTTTATATCTCCACAGGGAAAGAGGGACCAGACTTCAACCCGATGCTCCAAGGTGTGAATGCGACATGCCGGTGTGGAGTAGGGAACCAGTGGAAAGGTCTGGGGGGCCGCCCCCAACCCCAACTACTAAGTGGACACCTGCCCCTCCCCTCAGAAGAATGTATTTCAAAGGACGGCACTGAATCTACAGCTCTGGGAGAGGGACATAACTGATTGGAGCACACGGGAGCAGATGAAGGAGGAGGAGGAGAGAGTGGAGCAGATCCTGACCCACCAGGCCATGAGGATGATCTTTCCAATCAGAGCAAGAGTCCACAGAGAGGACCACATGGCCGGCCCCACTATGAGACATGATGCCCCTCACTGACCCATATCCCTATAGGGGACAACACCAGACACAGTGTGGGAAATGCACCCGATCGGATCCCGCCACACCAAGGCAAAACATTAAGGGGTGCAACAGAACAGCAAAGGAATGGAGCAGCGAGGTCCCAAGGGAATGCTGAAGGTGGACTTTGGGGCCATGGTGTGGGTGCTACCCCAACAGACTGGACTGGAAAACACTCCTAAAGGCCAACAAACAATCCTTGAATTAACTACAAACTTTTCTTTCTTGTTGTTGTCATTGGTCTGTTGTTGTTTTGTTGTATATTATTGCTTGGTTTTGCTCTGTCTTGTTTTTGTGCATATTATTACCTCCGCAGGTCTGTCTAAATAAGATAGGCTGGATGAACAATTGGAGGAGAAAACAACAGGACCGACAGTTCGGCGGGGACATGGGGGAGGGGGAAGTGGGGGGGGGGAAAGGTAGTGGTGTTAATAAACCCAGGGACAAGGGAATAACAAGTGATCGAAATTGGAGGTGAGGAGGGTGTGGGAGTCCTGGTTGGGCATGATCAAGGGTAATGTAACCAAGAGGAATTGCTGAAACCCTGGTGGGGACTGAGCATGATAGTGGGACAGGAGGGAAGTCAAAGAAAATAGAGGAAAGAGCTGGGAGGCCAAGGGCATTTATAGAGGTCTAGATAAAGACATGCACATATGCAAATATATTTATATAAGGGGATGGGGAACTAGATCTATGTGCATATATTTATAAGTTTAGTATTAAGGTAGCAGAAGGACATTGGGCCTCCACTCATGTACTCCCTCAATGCAAGAATATTTTCTTCTATTAAATTGCATTCTATGATGCTCACCTTCCCGACACAACCGCTGAAGACAAAGAGGGTGAACAACCAAATGTGGTGAAGAAAGCTGATCGTGCCCGGCTATCAAAAGAGATAACATCTGGGGTCTTAAAGGCTTGAAGGTAAACAAGCAGCCATCTAGCTCAGAAGCAACAAAGCCCACATGGAAGAAACACACCAGCCTGTGTGATCACAAGGTGCTGAAGGGATCAGTTATCAGGCATCAAAGAACAAAAAATAATATCATTGTATGCTCACCTCCCTGATACGACCGCTGAAGACAGATGGGTGCATAAGCAAATGTGGTGAAGAAAGCTGATGGTGCCCGGCTATCAAAAGATAAAGCATCCGGGGTCTTAAAGGCTTGAAGGTAAACAAGTGACCATCTAGATCAGAAGCAACAAAGCCCACATGGAAGAAGCACACCAGCCTGTGCGATCACGAGGTGTCAAAGGGATCAGGGATCAGGCATCATCAGAACAAAAAATCTTATCATAGTGAATGAGGGGGGCAGTGCAGAGTGGAGACCCAAAGTCCATTTATAGGCCACTGGACATCCCCTTACAGAAGAGTCTTGGGGAGAAGATGAGCCAGTTAGGGTGCGATGTAGCAACGATAAAAAATACAACTTTCCTCTAGTTCTTAAATGCTTCCCCCTCTCCCTACCCCACTGTCATGATCTAAATCCTACCTAGCAAGTCTGGCTAGACCAAAGGATGTAGATGGGAACTGGAAACACAGGGAATCTCCTCAGGACCAGTGGTGTGAGTAGCGATACTGGGAGGGTGGAGGGAGGGTGGGTTGGAAAGGGGAACCGATTTCAAGATCTACATGTGACCTCCTCCCTGGGGGACAGACAAAAGAAAAGTGAGTGAAGGGAGGCATGGGACAGAGCAAGATATGACAAAATGATAATTTATAAATTATCAAGGGGTCATGAGGGAAGGGGAAGAGGGAGGGGAAAATGAGGACATGATGGCAGGGGCTTAAGTGGAGAGCAAATATTTTGAGAATGATGAGGGTAAGGAATGTACAAATGTGCTTTACACGATTGATGTCTGTATGGATTGTGATAAGAGTTGTATGAGCCCCTAATAAAATGATTCAAAACAAAAACTAGGTGCTTCTTGTTTCAGAGACAGGGAGGGCACCCACCGAGGCTCGGAGAGGCGAAGGGACTTATGCAACCAACATTACTCAGCCTGGGAGTGACCTGGACCCAACAGAGGACAGGCATGCCTGGCTTTAAGGCTGTGCCCTTGCCCTTGTCCCACCGAGCCTCAGTCAATGCCACTTCTACAAAGACATGGGATTATTGTAATAAACGTCATTATCAGCAGAGCACCCAGGGCCCCAGCGGCGCAAAGTGTGAGGGGCTAGACAAGGCTCCAGGGACCCCTGCCTCTCCACCTGATTCTCCTGTTGTGCCACAGCCCACCCCGGAGCCGGAGTGAGGGGTGCCCTTTAACTTTGGGCCCCTGAGGGTGGGAGAAGCCGGGGTCAGCCTGTTCCATCCATCAAGGCTCCGTTCCACTCCCGCTGAAAGGGCAGGCTCGCTAATGGGCTTCATCAAGTTCGCTGTGACCCCTCCCCCCACAGGGGCCAGTCTTTAGCCTCCTGAAATAGCCAGAGCCATGTGCCCTGGGCGGCTCCCCACTGGTTGCAAATCCCCCTGAAATCAAATCCCCACTCTACCCGGAGCAGGACGGCACCAGCTCCTGCCGCAGTGCCGGGCTCGGCCAGTGGAACCCTGGACAGTTGTCCTTCACGGTGACCGGGACATAAATCCCCAAAGAATGAGACAGGCACTGGGAACACAGAACCAGACACGGTGCTAATTGGCTTACTTCTGGGCAGGGATGCTGGGGTGACAACAGCCACGGGCCTCCATTTCCCAGCCAGTGGGATAAGGAGGAGGGCCTGCCTGGGTCCCTCCTCAGCACGGTGCCTGGCACTGCCCACCAGTGGGTGGCATCTTCCTAGACTATCCAGTTGTCAGACATAGAAGGGCATGGCTCAAAGTAGGGAGGCCTGATTCATCCAAGATCTAGAGCAGCGGTTCTCAACCTGTGAGTTGCAACCCCTTTGGGGATGGAACGACCCTCTCACAGGGCTCGCCTAAGACCATCGGAAAACACATATTTCTGATGGTCTTAGGAACCAAGACGTTGGCTTTCTACGCCGCACGCTGTGACAAAATGTAGCAATGTAGTTTACTGTTGTTATAGTAAGACTGTTACCCATGCTACACCATGCTTCAAGACAAAATTCATTTATTTGTCATTAGAAGTAAATATTTCACAATATATAATGACATATTGTTTTGTGATTAAGCACTATGCTTTAATAATGCTCAATTTGTAACAACGAAAATACATCCTGCATAACAGATATTAACATGACAATTCATCACAGTAGCAAAATGACAGTGATGAAGTAGCAACATAAACAATGTTATGGTTGGGGGGTCCCCACCACATGAGGACCTGTATGAAAGGGTCTTGGCGTTAGGAAGGTTGAGAACCACTGATCTAGACGAGCTTTTCAAGTACAACACAGTGAGTATGAAGGGCTGGGCCTGGGGCCAGGAGAACGCCCAGCACCCTCTCCCCTTCCCCCATGTGAGGCAGGTAATGGGACCCTGGAGGGCCTCAGTTTGCAGTAATCGGGATGAGATTATCGCATTAAACTTTAAAAGTCTTTGCTCAAGCAGCAGCTGACATCCTTGACTTTCCTGACCTGCTACCATCACCCTCTCCCGGGCCATGGCCACCCAGAGGCTGGACGTAGCCGGGTGGACACAATGGCCTGCCACGGGGGCTGGGGGTGGCTGGGAGTTGTGGTGAGCTGGAAGGAGGGGCCAGCCAAGGGGGACGGTGTGTGTCTGCAGGTGTCATCTGAAGAGTAACTTGGCATAAGACAAGCGTGCACACGTGACGATACTGCCCTTTGTCCCTTCTCATCTCTGAACCTCAATGTCCCCATCTGGGAAATGGGGACAGCGTGAGCAGTGAGCAACAACCACTACGCAGTAACTCCCTTGTCCCAAAGTGGACAGCTGAGCGGATTCCAGAGGAGAACAGGCTATAAAGGGCCATCCCAATGTGAGGAATAACACTGTCATTCGTCACAGCAGGAGGGACAGGGATGGAATACCAGGAAGAACTTCCTCACAGCTGTGCACTGGAAACTGATGAGCAACAAGAAGGAAGGGGCCTCCACCCATTTGATGATCCCCTTGTCCAGGCTAATCCTTCCCCTCTTGTGCCCCATCCTGCTACCCCATGCTCTCCCCCCCGCCCCACCCCCTAGCTCTCTGGACTGGTATCCAACTGGTCTTTGTTGCCAATGTAACGGAAATTATTTCAACCTCCTCACCCAGCTTGGCAGAGCTGCCTGAGGTGTGCGGAAGGGGCTGGAGGTGGAGGGGAGGAGATTGAAAACTGGGTCTCCAACAGCAGGGCTAGCCCCACTCCCCAGAATATCAATTGCTGCAGCGGGAGCCCAGATGGCAGTCAGCTTCCTCGGGGCCCTTCCCAGATCACCCCCGGGAGGAAAGGTGAAAGGCTCCGGGTCTTCACAGGGACCCTGGCTCCCTTCCCTCTCCTTTAAAGAGCTGCATTCAGAAGCTGCCTGGCCGGGAGAGGCCCTGACCACCGGCCAGGACCGGCCCTGAGGAAATGAAGCGCTTTGAGTCCCGAGGACCCACCCTGGTTTCCTGGTACTTTTATCTATTAGTTTGCACAGCAGGATCCCCTCGCCCTGGCCCACCCCATGAGACCTTCTTGAGTCTTCCGAAACCAAACTACTCTTAATTGAGAAGGCTGAGGATGGTCCTGGGAGTTTGGGGTCACCTGGGGCACGAGGGGAGAGCCTGCAAACCCACTGGCTGAGGAGACGGTGGGATGGCCGGGGTCCATGTGCCAGCCAGGGGCTAACTACGGCCACTTCAAGGCACCCTCCTCTCAAATCGGCCCGTGGGTGGAACACACGGGCAGTTGCAACCTGTGAAGAAGGCCTTTCAAAAGCAGCCAAGGGGGCTGGCTTCCCACAGCAGGACTCTCAGACCTGAACTTGGACTCCCTGTGGGGGCTCTGGAGCCCCCCCTTCGCTACCCCTTGGGTCTGTAAAACAGGCCCAGTAGCTTCTCCCCTGGGGCTTGCTGGGAGCTTTAGTAACCCTCTCAGGACTAAATTCCTTACCACTTTGCTATTTTTGTTGTTGAATCCATGTGTTTTCAGTCACGGAAGGCATTCTGAATGAATTTTTAAAAATTTGCTTTGAGGTAATAGGTATTTTGATATAATTAGTGGACACGTGGTTCTGAGAGGTCCCTGGGATTGGGGTTGCTGGGATAAAAACCCCATTTTTCAGATTCATGCAAGTATACAGGCTTCCACCAGATGGCAGCATGCACTCAAAGTGGGATACCACGTTCCCACACACGCTACAGGTGGAAAATAAAGGGGGACACTATACACGAAAGGATTAAGAGATGCTATAAGAAGTGTGTCTCAAAACAAACAAACAAACAAACAAACAAACAAACAAAGAAAGAAGCGTGTCTCTGTGCCTGGCACAGAGCAGAGGCTCAACCAACTTGCTCCATAAACATCTGTTACAACTTGCTTCTGGTAGACCCTTCATCCTGCATTCCCATTGTAAATAGAAGCGCTCAGGGACAGCGTGGGGCTTGAGATCGTGTGGGGCAGGAGGAATGTGCACAGATAAACTCAGGAGCTCAGGGAGGGTGACGGCTTGATGGAGGCAGGTGTTCAGGGAGAGAGTCCCTGAGGAGGGGACTGTTGTGCCCACACCTCGGTAACATAAGGTCACCTTCCTGAGGGGCTTCCAACGTGACTACATTGGAGTCACCAGGAAAGCTCTGACAAGGACGCCAAAGAGCTGGGAGGCATTTGGTCTGGCGCGAGACCAGGATGTCTATGGTGCCCAGGTGGTTCTGATTTCAGCCATAAGACCCCCGACCCTGAAGACTTTCCAGGTACCTGGCTGTATGAGCACTACCTGGGGAACTTTCTAGGCATCCTGGACCCACCCCCAGGGACTCCAATTCAGGGGCCTCACCTCATTCCCAGCAGCTGCCTTTCAGCAAGCATCCAGGTGGTTCTGAAGAGCAGACAGGTCTATAGCTGGGTGGGGGAACGCAAGTCCAAACTGCTGAACTTGACACTAGAGCCTGACTGCATACACTGACCCCAATCACAGACACATAGGATCTCCCCCTCTCCGCCTGGAAGCCCCGCTTCCTATCGTCTGTGACTCCTGCTCACTCTGCTAGGCTTATCAGCAAGCGCACCGACTCCACCCTGTGAGCCAGGAGAGCCTGGCTCTGTGATCGCCCACCGAAGCCCCCAAGCTGAAGCCCCCCAGCAGGGCATCCCTTCTCATGCCCATTGCTCTGGGCTCAGCTGGAGGCCGGGCTCCTGGGCAGGGCGGCCCCTCCACAGCGCCCGACACCCCCCAGGGTACGACATGCTCTTGTTGAACCTCAAATCTACCCAGGGCAGCTGCTCCCACAGTGGGCCAAAGGTGTTAGGATTGCCAGCTGCTTCTCAGGCCCCCTGCTCTGCCCGCTGGGCTGCAGTTCCTCTTTAGAGTTTGACTTCTCCCTCTCCTCTGGCCTGGCCCATGGCTCAAGCCCTGGGGTGGGAGAGAGTGAAGGATGAGGTCCCCCCCACCCAGGCCCCCTTTAGTCCAGGACACTTCTGAAGAATTGAGTCTTCCCTTTTGGGTTGCCTAGGGGTCCCGGTGAGACAGTGGTGACATGTTGGGCTGCTAACTGCAGTCAGCAGTAGAAACCACCGGCCACTCACTCCTTGGGAGAGAAGGGGCAGTCTACTCGGGCAGTTACAGTGTCAGAGGGCACAGGGGCTGTCCCACCCTGTCCTGTAGGAGAAAAATGGGGCTTTCTACTCCTGCAAACAAGGTCAGTGTCAGAGGGGCACAGGGACTGTTCCACCCTGTCCTGTAGGAGAAAAATGGGGCTTTCTACTCCTGCAAACAAGGTCAGTGTCAGAGGGGCACAGGGACCGTTCCACCCTGTCCTGTAAGGTCCCTGTGAGTCAGCATCGACTCCCTGGCTGTGAGTTTGACTTCTGGTTGTAGATGCCTGGCTTAAAGGGCCCCCATCTCTTCCCTTCTGGAAGCAGCATAGTACAGGCCTCCTTCCAGGGTTCAAATCCTACCTCTGCCACTTCCCAGCAGCGTGACCCTCAGCATCTCTGTCCCTCTGCTTTCTAGTCTGTGAACCAGGGATAAAGACGATCCTCCCTCTCCTAGGGGTCCTTGAGGAGCCTCGGCAGTGGAGTGGGTGACAGATGGAGCGGCCGCCCCTCCAGAGAAAGATGAAGAGTTTGTCTCAGAAACCCGCTGGGGCAGATTCACCCGGCCCTGAAGGTGGCTTTGGGTCAGACTTGACTCGATGGCAGGGAGCTTGGTTTTGAGAGAGGGGGTCATGATCGTTCGTCCCCTCACAACCCCTGGTGGCCCCAGGAACACGTCAGGAAATGCCGGGCCTGACCTGTGCCTTCCCTGGCTCAGCTGAGCACTGGCTCGCCCTGGTTTTCACGGCTTGGTTTTTGGCAGCCGGTTGCCAGACCTTTCTCCCTTGTCTATGGCAATCAGACATCCACCTCCCGGGGCCCCGCGTGGGACCAGTCTCCCGCGGGAAGGTGAGGGCGCTGTCACGGACGGAGCGCTGCCCTCAGAGCAGCATGAGCCTTATCCGGGTCAACATGTGGAAGGTGTTTGGCAAGCAGGCACGTGCGAATCACCAGGTGGGCTCATTAGCCATGTTCTGAAACAGTCTCGGAAGGGGCCGAGATGCCTAGCAATCTGTCAACAACCTGGGTCCTGATGAGGTGCCAGGATGGGGGGCTGGGGGGCTGGGGTCCCCATTTTACGGTGACCTGTCAGCTGAGGGTCAGGGGAAGATGACTTGCCTCAGGTGACATTCAAAGCTCGACTTGTCAGCCCTTCTCTAAGCTCTGCCCAACACCCCTCCCTCACCCCCTCACTCGTCACGCGCCTAGCTAGCCCAGGTGGGCGCAGTGCCCATGTGGACAGAGGCCCCTTTGTGCCCCTGCCCAGGGTCACACCCTGAGCTCGGAGCGGAGAGCCGGACAAGTGCCCTGTGTCTGGGTCGGTTCCACCGCCAGGTCCTGCCATGTGACTCTGGGTGGGCTGACCCCAGGGCCGCGCCCTTCCTCTCCCCACCCCGGGCTCACAGGGCATCCCCAACCACTCCCTCTGCTGTTGAGCCATGCGGGATCTCCCAGGAAAACACCCCTGTCCTGGGGCTCCACCCTGTGCAAACTCAGAGTGGCCAGCCTCTGGGGCGGCCGGCGTTGGAGCCGTCTGAAGTCACGTGACAAGAGGCGTCCTAGGAACTGAGGGAGTGGGGATGACACCCCCACCAGGTTCGAACCTACACTTTCTGCCTAAAGTCTGCCTCTCGCACCCACCAGCTGCTCCTCGGGAGGAAGACGGGCGGTCTGCTTCCAGCCTCAGAACCCTCTAGGGACGCTCCACTGTCCCGCGGTCACTGTGAGCTGCCACCGACCGACATCATGACCGTGAGTTTCTATTGCTGGGATGGGCTGCTAACCGCAAGATTGGCAGTTCAAAACTACCAGCTGCTCTGCAGGAGGAAAAGGAGGCTTTCTGCTCCGACGGAGACCAACAGTCTCGGAAATCCACAAGGGCTATTCTGCCCTGTCCTATGGTGTGGCCGGCACTCTGAGCCGACTCAGTGGCAGTCTACCTCATCTTCCCTCACAGGGGCTGTGATGGCTGGTATCCAGTATCAGCCTAAGGTCGATGGCTCTGACCCACCGGGCGGGCAGTGCCAGGGAAGAAAGGCCTGGCGACCACAGCCTAGAACACCCAGTGGAGCAGCAGTCCCACTCGGTTACACTCTCAGGCAGGGGCCATGAGCAGGAATCGGCTCCACAGCCACGGGGGCCGTCTTCCTACCCGCGTCCCCTTCTCTTACCACGCGCCTCCCACCCTGAGGTATCCACGCGGCCAGTGTGAGGCCAGTCTGACCCGGGCACTCTCCTGCTCAGAAACTCCAAAGATATCCCTCCCAGAGGGTCCATCCCTAGCCAGGAAGGCCGGCCCCTGCCCCGCCATCAGCTCTCTCCCACGGAGGAACCGAGATGTACAAAGGACTTCAGGAGTGACACACAGGGACCTCGCTAGAGACTGACCAAGAGGGACCACAGCCAGTCACCCAAAGCAGGATGGGCAGACGGCCGCGGTGGAGACAGACGGGTCAGGGGGCCTGCGACTGCCACGTGGACTGGCAGGCCGAGCCTGGGCTGCGGAACGCCGGTGGCAGTGGGTTCCTTAAGGCATTGTATGATATGCGGATGAAAGGTCCACACAAAACTGTTGAGATTTTTTAAAGAGTTGAAGTAGGAATAAGGTGATAGGTAAATTACCTACATGGCAACCAAACTGCTGACTGAAAAAAAAAATTAAAATGACACAAAAAGCAGGAGCTCGTTTAAACGACAGCAGATGCGAGTGTGTGGGGGGGTCTGAGCCGAGAATGGAGTTCAATCTGGAAAATACTTTTTGTCAAAAGCTGTCCGGGGTGGTCGGTGTGTTCTGGTCTAAAACATCTGAGCCCCAAACGTCCTTGAGGGCAGGACATCGGGGCAGAAACCTCCCCAGTGTCTCCCAGGTGTTTGCCTTCCGTTCCCAGCCCTGCCCGTTCACGGCCTTCCAGCCACACTGGCCTCTGCCTGTGGCCTGAGGACAGTGAACTCTCCAGCACCCGGAGAAAGCCTGTCCTCTCTGAAAGCCTGTCCTCTCTGCCGGCTCCTCTGGGCCCACCACCCCTTCTGGCTGATACTGAAATGCCACCTCCACAGAAGCCTTCCTTCATCACCCGCTCCCCCATGCAGAAGGTGGGTTCCCGTCCCAGCAGTGCCTGTGGTCTTCCCTGAAGTCCCTGTTCCAGAGCCAAACCCAAACCCAAACCCAGGGGCCATTTGGGTTGATTACAGCCCACGGCGAAGCCACTCCACAGGGTGTTCGTGGCCAGCACCATTCAGAAGGGGATCACCTGGCTTTGTTCCAGGGTGCTTTTGAGACCATTGTACGACCGTAACCGAATCCCTTGTGACCGAGCCATCCTCTGCACCCTTTCTGAGGCCCGAAGTCCTCATGGGGACATCTTTGTCACAAGATCGGCTGGTGGGTTTGAACTGCCGACTTGGCAGTTAGCAGTCCCATGCCTACCTGGCAGCCCCACGAGGGTGCCTTGGGTGCCTCTAGGCAGGTTCAAAACACCAACCTTTCTGCTAGTCAGAGAGTGCCTCATTGCTTATACCATGCCAAGACCTTACCGGGCCCCCTGCACAGGTCAACATAGCGTATCGTCCCTGCTCAGCACGCACTGATGGGATGGACTGGCATGTCAGCATCACGAGGGGACAGTGGACGGGACAGTGGAGACATTCAAGAGAGGAGAGGAGGAGAGGGGTGGGATAGAGACGCTCCTACCTTTCTGTGCCCCTTCCCGTCCCCCGTCCCCCGTCCCCACCCCCTCGCTCAGCACAGCACGTGCCAGGAGAGCCCAGTTCAGCAGGAGAGAAACGAAGAGACAAACACATGCTGTACTTCAGTTTTGCCCCTTGGTCAAGGACTAGGTGCCAACTGGCCATCTGCCCCCGCTGGGCCACCCCTTGCAGGTTGGCGCCCGCAGTGGGCTGTTGTCCAGGCTATTTGGGGAAACTTCCTGATCCCCCCTCTGGCTTCCCCACCCCCACCCCTCATCCTGCAGACCCAGAATAGCTGTCCCCAGCCTCAACCAAGGGACATTCCTAATTAGCATCCAGATGGTTGAAACCATCTCTAAACTCTCCTTGTGTCCTTCTTCCCCCAGGAAGCTGCGAACTAGGACAGTGGATCGGAGAAGGAGGTCACAGGCATGCTACCTGTCCCTGGATGCCCTTCCTAGCTGAGGACACTGGGTGGGTCTCAGGGTCTTGAGTCCTTGTCTCTGAAGAAGGAGGGGTGGGGTGGGGGGTGAGGGTGAGCTGTCCTGAGAGCAGAGATGTGACGGTAGTCTATGGTAGCTTTTGCCCACGTGGCAGCGTGACCTGGTCCTGACGAGACCTGGCCATGGCGAGGGAGGAGTCCAGGCTCTGCCAGGTGACTGGTCCTGGATAAGGGGCCTTGACACTCTGTGATCCAGCACCTTCCTAGGTGATGGGGCTGTTTACCTCTGCAGGTGCCCGTAGGAGGACAAGAGAAAGTTCTGGATAAATTGAAGTACCAAACTGACTCAAAGGATGGGAAGTCCCTCGGGTACCAGGGTGACCTTTGTTGTGTGTGTGGGGGGGAGCGTGAGCCCTTAGAGAACTCTCCCTTCAAGGAATCTTTGGGTCTTGCACTGGCCATACCCGTGGCTGGATCAAGCTCTGTGGACGGGTGGGGATGTAGGCAGACTTCTCCTCAGCTGGAGAGCCACACTGTTCTTCATGCCCCTCTTTGGGGAGCCCCGAGCACCCCAGGGGACCCAGCTCCACACACCTTGTCCCAGAACTTCCTCTTCCCATGTTCCCTCCTGTTCCTCTGGGTCCTATCAGCCCTCAGGTGACAAGGGAGGGGTGGGGAGAAGGGAGGAGGCCGGGGCTAGGGCTGGGGCTGGAGAAGAAGGGTTGAGACCTGAGACACAGAGGGCAGAGAAGCCTGGAGGCCTGGGGGTGGGTAGGGGGGAGATGGGGGTGTGAGGGAGGGCCGAAGGGGGCACGGGGCCGGGGGCGGGGGGAGGCTGGAGCCAGGCCTGGCCCCTTGCCTGGGCATGTGAAGTGGGGGGAGTATCGGAGGAGTTGGTGAGCACTCCACCCAAGGAAACCTCCATCAAATAAACAAGCAGCCAACACAGGGCTTCTGTGCAGAAGGCCAGCCCGGCGGGGGGAGAGGCCTTTGAACAGGTCGTGAGGACCCTGGCCGCTGGCCGGAATGCTGGAACAGGGTGGGGAGCGCCCCGGTGGTTTGGAGCAGGAAGCTGGAGCCTGGGGTGGGTGGGTCCAGCTTGGCTCTTCTAGGAAAAAGAAAAGTGTCGATTCAGCCCCTCTGGTCCACGCCTCTTCCCCAACACCCTTTCCTCGGCTCCAGGTCACGCAGGTCAGCCAGAGAGACAGACAGCCTCTCCTGGCCCAGCACTCTCAGCTCCAGCCCTGCGGCAGTGCTGGGACCCTGGGCCCTGGCACCAGAAAGCAGGCAAAGCCCCAGAGTTCTGACATGGAGCGCCCGGCACGGTGGCAGCGCCCAGGTGCTCGGGCTCTGTCACCAGGGACACTGGTTGGCCTGTGCCCGGGGCTCCTCTAGAGCACAGCACCTTGAACTTTGGGTCATGAAAACTTTGAGCGCACAGAAGGACCGAAACATAAATCGAGCTCAAAGGGGTCGTGAAGCTGAAGTGTTTCTGGCAGCGAGGGCCCACGCTGCACATGTACAGGGCCTGCGTGGGGACAGGGTGAGAAGCCTGGGCCAGAGCCCCCACGGCAGAGAGGGAGGGCGGTCCAGAACGACAGACAGACACACCCCTGCAGTTAGAGACACTGCCGGTGAGACGTGACAGGGACTGAGATGACAGAGAGAGACAGACACAGAGAGACACGAAGAGAGATGAAAGAGAACCTGTGTGAGAGACAGACAGAGACAAGCAGTAAAAGTGAGGAGAGAGAGAGAGAGAGAGAGAGTGTGTGTGTGTGTGTGTGTGTGTGTGTGTGTGTGTGTGTGTGTGTGAGAGAGAGAGAGAGAGAGAGAGAGAGAGAGAGAGAGAGAGAGAGAGAGAGAGAGAGAGAGAGAGAGAGAGAGAGACAGGAGAACCACCCCGGAGCAGAGACGATCACACAGAGACAGAGAAAAGGGAAGACAAGCCTGGCGGAGGCAGCAGGGCAGACGGGACAGGAGGCGGGTGGTTTGGGGGCCTGGGCATGGAGAGCATAGGGTGGGGAGCAGAGACACAGCGGTGGGCACAATCAGAGGCGAGGAGCGGAGCGGAGCTCACAGAGGAGGACAGACAGCCCAAGAGGAGGCTCAGGTCCTGCAGACACTCCCCCAAAAGACCTGGGGCTCTGTACCTGGGTGCTGTGGGATTTGGGGGATCTCCCTCCCAGGAGGGCGGCACTGCAGTTTGCTGTGCCCGACGCAGAGGCCTGCTGGAGACTGGCCCCCAGCCACCCTCCAGTAAGCCAACCTGGAGCCACTGGGGCTGGTGGGGTCACCTTAGGTGAATGTCACGGCAACGGATAGGGCAGGGAGGCCCCACATGGCTGGTGTCATCAGGGTGGGTCTGCCAGGGCATCCCCGGCCCAGGCTGTACCTGGAGCAGTGCTCAGGGGTGAGAGAGAGTCGGTGGCCAGGCAGGTGTGTGTGTGTGGGGGGGGTACCTGTGAGCAAATCTCCAATCTCATCGGGCACCTCAGATCACTAACAGGATCACGGTGGCAGGTGAAACCCTCAGACAGCGCAGGCTGATGCAGGGAAGGATGTACAGACACACACGTACGCACATGCAAAGCCACACACCTCTCTTCTGAACAGGTGGCATGCCCAAGTACCCCAGGGCACTCATGACCACCAATGCTGATCTCCAGCGTCTGGCCATCTGGCCCTTACTTCTCCCCACCCCAAGTCCAGCATCCAAACTAAGGGGAGACACACCTTGCAGACACAGCCTATGCCCTCGCAGGAGGGACAGGGGAAGAGACGAGGCCCTAACCCTGTGCTCTCAGTCTAGCTCCCACTCCCTGCTGTTGCTGCAGCCCTGCTCTGCCCTCCTAGAGGTAGCAGGGGCCACGCCCAGGAGATGAGCCACGCCTCTCCTATCCCCCTTCTCTTGCATCTCCGGACATTGAGAAAAATTGTCCCAATTTCAGGATGGAGAATGAGGTCAGGAGACCCCTGGGGTTCTGCTTGCCGGTGACAGCTGGCAGTCTTCATGCCACCTTCCTGGCACAGAGGAGCATGTCCTAAACCCAGTTTTAAAGGGGAGCTGCTGTCTTGGGAAGCAGGGTGAAATGTCAGCCAAATGGAAGCTCAGCTGTCAAACCCAGCTAGCCCATCCTGAGCTGGGAACCACGAGGTCAGCAGTTCAAACCCATTTGCTGCTCTCTTGGGGAAAAGATGAGGCCTTTTGCTCCCATAAGAATTCAGTCTTAGAAACCCTCCCTGTCCTATAGGGTCGCCTGAGTCCCCATTGACAGGATGGCAGTGTTTTTACATTCCTTTCTGAGGCCCCTCCTTACATCTGCAGGGCCCAGGGCAAGAGGACCAAAACAGACCCACCTGCCTCTCTCTTAAGTATTTCAATGTCATAACTCAAGCTGGCAGATAAATAAAGTATGTTCTCACTTCTCACCTGAAGCCCTGGTGGCATAGTGGTGGGCTACGAGGTGCAGTTCAGAACCACCAGCTGCTCCTCGGGAGAAAGATAGGGCTTTCTATTCCCATGAAGTGTCCCCGTGTCGTACACAGTTACTATGAGTCGGCATCAACTGGATGGCAGTGGGAGAAAGTGAGAACCTTTTACCTTGACCAAATACACCTTCAGGACCACCTGGCAGCCTGGGTTAAATATAAATCGGCGTCACTCCTTGGAGAGGTATGCCAACAGCGATGCAGGCTAGGGAGAGAGAGGCAGCTCTCCTGAAAGTCCTGGATTTTCCTGGTGCTGGAAGGGGGCATACACACACACACACACACACACACACACACACACACACACACACACACACATGCCTGAACAGCCTGCCTGCTCACCCTGACCCCTTCCATACGCCCTGCAAACAGCCATCCCTCTCCAGTCCTGAGGGCAAGGGAGCACATCCCAGGAGCAGAGTCTGTCCTGAGGAGAAGAGCCTTTGGAGACTCAGAGCAAGCTGGAGACCCCTTGGGCAGAGACCCCCAAGTCAGAGGCATTGAGAGCACAGGCTCCTGGAAGGCTCAGTCCCTCCCCCTCAGCCCTGTCCACTCTTCTCACCCCTGCAGGAGGGATGTGCTAGGAGCGCCCCTTAAAAGCGCTCTGGGCAGGGCCACCCAGCCTGCCAGGCCTTCCCAACAGCCTCCAGGGCTCAGGCCCAGGCCTGGAGCTGCCTTTCCATGGGAGGACAGCTCGCAGTGTCCCCAAGTGGAACTCTCAGCTACTAGTCTCTTCCTGGAAATTTTTTGTGTGGCTTGATCCCAATTTCGGGATTTCTGGAGGTGGGGAGGGCAGGGAGGTGATGACCATGAGCCTTTTTTTAGGTTGGGTCTCTAAGCCAGAGCTTGTTCCTCTAAGACTTCTGCTGCCACTGGCCCCTGCCCTACAGTGGGGACTTTCTGCATCCCAAAGATGCAGGCGGAGGCAAAGGAAGGAGGGGCCCTGGGCAGCCAGCCCCAGCCCAGACAGGGGAGAGCCAGGGTCCGGCAGGAGTCAGAGGGTGAAGGGCATCGCTCTCTCTGAACAAGTCTGCCCCACCACCCCCAACACAGACACACACACACGGATGGGTTCTGCTGCCCCCCACGCGAAGGGACGCTTGTGCTTGCTGAGCCTGCTCTAGGTACCAGGCACTGTGCTAAGCACCCGACACTGACATGCACAGTCTCGCTGTCTCCTGCCAGCCTCCCTGTGAGGTGAGTTCTACTATTACCCTCATTTTACAGGTGAGGGCGCAAACGCAGTGAGGGGGAACAGCTTGTCACGCACGCAGCATGCAGAGGAGGCAGAACTCCAGTCGAGCTGACCCCAAAGCCCACACCCTTTTCTTCTACAGCAAACTGCCTCCCAGAAGCACGAAACTGGCACAGACGCAGAAGGAATGACGGTCAGGCATGAGAAAGAACTTCCCGACAGTGCTGGTGTGAGTAGTGGGGGCAAGACAACGGGCTAGTGAATCTAGACAGACAGTGCTGCCAGCGCCTCCTCCCCACCCCATGTCATCTGTCTGTCCAAAGACTTGTGACTATCTCTGGAAGCTGGGGAAGGCCCAGGGGGTCTCAGCTGGATGCAGATGGCCCCATCCTGGCCTCCTTCCACCCTACTGTCCAGGGTCCCCAAAGGCTGCCGTGCCTTAGTGGCTCAGAACTCTAAGTGTCACATCTGAGCTGGCGGGCTGGCAGCTCTACCTACAGGAAGTTTCCCTTGGAGGTCCACCGAATGGGTCCCTATTTCTGCAGCCAAGTTCCAAATCCCAGGGCACAGTGCGCCTCAAGTCTGTTTGCTAAGAGCACCTGCGTGATCCCTTCTCTCGAGACCCCCAGAAGACCTAAGCAGTCCCCAGCTTTCCAGATTCCCCAGGTCACTCGAGCCTGCCCCCATGCACCCAGTCCTTCACAGACACACAGGAACACCTAAGGGTGCCTTGGGCTGGCGCGCAAGCTCTGTGGCGGTTCCTAGAACATTTGCCCACAGGACAGAGCCCTCTGAGTCACCCATCTCTCCTGACCCCGCGTGAAGGACTTGGATGAGGCACTCCCCAAGTCAAGGAGGTCTCCTTGCCCCGTCCCCCTCCCTTCTCACCCCCTAGACTTCCCAGGCTCCTTTCCCAGCCGGGTCCTTAAGACACAGTGTGGTCTTTTCACACCGGAGAGTGCTGCACGTTCCCCAGACGTGAGCCACACCGCTAGATGCCCAGGTGGGTCTCCTTGCCAGGATCAGAATGTCCTTCTGGCCCCGGGGAGCCAGAATCGGTCCGACGGGCTGCCTGGCTCTCTGTCTTCCCTCCAGGTGCTCAGCGGGGACCAGCCCGGGGCGTCGCAGACTTACCTGCTGGGGCAGAGACGAGCCCGCGCGCGCCTACCGCCACCTGCTCTCTTGCGCTCCGGCGCAGCGCCGGCGCGGCTGGGGACCGGCAGGGGCGGGGGGCTGGATCGGGGGCGGGGCCTGGGCAGCCGCGGTCAGCCCCGCCCCACCCCATCCCTGGGTCTCCCCAGGTGGGGCGGGCCAGCTGATTCAGGTGGGGAAGGGAGAGGGAGCGCAGAGCCGAGCAAGGAAGGCAGGACACCTGAGCTTGAACCCTTTAGGATTTGTCCTCCTGCAGGCAGTTGCCAACGTGCCTGGGGCCATCAGCAGCGCTGGGGAGCCCTCTAGAGAACCTCCCTGGTTGCTGAGCTCCCCTAGCATCTCAGCTACCTCCTCAATGAAGCGCTCTCCCCCAGCCTGGTGGGGGGAGGGGAGGACACAGGACCCCCACCCCCTCCACCACCCAGGCAGAGCCCCTGTCCAGTGAGCACCTGAGTGTAGAGACAGAGGTGTGTGTGTGTTGAGGGGCATTATCCTGTCTCTGCCCGAAAACTGTCCCCCCTTCCTTCCCCCCCCACCCCCCACCCCGCGCCGGTTCAGGTCTCTCAGCTGTCACCATTTAGCCCTGGAATGACAGGCGCCCAGACTCCGTGTGTCCAGGCACATTCAAGGCCGCTGAGTTTAGCACCCTGGGCCCTCTGCCCCCAGTCGCTAATTTTATTGACCTGTCAAAGGCACGTTGCTGGCAAGGGGGGATAATTGGGGATGAAATGAGCAGATGGGGCCTGGCAGTAAGGGGGAGAAGGGCCACTCCTGGTGCCAGGGTCAGGGGACACGGGGAGATGAGGAGGAGGAAGGCCCTAGGAAAACGAAGTACACATCTCTCAGGGCTGGGGGCTAAGAAGACTGGTACTGTTGTTATATTGCTCAGAGGAGGGACCCCCTGAAAATACGATACTTCGGGTAGAGTGGGGGTGACGATGCAAGAGTTCCCATCCACCTGGGGCAAAGCCAAGGATGCAGCAGGAGAGGTCAGCCGGCGGGAAGGACTGGCAGCCTGCTCTCTAATCTCTGCCCTGTCCCCTCCCTTCCTCTTGAAGGTGACTCCTGCCTGCTGGGTCTCTCAAAACGCAGAAATAGTCCTTTCCCTGAAGAATCAACCAGACCGTGCCTTCCTTCCTTGAGAAAATGAGGACAGAAAATCTAGGCCCTTGCTACTCCCCTCCCCCCACATGCTTACCTGAGCTCCCAAACCCACCCCTCACACCCTGGACCCCAGCCCAAGGAAGTGGACCTAGGGATCAGAGAGGGGTACTGGGGGCTGTTATGGGGTGGTGGGGGCAGGAGTGTCTCACATTCACGATGACCTCAATTTAGATCTTTGACGTTCTCTCCTAGAGCGGTGTTACAACTTTAATATTGAAAATCAACCCCAAAGCAAATGAATGTATGGGGAGGGGCGGGAGGTCGGGGCAGGGCACAAGGAGACGGTCCTGGGTGGGGATGATGTGTGCGTACCCTCTCCCTCTCATCCCTACAAACAGACCAAACTGCAAGCTTGAAATGCTCCTTTATTTACTGTTGACGAGCTACACGGCGTGTAACCTATCCCGTGCCCCCTCCCCGTAATAATGTTTGAGGAATGTCAATCAATGGGAGTGACATGGCAGAAAAGGGCTGACTAAGGTGAGCCTTGGCCTCAGGTCCCTGTCCTCAAGTCTCCACCCCACCAGTGTATCAGAAAGAGTCTGTGTGGCTGGCTGTGGAGGGGGGCTCAGCGAGAGTCCCTCCCCCAGCTGGCCAACCCACCCCTGAGGTTTTCTCTGTAGCTGGACAAAGATTCAGGCAGGAGGGCCCTGGCGCCCTTTGGCCTGAGCAAAACTAGCAACTGCTGCAACTCTGGTGCCCCCTGGAGCCCGAGGCAGGCCCTGCAGCCCGAGGCAGGCACTGCAGCGAGCAGGTGGTCAAGTCAGTTCAGGGACAGATCGGCCAGCGCGTTGGCACAGTGCTGGGTGTAGTCGAAGGCAAGCACGGGGAAAGGCACGCGCGACCACTTCTTGGCCTGCAGCCGCCCCTCCGGCGTCTCCAGCAGCATGCTCTGGATGCGGAGCACGGGAAGCTTCACGGATTTGTAGGTTATCTGCAGACCCCAGGCCTGGAGGTGGACAGCATGCAGGGTCTGGGCTGCTGCCCACAGCTGGGTTTCTCTCCTCAACTTGGGGCTTCAGGAAGAGGGGAACCTACATCTTTCATCTCAGACTGAGGGACACCTCCCCCATTGCAGTGAGCCTCCCAAGACAGGGGCTGTACACCACTCTCTTCAGACCTGGGGCTCCTGAGAGGGCAGACAGACAATCCTGAAGGCTCCTGGGGCCGGACTGTCTCCCCATGCCACTGGGAGCGCCCCGAGGGCCGGGCCCCCTCCCTCTGGGGACTGGGCACTGAGGGCACCTACCTCCCCACAGTTCCTGCAGCTGATGGCGCCCTCGGGCCGCCAGTCCTTGAAGGCTCTGTGGATCTCCACAGGTTCTGGGGAAGCGTTGAAGTAGATCCTGGAGGGGAATGGGGTGGCCGCATGGGGGAGCCCTCATGGATCATGCTCCCCAGAGCTTAGGTCCCCTCCCTGGCTGAGCCTACTCCTGGGCTTTGAGCCTTCCTGCCTCCTGGAGTCAGAGACGGAAGGGCTTCCCAGAGCCTGGAAGCCCTTTCTTCAATATAGCTGCTGCCTCCATCCCCAGCCCACCTGCCAAGTCCAGGCCTCAGCAGGAAGATCCCTGCATGCGACCCACCCGAACTGGGAATCCCTGCCTCGCTCCTGATGCCCACCCCCAACCCATCCTTCTACCAACTGCTGGGTCATCTTCAGACCCGTCAATGGGCTGCACGTCCACATCTTCCCAAAGCTATCATTGTCTTCTTTCTGAACCGCATCATCTATAACCCCTTCCACTCAGGTGGGTGGGTGGGGGGACTCCTGTCTTTTGGCCTGCCCATCCTTATCTTCCCACCACTGCCCTCTGGTGGTGCAGGAGTTAAAAGTTATACGATGGGCTGCTAATGGCCAAGTTTGCAGTTCAAAACCACCAGCAGCTCCTTTGGAGAAAGATGGGGCTTTCTACTCCTGTAAAGAGTCACAGTCTCGGGAACTCACAGGGGCAGGGCTACCCTGTCTACCCTGTCCTGCAGGGGATGAATCGGCATTGACTCGAAGGCAGGGACTTTGGTTTTGAGGTTTGATCCAAACCCGGGATCCCATCCTTCACGATCCAGATGAAAGAAATGTCACCTCCTCCCAGGAGAATCTCGGGTTTGAGTGTCCTGCGCGCAGAGCCTACGCACAGCAGGTACCCAGTTGAGGTATTTAATTTGTGAACAGATGGGGCACATAGGTTTTGTGAGGGGTGGTGGTCACCCCATAGGGCAGGCCCTGGGCAGCCAACCCTTCTTGAGGTCCCCAGAGAATGTGGGGCCAAAGGATCTAGTGCCACTTGTAGCCCCTCAGCATTTGGTCTCCTGCCTTCTAGCGTCCGCTCAACCACCTAATGGCTGTGAACTTGGGCAAGTCACTTAACCTCTCTGGATGGGTCTCACTTCCTTCACCTGTCCAGCAGGTGGTGATACAGCGAGATCAGGGCTTGGCAGATGCTCTGTAGCCTCCCAGGCCCTCCAAAGAACTGTCTTAGGAGAAGAGCCTCAGTCCCTCGCCCCACCCTCCTCCACCCTCCTTCCCCAGGTCTCACGAGAAATTGGGGTTCACATTGACATGGTGGGAGCCCTCCACCTTCCGCAGGTCACTCCCGTGGCCCACAGCCACCAAGCAATTGATGCAGTAAAGTCGCACTTGCTCGGCCAGGAACTGCTGCCGCTGGCGTGCCTGCAGCTCTGCTCTGGCTGCCCGCCTGAACAGGGCTGACTGCTGCAGTTCCTGAATCTGGGGAGAGGGGGCATGTGGGGCATGAAGGGGGTCCGAGGACTCCCAGATTCCTCAGATCATTTCTACCCAGAGAGGAGTTTCCTGGGCCACCCGCTCCTCCCCCACTTTAGAGAAAAAGCTTAGTGGTGTGTAGACGAGGCCACCAGGGGGACGGTGGAGCCTTCCCAATGAATCACTCCCCTCTTTGGAGGGGTTTCTACAAAGCCGCAGCTCTAAACTGGCCAGGGATCAGATCACCCAGGGGTGGGGAGGCTGAACACACAAGCTATAATATATATATTTCGTTTTGCATAAGTTGGGACATTTTTGAGAGCAAAAGAGGGCATGGTTAATAACTCTGCGGGGCCAAAAGGTCTACTCAGGGCACAGCCTGGTGAGGGTGGACCCTGGTCGCCCTGCCTCAGGAGAACGGTTGTGAAATCTGCTTCCCAAAGGCCTGTGGGAGGCCCTCGCAGGCAGAGCATCTGGTGACAAAGGTGGATGAACCGCTCAGGCCCAGGTTTGTCCCCAGGCCTCTAGAGGCCCAGAACAGTGCCTTCCCTGGCAGCGCCACCTGCTGGCCCCTCCCACCCTTCACTCAAGCCCTGCCCAGGTGGGGAAAGTGGGGCCAAGCTAGTCTCAAGAGGGGCTGGTGCGTAGCTCTCAGCCCCCCACCTTGCTCGGGCCCGCAAGAGGCCCACAGACCTTGGCCTGGTACTCGGCCTGGTCCATCTTCTGCACCTCGGCCACGGCCTGCTTCATCAGGGCCTCCAGTTTCTCGTTGACCCGCTCCCGGCGCAGCTCCCGGCTGCCCTCGGCTGCCACAAAGGAGTACACACTCTGATCAGCCCGGGCGCGCCCTCTCGACTGAACCATGGAGATCTCGTTGGTCAGGAGCCCGTAGCGGACCACCGCGTTGCATTGTGGGATGTCCAGCCCTTCCTCTGCCACGCTTGTAGCCACCAGGAGGTTCAGGGCACCCATGCGAAACTTCCGGATCACCTCTTCCTGGTCCCTCTGGGGTGGGAGATGAGAGAGGGAAGAGGGTCCTGAGGAGCGCACAGGCCTGCTTGCCAGCCCAGCCTCAGCTCTTTTACTCACAATCTCAGCCCCTCCCCCTGAAGGCCCCCAAAGAGCTCCATCATTTTTCCAGAGCACCACCCAGTCCCCATCCGTCTCAGGGGCCCCCACAAATCCTTTCCCTCAAACACAGGGTCTCTCAGGCCCTATACTTCCCCTCCCAGGCCCTCAATCCCCTACCCTGAAGAATCACAATACCCACCTCTTCTCCCTGGGACCCCCAAATGGGGAAGGGGGCGGCCTTGGGCACTGAGCGGCTCAGTGTTCAGTCTTCTCCCCAAGCCCTCTACCCTTATACTAGGGACATTCAGTCCCCCTTTCCCAGGGTCTCCCTGTCCCCTCCCCGTCCTTCTTTTCAGGGAATGTCCCCAGCCCAAGCCCGCACCTGGGTCATGTGGGGGCGCTGGCTGCTGGTCCCTGCCCCAATGAGCATCTGCGCCCTGATGTCCAAGGTCTGCAGGCCGGGCTGCTGCTGGAGCCAGAGCAGGAGGGAGTGAGCGCTCTGCCGGGTGCGGGTGAAGATGATACCCCGAGAGTTGAGGGGGGTCGCAAACTGCTTCTGCAGGATCCGCTCCAGCACCTTCAGCTTGGGGTTCTCTGGGCCAAGTCTTGCCAACTGGGTCAGCTCGTTTTTGTGAGCTGCAGGGATACCAAAGACAGAGGCAGGGAACCCTGCTTGAGTGAGGGTGGGTTGGGCATGTGGGGCGGGGCGTGCAGGGCAGGGTGCAGGGCAGGGTGCAGGGCAGGGTGGGGACGGAGACAAGCAGCTCTGGAGGGCGTGACAAGACTGAGCAAGGGCTCTCTCGGCTCTGCCCCATCGTCCGTTTTGCCCCGCTGCAGCCCTGCTCTAGGTCCTCTCCTGTAGAATCCCTCGTCCACAGAGTGCAGACCCGGTACCCTTCAGCCCCCCTCCCACACTGACCCTTGACCTTTTCAACCTGGCTTCTGGCACCCAGAGGCGTCTCTGGATCTCAAGTCTCTGCCGGCCTCCAAGGTCACCCACCCTCTGACCATTGCGTTCCCCAGTCTGAGGGACTTTCAGGAGCAGTTCCAGCGAGGGGATTTTGTAAAACTCTTTGCCATGATGTGCGTTCGCCTTTGCATCTGTGCAAACCTTGAGCACGAAAGCCCCCACCCCGCCCGCACAAAACAATCAAACTCACAGCCGCCATCCAGTCCATGCCGACTCATAGTGACCCCTAGAGGGCAGGGTAGAACTGCCTCTGTGCAGTTCCGAGACAACCCTTTCGGCCAGTAGAAAGCCTCTTCATTCTCCCGCGGAGCAGCTGGTTTCGAACGGCTGACCTTGAAGCTCGTAGCCTAACACGTAACTCAGTTTTTTGTTACATCCACCACCTTGACTTTGGTCCCCAAACCCGACTCACGGTATCCTCGGCCGTCCTGCCCTCCCTGGGCCTCACCCTGGAACTGCGCCAGCAGCCAGCGCTCGGCTTGCAGCACCTGGACCTTCGTGGAGCACTCCCGGTTGTAGAAGTCCTGCAGCGTGGCCAGGGCATCCTCGGCGCGGACCGTGTCGTGGATGAGCAGCGAGTCGTTGTAGCGCCGCAGGTGGAGCGCGTACACTCGCTGCTGCTGGAAGCCCTTCTCGGCCGCTGTGCGTAAGAGGGCCACATACCAGGCTCCCGCCGGGCCCCGCCCCTTCACGGCTGAGCCCCGCCCCTCAGGGCTAACCCAGGTAGAGCCCGCCCTTGGATACAGGCTCCGCCCCTGCTGGTCTCCTCACAGGCAACCCCTCTCACCAGTCTGGCTCAGCTCCACCACCTGCTGCTCGTACTTCTGGGTCCCAAAGTCTCGGCTCAGCTCGGGCAGCTCCATGTGGTCGTGGACTTGGTCCATGATTTTCTTTAGCAAGTCCCCAAACGGGTCCTAGGAGGTAGGAGTGAGGGCATGAGGGGGTCCCCACAGTCTTGGGAGTGCTGACAACTTACCCCCCACCTCCTGTGACTCCGCTGCCTCTTGGCTTTACTGCCCCCCTTTTATCACCCCCAATGTTATTTTGTTGCTGAAAACATACAGTTACAACCTACTTGTACACCAATCCCAGTTTCTACGTGGGCAACTGAGGCACACGGATGGCATTCTCTTAGTTGTGGGTCCAAATGGACTCCATGGCTGTGGGGCTTTTTGTTTGCTGCTTCCACGGATGATGCGTGCTTGGGGGTTGGGGGGCTCTTGGCTCTGGCCTGGGCTCAGTGACGTCTCCTCCTTTCCCAAACCTGCCAGGTCAGACACCCGCAGGGGACACACAAAGTGCCCCTGCTTCACGGTTGGCAAAGCCCTGCACGGGGCGTCCAGGGTCCGGACCCCACTCCAGCCCCGCCCCGGGCACCTGGCTGCGCCGCTGGCAGAGGTCATACTCTTTGTAGGGCTGTTGCCGCTGTTCCTGCAGCTGGGGCTGGTGTTGCTGGGGTGACATGATGCACCAGGTGTCTAGATTGGCACAGAGCTGGAGGCAACAGAGAGGGGTACACTGAGATGGCAAGGCGTGGGAACAATGGGCTCAGCTTTGGGGCAGGGCAGGGGATTCGGTCCTTCATGACTATCCACGGCTACCACTGAGGGACTGCGAATGGAGCTGGGAGGAGAGGTGAGCTGGGCAGCCTGGGAGTGTTTCGGAAGCATGGAAAGGACCGGAACCCTGAAGGATGGAGGATGGAATGCAGTGCAGAGAGGTGCGACAGGAGCACCTCTCAAAGGTGACATTGTAAGTTTCTCTCCAATACGTCAGGGACAGGTAACTTGCCAGGGAAAGTTCAGGCGGAAGCAGCAGGAAGCACAATGGTGAGAACAAACCTGCAGAGCCTGAGGAAAGGGAGAGGGAGAGCGCCCAGGGGCAACCTCTCAGGGGGTGTGTGATTCCAGCCAGCCAGTCTCGGCTGGCACCCCCCCTTGGACTGGCACCCTGTTGGGGGCAAGTGTCCCCCTCCGGCCTAATCTGTCAGCTGGACCTATCCAGGATACAGGATAGTCAGTCGAGGTGAAGTGTGAGTGTGGTGGAGGAGGTAGGAAAGGAAGCACGAGGCTGGAGAGACAGGTTGGGGGCATACGTCACTGCAACGCTCTGAGCTAGAGTGAGGAGCTGATTTGGCTAAGAAGCCACTGGACGCTGTTGCTGTGTGTCTTAGGAGAGGAAGGGGCCAGCCCTGCCATGGGGAGCCCAGGTAGGGGAGTGGGGCCTGGGTAGGGTGGTCAAGGAGGTCCCTGGTGGGCCGGGTTATGGGAAGGCCAAAGGACCGGCTGACCTGCAGGATGTGGTTGACAGCTCCATCGAAGGTGGAGGCCCCACCAGTGCCTGGGGAGGCGGTGAGCCCCAGCACCTGGGGCAGGTTCCTCACCCTCTGGAGTTTAAGTTTCAGGTACTGGCTCAGGATGTTGTTGTAAACGGTGTCCTTGTGTGTGTGGTGACACTCATCCACCACGAGCAGCGAGAAGTCTGAGGAGGGGCGCAGGAGGTGGTGCCGAATGTGAGCGGCATATACAAAGCTCCTCCTCCCATCAGCTGGTCCCAAGGCATTGAGGCAGGATTTCAAAATTCTCCCCTCCTTCCAACCAGCCAGGAGGAGGAAACCTGCCCTGCGGGGATGATGGATACATTGTATCCATTAGCAAACTGAGGTTCTCAGGAAAACAAGTCAGTGGGGCTGGTTTACTGCCCCATTAGGAAACTGAGGCTCAGCTGGGGCGTGTGCCAGAGCCGGGCTTCGCCAGTGTATACGCTAGGGGGGCCCTGGGGCTAAGCAGGAGGGTCTGCCCTAGCTGCTTCTCTCCCCACCCCAGCTCCTACCTGTGAGCTCCACGTGCTCTTCTTCCTCAGAGCTGGTCAGGGCCGTCTGCAGCAGCTCAGCGGTGCAGATGAGCAGGTCACTGCTGCGGGCCAGGTGGCCGAAGCCGGCCCGTGGCCCCATGTCCCCGCTCAAGGTTGTGATTGTCCAACGTCCAGCCAGCATGCCACTAAACTCCTCCCGATGCTGGGTGACCAGGTGCACCTGAGGATGGGGAATGAGGGGAGAAAACTAGTATTATCCGCTAGAGTTCTGGGGAGGAGGCTCGGTCACCCCAGGACGGGTAAGGAACTGGGCTGGGGTAGGTGAGCACAGCTGCTCTGGTGTTCAGGAGACACCAGAGGAGTGGATGCCCCCAGAAGGGAGGGCGGGTCACTCACCCTGTTGACCAGGACAACCACCTTGGCTCGGGCCACAGTCTCTAGATGTCTCTTGGCCACATACGCTGCCGCCCGGGTCTTGCCGGCGCCCGTGGGCAGCCATATGATGATATTCTTGCCCCGAAGGGCCGGCATGATCACCTCCCACTGGTAGGATCGCAGCTCCATTCCGGGTAGGGCAGGGACAGCCCCACGGGCCCTTCTTTCAACTGCCCCTGGGAACCCGTGGCTTGCTCTGCTGGAGGCAGGACAGGAAAACACCTTTCTCTGCCCAGGGCTATTTGCCTTGAGCCAGGAGGGCAGCAGGCCAGGGCACTCCAGCCGCCTCCAGGAGTCTGCTTTGGCCGAGAGGGAAGGGACAAGGTCGGCCCTGCCTGGCCCGGGTCTCACCTGCACCACCCGGCAGGCAGGGGCAGCTCTGCGGAGCTCAGCCGGACGCCGCGGGAGCTGAGCCGAGATAGGAAGTGGAAACTGAAACTGAGGGGCGGAGCCAGAGCCTGCCCTCCAAGCCTTTCCCAGACTCTCCCGGGTGCGGCCCCTGCCCCCTGGGGAAAAGCTGCAGGATGGGGGTGGGTGGGTGAAGAAATGCTGCCGGTGAGGGTGCCACTCTGTGCTCCCGCATCCAGCTACGCCCCACCCCACCCCCCCGTGCCATCTTGGAGCCAGTTGTGAGCAAGCCCACTCGAAGTCAACGCGGCCCAGCTGAGCTGGTGCCGACCTTGGGGACACGAGCAGGACCATGTGGTGGGCTTGATTGCACCACCACACCCGGAAGTCTCCTGGCCCGTGAGGGGCCCAGGGTCAGCCTGGGAAACCCCCAGGAAACCATCACACGCAGGGGGAAAAAAAACCCACAAAACTTTATTGTTCCCTCCAAGGGAAGAATGCCAGGGAATGACTGGTCCCCATGCACCCCCCTCCTCCGGAGGGGGGGACGACGGCGACGACAGAATGACAGACAGTACAGAGGGAAGCGTGGCCCCTTCAGTTGGGGTTGAACTGACCACCTGGGAAGCCCACCCACTCAAGCCCAAGCCATCACTTAGTCCCAGCCCTGGAGAAATCAGCGAAGTCGGGCCAGGATTCAGGGAAGCCCCAGCTCTGGGGGAGCCGGGTGAGGCGTCGCCCCGGGGCCTGGGCAGGGGGTGTCCTCTGGCCCTCGCCATCCTAGAGGGGCGGGGCCCGGACCCCGCCCGGAGGTCAGAGCCGGGAAGCGGGGGTCACACCTGCAGGCTGTGGGCGGCCGCATGCCCAGGAGGGCCTGTGGAAGGAAGAGGGGCTGGGTGGCCCCTGGCTGGAGGGTGTGTGGGGAGGAGGGGGTGACCCCAGGTCCGCGGCCAGGGGCTACTTGTCAATGAGCCCCCCCTCCTTGAGCTTGAAGTAGAAGAACTTCTCCAGGGCGCTGGCGCAGCGGCAGTACTCGCTGTCCGGCGGGTTGTACTCCCGGCAGTTGGCGATGACCCGCTGCAGGTCCGCCACGAAGAGCTTCCGGGTCACGTAGTAGCGGCTGCGCAGGCGCTCCGTCATGGTCTTCAGGTCTGGGCAGCAGGAGACAAGGGCAGGCCTTCCTTACAGGCCCCCAGCTCCCCGAAGGGCTTTCTCAGGCCAGGGGAAAGGCAACCGAGGGGCTGGCGGGGGAGTCGGGGAATCTTCGGGCGGCGCCACAGAGCCCACAGGCTCTAGTTTCCAGAATAGATCTACCCACTTGGAAAACGGGCAAGGGCACGAACAGCCGGCGTCCAACGGCCGGCCAGCGAGCCCACGGGAAGGTGCTCTGCCCACCGGCGAGATGCTCCAACGCAAAACCGAATCGACGCTCGCTCGGCTCACCCCGGGCGGCACATGGCAAGCGACGGAGACCGGGCAAGTGAGCCGCAACCGACCCCCGCGATGCCAGTGGGCACCTGGGAGCCTCGGGCACTGCTGGCAGGGCAGCGCAGTGACTGCTAGAGCACGAGGCTTAGGGCCTGTGCTGTGTTCGGGCCAACAGATGAGCCTGCGAAAGGAGCGGTCGCGGTCGCGCTCGTGAGGGGTGCACATCCCAGGACAATCAGCCCCATGAGCTCAGGAGGGTGGCACGACCCGAGGGCAGTGCAGCGGAGCAAGTGGGGTAAGGGACGCTATGCGCAGACGCGATGAAACAGAAAGCAGGGGTTGGTGAAAGGAAAGCGGCACCCGCTGCAGACTAACAAAGTTTAAACAAAGCGCGTGAGCGACCCTAAGATTCAGCCTTTGCCTCCTGGGTACGGGCAGACCCGAGAACGACTGGGCGCGGGTGAACAAACGGACACGGGCGCACTTCTGTTCATGAACAAAGAAAATGAAGCCCTGCAGGTGCCCAGCAACAGACGACTGGGGAAGCCAGGTGTGGTGCCCCTGCCCATGGGCTACTCAGCCACGCGTCACACATGGATGATCCCAGGGGGCATGGTGCGGAACCAGAAGGACAAGTATAGTGTGACCTCACTTTCCAAAAGTGACAAGGGTCGTCAGATACAGTGGTGGGGTGGGGAGGGGTTCACTCTGTAGACGGCTGTCACTTTATTTAGGGTGATGGGAAAGGGTGCCTTGAATGAGAGCGGTGTGTGCAGTTTACCTACCCAAGGTAATGCCCACTGGGCTGTATTGTATACACACGGGGGTGCGCGTGCAGGTGTGCACACAGGTTTTGGAAAATGCTGTTAGAAGTGGCGTCAAAACATCAGTGTGAACAAGAAAATAGCGTGCAACATCGCCACACATGCTTGAAGCCCCCTCATGGATGGGGGTAAGTGGGCATTATTACTAAATCATAGAAACCCTTAGTAAACAAAGCTATCAAAGCGTGAGGCGATTGGCCTGCTTCCTCCTCCTGACCCCAGGCCAGAGCTCTTGACGGCATCCACCTGTGCCCGCAATGCAATGCCCCTCAAGAAACAGGCTCAGGCCTGGGGCAGCCAAAAGCCGAAGAAGAAAAGATCATTGGAGACAAAACCTTTGGTCTAAACAGAAAGGAGAAAAGCAACGGCCGTTGAGCAAGGCTGTCACTCAGCCAGTTAAATCCGGTCACAAAATCCACGTCAGCACAATGTGACGCTGAAATGAAATGGAAGGAAGATGACAAGAAAGAATGACAGGAGCCAAGCGAACTGCTCAAACCTGTAGTTGCTACTCCCCTCCCGCCCCCCCCCCCCAAAAGTCAAGGTGCAGGTCCCAGATTTGTGTCGTGTGCACTCCTAAGCAAGGACCGCACAGGCAAGGGGAGAGAGGGAAGTTCTCTCGTGACTGGACGCTGGTGAGGAAATGAGAACCGGAGAGTGTTTACGTGGAAGCAAGGGGCACTGAGCTGGCAAAGGGTACCCTGGAGAATCGGGATGAGGAAAACAGAAGTGGCAAACTAGAAAAGAAAAAACCCACAACTCAACTCATGCGCAAGCATTTCCTCGAAGCTGTTGAAAACAAGTATGGCGGGTTTGGGGTACGCCCTGGAGGAGGGAGAGGTGTATGCGCCGGTCACGCGCGCCTTCCCTCCGATTTGTGTTGACAAAGGACAAAATGGAAGATGAAATTTCATAAGAAGAGCCCATGGAAAGAGAGTGTTCTGTCCCCAGGTCCAAAGATGGCCCAAATCCCTCCGGAATCTTTTCTCGCAAGGAAAACACAAGAACAGAGGGATGGACTTGAGCAAGATATGGAACAAATAAAAACCAACTTCAAAGCAGGGCAAGGACTATTGACCCATGGGTGTGAGTGTTGGCATTTCATCCTGAACTGCTTGGTGGTGGTGGAGAAGCAGCAGCAGATCATGCCCGTTCTCCCCGGGAACAAGAGGTGAAGAGGCCGAGGGCCCTGTGGACATAATCGACACAGGTCTAGGCCTGTTTATTCCAAGAGATGTGATGAGACAGGTGTTAAGGTGGACAGTCTTAGAGCTTCGGCACATATGCTTCAGAAAAGGAGGCCGGGCAGAAATGGGGAAATAACTGATTTGGAAGAGGAAATCGAAGGGAGGCACAGGACAACGGAGCCATTGGTGCTGTTCCTGTGGATGAAAATCTTTTCACTGGAAGAAGAATGAAACACATCGGGTTGGGGAGCATGACACCGAACAGGGTAACAAACAAAATGACATCAGCTCAGCTTGAAATGGACATAGACTCCATTAATTTCTCTACCTAGAATTCTTCCACAGAACGTTCATGGACCGTGCTGATTGTGGAGGGCTAACCCTCTCCAACAAAAAAGGAAAGTTCTCCCTACGTCTTCTCTCCTGACTTTGACTCTCACACTGAGTCCAGAGGGCTCACGAGCAAGTGAAATAGAACTTCATTTAAGAACAGGCTCGGCTGTTGTAACTGCCCACGCCCGTAGGCAGTGTAACTGCTCCTCCGACCTTTGGTTTTCACTGGGCATGTGAAATTACAAGGAACAAGGTAGATCTAAATAGAAGACCTCTTTCATTACAAGGGGAAAAAAGTGAAGCTGGTGTATGTTCTCCTCCATGGGGGTCTATAGTTGGGCGCTTCATCCTTCCGACAGGCGTGCCCCGCACTTAGATTTCCACGTCAAGCCCCCCGTTTTGCATCCTGGGGGCACTCACATGATATTCCTTAAATGTAGAGTTTGGGGACCATACAAAGGGTCTGAAGGGCAAAATGGGTATAAGGTGGGCGGGATAAGATTTCCCAACAGAAATCCTTGCTGTCGTTGACGAATGAGTAGGTGCCTGACTAGCGGTGATGGGGGAAAATTCCCCAGTGCCACTCTCCGGGCCCCTTTCTCTCCAAGACAGCTTTCAGCTGTCTTAAAACCTCTTCTTCATAAGCCCCCTCGGGTTGCCCTGTGTCCTTCGAGACTCTACCCGAGATTACAGCTTCAGAGCCCTCCCGAAACTGCTGTCATAAACTTCTTTGCTGACTGACCTTCGTGTCTTGAACTTAATTGCCCCTCGAAGCTGCTGATTTGATTGGTGGGCCATTTTTAAAGAAACTCTCTCGAGCCTGAGACAAGTGTATTAGCGGGAGGACCTGTCTGCTGCCACTGTCCACTAATCACAGACGCATGCACATGTGTTTTGTTTGGAATGAGCCTGTGCGGGTATGAACTGAAACCCTGGCAGCTATACAAGGGGGCTTCAAAATGTCCGTGGAAGCAAGGGAGGGAGAGTTCACAGAATTTTCCACGCACGTTCTGAAGCCTGCTTCATCTAATTTTATAACCACCGCTGCCAATATCCATGTGTACGCCCGCATGCATGTATGAAATGTGTGCGTGTATGTAAAGGTCATAGAAACTGATCCTCCTTAGACATGAAAAATCAGCTCACAGGATGCGTTGGCTTGGTTTGAAGACTCAGGATCGTAATCTCCTAACACCGCTCGCCACCTGGCGTCACGTAGTTCATGAAGTTCATAATCGACACCCTAGTCTGGCAGCTAGTGTCTGAGGTCTTCAAAGCTGGCAATTGGAGTGAACTATTTGAATTCTATTTGATATTCGAATGCTACGCCAATAAAACTGTTCAAAACAAAACTTCCAAGTGGCTGCCTGGGATGCTGATGACTACTGGCCTCTGTTTGTCTGGAGAGAAGAGGAAGAAGGAAGAGAGAGCAAGAAAGCCAGAAGGAAACCATAGAGTCAGAGACGGGACCAGTGTCCACAGGAGCCATGGATTACCCTGAGACCCGGATGGTGCCCGGCTCCCATTCTGTGTTCTAGTCAGGACCTGGATCCATGGCTCCTGATGGAATGGGCGGTGTGTGAGTGGGGGTGGTGGTGGTGGAGGAGGGGTGCAGATGTAGAACAGAACTTCTCATCTTTAAAAAAAATTAGTCTTAACTGGACCAGTGAGTGAGGAGGAATCAGTTACTCAGGGATATGCTTGGAGCCTGGAGGTGACATTTTTTTCAAGTCACCACTCACCTACATAGGCAGCTGGCTCATAACCCCTGAGTGCTATGCGCGGACTAAAAAAATTGCCTGTATATGATCCTTTGCTCTCGTCAATGCTGGCTCAGAGCCACCCGGCAGTACCTCCTCACGGGAGTAGAAAGCCTCATTTTACTCCCTCTCAGAGGCTGGTGGTTTCAAACTGCTGACGTTGTGTGGTTAGCAGTAACCCACTACACCAGCGGGGTGGGGTGCCTACAGGAGACTAGTGGTCAACTACTCCCAGGACGCGCAGGTGCACAGAGAGAACCAAGCAGGACAGGAACAGGATGGAGAGACACCATGAAGAAGATGTACAACCAGTGCCGAGGACCAGGCGGACCCTGGAGAACGGGGACCTGTTTTGCTGTGTGCCTACCCACCTAAAATACAGTTACACAAAAAAAGGGGAAAAAGTGGTTGGCGGAAGGAGCTTTAGTTCCCTTGGGGTGGGGAGTGGGGCTGCTGGGGAAAGTGGGGTGGGGTGGACAGGGAGAGGTGGGAGGTGGGAGGTGGAGTGGACCAGGAGCAGAGGATGGAAGAAGGGGTTGGTTGGGAAGCTGTGTGCTCACCGATGGGGAAGCGGATGACCTCGTAGTAGTCGGGGGCCTCCGACTTCTTCACAGGCTCCATGAAGGGCCAGGCACTGGGGTGCGACTGCAAAGAGATGAGCCGGGGGCAGGGCCACTGAGTCCCACATCCAGCCTCCGCGTGTCTGCCACCCTCCCGCCCCCTCCCCCCCAGGGAACTTGGTCTCCCCACCTTGATCTGAGCCAGTAGGTTCTTGAGGGCTGTGTAGAGCTGGTCAGGGTCTTTCAGCTCCTTCCTGCGGGGAGAGAGGCCACGTCTAAGGTGCCTGGTTCCCCCTCTCCCCCGCCCCTGCCCCCGCAACACTCACCCCTTCTCTTTCCCCAGCGGCTTCCAGCCTGTCTCACCTGGAAAGTGGGGAGCAGGGAAAAGGTCACTAGTGAAGCCTGTGCATCGCCCGCTCCCTGGGGCGCCCCCCCCCCAAAAACGGAGAGCCTGCTCACGGATGCCTGGGACACTCTCCACAGGGATCTGCCGCACACCCTCCTTGAAGCAGCTGAGCCCAGGGTAGACCTTGCGGATCTGGGCCTGCTTGCGCTCAATCAGCTTCTTGATGATCTGAGGGAAGGCAGGAGGGGGGTGAGGGGCTAGCTCATCCACAGCGGGAGAACCAAGGCTGCCCAGTTCTGCCCCCTCCAAACTTCCCCAGAGGCACAGCAAGAACCCCCAAGGCCCAGGCCTGTCCCCATTTGCATGGGCACACGTTCACGCCAGCGTGCTCGGCGCCCCGCACTCTCAGGAAGCCCTGTGGACGTGCCTACACCCCAGCACACACACACAACCTCTTTCTGCTTCTTGATGATGTGGGACAGCTCCGTGTAGGGGATCCGGGGGTTCAGCTCACACTCCATCAGGGTCGCACCCTCGTAGTCCTTAATGTAGCCTAGGTAGCGGCTCTTGGGCACCTTGATGTCCTTGGAGAAGCCCTGCAGGTGGGTGGATAGGACCCCACTCTCAGAGCCTCTCTCAAAAGAGCGTCGGCGGGACGGTGGGCGCCATGTTCCCACCCCCCTTGCACACGACAGTGGCACTCCGCACCCGGCGAGAAGTTTCTGGCTAGTTGTCCCTTCCCTACTCAGCCCTGAGAACCTTCCAGGGGTTTCTCTGCACCCCGCACCCCCGCAGGGCCCTCCTTCCTCTGGGCTGGTATCCAGAGGAAGCCAGGACTTCCCTGCACGTGGTGCGAGGGGAAGCGAGGTGACGCCCACCTCGTCCACACCAGGGGGCTGCGCAGGCCACCCCGTCCACGGGCGGGTGGACGAGGCCGAGGGTCACCTGCTTTTTGAAGTAGCCGATGGCATACTCGTCAGCGTAGGTGAGGAAGTAGAGGACGTTGTGTTTGATGTGGTACTCCTTCAGGTGGTTCATCAGGTGAGTCCCGTAACCCTGCAGGCGAGGAAAACCGAGGGGAGCAGGGGGCCCCGCGCCAGAGCAGGGGCCCATTAGACAGGGGGGCAGGGGCAGTGACACCAGCTCCCAGAGGAAGGGGATGGGACAGGAAGGAAGTCGAAGCACAGGATGCTAGCAAACCAGCACTTGCTCTGGGCCAGGTGCGGTGCCTGATGCTTCACAGCCTTGCTCTCAAGTTAGCCTGAGGAGGGGCCTGCCGCCTCCATTTTACAGCCAACACCTAGGTATGGGAGCAAACCTGTCCCAAGTCAGGCAACAGCCACAGTGGGGCCAGGGGCAAAAGCCATGTAGGTGTGACTCTACACCAGGAAGCTGGGGTGCTCAGCTAGGTCCCAGGTTCTGGGCCACAGAAATAGGGGTGGGAGTCAGGGGAGGGGCATTGCCAGGAGCCTGCTAATCACAGCATCTGAACCCCAAAGAGACACTCTTGTCTCCCACACTTCAGGATATTTGGGGTGGGGGGGCACCAAGAGGTCTTTGGAATCAAGCAACCCTGGGTTATATGTAAAGCCAGAGACTAGAGGGAGCCCACACTAGCTGTGACCGAGGGCAGAATCTGGGACTGTCACCCTGTGGGGGCTGATGTACAGTAACGAGCTCCCCAGGTGTGCAGGCGGTCTTGGCATGGAGGGGCAGGGCCATGCCAGGCTGCTGCAGCTGGCTCTGGGCCTCCATCTGACAGCAGGGGCTCTCTCCAGCTGTCCTTCTCAGAGGCACAGCTGCCACCTGGTGGGCATGGGAGGAATGGTCTGGCCACCCCAAGAACGTTCCACACTGGAGGGGTCCAGGGGCGCTGTGCTCACCTTGACCTGCTCGTTGGAGGTGACAGCACAGAAGACGATCTCTGTGAAGCCCTGGGTGGGGAACATGCGGAAACAGATCCCACCGATGACCCGCCCGTCCTTGATCAAGGCCAGCGTCTTATGCTTCCTGAGAGGAGAGGACTGTCACACCGTCAACCCGGCCACCACAAGCTCCCCTCAACATCCCCGCCGCCCGGGCCAGAGCCACACTGCAAGGGCTGAACCGTGTGGGCCAAGACTTCCCAAAGCCTGGGGAGCAGGGGTAGTGGGTTTATTCAGGGGACTGTGAACTGCTAGGTGCAGTTTGAAACTACCAGCCAGTCTGAGGGGACAGAGGGGCTTTCTACTCCTGCCAAGAATGCCAACGTCTTACAGACCCCCAGGGGCTGGTCTACCCTGCCCTAGAGGGCTGCCATGGGTCTGAAACCTCTCAAGGGCAGTGCGTTCGGTTTGGTTTGGGGGGGGGGCGGTCAGGGGGAGGTGGAGGGGCGGCCTGCTCAGGGCCCTACTGGAGACGCACGGGTCGAAGACGAGGCGGGCAATGTACTCCTTGGGCATGCGCGGCAGCTGGTGGGAGAAGACGTTCTGCAGCCCCACAAGCCAGAGTAGGACGCGCCGGTTGGCCTTGGGTGCCAGCGAGTTGCCGATGACATGGAACTCGATGATGCCCCGGCGCTCCTCCAGGCGGGCGGTCTCATCCCGGGCTGCGTTGGCTGACAGCAGGCTGGTCTGGGCACCACAGGGCGGGCAGTGAGCCCGGATCTCGGACCAGTCAGGGCCCCACTCGCCACGCTCCCCACGGGCTGCCCACCTCGGGCCCCAGCATGGCGGCGGGGTCGGTGATGGTCAGCATGACCTCGTTCACCAGCTCCATGGGGATGTCACCCATCACCCGCAGCCGCTTGGCATCCTCTAGCGTCAGGTTCTCTGGAAGCTTTCTCTTCTCGCCTGCTGTGGGCGGGGGGTGGGGCAGGTTGGAGTGGCAAGGTCTCTCAGGGGCAGTGAGAAGAGTGGGGGACAGAAGTTCACAGTCATCAGAGGTCAGGGGTCATGTCCCCACCTGGCATGGGCTCTGTCCCTCCGGGGTCCAGACTCAGGGAGCTGTTGCTGCCCCCGCCGATGGTGGGGCTGAAGATGGGGGTGCGGGGAACGACAGCCGCGCTGACGGTAGCTGAGACAGAGAAATCGGGTAGGGGCTGGTGGCTGGACAGGTGTCTCAAAGGGACCCGCCCCGCTCACCAGGGTAGCAGCCTTCCTGCCTGCCCAGCACTGCCACTTCAGCACCTCTCTGCCCGGGGTGCAGAGCTCAGCCTGCAAGGCAGACATACCAGGCCTGGGCACCAGCTGCGTGCCCTCTGAGGGTGGCATGGTGAAGCCGGACTCCCAGATCGGAGAGTTTGCCCCATAGATCTCCTCCTCCAGCATGGACAGGAATCTGGGGGCGGGAGACACACACGCTTAGCCCCCTAACTCCATCCCTCCAACCAAGGTGGGGCCCTGGGCCAAGCACCACAGTGGCAGGTGGCTGGGGAAAGAGACAGAGGAACTGGGAGTCTGAGAGAGCAGACACCCTCTGCCTTCTGGGAGCACCTGAGTGGCGGGAAGAGACCGTTCTTAGAGGGCTACTGCCTGCTGTGGGGGGCCGCAGGGGGAGGAAGACGGGGACCCCGGGCCTCGGCCTTCTCAGTGTGTGGCCGGGCAGTCGCCTTGTTACCCTGGGCCCGTCTCCTCAGGGCCCTGTTGGCAGGAGGAGCACGGGAGCACAGCCCGGCTTACGGTGGAGCAGAGGGAAATGTGACAGACGAATGAGGGTGGGCACCGGGTTCACGTCAAAGGGAAACTCTGGTTTCTTGGGGCGCTGCTTGGGGAGGGCTTCTGAGGCTGTGTCCAGGTCCTGCAGAAACTGGTCATGTCTACCGTGCGCATGGGCAGAACAGTACCAGCCCTCAGGCAGGCCCCTGGCACCCCCAGACTAACGGCACAAGGCAAGCAGAGTTGGTGGGCCGGGGTCAGACTGCCAGGTAGACACCCCGATTCCAGAAGACTCGTGGAGAGGAGGGGGGAATCACCCAGGAGGCCTCCCCAGAAGAAAGGAGACAACGGCAAGGACTCTAACGTGGGGCCGAGAGGCCGGAAGGAGCCTTACTTGGGGAAGTGGGTGAGGATGAGGGTCCTCTTTTCGGGCACCAGCTTGTCCTTCTCCACTCGGAACTTTTCCAGCAGCTGCCGGCGTGTAACGGTGAAGATGGAGCGGAGCAGGCTTCGCCCGAACACGTGCGTGGTCTCGTAACGGGGGAGGCTATCGCAGCTCTGAGGGACGTGGCAGTAACACAGCCACCTGTGGGGGCAGGGGAACCACTCAGCCCAGGCGGGCCCAGCACCTTTCTTCCCATGACCGCCCTGGCCAGGCCTACCTGGTGTAGTTGACCTTATAGGTTGCTACATCCTCGGCCTGCGACCGCTGCCGGAACTGGGCAGGCGTCTCGAGTTTCCAGTAGTTAAGGCAGAGCAGAAACATCTTTGAGAGCTCGAACATTGTCTGCCGCTCTCGGGGAGCCAGGTGGCTGAACTTGTACTGCACGAAGTTCAGGACACCCTGGGAAGGGGAGACACAGCAGGGCTGGGGCTGAGCAGCCAGCAGGGCGAGGCTCCCTCTCTGCGAAGAGAAAGGCGCTCCCCCCACCCCCCCCAAAGCAGCCTCCCTTCTCTGAAGCACTCTCAGGGCCTCAGCCTGAGGAGGGTGAAAAACACAGGTGGGCCAAGTCTCCACTTAACCACAGTCCCTGTCTCACCTGCTCAATATTAGGTTTCTCAAAGGGGGGGCTGCCCAAGGAGCCCTCCACCACGGGCCGGGTCATCTGCAGGATGCATTTCCGCAAGAGCTGGGGAGAAGAGGGGCACAGAGCAACCAGTCAGCAGAGCTAGAGCTGCGAAGACCACCTCCTCAGGCCCTCCCCACCAGCTCACTCTCTCCTCCCAGGCTCCTTCCTGAGGTGGAAGCGCACCTTGAAGAGGTAGAAATACACCTGTTTGGTGTCCGTGTCCTCCTCCTTGTGGACAGACATGAACAGATTCTCTACGTCTACCACCATCCCCAGCAGCCGGTTTATCTCATCCTCAGACACATTCTCCAAGTGGGACACGTGGTCAGCTGTTAAAAGGGGCAGGTGGCAGGGTTGGCAAGGCTGGGCAGATAGATCTCCGGGGTGGGGGTGGGGGGCGGGGGCTCCTTCCCTCTTCCTAGCCAGCCAAGGAGCACCCTTGGCCCCTGTAGGCAGAGTGACCAGCCAAGGAGTCTGGCTGCTCTTCTGGGTGGCCAGACTTCCTTCCGTTTTGGGATATATACACCCCCAACCCAAGCCCTTTCCAGGAGTCTGGTTCTTCTGAGAGGAGGCTTTGTGGCACGGCCACCAGTTCACGCAGGAGCCATAGGCCCAGCCCTCCTCCAGGTCCCAGGGCCCTGCTTGCCTTACCCAAAGGGTGCTCACAGCTGCGACAGAGCTCGCTCAGGTTGGCAGCTGGCTGCTGTAGGTCCATTCGGGGTGCGGTGGGAGGCTTGGGGTTTTTCCAGCCATTACACTTGCAGGTTTCATTGGCCTGAGGCAGACGGATCAGTCAGGGGTCCTATTCCTAGGCTCAAGCCGCCGCTCCGCCACAAAAGCTTGCCTGCCCCCATTCCCCCCACCCCAAGCCCTGGGACGCCCCAGACCCCGCCCCTTTCACCCCAGGCCCCGCCCCCACCTTGCAAGCCGAGAAGACCCCTAGTTTCTCAAGCTTCTTGGCGCGCGGCAGCCCCCGGACTTGCGCTTTCCTCTGGCTGGCGCGCTGCTGCTGACTCAGGCCAGGTCGAGCCGGATCCCCCCCGCTCCCGGTCCCCCCACTTCCTACCCCGGGCCCCCCAGTCCCTGTGCTCCCGGCTGGGGCTGCAGCTGGGGCGGGGGCGGGTGCCGGAGTGGGAACTGGAGCGGGGGCCGAAGCAGGGCTGGGGGCAGGAGTGGGAATTGGGGCGGGGACTGGAGATTGAAGGGGCCGGGGCTGCACGGCCGGGGCCGGGGTCGAGGCCTGGGAAGGTTCCGCCATGGCCTCCCCCGCAGCGGAGCGCGGCGCTCCCAGCCCTAGGGCCGCATGGGCAACCGGCATTCAGTGCGCAAGCGTCGCCGCGCTGAGGCATGCTGGGAAATGTAGTCCTCCATCGCTAGTCCCCTGGGCCTCCAGCTTCCAGACTTTTCTGTACTGTCCGCTGGACGGAGCAGCAAAATGAAGCCTGTGAGCGCAACCCAAACTGATCCCACCTCGCTTCTAATCCCTCTGTGATTAGTGGGACAGTCCTTAGGGACGAAGACGGCTGTCTTGGAAAACAGGAGAGGGTTTGGGCGATTTGTGGACTGTCCTCCCACACCTGATGCTCCGGCCCGGGACTTTGACTTTCCGCACGCTCCCTCCTACACCCCATGCTTGCAAAGACGCGGCCGAACACGCCTCCCCGCGTACAGCATTAGTTACAGAGAGATTAAAATTTAGCAACAGTTCTTCTGTGACGATGTAATGGTTACACTGGCTTGTTCACTTCGTGACAATTCATCAACTGTGGTTTGTGCACTGTACTGTAAGTATGTTGCATTTCAGTATGACTGTTTTTAAAAGGCCCAGAGTGCCAGAGGCTTGGCTGTGGTTGGTTGCGGAGAAGGCTCCTGGGGGTGGGGATGAGGTGGAGGCCGAGGGTCGGCGCCTTTCCCTCAGCCAAAGCCTACTGCCTCGCCTCCAGTCCACGAGTTCAGGGCCAGGCCCTCATTGGTGTCCCCAGAGCCCAGTCTTTGTGCTGCAGGAATAAAGGTCGGAAAGACTCGCCCACCTCCCATCTCTCAAGGGCCAAGCGGAGAAGCCTGGTGCAGTGCCCCTGGGCCTTATTCCTGAAAGGACAACGAGGCCGTCTCACACGGAAGTTTGAGCTGAACTGGGGTCTGTTCCCATGAGGCTCAGGGTGAGGCTCTTGCAGTCTGTCCAGTTCTGCCATACCCTCGGGCCTCCCTTGCCCTTGGCCAGGCGGGGATAGGTCCTAGGAAGGGGCAGGACCCCAAATAAGGGCAGAGAGTGCCCAGACAGCTGACACCCTGACCCTGAGGCTAGGACAAGCTTAGCTGACCTACAACACCGCAGCCCACCGGCAGCCACCACCCCGCGTAGCAGAGCCAACCACGGAGGGTGCGGAGGGCCCTTTGCTCCCAGGTGAAGGCCCCTGTCCGCGCCCCACTGCGCACGCGCGATGGCCCCGCTCCCACTCCCAGCGAGCCTTGCGTTGGGGCGCGCGCCGGGGCAGCAGTTGCTCACATCGATGCAGCGGGGTGAGAGTGGCCTCGCACAACAGGTGGAGGCCCTCCGGCGTCCCAGCTTGTGTCTCGACCAACAAAGCCAGGTGGCCAGGCTGCCGGTGCGGCTGCTCAGCAACGAACCAGCCGCCGCGGAAGATGATCGCGCGGAAGGCGGCTTCCAACTGAAGGTGGATGCCCAGGGCTTCAGCCCTGAGGAGCTGGAGGTGCGTGTGGACGGCGGGTGCCTGGTGGTGACCGGCCAACAGCACCTGGAGAGCTGTGGCCCGAATGGCGGCGGATTCCGCATGGCGCGCAAAGTACACAAGCAAATGCAGCTCCCGCCCGACCTGGACCCGGCCTCCATGACCTGCTGCCTGACGCCCTCCGGCCAGCTGTACGTGCGCAGCCACTGCCGGCTGCTGCCTTCCCCGGGCACCGGGCTGAGCCGCAGCTCCCAGAGTTACAACCTAGCCTGAGCCAGTAAAGACCCTCAGTGTGCAGCAGTCCGCGGGTCCCTGGTCTTTTCTGGGGGGTGGGGCCTGTGGTGGAGGTGCCGCAGGTCAGTAGCGGGAGGCAGGCAGGCAGCTCAAGCTTGGGGTCCACCCAGAATGGAGCCCTCTGTGGCTCCAGGGGCTGGAGTTGCCCTACGGCGCCATTTCTCTGGGCAGCAGAGAGCTGGGGCTTACGCTTCACCAGGCTTGAGACCCCACAGTGGGGTGGGGGTTGGCGATGCCCACAGAGAGGTGGTGAGGAGAGCCCAGTCGAGCCCTGGCCTTAGGAGCTGTGCGAGTCCTTCAGAGGACTGAGTGCCATGTGAGTATGATCCAGACCAACCACCCCCATCACCCCAGGTCACTTGTGGCGTCCCAGAAGCCATCCATCTCCAAACAGTAGGCCCACTGGCCCTCTACTCTGGAGGAGAGGCTGAGGCCAGCGAGAGCCTTCAGTTCAAACTCAGGGAGACTCTGCCCTAGGTCCACCCCACCCCCACCCCTACGAGTCGCTCACAGTAAGGGCCTCTTTCCCCTGGTTACCATGACCACCAGCATCCCCTGGCACTGGGGGGAAAGGGCCTTTGTCTGAATGAGATTGAGCGGCTAGGTTTACAGCCCGTGGAGAGCCAGGGAGGAAACCTGCCCGAGAAGGACGAGGACGCCAAGAGCGAGGTCCGTCGGCTGACTATATTGACAAGATACTGATTGGTTACATGTTGAAGAAAACATTCAATACAAAATACAGAAAAAGTTGGTTCCATCCCGCCCCCATGCCCTCCCTTACCCCCCCCCCCCCAATACTCATCATGATTTGGTCAAAACAAGGCTCAGAGCCAGAGGTCAGGGTGGCTGAGGGGGCGGGTGGGCGGTGGGTTTGAGGCTGTCACAGCATGTGTGTAGTAAGTAACTAGTAATGTTGCCGTGTCTCTTCTGGGGTGGGGACAGGGAGGGTGATGATGGCCTACTGTAGAAAGCCTCGCCCTCCCCCACTGGCAGCCAGGGCCTCCCGGCTCTCCTCCACCCCTGCCTCACGTGAAGCCCACTCTAAGCCAGGTCAGGATGTGGATGCTCTGGCGGTGGGAAGGAGGGGTACCCACGCAGGCCTCTGGCCCCCATCTGTGAGGAGGGGCAGAAGGAGGGGGTGGCGGCCCAGGAGCACATGGCCACTACCAGTCTAGGTCAGTAGGGGGTAGTAGAGAAGGGAGTGGGAAGAGCAGATCATATATATTAAAAAAGTGACTAAGACTTAAAATTGAATTAGTATTTGTACAGAAAGGTGCAGATGGCATAACTCACTCCGGCCTATGATCAAAATTAGATGGAGAAATCATGGTGGACCCCCTCCCCCTGCCCCCCAGCGGTGGCCCGGTCGTTAAGTGCGATTGGTTAGAGTGGATTCCAGTCGGTCATTGAGGCGGAGGAGGGGGGGCAGTGGGCAGACAGGGGCTCAGTTGCTGCAGCACTGGCTCCGGCTGGCTGGGCTGTTCTCCTGGAGGTCTACCCCTCGGTTCCGGCCTGGGGCCCCAGCAGCATTCTGGGGCTCGTTCTTGGGGAGCTTCTTGGCTGTTTGGGACAAGGGAAGAAAACAAACAAAACCCACATTGGAGGGAGACCTAATCCTCTCACCCTCCTAACACCACTCAGAATTGGGAAGGCTTCTACGGGTCGGACACACTGCGTGTTGTTCTTCAGCAACAGGCAAGAAGTAGTTAAAAAACCTGCCCAAGGCCATGGAGCTGGTAAGTGAACCTGGCAGAGCCAAGGTGCTACCAAAGCCCTAAGAAGTGGGGGGGTGGGGGTGACAGCACAGCACGCTATGGTGGGAAAGATGTGTGGAAACGCAGGCTCAGGCATCAGTAGGTCTAGGGTGATTGGTCTACACCAGGGAGTCAAAGGGGATGCCAGAGACCTATGAACTACGGTGGTCCTGGGCCCTCGGGGATGGCAGCAGCTTACCTATGGCCATGAAAATTTCGTTCACGTTCATTGCTGTCTTTGCGGAGGTCTCCATGAACAGCAAGCTGTTGTCATCAGCGTACGCTTGTGCTTCCTGGTTCAGATGGAGGTGAGAGGGGGGAGGGACGCGTCAGCAGCGGTCTGGTCACAGGGCCACCAGGCTGCGGACTTCTCTGCCCTGTCTTCTCCTGAGACATCTGCTCCCCGGCCCCGGCTAGGCTAACCCCTCAGCTCACAGCCACCAGCAGGAGTCTTACTCGGGGAGTTTTTTAGCTGCCCCTCCTGAAATGAACAGGCCAGGAATGCTTCTGCCAAGACACCTGCCCATCTGGATCAAAGTCAGCCTCGCTGTGTGGATGCTTCTAGCCGGCCACTATTACAAACCACCCTGAAGTCCCTCCTGGTCAGTAGGGGGCAAAAATCACTTCTCAGGGACTAAATCGTTGACACGCCACAAAATATGTATGGACTGCCTGATGGAAAACTTATCTGCCCTGGACACCTCCCCCCGGTACACCACGAAACCTCCCTACGCCAATGCGCACAGAGGAGTTCACAGAGATGATACACAGCGCCACCTCTCTCGTCTTTCTGGAAACGGTGGGGTGGGGGTGGAAGTCTGGGTTCTAAAGGTTAGAAGAACCTTCTATTTCATTCTTCCTACCCTTCTGTATTACTTCAATCAGTTTAACGAAAAAGTCAATTAATTAAAAGAAATAGTATACTTCACGGTATACACATGCAGCCCCTTCCCTGAAAGATGTAGCACAAGGTGGCGCAGGTAAGCTGCCATGGAAACAAGGTGAAGATGCCGCCTCCTTTCCTAGTCCCCGAGGTTGAGCAGTGGGGCTGGTGGACTCCCCCAGGCCATCCCTCTCCCTACCTGGAATTCCACGGCTCTCTTGCTGGCCAGGTCCGCCTTGTTGCCTGCGAGTGCGATGACGATGTTGGGGCTGGCCTGCCTCTGTAACTCCTTCACCCAGTTCTTGGCTCGTGCAAAGGTATCCTGGGGAGGCAGGGCACACATGTCAGGGGGATCGAGGGGCATTCTGCCCAGGGTCACGCACTACAGAACCCTGAGCCGCTGCAGCCGCAAGGTGGAAGAAGCCACTATCTCAAAGGTTCTGCCGAGAGGCCCCCCACATACAGAGGCAGCCTGCCCATACCCCAGCCGGGGAACAGGTTGAGGGTCTGAAGGGGGATCTCCAAGAAGGGGAACAACGGGGAAAGGAGTAAGGAGAGGTCTTTACTGTGTTGGTGATGTCATAGACCACGATGGCAGCCTGGGCCCCCCGATAGTACATGGGGGCCAGGCTGTGATACCGCTCCTGTCCAGCTGTGTCCCAGATCTCAAACTTGACTGTTGTGTCGTCCAAGCAGACTGTCTGTGTAAGGAAGGCCGCTGGAGGAGAGAAGGTGGGTTCAGGCCAGAACAGGCCCGGGGCCAGCAGGCCACCCCTGGACAGATGCACCCAGGGAAGCCCCATGTGTCTCAGGAGAAGGCTCTCCAGACCAACCCGGGTGAGAAGGAGGCTTGCTACACCGTGGCAAGAATAGCCTGGGAGCCTGCTGACCTTGGGTTCCGGAGGACATGCTCACTCAGCCGTGCTGGGGAAGTCGGAGGTCCATACTGTACCATTGCTTCCCTCCCACCTGCTGGCACTTCCCCGCCCACAGCCCTGACCCTGAGCCATTCCTGCATGGCCATGCTATGGCCTGAACACAGGGACCTCATCTCTGGCCTGAAGCAGTGGAGGAATGTGGGGCACAAGTGCAAACGCCTCACTGGAGGACCCCAGGACTGGAGTAGGCCCCCGGGATCCCCCTTAACCCCTGATCACAGTCGAGGGCCAAGGCCAACCCCCCTCCTTCTCCCAGAGGGCCAGCTCCTCCTCACTTCCCTTCTCTGGCCAACCCGACCCAACCCAACCCGGTGCTGAGGAAGCAGCAGGAAGACTGCTGACCCCACCACTTTTGTTTCCGCTGCCTGGAAACCTCCGGCCAGCCGAGAGGGGAGAGAGGGTGACTCAAGACCAAGACTGGCCCCAGCTCCTAGCACGGGACAATCAAAGAAGGGCGAAGGTCTACTTCAGACCACTGGCCTCCCGCCTAGCGCGGAGTCCCCAGGCCATGTCCCCATCTGGAGGCAGGGAGAGGCCGGGACGAAGACGACAGTCAGGCTGAGTTGGAAAGGCACAAGGGCCACTGGCATCCAGATCTGGCTTCTTCCTTCTCAGAGGCGAGGCCAGGCCCACAGGAGTTATCCAGGCAGTCCACCTCCCCACTCACTCTTGCCAGCAGTGCTCCTTGACGGGCTCCTGCAGGACCAGCTGGCTCCCTTCCCAGCCTCACTTTCTGGGTCTCCTAGAGGCTCCCTCTGACCACACCCCCCCCCCCCCCGCCACTCACCCCCAATGGTGCTCTCCTGAAACTCGTGGAACTGGCCCTTTACAAAGCGGAGGACCAGGCTGGATTTGCCCACGGCTGACTCCCCCAGCAGGACCAGCTTAAACTGGCAGATCTTGTTCCCAGAGGCTGGTCCGTTGGGTCGTGCGGCACCTCCCCGACCCGCCATGGCCCGTCCCGAGGTCCTGGTACCAGAGAGTGTGGGGGGTGCGGGGGGCCAGTGCTATACTAAGAGGCACTTAGTGGGGAGGGGTCTCCAACTGCAAGAGAGAAAGAAGTACATGGTGAGTGTTACCCCTACTGCACATGAAACTTCACCCGGTCCACCCTCCCTGCCTGGCTGCCCCTCCCACCCACCTCACCCCAATCAGGAGGAGCCCTGGGACTGGACTGCTCGGAGCACGCTGCTCTCCGAAGTCACCTGAGCGGCCAAGTGGAGGGTGGTCCCCAACGCCAGGCATGTGGTTCCTAGGTCCCCGCCCCAACTAACAGCCGCCCCCCCACTCCCCACAGGAGAGGAGTGCCTGATGAGGTCAGCGCAGCTCAGAGCTGGCCTCCAGCAGAGCCAGATTGGCTGGGGAGCGGGGAGATGACACTGGGGGCCTGGCTCTGGACATGCAAAAGAACCAAATCCAAAGGGCCACTCTCTCCTCCTGCCATCCTCAGAGGGACTACTGGGCAGGTGGGGCTTCCTCTCTGGGTCACTGAAGGAAAGGCAGCGTTTCTTTCCCTCGCTCCCTCGGCCTGAGCTGCTTTCCCCAGCTCCCCTTTTTGATGGGCCACACCTTTCTTGCGCACATTAAAAAACAAAACACACACAAAAACAAACACCCAGCGAAGCCAGCGCTTTGCTGGGCATCCACAAGGCTGCCAACTTTCCCTTGTAAATAGAGACCTCAGACCTCAGTTCCATTCTCCAGCTGAGACAGAGCAAGAAGCCGGGAAAGGGGGGGCTAAGTCGTGCCCTACTAGCAGCTGGTGTTTGGGGCTGACAGCTCAGTCACTCAGCCAGTGGGCACACTTGCAAAGAAGGTGAGAAAGCCACCCCCAGAGGCCGCTGGTGACCTTCACCAACCCTTCTCAACGGGGGAAATCAAGAACAGACCACCACCACATGCTGTGGGCTCCAGGGAGGCTGCTTGGGCCCTGCTCCCAGTCCCCCAGCCCCACCCATTATCTTTACACCTCAAATGTCCCCTGTAGCTCAGCTTACACCGCACAGAGGACCAGCACTGAGCAGGGTGCTCGTTGAAGACAGAGTGACACAGGTCAGTGAAATAGACCACAGCGACCTGGAAGACCGGGTACACTTCTTCCAGGGCACGAATGGGCCAGGGGACTTCAAAAGTCTGTGGGAAAATGCCATGGCCTTCACGTTCCATTTTTCTGCAAACGTTATGAAGCCCCGTGTCCGTGGGCTGTGGCATGACAATGCTCAGGGAGGGTGTGAATGGTCAGACGGCTGGAGAAGGGTCATCTAGTGTAAGCTGTATGTGGACGGCGGGCTGCCTGGCTGGGTCTGTCTACAGCAATGGAATCCAATGGAAACCCCAAGCCATCATTTTCTCCCAACAGGTACGGTACTAACACAGAATTTTTATTTTTCAAACCGACACAGAATGTTTTACAAGCGAGCGTGACTTCAGGTCTTAGGTCCTGAATTGTGTCTACAGAGTTTGAAGCTGGGTTGGAAAGATAAGGTTTTTACTAGCTGTCCTTATGCACAGGGACCTTCAGGGTGGCGCAAACAATTACACTAGAACACTGACAGCAGTCCCAACCCATCAGGAGGCACCTCGGACAACAGGCTCTGTGGGCTGTCCTGTCAGGTCACTGCTCTGAAAGTCCTCCAGAGCAGCTCTCCCCTGCGCGCACACACACTCACGAACACACACACACACATGAACACACACTCACGAACACACACATACACACACACACACACACCAGGGACACATCAGGGGGTCTGCTGAACCCGATCCCGGGGGAGGCCTGCCCTGCTCTCCAACTAGGGGAGAGGGGAGGGGGGGGCATCTCCCAGAGCCGAGGAACGGCGCTGTCAACAACAGAGGATGTTTGTGGGAAGCTAGGGGCTGTGCTCACGCTAGAGGCCAGCCCTTTGTTCAACCTCAAAATCCTTGTTCCCATCCAAGTGCTCCCAGCAACTTGTTTAAAGCTGGGCCTCAGGAAGAATGATTCCCCCCTAAGAGCAGGCATTTCCTTTCTGGACAGCACTAAGGAGAGGGGGCTTGACATGGGGAACACCTCTGCCCCAGAGAGTACCAGGAAGTGTGTGTGCATCGCCTCAATCGGGAATAAGAAATTCCATTTTGAAATACTTCCTAGCTCACGGGGCTTCCTCAGTGAAGTGTGCAGAAGCCCACGCCCACCAGCCAGGCCTGTGCCGCCTGCTCTTCCAAGAGGCCTTCTGCACAGTGCCCTGCACAGACCAGGCATTCAAGAGCGAGTGCATTCTGAAGGAAATCACTGAAAGACAGCTAGGCTTTCCACTCCTGGAAAGAGTTACTGTCACAGAAACCCGCAGGGGCAGTCCTACCCTGTCCTCGAGGGTCACTGTGAGTTGGAATCAACTCGATGGCGCTGTTTCTTGGGGTTTTCCCCCATCTCCTCTGAGCTTGCAAACCACTCCTGGTTTCTCAGAAGAAATCTGGCTCAGGTGTGCCATGCCACCAGTGTCAAGTGACAGGGTCCAGCTGCCGTCTGGGGCTTCCTGCAGGCTCACCCCCAGTTTCTGTCTTGTCTCTCTGTGCTTCCTGCTATGGAAGAACAGTGTGGGACAACCGGTCTCGGGGTGGAAAGGGCTTGCTGACGGACAGGCACTGAGATGGTGTGTGTGCTCCCAGCGGTGGAGGAGCTGCCCACCAGGACAGGCCAGGGAGAGCAGGAAGCCCAAAGAGGGTGATCATGTTGGTCACTACCCAGCACCTCAGGGGGGCAGAGGGCGGGGTCCAGTCACAAGAGGAGAGTCCAGAGGAAGGAGGGCAGCACCGCTGTCTCAGTGACTTGTTGGGGCTGTAACAGCAGTACCCCAAGCGAAGCGGGGCTTTCACAAACACAAACTTCTCACCGTGGACTCCGACTCAGTGACCGTGCCGAAGAGGGTGGACCTGCCCTGCGGGTTTCTGAGGCTGTGCACCTTTACTGGAGCAGAAAGCACGGTCTTCCTACAGGGGAGCGGCTGAAGCCCAAATTCGGAGGCTGCTCTAAGGGACTCTGGGGGAAGGTCTTTGTTTACTCTGGCTATGCAGGGCCCAGCACCCCGGGGACATCTCCATGGGTCTTGGCATCATATACCCCAGCTCGAGGAGGCTCTTAGTGCAGAGATCCTGTGTCCGCCAGACACTCCACTCCTGGCTCTCCTCCCGAGTGGAAGTCAGGTCCATCTGCTCGGCTCACGTCCCTCTCATTTTACCCTTCTAAGATAGAAGGTGCTGCAGGCCACGCCTCGGAAACTAAGGTAGCTCTGCTTCCCTAGCCCTTGTCTCTTCTGTTCTGCTTCTGAGTTCCTTGGTCTCTTGGCCCTTTGGGGCTTCTTCATTGAATCCTGTTCAGGGAAGCAGTACAGAGTTCTTTAGCTCGACCGATACATGGCTGGAGGACTCCACTCTGTCACTAAGTCTTGGCCCAAAGGTGCTCAACTCTCTTATGCCATAGGTCTGGATCCACTGGCAAATACCCTACTGTGCCAGGAAGCCTCCTGCCTGAAGGCACTCAGTTCTCTCACTCCATGGGTCAGCTCGGAGCAGTTTCCCACAGGTCTGGTTCTGCCCCAATCCTTTCTCTGCGGTTGCATCTCACCATCTGCACCTTCTCCAAGGTTACCAGCTCTCCCTACTTCCTCATCAGCCCTACTCAGAATTGCTTTTCACATCTGACTCCACCGAGGCAAGCTCTTCAAGGCAATCTGCAAGTGTCGGCTGCCACTGAGGACTCTGAGTGATGGCAACCCGTGTATAACAGGACAAAGCACTGCCCAGTCCTGGACCATCCCAACCAGGTTTGTTATGCTTGAGTCTGTTGATGCAACCAGACGTGGTCCACCCACGTCATGGAGGGTGGGCTTTTTGCTGACCTACTTACTACATGATGCCTTTCTCCTGCCAGCCTCTCCTAATGCTGTGTCCAAAGTACAGGAGACAAAGTCTCCTTCCTCATTTCTAAGCAGTGTAGTCTGGAGTATTCCTCCCAGACAGATGTCTGTCCTCCTTACAGTCCACGGTACTTTCAATATTCTTCCCTAACCATCAGAAACCAGATACATTAATTCTTCTCGGGCCTGCCTTATTTATGATGCACCTTTCCCATGGCTCTGAAGCAAAGGAAGACAGCAGGGCCGGGTCAAGTGCACCTTTGTCCTCAAGTCATCACCTTGGCTCTTTAACAGGTTTAAGAGGGCGTGTAAAGCAGACTTCCCCAGGGCAATGGGCAGCTGTGGCCTCCAGAAACCCGAGCTGTGGCTGCAAGTGAAACGATGTCCTGCGAGCATCAAGCTTCCCTTCACTCCTTGTGATGCGCTCGACTGGCCCACGCATGAGGATTTGGGTTTTCTTCACACTGCGTTGTAATCCACACTGAAGGCTGTATGCCGTCTTTGATCTTCATCAGCAAGTGCTTCAAAGTCCTCTTGGCTTTTAGCAAGCGAGGTTGCATCACCTACATATCACAAGTTGCCAATGAGCCCTGTCTCATTCAGCACAACCCAGGCGATATAAGCTAACCTTATCTTTACATAACCTAATTCCCCCTCACTACCCAGAGGCAGATGTTAGGACTGACAACACACCACAAGGAGGGCAATCACAGCTAGCCAAGCTGACATTTATTTTGAGGGAGGGGTGCATGATTTGACCCATGACAACAACATCTCAGTCTTGTTTCCAGGCTTACCAACCCGCCAGACGGCAGCTCACTTGTTAACCAAGAGGAAAGGCAATCACGTATGCGATGGTTCTCAGCCCATCTGCCTATCGCAACCACGGGGCTGCCGGAGACCACCGCAGTGGGCCTGCAGTGGGGTCAGGCGTCTGTGTCTGTCTCAAACCCCTCGGCTGGAGCAGCTGGCACCAATGGTATGAGCACAAGCCCAGCTTTCTCCTGGCACTGCCGGGTTCAACTCGAGGCCCCTGAGCTCTGAGTTTCCATCAGTGATATGGGGCTCCAAGGAGGCGGTGTTTACCGCATGTCTAGCACACATCATGTGAATACTGGTGTTGACGTTCGTATTTCTAATACTTTCTCTAAGGCTACTGGTGGACAGACCAGTTTCCCCAATGAAACGTGACAGGCTCCACCAGGCACAAGCAGGGCTGACACATGCTGCCTGGACTCTGGTCCAGAACACCTGAGCATGCACACACACAGCAGTTTTCATGGTCTGTGGCCCCGTGACTTGCCTGGCATCGGTTAGTGATCACATGAGGACTATCAAACCTCCTCAGACAGGGGGCACCGAAGAAACAGGGTTTTCCATGAAGGGGTATGGAGACATGGAGGAGCTAAAGACAAGTCAGGCCAAGGCAACCGAGGATGCACCCCTGGCAGGTGGTCGAGGGGAGTTCACACGCTCAACTGCCCAGATCCCGGGGCCAGGCATCTCATTGGGGCGGGGGTGGGGTGGGGCGCACCAGCAGCAGAGCCAGACTGAGTTGTGAAGGGCTCAGCTGCTAATGGAAAGGTCGGTGTGTGGAGTCCAGCCAGTGGCTCTGTGGGATTGGGGCAAAGATTTAAGACAAACACTCAGAGTAAAAGTGGTTTCTCCAATACCAGGAACACAGGTGAGCAGGGTGGACTTCCGCAGGACCATTTCTGGAGTGCAGTGGAGCTTCAGACCCCACATCAGGCTCCCCGACTCCCCACACCAGCTAGAGCGGCACCAGCCACAAACATCCTCACAAGTGCCCTTTCCCACATGCACAGGAACGAGCCCAAGCTCTGCAAACACTGGCCTCACGGGTACATGCCCAGCAGCTCTGGGCCAAGAGCAAGAAGGGAACAAAAGAAAATGCAGAGACTGCTTGTCCTTGCTCTGGGGTTTCCTCTGCTTCCAGACACCAGTGTTTGCAAAGCCGGTCGGTCCTCCAAGGGGCTCTAAGCAGCTGGATTTCTAAGCGCGTGGGAGCAGCAGCCCAGAGGGAAGAGGGAAGGATACGAAAGAGGCAGCAGCCAAGTGAGAAGGGGACGGACAGAGCCAGCTAGTGTAGAAGTCACTGAATGCAGGGCTGCCTCCAGGCTCCACATGAGCAGGCCAGCCATGCTCAGGCCCACTGGCCTGCTCAGCACCCGTCACCGTGTGCACAAGCACACATCTTTGGGGGTGTCCTCTGGTAAGACACGTTGAAGGGGCGCCCGAAGCCTACTCTAAAGCAGCAGATGCTGCTGGCACCCATCCCTCCGGCCTCCACCGCCGCCGGGCAGCTTTCCTGCCTCTAATCCACGAAGCCACCCATTTCAGAGCTTTCTTCTTCCTGGTACTGAGTGAGTCATTCCAGCTGAGGGGTGTCTCGCGTGTTTCCTGTTTGCCTCAGAGACTTCCTCTAGCAGTGTGTTCCAGCACAGCCTGGACAGTGAGCTGGTGAGGGAAACCAATCGGGCTCGGTCGCCAGGCAGATGGGAGGAGACTGGCTCACTCAAGGGTATCCACGGGCGGAGAACCCAGGGTCCCTAGAGGTGGCTCAGTAACTGAGCTTTCAGCTGGCTTACTCTAAAGAGGGGGTTTTCCTGTGGATTCGGCTCCACAAGAGCTAGGGAAGAGAAGACAAGGAAGACCGTAGAAGCTAGTTGTCAGTTTAAAGAGAGCCAAACAACGCATAACTCAGGAGAAGTCACTCGGATGAAAGGCCTGGCTGGGAGATCAAAGACAGCCCAAGGAGCCAAACTGACTCTGGGAAGGCTTCATAGGCTCGTGCGAGAGAGGTCAGAGACACGCTTGACCTCAGAGTGAGGCTCTTCTCCTCCAGGGGGAAGACAACCATCACTGGCGAGGAAGCGGCAGGTAGCCTCCCAGGTCTCCCCCTGGCGAAGCAGAACCAGAAAGAAGCCACACAGACCACGAGTCAGTAAGAGGTGTCTACACCCCCTCCCAGGCACCACCAGCAGGCTGAGGCCTGGGGAGGCTGAGCTGGGTCTGACTGAAGCCTGGCTGCATAGGTGACTAGCAGTGTGACCGTGACCACACCAACCTCACAGAGTGGTTGTAAAGGTCAAATGACATGATTACTAGACAAACGGGTGCATAAGCAAATGTGGTGAAGAAAGCTGATGGTGCCCGGCTATCAAAAGATATAGCGTCTGGAGTCTTAAAGGCTTGAAGGTAAATAGGCAGCCACCTAGCTCAGAAGCAACAAAACCCACATGGAAGAAGCACACCAGCCTGTGTGATCATGAGGTGTCAACGGGATGAGGTATCACATATCAAAGAGCAAAAAATCATATCATTGTGAATGAGGGGGAGTGATGAGTGGGGACCCAAAACCCATCTGTAGGCAACTGGACATCTCCATATATAAGGGTCGTGGGGAGGAGATGAGCCAGTCAGGGTGCAGTGTAGCAACGATGAAACATACAATTTTCTTCTAGTTCCTAAATGCTTCCTCTCTACCCCACCCCCCACTGTCATGATCCCAATTCTACTAGAGGATGTACACTGGTACAGATAGGAACTGGAAACACAGGGAGTCCAGAACGGATGTTTCCTTCAAGACCAGTGGTGAGAGTGGCGATACCAAGAGGGTGGAAGAAGGGTACGGTAGAGAGGGGGAACTGATTACAAGCATCTACATATAACCTCCTCCCTGTGGGACGAACAACAGAAAAGTGAGTGAAGGGAGACATTGGACAGTATAAGATATGACAAAATAATAATTTATACATTATCAAGGGGTCATTGAGGGAGGGGAAAGTGGGGAGGGAGGGGAAAAAATGAAGAGCGGATGCCAGGGGCATAAGTGGAGAGCAAATGTTTTGAGAATGATGAGGGTAACGAATGTACAAATGTGCTTTATACAATTGATGTATGTAAGGATTGTGGTAAGAGTTGTGTGAGCACCTAATAAAATGAAAAAAAAACTGCATATATAAAAAAAGACATGATTACCATCATCAGTGGTAAAACACTGCCATGAAAGGGATTTTGATCCATGTGTAAGACATCTCATCTGTCTCTAATACATGAATCGTTAACTTGTACATCTTCCTAGGCTGGGTGACTGGACACGAATGACAGAAGGTGTAAGGGCAGGGGATATGACAATACTTTCAGTCACATTCATTTCCGAAGGCAGGATCATGCCTCGTAGACAAAGACATGTCACAGAAAGGCAGAGGGAGCTGCCTTCCTCCCTCGGGTCCTCATTCATTGGCTATTGGCAAAGCAAGAGATCTGAACCCACCCAGCGTCCTCCAGCGACCCCAGTTCCTTAGCCTTGGGATAGTGATCGGCTCCTTTTTCTCCCCACAGGGCATTCCAGCCTAGAGTTCAAGGAAGTCTTTCAGTTGCTTAGTTCTGCTATAAGGGAGTCAAGGCGGAGTCCGGTGGGATGTCCGATTTGGGTCCTTCTAGTGTGGTCTATGAAGGGTTTGTGCATCTTGAAAGGACAAAGTTCAATGCATGCCCCCAGTTGTTTTTAGGATGTCGCCATGTCACCAGGGGTTTGCTGACAACTAGGTGAAAAGTATCCACTTAGGAATATGATGGCCAGTGTATTCTCCCTCTGGGGATTCTAGAAGTTATGTTAAAGATTTTTCTCAATGGCAGGTACCCCATCCCTCTTATCCATCACTAGAAGTGTACCTGCTTTCTCTGACACAGATATGTCCCCCACTCTTGATCTGATTGCCCAATAAGGTTCACTAATTACTCTCGTCGGGTGGACCATTGACTATAATAAAGTTACCATCAACGCAATTACACTTAGCTCCATGGGGATCACCTATGATTTACTATAAAAATGATAAAGATGTCTCCAAAAGTGAACCAGGGACATATAGAAACCATAGTCATATAAATGGATTTGAGCTCTCACTTGATTGTAGCCCTAATATAAGAATAATTCTTTTTGGTGACATGGCCTGCCCGGTACTCACCTTCACTAGACCACTGAAGATATAGGTGCCATAGCAAAGTGTGGTAAAGAAATCAGATGGTGCTTGGCTATCAGGGGAAAAAATGCCATCTGGAGTCTTACAGACGCATCTCAAAACAAGCAGCCATCTAATCGAGGACTCAGCTGAAGCCACACAGAAGCAGCACACCAGCATATGTGATCCAAGGATTATAAACAGTAAGATCCAAACCTGGAGGAGGGAACAGTACCAGACCTAGATTGCACATGCCCAGTGTGCAGAATGCTATGGACGATAGAGGAAGCCCAAATCCCATCTGCAGGGTCCTTAAGTGGACTGCGTCCCTGGTAAACCCCGCTGCCCACGGACCAGGAATGTGAACAGCCCAGCATCAGACAAAGGGCCTCGTAAAGAGGCTCTTAGCAACTGCACTCAGACTGGAACACACACCTTGTCATTACATCTCCCTTTGGACCCACTTGGAATTTATCCTAAATTTTGTCTATTGTTTGCTTTTCTTGGATTGAGGCCTTTACCATTTTATGCGATCACTGTTGCTAGGTCCTTTATTTCCTTTTCCTTGTCCTTATTTCGCATGTTCTTCTGTGCAGGGAAGCCTGGGTTTGTGCAGAAACAATCATTACCTGGGGCATGAGAGGAGGGTGGGAGGAAAGGGGAGTCGACAAGAAGGAGAACATGCTCCAGAGCTGGCTGCGGTGATGAGTGCACAACCTTCTGGAAGATGACTCAACTGCTGAGTTGTATGAGGTGCTAATTATAGTTCAGTGAGACGAATTTAAAACAAAAATCCCAAAAGATGAAATGAAACAGGCATAAGGTGCACAGGAGGTAAACGTAAGCTTCCAACAAGGGGCAAGTTGTTAACTATTGTCTACTTGGATTTTCGACTTGTGGATGGTCAGACCTTCAAGGGAGCCTCTGAGACTTGTCTATCCGTTTCAGTGGCTGAAGAGAAAGGGAAGGCGAGGGGGGTAATGGCCAGTGCCACCCAGCCAGCCGAGCACACACGCCAGGACTCCAGCCTGGCTCCCCTCCCCCAGAAAAAGGAGAGCGGTCATCACTGAGCCAGCGGGAGCACTCCCTCATTACACACTCCTCCTAACAGGGCTGGAGTAAAATAAGGCCTTAAATGATTGCCAAGGAAGTTTCTTTCTTTTTAAAAATAATTTTATTGGGGACTCGTACATCTCTTATCAAATCAATACATTCATCCAGTGTGTCAAGCACACTTGCACATATGCCAGTCATTTTCAAAGCATTCTCTTCCCACTTGAGCCCATGATGTCAGTTCCCCATTTCTGCCCCTTCTCCCCTCACAAACCTTTGATAAGTTATAGATTATTATTTCCCTATCTTAACATCATCCTCGGTCACATCACCCATTTTTCCGTTATTCGTCCCCGAGAGGGGGTTCCAGGTTGATCCTTGTGATTGATTTCCCCTTTCTCCCCTGCACCCTCCCTTAATCCTCCTGGTATCCTTACTCTCCTTGTTGACCCTGAGGGGTTTATCTATCCCGGATTCCCTATGTCACCCCAAGAAGTTTCCATCACACAAACAACACATGCTGCTGGATGGAAAAGTTCTATGTCTGGACTTGGAGAGTGTAGCCTGGGCCGTCTATGATATAAACTTGCATCAAGCTGTGCACTTAAGGTGTGTACATGTGACGATGGATGTAACATGCCCATAAGGGGACTGTTGCTCACGTAACAGTGAAACGTTAAAGCTTAGCAATGTATGACCAACCTAGCTCCCCTGCATACAGAGTAGTTCCTGCCTCCTCTTGGGCAAGAAGAATTTCAGAATAGTCTTACAGACGAGGACCGAGAGAGAGTATTACCCATATGCAAGGCACAAATCAGGAGCGAGACCCAGGACCCAGCAGGGCTCCTGCCTATGCTTGCAGCACCCAAACCCAGTCCACTGCCATCGAGCCAAGTCTGACTGCGTGCCCCCACGCAGGGCAGTGTAGGCAGAACTGCCCACAGGTCTCCTAGGCTGTCAATCTCTTCACAGACCCACTGCATCTTTCCCCACAAAGCGCCGGTGAGTGCAAACCACTTAAACTAGTGGGCCGTTAATACACTTACATACAAGAGCACGTTTATTCTTTGAACTTCAATACTTAAGTCAAATAAGGGCGTGGCCCTCCCTAACCCGACAGGGGCAGGGTTCAGTGGTGGTCAAGTGGAATCTGAGTGGGGGGAGGGGGTCTCCTGAGTTAGCAGGACTTTGGAATCGCACCTGGAAAGAGAAGAGGGTAACACAGGAAGCCAGACAACGACCAGTCCAGGTGGGACTTGGGGTACGTCAGGCCAAGGCTGAGAAAGGTGGCACATTGCTTCAGCCACAGGAAGAGGGAGGGAAGTAAAGCATTCTTGGGGGGAGGCCCGGTGTGCCACCCACCCCAAGTCCCACCAAGCCTGCAAAAGGTGCAAGCAAAGTGTGTTCACTGAGGGAGGCTGGACAAGAAGTCACAGTCAAACTTGAAGTCAGGCTCTTTCCCCAATACAAATCTACGCGCACAGCCAGTCACAGGGTCTGTGGCGAGGGGTGGGGAGGGGATGGTGGACCCCTCATATGCAGCTCTTCACCTGCCTCCGCCATCCCATTGGGGAGCCTAAGGAGTGAGCAGAGTCTCCCCTGGTCCCAGGACGCAGGACTTCTCGTGAAGACAGAGTGAGAGCCAGCCATCCACAACCCTCACAGCCGCACTCAGTTTGCGTTGTTCGTGAAGTTATCAGGGCTTAGAACATTTTGTACTGAACCTCTCCACACAGGACCCATCTTCCCGCTGCCCCCGGAGGGCCTATGCAGGAGCCAGGAGGGCCAACCTGGACAGCTGCCACCCAGGGACAGCCTGGGGCCCAGAAGGACGCCGAGAGTCTCTGTGGGAAGTCAGGGTCAGCAGTAGCACCTGCTCACCCCGTCACTCGAACTAAGCACGGACACCCCTCAGAAGCACTCCTTCTACTCACCAGGAAATACCCCAAGCACACTAAATTAACTTACTGCCCTCAGCTCCTAAATGAGGGGCACAGTCCTGTCAGAGAGGAAGGGGAATGGGGGAGAGGAGACCGGGTATCAGAAAGCAGCCAACTAGAGTTCTGTTGATCGGGGCTGCCCGGCTAAGGGAGGACCTGAGAGGCAGTGGCTGTGCTAGGAAGCCTGAACACCACACAGCAATATTATAAGCAGGCTTCCCTCACTGGTTTTTGGCTAGACAAAATGTACAACGGTCGCAGGCGAAGAAGTCAGGCCATGAGTGAGTCTATACCAGTGTTCATGAACGAACCCATCGCTCCTTCCAGCCCCTAATGCTCACAGGGCTGCTGGAGGTGGTGAAGGCTGGGGAACTTGGGGACGGGCATGAAGAAGTGAGAGACCCAGCGTAAGAGGGCCACATGACAGGGGCCACCAAGGCTGGCTTAGGGGTTCCCGCTGTGGTAACAGCTCGCGATATCCTGCCTGACATACAGGAGGCACTCAATAAATACCTGTTCAACTCACCGTGGGATGCAGGCACAGTATGGCTTGAATGCACACCCATCTACCCAGACCTCCTGGCTCAAAGTCACAGCCTAGCTCAAGGGGGTATCCCATTACCCCACACTGGGCCTCCTCGGGACGTGCTCAGGGGCTGAGACACAGCTCTGAGTTCCACCAGCCCTGATGTCACCTCTTACAAGTCACTTGCTAGTGGTGGAAAGAGGAGATGCCTAACAAAGGGTCTGGCTGGTGGGCCTCGGAGGGGGAGACCAGGAAGTTCCAGGGAAAGAAGCAGACTCCCCAGCCTGGGCATCAGACACCATCCACGCATTCCCCTCACCTCCAGTCCTGGGAGCTCATTCTTTGGGGTCCCTCATTCAGCGAGAACGTGGGCTCGGCTGACTGTACCTGAGTCCTAGAGGGACCACCTCCCAATGGTGTGCCGGGTCCTGCCAACAAGCAGCACTTTCCGATCTCTGGGCTCCACAGCCTCCTGAAGCCACCAGATGGAGCGAGTCCATCACCATCCTGGCCATCAACCCTGCAGCAGCCGGCCACTATCATTGCTGTGGCAGACTGCCTGGTCTACCCTGACTCCTCACAGCTTGACAGGTCAGACGGAGCAGAACTGCCTCCTGGGGCTGCCTATACTGGGATCATAGCAAGAGCTTGACATATCAAAACCCCTTTCAGGAACGGGAAGAAGTAGCTCAGCTGCGGAGGGAGAGGGGCAGGGAGGGAGCAGCTGACCAAGAATTCGGAGTTCCTTAGGCACCCATGGCCTCCCCCATGCCTGGGTGCTTCTGACAGAGCCACCGGAAGGGGCCACACACACAGAGCCATGACTAGGAGGTAAGGGATTTGCAAACCAACTCCAGAGAAGGTCCCAAGTTAGTGTTTCCAGCAGGACTCGAGTTACAAGTCTTCAGGGATGACAGTACATCAGAAGGTTTTAAGCTAGTCAGTGGCTCTAGGGGTCATGGCACAGAGTGACAGCCGGCCCCAAGCCTGCCTGGAGAGAGCCGCAAGCAGCGTACTTTTCTTTACTAAGGGCCCTGACCCAGACCACGTGGGCGATCTTACAAGACCCTGCGTCTAGGAGGGTCTGGCTGAAGGATTTAGCCCCAGGAGCTAATGATGATGGGCACAGAGCTCCTCATTGCAACTGGACCAGCGCTTCAAAGTGAATGCCATGCTGGGGAACTGTTGGGCTCAGGTACGGCGTCAGGCAGGGTTGGGACGTGTAGGAATGAATGAGCAGAGAAGCCAAAGCCGGCTATTGGGATCAAGTTCAGGGACTAGGGCTGGTTCTCACAAGGTGGTCTCTCAGCTTCTGCTCCCCTGGGGGAGTCCTCAGTAACTCAACCACGACTGGCCAGCAAGTTAAACAATTTGCGCTACACTCCCCCAACTGGGGCCTAGCAGCTCAGGTGGCGGGCAGAGTTAGCAGCGGCCAGGCATCCCAGCTTCGAGAAAGCTTTTGGTGCCCCTTGATCTGCAGGCATCCAGCAAGCACCCTCCCCACAGCCAAGATGCCCAAAGGCAGGCCAGCTCTGCTGAAGGGGCGGTGGAGGAGGAACCCAAGAGATCGGTGAGGTTGTCAGCAAAACCCACACTGCAAAATTGGAAATGAAGCCCAAAAAGGCAGCAGGAAAGGATAAATTTTAGGACAAAAAAGTTCAAGTAAAAGGGGAGCAAAGGGGAAACAGGCTGAAAGAGCTGACCAAGAGAGTAAGGATTTACCTGCGGAAAACGGAGAGAGGAAACACGAGGAGTGCGGCGTCTGAGGAAGCAGGAGAAAAAGCAGCCCAGTCTGATGAGTGCGTATCTGTCAGGTCTCGTCAGCGGGCCCTGCGAGCTCCCTTCCCGCACAATCCAGAGTAATATTCTTATTAACTATTTTGCAAATGCAACTTTTTTTAGTAGCTCTAGAAACATTTTTAAGGAGTAAATCCCATTTCATCCTATTTTTTGTTTTGCTTTTCTTTTCCATCCTATCCTATTTTTCAAAATTGTAAATGCTCTTTTAAAAAAAGTGAAATTAAAAAAAAGTGAAATCACTTACTGGTTGTTTATTTGGTACAACCAGAAAATAGTGGGATGTTGACTTGTGGGAACATTTGACTGTCTTGGGTGTCAACATAACATTCCATTGGGGAAGAGGGGGGGGTAGTTTTTGTATCCCTAATACAAAACATATTTAATGGCCATTTGGTGTCCCCATCATGTATTTGTGCGACTTAAGACATCTAAAATTGTTTCCATATTGTTATTTTTTAAAAGAGAATTGTGTCTGAAAACCATTCTGCCCTCGTGGCTTCCCTGTTGCACCCTGGGCGGTGGCAGTCCAGTTTTCCTGAGCACGTTGTGCCATGCTGCCGAGGGTGGAGCATTTGAGTGTCATGTGTGTGACATTACATTGCGAACTAGTGGGACCTAAAACATAGCAGCTGATCAACGTGTGAAGAGAATGGTACTTGATAACCTCTTTAAAATAAAACTGCCTCCAACTTAAAACTGGAAAGTCACTGGAATTTAGAAAGGAATCTTATCTACATGCCATTTTAGGATTTTGGTATGCATCTTAAGAATTGTGTACAAATTGTCCATAATGTTTCTGTACTGAACTCAAAACAACCAATAAAATTCCAGTGACAAAAGAAAAAAATAAACAAAACTCCCTATCAACAGCCCTGGAGAAAATGTTTGCTCAAAAGGCAGCATGACCTTGCCGAAGCAGCTGATTCTAGGGCTAGGGCTGGGGCCGGGTGCACACACACCCAGTGAGCCTGGAGTGCCGGGTAGTGGCCATTCAACAAAAGCCAAGCACAACGGGCAGCAGAGACAGGGAGCCCGATGAGGGGATCTGGGTCAATTGGAACAAGCAGTACTGGATTATAACCCAGGGTAAAAACAGTACCCATGTAGTGCTGATGTAGAAGCCCCTGGGTGGTTACGTGCTAACCAAACATTAGTGGTTCGACACCCATTACCTCCCCCCCCAACGATCTGCTTCTGAAAGGTCACAACCATGGACACCTTACAAGTGCAGTGCTACTCTGGGGGTCCCCCAGTCAAAACCAGCTCAGTGGTAACGGGTTTGGTTGGTTTGGGTGCTGCAAACGGTCTTGTGCCTGGCGGCAAACAGGAAGATTGGAGGTTCGAGCCCACCTACTGGTCTCTCGGAACAAAGACTGAAAACACACTCAGCCCCTGAAAGGCCGATGGAACGCAACTCCACCTAGACACACATGGGGTCCTCACTGCCTGGGTCACCTTCATAGTGGCCATCGACGTCGCTATAAATATAAGTAATAAATACACCAACGGGCAGAGCAGAGATGGCTCACACAGAAGAATAGCAGGCCATTTTTGTGGTTACTTGGTCCTCAAGGAGGCAAAGCTTAATTCCCCACTCCTTAAGCGCGGGCTCTGTGGAGGGACTGCCTTCCAGGAGGCAGCACAGACAGTGGAGAAACCCAAGGGACACGGCCCCAGCCGGTGGCCAAGACCACAGCAGCAGCAGGAAGTCGGGCAGGTGGCTAGGCCCCTGCTCCCAGGTGGTGAGAAGGTACCGGTTTAACCGTGAGAACCACCGCGGACCAATCCCGATGTGGATTTGTCTTTAGAAAACGCCTACCCAGCACCCCTCAACTCAGAGACGCTATCCAAAGCAAGGGAGAGACTGTCACAGCCAGGAGGTGTCTGAAGAGACGTCTAAAGGCACGTGGGGTCCTGATGGGGTGAAAACGAGAGAAATCTGATCCAAGCAGAGACTTTAGCTAAACACACCACATCAACACCAGTTCATTAAGGTACCGGGAAAACTGGGTATAGTACAGGGCTTTATGGGAAGGCTCTGTACTGACTTTGCAATTGTTCTGTGAATTGAAAACTGGTCTAAAGCAAAGTTTATTTAAAAACAAAACAAAAAAAGAGGCAGTGGTTCAATTCATGACCAAATGAGATCTAAGGATTCTAGTAACCATAACTCCTATTCAAAACACCAGTTCACCTTACGTGGGCGGCAAGTGCCTGCAGGGCAAGGGTGGGTGAGCGACCAGCGCAGACCAGCCAGAGGCGAGGAGAGGCCACTACCCAGTGCCCTGGGCCCTGGGAGCCAGAGGCGTTAGCTGCAGGTCCACAGGCGAGGGGTGCCCCACTGCTCACCAGGCGGAACAGCCCCTGGCCTCATTCAAGGAGCCTGTGCGCGGGTTATGTGGCACCCCTGGACAGAGCTCCACTCACTTCCGTGGGTCCGTGCTGAGAACAGAACTGGGATCAGAGCTCCCTAAGCCCAGCTGGAGTGTCCTGCTCCTGCTGCGGACACACTTACAGCAGATGCTGGTGAGAGGGCCTCGGGGTAGCCACAGCCAGGCCCACACTTCCGAGAAAAGCCTCCCTGGCGGGAAAGATTTGGCCATGGGCAGGTTCTGATTCCCAGTGACCCTCGGGAACGGGCTATCGCACAGCTCCCTGTGCCAAAATCTCGATGGGGCAGATCGCCAGCTCTTTTATCCACTTCAAGGGCTGGTGGGCTCCCAGCGCTCTTTCCCGTTAGCACTGAGAGCTTAGACCCTGGGTCACCCGGGCTCTACCTCTGGACAGCTGGTGCAGGACCCTCCTGTAGCATTCATCCTACTCATCCATCTACTCCTTTGCTCTACTACCTGCCCCTGAGCAAGTTTCTGGAGGACGGAGTGAAGAAACGGCTCAAGCTTTGTGATTGGAAAGCTGCAAGTTTGGATCCTGGGCTCGCCGCATCCAAGCCGTGTGAGTCTGGGTTTAAGTGAGCAGGCCTTTGTCACAAGGGGCTGCCCTTCTCTAGAAGAGCCTCAGTGGGGGGCTCTTCCGCTGGAGATCAAGCGAGCCAGTGGACACACAGATACCAACCAGAACACGACCAAGGGCACGGAGACAGAAGCCATGTGCAGGAGAGCCCAGGGAGGAGACAAGCCCACCAGCCTTCCACCTGCCCGAGGGAAAGGCAGGCTTCAAAGAGGAAGTGCTGCTCCCTTGGAGCTTGGAGCCAAGGGCAGTTTCCAGGCAGGTAGGCAGAGGTGGGGAGCCCTCCAGGCCTGTCCAGGTGGCCTTGTACCAGGAACAAGTCAAGGACAGGGCATAGGGCACAGTGATAAGGACAAAGACTTGCAATGCTCTCCCCCGGCCCCTCCCACCTTGAGCTGGCCCTGGAATAAGGCTGAGGATTCCACCAGCCTATACATGCTAAGGGCACAGGATGGGGCCTGGCACACAGTAGGCCAGGCTCATTTGTAGAACTATTCCCCGTATTGGACAGAAAGATAAGGCTCTCTACTTCTGTGAAGAGTTAAGAGTCTCAGAAACTCACAGGGCCACTTCCATCCTATCCTTTAGTCCTGTGAGTCAGCATCCACTCGGTGGTGGACAACATGCTTGTATTGAGTGCTGAAAAGCAAGGGTGTTACGTTGAGGACCAAGGAGAGTCCAACACAATCCGCGGCACTTCCCGTCGCCTCGCGTGCCGGTGAAAGTTGGGCCCTGAATAAGGAAGGCCGAAGAAGAGCCGACGTGGTGAAGAATACGGAAAGCATCAAGGACTGTCTTGGAAGAAGCACGGCCGGGGTGCTCCTTAGAGGGAAGGCTGGCGGGACTTCGTTCTCACAGACTTTGGCCATGTTGTCAGGAGAGCCCAGCCCCTGGAGGACGTTATGCTTAGTAAAGGAGAGGGGTAGCACTTGAGGACGGCGCAATGTCGCGTTCTTTTGTGCACAGACTCGCTCTGGGTTGGAAAGGGCTTGATGGCACCTAACAACAACAATATGCTTGTATACAAGCAACAGGGGGAGCTTCTTGGAAGACCCCCCCCCCACCAGTTATTGCAGAGGACTTCTTTAAAACAGCCAGCCTTCCTCTCGTGTGCCACTAACTGGATTTGGGGGATGTCCTCGTTCATGAACAGCTCAGAGGAGAGGAAATGCAAGAGCCAAGCAATCTGGGAACCGAACCCCAAGCAGCCTATGACACCAAAACACTGTCTTCTAAACTTCTGGTTTTAACTTAAATTCTTGCAAATTTCTGTGTTCCAACCTGGAATGAACCCCGGTCTGGTTTCAATAGGAAGCTATTTGGAACTGAGCAGAGCGGACTCGCCTGTGGCTCTGAGCCCACAGCAGGTAGCCCAGCAGCCTGAGTACCCCAGGGGGTAGAGGTGCAGCACTGAACACAGCCACAGCCTGGTCATTCTCATGTGGCACATGGGGCTACCATGATGTAGGATACATTGTGTACATAAAGAGATGGTATACTGTAACACTATACGGGGTTGAGCCAGGTCTCCTCAAGCCGCAATGGCTAGTTTCGGAGTCTCTGGGCTGTATGAATGGGTGTTCAACTACAAACCCAAATGTTGCCACTTCAAAATTCATGCCTACCCTTGGCACCTGTGACTGTGACATCCTTTGGAGGACAGGTCTTTGCAGATGCAATTTATCTTAAGAGCTCATGCTGGGCTAGAGTGGGCCTACACCCATTGTCTGAGGTCCTTTTAAGAAGAGAGCCGGAGAGAACGTAGGGTGGTCACCATGTAGCAACCAAGCAGCCACTAGAGACCGTCCACAGCAGCGGTCCTTAGCCTGCCTCAGGCTGAGACCCTTTCGTACAGTTACTAGTGCTTTGGTGACCCCCCCCCCAACCATCAACTTATTTTTGTTGCTACTTTATAACTGTAATTTTGCTACTGTTATGAACCAGGCGACCCCTGTGAAAGGGTCATTCAACCCCCAAAGGGGTCGCAACCCACAGGCTGAGAGCCACTGGTCTACAGCCAGGGAACACCAGGGCCCGCCGGCCGTCCAGCAGCCTCAGGAACCAGGCAGAGGCCAGGAAGGATACTCTCCTAATGCCTCTGGTGAGAGGCCGGCCCTGCAGACTCCTGGGTCTGGAAGAGAACCCATCTCTGTCTCTTTAAGTCACCACGTTCCTAGAAATTACAAAGCAGCCGTTCGACAGCCACTCCCGTCGATTCTATCCACTCTCCACCAAAGGCCACACTGAATCCTCAAGCCACACCTGGGTGGCAAGGCAGGCCCTCAGCCCACATGGTGGATCTTCAAAACCCTCCCCAATAGCCACGGGAAGCAAAGGCCAACTTCAGAGGATCTAACTAAGGCGTGGGCAGTTCGAGCACAGAAGTGCCCTTCCCAGAGCCTCGGCAGACTGACCAGGTGACCTGCGTCTGCGAGATCATGCACGGCCATGGAGCAGTTCTGAGTACATGCGGGGCTGCCACCAGTCACAACCAGGGCCTCTGCAACGGTCCAGCTCATGTACTCCTTCTGTAAATCTGCAGGGTATTTATCTGCCCTTTGTTAAAAATAATTTTATTGGGGGTCCACACAGCTCTTATCACAATCCATCCATCCATCATGTCAGCACATTTGTACATTTTCTGCCATCATTTTCAAAACATTTTCTTTCTACTGGAGCCCTTGGTATCAGCTCATTTGCCCCCTCCCCCATCCCTGACCCTCCCTCCCTCTGGAACCCTTGATAATTTATAAATTGTTATTATTTTATCTGCCCTTTTAAAAGACGAAATTGAGGCCTGGGGAGGTCAAGTCCTAAGCCCAAGGTCATCAAACTGATACACAGGGAGGGCAGCGTCTGGCTGACTCCCACCCCACGCCCTCTGCCTGCTGTGCAGAGGCTGCAGGGAGAGGGCCTGTTGGGGAAGGGCCGGCTTAGTGGTGCAGTACGGACACGTCTGACCTTGCCCCACTTCCACGTAGCTGTGAGATTCCCAGTGGGGAGTCACATTCTCCCCACCTGCAAGTGGCAGGCAGCTCAGGCCATGGGGAAATCAGAGGCTGGGAGAAGGCAGTTCAGCTGGCCCCCTACCCAGCGGGTCACTAACTCACTCTTTCTCTCACTGTCTAGGCACCATGACTCCAGGCTCACAAGGAAGTGGCAGGATGCAGATGCCAGCAATCTCCTGGGCCCTGAAGAACGCTGACTCGGGGCTTGCAGTGCTGTGGCTCCACAGGCTGAGAAGGAACGGGGTCAAGTAAGAGGGTGGGGCTTGTGGGAAGACAGTGGGAGCAGGTTAGCATGGCGAGGAAGGCGGAGGGACAGGGCTCATTCATTTCACACATTTGGACTGGGGGGCCCGGGATCCAGGGAGTCCAGGGCTAACCCCTAACCTCAAGTCCCAAACTCTGGCACTCCCACTTTGTTAAGATGGTATTCCCCCAGCAGCGGCTTCTCTCAAAAGTGGGGCTATGGCTGCCCCGGCCTTGCTCACAGGATTCTTGCATGGGGAGCATGGGCAACAAGAGCTTTATAACACTACAGGGATTTATAAAACAAGGCACTATAACTGCCCCTCTGTAATGTCAAGGTGCTAACTGCAAAGTCAGCAGTTCGAAACCACCAGCCACTCTGTGGAAAAAGATGAGGCTTTCTACTCCCATAAAGAGTTGGTCTCAGAAACCCACAGGGGCAGTTCTACCTTGTCCTCTAGGGTCGCTCTGAGTCGGAACCCACTCGATGCAGTGCGTTTGGTTTGGTGTAAAGGAAGGTGCTTCGATGGAACAAATGGTGAGACATTCAGCAACAAATGGAAAGGCTGGCTGATGGTTGGAATCCACCCAAAGGCACTTTGGTAAAGGCTGATCCAATTCTGAAGGATCACTGCCAATGAGGGCCCCTAGGTGGGGCACAGTTCTGCACGACACACGTGGAGCTGTTGAGAGTCAGTCAGCACGACAGGGACTGGTTTGGTCTTTTTAATTTTCCCAACAGACTAAAGCCAGGAAAAGTCCAAGTCATTTCGAGAGGCCAGGGAGCGAAGAGGAACAGTATCATAGAGAAGGAGGCTCCTATCCCACCCCAAGCCCAACCTCGACCTCGCTCCATCAGCCAGTGTCAGAACTCTGCTTGGACTCTTAATCTCTGGAGGCCACAAGAGGCTACCTTACCGCTGGAGCGCTGCCACCTTGCTCCTTTCTTTGAAAGCACAGCCAACAGAAATGAAATGGGTCCCCCCAAAGACTGGCCAGCATCCTCCCAGGACACCCAAAGGACCCCTCAAACCGCAGTGCATCACTGAGGAGGTAGATGAGTGTGGTCAGAGCCCAACAGCTGATATGCAGGCAGGTCTCTGCTCAGCCCCTGCAGCACAGGCTGATAAGAGAAATCAGGATGGCAACAGAAGTCCAGACAGATAAAAAGCTGGTGATCCAGCTGTGGACCCATCCCATGAAGTAAGTGTATCCTGTCTATAGGTTGGAAGATCGTAGGATTAGGCAATGGGGACTGTCCAGAAGTAGCGAGAAAATCAAGGGGGAAAAACACAAGCTACAGTACTTGTAAGTAGCAGCCACGAGCGGGAAAGTTGGCCCCGGACACTGAACTACGGGAACGCCAAGGACTGAAGAGCCTTCCCTCCCTCCCTCCACTGTAGATAGCAAGAGTCAGCCCCAGCCCGGGAGAGTCAGGCTCCTGCTTTTCATTAGGTAGTCTCTGGCCTGTACTTTGGCCACATAACAAACAACCTCCAGGCTTGGTTGGAGACAGCAGCCATTTTTGAACACCTAAGTCCCAAGCAACAGACAAGGATCACATGTCAGTCCAGGTCGTCTCCTGGAAGGTTAGTGGGACAGCACTGTCATATGCATCTGGGGCTTCCTTTAGCTGATGTGCAAAAAGTATGAGTCAACACCAAAATGAGCACACGAGGCCAGCCAGAGCTGCCACTGGGCTCTGGACTCCTTTCTCTGCCAGCTGCAATTTTCCAAAACCAGACAGGAGCTGGAAGTGAACCTGGGAGAAGCTCGAAGTGGTGCCGACCTGTTGCTCATCTCAGAGAGAGTTAATTAGTATGTGTGAAGGTAAGAGACACCCCAGGACCCTCCAACTCCAAACTCCTCCCTACAGAGCAGAAGCCAGCAATCCCAGGAAGAGCAATCCCTTTGAGGCGGCTAGGAAACCACTCAGGAGCTGAGAGAAGGGCCCAGCCTGGAGTGAGGGGGGCGGGGGGGCGGACGGGAAGGGACAGAAGGAGGAGGGGTAGAGAAAAGATAATGAATGGGCAGATCCACCCTGATCTGTGATCTGCAGCTAGAATTGAGCAAATGTCAGCTAAATTCTTCCGAGGCAGGAAGAGAAACACTCAGAGACAAACTTAACTAGAAGGCAGGACTCGGGAGAAGGGGGGCAGCCCAGACGTGAAATTCTGCTTAGGTCCTATGTGGCTCTCTGGCTGAGGAAAGAGAAGACGCGAAGCATTAAGGGACCACAAACACACTTCTATGTGTGTGTGGAACCGTCCCACACAGACCTCACCCCGCCCCCAAAGGAAATCGAGAAAAAACTCTTGGGATGGAGGATACAACTGATTTTTGTGCGGCGCAGGAAAAGCAAACGGCGAAAACATTCTCTGCCTTTACAAGGCAAGGGTGACAAGTTTCTTCACGGGTAGCAAGGATCCCTCCGATCCTGGAGGCAGCAAGCTCGGAACTTGGGGTCTCGCTCGCCCACAGTTGGCTTGGACAAGCCAGAGGAGGGCCATGGGGGCTTTCCCGAAGCTCACGGAGAGGGGGTAAAGAAGCAAAGAGGGGTCCTACTTTGGCCTGATGTCTGGGGAACCCCTTAAAAGGGGGCTACGGGTCGGGGGAGGGGTCAAGCCCAGGCAGCCTGGGAGGGGCCAGTATCCCCCTAAGCGAAGGTTGGGCGGGAAGAAGGGTTGCCCCGGAGGGACTTCAACGCAGGCGAGACACAGGGTCCCGGACAGGCACACTCACGGCGGCTCCGGGGCGGCGGCGTTACTCAGGGCCGGGGTTCGGACAGGGTCCGCTCCTCTTCCCCCGGCGGTGTCCCAGGCTCCGGCCTCCACTTCCGTCTTTCAGCCGCTCCGGATCCGGATCTCCGCCTTCGCCCCGCCCCTTCAGACTCCCAGGTGACTGACAGGGCGGCGAGACCAATGGGAGGGACTATAGGCAGCCCACAAGTGACGCAGCGGGGGGCGTCGGAGAGGCGGGAGAAAGCACGCGAAGGACGATGGGATTTGTAGTTCGTCGTTCTGGGAGGAGTCGGTGGCCGCCGGGAATCTGGGTTTAGGGTGGAGTCGACAGGCGGCAGGGCGGAGCCAGACCGGGAACTTTTTAAGGCCAGCCAGCCAACCGAGTCTCGGCGGTTAGCAGAAACGCTAGGAGAGGTGGAAGGGTGCAGGGGCCTGCTGTGAAGAATTGGGGAAGGAAAACATGGTGTGAATGAATGTGCACTGGAGAGTGTGTGACTCAGTCCCGGGCGCTCGCCAGTCTAACCAAGAGAAGCCCTGCCCAAGCCAGCTCTGCGATGATGATTCCCAGTGAGATCCCAGCGAGCCCTGAGCCTCTGCTTAGTCATAAACCAGGACCTTCTGGTATGGGTTTGGTCCTCAAACACACCAGGGCCACTTCTATCCCCTCCTATCCCCCACTTGTCTCTGATGTCAGGTACAGAGCCTCTGTCCTCCCGGTCAGTAAACCACTTCTGCTGGCCCCTCCTCACTCTGCCTCCCACCTGGATCAGGACTATTTGTTTCTGCACCCAGTCGACAGGATTAGGACCTCTTCTGCGCAGCCCCACCTCCAACACAAAGGAGTACCTCCTCTGGGTCTGTATCCCACCCCCAGGGACACCACTCGAAAGTTGTACAGAACCGACGCTCCCCCCAGAGGCAACTGTGGACGTGGTTCCTATGACACCAGCCAACAGTCATACCTGGAGGCCAGAGCACCTCTACGACATTCGACAATCGGGCACAGAACGTGTCCCCCCCCTGGTTCCATCACGTCACCGGCGCCTGTATCTTACACCCTGTTCACCCCCACCTACATCCAACAGCAGGCCGTCAGGGAAGTGGGAACCGAGAGGGAAAGGAGAGCTTGCAAGGGAGAGCAGAGAGGCTGGGGCAGAATGGGATTCCTTGCCAGGTCGTGGCTGGTGGCAACTCTTCCCCAGACCCTGCCTACCTAGCCCTGCAACCGCAGGTGCCTCCACAGGAAGGGTGGGGAGTCCCCTGGGTCCCCCTTTTAAGGGCTGGAGGTAGATTGCAGACAGACCCTGTATGTGTTCTCTGTGGCTGTGAGTGGGAGAGAGGAGGTCTAAGGGGCCCATAGTGCCTCATTAAGGTTTCTCCCTGCTCCCTGGGGCCTCTGGTGGCATGATCGTGGTGCCAAGCGAATTGGCTGGCGCCTTTGCCCTTCCTAGAGACAGCAACAGGGCCCTGGGGAACAGTAAGGGCGTGACTGTCGCATGGGTGCCTCCAAAGCTCTGGGGCTCTCGGACCAACCCCCAGAAACAGCCAAGAGTCAGCAGCTACAAAAATAAAGTTTATTTCTCATCCAAAAGTGAGGCCAGGATAGAGGGCCGTAAGAGCCGGGAGCCATGAGGCGTGTGCAAGAAGTCAGGGCCCTGAGTACAACCATGAGGGGAGGACGGGCTCGGCTGAGGCCAGGGGCAGCGGGGAGAGAGAGTGCTGCGGGGACTGGTTTCCAAGTTGCTGGCAGAAGGAGAGACCGCCATGAGAGACAGCCTACAGAGAGAAGCAGATATTGGTCAACCTACCACGCTCAGGGGTGGAAGCATAGTGTTGGACCAAGACGCACTGTGTGTGGGGGGGGGGGCCAAGGTGAGGCATCTTGGATGGTTCAAGTCCCAACAAGGATCTCCAACCACCCTCTCCCCCCAGGTGACACTGATCTCGGGGACGTGGGCCATCTCCAGAACAGAGCCCTGTCTTCTCTCCTGCTGTTGACTCACCCCCAGGGGCCCACCGGCTCGGGCCTCAGTCTGCCTTTCCCTAGCTGGATCGGGGGCCCAGGCTCCCCCTCCAAACTGCCCCCACCTCTGCCATCTCTACCTGCCTCCAAGTCCTGGGGCGGAAGTAGCACCCCTGGTCTTCCAGCCTGGTAGGTACCGCAGTCCAATCCCCCACCTGCTGGCTCCCGCGGCCTCGGCCAGCTACCCTCACAGAGGAGGAAAAGGGAAGGTTAGGGGAAGGGTGCAGATTCGGTGACCATGCTTTGTCTACGAGTCCAGAGAATCCAGCAGAGGCCACCAGGCCAGCTGGTGGCTGCTGACCCTGAGGCAAGAGGCCAATGGGCCCAGCTCCTCCCTGAGTAGCAGGCGGCAGTGCCCACCCCAGGCAGATGTGGGCCCAGGCCGGTGTCAGTGGAAAGTGTCTGCTCTGGATCTGAGGCTTGGAGCTGAAGGTGCGGCCTCTGGTACTGGGGAGGGTCCCCGAGGGTCCGGCTGAGATGGACAGGGAGACAGCCTAGGGGATCTGGAGGCTGGGGCAGCAACTGCTATCTCGACTGTCCCCACACTGGCCGGGCAGTGGACTTCAGCGAGTGTAGTATCCTGGAGATTGGGCGGTGGTCCAGAAAGATGGGGAAAGAGGCCAGGTGGTCTCTGCTGGGGGCAAGGAGCAACGGGGATCTCTGGAGGCCCGACTGTGGAGGAGCCTGGGGGACCCAGCCTGGCTTGCAGCAGGCTCATCATGTGCCGGAGCTCCTGGCTGAGCTGAGACACTTCCTGGTTGAGCCGGGAGATCTGTGGAAATAGGCCAAGTAGTTTCACAGGTGCCCCCATAGTCACCGCCCTCCTGTGGACATGCACACACACCCACACACGCACACACACATAAACACACCACAGTCACTGCCCTCCTGTGGACATGCACACACACACACACATGCAAACGCACACACACATAAACACACCAGTTGCTGTCCTCCTGTGGACACGCACACACACACACACACACACACACATAAACACACCACAGTCACTGCCCTCTTGTGGACATGCACACACACCCACACACAAACGCACACACACATAAACACACCACAGTCACTGCCCTCCAGTGGACATGCACACACACACACAAACGCACACACACATAAACACACCACAGTCACTGCCCTCCAGTGGACATGCACACACACACACAAATGCACACACACATAAACACACCACAGTCACTGCCCTCCAGTGGACATGCACACACACACACACGCACACACATACACACAATAAAAACACATACACCAACAGTTCTCAACCTGTGGGTTGTGACCCTTTGGGGATCGAACTACCTACCCTTTCACAGAGATCACCCGATTCATAACAGTAGCAAAATGACAGTTATGAAGTAGCAACGAAAACAATTTTATGGTTGGGGGATTCACCACCACAGGAAGAAGTGTATTAAAGGGTCGTGGCATTAGGACGGTTGAGAACCACTGACATTCACACAAACACACTTAAAGATGCACACATACACACACAGACAGACACATAAATACATAAACACGCATAAACACATACCTATACAAACATAAACACAGACACTCACACATATACATAGAAATACATAAACACCACACACACACTGCAGTTGGTGAGATCATTCAGAAGGCTGCTCATGGGCAGAAGGCAGCAGGAGTGACAGTTGGCTGGGTGTCAGCCCCCAGCCTCTCGCCCAGAAGAATTTGGGACAGCAGGTGGTACCTCCCTCTGCCTCTGCTTTTGGAAAAAGTGCAGTCCCAGGGCTGTGCAGGTGGGAAGGAAGGGGTCGGCCTTGCCCTGGGCAGTCCCACCACCAGCTCAAAGGGGTCACGCCCAGGGTCTCCACCTTCAGTGCTTACCCAAAGTGGACTGAGAATGCAGACTTCTGGGTTCCACCCCAGCCCAGGAGTCTGTATTTTAACAGATTCTCTAGGTGGTTCTGAGAGACAGACAGCTAGTCAGTGGGAACCCCTGGCCAGGCAGACAGGGAGAAATGAGGGGCTTGAGGCAGGGGGCAGCAGCAGGGCCTCCCGTCTGTCTCCCCGAACATGGCCAGCTCCAGCCTGAGCCCCATTCCCTCTGGGAAACCCGGTGTTTATCAGCGCAGAGGGAGGGCGACTCCCAGGGGCTGGGCTGGGCCACTCTGTGGCGACAGCACTGCAATCCCAGGGGGCAGAGGGAAAGGCAGAGCCACTGCCTGCAGGATCTGGGCTCTTCCCAACAGGAGCGTGGGGGCTTCAGCGCCCCCCCACCCCCCAAGATGAGGCCTCCCAGCCTGTCCTGTCCTCCCTGCACCTTCTCCTGCCATCTGCTCAGCCCTCACTTCCCAGGGCCAGGCTGAGGGACTGGTGACATGCTCGGCTGTTCCCCCGGGAGGTGGCAGCCGGCTTCTGCCAGAGGGCACAGCCTGGTAGTCCTATGAGGCAGACTGACTCAAGGCACTGGCTGGTTCTCGGGGAGGCAAGGAGTGAGCTGAAAGGTCCTCTTTCCTCGAGGGGAGGGCGGTCTGAGCCAGGCCCAGATGCCCTGTCCTCTCAGGCTCCAAGGCCAAGCTCTCCCCTCCTCCACATTCCCACAAAGAAGCTGGAGCTGACAGAGGCAATGGACTTGCCCCAGGTCGCAAGGTCACCTTGACCACTGGCATTCAGACCTCTGCTCCCAGAGCCTACATGCTTTTCACATCCGCCAATCTCTGATCCCAAGGTACTCTCCAAGCGAGAGGGGAAGGGGCTGTCCCCACACACCTCCTGGTTCAGCCTGCACACCTTCTCCTTCACCTCTTCAGCTTCAGGGGCCAGCTCCTGGCTGGGCCTGGTCCCTGCAAACAGAACGGGGTGGGGAGTGCAAGGAACACTGATGGCAGAACCCACAGCCTGAGCGGGTGTAGAATGCCATCAGCGGGGTGGGAAGCCCTGATCCCTGGGCCACTAAACTCACCTCCCACCCACAGATGTGGGATGCTTTTTAAGAATTGCCCTACTCGAAGAAAGCTGATGGTGCCCGGCTATCAAAACATATAACGTCTGGCATCTTAAAGGCTTGAAGGTAAACAAGTGGCCATCTAGCTCAGAAGCAACAAAGCCCACATGGAAGAAGCACACCAGCCTGTGCGATCATGAGGTGTTGAAGTGATCAGGTATCAGGCATAATCAGAACAAAAATCGTATCATTGTGAATGATGGGGGGAGTACGGAGTGGAGACCCAAAGCCCATATGTAGGCCACTGGACATCCCCTTACAGAAGGGTCTCGGGGAGGAGATGAGCCAGTCAGGGTGCGATGTAGCAATGATGAAACATATAACTTTCTTCTAGTTCCTAAATGCTTCCCCGCCTACTATCATGAGCCCAATTCTACCTTACAAATCTGTCTAGACCAGAGGATGTACACTGGTACAGATAGGAACTGGAAACACAGGGAATCTAGGGTAGATGATCCCTTCAGAACCAGGGGTGTGAGTGGTGATGCTGGAAAGGTAGAGGGAGGGTGGGTTGGAAAGGGAGGACTGATTACAAGGATCTACATGTGACCTCCTCCCTGGGGGATGGACAACAGAAAAGTGAGTGAAGGGAGACGTTGGACAGGGCAAGATATGACAAAATAATCATTTATACATTATCAAGGGTTCACGAGGGAGTGGGGTGCAGAGAGGGAGGGGAAAAAATGAGGAGCTGATGTCAGGAGCTTAGGTGGAGAGCAAATGTTTGAGAATGATGATGGCAACAAAGGTACAAATGTGCTTTACACATATGTCTGGATTGTGATAAGAGTTGTATGAGCCCCTAATAAAATGATTTAAAAAATAAAAGAATTGCCCTATTCTATGCGGAGTCCTGCTGGCACGGTGCTTACCCGTTTGGGTCAACAAGTCAAAGCCACAGTGGCCCTGCGGGAGAAAGAGGAGCCTTCTACCACAATACAGAATTGCAGCCTCTCAGAAGCCCACAAGGCATTTCGACCTGCCTGGTCCCATGAGTCAGTGTGGATTTGATGGCAGGGAGTCAGATTGGGTTTGGTCCTCAGACACGCCTACCCACTTTTTCAGACCCAGCCCCAGGGGCCCCTCCTCTAGGAGGGAGACTTAGGGGTACTCCCCTCTCCTACCACAACCCCTGGTCTTATTTCGGTCATGGTGCTTAGCACCAGGCCTGGCACTCCTTATCTGAACCCGGTGCGCTCAAATGGGACATCGCTCAACTGGGAGCAGGGGCCAGGTGTCCTGAGCAAGTGAGCCCCTACCTGGGGTAGGATGAAGAAATGCAATGAGGACCGAATGAATGTGTGAATGAATTGCAGTCCAAGGTTGGGTCCTTACCAGGAGGAGGGACCTGTGGGTGAAGCCTAGGCGCCTCAGCCTTCCTGCTGAACCGGAAGGTGGGGGCCTCCGCCGTGTGGCCAGAGTCCTCGATGCCATCCACTATCCTGGTGGAGGGTGGGGAGGGAACATGCAGGGCAGGCAGAGTGAGTGGGGGCATGAGGGGCAGGGAACTGGGAGAGGAGCAAAGGTCCGAGAGGGATGGGGTGTCAAGCTGTGGTGGGACCAGAAGGGTAAGGTGGACAAATGGGGAGACAAGGAGCAGCACTGGTCGGAATGCGAGGGACGAGGGAACCCAGAGAAGGTTCTAGAAGCCCGCGGGAGTGTGGGGAAACCAGGGGAAGCTGGCATCTCACCGGGGACTGAGGTCTGGAGGTCCAAATGTTCCCATTGGAGGAATGAGCAGTTGTGGGGGCTTCCAGGCAGCGGAGCCCCTGGGGGGGCCATGTGGGGAGGGGCTTCGGCCCTGGCCAGCCAGGGCAGGGGAAGAGGAGGAGGACAGGGAAGGGGAGGAGACAAGGGCTGAGAAAGGGGGCAGCTCTTCCCCCAGAAGGCTGACCAGGGAGCCCCGAGGCCTTGCCGGGCTGAGGTTGGGCAGCAGGAGGGGCCGGCGGGGTCTGGAACCAGCCCCTGGCTCTGCCCCACCCTCAGCCTCTGTGATGGATGGCAGGGTCTTGTCTGAGGAGGAGCCGAGTCTTTCCGAGTGGGACTGCGAGGGCAGAGGGGGCAGCTGATGCCCAAAGGTAGTGGACAGCAGTCCCTTCCTTAAGCCACAGCTGTCACTGGAGGATGCCACTCCCCAGCCCCTCTCCCTGAGCAGAACAACCAAGGAAAGATGCCCCCCATGTCCCGCCTTCTCCCGGATGCAACCTCACCCCAACCCAACCCCCTCCCAACAGTGTTACCTGCGAGAGACGAGGGGACCGGGCAAAGCGGCTGAGGCCCTGTGGGAATATGGGGGTGGCGGTGAGCTTATTCACACTCCCCTAGAGGGGCACCTCCCAATTCCACTCAACAGTGTTGTCCGGTTGACAACATGGGGCCTTTCTGTGGAAGTGAGTCAGACACACTCACATCCAACTCAGAGAGATTTCAAGCGGCAGAATCAGGCTAACAAGCAGCAAAGGGTGCAGACCCACAGCCCAAGACACAGGGGGGCTCAGAGGGCCTGGTGAATGGAGAGCGAGGGGATGGGGAAGGAGAAAGAGCCGAGGGAGGGGAGGGGGCTTGGCTCCAAAGTGGGGCCAAGAGTCCGAGTGGGGCTGGCGATGGGCAGCAGGAGATGGGGCAGTAGAATGGGGAGCAGAAATGGTGAGCAATGGTGCGTGGAGTTGGGTGATGGCCAGTGGAATCGTGCCTGCCGGGTCGGATGATGTCAAGCATGCCAGGGGGACAAGCAAGAGGGTGCCTAAGACTGAGAGAAGACACTTTCAGGATGGGAGGAGATAGAAGATGCTCTTTGTGGGTCGGGGAAGCAGGGCTGCTTTGAAGAAGGGGACCCTAGAGGGGGTTCAGGCTATAGGTCTACATACATTAGTGTCAGAGCCCTGGCGCAGGTTGAAGGTGAGGTCCCGGGGCAGGCCAGCCCGGAAGGCAGCCCCATACTCAGGGTAGAGCCTCAGGACCTCAGCCAGCCCTCGGCTGCTCAGCTGCTGCAGGCCACAGTAGGTCAGTGCCTTCACATCAGCGCTGGTCTTCAGCACGCAGCTCGGGCCTGCCCCTGACCCAGGCTCCTGCCCCGGCTCAGAGATATCTGCCCCAATCAGGTCCCCCTTCCCTGTGGGCAAGGGATGAGGACAGTCAGCTGGGGCAGAGGGACCATGTGGGTATCAGTAGGAGGTGGTCAAAAGGGATCATTGTCAATGTACTTGAAGGATGGTTGAGATGGGCCAATGGATGGGACCGGTGGAATTCATCAGTGGCTAATGACTGGTGACGGGGTTGGGATACTGTCAGTGAGGACATCAGTGGGGCTGGAGGAATGATCGATGAAATGAGATGACCCATAAATGATGACAGGGGTCAATTAAAGGGCAGCGGTCCATGGCGTTGGGAGACAGTCACTGGAAAGAAGCTGACAGGCTGAGAGGGGGGGTGTCAATGGGATTGGGGGGCAAGTCATAGGGAATGGTCAAACAGGGGACAGTAGGAGAGTGGAGGGACTGAGAAAGAATTCCCTTAGCTAAAACTCCAGGTCTCTGCTAGGAATTTTCCATTCCCTAGCCTGCTGGCCATTCCCAAGGCCTCGGGAAGGTTCTGACATGGGGGTTGGGGGATTGTGGTGGGGGGACCCTCACCCAGGATGGCCAGCACCATATTGTCTCGGAGCACCTCCAGGGAGCCAGAGCACACGTAGTAGTGTGCCTGCAGGGCGTCTCCACGGCGTAACAAGTATTCGCCCGGGGCGCAAAATGAGGTCTTGATGTGCAGAGAGAGGGCCCGCAGGCAGCCCCTGCTTGCTGCTCCAAACAGTGGTAGCTGCAGGATCTCCCGATTCAGGTGCATGGCAATGTCAGCTCTCAGTTCGTCTGGGAAGTCACGCAGTAACTGCATAAGATGCACAGGTCATTCTGGCCATCCCCCTGCAGCTGCTCCTTGCCTCTCCAAATGTGTGGAGCTGTCTCCAAAGAGGGAGCGCTCACTGACTCTTTGCGTGGAAGTCACCCGTTAACTTTCAGAACAATGTGTAGACCAGCGACCCCCTGGCTATGGGATGAGCCTCCTAACCCAAGCATCAGGGGCAGAGACTAGAAACTCCTCACTCGTCCAGGCTCCTAGACCCTCCGCCCTCCTAGCCCATGCCACTCTCAGGCCCCCAATCCTTATAGAACAAAGTTTAAGTTCAAGGTCACCCACGAGAGGGCCCTGCCTGGACCCTCCCATCCCTGTTCAGCAAAGCTGCTTCCTTTCCCAGAGCCTGCCCTCCTCTCCTGCGCCAGCACTTCTGGACCTGGGTCCTTGTTCCTTCTGCCTGGAACGACCTGCCCTTGGTGGACTGATTTCTACGTCCTTCACAATGTCCTTTCACCTGGCTCCTCTGGGCTCCCACTGCACTGACATCCCTCCATTACTGCCCTTCTCACTCCTCAATGATGTTTACTTGTCTGCCTTCCTCGCCAGACCCGGGCTCCCTGAGGGCAAGGGCTGAGTGTATCATCCGAGACCCCAGCAAGCGACGCCGAGGCTGGCGCCGAGCAGGTGCCGGTGTCCCGGAATGCACAGAGCCACGGGGCTGGAGCTAGGATGGCGTGAGCCGGGGGTGGGGGGCTGGCCACTACCTCGTTGGCGTCGATGCCACTGTTGACGGCCCACGTGGTCTGGAAGTACTCGAGCATGCGCTGTTTGAGCGGCCTGGGCAGGCGGTGCACGCGGATGAAATCCTTGAGATCTTTCATGCGGCTGTGGTAGAGCGAGCGGCGCGAGTACATGCGCTGGATGATGGCCGTCACGTTCCCAAACACCACGGCGTGCATCAGCGCTGCGGGACGGGCAGACGCGGGTCAGGGGGCTGCGGTGCCCTGGCCGCCAGCCCTGCTCCCAAGCCCACCTGGCGTCTTCGGTGGCCACCGCCCTTAGGTGGGGAAGTGGCAGTGGCCATGCCCTGCATGGATGCCAGCGTGCGCTCTGGCCCTGGTGGCCCCCACGCCCTCCCTGGGGCCCCGTGGCCGGGTGCGCGCGGGGCGCGGCGGCCCAGCCTCACCGCCTATGAGCATGGTGCAGATGGAGAAGATCTTCTCGGCGTCCGTGTTGGCGCAGACGTTGCCGAAGCCCACGCTGGTGAGACTGCTCAGCGTGAAGTAGAGCGCAGCGATGTAGGCGCTGCACCGGGAAGGGCCGCCGGCCGAGCCGTTGACGTAGGGCACCTCCAGCCGCTTGCCCAGCTCGTGCAGCCACCCTGGGGAGAGGGCAGGGGGTGGAAGAGAAGCAGGTTTCCCTGAAGGGCCAGTCCTTGACCTTGAGCAGGCATTTCTGGAGGCCGGTGTGCACCAGCAGGGCTGGACGGCAGCCTGGGGCTGGGCCTGCTGGTGGATGGTACACTGAGAGTTGCTATCTGGGATTACTGATTGGTCAGCGAGCCCTTCTAGTTGAGGCTGTTTTACTGCGCACCAACTTGACCCAGCCAGCCATGCGCCCCGTGCTGGTGGAGCTTACAGTGTGTTGGGGAAAGAGGGGAATGATCATTAGGGATGGGAGATGGCCTTCAGGAAGGTGCCCTGGAGCCTCCAACAGAAAGACTGGAGTCCACCCAAAGGTGACTTGGAAGAAAAGCCTGGTGATCTATCAAATCAGCCACTTGGAACCCTGCCCCACTGACCCCTCTCCTGTGGAGTCCAGGTTTCCCCTGACGTCACAAGGTCGACTGTACTGGTTTATCAAGCATCTGAGGAACCATGATAGGCTAGGGAGCCCAAACTCAGCCAGATGAGCCCTGGAGGAGTAGTGGGTTACAAGTTGGGCTGCTAACCACAAGGTCATGGGTTCAAAACCAGCAGCCTCACCTCCGGAGACTAACAGGGCCTTCTCTTCCCATAAAGACCAACAGCCTCAGAGTTCCACAGAGGCAGTTTTACCATGTCCTATAGGGTCCCTGTGAGTTGGCATCGACAGTGGCAGTGAGTTTGGTTTTTGGAACCCAGCTGTAGCCGGGCCAGTCCTGCGGTTCTAGGACAGATGTCAGTACCCATTGTCTTGTGACTCGCAGCAAAAAGAGTATGACTCATGGGCAGAGAAGAGTTGCCAGAACCTTTACAGATGCAGAGGGCCAGACCCTGGGCCCACAGAATGGCCCCATGGGCTAGAACTACCAACCTTGCGGGAGCAGCTGAGTGCTTAACCACGGTGCCACCAGGGCTCAAGGAGGGCCTCCTTAGGACGGGGACTCTGGATTGAGACTATAAGGAGCAGGAAAGTCACTCCAGCGAAAGGGAGTGAGGAGACAAAGGGTGGTGGGGAGGGAGAGGCCAGGAAGAAACGTCCTTGTTCACAGGTCAGCAGAAAACAGTGCATCTGGAACCTAGCAGGGAGGCTCGGAGGCTGCAGCCCAGGGGGCATGGAGAAAGGGCACCAGACGGGACTCGGGTGGGGGGGGGGCACCGCTGTGTTAGGGGTGGAGTTCAGGATCCGAGCGGGCCAGCACTGATTCTTGAAAGACCCATTTGGCTGGGGTGTGGAGGTAGGTGATGCGAAGTGGGCAGGGAGAGATGGGGGAGGCTACTGCAGAAGCTTGTGGTGTGAGGGCTGGGGGTGCAGTGGGGACTGAAGGGATGGGAGAAGAGGGGTGCACATGATGGAAGAGGGGTGCACAGAGGGGAAGCAGAGAAGGACATGTCAGGGATAGTGCTCAGGAGGACATTGAGGGGCTGGCCAGTGGGAGGAGGTGGGATGGGTACAGGCAAAAGGAATTGATAAGGGAGAGGGACAGGCCACCCCTTCTTCAGGGCTTTCATTGTACTGCTCCCCAAGGGCTACCCCCCATCAGTGTCATGTTCTGACTGTCATCACCGACTCCCCTGCTCGGCTGGGCAGGGGACGTGTCTTGGGAGGCAGAGGCCTTGCCTGCAGATCAGCATTGGCAGTGCCGATCCCGACGGAACTCAGTGCAGGTTTGTGGGGTGATTGGAGGAAGGGGGAAGTTGGTGTAGACACGAGTGGAGGCCTCAGCTTGGGCACACAATGAACAGGGCAGGAGGCCTGGGGCTGGTGTCTCACCGATGTCCCAGAGCAGCGGGTCATTGGCCTCCATCTCTCGGCGCCCGATCACGTACCAGACGCAGGCCATCCAGTGGGCGAGGAGTGCGAACACGGACATGAGCAGCGTGAGCACCACTGCACTGCACTGGGAGTAGCGCTCCAGCTTCTGCAGCAGCCGCAGCAACCGCAGCAGCCGCACCGTCTTCAGCAGGTGCACCAACGAGGTCTGCAGGGGAGCAGAGAGGGGGCCAGTCAGCGGGCACACTCCCTTACAGTCTGCGTTGCCACCCCCTGCACCCCCCATGCCTCCCACCAGAGGCCCTGCAGCCAGGGGAGGCTGCAGCAGGAGAACGGCCCTGCTCTCCTGAGAAGGAGGAGCCCTGGTGGCATAGTGGTTACATTGTGGGCTGCCAACCACAAGGTCAGCGGTTCAAAACCACCAGCTACTCTGCGGTAGAAAGACGGAACTTTCTACTCCGTAAATCAGGGTCACTTAATTCATCACAGTAGCACAATTATAGTTAAGAAGTAACAACAAATCCCCTGGCTGTGGGCAAAGAGACCCCTGATTGGTGGTGGTGCTCTTATCTCAGTCAGGGGCAGAGCAGACTGGCAACCCTTTGTTCATCCTAGCTTGATGCCCAGATCGTGGCCAGAGCTGTTTCATGCCTAGGGCACATTAAAAAAAAAAAAAAAGAGTAGCAACGAAAATAATTTTATGGTTGGGGGGGAGGGTCACCACACCATGAAGAACTGTATGAAAAGGGTTGAAGCATGAGGAATGTGGGGAACCCCTGTCCTATAGGACCGCTGTGTGTATCTGAGTTTACAGGATGGCCAGGGACTTGTCTGCAAATGAATGGATTAAGCCTCAGAAAGGTTCATGACTTGTCCAAGGTCACGCACCAAGGAAATGACGGACCAGGGGCACTAGGTTTGACCAACACTCTAGCCTATTCTGTGCTGGAGTGCCCGTGGCCTCAGGTCAGGCCAGAGGCAGGGGGACAGAGACCAGTCTCTGCTGGAAGCACCCATATCTTGGACACAAGCAACTGTGAACAAGAGCTGGTAGTGAAGATGGTGGCAGTGCCCAGGCCCTTCTATGAGGCATGGAGGAATTGGAACAAGCCTGTGCAGCTGGAGGGCAGGGACTCTAAGGGGCGGGGGGAGGAGGGGGGGAGGAGCGCTGCCCACTGTGGACCAGCTGCAGGTGAGAGTCAGGCCCAAAACATACAGAGGAGCGCGAGGGCTGAGGAGGCCTGGGATGGGAGCGGGTGGGCGTTCTCTGTCCTTGTAGAGGTGTGTGTGTGTGTTGATGGAGCTAACAGCCTCTAGCAAAAGCAAACCAAACCAAACTCACTGCCATTGAGTCCATTCTGACCCACATTGACACTATAAAACAGGGTACAGCTGCTGCTGTGCGTTTCTGAGACAGTAATTCTTGACAGGAGAAGAAAGCCTCGTTTTTCTTCCGTGAGCTGACTGGTGGTTTTGACCTGCTGACCTCACAGTTTTCAGCCTAACTCGTCATGACTACGCCACCAGGGTTCCTAACAGCCCCTAGCAAGGATCTTGCAAATACTGACTGGTAGTCCCACGACTGCTGCTATTCTTACCATGATATTAGTCACTCAGTGAGCACCTCCATGTTGGGGGTGAGGAGCGGGGAGGTGTATCTTCTCACAGAGGCATCTGGGCTGGGGGCTGGGTGGTGCAGTGCCTGTGGAGCTTGGTGTGAAGGCCTTTCACTGACCCCCCTGGAGCCTCCAGGAGGCTCGGTCCTACACTGCACCCAAACCCCCTGAAGTCATCGTCTCCACTTTGCGGTGAAAGCTAGAAAGGAGCTGGTCCTGATCCCCCACCAGGGAGCGTCTCTGGGGCGGGATGCCTGCACCCAGCTCCCAGGGCTCCTGGCTCAAAACAAGAGATCTGCAGGGCTTCTTCCTGGCCCTGCCCTGGGCCCCGGCCCCTAGGCCCTGGGGACCCTCCTCTCACTCTCCTCAGTCTGGTGGTCTCAGGCCTGCTCCCTCAAACCCACCACTGGACCAGTGCTTACTCATCTCCCAGCTCCGCTCCACTTTCCTCTGCCCACAGCATTGGCCCTCATCTCCTCTTAGGCCAGACCAGCCCCCCCCACCAGCACCCCTGGATTCCTGGCAATCAAGGTGGCGTATGGGAAAGAATACCAGACGAAGAGAGTGGAGATCTGGTGTTCAAGTCCTGGGTGCTACTTGCTAGCTGTGGGACCTTCAGCAAGTTACTTAACCTCTCTGTGTGTCTCCATATATGAAGAAGAAGAAGAAGAAAAAGTGAGAGGTTGGCCAGGTCACGAGAATCTCCTCCCAGAGGGTTACTGTGAGGCCCCTAGGTGATACTGTGCGTGAGGGAACTTCGGGGCTGTCAAGAGCACCAAAGGCACCAGGCAAGAAGGCTGAGGTTCCCCTGAAGTTCCCCAGGTCCCTGGGGACAGCCTGGCAGGCACAGACAGGGGTGCTCCCAGAGACAGCTCTGCTTGGACTGGCCAGCGCCTCAGGGCAGACACACATATATGCACGTGTGTGGGAGCTCGCACACACGTGTACACAGCCAGGAGAAGAGGCCCACAGCCCGTTGGCGGCTAGTTAAATCCGGCTGCGTGTAGGTGGTTTCCCGCTATAGCTGTGTGGCAGGGAGCAGCGCACAGGGAAACGGTTCTCCATCTCCCAGTCGACCGCTGAGGGGGCCTGGGGACACAGGGTGGGGCAGCCTGACCCTGGCCCTGCGTGCAGAGCGGAGCCCCTGAGGGCCCTCCCGGCAGAGGCCCGGGACATGAAGGCCCAGGTCCTCTCTGCCTCCGAAACCACTCTTGCTCTTGCCTCATTAGGCAATCCCAGGATGTGCTTTCTCCTCTCCAGCCAGCCAAACCCTCCTCAGTGCGTAAAGTCTAGCTCTTGTCCTACTTTCTCTGGAATCCTTCCCAGACCACCCTACCCTCTGCCTTCATGCCGGATAAATTGCCAATCATTTCTGCTCAGACCCGTGTGCCAGCCTAGAATGCCAAGGCCAGCTAGCTCTGTCCAGCCCCAGCTCCAGCCCTGCAGCCCCTCAGCCCCCTCCCACTTTTCTGTTCCTATTATCCCTGTCCCTGCTCCAGCTGCACCGCTGGGAGGCCCTGTCGTGGTCCCCTTCCCTGCCACGCTGTGACCATGCCCCACACGGTGCTTTGCAGACAGCCAAGTGCTCATCAGTTGTTTGTTAAATAAAAATGTGAAAAGTACCACTCACTTGGCATCAGACCAACCCCGCCTCGGTAGCTCTACTTAGCTCTGCCTTTGTCTCGGGTTCCCCTGGCGAGTGTGAGCTGCGCACAGACCCTGGCGAGCCTGCCCAGCAGCGCCCAGCAGCGGGCAGGCCTGGCCCACAGCAGGTGCTAGATATACGCCTGCAAATGGACCGATGGGGATGGACTATTGGGAGATGGAGAAGCCCAGTGAATCGGAAAGGTTGTCACTCTGCGTGGAAGATGCGGCAGCCTGCTTCTCTAACGATGTATAGCCTGGGACACCCTGGGGGGCAATTCCACTCTGTCCAATGGGGTCACTGAGTCAGAATTCGACTGGCAGGCCAGAGGTTAATGGAAGATGGGAGTCCCTGAGTGGGACAAATGGTTAAGTGGTGCCTGGCTGTTAAGTGAAACTCTAGAAGTTTGAGTCCACCCAGAGGCACCTCAGAAGAAAGGCCTGGCAACCTACTCCTCCAAAATGAGCCTTTGAAAACCCTCTGGAGGGCAGTGCTGCTCTGATACACCTGAGGGGCCATGAGGTAGGGTGGGCGTCACGGGAGGTGCCGCATGGACATTGGGGGGTAGGTTGTATGGTGGGACAGGGTCACTAGGTTGTACGGTGGGACAGGGTCACTAGGTTGTACGGTGGGATAGGGTCACTAGGTTGTACGGTGGGACAGGGTCACTCACCACGGTGATATTGAAGACGTAAAGCAGGTCAAAAGGCAGCGCAGCAATAAGGTCCACGAAGAACCAAGTGGCCAGATAGTGGAGGCCGATGGAGCGAGGAGCAGAAATGACTTGGCCGGACTGGGACACATAGGTGGTGCGGAAGTTCAGGATGATATCTGGGGGTGTAAGAGGCTGTCAGTGGGGCTGCTAAGCCTTGATACTCAGCTCAAAGGGCCACGGGGTAAAGTGAGTGGACAACAGGCCTTCCCTAAAACCCCACAGTGGAGGAAGAGGCAGGGATGGGGAGCAAGGGGTTAGCTTCTGGCTGGTCCATCGAGAAGAGAAACTCCAAGACAAGAGGCAGTGAGAGCCAGGGTCGGGTCCAGGGACCACTGGGACCAGACTTCAAGACCCAGACACGGATGAGCCTGCAGGCCACGGGCGGCAAGTCCCCCAGCCCACCCGCCAGGACTGACCCAGGATGAAGAGCAACTCTACAGCGATGTCGCTGACGAGCGTGTGTCGGGAGGTGATGGGGGTGTCGTCATCGCCCGAGAAGCAGACGTTGTAGGGGACAGTGACCGCAACATAGAAGGTGGCAAGGAGGATGAGGCCATCCCAGACGGCCTTGGGGATGCTGTAGTGGAGGAGGAGGCAGCGGGATCCCCCCACGGAGGCCACCTTGTACTCCGGCACGGATGGCTTTCGTTCAAACACGTTCTAAAGGGAGAGGGGTGGTGGTTGGGGACTCATGATGGAGAGAGGGGCCGGGGCCGGGGCTTGGGGAGGGAGAGGCGGGGAACCGGGAAGAGGTACAGGGGGCCCTGAAAGGGCAACCACAAGAGGAAACAGAAGGTGGAGGGCAAGGGTTCAGAGGCTGGCACCGATGTACCCCTGTGCTTGCCATCTCCCTCTGAATCAGTCATGGTCTAGGTGAGGTTATTTATGAGCCTGACCTGCCTCCGCCTTAGCACATGTCAGGCATATGCTCTAGCTGGGGGGTGGGGGGCTCACTAATGCCCCTCTCTCTGAATTCCTCCTGGGTCCTAAGGGCACACCGAAGGGGGCTGTGTCCCAAGGATAAGAGGGGGCTGGCACGGTTAGCCCTAACACACCGCTCAAAGGGTTAGCAATGAAATGCCCTGGCTTTGGCTGGGTCCTAAGAAGAGATATACAGGCCTAGGTGCTAGGCGTCCCACCTCCCTGGGGGATCTCTCCCATTGGGCCATAGCAGTGTATAATACACCCCTTATGTTGTCAGACCATCACCCAGGGGTGGGTGAATTAATTGCTTAGACAGCCCCACCCTTGGGACGTTATCAGAGCAGAATGTCAGTCACCCACGAAACCAAGGGAGGTGTGATGGAAGGAAGCCTGAAGGACTTGTTGGGATGGGGTGAGCCTCACATTATTGGTCTTCATGTCTCCCTGGCTTGGGCGCCCAAAATGGCCAGTCAGCCGGTGTAGGACGGTACGGCTCTGTCTCCTGGCCGACCGAAATTTCAAGCTGGGTCCCCTCCTGCCCAGGGAGTTTTCTGTTGGGAAGGAGAGTGCGGAGATGAGTGGGGCACAGCCTGTGCCCGAGGGCCAGGGCCTCTGAACCCCTCTTGCCTGCCCCTTCCCCAGATATGCCGTTACCATGATTACTGTCCCCATGGCCTGTCGAGGAGCCCAGTCCTGAGCCTCCACGCTGAGTGATGTCCTTGAAGGAGAAGAGAAACAGCACCACCTCCCCCATCTCATTCTTGATGGGCAGCATGTCCAGGAGGCACCAGAAGGCTGAGCCTATAGGCATGAAGAGAAGGAGGGAAAGAGGACTGAGCTCATGGTCCCCTTTCGTCCCAGTCCGCCGAGTGGCCAGATACGTGTCAGCAAAGATTCTGAGCTGGAAGGAACTCTAGAGACTGCCAGCAGTGATGGGAAACTGAGGCCTAGAGGGGGCCAAGGACACCCTGTCACACAGCCAGTTTGTGGCAGTGTGAGGGGAGCACCCAGACTTCTTCCACCATGCGAAGTGGCCTCTGGGGTCTGGGCAAGGCTGGAGGGCAGGCTGGACCCCTCACCATCCTTGCGATAGAAGCAGATTTCAGTCCGGTGCTCCTGGTGGCCCTCCAGGGCCTTGTGCAGCCGCTGCAGGGCGGGCTCGCTGGTCTCCGGGCCGTAGAGGAAACGGCAGCTGCAGGTTTTCTGCATGACCTCTGTGCGGCCGTAGCCGGTGAGCTCACAGAAGCCGTCAGAGCAGTAGACGATGGGGAAGCCCCGTGGGCCCTGAGCGTTGGCCAGTAAGAAATTGCTGTCTATGGGTAGAAGGAGGCAAGGTCAGGTCAAGGCCAAGCATGGACTTCAGCTCTCAGGTGGGCAGCACTCTTCCCCAGATGTGGTCAGAGGTCACAGGCTCCCGGGTGGGTCCTGGACCTCACTTCTGAAATGAGAGTAAGAGAGAGAGAGAGAGCAAACAAACAAGGGCCCCAGGGTGGCTGGGAGCCCGGATGGGGACGACAGAGGGATTGGAGAAGGCACCATAAGAAGCCGTGTGTTTCCTTGCCTGCCTTTAAGCTGGTAAGCTCTTGCTGTAGTCGGCAGCACGGCTCTGAGCAAGAACAAGATCCCAGCACCCGCCCACCCCTGCCACCCCCGTGACCTTGGGTAAGTTGATGGACTCTGGTCTGTAACGTGGGAGCTAAGAACAGCATCTTCCTCACAGGGTGGCTGACAGTGAGGGTCGCCCGGGCTCTCCAAGTTCTAACACACTGCACAGCACAGAGAGTTAGGACCAAGACCCTCCAACGGAGAAGGTGCAGTGAGCCTCTCCAGTGCACACAGCTGTAAGACGCCACCTGGTCCTTCTAGTAGAGTGTAAGTGATCGGGACCCCAAAGGCAGAAATGATCCAAACTTCTAAGTGAAAGGAGGGAGACCCTGAGGAGCAGGGTCCTCATCCCCTGTTTTCCAGGGAAGGTCCAACACATTAGCACTTGCCCAGCGAATGGCAGGGCCCTATCCCAGTGTTCTAAGTGGGGTTCAGTAAACTTCAGCGAGAGAGCCTGAACTGGCCCCAGTGGTTGGGAGGGGGCAGTAAGGTTCCTGTGGGTGGTCTAGGGACAGAGATGGGATCTGAGACAGCCAGTTCTGGGGAACTTGAAAGGATGACTGTCTGGGGGTGGAGGGGCTAACGGGACACTGAGGATACCCAGGAGGTGCTGGGCTCCAGGACGAAACCTCCTTCCATCCCAGGGGCTGTTGCCCCAGCGACGGGCGCTATGGAAACGAGGGAGGTGTGTATGCTCGCAGGGTGGGGAGGCGGGTAGGGCCCCCGGTGGCTCGGTTTCCGCCCTCGGGTACCGCTCCCCCACCCTTCAGAGCTCCTGCAGGGTTCCTTAGGGGGGCCGGGGGCCGATCTCCCCGCTTCTCCCTGCTCCGGGGTAGGCAAAAGGGAATGGTGCGGGAAGAGGAGGGGAAAGAGGGATGTGGCTGTCCAAGGTGCTGAACCTGGAATCCAAGAGAGGGTGGGCGAGCTGGGAATTCCCTCCATCACACAGACCGCCCCTCCTGCCCGCCTCACCCTCCGCAGGCACAGGCGCCCCTACGGGTTCCGATTTGGGACTCGCGTGACCTGAATCCAAGCTGGGTCTTGCCCAAGACTGACCTTTTCTTTTCTTTTTTTCTGGGGGGACGGGGGTTGGAGTCGTCTGGGAGTATACTCCAGGGCGCCGGGTCACTTCGTCCCACGCCCAGGTCTGGGATGCCCCCAATACGCTTCCAACGCCGCTCTGCCGGGAGTGGGCGGCTCCCAAGGCCCCTCCTCCGTCTCCCCGCACAAAGAGCCGCTCTTCCCCAGAGTCACACCCCCTAACCTTGGACCCCAGCGCTCCCAGCCCTTTTCCCGCCTCCCCTCGCCGGGTGCTCTACCAGTGGGCGCCTCCTCTCCCCTCCCCTCCTCTGCCCTCGCACCCAGGCTCTCCGCAAGTTCCGGGGCCCAGAGTGCAGACTTGACCGCCGGCGTGACCCCCCCCAGCCCTAGCCCCAGCCCCACTCACGCGTGCCGTCGAAGCGGGTGGCGATCGTGTCCAGGAAGGTGTTTTGCGGGGCCAACAACCCCTTCATGACGGGCATGGCCCCGGGCGCGGGTTCGAGGCGCGGCGCTGGAGGGCGTTCAGCGCGGCCAGGCCGGAGGGGGCGCGCTGCCGGCGGGGCCGGGGCGCCCCATGCGCCCGCCTGCCTCCTCCCCTCCCTCTGGCCGCCGCCGCCGCCTCTGCGCCCCGAGCCCGGGTGGCGCTGGGCTTAGCTCGCTCGGCACCGCCTTGGTGCCCCCCCTTCCCCGCGGGCCGGGCTCTTTCCCCCGGGCTCGGCCCGCGCCCGCCACGTGGCCCAGCACGGGGAGGGGCCGCCAGCGACACCCCGCACCTCTTTGGGCGGCCCCCCCAGCGACAGGGGAGAGGCCCACGCGTGTCTCCAGGGAGGAGGATTAGGGACACGCCCACTGGGAGGGACAGACCCGAGGTGAGGCGGGGTTTGTATGGCAGACACGCCCCCTCCACGGTTGGCCACGCCCCCACGCGTGGCGGGGGCTTGGTGGTGGTTCCCTGGCTTCTTGCCCCGCCCACACCTGCCTGGGGCTCCTCCCCCCGGGCTTCCCCGGCGCCACCCACGCGGTCGCTGGCTTCCGGAGTGCAGTGCCACCTGCTGGGGTTGGCGCGCTGCCTGTCCCCGCACTGCAGTCTGAGTTAGCGAGGCTCCAAGAAGCTGCTTTTGCTGTTGGGGGATTGAAACGCTGGGAGCCCCAACTCTTAGAATGAGCCACTTACTCCTCGGTTTGTGCTTCCCTCGTGGCGCCGCGAGGACGCGCCGGGCCGCTCACTGCAAGGTTCAGAGATGGAAACCACCGGGGGGGCCAGGATCCAGCTATGTCACTGACGCTTAAATAGGGTGCCTTAGCGTAGCTGAGCCTCACTTTCCCTATCTATAACATGGAGCTAATACTTCTTTCGGCCAAGCCCACAACTCAAAATCACCAGCCGCTCCTCAGGAGAAAAACGGTGCTTTCTACTCCCCTAGAGCTGCCATCTGGGGAGCCCTGTCCTATAGGGCCCCTATGAGCCGGCGCCGACTCGATGGCAGTGAGTTTGGTTTGTTTTATGGTTCATGCAGTTGTTGTGAAAAGTTGGTAGCGCCACGCATGTCCTCCGTACAAATTAAGTGTCTTGTGAGTACGTTTCTCCACTCTCCTCTCTAAATCGAAATACACCTTCCTTCTGCTTTCTTTCAAGTGGAAGAGCCTGGGGCTGAGAAAGATGTTCTGAGGTGGGAAGCGTCACGGTTGGCAAATCCCCAAGGGTCTAAGAGGGACACTGATCTATCTCTCTCTGCTCCAGGGGGTACCCAGGCAGCAGCAAGCAGAATCCAGGTGAGACAAGACACAGAGCTGCCTCACTGTCAGCAGATAGGACAGAACAGCGAAAGGAGAGTGGGAAGATGGGCTGGGAGGATGCCAAAGTTTGCACCAAGATCTGAGAAACATTTGAGACCTTAGTTTGCTGACAGGCGCCACTTCTTTCTGTGTCTCTACATTTACTTGATTTATTGACACGTCTGACTGTGTGTGATTCGAGTAAAAGTTCACAGAGCGAGTTGGTTTTCCATTCAACAGTTCACACACATTTGATGGGTGACATTCATTGCAAGCCCCACAATGTAATGTCAGAGCCCTCTTTCCATTTCCTCCCGTCGCCTTTCCATCCCTCCTTCATTCCCGTCCCTCTCTACCTTCATCCTGGACCATGCTGCCCTTTGGATCTCCTATGGCGGGCTACTGGTCATGGTTTAGAAAGAGCCACCGGTTCTCCACAGAGCAGTAACCAGGTGGACTGTCACTGTAAAGGCCTGTCTTGCATAGGCTGGACTTTGACACGCGAGTTTTGTTCTAGGCTTGAGGGGTGTCCAAGGACTACAGTCTCGAGGGTTCCCACCTATTTCAGATCACCCATCTTTTTTTCCCCAATGATTTTGAATGTGGCCCCCATTTACTCCCGCACACTGTAGAACCTCCTGTTGTGACCCCTGGCCTCAGGGTCATGGAGGCAGGGGTTTCCTATTCCTCAGACCCTTTGGACTGACTGTTTCCATGCGCCTTCGGCTTTCTTCAGCCTTGTTTGTTCCGGGTGGGAAGACACCAATAGTTGCACCCGACAGGGCTACTCACAAGCCTTAAGACCCCAGTGGCTCCTCACCAAAGTAGATGCCAAACTGTCTTTGTGACTTTTAGTGCCACCTGACCTTGGTGCCCCCATGGTCTTGAGCCCTTCGAGGCTCCACTTTTAGACGTCTTAGGCTAGAGATGCAGGGACAGAGTGCCCTGCCTCTGGGTATGAACTTCCCACGGCTCCCAGTTATCTACGGAACACAGTGTAAGACCGATGGTTTGGCGGTCTCGCTCCTCCCCCACCCCACCAGCGGCTATTCATGTGGAACCCCACATCCTGGCCCTTTCTGCAGGCTGGATGCCCAACCTTTCCAGCCCGGCTTCTGCCTCTCAGTGCAGCCTTCCTTGCCCTCCCGACCTCGGAGCAAAAAAAAAAAAAAGGGGGGTGCAATGGGGGGATTTCGTAGATTGAAGCCTGGTGCAGCAGTGGTTCTGAGTTAGACTGCATGATTGGCAGTTCGAAAGTACCAGCAGCTGCGCGGGACTTTCTGCTCCTGCAAACAGTTACAGCCTCAGAAAACCACAGCGGGGAGGGTCACTGCGGGTCAGCTTTGACTGGATTGCAGTCAGTTCGGGGATTTTGGGGCGGGGCGGGGGCGGGTCATAGATGGGCCAGGTCGGTTCTGCATCTTTCACTCCAAGGGCGCAGCCACCTTGTCGCTGCGTCGCAGGGCCTGGCACACTTTCTTGCCCCCCAAAGCTCCCATTTCAAGGCGCAGAGGGCATTGGCTCCAGCGGCCACCCGGGCAAGCTCGCCCGACACCGCTCGGGGCCCTCTCACGACCCCCGGAGGCGACACGCAAGAATCAGCCATTGGAACAGAGACTCGTCTTTATTTTCTTTTCCTGGGGGCTGGCACCCTGGCAAACGGAGGGGAGCGGGCAGGGCCGAGACAGGGCTGAGGCCAGGCTTACAGGCCGGACGGACCCCCGGGCCCGGCGACCGCGGCGCGACAAGAGCTCCCGGGGCAGGGGGGCGGCGCGGGCTCTGCGCCTGCGCGGCGGCCCATGGTCAGGATGCCGGCGGCGTGGTTGCCACTGGCCTGCAGGAGGCGCTGCAGCCGGCCCTGGAGACCCGGGGGCCCCGGCCGCCGCTTGCCCAGCGTCAGGATGCCGGCGGCGTGGTTGCCCGCGCCGTGCAGCAGCTCGTACAGGCGGCAGGAGCAGGTCTTCTGGCGGCAGCAGTCGGGCAGGGGCTGCGCGGCCACGCCGGGCGAGAGCAGCGCAGGCGGCAGCGGCAGCAGCAGCAGCAGCAGCAGCAGCGTCACGGCGGCCCACGACACCTAGGGAGGCGGGAGACGGGGAGCGAGAGGCCGGCCCACGGTGCCACCACCAGGCCCCGAGCCCAGGCCCTGCTGGTCCAGCGCCCCCTGCTGGCCGGCGCTCCTCTGAGCCTCTGCGCCCTAGCTCGGGCTCCACTCTGTCTGATGGGATCTTTGGAGACGGGGCTCCTCCCAGGCCCAGCAGGACACCTCTTCCGCGAAGCCCTTTGAGACCTCCTGGGTGGAAGGACTCCCTGGCTCCCTTCTCGGGGTACCTTTAATCCATTGTACCCCTAGCCCATTGCCATTTCCACTTTGGAATGGGGGTGTTTGAAAGTTTAAGGAAAACAGATGTCCTATTTAGTTCCCCACAGCCTGTCTTAGTGTGCTCCTTGGTGGTGCAGTGGTTTAGTGTTGCGCTGCTAACCACAGAGTGGAAGGTTCAAACTCATCGGGCAGGTGGAGGGGCTGGAGAAAGATAAGATGAGGCTGTTTGCTTCCAGACAGGTTTTAAAGCCTCGAAACCGATACCCTATACAGGGTCATTATGAGTCAGATGACGGCAGTGGGATTTTTGTTTTGTTTTGTTTTGATCATGGTTTAGAAATAGCCACCGGTTCCCCAGAGAGCAGTAACCAGGTGGACAGCCGGGCCAGGATGGCAGGGCTCCAAGCTTGTGTCTCCTGAGCTGGCTCCCTGGGGGCAGAAACAAGATTCTGCCTTTACCAGTTTCCCACCCTTGCTAAGATGCGCCGCGCCGCTCTGTGACCTTGTATTAAAGGATTCCAAGGACAGGGGTCTGTTGGAGGGATGGGATGAAAGGGGTGGGGTCAGGGCTCATGCTGGCATAATCATGAGTTCTTTGGAGAACAGGGCTGGACCTAATGTGAGCCGAGGCCGGTTCTGGCTAAAAGCCGCACTGTGCACAAGGGGAAAGGTCTAGAGTAGAGACATCTCAACCCTGTCTCCCAGCACCGAGCGAGTGCCCCTCTGAGTCACCCTGGGGTCCCTGGGTCTTTACCTTTGCGGAGAGAGGGCTCATGGTGTCCGAAGTTCAAGTGGGGTGGCAGGGACAGGTGGTGTCAGCAGTGGTCCAAATAGCCAGGAATCTTGAGGCCGTTGGCTGACCTGCAAACTGGGTCTGGAGTTTATAGTGTTCTGAGATGGTGGGGGAGAGAGGGGCGCTTGCGTCCACTCTAGGGCCAGACAAAGGCCAGGCTAAGATTAGCCTCTCACAGGGCGGGCCGTCTCCAGGCTGGGCCCAAGGAATGACCGCAGTTGGGTCCCAGGGCCCCATGTCTGTCGGCTTGCTCCCTGGAGATGGGCAGTCTCCAGGCACTAACGAGGCCACCTTGCACACAGGAATCCGGGAGCACAAAAGCAGCCTTGGCTGGGGCGCTGGCCTGGAACAATGGGTAGGGGGGCAGCCGCTAATGAGGGGCAGAAGAAGCCCCAGACTGTACAAGGGAGGGCAGGAAGGGAGGAGGGTGGCCGGACTGCAGGTGGCTCCGTTGCTCCTTGTCACTGCCCCTGGGGTCTGCTCTAAGCTGTCTCTCCTCCCTCCCCCAGGCCCATTCTCTTCCATCTGCCCCTTTCACCAGCCCCTGTGACAGATGCTCTGGAAACCCCAGCCTGGGCTGTGGTGGGAGAGAAAGGCTAACCGGCCATGCCCTCTCTGCTCCGGACCTTCACCTGGGCTATCTGTCCCACCCCAGGATCAGCAGGGCAGGGGCCATCGTGAGGCTCCTCTTATTGAAGGGCCTGCATCACTGTGGCACCAGGCACAGTAATGACGGCGTGAGTAAGACCTGGCTCCAGCTTTCAAGGGTTTAGTTCACAAGTCCAGGTGGAAGGCCACCTGGGCAGAGTGACAGTCCAAGGGAGGACATGGGCAGATATGTACAGAGAAGTAGAGCTACCACTCATGCCCTAAGTAGGGGGGTCCTCAAAGGCCTTGCATGAAGTGGGGTTTTTCATCAGGTCCAGTGGGGAAGAGTCCCACTGCCCTTGCAGGAAGCCAGGGTTGACCCCTGGCCCGCACACCTCCCTTGTGCAGCTGCCCCGTGTCTGCGCCTGGAGGCAGGTGTATGGCTGGGATGCTAAGTGGGTTTCACCGGAGATTCCAAACTTAGACAGACTAGAAAGAAAATCAGCCAATGGAGAGCCTGTGGTTCCCGGCAGACCCATCAGCGGCTGATCCCGAGGATGGTACAGGATCCGACAGTGCATTACCATGAGTCTGGGGCTGCAGCCCAGCTGGGAGGGGCAGGCATTCCCCAGGAGCACCTGGCTGAGCTGTGACAGTGCTCAGCCCATGGCTGGAGGGTATGGCCCCAGAGTTCAGGTTCTGAAGGGAAGCAAGGAGAGGAGACCAGGCAGGGAACTGAGGGCCCAGTCAGAACCTCCCAGGGGCCCGGCAGACCCAGTCTTGATCCTCTGGGCGCATGGAGCGGTGGGGGAGGTTTGAGTAGGCTGAGGTCATGGGCAGGGTGGGTGAGGGCGGGCTGTGAGAATATGGGCCCAAGAAATGAGTGGCAGGTCGAGTCAGGGCTTGGCAGCCAATCAGGGATGGAGGGAGCTGCCCCGCCTTGCGGAGGCCCAGTGTCCCCTCGGGTCAATGGGCAGGTAACCCACATGGTCTCTATGGAGATATTTCATGATTTGAAGTCCGGGCCTTTCCCACGATGGGGTGATCTGTGGGTGTGAGGCCAGGAAGTGGGTGACTGTCGTCTGGGCTGGTCAAGGCTATGGGAGGGTCCTGGGAGCTCCTGGGGGTCCACTCTGGGACCTAGTACAGCCCAGTGCAGAGAGTGCCCAAGCCCGAGGGGCTAGCGGGAGAGCCCGGACTGGGGTGGCAGCAAAGCCAGTGGGACAGCATGTCTTTTCTGCAGAAGCTGAGCCGAGTCCAGAATTGGTGCTGGTGCTTTATTGGGAGGTGAGTCCAGGACACATGGTGAGAGGAGGGTGGGCAGTGAAGAGGGAGAAGAAGTAGGTTACTGCAGTGGGTGACGGGGGCGGGCTTCTGCTCAACCGGGTGGGAGACACCAGCTCTTGAGTCACCAGCTCTTGAGTCACCAGCTGCCCACTGACCTGACAGGGGCAGCTCCTGGCGACATCAGTTCCCCCGCACCTCCCGGTCTGCCCAGTGCACTAGCCAAGCCAGCCACTGTGGCCAGAGAATGTAGTCGGGGAACTCTCTCAAAATGTCCTTCAGGAGGCTGGGGCCCGGGGCTGGCTGGCATCTGTGCCCTACCCCTGAAGTCTACACCTCAGGATTGACTGGGTGGGCGCGGCTCCCCTCAGGGCCAGCAGCTCCGCAGGACATTGTCAGGGGACTCAGAGAGCCTCACCGAGAGCCCCCTCCACCGTCCCATCCAGAGAGACCCCAGAGGAAAGAGTGAGGTGGCCATGGAGGGGGGCCAGGATGATGGGCAGGCCTGGCTCAAGACACGACTCTCCTCTGCAGGACCTGGGCCAGGTCTCTGTGTCTAAGGACCCGGGGCATCTCAGGAGGGAAGGGGGAGTAGGGGGCAGCAGCGAGGGCCTCCCGGAGTGCTCTGAAGGTCCCCCGTCCCACCAGGTGGACTCTGGCGGGACCCACACTGCCCCGGAACCGCAGTGACTTGTAGCTAGGAGAGGCGCGCTGAAGACAGTGGTCCAGCTGGAAGGAGAAGGCTGGAGTGAGGCCCGGTGGGCGTGTGTGCGTGCGCATGCGTGTGGCTCATCCTTTTCCCAGGGTCCTCTCCTCTGTCTCTCCCCATCTCCCCCCTCCCCTTGCCACAGCACCTCGAAGGGGACATGCAGCCAGACCGACCTGATCTCTGGTCGGTCGCATACCTTGTCTCGATGTTCCTCCGACAGATTCCTCACCCCCCTCAGCTCCACAAACACCTCATAGTGGGGCGCAGAGCCCTGTGAAGAATCTGGGGACAGACCCCGCCCCACCCCCATACACACTTCTTGGGAATGGGCACTTCCCGGGCCAGTGTCCTGCATCACCCTCCCCCCCTCCGTCTGAGGTTCGCAGGGACAAAATGGAGTTGCTAGGTGGGGAGAACCTGAAGTCTAATCCTAGGTAGGACCTAGCAGGAACAATAGGACAGACATGAGGAGGGGCTTTGGGTCGCAGCAGCGAGGGAGACTGAGCCTACTTTCCTTCCCCGAGATCTCTCAGCAGGCTGGGAGGCCGGAGCCCAGGGGAGCAGCTTACCCAGAATGCTGCTCTCCACACAGACATGGTCCAGCAGCTTGGCCCCCGGCCACTGCCCCACTGACCTGCGCAGGGCCTCGGAGAACACAGCCTCGGCCATGTTTTCCCCACGCACATTCAGGGTCTGACCCAGCCTGGGGAGAAGGCGGGGAGGTGGGTGAGGTGGAGCTGACCCAAAGGATGGACCCTGGGCCTCCCAGGGCTGCAGACACACCTACCTGTAGACAAACCTGACAACGGGACACTGGTTGTGGGCACCAACCACCTGGATCACATCGCCCAGGCAGCACCTGAGAGAATAGTAGGGGGCCGGCATCAGGCCCAAGGACCCTTTAGCTCATGGTCCTGACCCTCCCAGGGTCCGGGAGGGCCTGCAGTGGTCAGGTGGTCACCTGGTAAGGCTGGTGGGGTCAGTCAGCACCAGCTCATACTCTGAGCCCCTCTGAGCCTCAGCCAGCAGGACGGTGGTGTCGGTCTCCCCCCGGACCCCCTCCTGGACTGGGAGCAGCTCAGTGAAGGGGCCCCCCGGGGGGAGGAGGTAGAGTGCAGGAGGCTGCTCTGGCCACAGGTTCAGGCCCACCACGCCTAGGGGAGCAAACAGCTACCTCGGCATCTGTGGGGCAGTTGCACCCTGGCAAGGCCAAATCCCTTGCCCTGGACCCCAGACCCCAATCCTCATAGTATTTGATCCAACTTCTCCCCAACTCCATCCTGCCCAGCTCTGGAGGTAGCAACTCTGCGGGTGGATCCTGTGCTGTGTGAGTTTAGGCAAGTCTCAACCTCTCTGAGCTGTTTCCTCCATGCACACAATGGAGCTGCTTCCCCCAAGCATACAGGGTCTTGGGGAGGATGTAAAGGCACAGTGGGGCAGAGTTCCATCCCTGGCACCTCCCTGTAACTGCGTGACCTCTGCCCCTCCCCCTCTCCACCCCCTCAACCCTGCTGACCTCCAGAGGCAGCGTAGCCAGGCGAGAAGAAGGTAAGCCCTTGGCACCATAAGGCCTCCAAGGCAGCCACCGCCTCGGCCTGGCCGCCTGAGTCCAGAGTGACCACCACCTGCAGCTTTGGCCAGAGCCGGAGGGCCAGTCCTCGGGGCCCTCCTTCCAGGGCCTGCTGCAGCTCTGCTGCCCGCCTGGGGAGAGGCGCTTCTGGGGTCCCTGCACCCACTGCCTTAGCCCACTCTTCCCCATTGGCCTCCAGGCCCACGAAGACGTCCAGCAGTTCCACCGCAGTCCCAGCCTCCAGTGCCCTCAGTCCGGGGCGCCTCAGTGCTTCTAGCAGCAGGGCCCCAGGGCCCTTGGCCCCTGGGAGGGCAGCCTGGTCCAGAGCGCGCAGGGGCCACGGGAGGGGGCTGGGCCAGGGGGACGTAGGGGTCACACGGGCAGTGCTGCCTGGAGCCAGCACCTCAGGGTGAGCCTTTTTAAGGGCTGTCAGACCCAGCAAGGTGGCCTGGAGGGAGACAGAAAGAGGGTGTCAGCCATGAGCTGGACCCCTGGGGGTGCCCCACTTCAGGGTTTCTTTGCCAACCTGATGGGCATGGTTGGCCACGCCTTTCCAGTTTACCTGCAGAAAGGCTTCTCCCTGGCCCTGGTTTGAGGTCAGTGCCTGAAGCTGCCCTCTATCCTCCTCCTGGGTCCAACTGGCCTGGGTCAGAGGGAAACGCTTCCGGAAGGTGCTCACATCTGTCACCCCAAAGACACCGAAATTCCTTTGGGGAAGACTCTCAGGCCAGAGGGCCCAGGGCAGGCAAATTCATTTTGAATACAAGGGTTACTCCTGGGCCTGGGTTAGGGCTCAGGGTCAGGCCCCTGCATGCACGCATGTGCACGCTCTGGGCTGACTGTCCTGGGGGCTCACCCTCTTTCAGGGTCTCCTTTCCCAACATGAGACACACCTGTACTTCCCCTGGGTGGGCAGCTGGACCACTGGGCACTCTGCAGGCACCTGCTCAGGGCCCGCTGCTGGCTCTGGCCCATGTATCTTGTGCTCTGCTCCAGTCTCCGCCGCTGCCAAGCAGCTGCCCAGCCCAGAGCCCCCCATGCCACACGGTGCTGGAGGCTGGCAAGCCAGGACAGCCTGGCAGCCTGGGATGGCGGTGGTGGCGGCAGCAGCAACAGCAGCAGCAACAGCAGCGGCGGCAGCACGAGGAGCATCAGCAATGGCCACAGCAGCATCTCCCAACAGCCCCTGGGAGGAGGAAGGGGGCTGAGTACAGGGGGTTGGGAGCACCAGGGAGTGATTAATTTCTTCCCTACACTTCTGCGCCCAGGAAAATTAAGGGCTAATGACGTCTGGGGAACAGTTGAGGGAGGCAAGAACATCCCACTGACCTGAACTTAGACCCTGGCTCTGCCACTGGTTTGTCAGGGATGTTCAGTTAAGTGTTGGGACTCTGTGCTCTTATCTGTGAAATGGACACAGGGGGCTGGGAGACCAGGTACAAAGAAGGCTTGCCACAGACCCTGGCACCCGGCCGTTGGCAAGCTGCCTCTCTTACCCACTACCAGGGGGCTCTGCTTTCTCTGAGGACCCACGCTTCCCCAGCTCTGGGTTCCTCCGGAGCCCTGCCACCACTTGTCACAGTCCCCTGCTGCCCATTTCCCGCCCCCAGGGCCCCTGCACCTCTTGGGCCTCAGGACACATCCAGCCAGAAAGGCAGAGAGTTGGCTTTAAAGGACTGGGCTCCACGGAAATCCGGTGCCTGAGGGGAGGGACTGGGGGTTGGGGGAGTGGCTCTTAAAGGGACAAGCTGCTTATGGGAGGAAGTGCTGCCCTGGGCTGGCCAGTGGGGAAGTTAGGGCCAGGGCAACATGCACCCCCCCAAACTTGTACAGAGCGAGGAGGAGGAGGAGAAATGGTGTCCAGAAGAGGCCCCTTCACGCAGCAGCTTTAACGAGCAGGTACAGAAGGCACCTGAAACTTGACAATGACGGCAGGAAGAAGTGTGAATGGGTCGTTACCTCTGAGCCCAGGGTTGACACAGGTGTGCAGGCACTGAGTGGAAGAGGCTGGGGGGCTGTGCTTGAGGCAGGGAGGAGCAGATGCATTCAGGACCTCCCCCCCCAGCTGCCAATCCGAGCCTTCCCCAAACCTTCTCAGAGAAAGCAGTGGCCAGAGATGGAAAATCCCTCACCTATCTAAAGCCCATCCCCCTTTCGACCTCCCAGGTAAATCTCGCAGGACCACCTGCTCCAATGTAGCTCACCTGGGAGCTTGTTAGAAATGAAGTCCGAGGCTGGTGATCAGCCTGCCCTAAGTGGGGGCCAGCCCTCCACATGGGCATTGGACGGAAACCCAGACCTGCTGCTGCCCAATCATCTTAATGCACAGTGACCCTGAGGGCATTCCAAGGCCGTGTTCTTTTTTTTTTTTTTTTTCAAGAATCATTTTACTGGGGACTCTTACAGCTCTCATCACAATCCATACACACATCCATTTTGTCAAACACAGCTGTGCATATATTGTCATCTTATGGGAAGCAGATGCCACCTCTGTGTCCATGGCCTTCCCCTTCCAACCAGCCACTGCCCTTCTGGTGTCATCAGGGCTCCTTGCTTGAGGTCCTAACTCATTGCCACTGAGTCATGGCGACCATATAGGACACGGGATACGGGCCACTGTAGATTCAGAAGCCGAACCCTTGACTGGAGCCGAGCACCTCATCTTTCTCCGCGTGGTGGCTGATTGCTTGGAATGGCTGACCTGGTAGCTCGCAGCCCTCCGTGTACCCATGATGTTACCGGGGCTCCCCAGCTCCACCCCAAACCCCCAAACCCATCCCTTCAGCCGCTGCTCCCCTTCTAGGTCTGGTAAGGGCACTCCCTTCTCCTCACAGGGGAGGCTCTGGTGCCCCTGGGCGCCCACCTCACTTGCGCTTTTTGTTTGTTACTGCTTTCTGGGCCTTTGCATTTGCTTAAACATGTAAACAATTCAGTTGGATTTCATTTCAGATGCCCATACACGTGCTCCGGGGAACACGTCCTAGGAGGTGAAATCACCTTGTTTTGCTTCTTCTTTCTAGAACTTTACATCTGCTTAAACATTTGTTTGTTTTTATTTTTTGGACCTCTCCTTTTTTAATGTATCTATTTTTTTAAATAACTCACTTCATTTGGGGGCTCTTATAGCTCTTAGCACCATCCATCCATCGTGTCAAGCATTTGTGCATATGTTGCCATCATCCCTTTCAAAACATTTTCTTTCTACTTGAGCCCTTGGTAGCAGCTCCTCAATTTTCCCTCCTTCCCACATGAACCCTTGATAATTTATAAATTATTATTATTTACATATCTTACCATCCACCGTCCCCCTTTGTCCGTGTTTCCGTTATTCATCCCCCTTGGGGGGATTATATACGTCGATCATTGCGATTGAGTCCCTGCTTCTCCCCCTCCCCCTCATGGCATCACTACTCCCATTACTGTTGCTGAGGGGTTATCTGTCCTGGATTCCGTGTGTCAAGAGTTCTTCTCTGTACCAGTGTCCATGCTCCGGTCCAGCTGGATTTGAAAGGCAGAGCTGGGGTCATGAAGACATTTGTTTGCTTTTGTCTGATTTCCTCTTTGGTGACCACGTGCATGTGGTCCTGTGCTCCATGGCTACTTCCTATGTGGCGATGTGGACTTGGTGGCAGTGAGCTGGGTTTGTTCAGTGGCATTGGGCCCCGTCTGCACTGGGGGTGAACCCTCTCATCATTTCGGCTCTAGTTGTCTCACCCCCATAGTTTCGACTCATTGGCCCGGGGCGTCTCACCTCTATTTCCGAGTTATTATCCCTCTGGTCTCATAAAGATATGTATTTATAAAGGAACACTGGAGTGCCACTGTCTTATGGCTCCCCCAGCCACCATGGGCCTGCTCTGTCTGGCTGCTTTGGGCATGTGAAGTGCTGGTCCACATGCTCCCCCTCTCGTGCAGGACCCTCTGATTGTGCTCCAGGTTGGAACGGTCAGTCCTGGCAGCTGGGCACCATCTAGCTCTTCTGGACTCCCAGCAGAGCAAGCACTGGCGCATGAGGCTCTGAGTCTGGAGTCCAGTTCTCTGATCCTCGTGCTCCAGGCCATCGAGACCAACCGCTGCATTTGGATGGCCACTGGAAAGCTTTTAAGGCCCCTACGTACTACTCACCACACCGGGAAATAGAGCCTTTTAGAATAGTATTCCGCTTACTCTTGAAAACCAGGCTTACTGCGATGTAATTCATCATACGGTTCATCCATTTAAAGTGGCTAATGGATGGCTTCTAGTCAATTCACAGATATGCACCACGGACAGGTGTGAGGTCTGAGCCTCCCGTGGCACCCCTCCTGTCAGTCCGTCTTGCTGAGGGCCTGCCTCTTTTCTGCTGCTCTGCTCGTTTGCAACCTGTCTGACGGCTAGAACAAAAGCCAGGTGACCACGAGTGTTGGTGAGCTCGGGAAGAAACTGGAACCCGTCTGCCTCGCTGAGAAGAAGGGAAAGTGGCGCCGACCTTGGAGAAACAGCTCAGACACAGCGGACTGACCCAGCGGGTTCTCTTCCTCCACGTCTGTCTGCTGGGGAGAAAGCAGGCCGTGGCTCTGCAAAGACCGGATCCCAACCTTCACAGCCGCGTGACCCGTGCCTCCGAGCCCAAAGCCTAGAAACGACCCAATGTCCAAAGGGAGGAATGGACCGTCCTGGGCTTCAAATCTGCCCCCGTGGTTCAGGGGGGACTCAGCCCAGTGGTAAACGGGTGCAGCCAACCCTCCTGTGGCATCGCGATCTGAGCAGGAAGCACCTGGGCCCCAGCGAGGCCCACCCTGTTCTCTAGTCCTGCCACTGTCCATCCTGCCCAGCATGTGTCCCCGGGGCCTGCTGCGGGAGACTGTGACTCGCTGAGGGCAGCTCAGGTGACTGCCATCTTTGGGGGGTGGGGGCAGGGGATCACTGTTTGTTTTGCTCTCAGATCAAAATACTGCCAACAGCAGATCGGGTTGCTTCGCAGCTTGTTTGCCGCCCTCGTCGGCGCTGGCAGTGACGGAATCCTTTGAGCAGATGGGAAACCCTGGGATACATGGAGCGCGCTCCATGCGCATGGTAGAAGGCTGCCTGATTGGGCAGAGGAATGGAGAGCCGAGACATGCTACCCAACAGAAGCACCGGGACCCAAAACGCAGCGTGAAGGAAACCAGTCATAAGGGCCAGAGGGTCACACGGTTCCACTGACTGTGGATGAAACAAGCCGGGGACCCACAGGGACAACGGTGATGTGCGTAGGGCTGGGCAGGAAGGAAGCAGGTGATGGTTTGCGGCACAGTGTTTCAGAGATGATGAACCTTCCAAGATTGACTGCTGTCTGTTGTACGCGTCTGCGAACTGCCCACGTGGAAGGAATGAATGCGTTCAGTTTGGGGACCTTCCTTTAGCACCCCTTTGGCCTCTCTCCTGACCTTTGGTGGGGCACGGGCTGACGTGCCCCATCACTGGCTGTGTGACTCCCCTTGCCTTGCCTGGCAGCCTCCGGAGGGCAGGAACTATGTGATGTCCCACACCCCCACCGTGGTTGGCTCAGGGACCTTTCCAGTGGGAAGGGTGTGGAGTCAGGAAGCCGGGAGACAAAGACTTCTACTCTCCAGAGCACGACAGGAAGCACGTGCACGGAAGGAATAAAAATCTGTCACCAGTGTCACTGGAAACGTGTGAGCTCTCACCCAAATCCACAATATGAATACAAAAGAAACACAGCCACAGGAGGGCAGGAGGAGAAGCTAATGCTCCGAGGCCCCCCTGCAGGCCACACCGAGTTCTCCAAACGTCCCCCTGCGACGGACGCCCGCCCTGTCCACCCGGCGGCACACACTGAATAAGAACAGGACTCGGTCTGTCCCTTCAGAGGAAATCTTTATTGTAACACAAAATACACAGTTTTGTGGCTGCCCCCAACTGTACACAATACTTTTTTTTTTTTTGGTGGCTGTAGACTAATCTGCCTCAACACTAAAATACGTATCTGAGAGAATTTCACCAAGTTTTAAAAAGAAAAATTATAAAAAAGTACTTTCATTTTAAGTTATATTCACGTTTGGTCTCTCCCCCCACCCCGCCCCGCCCCTTACAAAACCCTGCACGTTGAGTTTGAGACGTTTCTCTGATGCGTGCGTGCCTGTCCGGGAGCCGTGAGAGGTGGAGGTGGTCAAGGGGCGCCATGGCCGCCTCCTGGGGTTCACAGGAGCTGGGAGAAGAGAGCCAGGGCAGGCCCAGCATCGACACCAGCCTGGGCTCCCGTTCTCTCAACCCTTCTCCCCAAACACGGGCTCCAACTGCACACACTGCAGAGCGGGCGGGCTCAGAGCACACCCCAGGCGGTCGTTCTGGGGCCAAGGCCACCACAAATCTCAGAGAGTGTCGACCACACCCTCGGACCCTCCAGCCAGAACACTGAGGGCACCCCTGAGAGGCAGGCGGTATGGCGAAGCCCCTCTGAAGGGAGGGCACAGGCCAGGACCTCCCAGACATCCCTGGTCACCGTTGCCCAGCCAGCTTGCTCTCCTAACTGGACTCTGCAGGCCCCCACCCACGCTGGCTCCATGGAGGTCAGCCTCCTGCGGAGCACAGAAAAAGCCATCTTGTCTGAAGGCACACCGAGGCACATCGTGTCTGAGGCCTGCAGCAAGTTTGGAGAAGTTACCTTCCAATAAATAATCACTCCAGAGGAATAGTTCCCTTTAACATCAAAACACGCATAAATTCAGAAGTTCTCTTTGTAAAAAAAAATAGTTGTTTACTCACATGTACAAAAATAAGGTTCTGAGGGCCAGACTCTCCGGGCTGTGGTCACAGCCTTCTCTGATGAGAGAGACCCCTTCTCAAGGGGTTCCCTGTGGGCCTGACCTACAGGCTACCTGCTTGCCCCCCTTCCCGCTCACCTGCCCTCGCCTGGACCTTCCCCTTGCTCCTAGTGTAAAGCCCCCGAGAGAGTGGGGCAGAATCAGGCTGAGGCGTTTGACTTGGTTTGGGGCGGTTTACCAAACCCCCAGCAAGCACGCTTACTGCATGGCTCAAAGCGCCAATGCCTGCCACCCAGCACCCTGCAGCAGGGCGCCAGTGCCACCTGAGCAAGCTGGCCAGGCTCAGATGACTCTCCCGCCACCTATTCAGGACGTGTGTGTGTGAGTGTGTGTGTGTGTGTGTGTGTGTGTGAGAGAGAGAGAGAGAGAGAGAGAGAGAGAGCAGGGGCCAGAAATGAAGCGACCTGGGTCCACACATCACAGGACCTGACACAGGGAGACATTTTGATCTCAGCGTGGATGGAGAAGGGGGGAACGTAAAATAACTGATTGAGAAAGAAAACAAAGGGCAGGTGGGCGGACGGGCAGACAGGGCAGGACGGCAGCTTCCTGGGAAACGAGGTTCGGTGCCCAGCACCCGGCAGCAGGGCTGGCATGCCACTCGGGCTGTATGGTCTCAGGGTCACTCCCCTCTCCCCCTTCCTCCATTTCTCCCCACATGTCTGTAGGGAGGGGCCATTCCACCAACAAAGAGGGAGGGAGGGAGGTTACAGAGGGCGGGCCTGAGCGAAGGACACAGATGCATTAACGGTCATTTAAAAAGCCACCACCCATCAGAATCCCTGCCAAGCCTCCCCTGCCCAGGGGGCAACACAGAGGGCCAGGGGTCAGGCAGGGACAGGTTCTCACCAAATTCCCTCTGCGCCCTTCTCAGACCTGCGAGGGTGATAGCCACCTCCAGACCCACAGCCACTCTCAGGGCTGGGGGACACACTGCTGTCCTGCCCTGCCTCTGCCCAGGCCCCAGGCTGCAGCTGGATTCCAGGGGGGGTGGGGGGCGGCGCTGAAAGGCTGCCACATGCAAGCTTACACACATTCACGCACGCCCTCGCACACACTCACGCTCCCTTCACGGGGGGCCACCGTGCACAGAGACGCTGAAGTCACAAGGGGTATGAGCACTTCACATTATAAGAGAAGTGGCCCGTGGGATCAGAACACACCGCGAGCCATCTCCAACATCGGCGAGGGCAGAGAAGCGAGGGTCGGCTGCACGGGGTCACGACTGCGCGTGGGGGATCCACTGAGTGTCCATCGGCCGGCCCAGGAGCTCTTCCACACGCCGGGCCACGTCCATGGTGTCATCCAGGTCGAAGTCCCCGTCGGTGTCAAGGACGGAGTCCGGGCTTGTGGGGGAGAGAGACGGAAGGGGACCAAGTTTGTCAGAGCCCAAACTGGCTACAGAGGCCGCACACCCAGCGTCCAGGGCGGGCTGCAGCAGCTGTACCCTGGCCTGGGACTTCAGCGGAGCACGCCAGGTTCTGTTGTCCTCCTGGGAGTCTGTGTGTCACAGACACTGGGAAAAAAATTCCCTGCCAGCCCACCCTCCCGGGTGCCCATCTGGGCCTCACACGGAGCATGCCCAGTGTTTCTGTTGGGGAAGGGGAGCAGATGACACCTGCCCACAGGACCTCATCCACCACTGGGTTGGACCTCCCTGAGCTGCCACCAGGGCACACCGGAAGCCCAGCCCAGGCTGAGGCTGTGGTTTCTGGGGGCCCTCACCCGGCTTTGCCCACCAGCTGTCCTGGGTCTAGCCTGAGGTCAAGTCCCCTGCGAAACCCCCCGCCCCCACCTGACCCGGCACACCACCTACTTCTGTGGGTACAGGTTGTAGTGGGCCTGCGGGCACACGGCTGGGGACGGGGCCTGGTCCATGTAGGTGGCACTGCCCCCAGCGGAGTCTGCAGAGGCATTCACAAACCTGCAGAAGCAAGAGGGGCAGCCTCAGTGGGGGGCATGAGCTGGGAGGAGCTGACAGGGGAGGGGCTCGGAGTGCAGGACACAGCGCCCACTCGGCCGTGGGTCCCGGCCACATCCCGGAGGAGCCGCTCCCTCCCCAGAGCTGAGCCGGGTGTCCTGGGAGTGCAGGGCTGTGGGCAGGAGAGGCAGTGGGGTGGGGTGGGTGGGGGGAGGCCGCAGGAGGTCCAGTGGGGACCTGGACACTTACTCAGGGACCACCTGCTTGATCAGTGGCTTCACGTATCCGTCAACGGCTTTGGCTGCCAAGGAGAGAGCCATGGTGAGAACCCCAATTCTCAAGGGAAAAGAAAACACGCCCCCCTCCCCCCCTTAGGACTCACTCCTCTTCTCAGGACAGGCCACCACCAGCAGAGCTCTTAGGAGCGACAGCACCACCTCAGCTGTCTGGACCTCGGTGCTGAGACTGCACACTGGGCCGTCTCCTAACACTCGGCAAACCACCCAACAGACCAGTACAAGCCCAGACCACACATTCCTGCATTCTCAGTATAACAGGAAAGGGTGTCTGGGAAATAAAGCTGACAGCATGGCAGAGGGACAGGGTTTTCTTGATGTCCCTAAGGACAGAGTCCTAGAGGACGCACCTTCGGTCAGTGTGAGACAGAATGCTGTCTTCACGTAAATCCAAGCCAAACCCACTGCCCGTGAGCCGATCGGGCAGGAGGAGGAGAACTGCCTCGGGGGTTGGGAGGGGAGGGTGTTCTCAAGGCTGCTCTCTTATAGAGGCAGAGTGCCACGGTGTCCTCCCACAGAGCTCCGGGTGGGTTTGAACCGCCGGCCTTTGGGTCAGCAGTGGTGCACTTCACCACTGCTACCTGGGCTCCTTTAGTCAAAACTAAATGAAAAGAAATGGGGTGTGGGGGTGCTGTCCTGCGAAGAAGTGCCTTCTTTATCACGGAGCTTTCCAAGTGGATGCTGGGCAAGCACCTTTCAGGGACCGCACGAAGCGCTAAGCTTCAGGGAAGAGTTCCTTCGGCCAGGGGACTTCCCAGGTGAGTCTACCCCTGAATGCCTGCTCTTTTAGTAGAGGAAGGGCCACTTTCCCAGGTGTCGGCATGCTGTGTCCGTCCGTCCGTGTCCTGCCTGCGTCTGCACCCGGCTTTCTGCACTGGAGGACAGACAGGTAGGCCGCCACACCTGAGCGTGAGCGGCCAGCCACCGCACTCTGTCAGAGCTTGTTACGGAGAGCCAGCTGCGGGGAGGAGGGCGAGGGATGAAGTGGCAAGTGCAGCCTTGGTGTCTGGGCCCATCTAGGAATCAGCATGGCCTTACGTCAGGCTGCTAGCTGAACCCACTAGTGGTGGCACGGGAGAGAGGCCTGGCGGTCTGCTCCTGGCAAGATTGCCGCCCCGGGAGCCAGGTCTGTGCTGCCATGTGGGGCGGTCACTGTGAGCTGAACACACACTTGGTGGCAAGGACAGCAATGTCAATGGTGATGATTACATCATTTCATGTCAACTTGATATGGGGGCCACAATCGGATGGTGCCTCCTTGTGGGCGTGGCCTTCTCATGAAGATTCTGGGAACTTCCTCTTTTTTAATCATTTTATTAGGGACTCATACAACTCTTACCACAATCCATCCATACATCAATTGTGTCAAGCACTTTTGTACATTCATTGCCCTCATCATTCTCAATGCATTTGCTCTCCACCCAAGCCCCTGGCATCAGCTCCTCATTGAACTTCCTCTTTCTCCCGGAGGTGGGTCATCCACGCTCTCTACTTTCACCATGTGGCCCAGACCTGCCACGGCTTCTGATGCTTCCACCACCACTGGATCCACAAGACTCTGCCCCCACCGGCCTGTGATCTTCCTGCATTCGCCATCATTGCATGAAGATACGTGAGCCTAGAGAGGGATTTCTGGCCTAGTATTGGACTTACGGGCTAATATCGGACTTATGGACTTGATGTGGACTGGGCTGGGCTGTTGTCTCAATATACAATTTCTCTTTGATACAAAGCTCTTTCTTATACACCGAGGAGTCGCCCTGGATTTGTCTCTCGAGTCAGTCCGGCCTGACACCACAGCACATCCTCAACTCTATCAGACCCCGAGGTCACAGGAGGAAGAGCCGGTCTGTCAGGTAACGGCCCAGATTGTGAAATGCTCCCTGGTTCACACACAGCTTGCCAGCCGAATCTGCTTCTTCACATGCCAGGAGTGACCTTTTCCTGAACACTGTGTGTTTGCCAGAAAATAGAAACACCAAGGAAATGCTGCAGGCGTGGGTTTTAAAGATTAGGTGGTGCACGACACATGGACGAACCGTTTCCTAAGTGAAATATACCCACCCACTGCCATCGAATCGATCCAACCCACAGTGAGAGAGACTGCACGTGGGATCCATGTCACTGAATCTCACACGTGTGCACAGGCTGTTGAATGACTTCACACAGAATCCACGTCACTGAATCTCACACGTGTACACTGTTGAGTGACTGCGTGTCTCTTTAGGTTCTTTTTGCCCCCTTGCCCTCCCCTCCCAAGCCCCCCGAGCTGTCTCACGTAAAGAGCCAGTGATATGGCGACTCTACATGCCGGCTAAAGCCAGACATCGTTGGCTTCTCTCTTCCCACTAGAAACGTGACCATCAGCTCCGGAAGGGAAGGCACGATAGAAAAGCAGACCCTCTCGAGCAGTGGTTCTCAACCTTCCTAATGCCGCCTGCCACCCCTTCATACGGCTCCTCATGTGGTGGTGAGCCCCTAACCGTAAAGTTATATTCCTTGCAACTTCGTCACTGTGCTTTCGCTACTGTTGAGTCGGGTGACCCTGGCAAAGGTCGCATGACCCCCAGAGGGGCCGAGACCCTCAGGTTGAGAACCGCTGCTCTAGAAGGTTAAAGGCTGAAGGGGGGGGGGGTGGGTGCAAAAACAAGTCTCCGTTCCTCCACGAACGAGACTTGAATGGTCAGAGCCAGGGCACATGGAGGGGATCAGTTGCTATAAGCAGCCAAAGGCCCCCAGACTTCCTATGGGGTGGCCCTGGTGGCCTGCCGGGCTGCTGCTCGCTGCAGGTGGGTGGAAGGAGACCACCGGCTACGCAGGGGAGGAAGATGAGGCTGTCTGTCCCGGTGCGGACTTGCAGGGCAGTTCGACATGGTCCTGCAGGGGGGCAGGGGGCACTAGGGGCCGGAATTGGCTTGACGGCAGAGAGAGCGAGGTGAGGTGCTCAACCATGTGGAAAACTGCCATGTCACCAGGGGAAAGCAGCTTCGAAAGCAAGGTGAGCAAGGAGCATGGACACAGCTCCCGGAGGCCACGCCACCCACGGAATGACACACATGTACAGGCTGTTGATGCATGCAGTGGTGACAGGCCATCCGTGGGCTCTGGGGCCACGTGGCGTGAATCCCCATCTGGCTTGGCCCCTGGCTCGCTATGTGACCACTGGCCAATTACTGTACTGTCCAGGGATGCAGCTTTGACTTGGAAGGGATCAAGGTGCCTTCAGTTCCCACAGGGCCAGTCCCTGGGGACGGCATCCTGCTGGTTAAGATAGAGGGTCAGAGAAAAAGAAGATCCCCCACCCCGCCACCACGAGATGGACGGGCACGGCGGCTCAGACGGAACCCTTGTGAGGATGGCGGTGGGGGGGTCGCTCTTTTGCACATGGGTCCCCGAGAGTGGAAACAGACTCAACAGCACCCAACAGGAATCCCCAGTGCTTGGAGGGCGATGTGAGATGCTTACGGCAAAGTGCTCAGGAAAGCAGGCAGCAGCGACATATTACCACTGCACTGTGGCTGCTGTTATATCAGACGCCCTGCTGCTGCGTCAGTCACGACTCAGAGACCCCCAAACGACAGAGTAGGGCTACTCTACGCAGAGCGTGGGTTTCTGAGGCTGCTAAGTCTTTCCAGAGACAGAGATTAAGCACATCTTTTTCCTACCGAGCAGCGGGCGGGTTTGAACGACTGACCTCGCAGCCCATGCTCCATCCACGGGGCCACCAGGGCTCAGTTTATTCTTCTCATGAGCAGATGAAATGACAGCCCACCGGGTAGACTGCTAATTACAAACCCGTCAGCCGCTCCTCAGGACAAAGCTGAGGCCATCCGCTTCCGTAAAGATCGACAGCCTCCGAAACCCCACGAGCAACGAGCCCCGGCTGAGGACTCAGTCCTGATGGGTCTGCAGCTGACAAGAGGACAAAGAGCGGTCACTCCCAGGACCACTTCCAGGAATGACAGCGCACGGGCGCTTCTGAAAAGATGTGTCTTGAGCGCTTACAAAGTACACGCCCTTTCACACGGATTCTACTGGTAGGAATTTATCCGAAGGCTATAGTTTTAAAAAAGAAAAAAGACGTAAAGGTGTGTGCACCAGGCTCTCTCAACATTCAGAGGGAAAAAAATAAATTAAAATAAATTAAAAACAAAACAAAACATTCAGAGGGATGACAAGCTGTGAAGGACCGAGACAGTAAATATCTTTAAATGCCCGACACGGACCCGCCATCCAGTGGGATTCAATGCCGCTGCTGAAATCGTAAGGCCTGGTCCTGAGCCGGAGCGCCGCCCATGGTATTTTAAAGCTAAACTAAGTAAACGCACAGATAAAATTCAGGTCCCACAAGATGCGACCCTTAGACGCTGAGTTGTGAGGTCCCCTCTGACCTCCTCTCAGCCTCCTGTCTGCTCTGCCCGCCCTGGTTGAGCGTTCTTGACCCTTGTGAGGTATCTCTACACACCAAGTGTGCGCGGGGGTTTCGGACTTGTTTTTGGTGCCTGAAATGGCTTCTTGCTGGGTCCCAGTGTGACCAGCATCCTCCTCTTTTTCACTCTTTTCGAGTACCACCCTTAAGGGAACCCCGCGGTGACTCCCCCACTGGCTGGAATGCTCCCCCCACCCTCTGACTCACTTCTCTGCCCTTGACTTGGCATCAGCCACCACCCTGATTCTACCTGTTTCTGAGCAATTCCTTCATCCCCTAGACTGTAATCTTTTCACAGGTCTCGCCCCAAGCACAACGAGGGCTGGAGAGAGAGAAAAAAAAACTGAGGGCAATGCAGAAGAAAGGCCTGGTGTTCTGCCCGGAGGAGGAGGGCCGAGAAAAACCCCTGGCATGGTTCTGCTTGCTCCCACGTGGGGTGGCCACGAGTCAGAAATCCCCCGATGGCCACTGGCATATACAGGCGGCAAGGCCACACGATCCAGACGAGAGGATGCTGGGTAAGGTCTGTCTACTGTCTTTTAAATGTTTTTCTGAAGTTTTTACAGTAAGTACAAAATGCTTTCATGCTCAGAGAAATAGCACACTCATCTCGGTTTTGAAAAATAACAACAAAAATTACCTTCCTAATTTTGTCCCATCTAGCTTGGATTAAAATCCATGTGTTCCCTTCAGCCTGGGAACCAATGTTTGGGGTGAATAGCAGGTGCTTTCTGTCTGCCTGAAGAACACGGCCCAGAATCTGCATGTGTCTCCCGCTGCCACCCCACCCCAGGTGCTCAAATGGCAACAAGGGAACTTTAACTGTATGCTTTACACACAAGAGAGAGCCACGCACACAAACACAACGGAAAACAAAAAAAAACAAACAACCCAACAAAACACAAACCCAATCACAACAAAGTCAAAGCAGAGTGTGAAAATTGTTACCAGTGGCGGGCTCGCAGGAGACTGGCGTGTAATACTTGGAGTAAACCTCGTCTTTGGGCCGGTCGGGAAACACGTAGATAAGGTAATTCAGGTCCCCCAGGCGGTCGGCCAGGGACCGGATGGAGAAGTCTCTGGTAGTAAAAGGCATCAGGTTCCAGAACATTCTTTCCTCTAGACCAGTAAACAGAACAAAAATGTTTTCGACATGACTTCAGAACAGGAAATCGTCCCACCCCAAAGTACCCCTAGTCTAAAGTTCTCCTTAAGTGCTGGCCCGGTTTCCCCCCCAGTGAGACAGCGGCCAGCTGTAGACACGGCAACTTTAAAGAGCCCACTGGAGACGTGGGGGGTGCACGCACTTCCCTGGGGGCCCCAGGCCTGCAGGTGCCTTCACGTTTACAGAGGACTCGACTCCTCTCGCCAAAAACAGTGTCTGAGGACCCGGTGCTTGGAGTCCGGCAGAGCTTTTAAAACCCTTCCGTTGTTGCAGAAAGCCCCGCACGGTGACCCCTCTCCCCACAAGTGATCAGAGGGAAGAGTCCTGGTGGCCATGATCACTACGGTCCCCCAGGGCGCAGGCGACTGAGTGCCCATTGGCTGGCTGGTCAGCCCCACCCAGAGGCGCCTTGGAAGACAGGCCTGGTTACTCTTCTGAAAGGTCCGGTCCTAGACAACGCTCTGGGGCTGTCTGCTCTGCGCCTAGCGGTCGCCATGAGTTGGGATCAGCCTCAAGCCCCCTCATGGGAATCTGTACAGTGGGATCGTCCACCTCCTTCTCCTCCCCTGACTCCCAATGAGCCCGGTCATTCTTCACTGAAGCAAGCCCAGGGCTGAATAGTGTGACACAGACCTTTCAGACGGGAGCACTGATAGTGCCTCCCAGAGGGCTTCCCGCAGGACCCCGCTCCCCCCCGGCACCTGATGGAGCCACACTTGCACAGACCCTCCGTACACTCTGTAGGAGTAGAAAGCCTCATCTTTCTCCCCCAGAGCAGCTGCTGGTTTGAACTGCTGACCTTGCAGTTAGCAGCCCAATTCGTAACCACGATGCCAGCAGGGCTCCCTCCGCACGTTTTCAATCTGCTCTAGAGTACTTTCTGCAACCGATACCACAGAAATACTAAATACAAAGCATCCCACTCTCCCTCTTAGGCTTTGAGAGGCGCTTTGGTGGTGTGGGTTATGCGTTGGGCTGCTAACCTCCAGGTCTGCAGTTCGAAACTACCAGCCTCTCCAGGGCAGAGAGCAAAGAGTGACAGTCTCAGGAACTCACTGGGCAGTTCTACCCTGTCCTACAGGGTGGCTGCCCGTGGCATCAATGGGGCAGCACTGAGCTTGATTTGCTTTTTTCTTAGCCTTTGAGGCACGGTGTCAACCACTCAAGTGCTTCCTGAGCCCGCCCTTCCCTGCACCCCGCCCCGCCCCTGAATGCTTCCGATCTGTGATGGGTTGAACCCCCAGATGGCAGCAGATCTGGGGCCTGGCGGTAGGGAGCGTTCCTAGAGTCCGCCCTATTATGGACAGCTGTGCCGTCGTCACTCCTGTGTGTCCATTTAAAATCCTCCAGTGGTGAGACGGGCGAGCCCCGGCCGGGTGTGCGAGCCAGGCCAGGCCACTCACGAGAGTCGAACTTCCAGGCGATGGTGATGCCGCCGATTTCAGAGTCGCTGAATCTCAGCAGGAAGGTGCCGTCGGGCTTGTTGATGAGGAGATCGTGGGCCTGCTGCTTGTTCACGAAACCCAAGATCGCGCTGGAGAACAAAGGCCAAAGGGCAGGGGCAGAGTGAGGGCCCGGGGGCCGCGCGGAAAACACCAGCACCAGCCTCTCCCGCCGCCTCCCCCGCCTCCGGCAGGCGTGGCTGCACACAGAAGACACGGTGATGCTCACCCGTCGTTCCAGTGGGGCTTGAGGTGTTTCTTGAGCACCTCCATGACACCGTCAAACCACTGCCAGAAGGTGTAGTTCCGTCCCGGCAAATTCTCCTGGGTGAGCACGCCACCGAGAGCCGAGGGGGAGCAAGAACAGAAGTTGGAACATGAGCCTGCATGGGACTCTATGGGAAAGCAAACACCTCTACTGTCAGGAGCACCCCTGCGCCCCACTCCTCTCTCTCTCTGCCTCCAGGGGGGCCTCGGAAGAAAGGCCTGGTGACCTGGTTCTGAAAGCCCACGGCCACAGAAAACCCCAGGCAGCGCTGTCCTGCCCTGCACGAGGCCGCCACGAGGGGGAGCTGATCTACAGGAACTCAATTTTCTTTTCTTTTGAATTTGAGTTTTACCAAATACTTTCACAGTCAAAATACAGAGTAGAGAGGTCAGGAAGGGAGAAGGGGCAAAAACCACAGAGAAATGCACCCAGGGCCCTGGGAAGCCCTGCGAGAGACACTCTCCCCACTGGCTCCCTGCTGCTGTCAATGTGGGGCCCGTGACCAGCAGCGTCAGTCCCTCCTGGCAGCTTCACCTGTGGGGAGCTTTTAAGAAAAGCAGACTTTGAGGTCCTGGACTCAGACCCAGGAGTGAGCTGGGTCAGCCTGCTCTGTGAGGCCTTCGACTGACCGCTTGTCACCCCACAGCATGGGACCAGCACAACACAGCTCCCAGCATCTACCCAATGGCAGGGTGTCATTGTGTCCACAGACGGGCCACCGGGGCCACCTCTGATGACTGCTGGCCAGTGTCTGACCACAATCTCATTCTAAAGCATTAAAGACTCAGCACCATCAGCTGCTCGAATTAAGGGTCTTTGCCACTCCTTCTGGTAGCGGGGGTTAAGAAAAGAAATAGGTTGAAAACCCGGGAAATATTTGCCGAGGGTCCGCAGGATTACAGGAGCTGAAGGAAAAGGCCCCCGAATTAGCAACCCCCCCCCCCCCCCGTGAGGCTTGGGCGCCAGTCTCCACACGGTCACTCAGGGAATGTCTATCCGAGAGGGAGCAGGCTGAGCGGGCAGCTGACCTCCCAATGGCTTTGCTCCCTGTTTCCTTTAAATCAGAGCTTAAACTCCAAAGCCTAACTTTACTTTAAATATGCAAAGAGTCATTTTTCTCTCTCAGATCCAGCAGCTTCCTATTAGTGGGGTCAAGGGTCTCTGGCTCGGCAAGCCTGCTCTGCGGCGGCAGGTGGCGGCCGCGCTCCTCACCCTGTTGAACTGGGACCAGGACACGGACATGCTGCTGTACTCCTCCAGGTGGCTGCTGCTGTGGTTGAACAGCTTCTGCGCCAGGAACACCAGGTTCTCCTTGGTCAGGCCCCGGCTGCTCTGCACTTCTGCCTTGAACTTCATGTTGAGCGCCTCACACAGCTGTGGCCAGAGCACTTTGTCGGGGACGGCAAACGGCACCCTGCCCTGAGACGGGGAAGAGAGAGGAAAGAAAAAGGGGGGGAGGAGGGAGTAAAAGGGAAGGAAGGTGAAAAGAGGGAAAAAAGGGGAGAAAGAGGTGAGGGAGGAGAGAGGGAAGGGGGCGGTAAATGGAGAGAGAAAGAAGCAGACCCTTAGGAGAAAATAGGTACATGATTGAGTCGCTCAACCCACTGAAGCATCTCCGACTGGAGGCTGTTACAGACAGTGGTCCTGCAGAGACAGAATAAGCCCAGACTCTGGGGGTGGCAGCTCTGCAGACCTGTGGCTCGCACCCCAACCCGTAAAACCACTGTGCCGCCGGAGCTCCGTCAGGACAGACTCCCTGTGGCTGCTGCCTATCCTGCCACTCACGGGTTCTGCGAAAGCGTTGTCCCAAAGCACGGTGGCTGTCGCGTTGTTGTCCTGGCTGCCATGGACGATCACCACCACCGGGAGGGACAGGGTCTGGAAAGACACAGGAGAGGGGCTGAGAGTCCCCAGCGTCTGCCTGCCTGTCTGTCTCTCTCATCAGTACAACATCTCATTCTCTCTTCCACTGCCGCCCTGTAAGTGTCACCTCCTTGGGTGGCTGCTTCCGACTCCAGGGGACCCAAGTGACAGAGCGGAAGTGAAGGGGTTTCTTGGCTGCCCCTTTCTAGGAACAGACCACCAGGCCTTTCTTCTGCGGTGCTGCTTCGGGGGTCTGAACCCCCAACCTTTCCGTTAGCAGCCAAGTGCCCACTGCCGTGCCAGCAAGCTGACGAGAGGCCGACCAGGGGTACAAAGCAGAGTGGCTCCAGGACCAGCGAGACAGCCCGTCCTGGCACCTTCCTCCACATTCCCTTTATCTCTGAATGTCATGTTGCTCGGCTATTTCTGACAGAGGGGGAGGGCTCTCCAAGTTACCAGTTTGAGCCGAATGAGAGAGAGGGAAAGGACAGTAGTCTGGGGAAATTTGGGGGGTGGGGCGGATGACAAGGGACAAATGCCTCATTTGACTTTCCTGAGAACTCAGCCTCAGCCTCAGCCTCATCTGGGGTGATGCTTTCCATACTTCATGTCACCTGCACCTCCAGCCACTTCGGCTCATGACTGCTTGACCGTGTCTTAAGAGAATGTATGAGATGCAGTTCTAAGGAGTTGCATTGATCATCCGTGATCAACAAGAAGGTCTCAAAGCCAAGCTCTCTGCCATTGATTGAGTCGATTCTGACTCACAGCGACCCTACAGAACACGGCAGAACCGCCCCTGGGTGTTTACAAGACTAACACTTTAATGGGAGTAGAAAGCCTTATTGTAACCCCAAGGAGCAGCGGAGGGATTTGAACTGCGGACCTTACGGTTAGTAACTGGGTGTGCAACCCACTAGGTCACCATAGCTCCTTGTGTGCTATCTATCTGGATAGACATGCTAACATACACGCATACCTATCAATATAAAGAACGCTCACCCCTCACTTATCGACAGGGTTTGGTCCCAAAGGCCAGGTTGTTATATAAACATGGGCATTATTGAAAATGGAAGATGAGCACATCAGATCACAACCCAGAGAGTGACTGCATCGTCCCGCAGCTTCTGAATTACGTCATCGCATAACTGCCAGATTCACCTCACTGCATGCCTGTCAGACCTGTGATTCCTGGTCCAGCCAGGCTGACACAGAACCTTCACCATTCCAGCCAGGGTTCCTCGCCTAACACCTTGGCACGGTAGTCAGCTCGTCAGCTTGCTCACGATGCTTGTGAATGTGAAGTGTCGGGGACCGGGAGGAGTCTGTGCACATGCGCAGCGGAGCGGGGCTTTACCTTGACCTGGAAAACCAGCTCATTCCCGCCGACACTGAACTGCGACTCAAATAGGATGGTGAATTTTTCCTCCGTCACCGACTCTGCTCCACGGCGGTCAGACCGCTTAATTCGTTTCAGGGACTGCAGAGACCACAAAGCCGGGGATGAGGCCCTCCGACCCGCAGGGAGCACCTACCCCGCCCCCTCTCGCAGGCTCACCATGTTTCTGAAGTGGGCGCTGAGGGTGCCCGTGGCTTGGTGGTACTCCATCACGCAGCAGTTGTTCAAGATCTCCCCGCTGTAGTCACTGCAAGTCAGAGAGAAAGTCCCTCACATCCGGGGCTTGGATGGGGCGGCTCAGGGATTATATGTGGGGTGGAAGGAAAGAACCCCGATCCTGGAGAACTTAGGTCCCTCAGAGGGCACATTAGCCACATGCAATCCCCCAAACATGTGCATGCAGGCATCCCTTGTAGGTGACATGAAATCCTATCTTCTCAAAACCCTGTTGCCCCACTCCCTGAGAGCTCCAAGAGGCTGTGACCCGGGAGTGGCAGAGGTCACATAGCTGCCGACCAGGCAGGGCTCTGGGCTTCCCTGCAGGGACTCAAGAGGGACAGATTCCAGGGGGGGCGCAGCTCAATTACTTGCGGGTGTTCTCGTTCTTGAGCAGAGACTTGGCCTGCTGCTCGCTGATGATGGTGGCCTTCACCTGGGGCGGGTTCATGTGCACATTCAGCTTCCCGCCCACCAGCAGCCGCACGGTGGCCGCAAACTTGGTCTGGGTCTTCAGGACCTGAGGGGGCTGCTTCTCGATGATGAACGTACTGCAGGGACACAAGGGACCGGGCACACCTTGAGAGGCCAGCTCAGGGGACAGGGCTTTAGGGCCTGCGGGGCTGCCTAGAGGGATAGGAGGATTGGGGAGGAAACAAGGAAGCCCTCTGCGGCAGCGTGACGGCAAGGGCAGGCCTGTAGCACCCAGCAGAGAAGGTGGCTCAGCAGCCATAGCAATGGGAGGCAGAGAGGGACATGGGGAGGGACATGGGGAGGGACATGGGAAGGGACAGTAGGGAGGGAGGTGGGGATCCCCGTCTGGGAAAGCACAGCTGCCCCCTCAAGCCACCCACTCTGGGGCTGCCTGCTTCTCTGCATGGGGCCTAAGGGTGAGTCACCTGGTCACCAGGGCTGAGATGATGTCCGTGATGGTGGCATTGACCTCGGCCAGCATCTCCTCCACGGGGCCCGGGATGGGCAGCTGCTGGCACAGGTGCTCTGCTCTGCGGATCTGCTGCCGGTTCTGCCAGATGATCTCGGCCAGCTTCTCACACCTGCCGGAGGACCCTGCCTTCACATCCGCCCCAGGCCACAGGCCCTGGGCGCCCAGGCTGTGAGAAAGGCCCCAGACACAGCCCACCTGGGGAGGGTCTCCTGCCCTGCACCGACCCAGGAACCAGACCCTCTGGGAAAGGAGAGCTGCTCCACGCCAGCACACCCCCATACCAGGATTGCAGCACATCCAGGCTGCCCTCAGGGGGCCCCCCGTTGCCAGCCAGCTGCTGCCGCCGCTTCCACTGGATAAGCTCGTCATCCAGGATGATGGTCTGCTGCTTCCGCAGCAGCTGCAGGGTCTTCTGGTGCTTCTCGGCCAGCTCCTGGAGGTTCGGGGGGCAGCCCCTCTGAGCTCTGAGAATCACCCCATGGTCCCAGCCCTCCCTGACCTGCTCGGTCCCAAGAGAAGGGAGGCACGTGGCCACCCCCTCCCCTAGCTCTGTGCAGGCCTCAGGGATCCAGAGAGCTCAGGGCGGGGTCCCGCAGGGAGACGACCCAGGCGGCCACTCACCACTCGGTACTGCTGCAGGGTCTGGGCCTCTCGCTGCAACCAGGCCTCCAGGGACACCTGCTTCTGCTGGAGGGCTGTCTCCCGGCTCAGCCGCTCCTGGGGGTTCAGCTGGGCCAGCTGGGCGAACTGAGCTGCAGGGGGCACAGGACACCACAGTCATGTCCCCCGGCTTTGAGCAGGAAGCCAGACCAGATACACGCCCATCACCCCGAGGCAAGACGATCAGGCACCGGATACCACTCAATAGCAAGTCAGGGTGCCCCAAGGTGAACTGCGCCCCAAGCAAGCTCCCGACTGGCTCCTCTCTGCTCAGAAGTGCAGCTGAGGAGAGTCCCTGGACCTCCCCTCCTGGTCTTTCCACACAGCTGGCTGCCCTGCCTGCTCCCATGTGGCCTGGCATGGAACAGCTGCTGGGGTGTGAAAGGTAGGGGTGGGGGCTTGCTTTTTCATAGCTGGGGGAACTTGGGCCAATCAGTCTCTCCCCCTGAACCTCAGGTTCGCCACCTGCAAAGGGACCTCACAGTACCTGCCAGGTGGGGTGTTAGGAGGACTGAACAGGTGATGAGAGAAGATGCTCGTGTGCCTGCCTGGCTTGGAGCAGAAGGCACCTAACTGCCAAGCACCCAGGAAGCACCACTGAAGAGTCAGTCGTGGCTCAAGGCTTCCAGGAGGGGCTGAGCGGGTGACAGACGAGTGATGCTCGGCCTGGCCTCACATCCACATCTGCACTGAGGACAGTGGCTTCTCTAGCTGCCGGGAGGCGCCTAATACGGTCACAGGGGGAGCCTGGTCACCAACTGAGAGTCCAGGGCCCACTGGGGACCCGGAACGTGCAGGGCTCCCTCAAAGAGCGGGTGGGGAGGCAGCCTCTCTCCACACTGGCTGTGAGCAGTCTCATCAGCGGTGAGATGCTTACAATGGGAGAAGGAAACGTGGTTTAAGGACCACCTGTGTATCAGTAACCCAGGACTTCACTGCAGGGGACCGAGCAGGGAGAGGGCTGTCCAGGCCCAGACACCTAGAGTCCTCTGGACAGTGACTTGGAGACTCCTGCCCACCACTCTGCCTACACCCTGAGAAGGACCCTCTTAGGCCTCTCCAGGAAGTTTGCAGAAGCTTCTGAAAGGAGTCTGGGAAGACATGAGGCAACTGCTCGGCTCTGCTGGAGGGAGCGGGGCCTTCCCTGGCACAAGCGGATCCACAGTCTGCGTGTCAGCCGGGTGAACTTGATCAGCGAGGCAGAGCTGACCCTGCCTGCCGAGTGTCACGCACGCCAGCATGCAAACCCAGCTCCATAAAACAGCAGTCCCCGGGGAGCCCAGGATCTGTCACAGGGCAGGTGGTGAAACCACAGCCTGAAGTCTCCTGTTCCACTGGACCATGTCCTCTCTCTGGGCTCGGGGGTGGGGTGGGGCAGGGGGCATTCAGACAGGAGGAAGATGTGCTAGTATTTACTCACCACCTACTATAACTCAGGCCATGTGTCAGGCCTCCGGGGACAGGGAAGGGAAAGACAATCCCAATTAGGGGATTTATGGTCTCACAGATATTTCAGAAAGATATCAGTCACGTCAGTGGCGGCCTGAGATGGAACCTGCTTCTCTTGGGTGCCACTGAGTCCATTCTGACTCCCGGCAACCCCACGTGACAAGCAGAACCGCTTCAGCTGGTTTCCTTGGCTTACATCGTTACCGAAGAGAAGGCCGGCTCTTCCTCCCACGGTGCTGCTTGCTGGATTTGAACCAACACCCTCCCCGCCAGCAGCTTAGAGCTCCTGCAGGCTGACCCTACTTAGAGAAATGCTACGGGTCTCTGGCTCACGCTGGGTGAAAGACAGAGATGGAAGCCAATGTCTCAGAGCAGAAACTCGCCTAGAGTGTTGGCCTTCACTGTTCCGAGACCAGTAAAACTCGTCAGTGGGTCTCAGACTTCCTCATGCCGCGACCCTTTAATACAGCTCCTCACGTGGTGGTGACCCCGAGTGTGGGTGTATCTGCATGTGGGTGGACCCACCTGGAGACGGATAGAGGAGCAGTGTCTCGGTTCCTAAGACCATCGGAAATAGGATCTTAGGTGACCCCGGTGAAAGGGTCGTTGGACCCCCAGGTTGAGAACCGCTGCACTAGATGGTGCCCGGCTCCCATTACCAACTGCTCTGATCAGGAGCACCACAGATGGACCATGACAGACTGGGAGGAACACACGGAACAGACTTCAGATTCTTCGAAAAGCAGACTTACTGGGCCGGTTGAGATTGGAGGATTTCCTGAGAGTACCTTTTGGTCTGAGACACCCCGTAAACCCAGCACTGAGCCTCTCCTGAGGTCACCTTTTACCGAGATGGCAGGATGGCACACAGGATAAAGGCTGCTGCCCAGGAGAAGGTCGGGGACAGGGACGCTGGAGTCCTGGGGAGGGAACAGCTGCACACAGAGCATGCGGACATGCTGTGACAAGTGTAGCTCAGGAGCACGTTCTGTGTGGGATTTGTCAAATGTCACCCAAGCTTGCTGTGTAAACTTTCACCAAAATCTCAGTAATAAAAAGAAAACAAGTGGGTCACTGCACAGACAGCCGTTGGCCCTCATGCTACCCGTATTCGAAACCCAAACCAAACTCCCAAGGGTCAGTGGCGAGTCCTGGCAGCCCGACAGGACAGGGCAGAACTGCCCCTGAGGATTTCTGAGACCCTACGGGAGCAGCCGCCTCAGCTTAGCTCCATGGAGCGGCTGGGGGTTTCCACTGCCAACCCTGTGCACTGCAGCCCACCTCCTAACCGGTCTACCACCAGGGACCATGCCCACGTAGGAAGACTTCTTAAAACATCAAACGAAACAAAACATGTGCCATGTGCGTGGGGAGTGGGGGGCGGGCGGGTGGATGATTTAAAATGGATGAAGTCGTGATTGTGCAATTCTCCCTGAGATGCCTGAAGGATTGAATTGCATGCCATGTAAATGATGTGCCAATAAAACTGTTAAAAACAAAACGAAACAAAAACCCAACGCGTGTAATTATATATTTGCTATTTTTATCACTTCGGGAAAGAGCATTCATAAAATGCCTCCCGTAGATACAAGTATTATCTCAGGAGCTGTCTACATAGACTGAGAGGCCCTTCCGAAGAGAGGAAGGTCTCCCTGGGGGGCCCCCTGCCCTCCCCACCTTCTCCTCTCCTCCTGTCCCTCCTCAGCTCCATCTTCTGAGCAAAGGATTCCCTGCACACCCCCATCAGCAACCACAGCCAGGCTGCCTGCGGCCCAGTCCCTTCTCAGTCCTTGGGGCCCTATCTCCATCTTTGAGGCTGCTGCTGGGTGCCCTGGAATCTGTCCCGACCCACAGCGATCCAGTGCAGAGCAGGATGGAACGTAGCCCGGCCGGCACCATCCTTACAAACTTGAGCCCCGTGCTGCAGCCCGTGTCAATCCATCTTTCTCCCAGGGAGCTGCTGGGAGTTTTGAACTGCTGACTCACAGCGTCACCAGGGATCCCCTGTCTGCTCCAGAGAAAGGTGACTGCCTCAGCATGGAAATCCAGCTCTGCGCACCCCCCTCGCCCCCCGCAGCTGAGCTTCCTTCTACATCACTCCTGCCCCCAGGGCTCACTCGCGCCAGCCTCACCCTGCAGCCGCAGGCTCTCCTGGTACTGGATGATGAAGTACTCTTGAGTCTGCTGCAGCTTCTTCAGCTCATTCTCTGTGTCCTGGGTGACCAGTCGCAGCTCCTCAAATGTCTGGTTGATCTGAAGGTGCTTCTGGGACATGGCGTCAGCCAGGCTCCCGGCTGGAGAGCTCCCCTGGGTGGGGGGTACAGTGCAGGCAGCAGTGAGCAGGGCAGCGGGGATGGGAGGGAGCCGTAGGCCTTAGTTCTTCAGAAGAGCTAATGCCAGCTCCTGTCACGGGATCCCCAAAAGCTAACTTAAAAAAAATCATTTTATTGGGGGCTCGTACAATTCTTATCACTATCCATCCATCCATCGTGTCAAGCGGATCTGTACGTCAAAAGCTAACTTTTGAGTCTGAAGGAATCAAAAACATATTCAGAACTGGGGTGGCGTGGGGACAAGAGGACAAACAGGTGTCCCGACAGACCAGTGCTTCCCCAAGAGCCTAATGTCATCCCCTGGGAGCAGTGCTGTAAAGCTCGGGGGAGGGGGGGGTCAAAGCAGATACCTGTGCGCTATGCCCCATCAGGGACAAGCGTTTTTCAATGGTCAGAGGGGCACCCAGTTGTTGGTCCTCGGGAACAGACAAACTCATCTTGGGAACCCTTGTGGTCGACTGTGACACCTTCATAGAGCCGGGGAGAAACTTCTCTCCGGAACCTGGCACCCAGCGAGGTACTCCAAATACTAAACGCACACCGCCCGCCCTGCCATCAAGCCGATGCTGACTCAGAGCGACCCGCCAGCCCTCGTGGCACAGTGGGTACGCGTTGGGCTGCGAGCTGCATGGTCGGCAGTTCAAAATCACCAGCAGCTCCTTGGGAGAAAGAATGAGCTTTCTACTCCTATAAACAGTCACGGTCTCAGAAGCCCACTTGGGAGGGTGGTGGTCACTATGAGTTAGCACTGACTCGATGGTGGCAGTGAGTAGTTCCCTTTGAAACGTGTGACGAAGGCCACTTGTTCCTTATCCCCTTGCTGACCTCAGGCCAAGGACCGAGTGAGGGAGGGAGTCAGGCGGTGCACACCTTACATCTTCTGCGTCCCTCTCAAGACCCTGCTGCGACGCCGATCCATTCCTTCGACCCCTAACCCAGAGGGGCCAGGAAGACGTCGCCCCTGAACAATCTCACTTTTACTCAGACGTGAGTCGGTCAGGGTCAGGTGATTTGACACCGCTGACCTTGTTTCACGGAGGCAAATTCGCCGAGTTACAGACCCGTTACGGTCAGCGATGATGTCTTCTATTTACTGTGTTCCCCTTAGGACAAGACTGTTCATAGAGACGCCAATAAATCCACACGGAGTCACCTCCACCAAGTAGGACCCAGAGAGGAGGAAGGACTTCTCACGTTAGCCCCTCCCACCCCCACCCATGGGACACTCACGTTGGTGGCTTCTCGGACCAGCCTCTGCTCGTTGTACAGAATGTGCCGGATGCAGCGAACCAGCTCCATGGGGCAGCGGTCGTAGGTGTTCTGAAAGAACCCAATACAGACATTCCCCCGTTTCACCCCGGGCTGTGGGCCTGGCACAGGAAGCTCTCAGGACCGACAAACTGGAGGGGTGCGTCTTAGAAGGCTCCCGTACGGTCAAGGAGTGGGATGACTGCACTTGCCTCTGCACTCCCTGAAGAGCGATGGCCCTGCTGTTGGAACCGGGATCAGTACGTAAAGGGCTCACCCCTGAGGAACCTGGACCCCCCAAATAAGTACTGCCAGAGAGGGAGCGGGAAGCCGCCATTGGGTGTCTCTGGACACGTCCCCCTCCTCCCCCCTCATACATGAGACCACCATGGACCGAGAATTCCCACCTGGATCAAATGCTGAATTCTGTGAGAACACCAAACAAACATGTTACCTTGGAAAACTAGGGAGGGCTGCGTTGTTTTTAAAGACAAGAAAAAGGTCATGTAGTGAAAGGATAAAAGAGGTTTGGGCGGTTTCACAGGGACAGTTCAAGGGTAGACATGCCATCTGTGATCCTGGACTGGAGAGGACAAAAACACGTTCCCAAAGGATATGATGAAGTCAGTGGCCACAAGGGGATGATGGAAGATTACGTGACAGTACGCTCTCGGTGTTAAGTGGATGGAGGCCGGGAAGTACTGTCAGCATGGAAGAGAGGCTTCACGCTCACAGAAAACACTCACTGAGGGACTGATGGGAAAGGGGGTGTGGGGGATGCAGCTTGCTCTCAAGAGACCCAGGGACAGAGAACAAGAGAGAACAGAGGTAGGAAGAGAGACAAAGGAGAAGGGCAACAAAGGAAATGTTAATGTTAACTTTTCTGTGAAGGCCTCTAAACTTCTTTGGAATGTGGAGATTGCTACAAATAAAAAGTCACAATGACAGAACCAAACGTAAGAGTCTTGGGCATGTGACATCCAACTCATCAGGGCTGAAGAAGCAAATCAGTGCCTCCACCCCCCCCCAAAAATCCTCATAATTAAAAAACCAAAAGGAAAAAAAATAACAAACAAAACCAAAAGCACAACCAAACCCCCAAACCCACTGCCGCTGAGTTGGTGCTGACAGCGTGACCCTACAAGGCTGCAAGGCCCCAGAGGGTCCCCAGGCTGTCATCTTGCTGACAACAGACAGCCACCTCCTTCTCCCTGGTGGAGCTGGGGGTTCGAGGTGCTCATGTTTCGGTTAGCAGCTAAGCACTTTAGCCCCTGCACCACCAAGGCTCCTTGGCAGTTTTCTACAGAACGTTCGGAACTGAAGGATCCCCGCTGGAGAGTGGACGAGGAGGAGGCCTCAGGCGCTCCGCACCCACCTGGAGCTGCGTGGCATAGTGGCCCAGCTTGATCTTCAGCAAAAAACCATCCTCCCCCACCTGGTGCTCGGCCTTCTTCTGCAGCTCCTGCACCAGGCCCTCCAGGAGCTGCGTGGCCTTAATGTTCTCCTGCGGACTATCAAGATCTATTGAGTCCCTGGAGAAAGAATGACACACAGTTGTACACAAAGGGGAGCACATGAGCCTGTATCAATGCAGCTGCCATCTCCTTTTTTCATGCTCACTGTAAATTTTAGGCACGGTCCGATATGAATGGATTCGATCCTACCACTATCTGTTCCTAATCCACCTTGATGGGACTGTTTACACGGGGGACATCAGGGAGCTCCTGGAAAGTGGGGCGACAAGATACTGGGTGCCCCACAAACTCATATTCTCCTTCCTTCTCTTTTACGACGCCCTGCCCTGGCTGCTTCCTCCTCGTGCCGGCTCCAGGACACGCTCCGTGCACCTTGAACGGAGGGAAAAGGCCGGCGCTTGTGTGCGTCAAGGGAACGGGAGTTCTGATCATTTCCTATTTTACAGCGCTCCCCTCGGGACCATGCCGTCAGGAATGTTCTCCATGACCTGTTCTTGCCGGCCTCGAGGGGCTCTCTGTCTACGCTGCCACTCCCAATGATATATTTATTAAGGAGAGGCAGGTCTCTCTCTTTCCGTCCCTCTTGCCTTCCTCTTCCTTTCTTTTAAACAAGTTGAGCAACAATTGCTACTGGACAGTCTTAAATGGCTCAGTCCACGGAAGGAGCCAGACAGGTGACAGATTGGAATCATGTTCAATTACCGCTGACCCGCCTGAGAGCTAAACGCGAGAACTCGTGGTGGCTAAGGGGTCTGTCATCTACGATGCCGTGAAATCAGCAGCCGATTTCAAACAGGCACGCCGCAGACGGGTATGACAACACACGAGTGTTTTGCTTCATCCAGGAAGATCCCCGCGGTGTCACCTGAGAAGCAGCGAGTGAAGCCAACCTTGACTGACAGGCTGACCTGAGAAACACACGTTCCAGTCAAAAGCTCAGCAACACCTTACTGCCCCAGCACCGCCGTGGGAACACCCAGGCGGGCGCCCTGCCAAACTCGGGGGACTCGAGGCCTGCTCCTGCACTTGAACATGGCATTCTCTGCTTGAAATAGGCTTCGTTAGGGATCGAAACATAAGGGATTGAAGATGTAAAAGAAATCACAAGAAAGCCAAAAAGGAACCATAATTGAGGTTTTTCAAAAAACGAACACCCATCAACACAAGTCTCTTAAGCACGTGTGGAGGGAGAAGGCAACATGGGAAATCAGCTAAGTGAAATTTCAAGCCAACAGAAACTTGTGACTAATGTTTTTTCCGAAGCCTCTAGATCATTACAACAGAAAAGAAAAGGCAGAGGAAATGAGCAGGCCCCAGCCAAGGTGCATTGGACATTAACACCTGGAATGCCTTTGTCCCTTAATTACAGGAGGTGGAGAATCTTTTTTTAATTCCCTACACAATGTTCTTCCAGGGGCACTCTGCAGTTTCTGGGCAGGAGTCTGCTACTGGCACGATATCGGGTGGCAATTAGTGCAGGGCGGCACCACCGACTGGGATCCCGCCCTCCTCAGACAGGAGCAGAAAGGCCGGCTTCTCCCGTGGGTGAATAGACCCACCGGGCGCCCGGTGCGACCTGCCCCTGCGAGGCAACCCTGCTGTCCATCAAAGCGCTCTGAGGACAGTGGGCTGCATGTCTTCAATGCCGACAGAATATTAAGATGCATGACGGCAGTTACTCGGAAAATAAAGCAAAGTAAAAATGCTCATGAAATCCGTCAACCGAAACAAAATTACTGCTAACATCTCGGTACATTTACCTCTCGGTTCTTTGTCTAGATAAAGTCCATTTCCGATCAAGTAAAAATATCAGCGGACCCGGTGTTAACTTTGTTACTATTTATCAGCATATAAACATAGACATACTTTATCCACCCCGGGCAGAGCTGCCTCGGGGTTTCTGAGACCATGACTCTTTCCGGGAGTAGAAAGCCTTGCTTTCTCCGGCTTGTCTGCCCCATTAAACATAAATCCTTCAAAGGTCAGCGCTTCAGGTTTTTCTTTTTCTTTCATGTAAATCCTACTACCTACACGACTAAGAACGCTGGACATTCACACATTCCAGGAGTCATGGCAACCAATTAGCAGCAAAACTCTGATGCTCTTAGCAAGCACTTATGAAAGAAGGGAATCCTATTTCTTTTTTAAAAAATTTAATTATTTAATAACACCTTTATTCTAAGGAAAAACATAGAAAAAGAAACGTGGTTTATACACCAAAAGACAAGACGTTGATGACTATGGCGTGGGGGAGGGGTGCGGGAACAGGGAGAGCGGGAGGAGAGGACAGTCGGGGAGAGAGGAAAGCCTGGGGGAGGGAGAATCACTGATTTCAAGGGTTCAGTGGGATATGGTTAATTTCCTTTCTGGAGATGGGCTTTGTAAATGTACAGGGTGTTTTTCTTTTTTAAAATTGGGGGCTGTGACAGCTCTTATCATAAGCCATCCATCCGCCGTCTCAAGCACATTTGTACAGATGTTGTCCTCATCCTTTTCAAAACATTTTCTTTCTACTTGAACCCTTGGTATCAGCTCCTCTCCCCCTCCCTCCCTCCCTCAACCTCCCCGCCCCCCACCATTGCCCCTTTGATACAGGATCAGTTATTATGCGTTTCCATTTTTGGCCGTGCACCTACCAAGCTTGGCTCTCGATCCACTGGGACAGGTAGTGGCGCACCTCAATGGGGAAGTGCTGGCCATAGAGGGCTTGCATTTGGTGCAGGGCGTCCCCCTGAAGCTGCTGGGCTTGGATCCACACAGCCATCCTTGATAACCTGTGAGACCGACAATCAGGGACTCAGGGGTCTGTGCTTCCTTTGGTTTTCCGTTTAAAATCCAAGGAGGCCCTTTGTCACAGACTTAACACAAGTTGGAGACAAAGCAAATGGGTTTTGCCTTTTCTTGCAGCCCAAAGATCCGTGTTTGTGGCCTGAGCTGTGGCTTGCAAACGCCTTCAGAAGGGCAGGGCTTCAGGGGCCACAGGAGGGATCTCAGGCGCGTTGGCACTAACTCTAGCCTAGACCCCGTCAGCAGAAGGACAAAACCAGCAACAGGGACAGAAGGGCCGGCTCTAGCTTTGGGGACACACACACACACACACACACACACACACACACACACACACACACACACACACACACACACACACACGCTTCGTTCTTGCTCGAAACTGTCAGCAACAGTACGGAGCATTTCAACGGCCGAGAAGAATGAGCATGAGCAGGAGGGGGTTTTCATGCTTTCATCCCGAGTTTCCGATCTCGTGTTCTGTGTCTGAGAGGAAAGCAATCAACACGCTATCGTTTTGAAAAAGCTCCATAAAGAGCAGAGGAAAACGACTGAAAGCAGGGGTGGAACCCTGTATATTAATCTTAGTTACTTCAGCAGCACCTCTTTGCACACAAAAGAGCACAGATTCCTCCCTCCAAAAAAAAAACAACCACCCAGGTTCACTTTCTGAGTTACTGCTAAGGAAGTTATGAAGCAATGCTCCATTAAATTATAGTGTTTATAAAACCCCTTCAGACCCCAAACCAACAGGTTCCAACTATAGGGTAGAAACAAGCACCATTGTGTTCACATAATGGGTAGGTTGCTCTTGATTTCAGAAAAGTCGTTTTTACAGACGGTACCAGGATGCCTTTCCCACTCACCCCAGAGTCTCTGGGGTTCATCCGACGGGGACAGCAAGGACACTCACACATAATGTTGGGGACTAAAACCCGAGATGGAATCCCCAAAGAGCTGGTTACTGATCTGCCTAATTCTCCTACGGCCTATACTAGTAAAGGAGCCAAGGACCCAGACCAGGATTCTGTGAAACACCAAGGTAAAGAGGTCGTGGTGAGGGCATCTGGTCCCCTCTAACTTCATAAGCAGAATCAAGCTCAAGGTCAAGATCAAGAGCCCAAGGCTGATTCCAAAAGGGCAAAGTGGAGATCAGATATGCTTCTACACTCTAACCTTTTTAGAAACAAACAAACTAATCATTCCAGACACCAGCCAGCCCTCCCACCTCCACTTCTCTGCTTGGTTCCATAATTTACTGCAAAGGCCACACGGAACTCATAGTACTCTTGGCTCTGCGATTTATTTGGCAGGTCGTGGGCAATAAAACTCAAGACCAGAAACAACTCAGGATATATAGTTCTTTGGTCAGGACAACTTCTTCTTAGCTGTGCCCACAGGGAGGTCCTTTGGTCCTCTTGGGAACCCTGAGATCTCGTGGGCTGGCCTGTGAAGTAGCTGGAGGCACCTTCCTCTATGTTTCCTGCCCAAAGACACTCAGATCTTGACCTGTGTACCACAAAGTCCTTGGCACCGTCTCCTGAGTCTGCTGCGTCGGCTGGCGCCATTTCCCTACCGCTGCTTCTTGCTGTCTCTCACCGTCTCTCAGGTGACAGCTCGCTCTGTCTCCTTGGCCTAGGAGGTTCTCAGTACAGGGATCCCGGGCCCAGAGGACGCACTCTGCTCCCGCCTCTTCTTTCTTGGTGGTGGTGAGGAACCTCGTTTCCACCCTGGGATGGTTGGACGGCAAAACTGGCCAATCCTCTCGTTATTGTTGCTGTTAGGTACCATCGGGTCAGTTCCGCCTCACATGACCCCATGAGCATCATGACAAACCACTGCCCAGACGGATGCCGTCGGCATCACAACTGCCCCAAGGCTTGATCTCATCCATGCAGCCACTGTCCTGGTACCTCAGCGAGGACCTTCCCCCACCCCACCAAGCACAATGTCCTTAGCCACGGACCGGTCTCTCCCGACAGCACGTCTACAGTACATCACCAAGTCTCACTGCCCTCGCCTCTCCGGAGGCCCTGCATAAGACCTCTTAAAAGTGTTGAAAAACAAGGGTGCTTCTTAGAGGACCAAGGCGGGCCTGACCCAAGCCAGGGTATGTTCACCTGCCCCTTGGACCCTGAAGAAGGAAGGCCTGAGAGAAGAAATCAATGCGTTGATATGATGGCGTTGGCCCAGCATCTCGAAAGTTCTACCAACTGCCGAAAGAACAAAGGAAGAACAAACCACCCCCTCGTGAGGGTTCCAGACACTGTTTGTAGGCCACTGTGAGCCTTATTTACATCATCAGCAAGGTAGCCATCTCCTGGGCAGACCATAAGCACTTCATTTGCATGCTCCCAGCCAGTCATTTGGTGGGAGTTACAGACCATGGCTGGCAGGGCCACACTAGCTAGTGACCCACTCGAACCTGACGAATTCCAGTCCCAAACGATCATTACCAATTAGTCCTTCAGGCGGGCAGAGTCCCCCTGGTGAGGCCACGGAAGTACCAGCCACATGTCTACTGCAGGCGTCTAGCGGATCCAGGATGGATCTCCAAAACTTGCCTTAGTGTCACCCTTTCTGGCCTCGGATGAGATTTAGCTCGGAGGTTACTCCCTTGCTGTTGTTAGCCTTTCTTGGGGTATTAGCAGGATGCTAGATCCCCCCACTTGATGACCCACTTACTTTGAATACACTGCCCGTCCACAGAGTTCTGGTGGCAAGCCTAGTCTAGTAAGTTCTTCCCCTCAGTCCATTCCCATCCTCATGGGAAACGGATCACAGGTCCAACGCCACGAACGGGCTATCTCAACGAGTAGGCAATACAGAAGTAGTATACAGGTGGGACTGTGTCAAATGTTGGGAAGATAGGATCCATCCAGCCAGGCCCTGAGGAATTCTGGTATACAGGCTCAAGGGTACAGTGGACGGTCTCTTGCTTAGCCATCACCCTTGGTCTTGGGTCCACAACTCCAAGCAGGGAAAAAGCAATTTTAGGTAATGTAAGAAGACCTGTAGAGGGGCCCCAGTGTCCTCCTTCATCTGCTTCCTCAAACACCCCAGAGAGGCACTGACGTCTGTCCAGTGGCCAAAGGACCCTTCAATCTCAGTGTGAGATACACTCATGAAGACACGTGACTCGGCCCTTCCTCTCTCCCTAGTTCAGATGGCCAGTTTCCAAAGTCCTACCAAGTTGTTACTCTGAAGCCAGCAGGTTCCTTGCTCTAGAGACGCTTCTGTTCTGTTAGAACCTGGAGCATCTACATTCACAAGCAAAGTCCAGTCCCACGCAAGCCATCAGATTTCAGTTATTTATATCAGTTCCTGGAGTCAAACATGTTTCTCTTCATTCACTTAGATTCTGGGCAGTTCATCCCTCGCCCCTGTGGGCTAGGTCGATGCCTATTACCTATTGGCTGGGGAGTCTACTCACCTCTCTGCATTTTAGACCAGCCAGCCGCTTCTCTCTCACACATCCCTAGTCCCTGTGACAAGGACAATGGGTACGCCCCCTGGAGAAGGCTGACTAGAAGACAGGGTCGCTCCACTCCAGGTACATACTGGCAGAGCTAGAGAGCTTTGGGGCACTTGTCCAAGTAGGTCAGAGGCCAGGCCAGTCCAAGAGGACCATGGAGCCCAAAGGGAACGAGGGCCAGAGAGCGCTGACCGTGGAAATGGCTGGAAAGATGTGTCAGACGGAGGCTTGAATTTTAACCGGTTACAATCAGTGAGTCTCGCCTGTGAGTACTGTGTGGTACGGGCAGCGAATTACTAAACCCAGTGGGGGAGTGTAGACCATGGTGGGATGACTGGTCTCTGGATTCCAAACAGATTGACCTCCAGCACATCTAGGCAGAGAGGGATTTCCCTCTTGTGTGGTTAGAAGAGGCCAGATGCCTGCTCCGCCCCCCCAGAAAAGGCATGCAAAGTGGGATCTGCTGCAATTCTAAGCCAAAGGAGCAGGGGGTTCAGGAAGTCGACTGGTGATTCTTAGAGTTGTGTTCCCTGTAAAGCCTGCCCGGGAAGCAGGCAATGCGATGCTATGGCTGAAGCGGCCTGGGTTAAAAGCCATGGCAGGCAGACAAGATGAGTCTTGTGGTTCCACCAATCAAGAGGTCCCAGGCCACACTGCAGGGTGGGGTGGGGAGGGAAAAACGAACTGAAAGAACCCCACCTGAGCCCCAGCCAGGGACTCTGCATTTGAAACTCCTGGTAGAGCTATCCAGAGAGGCTAGGAGATGAGCAGATGTGTGCTTAAGGAAGCATCTACAAGGGGCAAAGAAAAGAAAACGTTTAGAATTTCTAAATGCCCCTCCGCCCAGAAGAATTTATTTCAAAGGATGGCATCGAATCTGTAGCTCCTGGAGAGGGCCATATCTGATCAGAGCACACAGGAGAAGATGGAGGGGGAGTAGGAGAGAGTGGAGCACATCCTGGCCCACCAGACCTTGAGGACGATGCTCCCGATTAGAGCAGCCAGTCCACAGAGAGGACCACAAGACCGGTCCCACTATGAGACATGACGCCTCCTCACTCACCCATGGCCCTGCAGGGGACAGCACCTGAGACACAGTGTGGGAATTGCGCCCTATCTGATCCCGCCACACCAAGGCAAAACACTAAGGGGGTACAAAAAAAACAGCAAGGGAATGGAGTGGCGAGGTCCCCCAGGGGATGCTGAAGGTGGACTTTGGGGCCAGGGTGTGGGTGGTGCCCCAACAGACTAGACTGGAAAACACTCCTAAAGACCAACAAACAGTCCTTGAACTAACTACAAGCTTTTCTCCCTTGTTGTGTGTTATTTTGTTTTCGTCATTGTTTTGTAGTACATTGTTGCTTGCTTTTGCTCTGTCTTGTTTTGGGGCATGTTATTATCTCTGCAGGTCTGTCTAAATAAGATAGACTGGATGAACAATCTGGAGGAGGAAACAACGGGACTAAGTCCTGGGGGTGAGGGGGAGGTGGGGGGAAAGGTAGTGGTGTTAACAAACCCAGGGACAAGGGAACAACAAGTGATCGAAATTGGTGGTGAGGAGGGTGTAGGAGGGCTGGTGGGGCGTGATTAGGGGCCAAGAGGAATTACTGAAACCCAAATGGAGACTGAGCACGATAGTGGGACAAGAGGAAAGTCAAAGGAAATGGAGGAAAGAGCTAGTAGGCAGGGGGCATTTGTAGAGGTCTAAATAAAGGCATGTACATATGCAAATATATATATGAGGATGGGGAAATGGGTCTATGTGCATACGTTTATAGGTTTGGTGTTGGGGTAGCAGAGGGACGCTGGGCCTCCACTCAGGTACTCCCTCAATGCAAGCATACTTTGTTCCATTAAATTGGCATTCTATGATGCTCACCTTCTCGACACAATCACTGAAGACAAAGAGGGTGGATAAGCAAATGTGGTGAGGAAGACTGATGGTGCCCAGCTATCAAAAGATATAGCATCTGGGGTCTTAAAGGCTTGAAGGTAAGCAAGTGGCCATCTATCTCAGAAGCAACAAAGCCCACATGGAAGAAGCAAACCAACCTGTGTGATCATGAGGTGCGGAGGGGGATCAGTTATCAGGCATCAAAGAACAAAAAGTCATATCATTGGGTGCAAACCTCCATGATACGATCACTGAAGACAAATGGGTGCATAAGCAAATGTGGTGAAGAAAGCTGATGGTGCCTGGCTCCAAAAGATACAGCATCTGGGGTCTTAAAGGCTTGAAGGTAAACAAGCGGCCATCTAGCTCAGAAACAACAAAGCCCACATGGAAGAGGGACACCAGCCTGTGCGATCACAAGGTGTCGAAGGGATCAGGTATCAGCCATCATCAGAACAAAAAAATCATATAGTGAATGAGGGGGGTTGTACGGAGTGGAGACCCAGAGCCCATTTGTAGGCCACTGGACATCCACTTGAGGAGGAGTCTTGGGGAGGGCATGAGCCAGTCAGGGTGCGATGTAGCAACGATGAAAAATACAACTTTCCTCTAGTTCCTAAATGCTTCCTCCTCCCCCACTATCATGATCCCAGTTCTACCTTACAAATCTGGCTCGCCCAGGGGATGTACACTGGTACAGATGGGAACTAGAAATGCAGGGAATCCAGGGTGGATGATTCCTTCAGGACCAGTGATGTGAGTGGGGATACTGGGAGGGTGGAGGGAGGATGGGAAAGGGGGAACCGATTACAAGGATCTACATGTGACCTCCTCCCTGGGGGACGGACAACAGAAAAGTGGGTGAAAGGAGACGTCGGACAGGTCAAGATATGACAAAATAATAATTTATAAATTATCAAGGGTCCATGAAAGAGGGGGGAGCGGGGAGGGAGGGGAAAAACGAGGAGCTGATGCCAGGGGCTTAGGTGGAGAGCAAATGTTTTGAGAATGATGAGGGCAAGAATTAAAAACGTGCTTTACACAATTGATGCTTGTATGGATTGTGATAAGAGTTGTAGGAGCCCCTAATAAAATGGTTTAAAAGGCAGATTGTCTTTGGCACCAAGCTCTTTGGCTCTTCCAGGAAGTGGCTGCAGTCAGCCCACTGCAGGCAGTCGAGCTCCTGGCTGAGCGTGCTCAGTTCTCTCTCTTGCTCTGTGGGTTGGCAACCCTAGCTCCCTCACAGTTTTCATTCCATGGGGGTCCAGGAGTTTCTCTGTAATGTCTCTTGCTGACTCTTGCGAGGTCTCTGTCTCCTCTTTAGAGAGGGTCTCAGCACAGGGATCCTGGAGCCAAAGGACATGCTCCCTTTCTGGCTTTTCCCCAGGTGGTCGTGAGGTTCCTGTTTTCCATTTCTGGGGTGGCTCATTTGAAGCCAAGTAAGATGGCAAAACCGATCGGTCCCCATGTTAGGCTTCCCGGCGCCTCGTTTGCAAGGTCCCATCCAAGCATTTGGTGGGAGTTACGAAGATCATTCTCCAAAAACACTCGCTGCCAGAGTCAGTTTTGACTCGTGGCAACCCTGCAGGGCAGAGCAGACCTGCCCTTGGGCTTTCTGAGGCTGTAAATCTTTATAGGAGCGGAGTCTCATCTTTCTTCTGTGGAGTGGCTGGTGGGTTTAAACTGGTGGCCCTGTGGTTAACTTGCAACCCACCATGCCACCAGAGCTCCTTGGAAAGACCTCCCTAGGAGGGTCTTACTAAACGATCCCCTGCATGACGATCAGCTGCTGCACATGCGCGTCAGGAAACAAAGTTCCCTGTTGCTGTCTTCGTGCGATCCCATCACACTGAGCTATTTATGAGCCAAGTCCGTCAGCCAACGATGAAGAGCGGGGTGGCTGCCAGTTACCTATTTTCAGCCTGTGCCATGCTATAGGACATTTGAGCCAGGCACAATTTATTTAGGGCTTTAAGGCATGAAGGCTGGCTGAGCAAGATCACCCAAGACATCGAATTTCAATGGCTGAGAGTTTACCAGAAGAAAGACTTGGACGTAAGACCCGCTCCTCTCCAGAAGCAATTCAATGTTACAATCAAACAGCACATCTGGAAAACCTTTCAATGTTATATATAAACACACATGTATTTATACATAACAATGAAAGGCTTTGCATATATTATGTATTAAATCAAGTTATATCCCAGCATTAAAAAGAAATCAGAACAGATAGTGAATGTGTTTTCTTTGGCCGATGGACAACAGGTAACTGTGGATGAATGCTGCTGCTTAGGGGAATGAAAACGGAATGGAGAAAATAATCCAGGTAGAAATCTTTCTTAATAGTAAGGACATTAGGACAGGTCTCAATAAACACACAAATCGTAGCAACAGAGACACTGTGGTAGTTACATCATCTGGTGCCAACTTGAGACTATTAAGGGTGAAAGGGTGGAGGTTAGCCTGTCAATCAGGTCACTGTTTGATGACCTCATTTGAATGCGCTAAGGAGATAAATAGCTGGCTGGAGGTGGGACACACAGACTCTCCGCTTGGTATTCCTGATAACAAGACACATGGAGCTACACTAGAGTCCTAGGGCTGGAGGAGCCACGTGGAGACCCACACCAGCGCTGAGATGCTTCCACCACCACTGGATCCACAAGACTTCCCACCCACTGGCCTATGATCTTGCATTCAGTGTCATTGCATGTGTTGTGTGAGTCTGAAGAGGAACTTATAGATTGTATCAGACATATGGGCTAATATCGGACCCATGAACTTGATCAGGACTGGGCTACGATATTTTGTCAATATACAAACTGCTCTTGTATAGAAAGCTCTTTCTTATACACATACGAGTGTCTATGAATTTCTTTCTCTAGTCGACCCGGATGAACACAGACACAAAAAGTCTCTTGACTCCTGAACTCAACAGTTGAATTGGCCCCAGAGCAAAAAGAAGGAAAATTGTGAGGAGCAGGTACATCTCATGACTTCTGCCTCTCGCTCGCTCACTCACTCACTCACTGCCTTTGCGTAGGTTCCAAGTCCGGGAGACCTGAGAGGACAGAAGAGAACCATCCCTGTGGGTCTCTGAGACGCTGACCTTTAAAGGGTGAACAGCTTCCTCTTTCCCCATGGAGAGCTGGTGGGTCTAAACTGCTGGCCTTTGGCGGCGGGCAGCTCAGTGCATAGGCCCCTCTGCCCCCAGGGCTCCCTGACTTCTCCCTGGGGACCCATGGAAAACCTGCAGTGTAGTCACCTCTGTCTTCTCTCACTCTCTCTCTCTCTTTTAACTTTTGCCTCTATTCTCCTAATCGACTTTTCTTTTTCTCCCTCTAATTTATCACCTCCTGGCCTTTCATGCCACCGTCCAGCTGTCTTCTCAGCAGGTCAGGTCACCAAGAGGACCTCTCCACTTTGTTCACGGCTCTTCCCCCCCCACCCCCCCCACACGGCCCAGAACAATGCTTGGTCCCTGAGCTTACGGATTTGTGGCAGCTGAATAAATGCGTCAATGCAAACAGTCTGGTCAAATCGACCCATTGATCTCAAAGCTGTTACAGAACCACAGGTGACAAACCCATATGGTAGAGGTGTCCTATTAACTGATCAATCACCATCTCAGATGGTAGAGGAATTGGTTTCGAAATGCTTTGACTGAGCTGGAAAGTACATCTTGCTCATGATGACAGCAAAGTGCGGGATTAACAAGTAATGAAGTAACCTCCCCAAACCCCCAAACAAACGCACCCAGACTGTCGGCTAGTCCAATCGACTCAGAGCAAAGATGCATGGAATTGCTTGTGTTTGACTCTTTGATGAAAGTGGTCAAGCAGCCTTTTACACATCCTGTTAAAAAAGAAAGAAAGAAAGCGCAGGGTGTCAGCATGGCTTTGTGTCCTGCACGTGGAGCATCTTCGTGGCCACAGTCAGCCGATGCCCATTCCTGAGAGAGGTGGATTCCATCCTCGCTGGTCTCCCCCCACCCCCAGCACACACGCGGTGACGGCACCTCCGCCCTCAGTACACACTCCTGTCGGTGCAGTTACGAGCAGCTTCATCTCCGGCGGGTGCGACAAGGGAAGTGGTTTGTACCTTTGGTAAATCGTCACATGGGCTTCTCGAAAGACTGGGAAATGGATTCACAATCTTATATTTAGGCCAAAGATGAGAAGGGCTTGTGCCCTGCAGTCTTAGCGTTCACAAACTCTCCAAAAAAGCCTGCCATGCTGCCTGAGTGCCAAAGCTTGTCCCTCCTAAGGCATCCCTCAGCCTTATGCACCTGGAAGGGGTCCTCGTGGTGCGGTGAACTGTGTGCTGGGCTGCTAAGCTCAAGGTCAGTGGTTCAAACCCACCAGCCTCAAGGGAGCAAGATGGCACCGGCTCCTCCCATCAAGATTCAGTCTCAGAGACACTACTAGAGAGCTGTCCTCCCCTGTCCTACGGGCAGAGATGGAGTGACCAGGTGGCAGTGGGTTTGTATCTGGATAGGTCTGCAGGCTCATCAGTCACTGGGTGCAGTGTGGTCTCTTTCGATCCCTGTTGACTCCCGTGTGTCAGGATACTCTCTTGGGGGGCTCAGGGGCTGATTTTCAACGTAGGTCGCACGGCCTTCTCGTGAGGGGCCTCTGATAGGCTCCTCCGACCTGCTTCTCAGCTAGCAGCTGGGCAGGTTAGCAGTTTCACCACCACGGAGTCGACAACAAACAAACAGGAGCCACGGGGGTGTGGCGGGAACTCCTTGCGCTGTGAACCACGAGGTCAGCTGTTCAAAGCCCCAAGCCACTCCAGAGAAGCAGGGCAAACCTCTCGAACCTCAAACTTTATATTTCCTCTGAAGTATTTGAAAATAAAAGCACACCGAACTCCCCGCTATCAAGCTGATCTCAACTCACAGCCACCCTGGGGGCGAGCACAGAGGGCCCCCGCGGGCTCCCCAGGTGGTGGGTGAAGCCTCATCTTTCTCCCAGGGAGCAATTAGTGGTTTTGAGTCGCTGACCCCAAGAAACTGGACCCTTGTTAACTCGCTAACACCAGTGTTGAGGTCTGACAGCACACGATGTTACAGGCTTGAAAGAAACCATAAAAACGAATCTCTAACATTATAAAGGATGGGTAGGGTGTTAAGGGATATTTTTATCCCACGAGAAATACCTTTGCAGCAGACCTCTCTCCCTGTCAGAGTCGAACGTGAACTTTGAGAGAGGAAAGCGCGCTCTCTCGGAAGGCTTTCTGGACACTGTGACCAGGGATGCCCGCAGCGGGGTGGGGGTGGGTGGGCACACTGGGTCCCGGAATGGATGAGGAATGGAAGGGACTCTCTAGGCTTGGGGATGTGGCAGGGTCCTAAGAGGTGAGCCGGGGTCCTGGGTACAGCGTGAGAGACTTTCCCACTTCTGGCCTCCAGCCCCTCCAACCCCATCCCGAGCCCACGCCTGCACAGTGGGGCGGACGTTCTGGAAGGGACAGTGCCCTTGGCCCCTGCTAACGCCCAGAGCTTTCCTTTCTCCTTTGAACGCACGAATAAGAAGACTTATGCTCCTCAGGGGGGTTGCTGCGGTCCCGAGGAGCCACCAGTCGGCTCTGACACAGAGTGGCCTGGGCACCACAGAGGGAAACCCTGCCTGGCCCTGCCATCCTCACGACTGTTCTTCCGGTTGAGGCCACTGCTGAAGCCACTGTGTCAGCCTATCTTGTCAGGGGTCTTTCTCTTTATTTTGCTGACCTTCCACTAAGCATGATGTCCCGTCTCCAGGGACTGGGCTCTCCCAAGAAGACGTCTCGCCATCCTCGCCTCTGGCTGCACTTCTTCCAAAAGGGCCGTGTTGGTGCTGTGGGCTGCCCGCGGTCCTTCCCAGAGTCTCGGTCAGCGCCACAGTCAAATGCATCCAGTCTTCGCTGGCCTGCCTTAGTCCATGCCCACCTTTCAGATGCCCACGAGGCGATGGAAGAGACCATGGCTTGGGCCGGGCGCGCCTGAGTCCTCAAAGTGACCTTGCGTGTAGGGCTGGGTGAACGTGAACGAGCCCTCAGGACGCGGCCTGCCACGCGGTCAGCGCCCGAGGCGTGCGAGGAGCCTTAGGTTTAGAACCCGAAACTTGGGGGAAAAGGCTTCCTCCTCGCCATCTCCCGCCTTCACTCCATAAACTAAACGTCTCCTCCCAAATCAATCCGCTTGGGCTGCTCACGGAGAGGCTGGAGCTTCAATCCCACCCGGCTGCTCTTGGGGGGAGGTGGGGTGAGGGACCGGACCCCTGCTTCTGGAAAGACAGCCTCGCAGGCCTCAGGGGGCTGGGCTAGCTCGCCAAGTGGGGACCCTTCCAGATGAGAATGAACTGGATGGACGCTACCAACAACGGCTCTGATGCTCCCTGACCGAGACCCCGCCTCTCAGTGTCACCCTCCTGCTCCAGCGCTCTGGCCCGGGGACCTCCACAGACGGGAAGGCCCGTGAGGACGCCCATCTCCCCTGTGAAGCAGACCGCGGAGGACCGCCAGTCAGGAAAGGCGGGCTTGTGGAACGAAAGGCGACAGGCCAGCGGAGACGACAGGACCAGGAAGAGATGAACAGCCACTCTGATGTGCTTTCCGACAGAAGGCTGTGCAGCCGGAGCCTTCCCGAGGACGCCGCTGTCCCCCTCTGAGTGGAACGCGAAAGGCGGACACTAGGAAACCCTGACGCTGTCATCGATGGCACGGCAACTCGCCAGAAGGCAACCGAGCACACGGGACGCTTTCATGGATGACACTGGAGCTTTCCAAGGGACCAGGAAACAGAAACTGGAGCAACAAGGACCTTTCTCCAGAGCCAGAGAGAGAGTCTCCCCATAGGGCCAGCATTCTGCATTCAGATGGCTAGTTGCCTAAACGATGAGAAAATAAACTTGTTTGTTACAGTCACCCCTTTGTGGTACTTGTATCACAGCAGCCCCCAATAATGAAGACATGGTCTGGGCAGACATAACCCACGCAGGCATCAACAGAAGACTAGATCAGCCCCATGTGACAGAGCCACACTATGGGCTATTGTTCAGCCACCGAAAGGACTAGAGTGCTGAAATATGCTATGCGACACGGATGCATCTTGAGTTTTTCATAGAGAATGGCTCTAGTTATGGGAAACAAAGACAATGGTGACTGCCGGGGGCCGGGGAGGGAGGGGGCAGGAGTGACGGCCATAGGGATGGGGTTTCTTTGGGGGGCAATGAAAAGGAGCTCGCCCCAGTAGCACCAACGGTAAGTTGCATGCTTGGCTGCAAACGGTAAGACCGATGGGTCACGTCTACCCAGAGGCACCTTGCAGAAAGGCCTGGCAATCTACTTCCAAGAACCCTGCCTCTGGAAGAGTCGGAAGCCGTCTACTCGGGCACACACGGGGTTACCATGAGCCAGAATGGACTCCAGGGCCACTGGTCTCGGACCCTGCACAGCCCTGCGGATACATGGGAATCTGGCCACTTTAACAAGGGTAGCTTCCGTGGGGAATGACTGTATCTCACTACGGTTCTATTTAAAAAAAGAGAAAGTGAGAGAGGGGCTGACGACGTGTCCCAGGTCCCACACCATGAAGTGGCATGGCCTGGGCTGGAGCCTGCCTTCCCCAGCTGTCTCATGGGGGGTCCCGGTCCGGAGGACGGAGTGGCCGGTCTTATTACTCCCTGCCTTTTCCTGTCTGCTGGTTGGGCGCCATCATTGAAAGAAAGAAAAGACGAAGGAATTGGAACGAGACACTCAACACTGAGAGGTCCTGACTTGGACAAAGACGAGGGCGAGTCGGCAGGGGAGACCGCAGAGGGGCCGGCGCTGCTCCTGATGAGACTCATGCGAGGCAAGGAAGCAGCAGTCAAAGCCATTCGACGTCACCAGGAGCCCGGTGGAGCCATGATCAAGTAGTGCCTGGCTGCTAACCGAAAGGTCGGCCATCCGAACCAACCACACCAACTCTGGGGGCAAGACCAGGCTGCTGGTCCCCTAGGGCTGCCCGAGTCAGGGCCCACTTGACAGCAACCCCCTCAAACATGGCAGCACCATTTAGTGACTAAAGGACTGAGGGTAGTGCATATGAGGGGGGCAGCCCCCCGAAATGGAATTCCCCCCAAAGCTATGTACTTAACTTTTTTATATATAAAACAACCTTATCACCTTTAAAGTATTCTCTATTACGCTGAATACATTTGTCCAATCTGCTATTTCACTCTTGGAAACATTTTTCAAACTCATCTGTTTGGATGGCTGACAGCACCTCCCTCTTTTTTCCCTTCCCCACCTCGTCTATGCTGTCAAATCGCTGTCCTTTCGTGTCCCTCTGTATCTGGAGAAACAAAACGAAGTTCCATGGAGCGAGGTCAGGTAAATAAGGTGCGTGGGGCGAGAGAGGCATGCCGTGTCTTGCCTGCCCCAAACTGACGCACCGAGATGGCTGCGTGAGCAGGTGCATTGTCGTGGTGGTAAAACCAGTCTCGTCTGCCACAAACCAGGCCTTTTTGTGGCATGCTGCTATGCAATCTTTGCAGAATCACTACACTGATTAACAGTCTGACCTGGTGGAACACACTGCAAATGTATGAGTCGACATTTTCGTCCATTTTGGAAGGTGACTGACGTTCAGAATGAGATTTGTCATCAGTCAACTTTCACCTTTTTTTTTTAAAAGAGAAAACCACGTGGACACTTGAGTCTTTGTAAGCTGTGTTCAACATCACAACAGTTTTTGTGGCATTTTTCCCCAAGCAGGAAACAAAATTTCACAGACGCACACTGTTCTCTGAAATCAGCCATCACAAAAAAACAAGGCTTGAGCAAAACTGCTTTTATGAAAGAAAAAAAAAAACTCACTGTGACCAGAGAGAACCTTCTCAGGTGACGTCCTTGGGTGCACTAGCGCAGGCGAATTGCTCGAGGTTCTCCTAGGGGGGTGGGGGCGGGGGATGCATACTACAAAAGCTCCGCTCTGCCCAGGGCAATTCCCATTTTGGGGGGTATCCCTCATAAAGACCAGATTTTCTGCCGGGGCTCACTGCCTTATGTCCAAGACCTACAACACTGCATGTACTGCGGGGCTTCCGGGGACAGAAGAATATGAAACAGGAGTGCATAAGGACTAAGGCTTCGTTCCTATTAAAAACGGTCTAAAATCAAGTAATAACATCCGAGTAAAATGACCCCGTTGAGAAGTAGGTCAATCCCACAGCCATCTGTCCTTAAAAACATTCCTAAGTCCTACCTTAAATACGACCAGGAAGTAATTTCTCTAGCAAAATCAGATTATTAAGCAGATGGCAAGAGGAAGAATAGGAGTCTTTGGCTCACAAAGAAACAAACAAGGAAAAGTTGCCTGGGCAACATAGCAAGGATAGTATTCTGGGAAGACAATCAGTCATAAATCTTTATGTCACAGGCAAGTCCTGGAAAGAAAGTGGGGAGGGAGGAAGCTGTGTGCCAAATAGAGAAATCACGTTTTAATCAGTGGCTTACTAACTACTGAAAACTTAAAATGTTCTGTTGTGCACAGAGGTTGCTGTGAGTCAGAGGGGACTGGACGGTGTACTTAACGACAACTCGAAGACACAAGGGCCCAAGTTAAAAATAAACGCAGACGTGGGTCATCAGCGCTGTCCTATTCCCAAAGGGGCAGACATACTTTTCGGTGGGAAAATCTGATGCTCACTATGACAACCAGTGGCTGATGTAACGCCCCCCGCACTCCTTGCTGCACACATCGACATCGTACGTCTGAGGGACGTGTTTGCAAAGAACACGTGGACTTCCCAAGTCCACACTGCGAGGCTCCACAAAAGAGAAACGGTGGCACCGCTGTGGATCACGGGCACAGGAAGTCACCCAAGAGCAGCACACTGTGGTCTTCCACAGACCCCAGGAGCACAAGCAAACAAAGCGCTAAGGCAGCGGTTCTCAACCTTTGGGTCTCGACCCCTGGGGGGGGGGGTTGAACACCACGGGTCCACCCCATGCAGATACGCCCCCTACGGGGTCAACACAACACAAGGAGCTGTAAAGGGTATTGATGAGACCATGAAGACAATCTGATTAGGAACTACCTACTAGATAGTATTATATCGATGCGAAATTCCTTGAGCTTCAAAATCACAATTAAAGGGGGCGAAAGAGTTCCCCAAGGGAAGGACAAAGAAATGAGAGTAGGGGTTGACCTCTCAACTCAAAGCCGCCCGTGGGTATATCAGGAAGCCTGCTCCAGGCAGACTGTGCGGTGGCTGAGAGGAGGAAAACTGGGCTCCCTGAAGCCAGACTGGCCCACGGCTTGCAGGCATTGCTAGTATCTGAATATCAGATACTGCACCTTGGGCAGCCTGTTTGGGGTACACGATGGCTGTAGCCACTTCTCGCAGCGCACAGTTACTGATCGCGCGAGGGAAAAACAGAGCTGCATGTGCCTGTCAGGGAGTCCCACCTCATCTCAATAGGAACGCGTCCGGCTTTCAAAGGGTCCTCTTGGCCTCAGACTGCCTACGGGAGGTTATAGCCCTAACCATTTTGGACTGTTAATCAAGATGAACTCATCTTAGGATGGGCCTCCCGTACACTTTGAATCCAGCACTACCACGGACTGACTTTCTGTACTATCGACCTGAATGGCATTCCCTTCCTGCTTAGTTTAGTCTTAAACACACAAAACATGAAGACACGGGCAATTTACACATTAATTTAGATTTGTTTCCAATACTGTCCTCATCCAAGTCCATAGCCGCCCTCCTTGTAAGGAGAACTACGGTGTGACATTCCCACTTAGCAAAAGGAGCTCTCCAGAGCACCTTACAAGAAGTCAACCTGCAGGGGCAATCCTTCGTACAAGACGCAACAGTGAGAAACTGGAAGCAACGTACGCATTCCGAATTGGGGGGTGGAATAGGATAGATCCACTCAAACACAAAATCGGGGTCACTCGGAAAACACAGGCATGTAGACACATCTTTGAAAATATCAATACAGGTCAAATGAAAAGTGATACTGGACAGGATATGCTGGCCAGGAGCTGCCGAAGCAGAGTCAAGAGCGATGTCAACAGTTGCTGTAGTCATGTGAAGGGGGTGTGGTAAGAACTCTCTGTGAAGTTCTGATTCATAAAAGTTTGTTTACAATGAAAAAGTTGACAATCCTGGGCGGTTTATACTACGTTCCCACAGGAGCCAAATATACAGGGGCGGAGAAAAAGCACAGGGAGAGAGATTTCCCAGCAGGACAGTCTCCGGGTGTTGGAGGATGAGCTCTCTTGAGGAGCAAAACCACTGAGGTGTTTGCAGACTTATTTCAGAGACACGAGTCCTGAAGCTGTGGGGGTCAGCAACCCCTAAACCTGTGGCCCTGGAAGAAAGTTAAGGGTTTTTGTTTTGCTCTTGGAATGACTTGTCGTCTTGGGGACCCAACGGGACAGTTCAACTCTGTTCTACGGAGTCACTATGAGCTAGAATTTACTGGGTGGACAGAGACACATGGGCCTAGGAAAAACTCATGGCTATCGAGTCAATGCTGACTCACTGAGACCCTACAGGACAGGGTGGCACTTCCCCTGTGAGTTTCTGAGACGGTAACTCTTTACGGCAGTAGAAAGCCCATCTGTCTCCCTCGGAGTGGCGGGTGGTATCAAACTGGGGGCCTTGTGGTTAGCAGCCCAACCTCGTAACCACTGTGCCACCAGGGCTCCTGCAAGCTTGCTGAGGAAGGCTGGAAATCCTTCTCCCAGGGTTCCTCCTCCGCCCACCCCTCGCACCCACGTAGGTTGGTTTTCCATACAATGGCAGCAGGTGGGTTTCTGTAGTGCTGAAAGGGGAGCTCTGGGTATCTCCAATCCCAGTAGGGTCACCCACAGTGGGCAGGTTGAACGGAGCCCCCAGTACAGGACACAGGGCTTGGCAGTCTACTCCCAAAGAGCAGCCAATGGAACGCCTATGGCCCACCACACACCATGAGTTGACGGAGCACTGAAAGCGGAGCCCCATGGGTTGGAAGATGCTCAACCGCACAGTGGTGGAAGGAGAAGACTTCTTGGTGAGGATGGCAGAGGGTCGAGCAATGTTGAATTCGGTTGTACGCGTGGTGGCCAGGGGTTGGTGCCGACTCAACCGCGACAGAGGGCACCGCGGTCCCTACCATCACACGCATCCACGCTGCTACCAACCACCAACCCAGGATGGAGACGTCCGGCAGGAAAGCACTTTGAGCCATTAGGCCCCAACGGCGTGCGGCGGCACGTGGTGTTTCGGCCCCCTCCTTTCAGGGGGCTGTGTTCCCTGCATTCACCATCAACCACAACTTATCTTTCCTTGGTTGAATATACAAATGACCGAGGAAGAAACGAACCTAAACAGGTTTTGGAGACTAATCCCCTCGCTTAGCAGAGAAACAGTGTTACATGGAGGCTGTGCACTGGGCGAGGTTCCAGACTGCAGCTTTCTGAAGGCAGGATCCTTATGCGGGTGAAACACCCCTTCGCCCCAGCACAGGGGTGCTCCTTGTAGAGAAGGCGGGTCTAGCCATGAGCGACAGGTATGGATGGCAGCGACCTCTTGTTCTGAGGATGCTGCTGTTCAGGACCGTGGCGTCCGCTGTGACTGGCAGCAGACCTCTGGACCACAGAAGGATGCGCTGCCTGGCCCTGTGTCCTCACTTACGCTGGAGCCCCTAGTGCAGCCCCGGGGTCCCTCTGTCTCGCCATTTCCATTGGCCTTTCACTGTACCAAGCAGAACGTCCTTCTCTGAGGATCGGTCTCTCCTGGTAACACGTCCTACATATGCCCCTAAAGCAGCGGTTCTCAACTGGTGGGTCACGACCCCTTTTGAGTGGGGGGTGGATGTTGGAAGACCCTTTCACAGGGGTCGCCTGATTCACAACAGGAGCAAATGACAGTGGTGAATTAGCAACGACAATAATGTTACGGCTGGGGTCACCACCGCATGAGCACCTGTATGAAAGGGTCCCGGCGTGAGGAAGGCGGAGAACCGCTGCCCTAAAGGAGCACTCCGGTGAACTTCTTTCCAGACAGATCCGTCGGCTCTTTGGGCAGCCAGTCCACGGGGCTTCCAAGATGCTGTGCCGAGGAGGAACGAACGCACTGCCGTCCAAGTTCACGTCTTAGAAATGAAACTGCTCTTGTCAGGAGGCTAGCAGGTTATGTGGTTGCAACTAATCAGGACCAGTTTCAGAACCCTTAATGCTCCCAGGCCTCCAAGTCATTGCGTAACTGTCCCCACTCTGCGGCACTGACCCTGGGACCTGCAGCAAACGGCAAGCACTTTTGCTAAAAATGAGCCGCTTTCCTGAAGGCAGATTCTCTGAAGCACCGGCCCGGCTGAGCTCCGTGTGCAGGCCCCCCTCACCCGGAGCCCCAGAGGACTGCCCCCTCCAAGCGGACAGCTCGGTGATGCCCCAGGACGCCAGCCAGGGCAGCGCGGGGCCTCCCGTGAAGCTGTTGCTCACGGGCTGCGTGGTTACAGGAAGGAGCGAAGAGCAGCGATTTCCTTCCCAAAGGTCAGCTGCCTCAGACAGGCCAAACAGAAAGCAGTTCCAGCTTGCAACTTCCCCTCTTGCTTCTGCAGCGAATACGCAATCGCCTTTGGTTTCCAGTAAAAGCTCCTAAGAAAAACAGGGCAAGCAAGCATGAGCCCCAGAATCGGTGGCATGGACGGACGAGTCCCGTTCGGCTCAATTAAAGACCAGAAGATCAGAAGATCGGGGCCGCTTGGCATCTTTTACAAGAGCAGTGTAAGGGTTAAGAGCAGCCAGGTAGAAGGTAGGATTAAAGGCGAGGACAAGGGCCAGGCTGGGACCACCGTCCAGGTTAGACCCTTGCTCTGGAAGGCTCCGCCTGCAAATGAGGTGGGATTTTGATGACAATAAACCTGGCAGCAGGTACTGACAGAGAAGCGGTCTTCACTTTCCCTTTCTCAAACTGGAAATCAGACGCGTCCAATGTGCTGGGGCCCTGCGCGGGTTCAAGGCCAGGACGGAGAACAAACCAGCTGGGGCAACCTCAGGAGGTCAGAGGAGAACTGTGCTTTGTGGGGGTGGGGTGTTTACAATGGCTAGATGCCGTGCCCCCCATCCCCTCTCCCAAAGTGGACCAGCAGCTCTCTCTTCCAAGGCACCACTGGGAGGACATGCCCCTGCGATGCTTCGGTCAGCACTGGGCGCATTGACTGTTCGCCCCACGGTCACACCGAGGCAAAGAGCCTTCCAAACAGTTCCTGCAAAGTTCCGTGGTCTTTTTCACCCCGCTTCCCCTCGGATTTTGACACGCACCCCTACACCGTCGCTGGGGACTGTACAAGTAGGGATGCAAGGGATAGAAGGACAGCAATAGCACCCTGCATGTTCGGTCAGGAGTCACCTGGACAGTCCCAGGCCACGTGCGTGGACCGCTGCCTCCAAAGAGCCCGGCATGCCAGCATGGATCTCTGAACTGCAGAAGCACCCAACTGCACGGAAGACCGGGCATTCAGTAGTCCCCAGAGGCAGCCAACATTAGAGCCTCTGGGGCAGAAAAGGGAAGGAGAAGAAAGAATATTTTTTTCATCCATGTGCCCGACGGGATCAATTTCCAGCTGCCTTCCACACAGACAGCTTGCAAGAGGCGGCCCTGGGACTCTGGAACGACTGCGGGTGGGACGCGGGCTCTGCGCCTCTCTCACACGCTGGTGTCAGGCTGTGGAGGCACCAGGCGCCTTGTGCGACACATCCCTGTTCTAAAGACTCAGCTCGGACAAGTGCAGCACATAGCGCATGTCCCGCCACTCCGAGAATCCCTACTGCGGAACAGAGACGGTGTGGAGTTCCAGGAGAAAGTGGGTCATTTGCTACCCATGCTAAGTGAAACGCAGCTCTCTGCGCCGGAAACGCTTGCGTGTTGGAAAAGGACTAACGCCGCGTTTTACTTACAAGTCTTTCCAATCTTTAATACCTGGGTTTTAAAAACAGCAAAGGCATTTGCCCGGGCGTGGAGAAGAAAAGGGAATACAGGGCCTTGGAGCGTGTGTGGCATGTACCTTCCATCCGGCCTCCTTAGTTTCTTTCGACAACACTGTGAGGCAACATCTCGGTCCCCGGTCCACAGATGAGGAACCAGCCTTAAGAGTTAGGAAGTGGCCCAATGTCTCGGAGCAGGTGAGGGCAGGAGTGGGGCTCATCCCCTAGGCAATCTGATTCTGGAGCTCAGGTGCTCACCCGCCATGCTGTCCTTGTGAAAAATCCGCACCTGACTATGAATTTTCCCTGTGGCTCAGGACTGTTCTGCAATCAAAGGTTACTCCTAAGTAGAAAAGGATTCATACTAGACAACCTCCCAGCCCCAGGCCCCAGCCAAAAATAAAAAATAAAAAATAACTCAAAAAACTTTAACTGGAACTTCCTTCCCTAAGGGACAAAGAGCACTGAGGTGACAAACCTTCAAACACAACCAAAGGAAGTCAGATTTGGAGGTTGGGGGTTCACCCTCCTTTCAGTCGTCAGAAAGGAGCTCCAGGCCGAGGCCGGGCAGCGAGAGGGTGGAGAGTACCGAGCAGCCGTCCTGGGCGGGCGTGGGGAAGGAGACCCTGACCACCTGTGGGGAGAAGAAACACAGCGCGCTCCCGATCTGAAGCTGAGTGGTTACCGCTGCCATCGTGGTCCCCCCATTCCTGCCGGGCTTTCTCCTCCCAGACGCGCCATCACCCTCTGCAGGCAGTTCTCCCCATCCGTCACCCTAAACGGAGGCTTTCTCAGAAAGGCACCAGCTCTTTAATGCAAATTAGGACGTGGCTGGCCTCGGCTGGTGGGTCAGAGGGGGCAGTACAAGCTACTGAACTCTGGCGTCTTCTGGATCCCCGTTCAGATTATACTAATAGTCCCACTTCGACTCATCCAGTGCTGCTCGGCATAGGAAGTTGCAGCCAAAATAATAGTAATTATAAATTATCGAGGGTTCATGAGGGAGGGAGGAGCGGGGACGGAGGGGGAAAAATGAGGAGCTGATACCAAGGGCTCGAGCAGAAAGCAATTGTTTTGAGAATGATGATGGCAACAGATGCACAAATGTGCTTGACACAATGGATGGATCTATGGATTATGATAAGCGTTGTATGAGCCTCCAATAAAATGATTTTTTTTAAGTTGCAGACGAGGTATAATGAATGGCTACATTTCGGCCATGACCGATGAGCACATCCCGAAAATAACGACGTGACCGTCAGTGCACGGCTGGCACTCAACGGCTGCTGGCCATCTGGGTCACCACGTCTGGATTTGGCAGGGTGCGCACAGCACAGTCGAGGGGACATCTGGAGCCCGAGGAGCTGGTCTCCCCAACATCTCTCGCCAGAAATGAAAGCTGCACTCTCCCCGTGGCCTGGGCCGTCTGGTCTGTACGGATCGATCATCCGCTTCTTGCAAAAGAATGCTTTCCCCTTCCAGAATGAGGACTCAGCCTGAAGACCACAGAGCCCAGGCCCTAAGAACCAAAGCAGTCGGGAGGGAGGTGCTGCCCACCCACAAGTCTGGGGGGCTATGGCGGGCAGGGTGGGGATCCTGTGCCTTCATTTCCATGACCGAGAAGAGCCATGCTCAGTTCTTGGCAGGAATTCAACACTTGCTTGTTAAATTGAGCACCACTGGAACCTAAATAAAGATGGGGACACAGGTGGCTGGTCCGCTATTTCCTTCCCCATGCTTTCTCTCATGCCCGGGAGCTCATTAGCTTGTATCCTTGTAACAGAAATAATGGGAGTGAATCACCCTTGCTAGAAAGGGTGACAGCCATTCTGACTCATCACTGTCGCTGCTAATCAAGGTAAATAGCATCGAGAGTTGAGCCAGACCACAAATAGCGTGGCAGGTTTGTCATGCCCAGCTGACACCTAGTTGCAGCAGCCTCAAAAGAGAGAATGATCCGAAACGCGACGAGGCTAAGGTGAACGGAGATTCCAGAGAAAGCCGCTTCTCCAGGCAAGCCCGAGTCTTTCTTTCCCTCTTCTAATTACGTCCGAGCCCTGAATGTGGCAGCGTGGCGTTGATCAGCAACAAGGCGCCCATCGGTTGCCATGCATACCACTAAAGACAATCCCCGGAGACCCACTCCTCTGGTGCCTGCACAAGACAATGTGCCCTGCGTGCAGAATTCGGGCTCCAAGGATGACTCAGCGCTCGCGCCGTCACGGGCTGGGTGGACACGGAAACCTATTTTTCCTCTCGGAGGAAATGCCGCGCAATGCCAGCACGGGAAGCCCCTTCCGAAAACACAGGCACCTCTGACTCCAGACCGTTTTCATGCAAGAGGTGCTTCCTGGCCGCCAAGTGGAAAAATATACTCTCCACTGCCTATGGAGAAATCCCAGGCTGTTTGCTCGTTAGCGGTCCCTAGTTAGCAGCTGCTGCTGTAGAGACAGCCCCGCCGGTACCAACAAAAGCAAGAGGGCCCGCTGACAAAGGGGCGGACACGCGAGACTATTTCTGACTGCTCACCTCTGTCCTTGCCTGCCGTCTGTCTACCTGTGGGGTAGAGGCGGGCCGGGGCGGTGGTCGACAGCCGCGCATGTCTCTTGTTGCTTACAAAGGAAGATCTAAACGGTTCTCCCAACACACCTGGCAGTCTTTAGACTAACCTGGGGGCCCGGGCTTCAAGCCGCTTCCACCTTTCCAATCGGAGCCCATCTTGGTTTGGGAGAAATTGTCATGGGCAGTACCCTCTCCCTGCCAGGCTGACCCTGCGTTTGCAGAAATCAAACAACGGTACAGTTATACGTGCCTGAACAGCTGTAGTAGGAGGGGGTCTCCAACAAAGAGCTGGTGGCTCAGAGGGAGGCAAAGAGAATGGAATTTCCCCAAGACTCTGCGGTGGGCCTTCGGTGGGCCAGGGTGTGAGCAACACGTGGCAGCCTGGCCCGGCGTTTGCTGACATGACCTTAGTGTTACGGCAGCACAGCACCGAGGGGCTCTCGCTGTGTGGCTGGCCCTCCACCCACCTGCCCAGCCACCGCTCACATTTTCCTGGGGCTGGCCTGCACTCCCTGGCAGTGGTTTGGCTGCTTCCCAGGGAAGCGTATCTGCCGGCGGCGTGCAGAATTTCTTCTCTGTTTAAGAGGACCAGGGTTACTGTCAAGGGCAACATGCCCAAGTCATGAGCATTCACTGATTTTATTTTCCTGCCTTCGTGTAATTGAATAATAATGTTGGTCTCATTTCTACAGTGAGACATCTCCTTGGCCTTACTGCTGTGAGCCCTGTCTTTATTGCGTTTGAAAGCCAAGCTGCACTTCCTGGGCACACACGTGCATGTACGTGTTTAGGAAAACCAGAGATGCTACAACCCTCCATGTAGGCTACATGGGACTGGATGTCTGCACTGTTGTTTCATGGTAAACTTTCTAGATAGGAGGTACAGCGCAGTACCCACGTAAGCCAGCGGCACCGGTGTTTATTGTGACCATCGAGACATATGTAGGATGGGTCATGCATGCACTGTACCATCACGTAGCTGGCAGCAGCAGAATCGCTCTGCACACCAGACACGAGACAAATCGGGTCCGCGTGGAAAGCTGCTGCGCTCCCTGTGCCCGGCCCTCCTCTGGTCAGGGATTCTGGACATCATCATCACATGGAGGGAGGGCCATGCATGCATGTACCCTTGCAGCCGGGTGCTGACTGGCTGGACTTTACGTGGCCATGAACATGTATGTTAGGACACTTCATACTTGGTCTGATGGTGCCAGTCCAATCTTCAGGCTGTGAATCTAATTTTTGATCGTCTGCTCTGAAGCCTGGAAAAGTGAGATCAAGGAGAGCCGAAAGCGATCTGTGAAAACCGCACGCTCAGGAGCTGTGGCGGCAGAGTCACGGCTTGCTTCACAAGTTCACGCACAGTCTAAGATCCCACTTGAAAGTGAAATCCAATAAACGCGCTGCCAAGTAATTGTCTAAGGGGGCTTCCCTCTCTCTGTCTGTCTCTATACAAGCCCATCTCCTAGTGTTTACCTCTCGATGCCTATCCTTAAAAAAATAACAGTAAGTGTTTTCTCCTTACTTTCAGTTCTCCTGTTTCTGTCTTCCGTCCCCCTGGGTGGAGCGCTAGGGGACTAGGGCGATGCTGCTTTGGTTGACTGCTCAGAGAAACGAGACCGGACAAGAAGGAAGGGAGGGAAGCACACAGCCTCATTTCTTCATGAAGTTTCAATCCACACCTCCCTCGTCTCGGCTGGTCCTAATGTCTGTCTAGACAAAGTGCCAGTACTTTCCCGGCTCAGTATGAAGCCGTAAGAAGCACAATTTGCTTCACGGAACACGGAGAAAGACTCATCTCTAATATTGCTGCAGGGGCAGATGCATCAGCAGGACACGGAAGAGACAAACCTACAGCCATGCCAATGAGGAATCATATGTTCAAAGCTTTAATAACCCCCTCGTGGCCTGCGACGAGCTGGCGAACTAACTTGTTTGCAGACACTAGCTGTGTGTGTATCAATGGCTCGGTCTAGGTTCACAGTGAAAGAAAATTAGCCTTGTTGGGTCTCCCAGCAAAAGGGTCCTTTTGCAAGCCCTCCATGATGCTGGTCTCCCAAGGAAACAGAGAGACAAGCGGCCTTGTCCCTCCTGTCTTCTTTCTTCCACAGTAAAGGACACTCTACCTGCTCTTTGGGGAGCTGATGAGACCGTCTCTGGATACATTTTCTCTACTGAGATGAAAGGGGAGTAAATGGAGTAGAGGTTTCTTCAACACCAAGCAATGCTTTTCAAGAGAATCACAGAGAGGCACGGCTCCCTCTTGTGAACAAAGCTAAGGGACCAACACTCTCCTAGTGGTTGTTGATGAGAACCAGAGTTGGTTCAAACTCTTAGCGACCCAAGAACAACAGAATGAGACACCAAGCCAGGTCCTTCCCGGGCCTTATAATTGCTTCTGTGTTTGAGCCTCCGTTACAGTCACAGTTAATCCAGCTCCTTGACAGCCTCCCCCCACCCCTTTCTTCGGGTCTACTCTGGTGTAGTGGTTACGTGTTGGGCTGCCATCTGCAAGGTAGGCAGTTCAAGACTACTAGCCGCTCTACAGGAAAAAGATGGGGCTTTCTAGTCTCCCAAACAGTTCCAGAAACCCGCCGGGGGGCTGGGGGGGGGGGCAGGATGCGTCAGCCATGACTCGGTGGCAGCGAGTTTGGTTTGCTTTCTATTTCACCAAGTGCGATGACCTTCTCCAGGAAATGGTCCTCCTGATGACGTGTGCAAAGTATGCAATACCAAGTCTTTGGACTTCAGTGCTCAGGATGGGTTTCAAAATGACCCTGTTGCTTGGCGATCTCACCAGGGAGCGCTCCCACCCGATGATAGGCCCAAGGTGCATGAGACCAAGTCTTGCCACCCAGCTTCCAAAGCCCATCCTGGCCGAGCTTCTCCCAGGACAGACTGGCTCATCCTCTGGCAGTTTACAGTCTATTCAACATTCTTCACCAACACCATCCTGCATACGTATCGATTCTTCTTTGGCCATCCTTCCTTCTTGTCTGGCTCCCCAGGTATAAGAGGTGATGGAGAGCGCCGTGGGTTGGAGTCAGGTGTACCCTAGTCTTCCAGGCAGCATCGTTGCTCTGTAGCATTTTAAGGAAATCTTGTCCGGAGGCTGCCGGTGTCAGGGGCATGATGATGGGGCCGAGTACAGCGAGACCCTGGACTTCATCCTTCCCTCTGTTTATCATGATGTTGCCTGTTAGTCCAGATGGGAAGACTTGTGTGTCCTTTCCGCTGATGGGCAGTCCATACTGAGGGTGGGGAGCTTCACCTTGCGGTACGTGAAGCCGCCTTTCTGCCAGCGAGGCTGTGCTGTCTGCACAGCACAAGTTGCTACTGAGTCTTTCTCCAGTCCTGATGGCCCGGCCTCCTTCACAGAGCCCTCCTTCTCTGAAGACGTGCTTATGAGCCGACAGATAGAATAAGCATGGGAAGAGGAGACGGCACAGGCACACACCTGTCCGCATTGGAAACCACACAGCATCTTCTCGTTCTGGTCCAACGATTTGTCTCTTGGCTTATGGACAGGTTTCACGAGGTCATAAATGAATACTCTACAACTCCCTTTCTTTCTAAGGTTATCCACAACGTGTTCTCATAGAAACAAGAAGTAACCCGGTGCACCAAGGCGTGAATGCAACGCACCGGCATGTAGCAGGGAGCCAATAGAGAGGTCTGTGGGGCTGGCCCCAATCCCAGCTATGTGGACCCCACCCACCCACCACAAGACTGCACTTCAAAGGACAGCACTGAAGCTGCAGCTTGGGGCGAGAGGCACATCTGATCAGAGCACACAGGAGCAAAAAAAAAAAATAGGGAAAAAGAGAGTGTGAAACACATCCTGGCCCACCAAGCCCTGAGGAGGATATTTCTGCTCAGAGCAGACAATGCACAGAGAGGACCACAGGGCAGACCCCACTACAAGACACAGCGTCCCTCACTGACCCATAGCACTACAGGGGACACACTCAGTGTGGGAACAGTGCACAATCTGCCCTCATCACACTGGGGCAAAACACTAAGGGCGTGCAACAGAGCAATGAAGTCCCCGGAGAGTACCAAAAATAGACTTTGGGAACAGAGTGTGGCACCACATCAGACACGAAGCACTCTTTTTGCTGTTTGGTTATTTTTTGTTTGTTTTGTCTTCCTTTGTTTGGCTTTGCCTTGTTTTTGTGCATATTATTGTTTCTGCATGTTTATCTAGGTAAGATAGGAGGGATAAACAATTTGGAGGAGAAAACAACTGGACCAATAGTTCCAGTGGGGGACATGGGAGAGGGCGGGAGAAAAGAAGGTGGGTGTCAACCAACCCAGGGACAAGGGAACAACAAGTGAACTAAAATCGATGGAGAGAAGGGCGTAGGATGCCTAGTGGGGCTTAATCAAGGGCAATGTAACTGAGAGGAATTATTGAAACCCAAATGAAGGCTGAGCATGATAGCGGAACAAGAGGAAAGTAAAAGGAAATAGAGGAAAGAACTAGGAGGCAAAGGATATTTATAGAGGTCTAAATATAGGCATGTACATATGTAAATATATTCATATATAATGGTAGGGAAATAGATCCATGTACTTATATTCCACACCTCCCCACTATCATGACCTCAATTATACAATTACGAATCTGACTAGACCAGAACATGTACACTGATACAGGTAAGAGTCTGCAACACAGGGAATCCAGGACAGATGAACTCCTCAGGACCAATAATGAGAAAAGAGATACCAGGAGGGGAAGGGGAAGGTGGGGGGAGAAATGGGGAATTGATCACAATGATCGACATATAACCAACCACCCCCCAGGGGGGTGGACAACAGAAAAGTGGATAATAGGAGAGAGCAGATGATATAAGATATGAAAATGATAATTTATAATTTATCAAGGGTTCATGAGGCAGGGAGGGTGAGGGAGGGAAAAAAGTACCAAGGGCTCTATTAGAAAGAAAATGCTTTGAAAATGATGATGGCAACATATGTACAAATGTGCAGGAGACAATGGATGGATGGGTTGTGATAAGAGCTGTGAGAACCCCCAATAAAGTGATTTAATTAAAAAAAAATTTTAATGATTAAAATGTGAACTGGGCAGGAAAAAAAAGAAACAAGAAGTAGAAGGAGGCTTCAGAAAGGTCATGGAAAATTGGAATGCAAAGCTTAGTTCCTTTTTCCACAAACTTTTAAAAGCCCCCTCATAGTTGCTTAACAAATGTTTATTGAGCGCCAGGCTCTGCTCCGGGGCCTGAAGACACAGCAATGAAGAAAATGAACAACAACAACAAAGAAATGAAAAGAAAATGGACATGCCTTCAGGACACTTAAATCGGACTCACAGGGTGGGCTTCCCTGACTTTTGAGAAAGCGCTGGTGATGGGAAGAAATTTCTGGTAGAACCAAGACATCTGTTCATCCCTGTGGCCGCTGATGACCCTTCTGGGGTCACAGGGCGTGGGGCAGCCAGTCATCTCACGATGTCGCGATATGTTCGTGCGTCAAACTACTGTGTCCAGGGCTCCGTTTTAGTTTGAGGATCACTTTCATGCGGGCCACAATCCATGCCAGTCATTTACCTCTCAGGTGATTTACAAATACCGGCTCCATAAGGCGCTTCAAACACAGAGCTTGGAGGGAGGAATTGACAACGGGACTCAAGTTCCCATCCAGACACACAGCAGCCCAGGCCAGAAGGGAGCAAGCACTGTATGGCTCCTTCTTTCCCCAAAGATGAAAGAGAGGACAGGTTAGGTTTGAAGCAAGACATATCGTGGCGTGAAAAGGTTGTGTGCTTGAACATGCTCTGTCTGCCCCTTGATTCAATACCCGCAGCTTTGAGGGATCAAGATAATGAATCGTCAAATGCAAGCATCAGATTCTTTGGAGCATGACAGTGTTTATGCTCGGAACTGTTCACCTTTAAGGAAATATTTCAAAAGTCCCAAAGTAGCTCGTGTATTACATTGGGAAGAAAGGGATGTTTCTCTCCTCCGTTTTGTTGAGGAAAACTTTGCAGTTCACACGCGGCAGAGGATGTTTACAAGGTTATAATTCACCTACTCTCTGGCCTCGTCCTAAGTTAGAAGGGGTCCTTCTGCCCATCCTCTGTGCCTGTACAGGTCTGACGCCTTGGAAACGGCAGAACCACAGAGCTAGCTAGTCTAGCTGGAAAGGCTGCTAGGACCTGGAAAGCCCACCACGTAGTAAGAACTCGTGAGTGTTTGAGTTAAAAGTAAAATCAATGAATTTGGGCGAGATGTCGGCCAATAGTTGAACCCATACAGGTGGAGGATCTACTTCTTCGTTTCTTCAAGAACCAGAGTTCTAAAAAGACTTCAGTGCCCAGGTGACAGCAGACCTGAAGAAGGGAGGAGAGTAGGGCTTAGGCCTCACCCAGCCTCCAGGGTCTCTCTGCCAGCTCACCCTTGTCCAACTCTGCTCGATCCTCCACGCGTGGTTGCAGTTATCAGCCATTGAGGGGTCTTGGACATTTAGGGAGGCCCCTGCCCATTACCTCCTCTCTAAACCAAATCCTTCGCCATCCAGTTGACTGCGACTCACAGTGAACCAACAGGACAAAGGAGGGCTGTCCCCTAGGGTTCTCCAGGCGGTGCAAGTTTACACAAACCAATCGCCACATCTCGCTCCCACCACGCAGCGTGCTGGTGGGTTTGAACCACTGACCTTTGGGCTAGCAGCGGCCACCTGGGCTCCCTACCTCATCTCTCACTGATCTCGCCTAAGACTAAAGACCCCAGGGAAGTGGGAGGGGAGTGCTTGGAAAGAAGAGTTCATCCGTGCCTAGCACATTTGGGTGATTTCAGTCAACACTTGCACATCCCACAGAAGTGACCAGCACTTCATACCAGGAGATGAGCGGGATTCTTCTCTAGGTAAACTTCCAACCGACCAAACAAACAAACAATCACCGGTGACAACGCAACAAAAAACTCACCGAGAAGGGAGTTGACGGCCAGCCTAAACCGCAAAGAGCAGGCTGTTGTACTTTGAAAGGCCAAGCACGGTTTCACAGGTGCCCAGAGATGTCTGGGCTGGCGGTGTCCGTGCAGGCCCGGCCCCTGGCCTCTCTGTACCAGACTCCAGAGCCAGCTGCCACTGAGCTGCTTCTCCCCACGTGGGGCAGCGTCGGACTGGGCTCACGTTTCAGAAACAGAGCAGCAGGCTTTTCTTCGGGGTGGTCCTAGGAGTCGGCAGTTTGCCTCCCCCAGAAAACCAGAGGCAAAGCCTGCCGCTTTCCCCGCCCAGTTCTGACACAGTATTTGAACCCAGCACTTGGATGGTTTGCTGTCTCCTCTCACCCGGTGAGGGAAAAACGTGTTTGATTAGGCGATCTTAACCTGAGCCCAGGAGCCTCGAGAAGCAGATGCTGTGTTATGAGTGTGCCTTTAACTGAGGAATCCCTAGGTGGCACAAACAGCTAAGCATGCAGCTGTTAGTCTTGAAGTTGACGGTTCAAACCCATCCACAGGCACTTCAGATGAGAAGCTCGGTCACTGTTTGGAAAGGTCAGAGGCTGGACGCCCCGACGGGCCAGTTCTAATCGGCACACAGGAGGTCAGCGCTGAGGCAGCCTCAGCCTCCAGGAACTAACAACTGGGATCCGGACACATCTTAATCGAGGTCAGTGGGTTCCTTCGGTTTCACTGTAGCACTTTGCTGACCGGCTATTTCAGGGCAAAACTGGGCCGTGCCGCCGGCTCCTATAAAGACCTGCCTTGCTTCCAGGCTGACCGACAGCATCCCAGACACAAGGGCAACCACGAGTTAGCTTGTGAGCGGTCGGCAACACTCGGCATGAAAACACAGGGTATTAGTGACCGGCTATCTCGGGTGACTTTGCTTTAAATCCTCGGTGAGTGATTACATAGGGCATTCAACAAATTCGTCAACAAATGTTTATTCCGTTCTTAGGAAATCTTGCCTTGTATAGTAATGGCCATGAAACGTGAAAATACATTTCTTTACCTTCTTTGAAAGTATACTAGCTACTTGACACACGCATACATACCCCCCAATCCTCTAGTAGCTAAGAGACAAAGGAGTAGATTAAAAGAGTCGTAAGCAAAGCTATGCTGTTAATTTCTGGAACAACTAATTCTTTGAGTGCCTTTAATCAAGATAATACGAAGATGTATGCCGTGGACGGGGCTTTGTGAGAATACCGAAATTGCTGCCATCGAGTCACTGCTGATTCGTAGTGACCCCTGTGGGTTTCCGAGACATACATGCTCATGGGAGTAGAAAGCTCAGTATTTCTGTCGAGCTTCGGGTGGTTTTGAACTGCCGACCATGTGGATGGCAGCCCAACATGTAACCACTACCCCACAAGGGCTCCTGAAGACTATCAAAGTCCTTACAAGTCACACAAAAACCAGACCACAATCAAGCGACTAGTTCTCAATAAAGAATGTGACCAATCGTTTTATATAATCACTTTAATAAGAATATGTTCAACGAGAAATAGATGCCCTAAATTTCAGGCTTTAAACTTAAATCAAATTTTTAAGATATCTCATGGTTGGCATAAGTGATTGAGATATAGCAAAGATGGAAAAAAGGGGGGGTGTTAATAAGGGAATTCTAACTGGTTACAATAATACCATATTAGTAAGACAGACTACAAAGAAAATCCAAGCTCCAAACTGACGACCATCAAATCCAACTCACAGAGGCCGGACAGGGCACGACAGGATGCCCCCGTGGGTTTCCCAGACTGCCGACCTCTCCGTGACCAGGACAGAAAGCCGCCTCTTTCTCTCACGGAGTGGCAGTACCAGCCTAACGCCTAACCCACGACGTCACCAGGGCCCCTTTTACAAAGAAAACCAGCCAATATAAATCAGCGGAAAGGAAAGTAAAATTTTGGATTAAATAAGATTACGCCATTTTCAGAGTCAAGAAAGGTAAAAGATGATAAGCAAAGGGGGGGAAATAACAACAGAAGGAGTTACTTATCTCACGACAAGGGCAAAACAACTGGGCAACATGTGTATAATTTTATCTTTAATACATAACGATAGTAACGTACTTTCATCATTGTAAACTGACCACTTGTGAAAAGGCACTATCCTCTCCCCCCAACTACCGTGATCCGAATTCTACCTTGCAGGACTGGATAGGGCAGAGGCTGTACACTGGTACATATGAGGGCTGGAGGCACAGGGAATCCAGGGTGGATGATACCTTCAGGACCAAGGGTGGGAGGGCCGATGCTGGGAGAGTGGAGGGTGAGTGGGTTGGAAAGGGGGAACTGATTACAAGGATCCACATGTGACCTCCTCCCTGGGAGAGGGACAGCAGAGAAGGGGGGAAGGGAGACTCCGGATAGGGCAAGATATGACAAAATAACAATCTATAAATTATCAAGGGCTCATGAGGGAGGGGGGCATGGGGAGGGAGGGGGGGAAAAAAGAGGACCTGATGCAAGGGGCTTAAGTGGAGAGCAAATGCTTTGAGAATGATTGGGGCAGGGAATGTATGGATGTGCTTTATACAATTGATGTATGTATATGTAAGGATTGTGATAAGAGTTGTATGAGCCCCTAATAAAATGTTTTTTTTAAAAAAGGCACTATCCTGCATATGCTTCCATCTACCCTTTAGTATTGCCAAACTTGCTTACACTAAAATTCTACCATCTCAAATTCCACTGCGATAGATGATAAATCCGAGTCCTTACACAGTAAGTAGATTATTTATCCACAAAGTAAGGTAGATTGCTTTACTGAATTCACTTTTATAGGAAGGAAGGTCTTCCGTGGGGCTCAGAAATGGATCCATTGTTCAGATGGCGACTTTATTTACTACAAAATGTCCTCCTCAAGCAGTCTCCTAAAAGAGCAGCTGGCAATCTGTTTCCTTTCTTCTTTCTTAAACGCCTCAAAATGTTAAAGTGTCTTTAAACTCGCATTCTGGTGACAGAGAAACCTGATCAATTCCATCAACGCCGAGCACAGCATGGGCCTCTGGCTTTAGCAGTGACAGACACCCCAAAGAAGGCTCCTCGTGCGGAAGCTTTCCTGGGCTCGCGCGCCCCACATGAACGCCGTCACCAGCCTTTCGGGAAGTCATTAGGTATGAAGAACAGAATTTCAGGAATGAGAAATCGGGGTAGCATCGTGAAAGAGAAAGCGGTGTCGAAGCTACTGCAGAAAATATACTGACATGGAGGCAGTGTTGCAAGGCATGGAAATCAACTAGGGCAGCGATTCCCGACCTGGGGGTCGAACCACCCTTTCACAGGGGTGGCTCAATTTATAACAATAGCACAATGACAGTGATGAAGTATCAATGAAAGTAATGTCATGGTTGGGTGGGGGGGTCACCACAACATGAGGAACTGTGTGAAAGTTTCCTGGCATTAGGAAGGTTGAGAACCACTGAACTAGGGCATCTTCTCCCACTCGCACCCCCCAAAAAAGTTGAAAAACAAGCAAACAAACAAATACACATCTTCAACACCACATGACTGGTCATTGAGCTGATTACACTCAGAAGGAAAACAGCATTCTCCACCAGTTTGTAGCTAAAAAAGAAAAGAAAAAGGTAATTCCCCAAGGATAGGAAATAATGCACAACCACCCTCGATTTAAAATCCCGCTCACTCTGAAAATGTTAAGGACCCAATTAGGGTGATTTTCCTCAGTCTGTCAACAAGAGATGTCATGTGGCGTGTGTGTGTGGGTGGGGGGGGGAGATTAACGTAAACATCACTAAGTCCAAGTCTCTCTGCTCCTGAAATGAAAACATGACCTGAAAACACAAGCAGGTGCAGGTTTGCATTCTAAGATAAATCAATACACAACCCCCTTTAAACAGAACCTCCTCCCTGTGCCAGAGTAGTCCCTGTTCCCGATTACTTATTATCCAAGAACACGACAAAACCAGGACACGTCAGACCCGAGTACATGCACACACCCCACCCCACGAAGCCTTCCCAGAATTCCACAACCCAGACGTAATCGATCTGCTTTCAATGCCGAACCCATCTTCGCAAGCACCAGGGAACGTAACTGTGCTTGTGATTTGCTTGTTCATTTAGTGATACGCTGTGGATTTTCTCCGGGTCATTAAATGCCATTTTTAAAATGAACCGCAGAGACTGTGTAGTACTCCACTGTAAACACAGGCTCCAGGTCCGTTCACCGGGGGGCAATGTTGGGCACTGACGTTGGTGCCACAGTACAGCTTTTATAAACAACACTCTCAAAAAGGTCCTAACATGCAAACCTATACACCTATCTCCGGTGTGTCCTGGAAAGGGACGAATCTAAATGGAACTGCTAGGTCAAAGAGTGCACCAATTTTTCAGCTTTTTACTACGTGTCTCACACTGTGTTCAAAATATGTCCTTTCTCATCGATGATTGTAAAGGATGGTGTTGATTTCTCCCTGTGCATCACAGGAAGGTTTGAATGTTTTCAATGTTTATAAATCTGCTAACTGGAAAAAGTATGTCTTTAAAAAGTCATTTTATTGGGGGCTCTTACAGTTCTTATCATAATCCATCCATCCATCCATCCACTGTGTCAAGCACATTTGTACATTTGTTGCCATAATCATTCTCAAAACATCTGCTTTCCCCTTGAGCCTTTGATATCATCTCATTTCCCCCCTCCCCTCTCAGGAACCCTTGATAATTTATAAATTATTATTCTTTTCCCGTCTCACATTGACCGCTGTCTCCCTTTATCCATTTTTCTGTTGTCCGTCCCCCGGGAGGGGATTATATGTCAATCATTGTAATCGGTTCCCCCTCTCTCCCCCCACCTTCCCCTCCCCCTCATAATTGTTCCTGAGGGGGTTACCTGTCCTGGATTATTTACAATTTTTGATACCTAGTGCAAATGAACATCATTGATATGATTAATGGCTATTTGTATTTCTTCTTTTGTTTTTCCCATTGGGAGAATAGCTTCTTATAGTCTGTATAAATTCATTGCAGGAGGGTAAGTAAAAAAAGTATTCCTAGTAAAAAAAAGTGCCCGAGCAAACATGCACCGACACGGCTTTGTCATGGCTGCTGACAAGTTCTGTCAGTGATGCCTGTGTCTTACATGTTCTCAGGGGCTAAAAAAACCCAAAACTCCATTCAAAATAGTATCTTCCAAGAGTTATCTGTCTATCTGTTGGGCCATTGAGATTCACGGCAGAGAGGTCAGCTCAGAAGAGGCGGGTGAGGGTCTCCCAGGGGTAATCTTGATACAGCTTCTCAAAGCACATAGGAGGGGGGGGGTTATTTCTGAAGCTCCTTTAGGAGCATGGAAACTTACTGGCGAGGAAGGGGCCTGGGAAACTGCATCGAGCCATTTCTTTCTCCCTGGCGGTGCACCTGCTCATTCTTCTCGGCAGCCAGGGCTGTCTCGTGAGCATTTCTTTGGGAAACCTGCCCTGTCCACCCTCAGCCCCGATCTACCTCCTTCAAGCTTCTCTCTGTTCCGCAGAGCATTTCCAGGGAACGCAATACGAGTCCTCTGAGCGGAGCCCAATCTGCAGCTTCAATATGGGGTAAAATGAAGAGCGAAGGCGTGTTTGGGGGAGGGCTTGAGCACTGTAAACAGGGCCCCAGAAGTGCAGAGACCAAGTTGGAGGACATGGCAAAAAAAAAAAACCCCAACAGCTTCCCATTTTTACATTGCTGTTAAAGGAAGGTTTTCTACAATTCTGTCTAATACTTTTAGACTTGCCCTCCTCCGTGATGACTATCCGCTTTTGTCTTGTATGTTAAACCTTCTGTCCGATATACGTTAAAACATTTTCCTTACTTTGCTGGCCTTTGGGGGCAAAAGAGGTTTTCCAAGCTCCAACAGTCAACTTTACGGATGATTCTGCTTCGGGTTTATTCCACGAAAGCACTTTCGTCTTGTTCTCTCACTTAGCACTACAAGTGGAACTTAATGTGATGTTCTGTCCAAAGCGCTCTCGTGGCTGGCGGAGCAAAAGCTCAAGAGCATCCGTTTCGAGGATGCTGCATTTTCAGGGTAACATTTTCAACGTGCTTAAGGTGGCGCGTTCTCTTTCTTAAGTGCTCAATCCCTCTAACACCCCGTGCTTGGCTCCAGTGGTGCAAAGCCACGGATCCTGCTTCCTCCCCGCTCAGCAGTTAGCTGCAGCTCGTTCAGGGCGCCAAGCACCCTTTTACTTTATTCTGATACCCTCCACAGGAAAGGAGGAAGGCTGCAGGAGTGTGTGCTCTTTGACTCGATTTGTAAACTCACTGCAATCTAAAACCAGTGTCTGGAGAATGCCCATCTTTTCAGGGCTTCACTAGATCACCAGGCTGTTACATAATCGCAAGCGTAACCGAAGACGAGCATTGTGACCGGACCCTCGGATGCTGGATCTTGCACGGTCCTTGGGTTAGGGTGCTGCCACGTCCAATTCTTGTTGTCATCCTCTCTTACTTTCCACCAGCAATGTCACAAATCCAAGGAGACCTCACTGCACCAGGTGAGCTGTCCCACTTTGTGGAACGCTGTCCTGTGCTGCTAGGTCTCTGGGCTGTTGCTTCTAGAAGCAAATGAGAGGCTCTCACACCTATCTAAACCGGTGACGCTCTTTAAGAATCCTACAGCACAGCACTGATAAACTCTCACCGTATAGCGAGTTAATATGCCAAGCACGCAAGCATTTATAACTCTAGCTTATTTAAAATACCTCCCGTGCCCTGCAGGATGGTGTTTTAAAACAAAAAAAACTTCTTCATGAAAATATAGTGGGCTCGCACCAGCTATCGGCTCTGAATTTTAGATGAGGCAAAATCGTTTTTTTCACTAACTTTCTAGTTTACTCTATCCTAAGGCTGGAAAACCCCACTGAAGCTTTTTCAACTCCTAAGACAGACAGAAAGAAACAAAATAACCTTTAGTTGTAGGGTCTCACTGGCACGAACCTGAGGAAATTCTGAGTTACAGAGAGTTCACATGAAGCATTTTCCACTGACATTGTAACTTCTGACAACATTCACAAGAAAATTCAAGACCGGTCAAAGGTGACGTTTTGACAATTCTGGTAGCTAACACCCTCGGTTTATTTGAACAAGTTTATACTCTGCACAGGGAGGTGAAGAGTGTGTGTGTGTGTGTGTGTGTGTGTGTGTGTGTGTTTTGTTGTGTTTTCTGCCCATATTTTGATCTCTCAAATCCAAATCACTACACCCTTGCGGGTTTCAACCTCAAGATCTGACTCCACAGGCTAGCGCTTCCCCAAGAAAAAGCACTGAGAGAAAAGAAGTGTCAAATAGTATCAAACATGCACATACGTTACTGAAAATGGTTTCTCGTGAACATAATGACTGTTTCAAGTACCTTTTTAAAAAAAGCCTGAAAAAAATATTCTAGTTCCTTTATCTCAGAAATGTAATCAGCAACTCAAAAAAGCTTCAATAAAGTAAGACTAGAAAATAATAATCTTTATCATTTATGAAGGGGCCACATGGGTGGGGGGAGAAGAGCTGATACCAAGGGCTCAAATAGAAAGTAAATGTTTAGAAAATGATGATGGCAACATATGTACAAATGTGTTTGGTACAATGGATGTATGGATTATTCTAAGAGCTGTAAAAGCCCCCAATAAAATGATTAAAACAGAAAGAAAGACAGACTAGGTCTTTGTTGTTTTTTTCCAATTGCAGAAGAAGGAAGCAGGATCCCTACCTCACACCATATACAAAAGCAAACTCAAGATCAAAGATCTAAATGTAAAACCCAGGACCAGAGAAACCAACAATGAAAAATTAAGGACAAACGTAAATCTCCAGTCAAGCTCACTGCTATAGAGTCAACCAACGTCGACGCACAGAGACACTGCAGTACAGCGCAGAACTGCTCCTACGAGTTTCCAAGACTTCCAAGACCCCAGGACTGCTCCTACGAGTTTTCCCCTAATTGTTTTATTTGGACATAATCCAGACATCACACCTTTGAGTGACAGTTCAGTCACATCAAGCGGTGTTGCACGATCACTACAAGTGTCTTCAAGACGTGTTCTTCCTTCTTGTGCTCCTTGGTACCGGCTGTCCATTCCTCCCTCCCTTCCCCCTGCCTTCCTCCCCAGGAACCCTAATTCTACTTATTGTCTCTACAGATTCACACAACCTGGGTGTCATACACTGAAAACATAGAAAGATACGTAATAGAGAGTCAAGAAAGTTAACATGAGAACAACATACAGCAGAGGGAAGCCACAGTCTGCTGGGGAAAAAATGGAGAATATTAAAAACCAGATCAAGCACAAAGTGTATCCAAAGGGAAATCAAATGACAAGGTTTTAACCATTCGGCTCAGATGTATCACTCTAATCTGGGACAGTCACCTTGCCAACACTCTGTCTGATCACCAGATGTATCGGTTTAATCTTCTATAATCATCTGTTCGATACTCTGATCACCAGATGTATCGGTTTAATCTTCTATAATCATCTCTTCGATACTCTCTTTTTGATCACCGGGTTATTTCTAACCTTCACTTAAGGTCAGAGGGGCTCATCAGCGGCTTCTTCCCTGTGTAGATCCTGTGACTGTATTCCAGCTCCTCCTGTCATCCATAGGCTTCTGCAAGCCAGTGTTTCAACAGTGGAACTCTTCCTGGGAGTAGAAAGCCCCATGTATCTCCCTAAGAGCAGCTGGTGGTTTCAAACTGCTGACCTTGCAGTTAGCAAGGGCTCGACTACATGCCATAAATATACTAACAAACATAATGAAAACACATGAACAGCATTATGACAACCTAGAGGGCTGGGACCCCTAAAAACCGGACTCTTATGTGTATCAAAAGATTTCAGCAAAGAGTGGGGGTGGGCAGCCCACAGACTGGGGAAAAAACACTGTTGAACATGACATTAACAGACAAGGTACTAGGGCAGGTGACCAACACACATGGGAAGGAAGGCCCGTGATAACTGGCCATCAGAAAGCTGCAATTCAAAACGATGGTGGGATACGACCTCACCCCCCTCCACCCCGGGATTAACGCAAAACTTAAGACAAAGCCAGAAAACATTGCACGGTGGAGACGGATCAGAGGCTGGAACTCTCATATGCTGTAAAACCTGCTCCGACCGTGGGAAGTGGTGTGGACCTAGCAATACCCGACAGCCCGGCAGCCCCTCTCCTGGGTGCGGACCCCGAGGAGTACCAGCTGCAGCGGGAACGGACACCTGCATCCCCGTGTGCATGACAGCAGATGGAAACACACAGAGTGCCCAGCGGTAGCCAAATGGATCCATAGCCGTGGGTCCAGGCTAGCAGAACGCATGGAAGGAGGGAGATGACCCTGTGACACGGTGGACCTGGAGGGCACGATGCTAGGACAGATGCGGCATGAGGTCACCACTATAAAAAAAGTAGTCAAGAAAACGTTTTCACACTGAAAGCACATCCTTTGATGATTACCAGAGGTGGGAGAGGAAGGGAGGGCGGGGAAGTCACAAGCGAGAGGGTAGACAGGTGTCAACTTGGGTGACGGGGAAAGCAAGGGCGAAGAGGTTGGTACAAAAAAAGAAAATGAAGGAGGCAGGGGAAGGCACTGGGAGGTTTCGGAGAGTTCAAGGCAATCGATCAGCAGCTCTCAACCTTCCTCACGCCGCAACCCTTTCATACAATACAGGTCCTCATGTGGTGGTGACCCCCAACCATCACATTATTTCCGTTGCTACTTCATCACTGTCATGTTACTACCGTTAAGAATCGGGCGACCCCTGTGAAAGGGTCATTTGACCCTAAAGGGGTCGCGACCCCAGTTTGAGAAGCGCTGCGCTAGACCCAGCTGTGGTCACACACACAACTGCAGAGAGTGGTGCTCTGTGAGGCAAGGAGCCTGGGTGGCACAGGGGGTTACACATGGGGCTCTCTCTTTTTTTGGGGGGGGGGGGCTCTCTCTTAACCGAAAGGTCAGCAGCTCAAAACCACCCCGGGCTCCATGGGACAAAGATAAGACTTTGCTCTTGTACAGACTGAGAATTGATTTGAGGGCAGTGAGTTTGGTTATTTTTCAGCGGGAGACCAGAGGGTTTATAAGTAGATGGTTGGATAGACATACAGGCTGAACAGGCCCATGGGGCGCCTGTGGGAGCACACCTGTGAGCCTGGATGATGTAGTGGATTATACACTGGGTTGCTAACTGTAAGGTCAGCAGTTCAAACCCACTAGCTGCTCTGTGGGGAAAAGATGAGGCTTTCTAGTCTCATAAAGATTGTTAGTCTCCACACTGGATGAATGCATAGATTGTGATAAGAGATTTAAGAGCCCCCAATAAAAGTATTAAAAAAAAAAAACTCTGTTAGTCTCAGAAACCCAAAAAGGCAGTTCCACTTTGCCCTCTCAGGTTGCTATGAGTGACTCAATCAATGGCAGTGAGTTTATGTACTTCTGTTGCAGATCAGTCCAGGAGTGTGGTGCAGCACACGGGGGACAATGTGGTGAATGCTTTGCAGACAGTCGACCCCCCTTGAGGGAATCAGTCATCGGGCCTCGGGGATCAAGACCCTAGTCAGTTCACAAAATATAGTTCTCAGAGAAAAAAGGTTCCACATCCTACGTAGGTGAGTCCTGACAGGGGTCTTAAAGATTCACTAGCAGCCGTCTAATTGGAAAGTTAGTCTGAAGGACAAATGGACCATCAAGCACTGATCTCCATCCCCCTGAGAATTGAACAGAAGAGCTAGATGGTGCCCAACTACCACTACCCACTGATCCAAAAGGATCACCGTAGAAAGTCCTGGGGAGAGTGAGGAAAGGTGGAGCAAGCCCAAAATCCTGAAACCAGGCTTACCGGTCAGAGAGATGCTGGCGGCCCCTCATGACTAAGGTCCTTACCCACCTTCCGGGTCTGGAACTGGATTCACCCCGGGTTAGAATCATCAACCATTTAAGACCAAAAGGGCAACATTTATCCAAGGACAAAGTCTGGAGGGTCAGGCGAGAAGAAGGCGGGGAAGCAGGAAACAGAGGGCAGAAGTCTCGGGCATGCGTGATGCTACATTGAGGAATGAGTTGAATCAGATTGTCTATGAATTACTGAATGTAAAACTCCAGTCGGCTCTGTAAACCTTCACCTCAACACCCACAGTAATTTTCTTTTAAATGGTCACAGCCCCATGGAGCAGTTCTAGAAACAGAGACAAAGCAAGACGAGGAACCTACGTCCTTTCCGAAGAGAATGTAAATAAAATGAGTCCGAGACACGGGTGCTGTCAACAGACACAGACACGTGTGTCATGTGCCCCCGCCACATCGTCACAACGAATCTTTTGTTTGTCAACAAGCCAGAGATCAAAGAGTCAGCTTATACCTCTTCTCCTACAAGGCTCATGGCGACAGAGGATAACTTCAGAGTAAAAACCAAGATTCTCTGGGTTCACGTCATTTCTACCAGGGCCACGGTCCCGAGCTGGAAATACTTCATACCTGCCCCTTCACAAGCCACTGAACGCCTTCAAGGAAACGTGTGTGTTTCTGCCCAGCTGCTTTGGTAGGCAGGGCTCGCAGTGCGATGTCTGCCTCTTCCCCGAGTCCAGCCAGGACTGCAATGTGGCCTTGGGCAGGTTGCTTGGCCTCTCCGTGGCTGGTCCCTCAGCTCTCCCGCTCTGAGCGTCATGCGTTCAAACTCAATCTGCTTAACACAGTGTAAGTGGGTCACGGGGACTGTTGTCCTCTTTATAATTTTAAGCTCGGGAATATTTTCTGAAACCCTGGGTTTGGGACATACGTGCAAGTACTTCTGAAGTGGATTCTGTTTCCGATCGTGTCTTGAAGGAATGGCAGAGTAATTAGCCCATCAACAGGTAAGGGAACCCCTCAGGCAGGCTCATCGGAAGTACAGCTCCAGTTGAGCGTGGCAAACAGCGATGATTATGTTTGGAACAGCGGTCAGGCCTGTGGCAGCTCCTGGTGGCTCTAGCTTGATTCCCCAGAGGCAGAAAAACCCCCTACCAAGCGCAGGCAGACGGTAACAGAGAACACTGGGGTTTGTCCTGCTACCAATGCAGGGTGAGGCCAAGTGCACTGACAGTGTGCTGGGCACTGAATATATGAGTCACCAAATGAATCTCAAGCAGTAACGATCCTTGACTAGCTCATCAATGTAGTTCCCCTTGTCTTCCCCAACCTTTCTCTCATCAGAAAGGAAAGTTTTCATATTTTCTGAGAATCTCATTATGGCTCTCAAAAACCTGCTCTCCATCTTAGCATGTCGGTAATTTTAAAAATATGAGTCAGCACAAGCACCTCAAAAAAAAACCCACCCAAAAAACGAGCACACAATATGGAGAGTCCTCTTTCTTTGTAGGAGCAATCTGCAAAGAGAGAGAAAACCTAAAAGGGGGCATTCAAAATGCCCCAGACAACACAAGAACCCACACGGTGGGCGTGTGGGGAATACACTGTGCAGGCTGGGGCCAGACGTGTGCAAACAAAAACCAAAAGCAAGTGTTCTTTATGGATCAATGAGCGATTGTCCCATCTTGGTGGCATCAGGAGACCTGAGAAGAGAGAGGTAACTATTACGAATGAACCAAGAGAGGAAACTGGTCTGTACGTGACACAGTATCACTTCTTTCTTGACTATTGGGGAGGGGCGGTGGAAGATCCAGAGGCCTCATTTGCAAATCATATTCCACCTAAGTGTGCAAAATGCAGGATTTCCTTCAGCTATGTGATCCCGGAGAAAACTGAGGTGAACAGCCCCTCGCTGGCAGATACATTCCATTGCCAATTCAATTAGAAGTCTATGGAATCTTTATCATTGGGATAAAGTGGAAGGCCTGGAAAATACCATTTGCTCCCAACCTTGAAATCATGTTGTAGGAATTCTTTGGAAGGAACTTCTCCTCAACACTCCATATAACTCCTCCTCCCAGTTTTAGATTAAAGGTCATCTACCACTTAAAAACTGCCCAGCAGGATGGAGGCAGGGTGAAGGGTGAGGGGGGCGGGTTCTCTAGAAACATGTTGCTGGGACACCACGGACATGGAAGGAGAATGGGACCCAGGGCAGATCTGACCTTTAAGACCTACGGGGGAGGGGGGGGTTCACTGGCTGGTTTTTGGAAACAGATCACCAGACCTCTCTCCGTGGACCCCTGTTGAGCATCACAACAATGCACAAGCCTCCAGGGTGCACATGCCGGGGCGAGGCTGCTCTCCTGCTTCGAAGGGGAGCATTCTACCCAGGAAGCACCTAGAATCCTACCTCCTCCTCCGCTAACACGGTTGTGGCTAGGTCACTGACTCCTGGCCTCCCCATGCGCATGCAGTGAGGGCAGATGTCGCCCCCCAAGGGGTTCACTGGCGAGTTTCAGAAGTAGAGCTCCAGGCCTTTCTTCCTAGCATGGCTTGGTGTGCAAGTCCTGCTGTAGGTATTTTGGCCTCAAGCCACAAGCTGGCCTCCGGTGAGACAGGAGCAGCTGGTTGTACTTGGAAGGCGAGCATTCCACCATGAGCCCGTGCTGCACACCCCACCCCCCAACACACACACACACACACACACACACACACACACACACACACACACCCCAGTCTCGCTCTGTGGTTCTATGCCAGTGGTGCTCAACCTGAGGGCTGCAACCCCTTTGGGAGTCAGAGGACCCTTCCACAGGGGTCTCCCGATTCATAGGTTGGAAAGCGATGAAGTAGCAACGAGAATAATGTTCTGGTTTGGGGGTCACCTTCACATGAGGAGCTGTAGGAAAGGGTCGTGGCGTGAGGAAGGTGGAGAAGCGCTGCTCTACGCCCTCCCATTGATTCCTACTTACAGCCACCGTGCAAGGCAGAGGCGAGTCCCCCAGGGTCTCCTAAGCTCCACTCTCGGTGGAGATGGGTCTCCCGTGGAGCGGCTGGTGCTGGTGGGCTTGAATCGCTGACCCACCCCGTCACCAGGCCTCCCTACACATCGATCGTCGTTGCTAAAGACATGAGGCTTGGTGTCCTACCCATCCATGGTAATGCCTCTTTCCAGCTCCGATGACCAAGGCTCCACACAAAATGCTGTCTGCGTGTCGGGGACCCCAGAGGACTCAGGTGGCGACAGCAGTGTTTCTCTGCTGACTGTGCCTTGGTCGGTGTTGTTTAAGACGCCTTCCCGGGCTGCTACCCTTGGAAGAGAGCTGAGGAAATCGTCCAGGCTGCCTTGCTTGCCCCTCTGAGGCCAATGAGGTTTGCTTCCATGATGCTGCCGTGAACCAAACCGCGACAATGGGCCAGAGACAAGTCACATGGCATCTGAGGTCGGGTTTTACATGTTTAAAACAAAGAGGAGACACCACAACCAGTTAGCAGGAGGCCCTAATTTTGAAAATACAAACAGGAAGCACTCCCACCCCAATACGACCATTAAAAAAGAAAAGAAACTAGACCTCAAAGATAGCTTCCAAGGAAGCCACAGGTGTGGCCCACGCGAAGGCTGAGCGTGAAGCGGCAGCGAACCCCGAAACCACCAGCGTGAGGGGCTCTGTCCAAGCCACTCTAGCCCTGAGTCCTGGAAGTGACCTAGGAATGATTCAGGGATTAAAAAAATAAAAATTTTCCCTGGAGGGACTTGGAGTGTTTAATAGCAAAAGGTCATCATAAAAAAGACAATTCAAGGCAGTATTTTACTTAAAATAAGGACACTCCCCCTAAACGGATGGCAATTTGTAATACTACAAGGCTGAAGCACTACAAGGCGCACGACTGAACTGTACCGACTAAAACTGCCTGGTCGGTGGAAACTAGATGGTTAAATTTGACTTTCTTATTCCCAGAAACAAGCAGAAAACACTTGTGTTTCCAACAATGCAGGGGAAAAAAAGACTTCTGATTTTACAACAGTTCTATTCACAAAGTTCAAATAGAACAAAATCTTTTCTTTTTAAACACCACATGTATTTCGTGCAGGGGTACGTGAGAGCTAACTGTTAAGCATGGTTTTCCTTCCAAAGTTTCCTGAGTATTTCAATATTGTATTATGTAGCAAAAGAGAGAAGTTCTCAGAGAGTCCAGTCGCCTGGGTAGATAAGGTATTTTTTAAAACAGAAAATGATAAAAATAACATTTTCTTTAAAATGTTGGGGGGTATGTTGTTGTTTGGGGTTAGAATAAGGTAACAATCTACTGTAATAGGTGGGGGAGACATACCCACTGTCGTTAGAAAGACCAAAACTCTGCGACTTATTTTGAGAAATGCATACAAGTTTATAAAGCACTAGAATGGAATCAGAGCTCCTTGCCTTCTACCTGCAACCTGCGATCCAATTCTCGGCATGTGGGCTGCCTGTTTGGAACATTCTCCTTCCATACAAAGATAAGACTATCTAAAAATCATCTAGCTACACAGTAACGAGCCAAATGAACCACTGCAAGCATATTCATAAACATAAAACTCACTCCACTCACACACAACTCAAGTCCTAGCAACAATATTATTTGTGGAGGGAACTGACATCGGTAGGACCCCCACCCCACCCACACACCAAATCAATAAATTATTCCATTGCCTTCTAGTCTTGAAGTGGTTTTTGCAGAGGTAAAAAACAAAAGACAGTATCAATGGAGTGGAAGAAAATGGAGATGAAATGAGAAGTCAGGAAGTGCTGACCAAAATAATTATGTTGCGACACTCCAAACAATGATAGCGCTTTCCCTGCTTCCACACATCTCCTGAAAGCATTCATCGAACACGCAGCTCCACCTTACCTGGCTGGTGACAATCCACAGGACGGCCCGCTGGCAGCCAGAGCCACACAGAGAAGGGAGGACCAGGGGGAAGACGGGGTGATTTACTGGGCTGGGTCTACAGCAAAGGTCTTATTACACAGTTGAGCTCCAAAGTTATGCAATGCCCACAACTGTTGATACAAATCAACTTTTTTTTCCCTTTCTGATGCTCCCCCGCCCCCCCAAATAAGGTCTCTTCATCCCTGCGTCTCACCCAGGTGCTTGGCATTTTTTCATCTTCCAGAAAACACGCATATGACCAAAGGATGGTTCTGTTTTAACAATATGTACCCACAGGACCACAAAATTGTCACGTGGCAAATGTTTCTTAAACCTGGCAGCCCCCTCTCCCATTTCACGCTATCAATTCTAACAACTGTCATCTCCCACGAGAGAAACTGGTGCCCCAAATAAGAAAACCAAGGCTTCCAAGAAAACCAGTCGGTAGGATCTTTAAATGCTGTTTTGTTTGTTTGTTTGGGTAGTGTGTGTGCGCACACGTGAGTGTGTAGGGGGGGGCTGTTGGAGGGGGGGGTTGTAAGGGACTCATCTACTCTGATAGAAGGGGGAGACAGGTCACTGGTAGTTAGAAAGACCAGAACTGATGCAAAATGGTCAGGAACTAGACAATGTTCATTGTTACCAGCAGCACCGGGAATAAAGCACACCCTCTTCTGTGAACAGTGCCGGATGAAGACAAAGCGGGGGGGGGGGGGGGGGGGAAACGGGGGGGGGGACGCACGACACTATGGACTGGACACCTCTTTTACTATAGTTAAGCCACTCAGGTACACGGCACCTGAATTATACAGCGATGCAACTGCTGAAACACAAGATAAACAAGTCAACAGCAACACTGGAATTCTGGGGAAAGAGACAAAGTTCTTTTATGCTAATTGGATGATAAAAATAAAACCTGTTGCGAGAAGGACCGCGGGCTCAGCAGCGGAAGGCGGCTCAGGGCCCTTTGGAAACCTAAGGCTACAAACATCCTGGGAAGGCTGAGGAAAATGACCTCTGCCCAGGATACGTCGAGTCACATCAACCCTGTCGAGGGGCATTTCGGAGACGGTCCAAGAAACTGTAATTGGGCAAACGCCCCCTCCTCCGCCGCTGCGCTTCGAAAGGAGCCGAGTCCTGACCCACTGTGCACGCAGCAGCACCTGACTCCACCTCCGCGGCCTCAGTTTCCTCCCCGTGAAGCCCAGAACCACAGGACACCCCCGCACCCCCCCCCCCGTTCCTCTCTGGCACTGCGGTGCGGGCGCACTGCCTAGCTGATGCATGAAGAGGTGAACCCGTATCTTGACAATCGGGGTGCTTCTTCACTGACGGCGCTGTGCTTCCGTCCGTCCGTCCGTCAGTCCCTGCGTTCTCCGCTACAAGTGTTAGCGAATGCCCAATTCCTTCGGCTTCAGATCGGCGTTTGTAACACAACTCCCCTTCCGACTCTGCGTATCTAGCCCCAACACGAGGAGCACTCTTTTTTTTTCAACTCTTTATCCTAAGCTACGGAGGCGGAGGGGGGAGGCAGGCACCGGATCCACGACCACTGGTTCAAGCCCAGGCCTGACGGCGCCCTGGTGAGGAATCCCGGCACCCCCTCGGCCTTATCAAAACGTTCCTTTGCTGCCTGGACTCCCTTATAAGGCGCTGTTCCTCGCAGCCCGGCGAAAGCCCCGGGCCCCACCGGGCGCATCCCCACCCCGGGGAGTCGCGGGCTGCGCCTCAGCAATGAGCAGGGAAAGCGTGGAGCCGCGGGGCTCCTCCGAATTGCAACACCGAGGGGGGAGGTGGCGCGCCGCAGGCCCGGCGCTCCCGGGGGCGCAGCCAGGGGTCCCTCGCACACCCACTGGGTCGGGCGCGCACGTATCTCCATACTGGCCCCTCGGCCCCCCCCCAGCCTCCGCAAGACACCCCCGCGCGCCCCGGGGCCCCCGCCCCCCGCGCAGCGCTCCCCGGCCACAGGCGCAGCGGGACGCGCAAGGACCGAGGGGTCATTCGCTCCCGGGCGCGAGCCCAAGGGGGCGTCGGACGGGGCCGCCCGCGAGTCCCCCCCCCCCCCCAGGCGACAGGCCCGAGGCGGGTGGGCGCAAACTTGGCGACGATCTGGGGACGCCCGTGCCCTCGCGACGTCCCGGGTCCCGGCCCCTGCGGACCGCCGGCCCGGCCTCCCTCCCGCCGCTCAGAGCGCGCAGCCCGGCCGCCTCCGCGCCCGCAGCGATGGCGGAGCGCTGGCCTGCAGGGAGGCTCCGGGCCAGACCCCGGCCGGCCTACCTCGCTCGGGCTTCGGGCGCCCGCGGCCGCCTAGGCCCGCTCTCAGCTCTCCGCGCCCTGCCTCGGCCCGGCCGCCGCGCTTCCTCGCCTGCGCTCGGTCCCCGCCCGGGGTGACGGCTCCGGCCGCCGACTCTGCTCCCGCCGGGGCCCGCGGGGGCGCGCGCGCCACTAGCGCGCCAGGCCGGACCGCGCGCGCCCCCGCCCCGCGCGCGCGCGCGCCGCTTCCTGGTTCCTCCCGGCGCGCGCTCGTCGCCCCCGCGCCCCTCGGGGCTCCCTGGCGGGCTGGGACCCCGACCCCCCTCCGCGCCCTTGGGGTGGCAGCGCCCTGGGGTGGGCTGGCGCCGCGCGCAGACTCCCGCGCGGCGGCTGGGTGCTTCCCGACTGGGCTCCGCCGCCGCCGGGCCGGCCGCGGGGCGGGAGCACACGCGGCTTTGTTTGGGTGGGGGGCGACCACCACTCGTAGGCTCGGGCCGACCGCGGCGCCGCCGGTGATTGGCCCCCCGCCGCGGCCCGCCCCCCGCCCTCCCAGCGCCCGGCCTTCCCGACCGAAGTCACAAGTCCACCGCCGCCCGATCAATAATTACCCCGGCTCCGCGCCCCGGAGGGCTGTCTACCAGGCTCCTGCCGGTCCCCACCCGGGAATGGGATTCCCCCCCCCCACCCCACCCGCCTCTCCCGAGGAGGGCACGGCCGTCTGAGGCCATTTCCCAAGGCGGGGGTGGGGGGCGGGGGTGTTAAGAGTCTGATTAGCTCCCACTGGCCAGGGCGACAGGAGGGGCCGCTGTGTGGGGAAGGAAGAATACGCGGGACCACCTTGGAGGGCAGGAGATGGGAGTCTCCAGACCCTTTCCATGCAGTGGGGAGGGGGTGTGCTGCGTGAGCTGTGAGCCTGAGTCCCTCCCCCCTCTTCCCCTCAGGCTACATCTCTGGAGCTGGTCAACGGTTTCCCTGGCAACCCTCCAAGGGCCAGCACCAAAGCAAGGTATATTGGATCTCTGGAAGCTCGGCCATACAACTCCTTGACACACACCCCCACACACATGCCCTAACATACACACATAGGCCCCTTGGGTCACCTATCGGTTATCTAGCTGCCGAGTCCTGTGTTTAGAGATGATCCCAATTCGCAGACCAAAGTCTCCCACAATCCTTTGGCAGCCAACACCCTTCCCCTCCCTTCCAGAATTACACCAACCTGGAAGGTCTCGTGCATCCAGCTGATCACCCAGTCCGCCACCCGCCCCTCCGCCCACCCCCACCCAGGGGTCTGCTTCTGGGGCTCTCCTGGCCCACATCGGGCACAATGTTGTGTGCAGGGTAGGTTTGGAGCTGGGAGGTCAGATGAGGAAGCTGGATGAGGCCCCAGCCCTGAGCTCTCTGGCAACCACTGTGACAGCCACTGTCCACAATGTTCTCATACTCCAGCACACCACCCAGGTCCTTTATGCCTCCATGCCCGGGCACATGCTGTTCTCTCTGTCTGGAGGTCCTCGTGCCCTACGACTGCCTGCCTGCCTGCCTTTCTGTGACACTCCCCCGAAGCTCTCTCTGGACCACTCACCCCACACGGCTCACGCTGACAGGATAGTCCCTTCACAGCCAGGAGCAAGCTCTTGTCTACATGTCTCTCAAGCCTGGAGGACAGACACACTGCCCCATTCAACTTTAAGTGCCCCCCCCTCCCTTACGCCCAGTCCAGGAGAGAAAAAAACAAACAAACAAACCTCACTGCCATCAAGTCAATACTGGCTCAAAGCAGCCCTCCAGCAGGCAAGGGTCCAACTGCCCCGTGGGTTTCCCAGACTGTCACTGTTTATAGGAGTAGAAAGCCCTGTCTTTGGTGGTTTCAAACTGCCACCGTTGCAGATCACAGCCCAGTGTGTAACCGCTACGCCACCAGGGCTCCAATTGAGGCCAGGAAGACACCCAATACAGTTATTTTTTAAACACACATGTATACAACAAACCTTTCACATTCTCTCTCTAGATAAACATGCAAACACAAATATATGTGATATATACATATTTGCCGTTAGGGGTCATCAAGCCAGTTCAGACCCACAGCACAACAGAACGAAACACCTGGTCCGTCGCCATGCTCACACCTGTTGCTGTGTCGGTCCATCTCCTCGTTTTCCCTGCCCCTCTACTGTACCAGACATAGTGTCCTTCTCTAGGGACTGGTTTCTCCTGACAACATGTCCAAAGTCTATAACATGAAAAAGTCTCACCATCCTTGTCTCGAAGAACCGCTCTGGCTGCACTTCTTCCAAGACTGATCAGTCTGTCCTTTTAGCAGTCTGTGGTACTTTTAATACTCTGCGCCATAGCTTCATTTATATAACGAGCCTGGTGACACAGTGGTTGAGCACTGGGTTGCTATTCGCAAGGTCGGCAGTTTGAAACCACCAGCCGCACCGTGAGAGAAAGACTGCTTTCTACTCTTGTAGAGAATTAGCCTTGGAAACTCACGGGGCAGTTCTACCCTGTCCTATAGGGTTGTTATGAGTCAGCATCAACTCAATAGCAATGTGTGTGTGTGTGTGTGTATCATGATGTGTGTGTGTGTGTGTAACTCTAGAGAGGCAACAAAGGGAACCAGGAGGGCTCAGCAATAATTAAGAGTACGGAGTTTACCCAGGATTAATGAACTTTTTAGGACAGAAATTAGAATAAGGGTTTTGGGGGGAGGAGGGTAGAGTGACAAAGGGGGGGCGCTAAAAGGAAGACGATGTCAAGGAGTCCATGTGGAAAAATGACATCTGCCCCACCCCCACTCACATTAAACCTCTGCCCCTGCCTGTCAAAAAGAGAAAATCTGGAAACAGATTGTGGCAGCAATTGTACATTCTTCTTGGCGTGACTCAACTATGGGATGATATGATATATGTATTAAATCTCAATTTTTATTTTTTCATTTTTAATCATTTTATTGGGGGCTCGTACAATTCTTATCACAATTCATACATCTATCCATTGTGTCAAGAACATATGTACATTTGTTCCCATCATCATTCTCAAAACATTTGCCTTCTACTTGAGCCCTTAATATCTGCTGCTCATTTTCCCCCTCCCTCCCCACTCCCCACTCCCTCATGAACCCTTCATCATTCATAAATTATTATTATTTTCATGTTACACTGTCTGACATCTCCCCCACCTTCCTCTCTGCTGTCCATTCCCCAAGGAGGAGGCTATACGTAGATTCTTGTAATCAGTTCTCCCCCTTTCTACCCCACATTCTCTCCACCCTCCAGGCATCGCCACTCTCCCCACTGGTCCTGAAGGAGTCATCTGTCCAGGATTCCCTGTGTTTCCAGTTGCTATCTGTACCGATGTACATTCTCTGGTCTAGCCATATTTGTAAGGTAGAATTGGAATCATGATAGTGGGGATACCAACTCACGGCCCCTGTGGGTTTCTGAGACTGTAGCTCTTTACAGGAGTAGAAAACCTCATCTTTCTGCCTGGTGGTTTCAAACTGCCGACCTTGCAGGTAACAGCCCAATGCGTCACGTATACACCACCGACTCAGAGGGGGAGGAAGCATTTAAGAACTAGAGGAAAGTTATATGTTTCATCGTTGCTACACTGCACCCTGACTGGCTCATCTACTCCCCACAACCCTTCTATAAGGGGGCGTCCAGTTGGCTACCAATGGGCTTTGAGCCTCCATTCTGCACTCACCCACATTTACAATATGTCTTTTGTTCCTTGATGCTTGATACCTGATCCCTTCGACAGTTCGTGGTCATACAGGCTGGTGTGTTCTTCCATGTGGGCTTTGTTGCTTCTGAGCTAGACGGACACTATCTCTTTTGATAGCCGGGCACCATCAGCTTTCTTCAAATCTCAATTTTAAAAAAAAGTCTAAAACCAAGCTCTCTGTCAATTCCTAGAGCTGTGACTATGACTGTATTACCCACTTGGAATATGGTGATCAGGCTAGCACCTACCTCACAGCGGGGTGCGGAGAACTGAGGGAGCTGACACATCTCAGAGCCTGGTAACCTCCCACCCACTGCTGTCACGTCGGCTCCCTCTCAGGGACTCTAGAGGACAGAGTAGAGCTGCCCTGGGATACCTCTGAGACTGTAAAGCGTTGCAGAAGCTGACAGCCCAATGCTTAACTCACCGCACCACCAGGGCTCCTTAAAGTACTCTGGAGCGGTTTTTTTATTTCACACACACACACACACACACACACACACACACACACTCCCCTTTCCTGGGGATGCCCAAGGTTTGGGACCAATCCAATGACCCTGGCTGCAGCTGGACATCTCCATGCACTGCAGGGGCTGGGGATGGGGACAGGTGGCAGCTCCTTAACTCAATTATCTGCTATGAGAGGGGTACCAAACCCAACCCACTGCCATGGTGGGGAGACCAACTCAACGCCCCTGTGGGTTTCTGAGACTGTAGCTCTTTACAGGAGTAGAAAACCTCATCTTTCTGCCTGGTGGTTTCAAACTGCCGACCTTGCAGGTAACAGCCCAATGCGTCACGTATACGCCACCTACTCAGAAATTCACTGCCATCACGTCGGTGCCAACTCGTAGTGACCCTCTGGGACGAGTAGAGCTGCCCCTTGTGGGTTTCCAAGTCTGTCCCTCTTCACAGGAGTCGAAAGCCCCGGCCTTCACCCACGGCATGACTGGTGGTTTCGACCTGTCGACCATGCAACTCGCAGCCCGACGTGTAACCGTCAATTGCCAGGGCTCCTTTCAGGTTGGCTTTTGCAGCCCTGACCACTGACTGACCATTAGTCCCCAAGCAGACCTGCCTGGCTGTGTGCAGAATGCTCGGGTGACCCCTCAGCAAGGAAGGCCAGTCTGGAAGGGAGGATTGTCCAGCATGCCCCCCGTGACTTGACCATTCAGATGGGGCAAGACCCCCGCCTGCGGGGCCTCCAGGACCTAGTTCCCTGTGCCAAGAGGACACCCGCCTCAGACGTGGCCCAGAACACGCCCTAGACCAGCGTTTCTCAACCTGTGGGTCACGACCCCCGTGGGGTGGGTCAAACACCTTTCACAGGGGTTGCCTAAGACCATCAGAAAACACAGATTTTCCATGGTCTTAGAAACCAAGACACCGCTCCTCTATCTGTCTCCAGGCGAGTCTGCCCACATGCAGATACACCCACCTACGAGTACCCGACACGAATACTGTTACCCATATGACACCATGCTTCAAGACAAAATCTCCCCGCCGCCCCAACCACCATGATCCGAATTCTACCTTGCATGTCTGGATAAAGCAGAGGATATACACTGGTGCAGATAGGAGCTGGAGGCACAGGGAATCCAGGGCGGATGATCCCTTCAGGACCAGGGGTGTGAGTGGCGATACTGGGAGGGTAGAGGGAGAGTGGGTTGGAAAGAGGGAACCGATTACAAAGATCTACACGTGACCTCCTCCCTGGGGGATGGACAACAGAAAAGGGGGTGAAGGGAGACATCAGACAGGGCAAGATATGACAAAATAATAACTTATAAATTATCAAGGGCTCATGAGGGAGGGGGTAACAGGGAGGGAGGGGGAAAAAGAGGACTTGATGCAAAGGGCTTAAGTGGAGAGCAAATGCTTTGAAAATGATGAAGGCAAAGGATGTACAGATGTGCTTTACACAATTGATGAATGTATGGATTGTGATAAGAGTTGTACGAGTCCCTAATAAAATGTTTTTTAAAAAAGACAAAATCTCATATTTTTCTCATTAGAAATAAGTATTTCACAATATATAATGACATATTGTTTTGTGATGAATCACCATGCTTTAATTATGTTCAATTTGTAACAATGAAAATACATCTTGCATCTCAGATATTTACATGATGATTCGTCACAGTAGCAAAATGACAGTGATGCAGTAGCAATGAAAGTAATGTTATGGTTGGGGGGTCGAGGCATGAGGAAGGTTGAGAACCACTACCCTAGACAGAGGGAAACTGCACAGGTAGCCAGGCTCTGAAAGACCTCACAGAGGAGCCACAGCGAAAGGTCCCAGAGATGTCTAGAGATGCCCAAGGATCCCCTGGAGAGATGCTGGTCCCCGACTCCTGGTTTACCCTGGCCTAACCCGGAATAAAGAGAAGCTTCAGTGGAGAGCCTGCAAGCTACGAGGAAGCACCTGTCCCAACCTCAGGCCCCTCCCAAGCAGAGACTGCCTCTGGCCTCTCAGGGACAAACACCAGCTACCACTGAGAGCAAGCAGCCTCCTCCACGCCTGTCCAGTGGGGAGCAGAGGAGGCCACTTTCTGGTTACCTAATTGAAGCCACAACCACCAACCCCTTGAGCCACTCTCAACCCCTTGAGCCAATGTCTTGTGGCTCACCTTCCGAACCCCATGTAGACCCCAGGAATCAATCTGGCCCCGGGGGGAACCCCGGTACACGTGAACCAAGAAGCAGTACTCTGGTGCCCTGCCCTGCAGAGCACAGCCACAGTCCCTTGCTGGGAAGTCAGCACGGCCCTGGAGCCCGGGTGAGGAGACAGAGGGCACTCCAAGCTGACAGGTCACCAGGGCCCCAGGATGGCACTGTGGCCCAGGCACTGGGTTGGCAGTGCCTCAGAGAGTACCAGGGCTTACTCATGCCAGAGAACTGGTGCTGTAAAAAATACCAAGCTTTACAAATGTGGATGGTTCCAAATGCCAGCTCTGCCAGCTTACCAGCTGGGTGACCTTGGGCAAAGTACTGAACTTCTCTTGGTGGCGGGCCTCGGTCCTCCCTCACGTGTGTAAATCATGCTCAGGAGGTAAACAGTCTCCCTCAGTGGGAATCACGTGTGTAAGTCATGTTCAGGAGGTAAACAGACTCCCTCGGTATGAATCACTTAATGTCCACGTAAGGGTGGATGAAATAAGACGCGATGGGATTTGGACGTTGGGTGAACACCCATGTCTACGGGCACCACCTTCCAGGCACACTGCCCTGGGGCGGCCGTGCAGGTGAGCGAGCTGCCAAGTCCCACCCAGCGTGTTTGCCTTCTCTGCTAAGCCTGCCCAGCTCGCCTCTGCAGAGCAAGCCCAGGAAGGGGCAGCACTAGCCAAGAGGGCCCCGTCTTCATTTGAACTTGGGAGCCCCCACTTGGCTGCTGGGCCTGGGCCACCCTTTCTGAGGCTTGGAGCAGGGCAGAAGGCACGGAGAGATGGGTGGGTCTGTGTATTAAGAAGCCAGGGAAATGAGTAACAGAGACCAGGCAAAACCCTCTCCAATCACAACAAAGGCAAGTGGGAGAGTTGCGGGGTGCAGGGAGGAGGGGGTTGCAGCATGGGGAGAGAGCTGCACATCCCTCTCCCACACAACCCCCAGAGAACTTGAGGCTGGTGAGCGGCTGCCTGGTTCTGGCACAGGTGGGACTGGACGGAGGGGAAGCAAGAAGAGAGGCCAAGGAGTCATCCCAGAGGAACAGCTGTGCTCTCACCAGCCAGCTCAGGCCCTATGAGGAGCAGGGGCAGTGGGCAGCCCCCTCCCCCGGCCCTCTGCTGTGGAGCACAAAGCTGTGTCCCCTCTCCCTGTCCAGAGGGAGCTGGTCCTGCATGCCTCTTCCCCAGGCGGCTGGGCAGAAAGAACAGATGTCCCCTTCCAGGCCTGCCCAGTCCTGTCCCCTCCCTACACTCTCTTCCCAGAAATGGAGGACAGTCACTATGCCACAGGCGGAGTGGCCTTCTGTTCGCTTGGGGCTTTAATTGTAAACTGGCTTCTCTGAAGAGTGGTAGGGGACAGGGGATGGAGGCAGGAAGGTAGACCTGGCTTCCTGAGGACACGGCAGCTCCTTCCTCATAGTCACAGTGCACACACACACTCCCCCCCACCGACACACACACCGCCCGCCCCTGTCCTTGCTTAGGTCTGGCTTCAAGGGCAAGAAGGGGCAGCAGTAGACAGGGAGGCTCCCTGGCGAGGTGCCTCGGAGAGCCCAGGACATGGTCTCAGAGAGAACGGCCCCTTCTGGATGCTGGAGGTTGGGGCTGGAGTGGCAGTGCCCAGCTGAGCAGCGAAGCGGTGGGGTGAAACGAGGTGTTAGGAGCCCAAGGGTGTTAGCTCACCTCCCTATCTGGGCGCAGAGTTCCTTCCTGGAATGTTTCCTTCTTTCCTGGGAGGGCCTTTCCCCGCCAGCCCACCTCCCCTGGCTCCCTGCAGCAGGCACTCTGCTGGAAGGAGGGACGCAGAGCAGAAGCACAAAGGCACCTCTGTGCTACCTTCCTGCCCACGGGGATGGCGAGGTCAAGGTGACCTCAATCTGCCCTCCCCAGGTTTGGGCACTGGCAGAGCCTTCTTGGCTAACCTGGTCCCCAGTGCTAATGTAGAAAACATACAGACAATGTAGAAAGGACACTTCTTTTCTTCCTCCATGAACAGAACCCAGTTTCACGAGAGTTAGGCCTCTCCTTAGTAGAGTAGGGGCATGGACTGGCCCCTGCCCCACACAGTAGGTATAAGCTGTCCCCACCCAAGGGGACATCCTCATTCTGCAACTGTGTATTGGGGCTGCGGGAGACGCAATGGCTGTGTGGGGACCCCATCCATGGGGCCAGGTCATGGGAATCCAGGTCCACTCACTGGTCAGGTGGCTTTGGACAGGTTTCTGCTGTGTGAAGCAAAAGCTACTGGCCCTGTGTACCTCCAAGACTGTCGGTGGCTCCCTGGGGTAGCCGTGTACAGCCAGCTTTGTACATGAATATGCCACAGTCCGTGAGGGATACCTGTAAGCATGCTCCTGACAGACTACGTTGGAGGTCCTTATAATTGCTAACCAAACAGGCCCAGTCTCCTTTCTGGGAAAGTATTCCCATAAGGGCTTTAGATCTTCTTGTACGCGCCACCGAATGTTAACATTGGGGATAAGGGGTGAGGAGCAAGCAGGCCAGCCCGGGACCCCTAGCTCAGTCTAGATCCTAAGTACTTCCCCTGGCCTCAGTTTCTCCTCCAGAGTCTGGACCCCTAAGACCACCTGGGGGCTTTGTGGTGGAAATAGCAGAGACCTAAGCAAACATTGAACAACCTCGCTGGCACCACCAGGATCATTCCGACTCACTGTGAGTCTGTAGGGCAGGGCAGAACTACACCCAGGGGTTTCCAAGACAGTAATTCTTTGCTAAGTAGAAAGCCTCATCTTTCTCCCAAGAAGCAGCTGGTGGTTTTGAACTGCTTGATCTTATGATTAGCAGCACAACGCATAATTACTACACCACCAGGGCTCCTGGAGACCTATCCGGGGGACTGAAAACACAAAGAAGCCCACAACAACATAGTCATGGTCTTCATGAGCACAGTCCCTGGGCCCCCACCCCAGCGTGGATGGCTCTGTCCCTCTACACCTGTCGCAGGCCTTTCCCCATCTTGGGAAAGTTCCAAGACTTTTCTCCTGCCAGGTGTTTCTCAAGGTAAGAACTGAGGCATGAAGACACAGAAAGAAACCCAGATCGAGGAAGGAAAAACGAATCCAAGCAAGAGAAACTCAACTAGGGCCAGCCAGACTCGGGGCCTCTTAGAAGCAGAGAGGAAACCAGAAGTCAGCCAGGGCATAGCTGTTTGCCACTGGACACAGGCCATGGGTGAGGGGACCTGTGAGGTACAAAAGGAATGGGGAGCCTACCTTTTCAGTCCACCCCCCCCACCCCCCCGTTTTAAATGCTAGTACCTCAATGATAGCTTTTTAGTATCCAGGACGGCCTGCTGGCCAAGCCCAACCCACCCCTCCAGATGTCTGGTGGTTGGGCAGGGCTGCCAGCTGGGGCAGTAGTCCTGCGGGGCCTTGAGGTCCTGTCTGGGGAGGCAGCTGCCTGGAAAAGTGGGCAGTGGGGCCCCTCCTCTCAAGCGGGCACTCCCTCCCCTAGCTGCCTGAGTAGCTGTTGGGTGCACAGCCAGGGGAGGGGGGGCATCTGCCCTGCAGAGCCAGCTGAGGACATGAGTTTCCAACAATTGACTCCCGCCTGCCCAAAGTGAGAGGCCAGAGGACACCACAGGGACCAAGCCTGGCCCACGCACCTTGTAACCGTGGGTTTTGGATCTGCGCACATGGTATCAGGAGAGCCCAGGCCCTGGAGACTTTGTGCCTGGAAAAGAGGAGGGTCTGAGAAAAAGAGGAAGGCCCTGGGTGAGGTGACAGGACAGGACACAGGGGGGCCGCTCACACGGAAGAGCCGTTGGAAGGAGGGTACAGGACCGGGTGGCATTTCCTTCTGTTGCATGCAGGGGTCTCTGTGGTCGATGGAGTTGGTTCCCGGCCACAACTGGCAGGGTGATTGACACTGGGCAAGCCCCTTCCTCCTCCCAGCCTCTGTTTCCCCATTTGTAAATCGCTTTTGCCATCATTTCCAGCTCGGACATTTGCCTCTCATTCCAGGTGCCTCCCCCCATGCAGCCCACCCCTACTCCCCACCCCCAGCTCTGTGTCTGGCTTTCCCTGTGGAAACCACGCACCCTGGGAGGACTGGGGGGGGGGGGCAGCGGTGTTCACCAGTGAGCCTCAGGCCCTCCCTCCTGGAGTTTTCATTTCCCTGCAGGCGTGGGGAGAATGGCTGTGGGGAGTGGGGAGACCCACTCTGTCCAGCAGCTTCTTTGCCTTTAAGCTTCAGGGTTTCTTCCAGGCAAAAGAAGTGAAAGTAGAGGAGATAGCATGGGATGGGGAGGGCTCAGGGGACAGAGGGTGCAGGGAATAGGGAGAAAAGGGCAGATCCAAGAAGGGATTGGGGTGGGAGGGAGGCAGAGAGAGACATGCAGCCTTGGCCCAACTGTGCTCTGAATGGGCAGCCAAGCTGGCTCCTCCCATGGTGCTGCCTTTGCCAGCTGCCAGGCTGATGGGCTGCCCAAGGGAGAGAGAAGCTGGGCAAAGGGGATGGAAGGCTTCCAGCTCAGCCTAATGCAACCCAGAAGGCCCTGCTGGGGGAGTGGGGGGACCTCTTAAGAGATAGGGGCTGCGTGGGGAGGCGTTCGCTGCTGTTGTGGGGAGGCCTCCGGGGTTGTGATGAGTATGGGTGGGTGGGTGGGCTTCCAAATTAGCCCTCCCCGACCTTTCTGAAGGCAGGACCAGCCTCACAAGAGCTGGGCTGGGGTGAGCAGCTGGGCAGGACAATTCATGGACCACACCCAGGGGCCTAGGAGTAGCAACGTGGTCCTGGGCAAGTCCCTTCCCGTGTCTGGACTTATCGGTAACATTTGGTGGCTGGAAACATGAATGTCAAGGCTCTTTCTTGTTCCTACTACAGAGGGTGAGTCGGAGAGGGTGGGAATCCCAGGGGGGAGGGGGGGACAGTGGAGGTGGTGAGCTTGGTTTCTCTGGAATCCCCAGTTCTTCCCCTTGCTAAGGTTCTGCCTCTGAGGTCACTGAAGCTGTCACACACACACACACACACACACACACACATCCCACATATTTTTATCACCCAGAGTCTCAAAGCGACTCAAAGGGAGGGGGGCGCATCTCGAGCGAGGAAGGACAGAGGAGAAACGGAGGCCCCGTCGGGATTTCCGGGCACTGGGTTTCCCCAGTCCCCAGCGGCCACTCTCGGCAGCCGTCGTTCCGGAGCGCTCCGGCGGAGCCACAGGCAGGGCTGGCTGGGGCTCCGAGGACCCCGCCGTCGGGGCCGCCCCCACGCGCGCAGCGCCGCCCCGCCGGGCCGCCCAGCTCGGGCCGCTGCGCGCACTGGCCGGGGAGGCGGCGAGAAGGAGGAGAAGGAGGAGGAGGAGGAGGAGGAGGAGGAGGAGGAGAAGGAGGAGGAGGAGGAGGAGCGGGGCGGGGGCCGGGGCGGGGAGGGCCGCGCGGGGAGGGGTGCTGGCGCGAGCGCGCGCTGTGTATGGTCTATCGCAGGCAGCTGACCTTTGAGGAGGAAATCGCTGCTCCGGGCTCCTTCCTGTAGTAACAGCCGCCGCCGCCGCCGCCAGAAGCCCGGGCCGCAGCGCGAGCCGGACCCGCCGCCCGCCGGACCACTCGATCCCACCAGGTGGGTGGCCGCCCGGCGCGCCCGCCCAGGGCGCGCGCCTGGTGCCCGGGTCCCTGGCCCGACGGGGCGGAGCCCCGGGCTCCGCAGGAGCGTTGAGCAGCGGGGACAGCGAGCGACGAGGGTCGAGGATGGAGAGAGGGGGCTACCGCGGGGACGGGAGCTGTCAGGCAGGACAGGGGGACGCTGGGGCGCGGCCGAGCGTCGTGTCCACCCTCCCCGCCCGCCCCTTAACAACCGCAGCCACGTGCCCAGGGACACAAGCCGTCGAGTGAGAGTCATGTGGGAACTGGACCCTAACTTGGTGTTGGACAACCCCATGTGCCCAGAAATGGGGGGCTGGGGGCCCAAGCAGGGTTGGCGGAGAGTCTCACAGCCCTCCCCTGGACCCGGGCCCCCTGCTGTGTTTCTCTTTCAGTTTCTTGCGTCCCCGCCACCCTCCTGCCCTGGGGAAGCCCCGGTGGGGGCAAGAGGAGAGGAAGAGGGGGAGGGCACCTGACTCTCAGAGCCCCTCCCCAAACCTTCGCCAGTTCCTTGTCGGAGGGAGGGCGGCCTTTCCACCCCACCATCCTTCTTCCCGCACCGGAAAGTGAGCCTCTGGGAGGGGAGGGGCCTGGCTGGACTGAGGTCCCGGGATGGCTGGATGAGGCTCGGCTCAGGCCTCCGGCCCATCCGTTCGTTGGCCCTAGGGGCACGGCCATGGCCGGCTGGATCCAGGCCCAGCAGCTGCAGGGAGATGCGCTACGCCAGATGCAGGTCCTCTATGGCCAGCACTTCCCCATCGAGGTCCGCCACTACCTGGCGCAGTGGATCGAGAGCCAGCCATGGTAGGTACCACCCCCCCCCCCCCACACCAGAACCTTTCTCCACAGGACCTGCCCTCCAGGCACCCCACCCTCCACCCCCATCCTGCTCTGTGGAGGACTCCTGGTGGGCCCTCGCTGTGCAGAAGGGGCGGTGTCCCTGGAAAAGGGGAACCGGGACATGGGGAGTGGGAGGGGATGTTTCTCCACTCTGGTGCGTGTGGAACTGCTAGGCACCAGCCCTGTGGGCCCCAGAGAGATGTCTGTCTGGTGCTAGAGCTCCTTAGCCACAGAGCTTGAGAGCCCCACTGCTCGCCTGAGTAGGTGCCATCGCGGCCTCTTTCCCCTGCCCTCCCCAAGGGACACCATCGACCTGGACAATCCTCAGGACCGAGCACAGGCCACGCAGCTCCTGGAGGGCCTGGTGCAGGAGCTGCAGAAGAAGGCCGAGCACCAGGTGGGGGAGGATGGGTTTTTGCTGAAGATCAAGCTGGGCCACTATGCCACGCAGCTCCAGGTGGGTGCAGAGCGCCTGAGGCCCGCCTGTGGGAAGGCAGTGCCCATCCGCCTTCTTCTTCCACCCTCCAAACCTCGGGGTTTTTTCCTGGCCTGGTCACTGACTCACTATATGACCCTGAGCTTATCGGCAACTTCTCTGCTTCAATTTCCCCCACCCCCTCTTTCTAAAGCAGGCCTGCCAGACGCCTTTGAACATATTACTGAGCAAGGGTGGAGGCTGTTCACCTCCCCAAAAGGGGGAGATGGGTGGAAGGGCATGGCCAAGGAAGGTGGGCAATTTTAGGCCACAGCGGGCAGGGTGGACGTGGATGAGTCCGGATTCCTCTGGTGGAGGAAGGCAGGAAGGCAGGGAAGAAGGTCACCTTCCCTCTTGGGACTCCCGGTAAGCCTGGGTTGGGGTGGAGAAGGGTTGTCCTGGAGGTGAGAGCCGGGTGACAGGGGCCCCGCTGGGGAGCTGGAGCTTCCCCTGGGACGTGGGGGAGGAGAGGAGGGGGTTTTTGTGGACGCAGGCAAAGGCCTGAGTGTTAATCAGAGCGAAGCCTTTACTGGGACTCACCTGCCCCCAAAAGTTGAGTTGATGCCGACTCCTAGTGACCCTGTGAGTCACTTTATGAGAGTAGAAAGTCTCTTTCCTGGGGAGCAGCTGGTGGCTTCAAACTGCTGACCTTGTGGTCAGTAGCCCAACATGTAACCACGATGCCAACAGACCTCCTAGGGAACTCACTCAGAGAGACCTTCAACATCAGCAGTGGGACTCCTGATAAACAAAATGGCCCATTCCAGAGGGGGGGATGAAGCAGGAGAGAGCCGGGCAGAGGGTACATGAGGTACCCAGGAGCAAAGGGATAGTGGCAGGTACCTTGGCTTTCGCATGAAACTCTGGGTTTGCACCTTGAGTCAGCTCCTTGCTCACGTGTTTGCCCCTGGGCAAGTACAGAAGCTCTCTGAGTATCACCTTTCCCATCTGTGAAATGGGGGTGATGGTTTCTACTTCTGTGGGGGTTGCACTTGGAAGTCCTTTGAAAGCAGCGGGTTCTAATTTCCTGCATGCCAAACACGAAGACCCCGGGAAGGGGGTCCAGAGGAGACAGGAGGCGTCCAGGGATTGTTCCTGAGGCTCCCCGGGGAGGACAGGGTTGGAACAGAGGGTGGTTACTGGTGGCTGCTGTTGGGTTCTTTCAGAACACCTATGACCGCTGCCCCATGGAGCTGGTCCGCTGCATCCGGCACATTCTGTACAATGAGCAGAGGCTGGTCCGAGAAGCCACCAACGTGAGTGTCCCCATGCATGCAGGGAGGAGTCCCAGAGTCTTTGCACACTCCCTTCTCTCCAGTCACAACTGGGCTTACGTGAAGCCCGAGCCTGAGCAGAGGCAGGAAATCAAGGGACATGCTCTAACCTGAGAGGCAGTCATTACAAGGAGGTAGAAAGTGGCTGCCCAGGCTCAGTCTCTGGCCCAGCCTCGTACGAGATGTGTGATTTGGGCAGGTGACTTGATCTCTTGAGTCACCCTTTCTTCCTTTGCCAAGTGGGGTTAAGACGATCGGTCACCTCATAGGGTCGTTGTGAAGATTAAATGAGATATCGTGTGGGCCAGGGAGAGGCAGATGGGATTGTGGAAAAGTAGAGGGAGACACACACACACACACACACACACACACACACACACACACACCCCACCCCACCCCCAACATAGGCAGGCAGAGACACGAGGCCTCGTGGGGGGCGGGGACGGGGAGGGACACGGGGCCTCAGCGCCCAAGTTCTGTGTCCATGTCCATGAAGGTACTCGACACCTGCGCGGGCCGGGGCACAAATGTTGTTACCTTCAGGAAAGCAAAATGGGTTTCTTAAAAGGCCTTCGGACCGTCCAGAGGTCATTTTTATTATGTGTTTATTATCATGGATGCGGGTGTCAAGAATCGTAAAGTTCATTGAGAAGAACCCTTTCGGAGGTCCTGCCGATGCTAGGCTGGGATTCCAGAAGGAGGGCCAAAGGCCTGCCCCCACCCCCCGAAGGGAATTCGGGCAGTGAGAGGTTCTTGTTGAGACCATGCCTGACGGACTGGGACTGGGGGGTGGGGGTGGGGATGCTTAGAGAAATAGGCCCCGACTCAGGATGGAGCAGATGGCTGGGGGACAAAGTAACAGCCGCTCCTTTGAAGGCAAGAAGACATAAGCTGTCATGTCACGTTTAAAGGCTTGCAGGTAGTCCCGTGAAAGTGGGGAGAAGGGAGGCCATGGGCATACGTGGGTCCCCAATAGAGAAAGCTAGAAAATAATGCTTTTCCCCAAGGCACGAGCACCCTTGACTTGCTACCCTCACAAAGCGACCTGCAAGCACACAAATGAATCCCACCCCCTGGACAAATCCATGTCTACAGCCTGGACCTGTTGTCAGGAGAGACCGGTCCCCGGAGAAGGACATTGTGCTTGGTAAAGTCGAGATGCCGCGAGAAAGAAGAAGGCTAGCTGCAACCATGGCCTCAAACGGAGCAACAGATGTGAGAGACTAGCATGTGACCGGCAGTGTTTCATTCCGGTGTACACGAGTCCGATGTATAACTTGGTGGCACCTGTCAGTCAACGTCACAGAGCAGGGAGGTTCTCTCGGTCAGCAGGATGCATTCCTTCTCCGAGCCAGCAAACGATTCTCGGCTGTTTCTGAGGTTCCGGACCTTGGAGAGCGGTGAACAAGGGCCGAGCCTTGGGAAGCGCATCCTCGTACTGGAGATGGACAAGAGAGGAGTTAGTACACACGTGCCCATTTTCAGATAAGGGCGCCGTGTGATGCTCTCAACAGGCGTTATATTGTGAGACAACACACGTAACACACCGTTTACCTAGTCGATTGTTTTTTCCTGTATTAGTGACACCAGTGACATCAGGCCGTGCGGCCGTGCCTCGTGTCCTTGCTAAGTTGTCCATTCCCGCCTTTGCTTTCTCAAGAGTCGCTCCCTCAGCCACCTTTCCCCCGTCTCCGACAAACCACGCATGAACTCCAGTCTCTCGACGTGCCTGCTCAGCTCCTGCCATGGACGCGGAGCCGGTTTTTCATTGGTGGCTGCTTTTCTTTCTCGTTTTTCTGAACAGAACGGGTGTTTATTGAAGGGGCATCTCTTGGAAAAGAAGTCACTCGGGCCCTTCGCCTCAGGATAATGGCCTGATTGCTTTTCTTCGTCTAGCACGGTGTCCGGGGTCCTCCATGCTGCAGCTCGTGTCAGGAGCCCCTTTCTCCTTCTGGCGGAGTCCTGTTCCATTGCGTGTCTCGCTGACATGTTGCTTACCCAGACACCTGGGCACAGAGGTTGAGCAGGACAGGGGCACTTTACACTGGTCCATCATCGAAGGTCTAGAAAGGTGCCAGCCAGCTGAAATGCTAGCCTGCGGAGGACTTGTCAACCTGTTCCAATACTGATGGAACAACAAGCACAACAACCCCAGGCAGGAGTGTGTGTGTGTGTGTGTGTGTGTGTGTGTGTGTGCGTGTCTGTGTTCAAAGAACAGAAAGTAGCTGCTGAGGCTTGGGCAGCATGGACCTGGGAGCGGAGGTTGGCAGCGGGGGTCAGCAAGGCCATTGGAGGCTGTGTTGAGGAGATGGGAATTCTTTCTGGGAATAGTTCATTAGACCTTCCTCCCTGAAGCGTTCCCCCATGCCGCGCCTGGCGTTGAAGGAGTGAGTCAGACGCGGCCACGTCAGGGCCTGGGTCCATGGAGGCCTTGCTGGTTTCTCCCCCTCTAACTTCCTTCTGAGGACCCCAATGTGCCTCCGAGAGGCTCAGCCTCTTCCGTAGCGGAACCGAATGATGCAGTCACAAGAATGTCTTGTGTGAGGGCTTTGACGTGTGTCCACACAGCCTCATCCCCCACTGTCTCCCCAACAGCTAGCACTGGCTTTGGGTCACCACGTGACTGGAATGTGTGGATGCCGCGATACTTGGGTCTTGGGGTATTCGATAGCCGTGGCTGGGGTCCCTCTGCTAGAAGTGCGATTTTTAAATAGAAGTGTCCAGTGTGCTTTATGAAGGTGCCAGAGTCGGCCAGGTCCCCTTAATTCTCCCCCCACCCCAATGCTGATCCGAGGGCAGTTTGACTCGAAGGACCCTCCCTCCCTGCTTCAGATGGAAGCCTGGCATCTGCCGGACCGCCGTTTGGTGAGCCCTGAGGTTTTCTCCCATCAATCTGTCTGCAGTGCGGCTCTCCAGCCGGGAGCCTGGCTGACGCCATGTCCCAGAAGCACCTTCAGATCAACCAGACATTTGAGGAGCTGCGACTGGTCACCCAGGACACAGAGAATGAGCTGAAGAAGCTGCAGCAGACTCAAGAGTACTTCATCATCCAGTACCAGGAGAGCCTGCGGCTGCAGGGTGAGGCTGGCGCGAGAGAGCCACGGGTGTTGGAGGAGGGAGGGAAGAAGGTGAGCTCTAGGGCAGGGGCTTGGTGTGCATCCAAGCAGGTAGGAGTCAAGGCTCCCAGGGACTGGGCCTCTGCTGTGGTCCTCATGCCCTCGTGTCATGCTAAGCCCCTTACAGGCACCAGCCAATTCCCCTCTGCCAACAACCCTAACGATTAGGTAGTCCTGTTCACTGTGTGATGAAGCCGAGCATTAAAGAGAACCAGGAACCTGCCGTAGGTTTCTGGTAAAGTTAATAGAACTGGATCTTGACTGGAGATGAGGCATGAGATCCCTGGACTCTAATAATCACTGTTCTCTCCTTCGCTGAATAACTACTTGTGTGATTGAGCACATGGGACCAAATGCTTCCCAATCAGAGTGAAGCCTGAGGCTGGGAGTCTCCTGAGGTCAAGTGTACCTCTCCTGACTTCCTAGACCGGGAAGAGGGGTGACAGTGGAAGATACCCCGACCGGGATCTCCTAGGTCTGTAGCTTGTCAACGGCTCCCACGGTAAGAATGTGGGGATAGAGACATGGAGCCCGAAGAAATTAACCCTGGGCACCCTTTGAGGGGTCTCACACAAGGAGTTCGCACAAGGGGTCACTCCAGACTGACCATGGAGATGCTCCCCTAGCCTCGTACGAGCTTGTAAGTGTCCATTTGCCACGTCCTTTGCTGCTTTTTCTAGCTGCTTGAAGCATAAACTTTGGTCATTGTGTCAGGCCTTTCGAATGGGGTTGAGTTTGTATGTAGATGTGTATATATCTGAAAACCCAGCTCTGGTGGGGTAGTGGTTATGTTTTAGACTGCACACCACAAGGTTAGCAGTTCAAAACCACCAGCCACTCTGGAGGAGAAAGAGTGTTCTTTTCTCTTTCTACTTCTGTAAAGAGTTATAATCTCCAAAGGCTTAGTGGAGAGCAAATGCTTTGAAAATGATGAGGGCAATGAATGTATAGATGTTCTTTACACAACTGATGTGTGTATGAATTGTGATCATTTAAAAAACTGAAGAAAAAAAAGAAGAGTTATAATCTCAGAAACTCACAGGGGCAGTAGAACCCTGTTTTACAGGGTTGCTGTGTGTTGGCATCAACTGGTTGGCAATGAGTTTAAGTTTGGGGATGTATCTGAAAGCTATACATTTCCCTCTACATACTGCTTTAGCTACATCCTACAAATTTTTATTTTAATTCCACTTGAAATTATTTTCTAATTTCTCTTGGAATTCTTTACTGGTATATTATTTAGAATTTTTTTCTTTTTTTTTTAAGAGGCCGCATGCCCAGGGCGGCCAAAGCGCATGGCGCAGCCGGCCAGAAAAATATTGTTTAATTTTCAAATATTAGATTTTTCCTAGAAGCCCTATTGTCTTGATTTCAACACCACCTTGTAATTAAATTTCACTGTGGTAAGACGAGATGTGCTGTGCGATCTCAGTTCTTTTATACTTTTGTGGCCCAGCCTGCTTCCCCTGGGTTCACGTGCACGCGGATGTATATTCTAAGTTGCTTTATTAAGAACAACAGCAATAAATTCAATGTCAACATAGAAGATACTATTGAAAAGAGAGAGTAGAATTGTATTTTCCAAAACAAAGTTTGGTCAGTGGCATTGCTTTGCTTTGCTTGCTTTATTTATTTATTTAGATGTTAGACTGAATAAAGACTGTTAAGATTCTGCTTTCAGTCTGCTACCCTATCACACCTCCTGTGATAGCCTTTGGAAACTTCCTATGAATAAGAGATTAAATATGAAAAAGGAATATCACATCGTATGAATTTATGAAAACACCTTTGATTCTACAAACCCCTAATAAGGGTCTTCGAAAACCTCCTCTCACCAGTGTCTATAATCTATACTTTGAGAATCACTGATTTTTTGGGGGGTGAGGGGGAGGGGTTGCTAGTTCTATCAGTTATTGAAAGAGAGATATCACACTTTTGTTTAATATAAGAAAAATAATTATATTATACTTGAAAAAGAATAGTGTAACACTTTGCTTTACATCATATCAAATTGGCATTTTTTTGTTTTCCCAACAGTTTTATTGGCACATAATTTACATTTCATACAATTCCATAGTTCAATCACTTGATCATATCAAGGAGAAAGAGATATCACACTCTTACATGACTGTGCGATTGCCTGTTTCTTCAGTTAACTCACTAAATATTTCGTTAGGAATTTTGAAGCTTTGTTCGTGTGGTAAATCCATGCTGGTGATTATTCTGTGGATCAAATGAATTGACACCGTAATTATGATGAAAAGCCTCGCTTTCTCTCTTTGTCTCTAAGTCTACTTCAGATTCATCGTTACAATAGCCTTCCCCTTGCTTTTTACATAGTACATCTTCATCCATTCTTCTTCCTAAATCCGTCTTTTGTATGTAGCATGAGATTAAGTTTCATTTTGCCCTTAACTGAGCCCATTAACACTTCATATAATTATTGACAGTTTGTTGCCTTTCCCATTTTACAGGAGGTCTTGTTTTCCCCCTGTACCTGAATTCTTTTCTGCCTCTTGCTTTCTTCAGTCCGTTTTGATTGAGCTACAAAAGAAAGCTCTTTGCTAAATCCTGCCCTGTCAGTGTTTCCTGTGCTCTGAGGCCTAGGCCCTTGTGTGGATGATAGATGTTGGGGAAACGGTGGTGGAATGATTCTGGCATGTCTTTCTCCTCTGGATCCATCCCGCTCTCACCCACGTGGAGTGGGAATGGGAGATGTCACGTGGTTCTTTGGGTAGGTTGATAATTTTAAGGACCCCGTGGCACCTGTTAAGTGCTCCCAGCCGACGGGCCACCTGCAGGAGGAAGGTGGAAATCTGCTTCTAGAAAGACACCCTTTGGCACGTCTATGCTGCCCTGTGGGTTACAGAGTCCAAAGTGCCTCAATAGCCTGGGTTTCAGTTGGTTTTCTCCTGGGCTGCCCTGGGACTGCTGTTTTATGGAGCTGAGTTTGCATGCTGGCGTGCATGACACTCGGCAGGCAGGGTCAGCTCTGCCTCGCTGATCAAGTTCACCCGGCTGACACGCAGACTGTGGATCCGCTTGTGCCAGGGAAGGCCCCGCTCCCTCCAGCAGAGCTGAGCAGTTACCTCATGTCTTCCCAGACTCCTTCCAGAAGCTTCTGCAAATTTCCTGGAGAAACCTAAGAGGGTCCTTCTTGGGGTGTGGGCAGAGTGGTGGGCAGGAATCTCCAAGTCACTGTCCAGAGGACTCTAGGTGTCTGGGCCTGGACAGCCCTCTCCCTGCTCGGTCCCCTGCAGTGAGGTCCTGGGTTACTGATACACAGGTGGTCCTTAAACCACGTTTCCTTCTCCCATTGTAAGCATCTCACCGCTGATGAGACTGCTCACAGCCAGTGTGGAGAGAGGCTGCCTCCCCACCCGCTCCTTGAGGGAGGGAGCCCTGCAGGTTCCGGGTCGCCAGTGAGCCCTGGGCTCTCTCAGTTGGTGACCAGGCTCCCCCTGTGACCATATTAGGCGCCTCCCGGCAACTAGAGAAGCCACTGTCCCCAGTACAGTTCTGGGTGTGAGGCCAGGCCAAGCATCACTCGTCTGTCACCCGCTCAGCCCCTCCTGGAAGCCTTGAGCCACGACTGACTCTTCAGTGGTGATTCCTGGGTGCTTGGCAGTTAGGTGCCTTCTGCTCCAAGCCAGGCAGGCACACGAGCATCTTCTCTCATCACCTGTTCAGTCCTCCTAACACCCCACCGAGCAGGTGCTGTGAGGTCCCTTTGCAGGTGGCGAATCTGAGGTTCAGGGGGAGAGAGTGATTGGCCCAAGTTCCCCCAGCTATGAAAAAGCAAGCCCCCACCCCTACCTTTCACACCCCAGCAGCTGTTCCATGCCAGGCCACATGGGAGCGGGCAGGGCAGCCAGCTGTGTGGAAAGACCAGGAGGGGAGGTCCAGGGACTCTCCTCAGCTGCACTTCTGAGCAGAGAGGAGCCAGTCGGGAGCTTGCTTGGGGCGCAGTTCACCTTGGGGCACCCTGACTTGCTATTGAGTGGTATCCGGTGCCTGACCGTCTTGCCTCGGGGTGATGGGCGTGTATCTGGTCTGGCTTCCTGCTCAAAGCCGGGGGACATGACTGTGGTGTCCTGTGCCCCCCTGCAGCTCAGTTTGCCCAGCTGGCCCAGCTGAACCCCCAGGAGCGGCTGAGCCGGGAGACAGCTCTCCAGCAGAAGCAGGTGTCCCTGGAGGCCTGGTTGCAGCGAGAGGCCCAGACCTTGCAGCAGTACCGAGTGGTGAGTGGCCGCCTGGGTCGTCCCCCTGCGGGACCCCGCCCTGAGCTCTCTGGATCCCCGAGGCCTGCACAGAGCTAGGGGAGGGGGTGGCCACGTGCCTCCCTTCTCTTGGGACCAAGCAGGTCGGGGAGGGCTGGGACCATGGGGTGATTCTCAGAGCTCAGAGGGGCTGCCCCCCGAACCTCCAGGAGCTGGTCGAGAAGCACCAGAAGACCCTGCAGCTGCTGCGGAAGCAGCAGACCATCATCCTGGATGACGAACTTATCCAGTGGAAGCGGCGGCAGCAGCTGGCTGGCAATGGGGGGCCCCCTGAGGGCAGCCTGGATGTGCTGCAATCCTGGTATGGGGGTGTACTGGGGTGGAGCTGCTCTCATTTCCCAGAGGGTCTGGTTCCTGGGTCGGTGCAGGGCAGGGGCCCTCCCCAGGTGGGCTGTGTCTGGGGCCTTTCTCACAGCCTGGGAGCCCGGGGCCTGTGGCCTGGGGCGGACGTGAAGGCAGCGTCCTCCGGCAGGTGTGAGAAGCTGGCCGAGATCATCTGGCAGAACCGGCAGCAGATCCGCAGAGCGGAGCACCTGTGCCAACAGCTGCCCATCCCGGGCCCCGTGGAGGAGATGCTGGCCGAGGTCAACGCCACCATCACGGACATCATCTCAGCCCTGGTGACCAGGTGACTCGCCCTTAGGCCCCGTGCAGAGAGGCAGGGAGCCCCAGAGTGGGAGGCTTGAGGGGGCAGCTGTGCTTTCCCAGACGGGGATCCCCACCTCCCTCCCTACTGTCCCTTCCCATGTCCCTCCCCATGTCCCTCACCACTGTCCCTCCCCATGTCCCTCCCCATGTCCCTCCCCACTGCCCCTCCCCACTGTCCCTCCTCACTGTCCCTCCCCATGTCCCTCCTCACGGTCCCTCCCCATGTCCCTCTGTGCCTCCCGTTGCTATGGCTGCTGAGCCACCTTCTCTGCTGGGTGCTACAGGCCTGCCCTTGCCCACGCTGCCGCAGAGGGCTTCCCTGTCTCCTCCCCAATCCTCCTATCCCTCTAGGCAGCCCCCGCAGGCCCTGAAGCCCTGTCCCCTGAGCTGGCCTCTCAAGGTGTGCCCGGTCCCTTGTGTCCCTGCAGTACGTTCATCATCGAGAAGCAGCCCCCTCAGGTCCTGAAGACCCAGACCAAGTTTGCAGCCACCGTGCGGCTGCTGGTGGGCGGGAAGCTGAATGTGCACATGAACCCGCCCCAGGTGAAGGCCACCATCATCAGCGAGCAGCAGGCCAAGTCTCTGCTCAAGAACGAGAACACCCGCAAGTAATTGAGCTGCGCTGTCCTCGCCTTCCCCTCTGGGGGCTCCTCCGGGGAGCCCTTTGTTTGGGAATCCTAGGGGTGCCTGGTGTCTCCCTAACTCCCTAGCTCTGTCCCGCTCTGAGCTTCCCTGGCGCCCGGCCATGCCGGGCACATAGTGGGTCAGCAGGCACTGCTGTGCCCTGGACGTCCAGCCCTGGTGCTGAGCTTTGGGGCTACAGCTTGGTCCAGTGGACCTGGGCTCTGTCCTCGCCCCACTCACTGGCTAGCTGGGAGACCAGTTGCCATTAGACACGAGACTGGTTACAAGCATAGAGGTGCTTGGAGCGCCCTGGAAGTAGATCGGGGTGCAGGTGATCTCACATGCTGCTGCCTGCCGGGGGGCGGGGGGGGGGAGACTTTTCCAGGCAGGGCCGGAAAGGAGGAGCTTCTAGAAAGACCTGCGGAGACACAGATAACCCAGACAGGGGCCTCAGAGCACCCCCCACCCCACGCCCCTCACCCCCGAGGTGTGCAGGGTACAAGTGGTCGCGTGCCTGTGTGATGCAGGTGGCTGGCTGCCCGTCCTGCCTCCTGTGGTTTAGAAATGTTGCCCGAGGACCCTCCGCCTTGGCTGGGGGACAGTGGCGGGGCGGGGGGGCCCAGGTGAAGGCCGCACTCCCTGCACAGTTGCCTGGTTCCCCGCCATCCAGGGAGAAGGAGCATCCGATTAGTTGTGTGTGGGCCAGCTGATTCTGCCCCCCTCCCCCTCCCCTCGCTGGATGACCGGCTGCTGCTTGCTATCCCAGAGGGAGGGAGGGCTTCCGGCAGTGTGGCAGCTCACCTTCCTGGAGCTCGCCTCCTTTTCCCTGGGGAGCGACAGCATAAGACCGCTCGGAAGTGGTAGAGTGTGGAAAGAAAGTCCACACGAGGCAATGGCCTCACATCTGGGGGAAAAGGGGGAGCAGGCCACGTGGTCGAGGACCCTCACTCCAAGCGGAGACCGCCGAGAAGGGAAAGAGGCGAGGTGGGAACAGGCGTGGCATCCCAGCAGTCCGTCAGGACCAGCGGGTCCAGTCAGGAGCCAGGACAAATTCCCAGGGGTGGGGACGGGGAACAGATCAGGACGGACCTGGTCGGCCATGGTCATCGTTTGATTGTAAGGACCCCAAAGATCACTGCAGCCCCCCGGAAGCTCTCCATCTCCAGACCCACGGCATCCTGGACCGAAGGCCTCTGGGCTCTCCATTTGCTGGAGAAGACTGGCGACCCATTGGGCACCAAGACCCCTTTGTGGAGGATGGAGGGGGACAGGGTCGCTGCTGGCAGAGGTTTGTGGCCTGTCTGAGCTGCACACCTTTTCTCTCGGCAGCGAGTGCAGCGGGGAGATCTTGAACAACTGCTGCGTAATGGAGTACCACCAAGCCACGGGCACCCTCAGCGCCCACTTCAGAAACATGGTGAGGCCAGGCCCCCACCCCAAGGAGGGAAGGCCCACTCGGAGCTGAGCCCTCCTAGCCAGATGCCATCTCCCGGTGTCCTCTGACCCACCCCACCCCCACCTCCACCCCCAGTCACTAAAGAGAATCAAGCGTGCCGACCGCCGGGGCGCAGAGTCTGTGACGGAGGAGAAGTTCACGGTCCTGTTTGAGTCTCAGTTCAGCGTGGGCAGCAACGAGCTCGAGCTCATGTTCCAGGTGAAGGTGAGGCCCCACCCCCACCCCCACCTGGATGCTGCCCGGTGGCCTAGAGGTGGAGGGGTCTACCTGAGGCCACACGGCTGGGCTGAGGATCAGAGACCTGGAGACTTCCGAATGCTCACATAGGGCTGCCACCAGCTCCCCACGCTCCCAGCAGGACCCCTGCATGGTTGTGGGGAGCCCTTGGGTGCAGTGAACAGTTAATGCCCTCACTCACTCACCACCAAGGTAGAGGAAGAAAGGCCAGGTGATTGACTTCTGAACACATAGTCACTGTGGGGAGCGGGTCTGCTCATGCACAGACGTGCTTGCCGCGAGGCTGCCAGTGTCCGGCGACTAGATTGAGATCCGGCGCGGGCCCCGGATCGTTAGGACACGGGCCCAGGAGAGATGAGCTGGGTCTTTCTGTTGGTTTTTGTTTTGTCGCCAGGGGCTGGGGAGGCTGGTAGTTGTGGTGGTGGGTGAGCTTTGAGGCCCACAGAGCAAGATGGCGGTCACAGCCCCTCCTCTCTCCTTATCTGGGCTCCTGCAGACCCTGTCCCTTCCTGTGGTTGTCATTGTTCATGGAAGCCAGGACCACAATGCCACGGCCACTGTACTGTGGGACAACGCCTTTGCTGAGCCGGTGAGGCCCCGGGGGACCCCTCCTCAGTGTCTGCCTCCACCCTTTGGGCCCCTGTTGGGTGGGCCCTCACCTGCCCAGGCCAGTCCAGAGGAGTGGGGGATAGGGGAGGTGGGTGGGGGGTAAGAGGGCAGATAACGGTGAGTGCCCTTGCCCTCCGGGATCCAGGGGCTCCCAGGCCTGCGGCTTGGTCTAGGACAGCAGTTCTCAACCTGTGGGTCTCGACCCCCCTTTTGGGGGGGGGGGATCAGACGACCCTTTCACAGGAGTTGCCCGATTCATACAGTAGCAAAACGACAGTAGCAAAACGACGAAAATTCTTTTATGGTTGGGGGGTCACCACCCCATGAGGAACTGTATGAAAGGGTCACGGCGTGAGGAAGGTTGAGAACCACTGGTCCAGGGGCTCTGGTCTTGGTTCTCCATCCCCTGGTCTGGGCCTGCATATCACCCTTCTTGCCCATCCTCCGTTTCCTTTTTATAATCATTTTATTGGGGGCTCTTACAAGTCTGATAACAATCCATCATTCAGTTGTACTAAGCACACTTGTACATATGTTGCCATCCGCATTTCCAAGACATTTTCTTTCTACTTGAGCTCTTGGTATCAGCTCCTCTTTTTCCTCCCTCACTCCCCCATCTTCCCACTCTCACGAATCTTTGATTAATTATATTATTCCAAAATAACATGGTGAGGCCAGGCCCCCGCCCCAAGGAGCAGTTAATTGATTAATTATGTTATTTCATGTCTCATACTGTCCATTGTCTCCCTTCACCCACATTTCTGTTATTTGTCCCCCTGGGGGGTGGGCTGTACATCCAACCTTGTAATGGGTTCCCCTTTTCTCCCTCTCCCCCTCCTGCATTTCTGTCACCTGGTGTGTGTGTGTGTGTGTGTGTGTGAGAGAGAGAGAGAGAGAGAGATTTTTCCAGCTCCTTCAGTCTTGCCTTTCCTCTCTCTTCCCCTTCTCAGGGCAGGGTGCCGTTTGCCGTCCCCGACAAAGTGCTCTGGCCACAGCTGTGTGAGGCGCTCAACATGAAGTTCAAGGCAGAAGTGCAGAGCAGCCGGGGCCTGACCAAGGAGAACCTGGTGTTCCTGGCGCAGAAGCTGTTCAACCACAGCAGCAGCCACCTGGAGGAGTACAGCAGCATGTCCGTGTCCTGGTCCCAGTTCAACAGGGTGAGGAGCGCGGCCGCCACCTGCCAAGGGACCGCCCAGCTCCCCCGCCCAGCCAGCCTCTCCCACAATCAGAGGAGACTGGGCTCAGATTCCAAGGAATATAGGCTGGGGCCTTAAAGACTGGTGTCCAGAGAGAGAGCTAAGCCAGGATCTTTGTTCTAGCTCCATCACCTGCCATGCCCCTCCCCATCTCTGTGCCTCAGTTTCCCCATCCGTAAAAGGATTCCGTTGGGTACAAATGACTTTGGAGGCCCCGTCTTGGCACCTAACGCTGCCCCCCGCCACCCAGAGGTCTTGCAGAAGGTTGCAGCCTTGAGGACCCGGTGGCTCAGTTCTGCCGTCCTTGAGTTGGCACTGACGATAACAACCACATGTCTCCCTCCCCCGTCCGATTGTCTCAGACCCCTGGGTCTTAGGAGCAGGCAGACCCCATCCACTCTCCAGCTCCCTGACATGTGGGCTGGGGACTTTGTCAGCCGTGGTCTATCTGCTGCCGTGTGTGGGACAGGAGGGCAGGCTAGCCCTGGACTGTCTGACTGGGGTCTTGCTGGGGGGGGGGCTCTCAGGAGAACTTGCCCGGCTGGAACTACACCTTCTGGCAGTGGTTTGATGGCGTCATGGAGGTGCTCAAGAAACATCACAAGCCCCACTGGAACGACGGGTGAGCAGGGGTGCCACGGGGGCCAGGAGTCTGGCCACGGGGCGGGGGCTGTGGGCCCAGCAGTGACTGTGTCCCCTCCATGCACCCAGGGCCATCCTAGGTTTTGTCAACAAGCAGCAGGCCCATGACCTGCTCATCAACAAGCCCGACGGCACCTTCTTGTTGCGCTTCAGCGACTCAGAAATCGGGGGCATCACCATTGCCTGGAAGTTCGACTCTCGTGAGTGCTACCTGGCCTCCGCCCTTTCTGCGTCTCCCTGTGCCCTTCGAACAGGGCTGGGGAAACTCTTCTCTGCCAGGGGCCATTTGGGTTTTGATATCATCACGGGAGGGCTCGACTGAGCAAACATTTGATCAACTCACCCCTGATGTGATGACTGAGACGGCGGCTCTTTGGGGAGGAGGCGTGTGATGGTAGCTGGTGTTGGGGACTTTGTGGGCCTGGTGGCACGGTGCTTATGAGTTGGGCTATGATCTGCAAGGTCAGCAGTTTGAAACTGCCTTCAGAAGAAAAGGCGGGACTTTCTCATCCCTTAAACAGTCTCAGGCACTCAGATGGGGCAGTTCTATCCTGCCCTACAGGGGCACGGGATCGCTATGAGTCAGCAGCGACTCGATGGCAGTGAGATAGGGCCCATGGACCAGGCTTCCCCCAGCCCAGCACACCTGCTGGGAAGGTGGGCTGGAGCTGTGTGGGGGAGGAGGTTACACAGAGACACATTCCCTTTCCACCCACTTCCACTGGGGATAACCTGAAACCACTAGTCCACCCCCCTCCAGCTGCTGTCTGGGTCCATGGGCAGTTTCAGGACTGCTCCTTTCCTCTGTGACCCGGCCCTGTTGGCATCTGCTTGGCTGCTGAGATGTTCCTGCTGCCCCCCTGCCTTGGCCTAGGCTGCGGCCCACCAGGGCTGGGCTTCCCTGAAAGCCCCTCCTCTGGGCTACGGCCTGACCAGTGGTCTTTTCCACAGCGGACCGCAACCTGTGGAACCTGAAACCGTTCACCACCCGGGACTTCTCTATCCGCTCACTGGCAGATCGCCTGGGGGACCTGAACTATCTCAACTACGTGTTCCCCGACCGGCCCAAGGATGAAGTCTTCTCCAAGTACTACACCCCAGTGCTCGGTACACCTGAACCCCAAGACGCCCCAGCCCTCTTTCCCTGCCCGTGGAGCCCCCAGGTGCTGCTACCCCTGTGGATGGGGCTCACTGCTGCTGCTTTCCCTGACACCAGCCGGGCTTGCAGACAGGACACCTGTGGCCAGGACAGGAGCCCTGAGACTGGATAGGACTGAAGCCAAGGGTCGTGGTGACCCTCAGGCTGGGTCCATCAGCGAGAGTGAATTGGGATCTTTGGGAAGCCTCATCCCTGCAGGGGTCCCAGTCAATATGAGTGGGGGCAGCTGCTGGGGTGGGTGGGGGAAGGTCCTGGAGGCTCTGCTCACCACGGCTCTCCCCTTGGCAGCCAAAGCCGGTGACGGATACGTGAAGCCACTGATCAAGCAGGTGGTCCCTGAGTAAGTGTCCAGGTCCCCACTGGGCCTCCTGCGCCCTCCCCCCAGCCACCCCACCCCACTGCCTCTCCTGCCCACAGCCCTGCACTCCCAGGACACCCGGCTCAGCCCTAGGGAGGGAACGGCTCCTCCGGGATGTGGCCGGGACCCAAGGCCGAGTGGGCGCTGTGTCCTGCACTCCGAGCCCCTCCCCTGTCAGCTCCTCCTAGCTCATGCCCCCCACTGAGGCTGCCCCTCTTGCTTCTGCAGGTTTGTGAATGCCTCTGCAGACTCCGCTGGGGGCAGCGCCACCTACATGGACCAGGCCCCGTCCCCAGCCGTGTGCCCACAGGCCCACTACAACCTGTACCCACAGAAGTAGGTGGTGTAATGGGGGGGGATTGAGGGGTGTGTCGAGTCTGAGGGGAGGACAGGGGACTTGCCCTCTGGCTAGACCCAGGACAGCGGGGTAGAGCCCCTGGAGGCCCAGACCTCGGCCTGGGCCAGGCTTCTCGTGTGTCTCGGAGCGTTGCTTAGGAAGCTGGCGCGAGCAGCATCCGAGTTTGGCCTCTGGTGCCAACTGGCTATGAGACCCTGGAAAAATGACCAAGAGTCTCCGACGCGCAGGTTCCTCACCTGTGCAAGCACAGCAGGCCCGGGCTGTGGGGTTCTGGGAGGCTCAAGGGAGAGGGCAGGTAAGTGCTGAGCAAGAGTGAGCCCCAGGACTTGACACATTGCGGCTGTTAAAGGCTAACTCCACCCCCACGGGCTGCTCTCCAGAAGGCTTGGCAGTCAGTCTGCTGCCGAACTCGCCTCTCTTAAAATCCAAGGAGAACGCTCAGGCCCCAACAGCCGAGGTGCAGGGAGTGGAGTTGTCTGGCAGCAGCTGGTTTGGTGGGTAGCGGAGTGGGCTGGGAGGCTGCAGGGTGACCACAGGCCTGGGGGTCACAGACTGGGTTTCCAACCTGGACAGCACAGCTGAGTCGCTCCAAGCACGCCTGCCTCCCACAGTGGAGCGGAGCGTCTGGCCTCTGTGAAATGGGCTTAAGAACCTCCCCGGTGGCTGCCGAGGGCAGAGACCTGTGGTTGAGAGACGAGCGGTTTAGTGGTTGTGCCCGCTGACCATGGCGGGTCGCTGTGGAGTCGATTCCGGCTTGTGGCTGCCCTGCATTGTGTGTGCAGAGTAGGCTGGGATCTCCAGGTCCCCAGGCTGGTCTGCCTGGGCCCCTCCAGGTGGTCAAACCACTGACCCTGCAGCTGGTAGTCCAGCTTGGACCGGCTCAAGCTGCCCTGGAGCTCTCTGATCGAACCGTGCCACACACCCGGTGGCCGGAGCTCACTGGCCCAACCACCTGATGAAGACCGCGGCGGGAGACGGATTCCCTGGTCACTCGGTGCAGGGGCAAGTCAAGACTAGAACTGAGGGTCTTCTATCAAGCCAATGACTATTACCCAGCTTCATGGTGGGGGGACAGGGGGGACTGGTCAGTGATCTGGCCAGACCAGCTCAAATGGGGAGTGGACTTGGGGCTGGGAGGCTCCCTCTGACAGCCCCTCCTCTATGCCAGCCCCGACCCAGTCCTGGACCAGGATGGAGAGATCGACCTGGACGAGACCATGGATGTTGCGAGGCATGTGGAAGAGCTCTTACGCCGACCAATGGACAGTCTGGGGCCGCCCCTGACCTCCCAAGACAGCTTCTTCACCGCCGCCAGGGGCTCCCTCTCCTGAGTATCCACTCCCCGCACTTCACTTGTCTTCGGAACCAGCATTCGAGGGAAGGGTCCCCGTTGTGACCCCAGCCTCTCTGTGCCTGCAGCGTGCCTGCTTCTCCTCCACAACCTTGCCCCTGTCTTCAGATCAAGGCATCCGGGCCGCTGGGGTCATCCCTACCATGGACCAAGCTGGGGTTTCTTTTCGGCAGGCCCTCCATGGCAAACTGATCCCTCCCAGGCCCTTCATCTGCTCAGCAGTTTGGGGGCTGAATTGCCCCAGCGGTCTGTCCAAAGGGGAGGCTGGCCGCGTCATCAAACTGAAGTGTTCCTCTTGGAAGCAGCTTTGCCACCCCGCTGTGTTTGTGTGTGCGTGTCATGTGTGTGTGCATTGTGTGTGTGTGTACGTGCATGTGCACGGCACACATTAGCTCGGTCTCATGCCCTTGTGCCGGTCCCCTGCCTCAGGAGGGAGGCTGGGGCTGGTGTCCGCTCGCTACTCAATCTCATGATCGTGGACTCCCGACTGTTTTTCCAAACCCTCTGAGAACGTGTCTCAGCCACGTTAGCTGCCTTCGCGTCAACGCCAACTCCTGATGGCCTTAAGTACAACAGAAGCAAACCTCGCCCAATTGCCTGAACGTGCAAGCCCATCGCTGGGGGTGGGCGCCCTTCCAGCTCACTGAGGCTCTCCCTTGCCCTCCTTGGCTCCATGTGCCACATAAGATCTACTCCTCCCTCCTCCTTCGACTGAGGCATCCGAGTACCTTCACCATAGACAGAGCCAGTTCTGGCCCCTGGAGATGCCAGGCTGGCCGGCAGGACTGTTCTTTTAGGTTTTCAGTAGCTGATGGTTAGCGGGTAGGGCACCAGGTCTGTCTGCCCCCAGGGGAGGCTTGCACCCATCCATCTTTCATTTAGTAGCTGGTTGCATTAACCCTTGCACCACTCAGGGCCTCTACAGCCCAGTGGATCTGGGTTGAGTTTTGGCCGTGGCCTCTTGGCCATGGACTGGGGTCTTGGCTCTTGAACCTGGGATGCCACTGCTCCCATTCCTGCTCTCTCCATTCCGCCCCAGCCCTCTAGCCTTGCTCCCTGGGGACAACCTCGATTACAAAGAGGTGGGTTAGTAGGCCAGGATGGGTCTGGGACATGGCGGGTGAGACCGAGAGTTGACCCCCTTCCCCTGGAGGACCAACTTGGGAGCCCCAGTGGTTAAGTAATGAGCTGATGGCCACAATGCTGGCGAATGAAGCCCACCGGCAGCTCTGCAGAGGCTGCGGTCATCCGTGGGAACCCCCGTGGGGGAGTTCTACCCTGCCCTTGAAGGTGGACTAGAGGGTATTGGGGTTTGGGGAAAACTCGAGCCCAGCAGTGGGTCAGCCATGTGTGTGCCTTTGGAACCTGGAGAGCGGGCTTGGCCCGGCTCCCTGCAGGGGGAGGGAGCTCTGGGCTTGGCCTGAGCAGCCTGTGTAACTGATCTGAGGTGGCCTTGCCTGAACTGCACGCTGTTCCCTCTGATGGGCCGTGACAACCAAGGGGACCCGAGCGTCCCCAGTGTAGACACTGCTCGCTGAGCTTGGGAGGAAGGGAGGTGGCTGTCCCCAGTGTAGACACCGCTCGCTGAGCTCTGGAGCAAGGTAGGACTCATTTCTTTCGTACTCTGTACATAGACTGCACATCGGTATAAATGGACACTTTTTGAATAAATTTTTTTTCATACGTTGGCTGGTATGGTCCCTGGGCCGAGGAGCTGGCAGTAGGCCTTTGGGGGGGTAGGGACGTTTCCTTTTGCTCCTGTGTGGCTCTGTCTCTTTGCCTATGGTGTAAGGGTGCTGGCCACCCCTGGAGTACGGTCTGCGCCTCCTGGAAGACTGGCAACCCGAGCTAGGGGCTGGATAGCCACATGTGTCCTTGGAAAAAGGAGGCAGGAATTAGGGCGAGGGGAGTCTGCAGCGAAGGCGGCCCCTTGGAGCAGCTGCGGCCAGGAAGGAGTCTACAGCTGGCAGCTGAGGGCCAGGGCCAAGCGGATGTAGGCCCTCCCCAAGCGGGTCTCCAAGTCCCACCCTCCCAGGCTCTTCCCGGAGACCGGCAGGTGCTGCCAACGGGGCTACCGGCTCAAACCGGGCCGCTGGGAGCCCAGCTGCAGCCAGTCTAGGGCCAGGCCACAGTCACACGGGCTCCCCGGGGAGGCGGCGGGGGTGTCGCGCTGGTGCCGGCTGAGGTTCCTTTGGAGCTGAAAGCGGAGGGGCGAGGGGCGCTCGCTGGGCCCCACGGGGGCGGCCAACGCGCTCAGGGAGCGTGCACTAATCTGCTCATCTGGGGAAGGCGCCTATCACTCGCGCTCGTCTCCATGGTGCTCAGCCGAGGGTGGGAGCAGCAGCGCGCGCCTCTGAATTATCGCCGGGCTGCCCGTGGCGGGCGCCTGCGCCCCAGCCAGTGTTTACACGGGCTGCCCGCCCCGACTTGGTGATAATGGAGCCAACCGCGGAGGGGTGCTTATCTGACCCCAAACAGAACAGAGCAGTTTGCAAAGGCCCCTCAAAGGGGAGGCCTTGGTTCCAACACCTTTCCACCTTTCTGCCCTCGGGGAGTGAGACCCCCAGCTCCACCCCCACCCCTTCTCCTGTGCCCCTTCCTGTCCTGTAAGGCACCCCCACCCCCATGCCCTGTGTGCTTCCCCCTAAGACCCCAGCGCCCCACCAGTCCCTAGCCCCCTCCCTACCCCCAAGTCAGGTTCCCCTTCCTGCCCTGAGGCTGGCGGCTCTCAGGAGAGGGGCTGCGGTAGCCAGAGCAGGGCCACATCCACCCAGAAAGGCAGCACCTTAGGGGGCGCTCTCTGCACCCCCTCCTCCCCCACTTAGACCCTTCCCTCTCGTGTCCACCCCCTCCCGCAGCCACCAGACAGCACAGCCAGGCTCACTGGATCGTTCCTATATAATGTTTATTTCTGGAAGTTAAAGTAGATACAGCAATATACAAAAAAAATAACAATATAAATTTTTACAGTTTGAAGTATACACTGGAATTTGAATGCGTGGCCAGGGCAGCAGCTGAAAAGCCGCTGAACAGAGGTTAAGCAAGCTGAGCCCCGGGACCGCCCCCCCCCCCTGGCTGGGCTGGAGGCTGGGTGGGGGTGGGGGCAGTGGCGAGAAAGCAAGGCAGGTCCTGGAGGGCTCTGCTCTCGGGACAAGGCCAGAACAGGCCTTGGCCCCTGGCCCCTCTCAGAACGTTTGCCACGACCAGTTAACAACAGATACACATGCTACCTAAAATCGAGAACTTTGCAATGTCTGCCCCCGAGAGGTCCCCACCCTTGCCCACAGTCCCCGTGATTGAAAGCCGACGGCGAAGCAAGGCCCAGTCTCCCCTTTTGAGGGCCTCTCTCGAGCACGAGGTCAGCTTAGGACAAGCTGGACTCGGCCAGCGCTGCTGAGAGGGGAGCCCACAGGACTAGGCCAGGAGGCCAGGATGGTCACGAACTGCCCCGTGCTCCCCCCTCCCCCACCCCACCCTTAATTTCAGAAAGGGGCTCATCTGAGCACAAGTTGAGCGCCAGAGCTGCCCTGGCCAGCTGAGACCAGGCGGCTCTGAGTTGAAGAGCACAGATGCCCAGAGACTACCCAGAACAGGACCGAGGGTTTGCAGCAGGCTGACGCAGGAGGCCCCGAGGGGAGGAGATACAGCCCCAGCAAGGGGGGCCCCAAGCTTACTCCCTCACACAGGGGCAGCCCTCAGGCTTCTCCGTACACCTTTAGCCCTGGGTTCACCAGGTGAACTTACAGATACCCCCAGGTGGGCATCAACAAGAAACTAGGCCAGCCGCCATCTTCCCTGAGCTCAAGTGGATGCTTCGCTCCGGGGCCCAGGTCCTGCTCAACATGCAGTTCTCGGCCCAAGGCCAGGCTTCCGGAAGCACACAGGCCACTGGGGGCAGGAGGGCTCGGGGATGGAGGAGGGATCCCCCCAGCCCTGGTACGCACGGCCCCCACCACATGAACTGCCCAGTCTCTGGGGAGAAAGAAAGGGAGGGTGGTGTGGTTTTAAGGGCTCCTCTGCCCATCCTTACCCATTTAATAGGCCAACACGTGAAAAGACTAACAATTTGGTTTATAACAAAAAGTCCTGATCCTTTCCTGTTTCAGAAACAAAAGGCTAAGCCACAGCTTCAGATTATCTTTTAAAGGTTGGATCTGAAGCCCATTTGAAGATTGGTATAAGTTACCGCCTTGAAGAGAGCGCGGTACTAAGCTCTGGGGAGGCTGTACACGGGCGTCTTAAATACAGAAGAGGCTAGGCCTCCTGAAGGGGCTTGCAGTTCCCTTTTGCCCCTTTTAAGTTTTGTGGGGTTTTTTTTTCTTCTTTCCTTAATTTAAAAAGAAACCAAGGAACTTTTTGAGTCTTTTGGGATGTTAGCAAGGTTCAAAGTGCAACGCCAAGAGTCTGCAGCGAGAGAGCAGGAGTCTTTGACATCAGCTTACAGAGAGGGGTGGAGGGCTGCCACCGGCACGGCCCATAGGCACTTGTCCAACAAAAAACAACACAACAGGGAGATGCTGCCGAGAAAGGAGGGCGGGGGAGACCTCCCCCAAAATACAAGGCATCTTTTTCTTTGTCTCACTCTTGCTACCCCCACCCCCCTTCTTATCCCCAGATCACAGTCTGAGCACACGCTCTCCCTCGCCGGCAGATAAAAACACATCGCCTACATTCCTTCCTCTAATTTAAAAAGTGCCCAGATCGCTCACGATAGCAAAGGTAGGAGACTGAAAACAAACAAACAAAACACAACAAATCCGGAACCACCGCGTCAGGAGTTTCCGGAGGGGCCTGGCTGTGTCCGGCGGCGGGCACGGAGAGGGGCCGCCGCTACAGCTCTCGGCAGCTTCTGCTCTCCACGCCTCACATGGGGGAGGTCGCACACTCCGGGTTCAAGTCCATGTCAAAGGTGAGGGACTCTGGAGAGAGACACACACAGGAGAGCCAGCTCAGTCACCTGGCCACAGCTGGCAGGGCGCCCAGCCCAGCCCCTCAGGTGTTGCAGGCTCCTGCCACTCCAGCCCCAAAAGGTTACGAACGGTTGGACAATCCAGGCTCACAGGCCTCCCCAGAGACCCGCCCCATGTTTTATCAATTGTAATAAGTCATTAGCAAGGGGGCTTGGAACAGTTCTTGGAAAAACCAGGAGACTGGATATCCCTGCCCACACACACTTTCTGGAAGCCCCTTCACGGGTCGGCACCCGTATGCCACTTCGACCACAAGGACATTTCGGTGACGTGAGTGGTGTCTGCCATGCTGGGCCATCGCCACTGCTACGTGCTCTACACTGGCCCTGCTCCAGCCACCTGACCCCACCACCTCCGAGCACCGGGAACACCGAGGCTAAACACCAGACCTTCGTGAAAAGACGCCGCCTGGCTCTGGTCGTGCCCGTTAGGAGAAATGGGACTGCGAACGGCGTTTACACAGACGCCGTGGTACATGTTCCATCTCTACTGGGCAGCCTTCTTCGCCCGATCAGTGTGACGTCCCTCACTGGACCAGACACTCACCGAACTGCCCTCCTGCTGAGGGCTCAGCGCCTTCACCATTATTTCCAAACTGCATCAATGAATCTAAAGTGCGGGGGGACATCGGCAGGTCAATGGTATTGCTGCAGGTCGTTCTGTAGGAAATGGGGAGCAGCCCGAGGGAGAGGGCCGGGTTGACAAGACACAGTGGAGGGGGGAAAAAAAACAACACACACACACAAGCCATCAAACTCTGGTCTCCAACAGAAAAAACAAAAGCTCAAGCTTTGAAAACCACACAAGGACCCTCTGAGGAGCCAACGGCCCGGGGGCTGCCACCTCTTCACAGGGCCCCTCGCCCAGTGCTCTATCCCAGCATTAGAAATGAGGCAAACTTGGGAAGGGAAGCCACTTACGGTGTCACACAGATGAACTTGGTCTTCAGGTACGGGGCAGCACCTGGGAGGGGGAGAGAAACCACATGAGCATACTGGCTGAGACCGACAGGCCCAGGATGAGGGAGCCGGCCACCTGACCAGGGCCCCCTTGAACTCACTAGTCCTGAAGAGGAGGGCCGAGAGCAACCACCACCTCTCCTCCAGGGACGCCCTGCCTTCCTGGTAAACTCCTGGAGGTCCTGGTAGCTTTGAAATTCCACTCCTCCCACTAGGCTGCTGCCCTAACCCAAGAGGCCTGCCTGCAGGCCCTCATCCCCCCCATCCCCCCAGGTGCCTGGAGGAAAAGCCACCTGATGTGAGTGCTCTTCCAGAGCAGACACTGCCTCAAATCTGCCTGTCTCTGGGCTCGATTTGCTTTAGCCTGCTTGTTTCTCCTCAACAAGTTCTCTGCAGGCAGGAACCCCGTGTGCGACCCAGCTAGGCCCAGCATCTTCGAGTCTCTGAGAGTACAGTGGGGGAGGGAGGCAGGCTGCTAACCCTGGACTGGGGTTCACCCCCATGTTAATGTCTGCACCATCTGCTCCTCCCAGCGACAGTCCACGCCTACAGTTGTAGGAGCTGGTGCGGGTAAGTTCCTTCTTGGATAAAGACATCAGCCAAGAAACGGCTCCACCTACTAGCAGGACAATTCATTCTGGAGGGAGTGACTACAGACTTGGGCCCAAGTCATGGCTTCCGTAGCTAAGAAACCCTGGACAAGGCACCTTCTCCAGGATAAAGTCAAAGGGCAGGAAGGAGGGAGCTGCCTGTGGTTTCCAAGCCTGGCCTTTGCCATTCTGCTCCCAGGGGGAAATGTGAGGGTGGGAGCATGTGGTTTGGGGATGTCAAGTGCTTCCACCCAAAAGGCAGGGAGGCTTGCGGCCCCTGGCGTAGGCTCTGGGGATTCTGCTGAGGGATGGTGGAAGTGTGCTGGGCGGAGAGTGACAGGCCGTGCTATGTCTGGGTAGGTGGAGAAATGAGGCATCAGAGGGCATGACGAGGATCTGAAACACTGAATTGTAAAGGGGTCTTTAGACTCCAGCTAGGGCGACTCTTGGCAGAGAAGCTAACTAAATTCAGGGCTGAATCCACAGGAGGTACCATGGCTGGTCCGGTGACCTACAAACTCAAGCCTTCTTAACCCAGACTTCAGGGGAGCCGACACCCAGACAGAAAACCATCCACTTCCCCATTGATAAGGGCGGCCGAGAAGGGACAGCAGGGCAAAGGCGAGCCCAGCCTCCACACCCGTGTGGGTGCTTAACGCCACCCAAGGCGCCGGGACTCAGCTAACCTGCAGGTGCCCCTCCTCTCCCCACGGGCAGCATGGGCTGCGCTTCTGGGGAGAAGTGGGAGAGCGGGGCTATGAACCCCAGGAAGAAGACCCACCGGGTCAGAGAGGCTCTTGTGGTGACTGTTCTCTCATGGTGGAGCAGACCCTACTCCGAGGGCCCATCTCAACTTGGTCTGGAGGGCTAACTGCAAGATCAGGAGTTCGAAACCACAAGCTGCCCCAAGGGAGAAAAACGAGTCTATCTAGACCCATGAGAGTTAGCATCTTGGAAACCCACAGGCAGGCTGTGCTGTCTGCACCGTCACTATGGGCTGGAATTGACTGGGTGGCATTGAGTTTGTTTTTTGTGCTTGGACCTCTAGCAGGCACTCCTTCCATTTTGCACAACAGAGTCACCGCAGACTCCCTGGAGGAGCGGAAGGTACTGTGTGAATCGCCTGGGAGGTTTTTACTCCTCCTGATGGGAAAGACCTCCCAGCCGCGGACCCAAGGCCCTCTGCAGAAGGAGCAAGGGTAGTGTGGTGGGGGCTGATAAACACATCTCCCAACTGAAGCGCAGCGTGGGCCGAGAGATAAGTTGCAGACAGGAAGTGAGAGTCAAACTTTCTGCATTGTGAACCAGACGCAGAGCCAGAGCCAAGGGGCAAAGGGAAGCCCATCACCAACCAGCTCTCAGGCCCCACTGGCCCCACCCTAAGCAAGCCCTCAGCCAGGGTTCCTCAGACGAAGTGGAGGGGGGTGGGGGGTGGTGGTGTGTGAGTGTGTGTGTGTTCCTGGTAAAGAGGCAGTTTACAAACACTCTTTAAAGCAAAATCGGGGGCGGGCAGGAGGGCTCAGCGGAGGGCAGGCTCTCGATGACTGAAAGTTAATGAAGATGCCGTCAGACCCCTCTCTCGGGATCTGGACAGAAACCCCCGTGAGTCAAAGCAACAAACACTGATGGCGGGCAGGTGTGGGGGGCGGAGGGGAGGGAGCTCTGGGGACACCCCCACAAACAACAGTGTGAACGCAGGAGCGCTTCGTTATCGTCCATACCAACTCCTGCCTTCCCCTTCAAAGGCGCTCCCCCCACCAACACCACCCCCACCTCGGTGGCTGCTCACTATTTCCTCCCGGCTCCTACAGCCCACCTGACACGGCGGCTCATACTGTTTACTGCCGAGGGAAGAGGAAGCTTGCCAGACTGAGGTTTGCGTCTCAAACCTTCCAGCATCTGCTGTGGGGGCTACAGGGCTCTGGCCCCCCTCCAGGTCTTTCTGAACGCGCCTGGGCATTAGTTACCGCCTGGCTCTGCGTGGCTTCCCTGGGTCAAGGTCTGGTATACCTCCGGAGCCCTCTCCCCCAATGGGTCCCTTCAGCCACATTCCCTAGGCTAGGATGATCGAGATGCCCAAGCTGTCACACATGCACCTGCCTCTCTCCGCAGCACGGGCCATTTCCTAGCTGCCGTGCCTACAGTGTGGAAAATCAACAACTACCTGGGTCGGCTTCCGGGTGCTCCTGGCTCTCGGGCCGACAGTACTTTCCAAACGCCTCCTCCTTAGGGATGTCAGGGTAGAGATAGACCAGCGGCGACACCAGGATGTTGGTGGCATCCATGATCTTATAGCCCATGATGATTTCGGCAAATGACATGTTGTTCAGCTGCTGCTTGGTGTACGGTTCCACGGACTGGATCTGCGTCTTCCCTGCCAGGGGCGAGGGGAGAGGGGGAGAGAGATCATGGCACCTGTGGCTGAGTGACCTTGGGGGACACATCTGGTTTATCCGTCCTCCAGGGAGAAAGACTTAAGTCATTCCACAGCCTGAGACCCTGGGACCGGGCCCAGGCCTGGCCTTGGGAGGCTGTGAGGCTGGCTCTCGGTGAGACTACCCAACTGGTTCACCGACAATAAACTTGAAGAGCTACTCACATGAGTTATAGGCAGAGGGGAGGGAAGGACGGGGACGGAGGAGAACATTTAGATAGGATAAGACTAGGTAACTCAGCCACTCAAGCCAACCCTTCAGCTGGAAGACATTGAGAGAGAAGTCTGCCACCTGAATTCCCAGAGCACCTCAAGAGCAGGTCTGATGCACTGACCACTAATGACAGGAGACCTGATGAGCGGCGCGGTGACGTTCAGACCGTGACTCGTGAAGGGAGCAAACAGCCATTAGAAAGACGGGAAAGAAAGCAAGCATCGACGGGGATGTCAGAAGAGACTCTGAAACCTGATCTTGCCGGTAGAGGAGCTCAGACAAATGGAAGAAGTGATGGTGTCCGAGGGCTGATCAGAACATCTCAAAGGGCGGTCTGACAAGCCAGAGTAAAATATAATCATGAAACGGGCCACGACCCAGTGTCGGGGAACCAAGAGGAGAGCACGTGCACCACGTGGTTCTTAAACCGAGAGGCCGCGAGAAGACACTGACGCTGGGAGTGCTCAACACTGAAGTAGGCCGGAAGCTTCAAAAGGCAATGGGAAGAATACAGTCACCATTCCAAAAAGAACTAGTCTACATTCAACCATCCCTGGAGGCAGCACCTGGTCAAAGCTGAAGGGAGGCGTACAAGCTGCACTGGAGGCGTTAGCGAGGCTCGGCCCCAGGGGTTAGGGAACACCAGTGGAAGTGTTTCACCGGCTGATGAAGCACCAGGAGACCTGGGAGATAAGCTACTCACCAGCTGGCTGCAAGAGAAACATGCCTGTACCGATTTCACAGAAAGGCGACCCAACAGAATGCACACATCATAGAACAACAGCGTCACAGTTACCACCTGCAAGTGAAACTTTGCTGAAGATCATCCAGCAGCAGTTGCAGCGGTACATTGACAGGGAGCTAACAGAAATTCAGGCTGGATTCAAGAGGACGTGGAACCAGGGAGATCATTGGTGATGTCGGGTAGATCTCGGCTGAAAAGTAGAAAAGGCCAGAAAGATGTTTACGTGTGTGTGTTTTAACGATGCCACTTAGGTCCATGTTTTTACTTAATTTTACTGTGTCTTTGTGGACAGCGAAGAGTCATTCAACTGTGTGGGTCGTAACAAACTATGGATAGCTGAAAGGGCAGGTATTACAGAACACTTCGCTGTGCTCACGTGGAACCTATACACGATCCAGAGGCAGATATGTGAGCAGAACAAGGGAATACGGCATGATCTGAAATCAGGGAAGATTCCAGATCCCCACACCTAGCATAAGTTTAGGCTGAGCAAATAATCCAAGAAGTTGGAGATGCTGAGGGCACAACCCTGCTTGCCCACAGTGAGAAGGGCTTGAAGCACGTGCTGATGAAGGTCAAGGACTGCAGCCTTCAGTGTGGACGACAGGCCCAAATCCTCACAGCTGGGCCCATAGTCACCACGATGACGGAGGAAGGAGAGACCGGAGCTGTCAAGGATTTCATCGTGCTTGGATTCACAACCGAGGCAGCACTCTGGATCTAGCGATGCTTTGCACTGAGCCAGTCTGCTGCCCAAGACCGCTCTGAGGTGTTGAAAAGCAAGGGTGTTACTCTGAGGAAGAAGGTGAGCCTGCTCCAAGCCACGATACTCTCAGTGGCCTCAGATGCATGTGAAAGTCGGATACGCAATAAGGAAGGCAGAGGAGCAACCAGTGCACTTGAATTGTGGGGGTGGGTAGGAATGCTGGGAGGACCGTGGTCTGCTAGAGAGCTAACAAGCCTGTCTTGGCAGAAGTATGACCGGAAAGTCCTTCAGGCGCAAGGACGGCGAGACTTGGCCTCATGGACTTTGAGAGTCCGTGCTTGGGGAAGGACTTCACGCTTGATAAAGCCCTTGGGGCAGTGAAACAGAGGAAGCCCCTGGACACGACGGACTGACACAGTGGCTGCTAGAATGGGCTTGACCGTAAGAACAAGCGTGAGCAGGACACAGGGCCATGTAGTGTTTTGTCTGTTGCACACAGGGGCGCTATGAGTTGGAGCCGACCTGATGGCACCCAATAAAACAGGGTCAACGACATACTCAGCCCCTAGCCGGAGACCTGGGGGTGCACAGGCTGGCTCCCGGTCCACGGCACTAAGGAAAAAACTACTTGCATGAGCTATGGTAAGGGGTAGTGGAGCAAAGAAGGAGCAAGGCCAACACTTCAACAGAAAATGCCTCCGGCACCGGAGCAAGCAAGACAAAACGGCAAACGAACCTTCACCTGGAAGACACTGAGAGAAAAGACCAAGTGCTTGGCCAACCGGAGGCAGGAGAGGCCCAGGCCGACTGCGGCCGGCCACCAGGGGGCAGTGAGTGCTCAAAACTAGCAGCCGCCCTGGAGGTGGCTCCCGGGCCACCAGGTGGAGGGACAGGCCCCAGCTTACCACTGATGTCCTTCTCCACCCAAGTGAAGGTGATCCCCCCTTCTTTGCTGCTTTCGCTGAATCTGAGCAGGAAGGTGCCTGGGGGCTTGGTGCTCAGGATGGCCCGCTCCCGCTCCTTGCTGATGAAGCCCATTATGTACCTGGAACCACAGAGGAGCAGCACCTTCAGGCTGCGCTGGCCCTGTCCCGCCAGGAGCAGAGGACGTGGAGACACAGAAAGCCCTCGACCAGACAGAACAGTCAACCTACCCTTCGTTCCAAAGGGCCAGGATGTACTTCTTCACCAGGTCAATTATGTTGTCCAGCCAGACCCAGAAGGAGAAGCCCTTGCCGGCCATATTTTCCTGGGGGAAAAATATGGAAAAGCCAAGTCGGCCACAATGGCTCCCCCCACTCCCCAATTCTCCAGCAGTGCCAGCTCAGGATCACCTCCCCAGGGGGTCCCATTGACCACTGAAAAAGGAGCTCCTTCAGGACCAGCGTCCCCCCACTCACACCTCCTCCTTCAACCTAGGAGGTGAGCACTCCTCCCTCCCTGTCCCAAGAGAGACTTAACAAGATCCCTTACTTTGCAAAACTTAGCCCATGTGATCTGACAGCCTGAGTAGTTGACACCAGGTCCTACAAAAGAAAACAAGAGGAAAAACCATGATTTTCAGCTTTGCGTCAAGATCATCTGAGGACAAGCACGTACATCCTGTCCCCTCTGGACCACCAAACCACTGGTCTTCGCACCATCCCCAGGGCCCCTGGAGTTGTCATTTGGCCCAGCAGACATAGCCAATGAGACATCAAGTCCCCCTGCTCTCCCCAGCCTGGGGCAGTAGTCTGGGGAGCAGTGGCCCAGAGAAGCAGCTGGGGGCTGCTGATGGAGTGACCTCTGGGGGCAATATAGGACACACCCACTTACAGTCCGGCTAGCACCTACAGTACTAATACGTCACCACCACCCCACAGGAAAAACTTGAAAACCACCTTAACCATGATCTACTCAAGACTCCGGTGAGTGTGCCACACCTTCAGCTTTGCCTGTGGCACTGACAGTCTGCCAGGGGAGGGCGAGCAAGTGCCGGAGCCAGAAGGAACCTGCCTCTCCTCTGACGAGCATGTGTGCTCCCCAGCTCAAAGCTGGTGCTCAGTAAATGCCGTCTACCCGCGCATATAAGCCGCGTTTTCCAGCACATGTTTAATGCTGTTTTGTGGTAAAACTAGGTGCCTCAGCCGGTATTCGGGTCGGCTGATACTTGAGTCTACAGGTACTTCCTGACCGCCCAGGCCCCCGCCTGGCTCCTTCTCAGGGACGGGTAGAATGCTGACCCAAGAGCTTCTCGGCCAGCGTGGTCAGCTGCTCGATGCTCAGCCCCCGCTTGGTGGTGGAGGAGAACTGCCAGCTCAGCACCTCGGCCACTTGATCCCAGGTCCCGATGGGGGGCTTGGTGAAGAAGTTCACGTTCTAGGCACAAAGAGAAGCCCGCTCGTTCATTCGGAGGAGAGGAGGGTGCTAGAAACAGCCCAGAGTCAGGTTGAGGGCCACCTCGAGGGAGGTGTGGGAGGTCACAGGGCCATCCAGTTTTCAAGGGGATGGGCACAAACCTTGGGGTTGTTGGTCAGCATGTTGTACCACAGGATGGAAGCCCAGGCATTTGGCATCTGGCAAATATTGGAGATGACCACGACGGGCAAGGAGTGGGTCTGCGGGGCAAGTGGAGAGTGAGATGGCGAGGCAGGGCGGTCGGTCCTCACCCTATTCAACCTCTCCTTGTTCTATCTCAAGAGGGGATGATCAGGACATGACAGAAAGCAGGGACTGCTAACTCCAGGAGTCTGGGTGTGACTCAGGGGCCGCTGAAAGGATGACCCTCAGGGTGTCCTCATTAGGAACCTCCGGAACCTGGGTTGATGTCCCAGCACAATCACCAACTTGCAAACTGACTCACTCAAAGCTTGGCCCACTCGGCACGGACACAGCCAAGAGCACATTCTCTGAGCAGTAAACTCTATCTCCCCAGGAAACAGAAAAGGCCTAGAAATCAGAGTGTGAGTCCTGCTTTTTGTCAGGTCTCTCTTACTTTACAGGTCAAGAAAGTTGGGGAGAGAGATTTAAATGTCATGCTTCTCGGCAGAGTTGAGTCAAAACATGGGTGATTACACACACACACACACACACACACACACACACACACACACACAATTTTGCTGAAACTTCATCAAGTGCCCTTCACCAAATTCTCAATACAGATTTCTGGTTAACGTTGAGTGGGTAGGTTGTGGACCTTCTACCAACCAGGGAGGTTTTCTTCTCTGATGGGCCACCGGGGGCATTTGGGGGAAAGGGCCAAAGAACACAACGCTCTGTCTTCACTCGTCACACGTCCCCCAGCCGCCCCCTCCCAGGACTCTGCCCGGGGCTCACCTCCAGGTCGATCTTGAGCCCTTGGTGATACACCTCAGTCTCAAACGTGATGAGATGCAGCTCTTCGGTGACAATCAGGGAGGCCTGGGAGAGGGGAGGGCAAGGGCTCAGGAGAGAACAGCCTTGGGGACTCACAGCAGCAGGGCCAGGCAAGTGCCGGGTCACCGCCTTAGTGCACCCCCTTGGAGGGGCCCCTCCACTGACATGGCAGCTCTGGGCAACAAGTGCCCCAGTGCTATGCTCCCCAACCCGGCTGGACTCCGTGTCTCCTTCAACAGGTTCCTCCCACAGCAACAAGCCAACGGGCACTCAAGAGAAAGGCCGTGCCCACCCACATTCTGGGTGGTCCCTTCCTAGCTCTTCCAGGAAGTCCCGGCACACTTGTATGTCCGCACTGCATAAGCACCATGTAGTTCAGGAGCTCCAGGAACCAGATCTGTATGGAATCAGACTCTGCCCACTTCCATGACTTATGTTTCACTATGAAATGCACCCCAGGGGCTGTGGACGCCCATCACTCAGTCATTTCCACAGCCGGAAAGGTTTCCAACACACGACTAGACCACAAGTCATCTTTCAGTGCTGGTGACGGAGATGGGCAGCTCATCACAAGGTCAGAGTGCAACTCCACCCACCGCTCCCCAGGAGGACGAGGAGGGTGTCTACTAGTGGACATTCCCAGCCTGGGAAGCGCAGATGGCATTTCTCCCCTGGCCCGATAGGGGCGCTCTGCGGGGGAGCGACACTCCACTGCGTTGGCTTTGTGGGTGCTCGTGTTCGGTGGGTGCTCATCTGCTTGGTTGTCAAGCTCACAGCCAGGCTGCCACGGGCACTCGGCACACGTCCCCTGGGGCACGTGGGCACAGATTTCTTCTTCTGGCCAAGTCCTGTGCGCAGCATGGCCGGGTTGTAGGGAATGTTCACGTCTGTGTCTTTGCACACTGTCTTAATTGTACTTTATTGTGCTTACAGCTCTCATGGCAATCCATGCACACATCCATTGTGTCGGGCACATCTGTACAGATGTGGCCACTATCCTTTCCCAAGCATTTTCTTTCTACTCGAGCCCTTGCTGTCAGCTCCTCTTTCTCCGCCCCCCCCCCCCGCGGAATGTCCATTTTTTAAAAAGCCAAGCTCTCCAGTGGCTGTGACGTAAACGTCCAACAGGACTCCAGCCATCTGACTTCAAACAGGAGCTCCCTACTAACTCTCAGGGATTAATCGGAATTCCTTTTCAAGGCGCTCCCTTCCGGACTTGAAAAGTACTCAGCAGTTTCAAACCCAAGAGAGAGCGCGAGTGCGCGCGAGAGCCCGATGCAGGCCCCAGCACGCTGCATGCATGCTCCCTCGCACCTGCTTCTTCAGCGTGGCCACGCTGACTGAGTCAAGGCACACGGGGTGGGGTCTTGACATCCTACCCCACGTGCTGGGCATCCTGCTATGTCTAAACAGACACGCCACGCACACATTATTTTTGAGTATTGATGCGAATAAACTACCTCCCTCTTTGATTGCTGCCACGTTGTACAGGGTGATAGTCCAACTGCACCCGTCTGAAAAAGGTCCAAGGGCAGTGTTTTCCCAGAGGGGATCGGGCATGGAACACCCCGGGGGGGGTGTAGGGGGGCGGCCTGCGAAGGCAGATTCCGGCTTAGTCCTGGCGGTGGGCCTGCAGCACACCAGTGTTGAACTGCCAGGAGGCGCGGTGTGATTTTGGTTTTCTCCTGAAGAGGGAGCTGTTGGCCCGCTGAGCGTGGGGCCCTGTGCGCTCCAGAGCCAGGGGGTTGCACAACCACCGGGAAAAGAACAGGGCGTCACAAAGGAGGTTTTGCTCACAGACGCCTAAGTGAATGGCTTTTTCCCTGATGCGGGATCAGTGGGGGACACAGAGCCAGGAAAGGCTTGGTTGGTATGTTTCTTTTACAGTTTAACGCGGATCCGTGGCCTTTCTACGCTGTCGGTGGGGAAACCCGGCCACCCAAACGAGCCTGAGTGGCGCCCTCTGCTGGCAGGGGCTGGGAGGGGGACTTGGAAAGCCCCAGGCAAGAGGCTGTCTGGCAGGTGTGGCTGCTCCCCACCCAGGGACTCCCCGACTCTCCAGAGAGATGAGCTCACTGCCCAGAACCAGAACCGCCGCGTGGCATACGTGACCTCTGAGCATGGCACCTGGCCCAGGGTCACTTTCCTGAGACACTACAGCTGCAGCTGGGGTGGATGTCCCTGGTTCGGGGCAATAAGGAGGATCACCCTTTTCTGCTCAACCAACTTACATCACAGTTTGCTCGGCCCCCATTGCCGCATCGTTGCTCCCGCAGGGTCTGCAAGACAAGCAATGGTGCATGGGTCAACAGGCTCCCCCCACCCCCTACCCCTCTCCCCCCAGACCCTCAGGACCCACCCGGGGGAAGGGCATCGGGGCCACTTCATACCAAGTGCTTGAATTCTGCAGAGAGGCTGCCGTTGTTGGACTCTTCCATGTTCATCACCTTTGTGTTTGTGCCCAGAATGTTAAACTTCCGAGAGCTGCATCACAGGAGGAGAAGCAGGGTGCAGGTGACTGCGTGGCCGGAGGATACAATGGGATTCAACAGAACAAAACAAAGTCTGGAGGCGGGACTCACCCTCTGAGAGCTGCGACGTCCCCAGAGTCTCTGTGAAGAACACAAACAGTCTCTCACAAAACGGGCCCAGGCCTGGTCGAGAACATTGCCTACTGCGACTCAGCTCTGGGGATTCCTTGAAATGATTGGGGCGCACCCTGTAGGTTACCGACCCACAGCTGCTTCCCCCCTTTCTACAGGTGTGATTCTGCGCAGTGTCCCCAGCTCCCAGGAAGTCTGATCATTCCAACCCTATCACCAGGAGAGAGGACACGACCTGCAATTTCTCCATCAGACAGAAGAGAGGGAATGACATTCATGTGGCCTTGACCGCTATGACCCATCACGGTTCAGCACAGAAGGGGCAGAAGGCAGCGACTACTGCTGCTAGCAAAGGGAGAAGATGCTGGGCCCTCCGCGACATCAAGGAGTTACTGGTCTCACCTTGGAGAACTGCCCTTGACTGCGTTTCCAGTTACACTGGTTGTAAAATCCCTTATGATTTAAGCCACACTGGGTTTTCTGTAAAGTCCGTTCCCTACAACTCGGGACACTCCCACTTGATAAAGCTGGAAACCGTTTGTGAAGCTTGTCCCCTACTTTCTGAATACATTCTTTACAGGCACTTCTGAGTGTTCTTGCTAAGGAGTACCACATTGGGTGCCCTGGTGGCGTCGTGGCTGAGAGCTCAGCTGCTGACCACAAGATCGGTGGTTCAAAACCACCGCGGGAGATGAGGTAGTCTGCTCCCAGACAGTCTTGGAAACTCTAGAAGGGGAAGACTAAAGGTTGGAATCTGCTCAGGGGCAGTGGGCGTGGTTTGGTTCTTATCCTACATCTGCTTGTACTTCTCCATGACAATTCTCTGTGTGTGTTTTCTTTGCGACTCTCAGCCAAAGTCTATTTCTAAATTCATCACTCTTCTCACTTAGATGTGATTTAAAGACACTGTTGTTATAATTCACTTACACTGGGCTCTTTATAAGCTCCTTCGAACCACTTTCTTTAGGTTCGTTGAGTTTTTTTAGCTGAATCTTTTTTTTCCTGCTCCCTAGTAATCATTTAAGATGATGACTTTCCCCTACGTGGAGGTCTGGCCACTTCCTATATACAAGCTGACAGGCAGTTTTATCCAGTCATTATTTTTGAACTCTTTTACCGCTTCATTGTATCGGTTGAAGTTGCCTTTCTTTCCTTCCTATTTTCAAGTATTTGGGTTCTCTTCTTGTGAGCAAATTATGGTTCACACGAGAGGAATAACACAAGGGCCTGATTAAAAACTAAGTTGCTAGGAAACACAATGAATCCCCAACATCAGGAAGCTGTCACCCAAACAGATGAAGAACATCCGACAGCAGAGAGTTTACAAATCTATCAAAAGAGCGGGCGATCCAGGCACTTCCCCCATTTATCTTTCAACGAAAGAGGTAGCTTTTTCCTTAAGATCTTAAATAGCATATGTGCTGAACATTAACGGGTAGATAAAACAGATTAAAGACAGAATAATAATCCTTATACAGATTAAAGACAGAATAATAATCCTTATAATCTGACTTGTATGTATGCATGCTATATGTCAATAAAAGGTTTTTTAAAAAAAGGCTTCAGTCCCAGTTCATTTGAACTCCTAGTTCAGTGGTTCTCAACCTTGCTAGCTAATGCCGTGACCCTTTAATACAGTTCCTCATGTTGTGGGGACCCCCCAACCAACCATAACATTATTTTTGTTGGTACTTCATCACTGCAATTTTGCTACTGTTAAGAATCAAGCGACCCCTGTAAAAGGGTTGTTCAACCCCCAAAGGGGTCGCGACCCACAGGTTGAGAACTGCTGTCCTAGAGTCTCATGTAAGTACAGTGGTTAAGATTGGTTTTTAAACTAGTATGAGATATTTTCTTTTTTGAAGATGCTGTGGCAGTTACATAATCTCCTGTCAACTTGAGTGTGGGGGTGGAGTTTAGCCTGTCAACCAGGTCACAGCGAGTGAGGCCTCTGTGTGGGCATGGCCTTCTCCTGAGGATTCTGGGAACTCCTCTCTTCCTCCCTGGAGGCAAGACACTCTCTGCTACACATTCCTGTTGACTAGCCACATGGAGCTAGGCTGTTGGCAGCCAGAGCCCTAGAGCTGGAGGAGCCACATGGAGACCTGCAGCAGTGCTGAGACGCTTCCACCACCACTGGATCCACAAGACTTTCTACCCACTGGCCTGTGATCTTCCTGCATTCGGCATCATAGTTTGCACTGCCTGAGTCTGAGGAGGAATTTATATACTAATATCGGCCACATGGGCTAACGACTTAAGGGCTTGATCTGGACAAGGCTGGGCTGTTTCCTCAATATACAATTGCTCTTTGATATAAAGCTCTTTCTTACACACAGGAGTGTCACTGGATTTGGTTCTCTAGTTAACCCGACTAACACAATGCAATTATAGTTACTGATCTAACAATAATTTCTTATTTTTCACTATCATGTTTTTAAAATCTTGCCCTTAAATGAATACGTGTATATCATAAAAACAACTGAAAAGACTATAAAACAAAAGCACCCACACTGTCCTCATATGCTCATTCCCAGAGATAGCCTAAGCTATGTCATAATGCCACAGGGGCTTTAAAAAGGTTGTACAGACTAGCTTCTTTTCTACAACTGTCTGCACATTAATCAATAGATCATGCAGAGTTAAAGCGTTTTTTCAACTTGCATACTTCCCATGAAGTCTTTCCCAGGCATGATTTTAAGTGGCAACATGATTTCATCAAATGGCTGTAGCACAGCCTATCTGATTCCTTTCACATTATCGTTTTTTGGTAATATAAACAATACTATGTAAATGTCCTTAAACATATGCCGGCAAAACTGCTAGCTCCTTGCCTGAGATAAGTGACAAACAGCAATGTTGGGTAAAAGAAGAAAGGGCTAAACTGTGCCTGGGTCTATGGCTCTTAATTATAATAAATAATGATTACTAAAATTAGAGTTGTAGAGTTATGAAAAAACAATTAGCTAATTGAACATCACCACTGAAAACACTGTAAAGCCCTCAACGACGAATAATCACCGAGGTGCACACAGGTCCAGGAGCCTGCTGCTAGCAGTTTTAACTAGGTCACTGACACTCAGTGGAAAAGATGACCAAAGGCCGACATGAGCGCCCACCAGGGGCCACTAGGAGATACTTGAGGCTCTTACCCAACCGCTAGTACCATGCGTTGGGAAGAGCAACGGCTCCTAAAGCTCCCCCCTAGCAAACTCCACCTGTCAGAGGCGGCAGAATGCATGCAGATCCTAAGGGCCCAGATGCAAAATGCTAACTCTGCCGGCCTTGTAGCTGGCAAGGGTGAAGGGAGCAGACACCCATCTTTCCCACACACCCAAGGTTTCTCTCATCTAAATAAAGGAGAGAAGAGCAGGAGGTCACAAGGGCTATCTCAACCAGAATCAATGGGCAGCAGCAGCTGTGGTTGGGTTCAGGCACGTCAATGAAAACGGCCCACCAGGCTTCTGAAAGGCTTTGTTCAGAAAATGATCTCTGGAGGGAGATAAAGTCTCTACACTCAAGGATCTCGGTCAAAGTTCACATCTTTCTGCCCTTGATGGAGAGGGGCGGGGCAAGGGAGAGAGCCGATTAGGAGGTACTTACTTATCAATGCACACTTTAATTTTAAGCTGATAATTTAATTCTGGGAATTTGACCAACAACCTGTTATAGAAGGAGAAAAAAGTTTCTGGGTAAAGAAAAACAAACCCACACACATGCAGTTAAAATGATAACTTATAACTGAAAAAACCTAAAATGTCTAACTTCCCGTCTAAGAGGTGAATCGATCAAAATCTCAAATTCTCCCTGCAGCCAGTGCCCTCTTGATCTCAAACAGAGCACCCCACCCCACCCCCACCCCCTAGCCTAAAAGGGGGAGAACTTGGACAATAAATGGAAGTTCATGGGCAAAGCTATGGGACTAGCTGCTCTGCTGTTGACGCTCTCAACGCGAGACCTCTCTCACCTTCTCTTCCAACCAGGCTCCCTGAGCACACAGAGACCTCCGTTATCTTACACCTCTGACAGGGAAGGGCGGCAGTGTGCAGGTCAAGAACCACAGAAATATGCCCAGGGAACCTCAAAGAGTGGCCCTCTCTTTAGCTTTGGACACCAGAATGCACTCCTGTTAGATCAACAGATGCCGTGCCCACGGTGTAACTGCCCGTGATGCCTAAAGAACGCAGCCCTAGCCCCAACCCACCTCGGCCCCCGTCCTAAGACTGCTCCTACAGAACTAAACTCTACGACGGCAGTGCGGGCACCCACCTGACTTTCGTGGTGAACTGGACCCCAGTCTTGATGACCAGGGGCCGGTCGGGGTGCATGGGCATGCAGGGCTGCCTCTCCACCACGAAGGCACTGAAAGGAAACCAGAAGGCCAGCCGCTCACACTGCTGCGGAGGACACCGCGGTGGCCGTCCCGCTGGCCGAGTGGATCGGGAGAGGGGTAGGGATTCTGAAGTTACCTCTTCATTAAGTTTCTAAACAGCTCTACAATTCTCTCCTCCAGCATTGGCCGGTGCTGCACAATGGGGTCCCCTTTGTAGGACACTTTTTGCTGCAACTCCTCCAGTTTCTTAATTTGCTGGCGGGTCTGAAGTTGCGATTCTGCTAATGAGGTTATCCTGTCAATGAAATGCAGAAGGATCACCAGTTACCCACATGCACCAGGTGAGCTAGGTGTAGAAGAGAGTCCCTCAGGTAGGTTCTCTCAATGGTCCGTTAACAGCAAGAAAGGAGAATTTACAAGGATTTTCTTTAATAGGTCCTTCCTAAAATTTGCAAACTTCTAAGAAGGTCCAGCAGCCCTGGCGGTACAGTGGTTCCATGTTCGGCTGCGTTCTGCAAGGTTGACGGTTTGAGACCACCAGGCGCTCTGAGGCCGGAGAAGGACAGAGCTTTTTACTCCCTTAAAAGATACAGTCCCAGAGATAAAGAAGTAAGGAAGTTAAGGGTGGATACAAAAGAGTAACCACAGTCATCAACCATTTAATCCAAACTGATCCCCAAATTAAAAAAAATAAGAGTAAAGACATGGCGAGACCAATGTTTTGAAAGAATCAAGTATGAAAGTACAGAAGATGTCAAAAATGATGAAAGGAACGGAGATATTACAGAGTAAAAATCAATTAAAGTACTGTACATACTCAAGTATAAACCGAGGCACCTAATTTTACCACAAAAAAACTGGGAGGCTTTTCCAGCATTAAAAAATGCACTGAAACTGGGGCTACAGCTCGGGGAGAGGGGCGCGTCAGATCAGAGCACACGGGAGAAACGAAAAGGGGTGGAGAGGGAGGAGAGCACATCCTGGCCCACCAAGCCCTGAGGATGATACTTTCAACGATATTCCTCCTGCTCGGAGCAGACAACGCACAGACAGGACCATAGGGTCAGCCCCACCGTGACACATGGCGTCCCTCACTAAACCATAACGTTGTGGGGACAACACTGGAGACACAGTGTGGGAACAGTGCACACTGGGGTGAAACACTAAGGGCATGCAGCAGAGCAGCAGGGGGACAGAGTGAGGAAATCCCTGGGGAGTACCAACAACAGACTTTGGAGGCAGAGGGTGGCGTCCCATCAGACTCGACTGGAAAACACTTGTAAAGGCCAACAAACAGACCTTGAACTGTTTACAGGCTTTTCCATTTTTGTCAGTGGCTTTCTTTATGTTCTTGTTTTGTTTTTAGTTGTTACTGTTTTGCTGGTTTTGACTTCCTTTATTATTTTATTTGGCTTTGCCTGGTTTTTGCACTTATTAGTGTATCTGCACGTCTATCTAGATAAGCTAGCGGGATAAATAATTTGGAGATGAAACCAACGGGACCAATGGTTCTTTGGGGATATAGGAGAAGGGGAGGTGGGAGTAAGGAAGAGTGCAGAAACCAACCCAGGGACAAGGGACCAACAAGTAAACTAAAATCAATGGAAAGAAGGCCATAGGATGCCTAGTGGGGCTTAATCAAGGGCAATGTAGCAGCGAGAAATTACTAAACCTGAATGAAGGCCAAACATGATGGTGGGACAAGAAGAAAGTAAAAGGAAATGGAGGAAAGAACTAGGAGGCAAAGGACATTTATAGAGGTCTAAATACAGGTATATATATATGTATGTATATATACGTGTATGTATGTATGTATGTATATATATATATAGAAGGGAATAGGATTATGTACTCATTTCTATATGTTAAGAATTAAGGTTGCAATGTTTTTTTTTTAAAAAGAAGTGAAGGTAAAAAAAAACACAAGGAAAAAAAAAGAATTAAGCTTGCAGATAGACATTGGGCCTCGACTCAAGTACTCTCTCAACACAAGAGCACTTTGTTCTAACAATCCAGCATTCTGTGATGCTCACCTTCCCTACATGATCGGCTAAAGACAAAATGGGTGCATAAGCAAATGTGGTGAAGAAAGCTGATGGTGCCTGGCTATCAAAAGATATAGCATCTGGGGTCTTAAAAGCTTGAAGGTAAACAAGTGGTCAACTAGCTCAGAAGCAACAATGTCCACATGGAAGAAGCACACCAGCCTGTGCGATCATGAGGTGTCAAAGGAATCAGGTATCAGGCATCAGCAGAACAAAAAATCCTATCATTGTGGATGAAGTGGGTAGTGCGGACCCAAAGCCCATTTGTCGGCCACTGGACATCCCTTTACAGAAGGGTCTCGGGGAGGAGACGAGCCAGTCAGGGTGCGGTGTAGCAACGATGAAACATAAAACTTCCCTCTAGTTCCTAAATGCTTCCTCTAGTTCCTAAATGCTTCCTCCTACCCCCCCACTATCATGATCCCAATTCTACCTTACAAATATCGCTATACCAGAGGATGTACACTGGAACACAGGGAATCCAGGGTGGATGATACCTTCAGGACCAGTAGTGTGAGTGACAAACTGGGAGGGTGGAGGGAGGGTGGATTGGAAAGGGGGAACCGATTACAAGGATCTACACATAACCTCCTCCCTGGGGGATGGACAACAGAAAAGTGGGTGAAGGGAGATGTCGGACAGGTCGAGATATGATAAAAATAATAATTTATAAACTATCAAGGTTCATGAGGGAGGGGGAGTGGGGTGGGAGGGGGAAAAAAGAGGACCTGATGCCAGGGGCTTAAGTGGAGAGCAAGTGTTTTGAGAATGATGAGGGCAATAAATGTAAAAATGTGCTTTACACAATTGATGCATGTATGGATTGTGGTAAGAGTTGTATAAGCCCCTAATAAAACAATTTTAAAAAAGATATAGCATCTGGGGTCTTAAAGGCTTGAAGATAAACAAGTGACCATCTAGCTCAGAAGCAACAAAGCCCTCATGGAAGAAGCACACCAGCCTGTGCGATCATGATGTTATCAATGGGATCAGGTATCAGGCATCTAAGGCCCATAACAAAATCATACTCAGTGTGAAGCGGAGACCCAATGGCCATCTGTAGAGAATTGGACATCCCCTCACAGAGGGGTCACAGGGAAGAGATGAGGCAGTCGGGGTGCAGCATAGCACCGATGGAACACACAACTCTCCTACCACTTGTCCATGTACCAAACTGTGAGACCTGGGTGGATGCAGAACAGACAACTAGAGAGACTCAAGCTGGAGCCAGCTGTGTCCCTTGCTACCAGTCCCAAGTTGGGCAGGTCCCTTCACCATCACGTGCCTTCGTGTCCCCTGCATAGAGAGGAGACCCTGAACTGCGTGACCCCAGGAGCCCTTTCAATGTCAACCTTCAGTCGGAACGAAATGTTTGAAAATATTGATGATACACAAATAGCAAAGGGACAGGAAACAAAAGCTTAGGTCTGCTCCTAAGAAGTGAGAGTGTGTGTGTCCCTCTTTGAGAGCCTGTTGCGAGTGCGATAAAGACTCACGACCTCAAGGAGGGGTGGTGGCAGGGCAGGGGGAAGACGGAAACTCCCCTGCCCCTCTCCTGGCATGTCTCTGGGTTCCCGTCAGGCCACGTTTGCTCTACTTTCCGTGGGTGCAATCGGTGTGTCAAGGCAATGAAAACGGGGATTGATGACAGATGATATCAAAAGCAGACTACAGAAGAGCACATAAAGAATCGTTGTGTACGACCAACCCCCATGAGACTTGGTCCCTTGGTTTGGGGGTTCAGTGCCACGGTTTCCCAGCTATCCAAGTTAGTTGGCCTACTAATGTGCTTCACGTCTCTGTTCTACCTCCCACTTTGTAACAAATTCCTGGGGTTTCAGTTTACTTCAGGTGGCTGTCGAAGCACAATTGATTGATTTGCACAGAGCCACAGAGCAAGTGGAGAGTCAGGAATGGGAGGCGGACAAGCAGTGGGAGGCTAACAGGCTCCATGAACAATGCCTCTTTCATCATGCGGTCAGAACTGGATGGTACCGTATGATCCCCTCTCCATCACTGAACACTTTGATCTAAGATGCTACAGCACAGTTCTGATGAAAGCGGGGTGGGGGGGTAAGCAAACCGGAATTTCAAATTCTGAAGAACTTCAGACTATCTGCAGGCTAGACAGACCCTGAAACCATCCCTCAGATCTGACTCTGAGCTACCCCACAGGGCAGGTTAGAACTGGCCCTTGGGGTTTCTGAAGCTGAGAGCAGGGAGCCTCTTTGTTTCTCCTATGGAGTAGCTGGTGGGTTTGAACTGCTGACCTTTCAGTTAGCAGCCTAACTCAAAAACCACTATGTATCATCTTTAACTCTTTTTTTTCAATCTTTCAATCTCAAACCAAAATTATCCCTGAAGTCTTCTGAAAACCAAACCAGACTTTAGCTTAAATCATAAAGAACGTCAGGTTCCTTTAAGAACTACCTCTATGGGCTCAAATATACGAGGGCCTGCAAGATCAGGTAGGACCCCTAGGGGCGCGGGTGGGTTTCTGGGTAACGGAGGACAGAAACCTCCATTGGGGAGGCTGAGAACAGCTGTACAACTGGAGGACATAATCTGTGTCACTGAGCTGTGCATGTAGAAGCGGCTTAACTGGTGCGGCTTTGCTGCGTGTCTACTGTGACAGATGTCTAGGACGATGTGCTCGCAATCTCAACCGCAGGTGCTTCAGAATGACTGGATTTCAAAAGGTCTTTCCTCTCTTCACTACTTTTCCGTATAAGCTTTTCTCCACAGTGCATCACTTGAGATTAATGAAAGTAAAATGGAAAACTAGTCTGTGCATCACACAGGCCCCACCTGTGAGGGGTCTGCTGTTAGGACCCTATTTGAGCTCAACTTTTAAGAGGAGGCAGGCCCACCACCTTCTTCTTCCCTTACCAGTTTTCTAGACGATCGAGGCAGATGTTGGGGGGCCCTCCAATGCACGCAATCTGTTGCCTCCGCTTCCAGTCGGCCAGCTCTTCATCCGTGAGTGTCTTCTGCACGTATTCCATCGCTGACAAAAGCCCGGCCAAATCGCTCACAATACTCTGGTTGGAAACCAAAACCAGTCAGGAACCATTTCCTCAGACTGTCTCTAACCCACATTCTCCCGTCACGCACGTCTAAAGAAGTAACTGAGCAGCAACCAGGCAAGTGCTGCCGGGAGAGGTCTGCCCGGGGGGCCCCGGGGAGGCTGGCCAGTGTGCTTACTCTCCGCATCTGGTCCAGCGCTGAGAGCATCTGTTCTAGCTGCTGCATCTTCTGCCTGGTCACTGACTGGTTGTTTCCATTCAGGTCTTGCATGTCTGTGGAGGAAGTGAAAGCGCCCTTCGGAATCCTTCTCTCCCCCTCGTCAGGAGATCTCCTGCCCCTCCGCAGAGGGAACACACCCAGTCCCGACAGACAAGCCTTTCAACATAAGTACACAATCTCACTGTCTACCCAACATGGTAAGGCCTCTGATAGTCACTTGCCTCCTTGACTCTTGAGGGTTTTGTAGTTGAAGTCGAAGTCATCCTGGAGATTCTCCACCACTTTCATCTTCTGTTCGAGATCCTGTTGAAAACAAAATGGGACCAAGGGCTCAAGCCGAAAGCAAAGGTTCTGAGAATGATGAGGGCAACGAATGTACAAATGTCCTGGACACAATGCATGCATGGATGGATGGTGAAAAGCGCTGCACGAGCCCCCAGGAAAATGATTTAAAAAGGAAAAAAAAGTTTGGAAAATGATGATGGCAACGTATGTGCTTGATACAACTGATGTACGGATTGTTATAAGAGCTATAAGAGGCCCCAATAAAATGATTTTTCAAAACCAAAATGGAGGTAAAAAAAACAACAACCACACCTGTCCCTGTGGAGAGGGGGAGAGAAAGTCTCTGAGGACAATGAACTGAAGTCAAACCTTCAGAAAAGACACACGAGGGAAGGAGACAGACAAAGATACACACACACACACACTCACGCACACACACGCTTCCCGCCCCGTCTGGCTGTACCTGCACTCTCTTCCGAACATCCTGCAAGTGCTGCTCCAGCATCTGCTGCTTCTCTGTCACCACAGCAGCGGTGGGGTGGTTGGCCTGGCCTCCTTGCTGCCGAAAAAGGAGTCAGCAGACATGTGACTACAGAAATGCTGGGAAGAGAAACGGCTGGCGAGTCTTTACCCTGCCCCACCGGCCCTAACCAACTGGCCTGAGTGGCTGGCCCCATTAGGAAGGGAAGGCATTGTAGCTACCAGTAAAGGGCTGCCTGAATTGTATGAGCCCCAATAAAATGATTTTTTTAAAAAGGGCTGCCTGAGCTCTCCAGGTGAACCCAGGGAGCGCCTGCGTGTTAGGACGAGGAGCCAACTCTGCGCAGATCGTGAGCAGAGAGCACATGCTGAGCTAAGCCCCAGTCCTTGGCTTCCGACGCTGCTTCAGATACCAGAACAACGTGTGACGGAGGTGCCGGGAGCTTACTGAAACACTTTGGGATAGTAAAGATCCCTGGCTGGACTGTGGAGCAGGGGGTGAGCTGCGAACTGCAAGGTCAGTGGTTCAAACCCACCAGTGCTCTGAGGGAGAACCGGAGGCTGGCTGTAAAGATGTACAGCCTGGGAAACCCTCTAGTGCAGTGGGTCTCAACCTCCCTAATGTCGTGACCCTTCAATGCAGCTCCTCATGTGGTGGTGACCCCAACCATCACATTATTGTCGTTGCTACTTCATCACTGTCATGTTGCTGCTGTTATGAATCGGCGGACCCCTGTGACAGGGTCGTTTGACCCCCAGCTTGAGAACCACTGCTCTAGAGGGTCCCTTTGAGTTGACTTTGATGGCAGTGGGTGAGGTCAGCTTGGGTTTTAGTGAGATCATAAAACCATCTTGCCCAGGGATGGAATTCCGTATCGAAAGATATCATCTCTGGGTCAGGGGGCACCGTGCAACCATCAAATAGCATGTGAAAACTAAGGTTTTTCAAAGAAAACAGGACATCTTCTATTTTCTACAACACACACACACAAACACCCCCTGCCATGGAGTCAACCCCAACTGAGGGCAGGGCAGCCGAGCAGGGCCCCACACAGAGTCTCTGGGCCCTCGCTCTTCATGGGTGCCCAGGCTCAGCTATCGCCAGGGGAGCAGCTGGTGCGTTTAAAGAGCTGAGCTGAGCCGCCAGGACGCCTTTCTCTAGGGCAGATGAAGCCGTAATGACCAAGACTGGGCAAGTGCTGGCCCAGGACAGGAATACTCCTCTGTGGAACCGAAGATCCACCCGGAAAAGCCAGTTTTCAAGGCTGGCATCCCTCAGCCCGCCTGTATTTCCACTTCCTTTCAGCTGTGGCCCAGATTCCTCCGGACTGGCTCAACGCTCTCTGATCTGATCGCTTAAACTCACCCAGCCCTCCAGTGATGCAGTTAGGGCTCCAACACTGGGTCTGTCTACCTCTACTCTTGCTCACTTCCAACCCACCTTCTGCACTGGTACCCCAAAAAGGAGGCCTCGGCACACCAGTTTTAGGGGTTACTCTTCACTCTCAGAAACTTTAGAAAGGTGGCCTGCACCCGCCTTCTCCGCCCTGCAGGGGGAGAGACTCATCTGACGGGGGCGGGAGAAAGGATGCAGATCAGGATGTGCCAGGCTCAGTCTCTCAGGAGGAGCTGTAGGGCTCGGCCTCTTCCTCCCACTCCTCCTTCCTGGGACAAACCTGGGCCAGGAGAGCCTTGTTTCTGGACATTTTAAGAACCTATCTCTCTGTGTTCAAATGGTACTGTGTGGGGCCTCTGAATCTCCATGTGGGTGGTTGGGGAAGTAACACGGTTCTCAGCCTTTCTCATGCTACGACCCTTTCACACAGGTCCTCATGTGGGGGTGACCCCCCAACCACAAAATTATTTCCATTGCTACTTCAGCACTGTCATTTTGCTACTGTTATGAATCGGGGGACCCCTGTGAAAGGTTGTTTGACCCCCTTTGGGGGTCACAACCCTCAGGGTTGAGAACCGCTGCTCTAGATCCTACCTCTCCCCCACGACCCAACTCAGGAGACAGGGATCTGAGCCACAATGGGGCTTAGTCCAATCCAGGCCGTCCAGTATGACTTTACCACTAATACAGCGGGTGTTTTACTCTGTAGCCAACTCCCATGTTTAGTTCTCAATTGCTCCTCAACTCCAGAGGGAAAAGAGACATGTTTAATAATCACCCATAGACCTTCCGTCGATGCCCACAGTGCCTGGGCACAAACATCTCAACCTGGCACAGAAAGGCATTTCACACCATCTGCTAACAACAGAACCTTCCCTCTCTGTGCTGTAGTCACCCCAAACTACCCACTCCTCCCCACCCCACCCATCAAGCAAGCTGGCCCACTTTACCTCCCCACATGCCCCCTGTTCACTCAGTCAGGGGGCGGGGACTCTTCTACCCAAGGAAACCCAAACTCGTTCACTTTCAAACTCAGTTCAAATGTAGCTTCTCCTGTGAAATCTTACTCAACTTCCCTAGGCAGAATTACACCCTCCTCTGTGCTTTTCCACCTTGGAGCGCTCGTGTACCTCTAATCCCATCGAGACCGAGCCCCTGGGGGTGGATTCCACCTACTCATCTTCCTCTCTCCTCATGCCTTACCCGTAACTGACAATGACCAACACTGTGGAGAAGGTAAACAGAACAAAGCAGTAAGTCCTGAGTGGGAGCCTCACCTAAGCACCCGGTGGCTCTATTGCCAGGGGGTTGGCCACCCTCTTTTGTAAGGGCCGGGGGAGGACACTGGAAGGCTCTGCGGTCCTTAGAGTCTCTGCACAGCTTCTCCACCCTGTCACTGCAGCAGGCGAGCAGGCACACACAGCACAGAACCAAGGAGGTGGCCGTGGTCCAAGCATGCATGACTGGCACCAAAAGAAACAGCCAGCTGGGTGTGGGGCATGGGCAGCGTTTGCAGAACCCTGCTCGATAGGACTGACGTTCACCCACCTTGGGACACTTCCTGCTTATCCACTTCCAAGTTGGAGCCTCTATCCAAATGGGCTTAACTATTTTTGTCGAATCCAACAGCCTCAAACACAAACTCACAACCAACCCCCGCTGCCACCAGGGACATTCTGACTCAGAGCAAACCTGCGGGACAGAGCAGAAGTGGCCCTGTGGGTTCCAGACAGTCACCCTTCGCAGAATGTCTTAGCCTCAGAGGGACTGGTGGTTTGGCTAGCAGCCCCAGGAGTAACCCACTATGTCATAAGGGTACCTACGAAACACAAAAGTCCTCCAAATTGGAAACCCAGTGACAGATGGACAAGTGTCTGTTTGCCAGCCTCCCTGCCTCCACGGTCCCACACAGTGGGTGCTCCAAATCTGCTAGCCTACATCTGAGCATATCCCTTTTCTGTTTGCAGTTCTTCAGTGGATCCCCATTTCCTACAGTACTGAGGATGAGGACGATGGCGGCAGCAGGAAGTGGTCAGCGTTGATTTTCTAGCCGTGTGTCACGGGCTTTTCTAAGTAAGTTACAGATGGAATTGAATTCCTTCTTCTCATCAGCCCCATCGGAGGAGTCGGGAGTGAAGGGTGAGCCTAAATGACACAGTACTCCGGCAGAGCAGGGAGGGGTTGGCCCTGGGCCCTTGTAGTCCATAGCTCTTCCAAAGACCAGGTGCCAGTGAGATCTCCACGATGGCCCAGCCAGGTACTGAACTCTCTGCACTCCTCCCCAGCGCCCGGGCAGGCGGTGCTGCTGGTTCTCTGCCCCGGCATGTTCTTCTCCCTGCCTCCTCGCCACCTGCCTGCAGTGCTTGAGTGCACCTGAAGTCTCCTTGGCTCCCACTACCGCTCCACTTTGATGCCTTCCCGGCTCCTCAATTAGACTGTGTTCTTTCTTCTAGCTTCCTGATACCCTTGGCTTTAAACATAAAAAAAAAGGCCCTGACCATAGGATAAGAGAATAAATTAAAACCCCATCAGAGAAAGTCAGTCTCCTCTAACAAATTATTTGAAATAATTTGGTATATACCCTTCTAGACTTTTTCTCACATATATCAATAATATTTTACACACAGTTTTTTGTACTATTACAAATGCTCTTTTACCACACCTTCTAGTGAGAATTGCTGTTACCGATTCTTAGAGTATTTCTCTTACACAATCATTTTTCTGGACTCTTATTAGTTCTAATAATTCTTTTATTGCTTCCCTTTGATTTTCTAGGAAGACCCATCCATCTGTAAATAGATATTCTATAGATTCATTTCTAAACTATAATTCATACTTTTACAGACCATAAACTACACAAAAATCCCAACCATTTTCGTGACTCATTGTGTTAGTTCAGCCTCATAATACAAACTGGAAGCATCTTTTCTTCTACAGTGCAGACAAGTCTAAAGACTAAGGAAGCAATCTATACTGCAATAGTTTCATGCCATCAAGGCGATGAGCTTATTTGCTTGGGAATAAAGGGTATGCAATTATTTTTTTTAATTATTCAATATATTTTTATGGTCACTGATATTTAAACTTTTCCCTTCGGGTTTAGCACATTTTCATAATTTATATTTTATTGCATTATAAAGTTGTTTGATTTCTTTTTCCTCTTCCAGATCACACCTTCTCTAAAGCCTGGAGTCATAAAAAATAACACACACATATATAGCTGTGTGTGCAAAAGAAAAATAAATTTCTATATATACCTTATATATAATGTGAAGAGGATTCAAAAAGTTCTTGGAAATTTTTCATCATCTTTTAATTCTATTTTTCCATGAAGTTTTGAAAGTCCCCAATAGGGCAGAACTACTCTATCCTATATGGTCACTTCAGGAATCGACTCAATGGCGGCGAGTTTGGTTTTCGGTTTTGGTAAGACGAGGGCTAAGGACTCAACTGCTAACTAAAAGCTCTTTGTTCAAACCCGCCAGTGGCTTCACGGGAGAAGGGACACTGAATCATGCAAGTAGGAGCTGGGGACGGGAGATGTCCTGTTGTGTGTATGATTGCCACACTCAGACAAAATCAAAATAATTACATGGATAACGGCCACGGTGAAGAAGATGTTCTAGAAGTGAATGTGGTGACAACAGTACGACTCTTCTTGATATGACTGGATCATTGAAATGTGGGATGTGTGGATAAAGCACAAATAAAACAGTTTTTTAAAAAAACGACTGCACGAGTCCAGCCTGGGAAAGGGCCTGGGGAAGCTCGACGGTCATAAGGGTTACTCCGAGCCGGCACAGACTTGACAGCCAAAGACAAGCGAGGAAGGGCTTCCAAAAGCTCACGAGAAAGTGGAATTCCAAGATTATGGGGGACTCCCACACACTTTTAAAAGCCTCCTCCTATATCACACACATACACACGTAATAGATATCCATCCTTAGATGCCATAGGTCTGCCATGTGTCAATATAAATGATGAGACAATGATGTGAAACTGTGCTCCGGATGGACCGTTTCCTGTCACATTAAGAGTCCCTAAGCAAATGGCACCTCTAGCTCGGAGAAGTTCCCGTAAAACTTGACCACAGAGAGAAATGTTTATGAACCTGAATGACTCAATTCCAAACCATCTCCAGCGTGGCTCCTTCTGAGGGAAATGCAAACTGCTAGAGCTTCTGGGACAAGCAATCGGAACTATGTAAAATCAGAAATATATGAACCCTTAGGGCGGAGGGTTGGGTTTGGACCTCGGGTTCACCTAGCCATCCCATTCCTATAAATCTATGGCAGAAAAATGAAAATACAACTACATAAAGATATATACGGAGAGTAGTTGCAGGAATGTTTGTAATGAAAGAAAAATGGAATAAAGTGAACCTCCATCAAAGAAACGAGGAAGGAAGTTACAGCAAATTCCTATCATTGATCATTAGTAGCAAATAGAGAAAATGAGCTTTGTGGCCCAGGACTTGGCTTAGAATGATCGGCGTGAGGCAATAGCAAATGTGTACACATTTTCTGTGTTGATCTGAGCCTACAGCAAGGTGTGAAAAGACTCCAGAGGGTGTGTGCTCTTTTCCTAAGAGAAGCTAATAAGGAGAGGAAGTAAGCAGTTTCAGATTTTGTTTGGGCTTTTCTGTAGTGTTTCCATTTATTCTTTTAATGGGGGTGGGGGAGGAGAAAGAATGCATTATATAGTCAGGAAAACATGACATCACTTTTCCTTGTAGGAAGAAAATCTCCCACAAAGACCCATTTTCTACCCTGGAGGACAGCTTGTATCTTAATGCCCACAGGAGGGCAGCTGCTTCTCTGGACACAGGCGGAGAGCGCATCTCCAAGAGCACTTCGCTGCTCCTTGGCCTCACCTGGGCTGCGGTGGCTGCCGTTTGGAGGAGGCGGGACTCTTCCCACAGGCACCGGGCCACGATTCGGGCAATCTCCATGGGCTTCTCAAGGTATCTGCTCTGTAAGTGGGAGAAGAGGAGGAGGAGGAAACGCAGCAGTAAAATACAGAGCTGTGCACCATCGTCAAGACAACAGCCCCAGGAGTAGGAAGTTCTGCCTGCTCCTGCTCATTGCTGCAAGTTGAAGAAAGCGCCACTCAGTGTACGAAACACAGCGCATGGTCCTCAGAGCCTGGCTAGAGGCGGGCGGAGGGGGGGGAGGGGGGAAAGAAGCAAAAGGGGGCTGACAGCGTGCTGTACACTTCCTGCAGGAGGAGAGACATTAACCCGAATTCTTTGCACAGCATGTCACCCTCCATCAGAGGGAGGCAGTGGACTTGGTCAGGTGAACCCTATTCCGGCCAAATGCTTAGCACTGAAAAGGGTGGGCCATCTCCCAAGGGAGGGCAGTTACCATTATACTGCTGAGCTTCAGGTGCGGTAGGAGGGGCTGGCCTGTGAATAGCAGGCCATCAGTGATCCCCAAGGGTGAGTACACCGAGACTAGAGAAAGAGCTAGTCTCCTTTGATTAAAAATGGAAGAGTCTCCTCTCATTACTAAGCCACAAGAGAAGAGCAAGACTTCTAGGAGAGAGAGACAGAGTAAGGGAGAGGGGAGGGAGGGAGAGAGAGGACCCTCAGCCGAGTGCCTCCTACTACCTGAAGGAACTGCTTGATCCTGCGCAGATTGTGCTGGTAGAGTACGTTGGCCTCCTGGAGAAAGCGGCTGTACTGCTGGTCAATCTCACCCAAGAGGTTGTGAAACACCAACGTGGCGTGGGACTCTTTGCTCGCAGCATATGCCCTGGGGAGTGGAGGACAAGGAAGAGGGATGCTGAAAGCGGCCTGCACGCAGACAGAGGTCACCCTCCAGAAGAGGGGCAAAACCACGCAAGCCTGCTTGCTGCTGCAGCGCCCTCCGCGCTTACAGCCGCATCTTACTCAGCGAGAACCAATGCCATTCCCTTCATGGTCACTAACGACTCCAGATAGGGCAGGCTGCTGCCACGGTCCACACCGTAGGGAAGTTTCTCAAGGACTTACCAATCTTGACTCTCAATCCAAGGGGCCAGAAACTGCCGCAGCTCCATCGGGAAGCTGTCGCTGTACAGCTGGTGCAGCTGCTCCAGGTACCGCGTGTCAAGCTGCTGGAGCTGGTTCCATTGGGCCATCCTGCTGGACTCCGGGTCCCAACTGTAAAGCAACAAGTCCAAATGGTCACCACGAGCAGCCAGATGAGGCAAACAACCTAGAAGTAGCCTTTCTATCCAATGTCGGCACCAGGCCTGCCGCAAGGGTGTGCTGCCCAGCTTTCCCAGGCGAGAGCAATACGCATCCATCACAAGCTACCTCGGAAAGCCTAGCACAGCTTCTTCCACCCTGGAATGGCAAGGGCAGCATGAAGCCAAGTTCAGGAATCCACAAACTGCCCATAGCTAGGTGGGCTGGGGAAAATGACCCCACTTCTAGGTCTCCCCTTCCTCACGCAGAATACAGCCTAGCTCCAATCCCTACAGGCTCTCCAGATACTTCTAAAGCACCCAGCTCAATGGTGCTCGGCTATCAAAAGAGCTAGCATCTGGGGTCTTAAAGGCTTGAAGGTAAACAAATGGCCATCTAGCTTAGAAGCAACAGAGCCCACATGGAAGAAGCGCACCAGCCTGTTCGTTCACAAGGCGTCGAAGGGATCAGGTATTAGGCATCATCAGAATAAAAAATCATCATTGTGCATAAGGGGGAGTGTGGAGTGGAGCCCCAAAGCCCATCTGTAGGCAACTGGACATCCCCTTATGGGTCGCAGGGAGAAGAGCCAGTCAGTGTGCAGTGTAGCAATGATGAAACATACAACTTTCCGCTAGTTCCTCCCTGCCCCCCACTGTCATGATCCCAGTTCTATGTTAAAAATCTGGCTAGACCAGAGGTATACTGGTACAGATAGAAACTGGAAATGCAGCGAGTCCAGGGCGGATAATCCCTTCAGGACCAGTGGTGTGAGTGGTGATACCAGGAGAGTGGGTTGGAAAGAGGGAACCAATTACAAGGATCTACATGTGATCTCCTCCCTGGGGGACGAACAACCTAAAACTGGGTGAAGGGAGACGTCAGACAGTGTAAGGTATGACAAAATAATAATTTATAAATTATCAAGGGTTCAAGACGGAGGGGGGAGCGAGGAGGGAGGGGGGAAAATGAGCAGCTGATGCCAGGATCTTAAGTGGAGAGCAAATGTTTTGAGAATGATGTGGGCAATGAATGTACAAATGTGCTTTATACAACTGATGTATGCATGGATTGTATGAGCCCCTAATAAAATGACTTAAAAAAAAGGCACCCAGCTCTGCTCTCAGCACCCCATCAGTACTCAACAAATGCAGGCTCCTTGCTCTCTAGCCCTTTAGACAAACTGGGAGGTAGACAGTCAATTCAATTAAGACAAATGTACAGAATGTGAGTGTTCTGGGAGGGCAGAGAACCCTTAAACTGGATTTAAAAGTGGAAGTCAGGCTCTCCCTGGGGTCCTCCCACTCAGTAAGTTAATTGTTTTCTTGACACCCCACCCCCATACTGAGATGAGGAAGAAGAGTTGGCTATCCTGTGAAATGCCAAGGTCTGAGAAACCAGTGCAGTTCATTGCCTTGCACTGGGCCTCTTTTGGAATACTTGAGGTCATAAAAATGCCAATGCAGAACAAACACTCATAAGAAGTTCCGAAATAACTGCAGGATATGATCATCTGAGACGAAGGGCACACAGACAAGGCCCAGTAAGATAGCGCTCAGGGGAAGACTTCATACACACAAATGCAGACGCTTGGGGTACGGTTCTCCATTTGGTTCCCAGAGAAGGCCTAAAGAAGGCATCTAATTATAATTATGCCACAACCAACCCTTTCATAAAAAACAGTGCAGCACACTGGTGACAGTCCCAGCAGGACCAACAAAATATTACTTAAACAAAACCAAAAAACTGGTCCTCTGTCCCCAAAGCAGAAGTTTACTTGTTGATAAGGCTTAGGTTTTCTGAGGACATGAAAGGACTGAGCTGTGATTCTCTCTTCCTCTTTTAGGGTGGGACAGACAGAAAGTCATCTCCTTGCTACTGCGAAGACAGCACCAACTGGTGATGTTCCCCAGCCCGTGGAATCAGGAAAGGGCAGGTGCGCCTGGGAAGCACCACAGGCACTCTCAGGCAACAACATCCAGCAGAAAGGCAGCCCAGGCCGTAGCATGCAATTAAAATGTTTCCAGTGGCCACATGAAAAAGGAAAGAGAAACAGGGGAAATGACTATTAGCAACGTATTTTATGTAACCCAATAGATCCCAAGTGTTAAATTTGAATGTGTGATCCCATAAAAAATGCCTGAGATATGTGTCCTTTTTTGTGGGAAGTCTCCTAATTCCGGTGTGTACTTCACACTTCCAGCATAGATCGAAAGGATTTTCTTCCTCAAGTACAAGGAGACAGGATGTAAACCAGCATTCCGTAAAGCAGCAAAGAAATGAGAACGTCAAATGGAGGTCTTTGCCCCAAGCCAACGCACACGTTTCCACAGAGTCTGTTACCTGTGGCGATGAGACTAAGAAATGCAACACATCAGTCATCGCTGGTGCTTTCATTTTATGGAAACACAGAAACCAACCCAACGACTTGCTGGACCCTGGTTTAAGAAATCATTTATAAAAAAAAAAAAAAAAGAAATCATTTATTACGTAGTAGCCCACTTCTGTCCCCAAACGAAATACGAAGTCCGCAACAACAAAACAATTCTGAATTATGGACTAGGAATGGCTCAAACTATTTTTAATAATTTCTGTTGTTTTCCCCCCAGTGGCCCCGACGGCACCTAGAGTGAGCACTGGCCTCCCGTCACGATAGACACCCACCCAGTGGTCGTGGGTTGGGTTTTATGCCCGAGTCAGAATCCACTTAATGGCGACTAGCAACCACAATTAAGTTTTGAAAATGCAAATAGATTCGCCCGTGACCCAATGTTGGCCTGTGATGCAGCAGGTGTGAGTGGGCGCTGCTGGGTGGTTCTGAAGGGGCAGTCTCTGAAGGATCGGCACTCGCGTCCAGGATAGGCCCAATAGGTCACTAGTTGACTTTTTATTCATTAATGACACTGAAGAGGGCATGACACGGATATCCAGTTCCTGAATTCTGTGACTGCGGGATACATGGTCCGCGGCCGCTCCGCTCAATTAGGTAGGCCACGTGTACACGGCCTGCAACCTCTAGTCGGCACCTTCTAAGAGGCTGCAAAGAAATGGCTGAGATTCATCTCAATAACATTTTACTTAACCAATATATCCTAAAGATTATCATTTCAGAGTTAATGTGGGTTTTCTTTTTCTTTTGCTCTGGACTACGTGTTCAGAACCCAGCAGGTAGTTTATACACACAGCATATCTGGGCTGGACCCATCTCGGTTCAGACGCTCAGCACGTGGCCATGATGACCACACTGCACTAGGTAGTTCCCGAGTTGTTGAAAACCATGCAGTAGAACTATGCTATTGGACTGTGACTGAAACCAAACTCACTGCCATCGAGTCAATTCCAACTCAAAGCGACCCTATAGGACAGGGTAGACCTGCCTCTGTGGCTTTCCGAAACTGTAACTCTTTACGGGAGTAGAAAGTTTCTTCTTTCTCCCAAGGAGTGGCTTGTGGTTTCGAATGCTGGCTTTACAGTTAGCACTCCAACAGCAGGGTTCCTGTGAGTCCATGACCCTAATTCAGGGGTTTCAAGAGAGCTCGGATGGCCCGTGCCCCTCCGTGGTGTGCATCCGGGACACGGTTACTATGAGGTGCCGTGGAGCATGCACGTCAGCCACTGCTTTTACTGCTGCCGGGACCACTAACACTTAACCGCATCAGCTGCACCAGTGGCGTGGCAGCTTAGATGTGGGGCGGGAGCTGCTGAGAGGACAGGGCCAGGAAGTGGACGCTGAAAATGTTTGGAGGTGTCCAAGAGGCAGGAAAACACTGCTTTGCAAAGCAATAAAACATACACATGAAAGAAATAAAGTTTTTTAAAGATGACAAATAAAAGTCAAAGAACATAGTATCTATCTATATAAAATGGGCAGGATAAGCAATCCCAAGGAGACAGTAAAGGGACGGACAGTTCCTCAGAGATGGGCCACATGGAAGGGATGATAAATATAGGGAGCAGTATATCACGGATGAGACACATAACTGTCCTCTAGTTCTTTAATATTTCCCTCCTCTTACCATTATGGTCTTTGTTTTACCCTCACTGATCTTGTGACCTGCTTATGCTCATTTGTACAATGAAGAGCGTTCGATGCATGAAATCCAAGACAGATAAACCCTTCAGAAACAGGACAGGGAGTAATGATTCCCTGAGGGTACAGGAAAGGGTAGGGAAGGGGGGCAGGCAGAAGTGGTAGCAGTGACAACAGTATAATCCCACTTGAGGGGACCAAATAACATAATTGCAGATGAATGGATACACTGGATGATGTAAGAGAGCAAAAATAATAATATTTAATATTATAATAAGGGTTCCTATGGGAGAGGGAGGGTGGGAAAGGATAAAGGGGAGCTGATATCAAAGAGTTCAAGAAGAAAGAAAATGTTGTGAAACTGATGTTGGCAACAATTGTAAAATTATGTTTGATCTAATCATAGATTGTTATAATATCTGCAAGAGCTCCCAATAAAATGATTAATAATAAAAATAAATTTTAAAAATAAACGAAAAGTCAATGAACAGGCAGCATTTTCAGGGAGAACGTGACCCAGGAACTACGACTTGACAGGCAGTTTAGCGACAGACCGTATTGTAACTGACCGCAGCCACAGGCAGTCAGACTGACTGAACACCACATTCTTAAGAGTGCACTCGACAGTGTCTAGGAAAACCATTGCCAACGGCTTTGTTGTAATTGTTTTACTGGGAAAAGAAAAAAGAGTCCACTAATTTCACAATCTCAACTGTTGTTTTTTTGTTTTTTTTCAAATTACAAAAGAATGCCATTAAATTCTGGCTAAAGCATAGCTCACGTACAAATCAGTTCTAAGACTGTGCTTTAAAAACCACTTCAGTGAATTCCAGCACACAGAACGTGATTGCACAACCATCTGAGTGGCATACACAACTCTGGGGACATTGGGGAGAAGTGAATTCATTCCGTTTAGTGGTTGGCTTAGGGAATTAGATAGGGAGGAATTCTCTCAGGACGTTTACTTAGGGTAAATGGAAGAGGGCATAGAGCAGATGGTGGAATGCAACTGAAAGTGGAGCCTGTTTCCTATTCACTGAAAAGAAAAATGAAACAAGCAAGTCACCAAAGATGTTGTGGATTTCTCAAAAGAGGAATTTCTCAACCCCTTGGGGATAAGCTATTAACGAGCCCTGAGGTAAAACTCTACTGTCTAATGGGGAACTTACTACGACAAGGACCACTCCAAAAGTCTGGTCCACGGTCACAATTCTCATCTACGTGCTCTGACCTAACGAAACCAAGAGGTATGTTGAGAAACACAAGCCCGAAAGTCCGCTAAAGGGGTCAATGATATCATTTTCTAACACTCCCTTTAAATGAAGACTTGTACTTCGCATCCACACGTATGTTTGAACTTGTTTTTTAAATAGGGGTAAGGGACTGTAAAAGAGCAGGAGGGAATCAGGTATATACAGAACAGAAAGTGAGCTAAAGATCATTTCTGATCAACTTTGCAAGCTGTCACGAGATTTCCCTGAGTGTTATTCAGATCCTACGTGAGAAATACCCATTTGACAACACCGTCCCCATTCTATCTCTGCCCAACAGCTAAAACCTCAGGAGCAGCCCAGTCGCTAAGCAATCAAAGGATACGGTCACACAGAAATCTCCTTCCACTTATTTCCATAGAAAACACCACTGAGGATGCTTTCATAAAGATGACAAAAGTAATGATGTTTGTGGATACGCCCCCTCCCCCCAGAAGAATGCACTAGAGGACGGCACTGAAGCTGCAGCTCAGGGAGAGGGCGCGTCTGATCGGAGCACACACACGGGAGCAAACGAAGAGGGGAGAGAGTGGAGCACATCCTGGCCCACCAAGCCCCGAAGACGATATTCTTGCTCAGAGCAGCCAATGCACAGAGAGGACCATAGGGCCAGCCCCACCCGAGACAAGATGTCCCTCACTGGCCCATAACACTACGAAGGACAACACTGGAAGCAGTTCGGGAATTATGCCCAATCTGGCCACATAGCAGCGAAACACTGAAGGCATGCAACAGAGAGGCAAGGTGGAGCAAAGCAGGAAGACCAAAGACAGACTTTGGGGCCAGGGCACGGCCCCCCATCATACTCAACCAGAAAACACTCCTAACATCAACCAACAGACCTGGAACTCTATTTATAGGCTTTCTTTCCTGTCATTGGTTTGTTGTTGTTGCGGCTTGGTTTTCTTTTGTTACTTTGTTCTGCTCTGCCTTGTTCTGGTGCTTATTGCTGTCTCTGCGTGGCGGTCTAGATAAGATGGGTGGGATAAACAATCCAGAGGAGAACACAAAGGGACAGATGGTTGGGAGCAGGAGTGGGGGGGGAGGAAGTGGGTATCAACAAACCCAGGGACGAGGGAACAAGTGATCTAAAATGATGGGGGCACAGGTGCCTGGTAGGGCGTGATCAAGGGCAATGTAACCAAGAGGAATGACTGAAACCCGAAAGAAGGCTGAACATGATAGTGGGACAAGAGGAAAGTAAAAGGAAATAGAGGAAAGAACTAGGAGGCAAAGGGCATTTATAGAGGTCTAAATACAGGCATGCACATGTGTAAACATACTTATATATAGTGATAGGGAAATAGATCAATATATCATACCTGTATTTATATGTTAAATATCAAGGCAGCAGACATTGGGCCTCTACTCAAGTACTCCCTCAACGCAAAAACACTGTTCATCTCACCTTCCCGACACAATCGCTGAAGACCAAATGGGTGCATAGCCAATGTGGTGAAGCAGATGGTGCCCGACTATCAAAAGATACAGCATCTGGGGTCTTAAAGACCTGAAGATAAATAAGCGGCCATCAATGCCCACATGGAAGAAGCACACCAGCCTGTGTGATTATGAGGTGTCCATGACCAGGCATCAAAGACCCAGAACAAAAAATCTTATCAATGTGAATGATGAGGAGCATGGAGTGGAGACCCAAAGCCCATATATAGACAATTGAACATCCCTTTACAGAAGGGTCACAAGGAAAAGACGAGCCAGTCAGGGTGCAATAGAGGACCGATGAAACATACAACTTTCCTCTAGTTCTTTAATGCTCCCCCTGTCCCCACTATCATGATCCCAATTCTACCTTTCAAATCCGGCTAGACCAGAGCATATACGCAGGTACAGACAAGAGTTGGAAACACAGGGAATCCAGGACAGATAAACTCCTCAGGGCCAATAATGAGTAGTGATAGCAGGAGAGGAAGAGGAAGGTGGGGGGGGGTGGGGGTGAAAGGGGAAACTGATCACAATGATCTACATATAACCCCCTCCCTGGGGGCTGGACAACAGAAAAGGGTGAAGGAAGACATTGGTCTGTGGTAAGACATGAAAAATAATAATTTCTAAATTATCAAGGGTTTGTGAGAGAGGGAGGAGGGGAGAGGGGAGAAAATGAAGAGCTGATCCTAAGGACTCAAGTAGAAATAAAGTGTTTTGAGAATGATGATGGCAACAAATGTATAAATATGCTCGACTCAATAGATGTCTGTATGGATTGTGATAAGAGCTGTATGAGTCACCAATAAAATGTTTTTTTTAAGTACTAATGTTCACTGTGGAAAATGTAGGAAAACAACAGTACCCCACTACTCAGGACCATAATCACATGTTGATGTCCATCTTTTTCAAAGTGTATGTATGTATGCAGTCTTTTCAAAAATTGGGACCTGATATTTGATTATGTACACATGTGTTGTTTGGGGGGAAAATGAGAAGTCTGTTTAAAGCCCACAAAAGAACAATTTCTACTAGCTTCTGGTGGCATAGTGGGTTATACACTGGGCTGCTAACCACAAGGTTAGTGGTTCAAAACCACTAACTGGTCCTCTGGAGAAAGATGAGGCTTTCTACTCCCACAGAAAGTTACAGTCTCAGAAGCCCACAGGGCAGTTCTATCCTGTCCTGTAGGGTGGCTATGAGTCAGAACCGACCCAATAGCAATGAGTTGGTTGTTTGTTTCTTAATTTAGTAATCACATTGGGGTTCTGTTCCTAAACAGACTTAAGGTAAGAATAAATTTATTCTCTACCCGACCACAGTCTCAAAATGACCTGAAGTTTGCTGCCAGCTCCTTAAAGCAGATGTAATGCTAAAGAAGCTCAACAACCTTGGTGAAAGTTTTCCTGAACGACGACCAGCATCATAGGGTCAGGGAGTCCACGTTAGCAACTACAGCCTTAACTCACCGTCTACAATTACTCTACGTTAAGGCTTTGGAGTCCAGTTCTGCAAAGAATAATGCATACTACAATTCAAAATCAGTACACGTGCACTCTCGTGCTGAGTCCCACCCTGCCCCTTAGGTTAAAGACTTGCTACTTTCCTTTACTGAGAAGCCCAGTTTTGCCTTACTAAAGACATTAGCACTGGAGTGTCCAATCTGAAGCAAATTACTATAATGGTCAAGTATTCGATCACAAATAATCGGATTTATTTAAGCAAACAACCCTGTGGAAAGGGGCGTTGAGAAATGAGAAGGACTTTTGGTTGTTGTCCCCTGCGAACATGACCACTTCGAAGACCTGGGGAGTAGCCTTTGGAGGAAGGGAGGGAAAGAACAGGTTTGAAGGACAGACACCCTGGGGCAACTCACAAAAGCCCACTTTCTTGCTCTCAGGCCACAAACTTCCATTCTAACTCCTACCCAGCTGGTAACATCTTGCCACTATGGCTACCTCTGTGGGATTATCTGGATCACATTCAGACTACAGAGAAAGCAGTCTATCTGTTTACACTACAGTAACACTAGGAGGGGGAGACTACCAGGAATGGGAAGAATATAAAAGGATAGAAAACCAGCCTTCTCCCTGGAGGCCAATCAGAATTTAAAAATCAAAAGCAATAGAATCACTCAACACCTTCGGTGCTCACCAGCCACCCTTGGGAACTGGGCAGCACCCAGGCCTCAGGTTTCAAATCTGATAAGGAATGAACAAGAAAGCAAATGATGCAATCTCCATACCTGATCTGGGAGAGGCACCAAATCTGATCACAAACATCTCAGTGTAACTAGCATTGTGAAGGTTGTTAACTGCACTTGAGGAGGTCCCCAAACTCATGGACCCACAAGCAGCAAGATCAAGTATTGATTGAGCCGGCTACCTCCCCATGATTGGCTGGGGATGGAACTTTTGTAGACCACCAGATTTTCAGTGGCTGGCTTCTGGAAGGAGCTCTCCAGGCCTTTCTTCTTCATCTTAGCCAGGAAGCTCTACTGAAAGCTGTTTGGGATCATAGCAACACACGGGCTCAGGTGACAGCGGAGGGGTGGCTGTGCATGAGGGGTATTGGCCAGGAATCACACTTGGGTGTTCCACAGGAAAGGGGAGAAATGTACCACTGACTCACCAATGTCCTTAGCATGGTGTGTTGTGTTTGGTGCCTCAAGTCTGTTCTGACTCACAGGCGAGTCCTATGTACAAAAGGATAAAACACTACCGGGTCCTCACTCTCCTCTGAGCACACTGCTGCCACCCCTGGGTCGATCCATCTCTTTGAGGGCTGTCCTCTATAGTTATGGTTTTTGAAAACTTAATTCCCCTGTGAATGGAAGTAACACAAATAGGAATTCTTTGTCAATGAGAGCACAGTTTATGGTTAAAGCAGGCTATGAACAGATCTGAGCTTCCCATAAAACAACACACAAATCTGTGTGTCATCCGGCCTCCCCCACTTTGCGGTGCTCCCACCCGCCCCCCAGATAGACACACGGGGTGGTATGAGGCAGAGCATGACTCCTGACAACAGGTGGGCACAGGTGAGCCAGCCACTCATCAGCTGCTGGCTTTGAAGCAACGGCCAACATTTCTGAACGAGCTATCTCTTCAATTACAATTGGGAACCAGATGGCCCTCTTTTGAAACGCTGTCTTGAAGAACAAATGATGGCTAGCCAGCAGCAGCATGCTCCTTCCCTGTCAAGCCAGTCCACCCGGAGGCCCGTGGAAGCACTTCAACCCAGAAGAGAGCATCAGATGGGCCAGACCTGGAGTAAGAATCACTTGGATTTCTCCGGAGGGAGGGAATTAGTCATGTTGTGACTGGTGTCTGGGGAATTTCATAAGGTTTGTCGAAAACTTCCTTTTCTTCCAATTCTTTGGATTCCATTTCCCCAACATTTTGAAGCCCCCCCCCCCACCCGTGACAGGGAAGGAAGAGAAGAGATAGCTAAGCAAGCATCTCTAAAGATTTCACTTAAGGGTAATCCCATGCCCTAAGTAGAAGACAGGTTCTTTTAAAAAATCCTAAATGATGTTCAAAACAAAACAAAGGGAAAAGAACCTTGGTTTAAGAGCAGTCTAAGTAAATAATGATCAGAACTGAAAACCACTGCCACTGAGTGGATTCTGACGCATAGCTACTTTTTACTGTGTGTGAGCGAGGCCCCTTTGAACACGCAGTCCATGCTCTTTACTCATTTCATGCTCAAAAACCCCTTCCTGATGAGCTATGTCACTCCGGTTTTACAATGACAAAAACTGAGATTCAGGGAGGGTGTGACTTACCCAAGGTCACATGGGTAATGAAGGCAGGGAGCTGGGATCCTCACCCCGAGAATCTAGTTTCAGAGTTCCTGCTCTCAACCACCATTCTACTGTGAGTGTTTCTGGGGATTTTTAAGTCAGCCATGAGATCAAGGCAGTATGATCTTGTGATATTTCATTATAAAAGGAACCGTGCAGATTTAAGGCAACATCAGCCGTGGTATAACTGGCTCCCATCAAGACTGCTATTCTAATTGTCTGTATCCTCATTTAAATGGTGCACTAAAATGGGCACTAAGTTAGTTTATTGTGCCAACCTGGCTGGTAAACACATGTGGGGTTAATTGAAGGGTGGGGGGATAAATGGCTCGGTGAGCCTCACCTTTCTAGTTCTCGGGTCTCTTGCTTTCTGATGGTCGGACCAGGGTGCAGCTGCCTTAGCCAGTTCCCTGCTTCAGCTGGCAAGGCTCACTTCCTGCAAGACATCCCTGAGGATAAGCCACAAGACCTACCCCGATGCAGCCCTGGGTGCTGGAGCAGCTGTGTGGAGACCCCTGCCAGCGCTGAGATGCTTACATGTTCACTGATTCGGCTTTCCTCCTGCAGCCAGCATCATTGTGTGTGCTTTGTGAGATGGAGGAGGACTTTGTGGATTGGTGTTGGATATATCGGCTAATGTTGGACTTGTGGGCTTGGTCAGCAGTGGGTTGGGATGTTTTCCTGATGCGCACTTAACCTTTATATAAAACTCTCTCTTATACGTGAGTTTCTGTGGATTTGTCTCTAAAGTATCCAGACTAACACATACACATTCCAAGGGAAAGGTAATCAAGGACTCTTGTAAAGAGTCCAAGATCTTGAAGAACTAGAAGTTGGGCTTAGAGAGAAAATAGCAAATCACAAAGAATGGATCTTCAAATACTTGGAGGAAATAGTCTATGAAATGGCAAAATAATATAGAATGTGCCTCTGTTCCCCCCAGAACATCTACTCCCAAATTCTGCTCTCTGAGGGTGAAGACCAGGTTCTGAGATGAGAAAGCTCCTCAGGTGATTCTAACATGCCATCAGATTGAAACCCTCAAAAATTAGGAGAAACCAGGGCTCAACTCTGAGTGCCTATCACCTGAAAAGTCAGCTGTTTGTACCCCCACACCCGATCTCCCAACTAATAAGCTCTAGGAATGGGTCCAGGCATGAGCAGAAGTTGAGACGCTGAGTAGCCGTCAAACTCAGGAAGACACTGGTCCGGTGAGCCAGACGGAGAAATTCGAGCTTCCTTCTAAGAACAGTGGAAATGCCCTTACTACGTTTTAAGCAGACAAATGACAATGTAATCGACATTTCAGAACGATCCTACAAACTGCAATAATCAAGGTGAGAGACATCTTCCAGAGCTATTAAAAGGGTAGATGTGATTGGGGCTTGGTGGGTTGAGTGGCACAGGTAACTCAGAAGAGCAGAGCTAAGAGGCAACCCTCCCAGTCCTGGCGTGTTTGGGGAGACATGAGAAATGCCACAGCAGTAACCTCTGATGTTGGGAGGGACACTGGGCTAGATGGCCTCTAACGACAACTAGGCCTATAAATTACGATCGACTGACTCCTTGCAGACATGCAACCCAGAATAAATGCTTTGGTAAAGCCACTCAGTTGGTATTTAAACCAAAAGGGCCCCAGGTCGAAGCTCCAGCTACCTGGTAAAATGCCACTAATGCTCCCAGGAAAGAAGTCAAAGGTGAAAGGAAGTGAGCCTGAAACCTCAAAGCTAAAATACACCTGGGCCATGATGAGGGCTTGTAACTGTCTTCCCACATCTATTTGCTTCTCTCGGTCCATCTCCCACACCGTGGTCACAGAGACCTTCTCCAGCTATAAATCTGATCCTGCCACTCCCCACTTTAAAACCCCGTGTGGTAGTCACCTAATCTGGCGTCAATTTAAGGATTAACAGTGTAGGGGTGGAGTCTAGGCTGTCAATCTGGAGATAACCAATGAGATTTCTGTGTGGGCATGGCCTTCTCCTGAGAATTCTGGTACCTCATCCTTGGAGGGAGAAGACATCTTTCTCTGTCACTCCCTGGGAGACATTGCAGAAGATAAGCCACATGGATGCAGAAGCTGGAGAAGCCAGAGAGACCCCTGACAGTGCTGAGATGCTTACACCACCACTGGACCCAAAGATTTTCTACAGGGTTGTCCTGCATTTGGCATCATTGCAAATGTTTCGTGAGTCTGAAGAGGACTTTATGGATTGGTATCAGATATATGGGCTAAAATCAGATTTATGGACTTAATCTGGACTGGGCTGGGATGTTTTCTTAATGTACAATTGCTCTTGCATATAAACCTATCCCTCATATGCGTGTTTATGAATTTGTTTCTCTTATTTTTTTTCAATTTGTTTCTCTAGTCTATCCAGACTAACACACCCCCACAACTGGCTTTGCACTGCTCCTAGGCTAAAAAATAAACTATCCAATACAGAGGAAGAAGGGTATGCTTAGAGCAGGAGTTCTGAAGCCAAACTACCTCAGTTTGAATCCTGGCTTCGCCACTCATATATAGGTGACCTACTCACTGCTTAATTCCGACTCATAACCAAAAAGCAAACTTCACTGATATCGAGTCAATTCTGACTAATAGCAACCCAACAGGAATGGATAGAACTGCCCCCTATGGGCTTCCAAAACTACATCTTTACAGGTATAAAAAGCCTCATCTTCTGGTGATTTCGAACTGCTGACCTTGAGGTTAGCTGGCCAACTCATAGCCCACGACACCAACAGGGCTCCTATATGTGACCTATGGTTTCAGTCATTTAGCCTCTTGTCTCAGTTCTTCCATCTATGAAGAGGAGAGAAGACAGTAAAGGATTGAATGAGCTTATATACATAAAACTCTTGGTACACAGCTGGTACACAACGAGTGTTTGTTAGTGTTAATGGGCCAGTAGGTTAACTGGCCAGGCTTTCACCTACTACCTGGCTGGTGGAGCTCAGGCAAGCCTTCTGCTCGTTTTCGTTTCCAGCACCTCCAGGCATGCCCAGCCTTCCCTCAGACCAGGGTGCTCAATACATGGATCGCCATCTACTAGTCAACTGCAAATGTAGTGTGGGTAGATCGGATGGCATTTAGAAAAATAAACACAAGCCTATCATCAATCCCGTCACTTAATTGATACACAGCGCAGCCAAACAGATGCAATCTTAGGTGTGAAACACATGGGCAAACAACTGCGCTAAGTACAGCAAAATTGACGAGCTAAGTTATCGCCAATTTTTAGATCTTGTTTTTTCCTCTTAAACGTAAGAAAGGTATTAAAATGAGTGGGGGAGCTGGACCAAGTAAGAAGACAAAAACGTATCACTTTCACACGGAATGGGAGGTTTTGACACTCCAAGCCGACAGTCAGCTGCAGTCCAGAGGCAGGGACAGTTCTGGAACTTACTCGCAGAGGGAAAGGACCCAAACACGAGAAAATGTGCTGCCTCCCTGACTGCATGATTGGGCTCTGCTTATTGACGTGAGTCAGCCTTTTCCCACATAAGATCATTAAGTGCAAGTACCGTTCCACCAGGACTGACGATCATTTGGAAGTGTGCTTGAGGCTGGCGGTCAGCAGCTACTGTCCGGCATCCCTGGCTCATTCCAGTCAGTGCAAGTCATCAGAGTAAACTCAGGTAATGACAAAAATGTACATAGTTAATTGTGCTGTGTTGAGCAATGTGGACTCATGCTGTTATGCAAGGTACATATACATTGAACACAGAAAGAATTCTCAATGAATTTATGAATAAATGTAAATAAATCAATATTTTGTATTTTTGTAGGTGGCAGATGATTTTGACTTGATCGTTTTATAAGTAGCTCACATGCTGAGAAAGTGTGAGCCCCCTGCCTTAGGCCTTCTTCCTTCCATCCCATCGTGAGAACCCAAGAACCCAGGTGCCATGCCGGCAAGCGCCCGGAGGAAAGTCTTGGCCCACACATGCCCAGCATCTCATATAGTGCCTGGCTCATAGCAACCAGGTGCTCAAAAAAATGTGTGGTGAATGAATGAACCACTGGTATGAATTACAACTGAATGGAGTGAGCCAGATTCTCCCACGTGAGGACACAGCGCCGAGGAGACACCTGTTCTGATGAGCAAACCAACTCTTAAGTTTTGCTGTTTGGAAAGTTCAAGAATGACCCTTCAATGACCTAGAAATAAGGAAAAATCACAGCACACCCTCAGCTCACAAGCATACAGCTTCTCATTGCCAAATCTAAAATCTTTAGCCTGGTCTAAGGCTACTCAGATACTAAACCACCTTCAGCTCCTCTTTCCAGACTCAAGAAGACTTTGATAGAAGTCATCTGTCTTCCTACAAGTCAACTAATTCTCCTCTGCAGGATTTATTTGTTCCTTCCTGCCACATGTTCTTGCCTGAAATGCTTTCTATATGCGGTGGTAACAAACGTCGCTCTCCTTTCTCTATCAAAGAAACTTTTCTAATCCCACTTCTAGCCCAACCAGCGCTTTAGCTCTAAATGCCCACTCCCATGGGGTGGGTTCCCCACTCATAGCAAACGCCACAGGGCAGAGCAGAACTGTGCCTGTAGGTTTCCGGCCTCATCTTTCTCCCGCGGGTTCGACCCACATGCCACCAGAGCTCCAAATGCCCACGGTATTTATACTTGAATGCTCCCGCATTCAAAGAAAAGGCCTCTGTTGGGGACCTTCACTTAGGGTGGCAGCAGCATAATCAATTTCAGATGCCAAATGGACATTTCCTTGTGTGTTTGCCTTCATTCACCTGGGTACGCGCACGTAAATGCCAACTCCCTCCTGCTGCAGGGATCCCTCCTAAACAGACTGACGGCCCCAAGGCTGGAGAACACGCACTCCCGTGGGAACTGCATCCAGAGGAAACCAAGATCAGTTCTGCCCTGGGTGCTTGCTTACCTAGAACTGGGAGATTTCTCTGCCGAGCAACAAAGCCAGGAGCCCCTCCCTACCGGAGCCACAGGCAGGCTGCCAGCTTTTGTTTAAGGAGAAGAATTACAGTTTGAGAGAGATGATTGGGCAAGCAAATGATTGTGTCAAAATTTCCAGGCTCGAGGGCAACTGCAGAGATATGAGCAATCACTGGAGAAAGTCTGAGGGTACTGCTATCTTTGGCCCAGACACAAACAGAGTCACAAAAGCAACCAGTGATTCTAGGCTGCTATGTAGCTTAGTAGCATTCTTATCCGTCTGGTCATTGAAATACAAACAGGCAAAGGAACTTAAATCTCCTGACTCTCAAAGTCTAGCTGAGCCCCTGCTGGAGAAGGGGAAGAACAGCTCTCCAGTTGCATAAAGAGGGATTATCCTGATTACTCTGCATGGAGCAAAGTGCAAACCGAGGCTGGAAGGTCATGTCCATGGATCCTGCTTTAGAATTCCTTCTTTCATCAGGACTACAGGTTTGAGGAAGACTTTCAACTCAATTCCCTTCCCACAGATTGGAAGGGTCTTAGTGCCCTTTCCTCTGATGCTGGCCAAAGCCCATGGCTGCTCCAACCGTTCATGCATGACAGAGGTGTCCACATGGGACTTCCCAAGCTACGATGCTCTGTCAGATTCTCTCTGAAGGCTCATTCTCCAGAACCCAGCCACCATTCTGGGTGAATCCCAAGTCAGGGAGGCAACTAGTGGGTAGTTGGTCTACACTCCCACTGAGGTCAGCCTTTGAGTCAGCCTGGCCTAGTCATAAGATTATGTGAGGGAAGAATCCTACAGATGAATTGGCTATGCCACCCCCAAAATACGTGGTATTTTATGGTTTGGGCGGAACATAATGTCTTATAAGAGTGGTTACAAATTGGAATGGACTCATGAGCAATGAGTTTGCTATTTTGGGGGGGGGCTGGTTGCTTGTGCTTATAAACCCATTCTGAGATGGGCTGTCTTTGTTATGTTAATTAGGCCGGCTCCTTAAAGGGGCCAACTGGTTTCTTGATGACAGTCTCTTTTGAATAAAACATTTCACGAGTGGGCAGAGCAGAGGTCCGGGAAGAAGACTTCTCAAGAGCAGGTAGGAAAAGACAAAGACCTTCCTCCCGGAGCTGACAGGGAAAGGCCTCTCACTAAAGTGGTTCCTCAGGAAAGATGGTAATTATGGAGAGTGAGAGAGAAACTACAACATGCATACATATCCTGGTTAAACATGACTCAAGCATGTGTGTTTGCTTCCTCCCAAAAGCCTACAAAATGAACACTAAAAGCAGGAACAAGGGGCACAAATTCACGGGGTCAAGGAATGGGAAATGACATGACAATAGATAAAAATGACAATAAAATTTGGAATAAAAAAAAATTGGAATCCAGAAAGTAAAGGGATGTAACTAAGCACAGCTAAAAATGCTGATCAGCATGACAGCCTGAAGAAGAGATTTCCAATTTTTGCTGTATAGCCCCAGAAAGTTCAAACTTGGCAGGCAGGACTAAAAGTGGAGATAAGGAATTTGGCTAAAAATAGGAAGACTACTGGAAAAATCTCTTTAAGAGAATTTAGGTTCCCTGATTTCCTCCTCCATCCTGCAGCATCGAATACAGCTCCAATCCCAGACTCCAAACTGACTCATCCCGGTTCATCCCCCTACTGAGAATTTGCTGTTCCACTCTAAATATATTGAGTCATAAATATATTGTACCTTCATACCAGGATTCTCCTAGCTCTTGTTAAAATGCAGATTCTGAATCAGAATATCTGGGGTTGGGATCGAAAAGCAAATTCTCAGCAAGGGGGTGAACTGCAACTGGTAGACAAGACTGGCAGCAAAGCCACCGAGCAGAGAGGAAGAGGACTTCCATTCAAATTTTTAGTGGGCAAGAATCATTATGAACCCCCACCCTTTTGAAGGTAACCTCCAACAGGTAAGATCCCGATGAACTCAAGAAAGTGGAACCCAGGAACTAGAGGATAAAAAAAAAAAAAACCTTCACAAAACTATTACAAGTAATATCCCCAGAGAGATAAGCTGTACCCACTAAACAGGAAAAGGAGGAGGAGGAAAGGGAAGAAGATGAAATGACAACTGGAAAAAGAGCTCCTGAAATTGAAAATGAAAGAAGACCTGCAGCACGCAGTCCTAAATAATGATGGAAAATAAGAGGAAGTGAGGAGAAAAAACAAATAAACAAACAAACACCAAGCGATCATAGAGGCTGTGTTCAAGAGATCCAACAGTTGACAGAGTGGCTTCCCAGAAAAGCAGGAGAAAACGTATCAGAAAGAAAATGTGACTTCTCCTTTCCCAATTGAAAAGTACCTAACACCCAGACCAAGGAGAGAAATTTAACCCTTACCTGGGCACCCAAAGCAGTTACCAGCCTGGTGGCCGTCTGTCAGCGCAGAGCAGTGCGCAGAGGATTTTCAGTGGCTAAGTTTTTTGAAGCACAAAGGGGCTTATAAAATGAAATTAAGGCAGATCTCCAAGAAACTTCATAACAGAGGGAAATAAAAATGTTACAGATGCTTCCAAAGAGAAGAAACAACTGTCTTGAAGAGAACCAGGAGCTGTAACAGCCGGGACCTTCACCCTAAGTGCTCTTCCAGAAGAGCCCCTTCTACTTTTGATCTTTAATCTGGCAGCAGGGGGATGAAAGAGCACCAAGAATAACTGTGGCAATAAGCGAATATCCTCTCTCAAAAGATCTTAAAATCTCCGGTTATTTTTTCCTCTATTCCAAATCCACCAACACTTAGGTTCCCGCCTGAAGAACCAGCACTCCAGACCAGCAAATGAAACAAAAGGAGAGAGCAATTACTCCCCACGTAAAAAGCAGTATCTAAGTCTATACTTTAGACTGTGGCGCTCTGGCCACACAGAATTAGACATTTCAGTTGGGGACAGGTTTAGGACATTTCCCGGTCCATGGGATGCTAAGCAAAAATCATCCCAACTTTCGTTCAGCATGCGCTTGAGTTGAGTTCTAGAAGAAAATTTTGTGCCAGTTAGAAAAATTTAAAGGGGGGTTAAAACATTAAAGATGACTTATAAACCATGAACGTTAATCAGCTGTCTTCTCAATTAGAGAAGTGCTTCTATAAAAGTTTATCAATAGTATCCTCTGAAATGAGTAATATACTCAGAAAAAGAAGTGACTTCATTGTACATCACAGCTGCTTTACACATTAGCATTCTCCAGAGCTAATCTCCATTAGCTCTCACAAAGAGGGGGTTCAGAGGAGGTTCAATTACTCATGAAATTACTCATTTGACAGTCTAAATGAGATGGTGGATATGGCTTACAAAGAAAATAATTTTAAAAAAAGAAAATAATAAAGTATTTAGAAAGAAATAGCATACAGCTTGATTCAGGGATAGCTCATGACCTAAATTCTAAAAATCACTTTCAACAGAATAGAGCCTGGAGCGTGAATTCGCTGAATTTTGTCAGCCAAGGAGAACCTGGAGATGGCCAAGATAATGTAGGCAGGTGTTATTTCCATCTTACAGATAAGGACAGAAATGATAAGTGGCCAAGGTCACACAGATATGGTACAGTAGGAAGTGCTTGGGGTCTTCAAATGCCCAGGCTAGTCCTGCTAAGTAAGCCTTTTCAAGTGGAAATCCCTGCTGTGTGATCTCTGACAAGTGCATGTCTTTTTGACCTAGTAATATAAACTATGAGAAAGAAAGGTTACAGATTATCAAAGTGGGTTTTGTTATTTTGACATGTTTGAAATAGGACACATCCTATAAAATTTAAAGATAATTATGAGCTTTACATTCAGGGACTGTCTTCAAATGTTGGTGGGCATCAATAAGCAGCCTTGATTAGTAACCTGGTACGTGAACACCAACAAGAATGAACAGAAAAAAAGAGAAAGCCCAAGTGTTTTCTCTCATCATCTGACACGTGTACTTGACCACATACCGGAAGGAAGTCTTTGTCCAAGACAAGGATTTTGAAACTAGTGCCTGTGACTCTCTCTTTTAGAGAAAGCACCAGGACACCAGCTGCATCAGAATCTCTGGGTGCCTTTTAAAATGACCCTAACGCAAAAGATAAACCCACTGCCGTCGAGACCATTCCAACCAACCCTTGACGGGCTTTCCAAAGCGGTCAGCAGCCAGACTGCTCACCCACAGCACCACCAGGGCTTCTGAAAATGACCCCAGAGCTAATAACGTGGACTCTCTTCATGAATCCACAGAATCTGTTTGCTTGTTTTTAAAACAAACACTCCAGGGGATCTCTGGAAATAAAACTGGGGAAAAAAATTTTAAGGGAGAGAAATATTTACCTTAGTTCTTTTAAAAATTAATAAACCTGTTGTATATTAACCTGAATAAGTTTTTTTACCCTGAATAAGTTTTATTAAAGAACTACATGTGTATTTTTTTGGGGGGGGAAAGTGGCATTATCTAAACTTTGAAAACCTCCCTAATGGCTGTCTTAACAGAAGCCGGGTGTGTTTCTGCATTCCGTTTATTGCGTCTGTTGCTGTGGTTGAGGGATATGAAGAAAACAGCCTCAGACAGAGATGAAGTTGGAAAAGGAAGGCATGTCTTAGTAGGCTTTTCAGATCATTTTAGATTTTCTTCTTTAACAATACGCCCAAAACTCAACAAGTGTTAATTTCTCAATGGTTAGTTACAATGTGGACTATACAATCCTTTCAAGCATCTAATTTGGAATAAACAGTTGAAACACACACACATTTCAATGAGCTTTTTAATACTCCGTTACATTGCAATCCATTCATCTTTTCTTGCATGTTGAAAATTTCTCTCAAGGGGACTTTATCTAATAACATCCACTAGCCATGTGGAGACCACAGATTCAGAGATAAGCAGACCTTCCAAGTCTTTTCTTATTTTTAAACAGTTTTATTAGCACTTCATCCACATGTCATACAATTCAACAAGTCAAGCATATCAAGAAGAGTTGTCCAATTATCACCACATTCAATCCTAGAACATTTTCTTCTTCCTTGAACTCATTTTCACTCATGTTATCATTTTTTTTCTAATTGTGGCAAAAATACATGCAACAAAGCATTCCCCAATTCCGCAGTTTCTACATGTATAATTCCATGCCGCTGATCATACTCTTTGTGTATTGCAACCATTATCGATGTCCGTTCCCAAATCATTCCACCACTATTCACACAAACTCAACGCCTCCGAAGCAACCAGACCTTCCAGACCTTGACGCCTTTCATGGCACACGACCCCAAAGATCCCGTCGGTTCCACTGGAACTGCTGGAACTGACAAGCTGCCCGGTTTTCTCAAATTCGAATTTTCACTGGAAAACCCTACCACTATCATTGGCCAGAGAGACTGTCAAGTGTTTTCTTTCTCTCTGTTTTTGAGAAGACGTCTGCCAATGCCCTGGTCTGTCAGCCAGTTTTTCAAGCACAACTGGTGTTTCATGGAAAAGCCCCAAGTCCGAGAAGGCAACTCAAACCGCGCGCGTCCCTGCCGCAGTCTTCCCGCACGGCTTCCTGCGTGGCGTGCCGCCCGCTCGTCAGACGCACCGTGAGAAAGCCATCTCAAGGGTCAGGATTCCATGAAAGGAATAGCCTTCACTGTCACACCAAGGATGTTCTGAGGTGGAACCAGCTTTTGTTGTGCCTTCTTTTTTTGTCGTTGCTCTGAGCTGGCAGCTGGGAAAACTGTAACAGCTACCATGTCACGTGCACATGCCAGCAGGTTGAGAAATGCAAAAACGTGTTATGAAAACAGTTTCCATCTTTAAGATCACCTAAAGGATCTCCCAGGGGTCCCTGGGACCACCCACTCAGAAACGGCTGCTTGGAGGCAACCCCCATAGAAAAAATATATCTCCCAAAGCAAAGCTCACTGACATTGCAACCCACAGGGCAGGTGGAACTGCCTCTAGGGGGTTCCTAGACTGTAAATCTTCCCGGAAGGGAAGTCTCGGCTTTCTCCTGAGCAGCAGCTAGTGGTTTCAAACTGCTGACCTTGTAGTTAGCAGCCTAATGAATGCAGAACCCACTCCGCTACCAGCGTTCCCTTAAGCAAAACAGTTTGTTGTGTTTGGTAAAATCAGAGTGGTAAAATCAAGAAAGAATAAGTAACTCGCTCTCCTTGGAAAAGAGAGATCAGAAGAGATGGTGAGGAGACAAGCTGTCCACTTCCTACACACCTTTTAATAGGGATCACTTTTGCTGAAACCCTGCTTTTACAAAAAATTTAAGTAGAATTGGGAACTGAGGGGCTCAGCTTGATATATTCTCTGTGAGTCTGTGGTTGAGGAGCAGCGCTCTTTGTTAGGGCAAGGGCAGCAGTTTGTAATCCTGAGATGATGGGCCTGCTCTGGCCTCCACCTCCAGCTCACGCCCCTCCACTCATGGAATCGGCGAGCTCCGATGCTTCTGCAGAAGTGGACATCTTGCAGTGCACCATGAATTTAGAATGTACAGCAAAGCAATTAGGATGCTAAAGCGTCTCATGCTTTTAACCACTCAGGGCGCCGCACTCAGAGGGAAATGATCAAGAGCCCGGGGACTGAAAACCAAGTCTTGCTCCTGGCTTTGGAATGCGACAATGATCCCAGCTTCCCCTATGGGTGAGAAAGGCACCATCCTTATATTTTATTTAGGTTCGTGTTTCAATACATTTGCTTCCCCTAAACCTATCCACAGAAGGAAACTCAAATACAAAACTGATTTGTCAGGGAAAGTCAGTCTGAGATTAAATATTTATTGTGTCTGAACCACATTGTGAAGGGGAAAAAAAAACACAACTCAAACAAAGGCTGACCATTTCAAAAGCTCCCTCCAAGCAATACTGCACTTTGTTCGGCTTATAAGAGAGGTGATTACACAGCGACCATCTGGGTTTTGAGGTTAGGAGGATTACATGTGGGTGCCCGGGGCGGGCGGGGGAAGAGGAAAGGTAAAGTCTACGGCTTTCAGGTTCTGTGGGAAACACGGGCTTGCTAATAGCCAGACAAAGCTACATTAGCAAAGCTGCAGTTGAGGAAATTTTCATCTCAGCAGGCTCTCAGGTTCCCACTCAAATCCTCTGCTTCTCATAACGAGAACGAGAGGTCAGGGACCCCACAAACTAATAAAATCAATCAACAAAGCGGGAAAACAGGTGGTTCACACCAGACAGGGCAGGGGTTTCCTAACCGAATCCAAGTAAGTGTTCAGAAAGGGCCTCTACAGAAACTACCTGAATATCCCCTCATGGGCTGCACCCTTCCTCCGCCAGAGGGAAGCCAATTATTTACCAGAAGGTTTACTTTCTCTTTCAAGCTCTGCTGGCATCCGCCTGTCCCACATACTGCGGAGCAATGACGACGGAGTGACCCACCCACAGGCCCTTCCGCTCTTGCTTTCAATACCCAGCCTACCCAGCCGGGGAGCTGGGGCGGGAGGGCCTGTGCCCCGGAGAAGCTGAGCGGTTGGTTCTCCCTGAGCAGAACACTCCTTTTGCAAAGGAGAGCTACACAACCAGGACAGAAAAGCCCCGCTCCTTCCATGAAACACAGGGCTGCAGAGAGGTGGAGGGACTTTTAATGCAGCAGGGCACTGCTGTTAGGTGCCATGGAGATGGTGCCAACTCATCAAGCCCCAGGGTTCCACAGAATACGGCACGGCCTCGCCCTACACCATCCCCGGGGACAATCCATGTTGTTGAGGGGCATCCTCTGTTTCACTGACCAAGGATGATGTCCTCCTTCTCCAGGGGTCTGTCTCTCCTCACAACATGTCCAAACGACATGAGACTAGTCTGGCCATCCTGGCTGCTAAGGATATTCTTCCTCTAAGACAGATTTGTCAGTTCTCCTGGCAATCCAGGGTACTTTGAATGTTTGTCACCAACGTGGTAATTCAGCAGAGAAGGACAGATCATCCTCCCTCTGCCATCCCTCCTCACCTTCCTTCCCTGACTCAAACCAAGGCTCGCCAGGCTGACACGCGTCTCAGCTCCTCTGCCACACGTCAAATCATCAGCGTCCCTGAACGTTGGGTGTCATGAAGAACTCCAATAGACTGCCCAAAGTCTCGCATGGTAATACATTTTGTAGTGTGTCGGAGAAATGGGCCACAGTCATGGATTTTGGAACCCACGCAGACTTGTCAGGAGGGCATCTGTATACACAGGCATTTCCAGGTTGGCATGGCTACATCTATTTCCTGACCAGCCTCCATTTCCTCCACCAGGATGTAAACCCCTGGTCACCATTCATTTTTTCCCTGATAGATTAGAATATCCCAATTACTTCTTCCTTTGGGTCATTAAAGGCCATAGTGAGTCATGATTTGCCCAACTTAGCGCAGTAGTCAATTACAGTAATTATTAGTACTCGAGTGTTAGTGAGCTTGCCAGGAATTGTGGCAAGCACCTCACAAGCATGCTCTTGTGCAATCCTCATTAGCTACCCTCCCAAGGTAGACTTGGGACCTGTCTGTTACAAACAAGTGACTAAGACCCCAAAAAAAAAAAGTTAACTAAGACTCACGAAAGCTAATGAAATGTGCTCAAGATCGAAGAAGGAGGGGATCAGAGATCTAAAGCCAACGAATCTGATCTCACAGCCCAGTCTTTGCCCCCACTAGCAACTGTATCACCGATACAACAATAGCCACCACCTTAGGAAGCCCCTTAAAAGAAACATGTCCTGGGCCAATGTACTTAAAACTCAAAAGGCCAGTTAAAAGGTAGTGGTAAATACAGTCATTTATTTGTATGAATGGAATGGCAGGTGATCCAAGCATTATTTCTATTAATGCTTTTATTACGGTCTCGAAAAGGAATACGGAACATGCAGGTAAGGCCACTCGAGATAAATTGTTAAGTAGAAATACAACTGCAAAAAATCTGGGAAAATACACACAAAACTATTAACCTGATGCACATGAACTGTCAGGAGTTCTAGAGGTGCTCTGTTATTCACCGAAAGGTTGGCGGTTCTAACCTACCCAGTGGCTCGACGGGAGAGGCCTGAGGAGCTACTCCTGTAGTGGTGACAAGCCTGGAAAGCCCTAAGGCGCCATTCTACTCTGTCCCGTGGAGTCCAAAATCAACTCACTCTAGTTCTACAAACACAGAACCCGGATTTTTGCTTTACTTGGGGAAAGGTTGACAGAGCAAGCTGGTTTTCTATTAAACATTCACACGGATTGTTGGGATACTGATCACAACCTAACAGCACTCTTCCCATTTCCTCCCCGTTTACGTTTCTCTCCTTCCTTCTTTCCCATACTCTACGCCACACACCCCTACTCCCCACCCCACCCCACCCCACCTTGCCTTCTGAGCTTGAAGGCTGCATAAATACTGCCCTTCCAATCTCATAAGGTTGATTATTCTGATTGCCTCTCTCCCCAATGTTGTTCAACTCATAGGCCTGTCTTACCTTTTGGCTGAAAATTAAAAGACAAGTAAGGGGTCAAAGGGTGGGGGCTTGAGGGGGACAAAACAACTGAATGACAATGGACTCCAATTATGAACAATCGAGGCGTAAGCATGGCGGCTCGGCAGCCTCCTTTCCCTTTCGGTGTTCTCCTAAATTCAGAGGCTCCACTTGCGACTCTGACACACCGTGCTGCTTTAAGTCTCTCACAGGCATGTTCCCTCAGCCTGGAGAGCCAGGGTTACTACTAGCTCTGTGGGAGAGTGCCACAGAGCCCTCTTTGGTGACAGCCTTTTCTCTCACCCTGAAAAGACTAGTCCCTTTTCTTTCTTTCTTTTTTAAATCAATTATTGGGGGCTTGTAAAACTCTTATCACAATCCATGCATCCATCGTGTCAAGCACATTTGGACATTTGTTGCCATCATCACGCTGAAACAGTTGCTTTGTACTTGCGCCCTTGCTTTCTACTTGCACTCATTTTTCTCTTTTCTTTTTTAAAAAATTTTTCCCCCTTTTCTTGAACATTGAGCACCACCACCACCAACAAAACCCAGAAAATTGTGGAGCTCTTACTGTGTGCCAGGCACTTGGCGGAGCCTCTGCCAGGATCACTGGCTCATGGAACCATCAACCAGGCCTGTTATCATCCTCCTTTTACAACAAAGAAAACTGGAGTTCCAATTCCAACTGGGAAGCAGCCGGTTCAGGATCCAAACCTAAGCTTTGAATCACTCATTGCCCTACCATTCCCCCTGCCCAAAATCCAGACAGCACCCCCCAACCCCAGTCTGGTGAAAACAGAGACCCTGTTTCATACACCCTTGAAGTCCTCATGAATTGTAATTCTACTGTATGGTTTTCCTTCTAAAGATTAGAAATGTTTCAAACAAGGTGCCACTGAAGTTCACCAGAATAGGCCAAAGTTCTACCAACAAATGTGGAAACCACAATATGATTGCTTTTCACCAGAAGCAAGAAAGAGAGAAAAGAAACCAGCCGTGCCCTCCTGCTGGAGCTCAGGGGTTGCAGTTACCTCATGGTCCCCTAAGGCCCTCAGGATTTGGGGATATCTCTCAAGTGCTCTTTGGGTAGACCCAATATTATGGTGAAAAGAAAATTAAAGTATAGAAATATAAAATGTGAGTAACCATTTGTAGCCAATCAAAATTCCTCAAAAACAATTTCACTAAGACAACTCTTAGTGTGCTGGCCCTATGTGTAAGGCCAGCCTCCACCTCTGCTAGGAAAGAGGTTTGCTGCACTGATTTCATGTGCTTTGTACAAACTAACCCTCCTCAGCCAGTGGCTGGCACATAGTAGGCACTCCATAATTAAACCAGTACTTGACTTAAAAAAAAACACCCCTTTGCTGAATTCAAATAACAGAGTTAGAGATCCCTACACAAATGTTTATCAGGTGACTGATCTGCTAGCAGGAGACCTTTGGTCCAAATTGGGTGCAAAGCTCTCCCTTTGAAAACTAAAGGCAGTGAATACCAAGCGGTAAGGGATGGGCTCAGTGAACCAAGGATCAAGTACCTGGTTTAGTGTAAAGTCTCTAATTTGGGGTCAGGGTTGTAAAACCGAGATGCAGCGATCCATTGGGAATTTGGAAGAATTATTTTCTCTGGTTGGGGCTTGACTTTGATTAACTGAGCCAGTTGTGGTTGGGTGCCATCAGACACATCCGACCACATGTGAGAAAACAGAACTGCCCTCCCCCCTAGGGTTTTCTCAGCTGGAATTTTTACAGGTCTGTCTCCTGTGGAGCCACTGGGTGGGTTGGAACCAGCAACCTCTAGGCTAACAGCCCAGAGCTCAACCTTTGGGGCTTTGAACCCACAGCCCCCAAATGATAACCTCCTATAAACCATGTCCCTTGAGTGTCAATTAGTCTTTAAAGTTTATGGATATTATGATAAATCCAAAAACCAAACCTACTGCCACCAAACCAACTCAGACTCATAGTAGCCCTAAAAGGGGTTCCTAAGACTGTGAATCTTTACGGAAGCAGGCAGACTCCTCTTTCTCCCTTCCCACCGGGCTTTTGGGTTTGATCTAAGACCTTGGGGCCAGCAGCTCACTACTTAAGGCACAGCTCTGATACAGTACATCTGGGATGGAAATGCAAATTACCAACTCAAGGGAAATGAACCTCGTTGGAATCGCCCAGACACTTTCCCAGCACAGCTTACCATCTTTCTAAGTCAAGACCTAATACTCAAGCATGGATGGTCAAAAGAACACAACATATACAAAAATAATGAGCTCCACCTACAGTACGTTCTTGCCCGTTCCCTTGGCCTCAATTTCCTCATGGATTAAAAAGGCTCATGTCATGCGAATCACTTCTCTCACAAACGCTTTGTGTGTCAAGTTATAAAACTGCATTTCTAAATGGATCCTTCCCGAAAAGATCGGCACACACTCTTACACTTCCATAAATTTGCTAATGGGTCTCTGGGATGGTTGTGGTCATGGATATAGACCAGTCTTCTAACATCAACAACATCTTTTTTTAAAATTCCGGACTTTTCTCCCACCCTCCTATGCAAACATCAGAACAAAACTTCTGTTACTATACCAGTCTAACATATGCAATGACTGTGTTGACTCTTGAGGACACAAGGCGTTTGAAGTAAGATGGAAAAAAATCATCGACCTTTGGCTGAAAATCACAGTGCAAGTCTACATAGGAAAACCGAGATGATTTACCATTTTGATTTATTCAAACCGAAGCTTTATTAGTACAGTCAGCCTCACACAAGCAATAAACACCAGTGGGTACACACTACACAGCTCTGTATTTAATAAAAAGCGACTAACTGCTGATTGTGTTGGCACACCTACACCTACTGAATATAAAAGAGTGATGTGGACGAAACATGAAAAAAGTCAGTTAAGCGACGGTCTGAATTTTGCTCACTGAAGCCCAGCCCCCAGCCCCAAACAGGTAAAGTTTGCATACAACCTGTCTTTGTTCCCCTCTCAGTTGCATTTACCCAAGAACTTGGCTCAGAGACAGAAAACTCCCACAGCCGCTTGGTTCATTCTGTCCTGTGCAATTAGGCAACCCCACAATCCAGTAAACGCAATGGCTCAATGATTTATCTTCTGGCAGCGTTTCGGCGCCGACCAGGTGTTTATATAAAAGAACAATGTCAACGAAGAAAGGTTTTTTTTCCTTTCTAGAGCTGGCAGGGTTTGGTTTTGCTTGTGTTTCAAAAAGCGGGGAAAACGCCCGGCTTACCCTAGAATAAGACGGGAAGGGATTTAGAAAGAGTCGAAGTCTGTCCATTTCCCTACAGGAAACTAGCTTCTTATGCAATAATCCTACCCACAACCCACCAGCCCGCGAGGCTCCCCGGACCGGACACCTCTTTCTACCTCCAGAAGGTCACAGCCGGCACCTAAGGGAGCGGGGCACCGGGCTAGGAGGAAGTGGCTCCGCCGGGAGCCGCCGGACCTGCCAGCGGGGCGGGGACCAGGCTCTTTCCACGCCCCCGCCCCCAGCGATCGCCCGTGGCCGGAACGTCCCCCGAATCCCGGGGAGCAGGAAGTCGGGGGGCTGTCCCTGAGCCCTGCCACCCCATCCCCGAGCGCTCTCTCTCCGTCCTCCCCCTGGAGCTGTCTCACTCGACGTCCGCTTCGCCCCCTTTGCCGAGGAGCGAAACTTCCCCGCAGCGGCCCTGTCCCTTCAGCGCCTCCGCCTGTCATCCCGGGGGGCTGTCCCTTCCGAACGACGCCGCAGGTCCCCTCACCTAGCCCACCCCGCGAAGTTTCCAGTTTCACCAACACACACACGCTCAGAAGCTGGCACCCGCCCCCGGGCCCCCCGAGGTCCCCCGAGGCCCCCAGGCAGTGGGGGGGGGCTGTCTGGGGAGGCGGCCCCACCCTTCGGCCCCTTCACCTGTTTCTCCGGCTGAGGCCCGACAGGCCGGGACTGCGCTGGGGTCCGGGTGCGGGCCGCGGGGCTCTCTCAGGCCGCGGGGGCCCTGCCAGCAAGCGGGAAGAGAGAAGGACAAGTTGGGGCGCTCGTCAAGGATCCGGCTGGGGCTCGCTCCCTCTGCGCGACGTCGGAACCCCAGGCTCCTCCTCCCTGTCTACGCCGCCGCAGCTCCGGAAGCGAATGAATGACAAGCCCTCTAGCCAATCCTCGCCCTAGAGCCCGGCCGGGCTAGACACGCCCTTATGCATAATTCATAAGCTGGCCAGTTTTCTCCACCACCCAGGGGCCTCGGTGCGTGTACTGTATATTCGAAGCTCCACCCATCGGCCAATGAGGAAGCCGCTCGGCGAGGGGGCGGGACCAGGAGGAGCGGGGGACGCCCCTGGACTGGCTGTTCCAGACGGCGTGGTGCTCCTCCCTCCGCGACAGCCGGGGAAGAGCGGAGGCCTTGGCCCAGAAGCGCGGGGGGAGGGAAGGGAGATGGCTGGAATGTCTTGCTGAAAACTCAGCTGAGTTACTGGCAGCGCGTGACGTCAAGACACTTTAAATGCCCCTGATGCGACTCCCGCCTGCCCGCTCTTCTTGTTCCAGGCTCTTGGCACCACGTGGGGACGAGGCTGGGAGCCTGTTACCACGTGGGCCTCACCCAGTTAGACAATCGTCAGGTGTCGCCAGATCCTCAGGGGGCCCGGCTCCTGGGTTGAGTTTCCGGGGGTGTAGCCAAGAGAACATGGGCGACTCCTGCCTGCTTTGAACCTCAAGTCCTGCGTGAACGAGGACACGCACCCGGAAACGTGACGTGGGCACAGTAATTACTAGAGTGCGTGGGGCGAGGGTATGGATTTAACCCTGCCCTCCGTTCAGTCGCTTGAAGCGTCATGTGCCAACAGTATACTTGAAGGTTGACATGTATTTGACTTTTTTTTTTGTACCTAAGTTAAAATCGTTGAAATTGTTTGCTTTCTTTTTTGATTCTCCTCCACTCGTGTACTTAGTACGCAAATCCTGAATGGAAGCCAATCCGTAGTATAGACTTTGCATAACTGAGTCATAATAGAGGACAATAAAAGAAAGGATTTGCATAAGGGAGTCATTTTTTTTTTGCATGTGTTCTGCTGAAACTAACTGGGTTTTTAAATGACAGCGATTAAGCATTTGTGATTGTAAACCTAAGAGTAAAGAAAAGGGAACAAAAACAGCTGATCAAAACTCACTGCCATCGAGTGGATTCCATCTCAGAGTGACCGGACAGGTCAGGATAGAATTGCCCGTGTGGGTTTCCAAGACTATCTCTTCACGGGCGCTTCCTGTCTCTCTCCCACTAGGGGTCTGGTGGTTTCGAGGCGCTGACCTTGAGGTGAACAGTTCCTCTGGTAATCACAAAGCACGCATGGTTCATTCTCCCATTATGGAAATAACCGCTGCGGGCAGTGCTTTACATGAAACTACGAAGAGGCAGCTTTTAGAAGTTCGTGCTAACATGAAATGGTTTCATGAGGGTTGGAAGCCCCTCTGTACATGTTTGTGATTAGAAATGCAAATCGCTCAGAAATATCAAGAGCGGTCATCTGCTCCTCCTTCCATTGCCTCTCTCCAAGAATAGCGCGTCTTAATTTCTGGAGAGAAAAATCAATGACGCTTAGCCGCTCTGCTCTTTGCGGGTGGGAGGGCAGAATGCCATAGACCCTCTGAGAGGCTAGTGAAAAGGACGGATAATCCATCCCCAGAAAAACAGTAGCAACTTTGACTCTCAAATCCACATGATTCCCCAGCCACCTGACGCTATTCAGATTAGAATTTCTTGGCCCACCCTATATTCAAGGGAGACATGAGGGCTGAGAGGATCCTATCTCCCTTCTGTAGACCCATCCCAGTGTGGAAATCACTGAATTTGTGGGTGTAGTGTGTGTGTGTATCAATCTGTTTATCTTACTCCACTCCAGAACAGAGATGGCCTATGTTCTACCTCACCTAAACTCTCCTTTGGCTCTACTATCCCATGCAGTCGACTGCCTCCCTAACAACAGTGGGTCTGATAGTCAGTTAGTGGTTGGCTGCTCACACAGCATGTTCACACCTGTTACCTCTACTTTCCCATAACCGTGAGGAAAAGCCATTTGATTTGTCCTTGATTCACTGATAAGAAACCAAGGTCAAGAGAGGATGAAGCTTTCAAGGTCACAGATGGCATCACAGCTCATCCAGGTGAGTTCAGAGCCAGGTGGTTGGACTCCAGATCCCATAACCTTATTCCATCTGGTCAAAACCTGCCCTCCTCCTCTGACCCGCTCCCAGCCTCATTTCCTCCCTGCCTCATTCACACAGGAGCTCTGTCTCTGAGCCTGGACACATGACTACCAAGGACTATGGACAGGATCATTACAACACTATCCAATTGCTTTTATTTAAACATTTATTTTATTTAATGTATTTATAACACTAAAATTAATCTTGTTTTACCCGAAACTTGCCAGCGCTTTCCTCCTACTAGTTTTCACTTACCTCTTATGTTATGACCAGAAAATATAACAAAGTAACTAATAAAAAACACAAAATGTCGGGCAGCTGACAAACGTGATGTACAATGGTAGTGGATGGCTTCCCTCTAAAAATGTGAACTAGCGCTGCCGCTGGGTGTGAATCATAACAGCGCAGCCCAGAGTGCTCTTTCTAACCTTGTCGCTGTTGGGATCTGTTTACATTCCGTGACACTGAGAGTGGCAGGCATATTGCTTCCAAACATCGCCGAATCGAGTCAGTGGGTTTATGCTTGTCCACAGGCCCCCAGGAAAGGCACCGACCGGGCCACATAGACTCGGCTTCAGTAGTTAAAGGGTTAATGAGGGAGTCACGTGTACAGTATTGCCTCCATCTCCCCGAAGCAGCGCTATTTTCTTCATAACAATTTTTTCTATTTTCATTTTATTTCAGAGCACTGTGGGGCACAAAAATTACCTCGGGGGCCGCATGCACCCACGGGCCGCCAGTTTGACACCCCTGCCTTAGAGTCTTGCCAAACTTCCCCTCTGGCTTAAAGACATAGTGTGCTAACAACTAAATAAATCAATACCAGATCCCGTCAGATGAGTTCATCCTGATTCACAGTAACCCTATCAGCAGAGCAGAACGGCCCCTTGAGTTTCCAAGACTGTAAATCTCTCTCTCTCTCTTTAAATCATTTTATTGGGGGCTCGTACAATTCTTAGCACAATCCATACATACATACATTGTGTCAAGCACATTTGTACATTTGTTGCCATCATCGTTCTCAAAACATTTGCCTTCTACTTGAGCCCTTGGTATCAGCTTCTCATTTCCCCCCTCGATACCCCTCCCCCCTCCCTCATGAACACTTCATAATTAATAAATTATTATTATTTTGTCATATCTTACACTGTCCAATGTCTCCTTTCACCCACTTTTCTGTTGTCCATCCCCCAGGGAGGAGGTTATATGTAGAACCTTGTAATTGGTTCCCCCTTTCTATCCTACCTTCCCTCCATCCTCCATGTATCGCCACTCTCACCACTGGTCCTGAAGCGGTCATCTTTCCTAGATTCCCTGTGTTTTCAGTTGTTATCTGTACCAATGTACATCCTCTGGTCTAGCGGGATTTATAAGGTAGAATTGGGATCATGATAGTGGGGGGAAGAAGCATTTAAGAACTAGAGGAAAGTTATGTTTCATCATTGCTACCCTGCGCCCCGACTGGCTTACCTCCTCCCCGAAGCCCTTTAGTAAGGGGGTGTCCAGTTGCCTACAGATGGGCTTTGAGTCTCCACTCTGCACTCACCTTCATTTACAATGATATGATTTTTTGTTCTTTGATGCCTGATCCCTTCAACACCTTGTGGTCACACAGGCTGGTGTGCTTCTTCCATGTGGGCTTTGTTGCTTCTGAGCTAGATGGCTGCTTGTTTACCTTCAATCCTTTAAGACTTCAGATGCTATATCTTTTGATAGCCAAGCACCTTCAGCTTTCTTCACCACATGTGCTTATGCACCTGCTTTGTCTTCAGCTATGGTGTCAGGAAGGTGTACATGATGGAATGCCAATTTAATAGAACAACGTGTTCTTGCATTGAGTAAGTTCTTGAATGGAGGTCCAATGTCCATCTTCTTCCTTAATACTAAGCCTATAAATATATGCACATAGATCTATTTCCCTGCCATCCTATAAAAATATATTTACATATGTCCATGCCTGTATTTAGATCTCTATACATGCCCTTTGCCTCCTAGTTCTTTCCTCTATTTCCTTTTAGTTTCCTCTTGTCCCACTATCATGCTCAGCCTTTACTTGGGTTTCAGTAATTTCTCTCAGTTACATTGCCCTTGCTGAATTCCTACCAGACCTCTCATTCTTTTTTTCAGAAATCATTTTATTGGGGCCTCTTACAGCTCTTATAACAAGTCATACATCAATCGTATCAAGCACATCTGTACAGATGTTGTCATCATCCTTTTCAAAACATTTAATTTCTACTTAAGCCCTTGGTATCAGCTCCTCATTTTTTTCCCTCTCTCCCGCACCATCGCACCCTCATGAACCCTTTATAAATTATAAATTATTATTATTTTCCTATTTCTTACATCATCTGCTGTCTCCTTTCACCCACTTTTCTGTTGTTCACCACCCAAGGCTGTAAATCTTTACCAGAGTGGAGAGCCTCATCTTTCTCCCACAGAGCACCTGGTGGTTTCAAACTGCTGTCATATTGGTGAGCAGCCCAATGCATAACCCACTACGACACCAAGGCACCTCTTAATGAGTCAAAATCATGTCACAGCCTAGTTAAAAATCTGCCCTATTACCAAATAAGATTTTAAAAAAAAATATTCAGCCTCTATCTCAGCAATCCTGCTTGCTGAAAGTGAGGAGGACTTAAAGCACTTGCTGATAAAGATCAAGGATTGCAGCCTTCAGTGTGGATTACGACTCAACCTAAAACAACAAAATCCTATGGAGTCTGGGCTCCTACTTAACTCTAGCCCCAATCCAAGAACACTTAGTTCTGATCACATGGCCTGCTCAATACTCACCTTCATGAAAGGATCACTGAAGATCAGGGTGCTACAGCAACGTGTGGGGAAGAAAGCAGATGGTGCCCGGCTATCAATCGAAATAGCTTCTGGGGTCTTAAAGACTTGTATTCAAACAAGCAGTCATCTAAGTGAGGAGTCAACTAAATCCACATGGAAAAGCACACCAGTGTGATCCAAAGAGGACAATTATAAAATTCTAATATGATGATGGGAAAATATCAGAGCTAAAATTATAAACACCCAATTGGTAGAAGGCTACAGAGGACAGTGGGAACCCAAAACCCATCTGCAGACTATCTGGTCAGACTGAGCCCCTGGGAGGTCCCCTCTAGCCACAGGCAGCGTCTTGAACAGCCTGGCTGTCAGGCAGAGAACACTGTGATCTTGACATGCCGAATCGAACTCCACACTTGGCCAGGTGACCTCCCTGTAGACCAGGCCTGAGTTGGTTCTGGGTGCAAGTATCTCTTGCTGGTTCCATGACAGGAATGTCTTCCCTGGCTTTCGGAATGTTGATGGGGGTCTTTTCTTTCTTACTCATTATTTGTCTTTTGGTCTTTGTATTATTGTAGTTTTACCCTTACCTCCTTATTTTGAATTAGTTTTTTATTGTTTCTGTTGACACACAGGAGGAGTGGATGCCTAGTGATTGACGATAACTGATGGACAGGGGATGCAGGGTGGGGTGGGGTGGGTGGCCTGGAGGGAAGGGGGACTTGGGGAGTGGGGAATGAAGACAGGAGCGGGGAAGGAGTACGAAGACTGACTGTGGTTGCACAACTCGTATTAAAAGCAATTTGACCATTCGGGGAGATGTTCTAAAATTGAAATGGTAATGGTTTTACAACTTGCCTTGATACGATCGAATGATTGAACTATTGAAGTAAAAGAAAAGAAAGTGAAAAAAAACAAAAAAATAAAAGAAAGTGCCCCACAGATAATATATACTATTACTCAAAATACCACTACAAGACTAACTCAGCACTCCTCTTTTTGAGATAGCTTAATCTGCAATTGTAGCAGACCACATTAAAAATGTCTCATTTTTTTATTTCAACAAAATAAAATTTCTTACTGGCATTCCAGGATGCTCACCTTCCCAACAAGATCGCTGAAGACAAAGCAGGTGCATAAGCAAATGTGGTGAAGAAAGCTGATGGTGCCTGGCTATCAAAACATAGAGTCTGGGGTCTTAAAGGCTTGAAGGTAAACAAGCGGCCATCTAGCTGAGAAGCAACAAAGCCCACATGGAAGAAGCACAGCAGCTTGTGTGAAAACAAGATGTCAATGGGGTAAGGTATCAGGCATCAAAGAACAAAAAGTTAAATCAAGGGAGGGTGGGTTGGAAAGGGGGAACCGATTACAAGGATCTACATGTGATCTCCTCCTTGGGGGATGGACAACAGAAAAGTAGGTGAAGGGAGACGTCGGACAGGGCAAGATATAACAAAATAATAATTTATAAATTATGAAGGGTTCTTGAGGGAGGGGAGAGCGGGGAGGGATGGGTAAAAATGAGGACCTGATGCCAGGGGCTTAAGTGGAGAGTAAATGTTTTGAGAATGATGAGGGCAATGAATGAATAAATGTGCTTTACACAATTGATGTATGTATGGATTGTGATAAGAGTTGTAAGAGACCCTAATAAAATGATTTAAAAAATTAAAAGATTCAGATGAGAAGTTTAAAAAAAAGTTACATCATTGTGAATGAGGGGGAGTGCGGAATGGGGACCCAAAGCCCATCTGTAGGCAACTGGACATTTCCTTCCAGAAGGGTCGCAGGGAGAAAACGAGCCAGTCAGGGTGCAGTGTAGTAATGATGAAACATACAACTTTCCTCTAGTTCTTTAATGCTTCCTCCACCCACTATCATGATCCCAGTTCTACCTTACAAATCTGGCTAGACCAGAGGATGCACACTGGTACAGATAGGAACTGGAAACACAGGGAATCCAGGGCAGATGATCCCTTCAGGACCAGTTATGGGAGTGGTGATACTGCGAGGGTGGAGGGAAGGTGTTGTAGAAAGGGGGAACTGATTACAAGGATCTACATATAATAATTTATAAATTATCAAGGGTTCATGAGAGGTGGGGGTGGGGAGGGAGGGGAGATATGAGGTGCTGATACCAAGGACAGAAGTAGAAAGCAAATGTTTTGAGAATGAGGAGGGCAACAAACGTACAAATGTGCTTGACACAATAGATGTGCATATGGATTGTGATAAGAGTTGTATGAGTCCCCAATAAAATGATGAAATTTTTTTAAGAAAGAAAACACACACACACACACATACACACAAAAAAATCAAAAGACTCACTGCATTGGATAAATCTGCTGCACACGACCTCTTTAGAGTATTGAAAGCAAGGATGTTACCTTGAGGACTAAGATGCACCTGACCTACACCACAGTATTTTTTTATTGTTTTATTAGGGGAACCACAGTATCTTCAATAGCCTTGTATGCATGTGGAACCTGGTGGCATAGTGGTTACACATTGGGCTGCTAACTGCAAGGTCAGCAGTTCAAAACCACCAGACGAGGCATTCTACTTCCATAAAGTGGTTCAGTCTTAGAAATCCACAGGGGCAGTTCTACCATTTCTACAGGGTTATTATGAGTTGGCATTGACTCAAAGGCAGTGAGTTTGGAATTGGCTTGGTTTACTTTTCATCTGCATGTGAAAGCTGGACACTGAATAAGAAAGACTGAAGAAGAATCAGTGCATTTGTGGTTCTGGCGAAGAATATTGAAATATACCCTGGACTGCTAAAAGGCCAAACAGATCTATCTTAGAAGAAGTACGGCCAGAGTGCTCCTTAGAGGCCAGGATGGCGAGGCATCGTCTTACATACTTTGACAGGTTGTCAGAAGAGACCAGTCCCTGGAGACAGACATCATGTTTGGTAAGGAGGAGGGATGGTATGATAGTTAAGATTTATTGTGCCAACCTGGTCGATGAACATGTTTGGGATTCATTGAAGGGCAGTTTTATTGAAGGGCAGAGAGATAAATGGCTGCTCAGTGAGCCTCCCCTTTCTGGTCTCTTGCTCTCTGATGGTTGGACCAGTGTGCAGCTGCCTTAGCGAGTTCTCTGCCTCAGCTGGCAAGACATCTCAGCTTCCTGCGAGACATCCCTGAGGAGAAGCCACATGGACCTACCCTGATGTAGCCCTGGGTGCTGGAGCAGCCACGTGGAGACCCCTGCCAGCGCTGAGAGGCTTATACACTCACTGATTCCGCTTTCCTCCTGCAGTCAGCATCACTGTGTATGCATTGTGAGTTTGAGGAGGACTTTGTAGACTGGTGTAGGACATAGGGGCTAATGTTGGACTTGTGGGCTGAGACAGCCCTAGGTTGGAATGCTTTCTTAATGTACACTTACCCTTTATATAAAACTCTCTTATAAGATATTAAGTGCTGTTGTATGAGCCCCTAATAAAACGATTTTTTAAAAAAGATATTGAGTGTCTATGAATTTTTTTCCTGTAGTCTACCCAGACTAACACAGGTGGCAAAAGAGAGGAAGGCCCTTACGGAGATGGATTGACCCAGTGGGCGCTACCATGGGCTCAGGCATCAGAAGATGGTGCGGATGGTACAGGATGGGGCAGTTTTTCCTTCTGTGTGCACAGGGGTCACTGTAGATCAGAACCCACTTGATGGCGTCTAACCACCACCAGTTCCCTGTTGAGCATCTGGTACGAGTTCAGTGGTCTTTCTCTCCCTCTCTTGTTTTGGTTTACAACTCACCGCCATCAAGTTGATTCAAACTGCTGACCTAGCAGCTAGCAGCCCCATATGTAAACACAACACCACCAGGCCTCCTCCTAATTATTAACACACTACCTGATAAATAAAATTCATAGTTAACATTTAGTAAGTGTTAGCTGCGTTCCAGGTAACGAGTCCTGGCAATGCAGGTGGTAAGGCATTTGGCTGCCAAGCCAAAAGCTGGTTGGAATCCACCTGCCATTCGGAGGGAGAGGTATGTGGCGCTCTGCTTCCATAAAGATGGCCAGCTTTGGAAATCCTCAGGTGCAGTTCTCCACTCTGTCCTGTAGGGTCACTGTGAGTCGGAATCAAGGGAAAGGCAAGGGGTTTGGATGTTCCCGGAACTGTGCTAAGCATTGCACATAGATGATCTCCACTGATCCTCACAGGGAGCTGCACGCTATTATAATGTTCATTTACAGATGAGGAAACAAAGACTGTAAAAGTTAAAGCGTGATCAAAGGCCACATAGCTAGAAACTGGGAACAAACTCAGAATGAAATCAAGTCTGCTTGAGTTCAAAGTCTCTACTCTCTACCCATGTGCTAGATAACATTTCTCTCTGGTTTAGGTTCCCGGAAGCTTGAAGCCTTAAATGTCCTTTCTTAATCCCAGCATCTAGTATCTAGCACAGAGATCACCTACAACTGGGTTATTATATGTTAATAAATATATATTGACCTGATAAGGGAACAGGAGGAAAATAAAAAGAAATAGAGGAAAGAAGAAGGAGACAAAAGACATTTATAGAGGTATAAACATAGGCATGTACATATGTAAAGATATTAATATATTAAAAGAGATATAGGTCAATGTACATATATTTAAATGTTAAGTATTAAGGTAGCAGATGGACATTGGGTCTCTACTCAATTACTCCCACAACACAAGAACACTTTGTTCTAATAACTCGGCATTCTGTGATGCTCACCTTCCCGACATGATCACTGAAGTCAAAATGGGTGCATAAACAAATGTGGTGAAGAAAGCTGATGGTACCCGTCAATTAAAAGATATAGCATCTGGGGTATTAAAGGCTTGAAGTTAAGCAAGTGACCAGCTAGCAGAGAAGCAATAAGCCCACATGGAAGAAGCACACCAGCCTGTGTGATCATGAGGTGTCAGCAGGATCAGGTGACAGGCATCAGAAGACCCCAAACAAACAAATATATTGATGCAAATGGTGGGGGTCAGAGAGGAGACCCAAATCCCGTCTGTAGACAATTGGACATTCCCTCACAGAAGGGTCACAAGGAAGGAACCAGTCAGCCCCAGTGTAGCACTGACAGAACATATAGCATTCCTCTAGTTGGGTGGTTCTCAACCTGTGGGTCAAGACCCCTTTGGGAGTCAAACGACCTTTTCACAGGGGTCACCCAATTCATAACAGTAGCAAAATTACAGTTACAAAGTAGCAACAAAACATATTTTATGATTGGGGGTCACCACAACATGAGGGACTGTATTAAAGGGTCACAGCATTAGGAAGGTTGAGAACCCCTGCTCTAGAGAAACAAATCCATAGACACTCATATGGGCTTAAGACAGAACTTTATATAAAAAAGCAATTGTACATTAAGAAAACAGCCCAGCCCAGGTCAAGTTCATAAACCTAATATTAGCCCATATGTCCATTACCAGTCTATAAATTCTTCTTCAGACACACGACGCACATACAATGATGCTGAATGCAAGAAGAAAGATCACAGGCCAGTGGGTGGAAAGTCTAGTGGATCCAGTGGCGAAGGAAGCATCTCAGCGCTGGCATGAGTCTCCATGTGGCTCCTCCAGATCCAGGGCTCTGGTTCCATTAGTGTAGCACATCTGGCTTGTCAGCAGGAAGAAGAAGCAGAGTATCCCTCCTCCAGGGAGGAATACAGGAGTTCCCAGAAACCTCAGGAGAAGGCCACGCCCACAGAGGTTTCATTGGCTATATGGCCTGATTGACGGACTAGTCTCCACCCCTTCACAAGTTGACAGGAGATTATGCAATTGCCACAAGCTCTAACCTTCCTCTTGAATGCCCAAAGAAGGGTCTCAAGGGGAGAAAAAAAGTGAGACCCCCCAGTCTCTCTACCCACCAAGCTGATAAAGGCAGAGAGAAGAAGCCCACCAAGTTTGTAGTGTATTTTTTAACATGTCAATAATTTTTTTTAATGCTGTGCCATCTAAAAGTAAAATCTAATTTCTTTTGCTTAGTGATTGATTCACTTCTAAACAAAGACCATGCCATGGAAGCAACACTGTAGTGGTGTGGTCAAACAAGGTGATACAGTTGATTCTTCAATTGGACGTTCTTTGGAGGCACGCCCTTGGATCCCGGCCACCGTGTTGGGAGGAAGCCCAAGCTGAAGGCAGTGACCACGTGAAGGTGTTCTGGCCAACAGACCAGGTCATCCCAGCCAACAGCAAGCACCAACTGTAATTGAGCAGACCACCAAAAGATTCTAATCCGTAGCTTTTGACCCATTCCGAGTAAGGCCAAGTCCTACCCGGACTCCTGAATCATAGGCAAAATGAATGTTGTCATTGTTCTTAAGTCACTATCTTTGGACGTTAGCTTATTGAAGAAAGTCTATGAGTGGCATATTGAACGATGCGGGAAACATCCAAAGAAAATGGGAGGAATACTCAGAACCACTGTACCAAAAGTATGGGTTGACCCATTTCAAGAGGTGGCATGTGAACAAAAACCAATGGTGTGAAAGGAAGGCGTCCAAGGTGCACTGAAGACAATGGCAAGGACCCAGGAATTGGCAGAATAGCCACTGTGATGTCTCCACAAATGGATTCAGTGCGAGGTCCTCATTAGTCTACGTGAAGACATTCAGAAGACAGCAACATGGCCAACTGATTAGAAGAGATCCTTACCTGTGCCCATTCCAGAGAAAGGACCCAGAAGAATGCAGACATGATCTAAAAATATCATCGATTTCACATACAGGTAACATTTTACTGAAGATGTAGCAGTACAGCAAGAGGCAGCCGGCAGAAATTTAAACCAGATTCAGAAGACAGCATGGTGGAACAGGAGATATCATTGCTGACGTCAGATGGAACTTAGCTGAAAGCAGAGAACACTCGAAAAATATTTGCTAATTTTTTATTGATTATGCAAAGCATTCAATTTTGTGAATCATAACAAACTACGGATGACTGCAGTGAAGTGAAATCACTCTTTTATCCATAGTCTTTCTCTCACCAAATGGCTGTGTGGGGACGTGCAAATAAAGTGTACAAGACTCTAAGGCAGTGGGTCTCAACCTTCCTGATGCCGCGACCCTTTCTTACAGTTCCTCATGTTATGGTGACCCCCAACCATAACATTATTTTTGTTGCTACTTCATCACTGTAGTTTTGCTACTGTTGTGAAGCAAGCGACCCATGTGGAAGGGTCTTTGGACCCCCCCAAAGGGGTCTCGACCCCCAGGTTGAGAACCGCTGCTATAAGGAATGGCTTGGCCAATTTCATCATTCCTCTGGGGTTGAGTGAGCCATCTCAGAGTCAGGAAGAGGAAGAATTCCCCAACTATCAAGAAAGAAGAGCCACCCGAGAGCAAAGAGACCCCTGCCTGAAGTGGCAGAGCATGTCAAGATTGACACTACAGCACCATAAGACAGAGCAGGCAGGGGCCAGAGGACTTTGTGGCTGAGAGGCTATCAGAGGGCGAGATGTATGTGCCTGCTGAGACGGCCGAGAAGAGGCACCGCCGTGTGCAAAAGGGCTGTATCCCTAATGTTGTTGGTTCCTGACTTGTAGCTTGTTCACCTCTAGAATAAACCTCATTCTCGTCATGTGAGTTCTTTGGGGCCCCTGAAGTGCATTATTGAACCCAGCAGCGTAGACTGTGATGAACGGGAGGCGAGCGTCAGAACAGACTAAAGAAAGATGGGCCTCAGGCGAATCACGCTTGCCCAGCTGTGAAGTTGAAGTCTGCTCTGGACTAAGGCAGCAGAAAGGCACATGTGGTCCCCACGTTATCTTTCCTCAATCATTATTGTGAAGAGTAGGACATATTTGTGTACATGTTCAACTGTCCATCAACCAAGAGATAGGCATTTGAACAGAACAAGGAGGTATGACATGGTTTAAAAGCAGGAAAGGTGTAGGGCAAGGTTGTGCTTTTTTTCCATAACTTATTTTTTGTTTTGTTTTGGGGGTTTTGGGTGCCAAAACCCATCCATAAGTTATTCCCTCTAGATACTGAGCAAATAACCTCAGAAGCTTGACTAGATGAAGACAGAGGTGTCAAGGTTGAAGGAAGGCTTGTTGACAACCTAAGACATTCAAGTGACAATATTACTTTCTAAGAGCAAAGACCATTGCAGGACTTACTGAGGAAGATAAAAACTACAGCTTTCAGTGGGCATTAAATCTCAGTTTAAAGAGAACAAGCGTCACATCCGGACCAATAAATAATATGATATAATATTGACCTCGTCCAGGATTTCATTTTACTTAGATCCACAATGCATGCTCATGGAAGCAGCAGTTAAGAAATCAAACGACATATTACACTGGACAAATGTGCTTCAAGAAATGAAACTCTTCTTAAAACAAAAGGGCATTTTAATCCTGAGTAGTTTAGGTACTATCCCCAGACTAGAGGGGACTAAACTAAAACCCAGCTCACGCCCATTGAGTCCATGCTGACTCAGCAACCCTATAGAACAGGGGAGAACTGCCCCTGGGGGTTTCCTGGACTGTAACTGAAACTGAATAGAAAGCCTCGTCTTTTTCTCCAGATGAACGGCTGGTGGTTTTGAACTGCTGACCTTGCAGTGAGCAGCCTACTGTGTAAGCCCCTGGGGTCCGTTAGACTAGAGGGAGTAGGTTATAGTGAGTAGCGACCCAGGGCTTGGGGGACAGAAGTCCAGCTCTTGCACTTACTAGTTGGGTGCTGCTGGACAATTACCTCCTCCCGAAACCTGTTTGTCACACACCACCCAGTGTGTGGCCCATGCCAAACATGCAACAAAGATGGAAGCATCCGTTGCCATCCAGTGAGTCCCAACTCATCGTGGCCCAGGTGTGTCCAGGGGTAGAGCTGCGCTCTAGGGGGCCTTACGTGTGAAAAGTAGACCACCTGGAGTTTCTTCCAAAAAGGATCTTGTGAAAATATTAAAAAGACAAAGAAGCAGAAGAGGCACCTGGCCCAGCCATGGCATTTTCCATCGCCTCATCTGCAGGTGAGAGCAGGACAGGTGAGAAGACCAGAGGCGAACTGATGCAGTTAAATTATACTGCTGGCGAAGAATATTGACTAGACCATGGACGGCCAGAATAGCAAACACATCCAGCTTGGAATTAATGCTGTCAGAATGTTCCTTCGGGAGGAGGAAGAGGAGGCTTGGTGCCACACACTTTGGACACCACGTGATCAAGGTGGACTAGTCCCTGGAGAAGGACATCATCCTTGGGACTGCCAGGGCCTGTCAAAAAGGGGAGGATTCCCCACGAGTTGGATTCGTGAGGTGTCTGGAGTGGCCACACCTCGGTTCTTGGCTTCGCACCAGAAAGCAGTCACACGGAAGCCTGGTTTGGAATCCAAGTGAGTTTTTCGGAAGGACGGGCGGAGGTTCGTTTAGTCACGAAAGGGAACTGCACGCGATTTCAGGGAAGCAGTGTGGGGTCCACAGCTGAGCAGCGCACCCACACGTGGTGGTCGGAGGCCAGAGAGCATGGCACTGAGCGAGTGGCCTGGGGGCGGCTAGAAAAGAGAGGAGAGAGAGGGGCTGTGGGCCTCAAATAGGCCAGGTGCGGGTGCACGTGTGTCCCCTGCCCAGGTGGGGCGCGTGTGTCTGGACCACCACCTGCCTCTCAGCAGGAGCGGAGTAAACAGAATGAACAACCTTCCGGCAGCCAGGACCGTGAGAGCCGCTGTCTGGGGAGGCGTGGTTGATGGTATTGGTTGACCCATTGGCTGAATTAAGACCACCTGGCTTTGGGGGGTCTGAATTGGAGCATGTCCAATTTGGGGGTCTCCATGGGTGGCCAATGTTCTCCTGATTCGTTCCCAATCCCCTCTATGGGGCCTGTGTGGGCATGGGAGGGGCAACCCCCCTGTCACTGCCCGGGCTACCAGACTGACACAGTGGCTGCTACCTGGGCTCAGACACAAGAAGGTCAGTGAGGAGCGTGGGGGACTGGGCAGGGCTTCCTTTGGCTGCACCTCTGGTCACTATGAGTCCGAACTGACCGGGAGATTCCGTCGCACAGCAGTAGAGAATCAGGCCAAGTGTGCCCCTGTCACCTTGGAGAGGCTCTGAAACTGTAGGCTAGTTGAGGACCTGAGACCTGTCAGCTCTGCAGTGTTCCAGAACCTTTGTTTTCGGTTTTTCTCTAGTCCCCTTTTTGTAGGCTGCAGAAAGATTCCCACCCCCCCACAGGTTGTCACCTGCTTGCTAGGTATTCTCCCGAAGGGCATTCAGACTCTATTGTCTGTCCCAGGACTCACTCCCTACTGATAAGGTTAGTGATTGTTTCCCTGGAGAGCCCAGAGAAAAGGTCAAGTCCACTCAAGGTTCGGCTGCCCTCTTGAGTCTAGGATCTGCCCATCTTGTCACATGTGTACCCCCTCCCCTTCCTATTGCATGCACACCCCTAGGTTGTCCCATTGCCTGTATTGTCTGTGGTACAATCCCTTCCTGTTGTGTAACTGGTTACCTGTAATCAGGGGGACCTACACGCTCTCTAAGGATGTTAAACCTTGGTTAGATGTAAACGCGGACTCTCCTCTCCTCCTCCCTCCGTCTGTCTCTGTGTGGACCTGGCTGCTGAGCTCATGGCCGTCCCAGAAAGCATGCTACCACGAAGTGTGTCTGACTTATTTATTTTCTCTCCTACCTCTCCGATCTTCTAGGACTTTACTATCATCTTTATATAGTACCGTCTTACAAGTGCACCTATGCTCCGACCCGTGATACTGTTAGGGCAGCGGTTCTCCACCTGTGGGTTTTGGCGACCCCTTTGGGGGTTGAACAACCCTTCCACAGGGGTCGCCTACGACCATTGGAAAACACATATTTTTGATGGTCTTAGGACCCGAGACGCCGCTCCTCCATGCATCTCCAGAAGGGCCTGCCCACATGCAGATACGCCCGCCTACAAGTCCCCGGCATGAAGGCTATTACCCAGGCTGCACCATGCCTCAAGACACAATTTCATTGGTTTGTCACTAGAAGTAAATAGTTCACCATCTATAATTACATATTGTTTCTGTGATTGATCACGATGCTTAAATGATGTTCAATTTGTAACCATGAAAATACATCCTGCACCTCAGATATTTACATGACGATTCATCACAGTAGCAAGATGACAGTGACGAAGTAGCAATGAAAATCATGTTATGGCTCTTTTGCTGTGGTCTCTCTCAATCCTCTTTCCCCCTCCCCCCTCTCTCCCCTCTTTCTCTTCTCCTCTCCTCTCTTCTCTATCACCTTCTCTCCTTAATAAAAACCCATTTGGATCACCAAAAAAAAAAAAAGAATGTTATGGTTTGGGGGGGGGGGGGTGTGTCACCACCGCATGAGGGACTGTATGAAAGGGCCGAGGTGTGAGGCAGGTTGAGAACCGCTGGGTCAGAGGCTGGCTTCCCCTTACACCTGTAGTAGGACTACCTGGAACCTGACCAGAGGAGGACCCCCGAGGGAGGACCTAGCGACAGAAAGGCTCTCGCTTGTCCTAGAGCAGTGCCATCTCCACCTCCTCAGGTACCATCATCCGAGCATCCTGCTTTCCTCCTGCCTCTAAGGCCCAGGACTACTCAGTATGTGCAGGGGTGAAGTTCTTTGTTTTCGCTGATAATGCTTACACCATCACTCCTATGTTGCTGTTCCTGGTTATCTCGGAGCCTGGGGTCCAGGGGCCCTCCTTTTCCTCATCCCTTCCAAGGCCTTTCTATCCTGCCATCAGCTATCTTTTCATCTGCTCACGAAATTCCAGGTGCTCTTTTCCGTCTCAGGAATGTGCTTCTGAATCTATGGTCTCACGCTTGCTGCACGTGTTGGGACACGAATCGGCAGCCACTCCATAGCAGTGCGTGGCCTCTTTTTAATTTTTTTTTCTTCTCTTATCCTCATGAGTTTCACTTCGAGAGAGACCTCGGGTAACCACCTCCATTTAAAGTTGCTCCTGGCCTGTTCACCTCAAAGTCTATATCCTATTTCTGTGGAACCCTTATCACAACTCACAATCATTCTCATTTATCTCCTTAGAGTCTCTTATCTGCCTCTCTCTATAGTCTACATTCTAGGAAGACAGATTCGATCGATTTGGCCGCTCTTTTGCTCCCTAGTGCCTGTCACAGTGCTGGACACATAGTAGGTGCTCAATAAATACTCAGTGACTACATGGACACGATCTTCATCCTGCTCCTCCCTTCTCTGAGTTTTAAAGATTATTCTTCCATCCTGACTTTTCCCATTTGTCCCTCCTCTCCGTTATCTAAAGATAGTTCCCTCTTTCCTGTCTTGACCCTGACATTCCCTCAAGTCCTCCTTCCTCCTCAGCAGTGCTCCCAGGGCCTCCACCAAGGTGACCTCTGCCCCATCATCCTCTGCACTCACTACTCCTGAATGCTACCAGGAACTTCCTCTTCCTCCGCAAAGTGAATGTCCTCTTCTCAGTCATTTTAATTTCTTCTAGAATATGGTGCTGTCAGTCATATTCTATGACTCCTCCTGCCCAAATTTATCGGAGCGAAGGCGGTCAATAACAAGCAATCGGACTCATTAGAAATCAATGGGGGCTGGCGTGAGACACACTCGGATTGAAATCCCAGTTCGGACACAGAATGAGCTGTTTGTCCTCCGGCAAGATCTTGAACCTTTATGAGCTTCCATGTCATCTGCACATGGAGACCATAATTATGATCTTAAAGTGATTTTGGTTGAAAGATACTCTCAAGTGAGCCGTGCAGGATGGTGGAGAATGGCCAGTCCTGGTGGGGCCCACCGCTCATCTCCTCTGCCTATCCGGTAGGACGGCTTTGGATCAATTGCTTAACCTCTCTGAGCCTCGGTTGCTGTTGTTTTCATCTATGTAATGGGAAAGAGGAGAAAAACCATCTCACAGGCTTTGAGGATTAGTAAGAGAACCTGCACAACACTTCAACACAGCGCCTGGCATGTTGCAACCCTTCCAGGTTTGTTAGCTGTTGTTGTCTTCTTGCCAAAAAAAACCCAAGAGGGGTGGAGCTTATTGGGAGGAACCTGAAATCGCTCCCAAACTCCAATAGGCTTGAAACCCCCACTTCAGGATGGGCTAGGAGAGGAACCTCACCCGAAGGAGTTTATGTAATGTTCCACTAGAGCTCTGCCCTCCCCTTGTCATGACTTGACTTGTCAACAGTGCTCTCAAAGCATTCAATCTCTGTGTTTTGCAATTCGAAATTCCTGGCAGGGAATATTTGATTCACCCAGTGCAGGACCAGGTATCCATCCTTAACAAAGCAGCTGTGGACGGAGACAGGGTGCTGGTCATCCAGAAGAGACCAAAGTCCGGGAGGAAGCTGACAAGAGCGTTTGTGAATGGGGCACACCTAATAAGTGCCAGAATTGTGTAATGGTTGTGAAAGTTCCCTGTGCCCAGCAGGCCCCCTCTTTCCTTCCAGATTGTCCTCCTGCCTCTCTGGCCAGCCCATTCTCTGCCTTGACGTCTCTCACCTCCTCCCCTGTAGGTGGTCAGTCCTGCCTCAATTCTAAATTCTATCCTCTTCTGTCCCTAAAGGTCCTCCCTTTGCAAACTCATCGGCCACTTCAGGGACCTCCTCCCTTCTGACAACTCTTTTATGCTGGATCCCCTTAAGTACAAATTACTTTCTCTCTCGTACTCAGCTACTTCCTCTGGAAATGACCCCTTCCGTTTCCCCATCTATGAAACAAGGCCCCTTTCACTTTGAACACGCCAGAACCCTATGTTCTCTTCCTTGACCATGACTTCAGCCTGTCTGCTTCCAGGCCTTTCTGCACACTGCTCCCTTCACCTGGCGAACCTCCCTGTCCCACCTCACTCCTTTCATTTAATTAATAATGTATCAACTACCTACTATTTTGATAGGTACTCTTTAGGGGGTGGGGTGGCTGACAAGTCCTTCTTGACTGGGAATTGCTCCCCTACCATCACCAAATCCTACACAGCCGTGTTTGTATTACATGATGCTGTCCTCCTAGATATAGATGATTAAATGCAGGCATGCACTGATGTTAACTGGACTAATCAGATTCTCTCTGCCAGGAATTTGGAACTTGAGTCTGAGAGGCAGAGAGCCTGGGAGCCTTTAGCTGAGTTCCATTAACGTCGGCACTTTAGAGAGAGCGGTCCATCAACTCCCCCTGCGGATGTCCCCAGAGAGCCCCTGCTTCCCACTCTCCTTAGCTCGGCTGCTCTGCTCAGGGAGCCCACGGAGCCCAGGGGCTATGTCAGCAGCCTTCCGATATAAATACCCTTTTTCATTTCAGTCTTTTTCTATTAATTTCAACCAAACAACAGTAACGGATACAACGATCTTTGAGATACTTTCAGGCCCGTGTGAAGCAAAGATCAAGTGCGATATTGTCTCTCTCCTTCAGCAGCATCTCCTAGAGTGCTGCCCACTCCCCACGTTCGGATCACAACCTCAGAGGCCCCTTTCTTCTTGAAGGAACCCCATAGGCCCCCAGCAGGATCGGTTCCTCTCTCGGGCACTTTGTTCCCCTCTTGCGGTCAGTTCTTTGAGCTATTCTGCCTCTACCACCAATGGCAGACTCTTGGTCCTAAAAACAAAGACCCCGTCTTGTCTTTCTAGTAGCTTGGCTCCCAGCACAGGATCACCAACAGACCATTTGGAAAAGCAGCTGTTGTTTTGTCTGTCCGTCATGCTTTCCCTTTACTGTTGATAGAAAGGGATTTGGACGCAAAGCGCCTCTATTGGACGGATTCAAACTGTCTCCCAGGGTTTCGGAGACTGGATTTTTATGGGAGTAGACAGCGTCCTCTTTCTCAGAGTGGCCGGTGGATTTGAACCTGTGACTAATCTTCCTTGGGGAAACCACATGTCTTGGGTTTCAGAAACGACCAGAGGACCCATATTTGGCCAGAGGTACAGTGACCTCTCAAGTCCGATGGGGGATTCTGTTTGGAAGGAGGTGGAAGGAAGGCTTCTTTCATTGAGGTGGCTGTTAGGCTGTCAGCCGACAGCTATTCAAGGTCATCTTTGTCTCCACATGGGGAGAATCCGACAATCCATGGCATGAACACAGGGTCAAAGGAAAGAGCAATAAAGTCCCAGTGATATTCCATGAGAACCGGGGCCCAGCCACTCCTCCTGGACCTACTACTACTCGAGTTTGCTTGTTCGCTGAAGCCAGTTTGAGGTGAGCTTGCAATGGAAAGAGTTGTTCATTTATTCAACACGACTTTTATTGACATAAAAATGTATTCTGTCGGGGCCCTCAGACCTGTTCTGACTCATCGCAGGTCCCCGTCCACTGCTCTGTCGGTTCCGTCCTCACAGCTGTCGCTGCCTGTGAGCCTGTGGTTGTTGCCATTGTGTCACTCCGTCCCGAGGGTCTTCCTCCTGATCACATGTTCAGAGAATTGTCTCCCCTCCCCGCATTCCGGCTGTACTTCTTCCCAGACGGATTTGTTTGTTCCTCCGGCAGACGATGGTACTTTGACTATTGTTCGCTCACACCGTAATTCAAATGTCTCTTGGTCGGTGTACAGGTTGTTGGTGAGCGCAGTGAATTGTCGTGGAATTCCCAGTCTTCACAATGTTGTCTCTAGTGTGCCATGTTCCACATAGTCAGAGATGCCTTTGCATAGCCAATGGAACGCCAGTCAATAGCTTCCCAGGACTCTCTGCTTTCAACCGAAGTCAAGACATCAGCAGTGATATCATGCTATCCCTGGCTCCACATCTTCTGAATCTGGCTTGCATTTCTAGCAGCTCCCTGGTGATGCATTGCTACCACCATTTTTGAATTATTATTATCTTCAATATCATTTTAGTTGCATGTGATATGAGCGACGGTGCTAGGTAACTTCGACATTCTGCTGGGTCACTTTTCTTTGGAATGGGCACAAATATGGATCTCTTCTAGTCAGCTAGCGGTAGGGCTGCCTCCCAAATTCCTTGGCACAGTCTAGTGAGTGGCTCCATTGCTCCATCAGCAGGTTGAAACCTAGCGCTCGGAATTCCATCTATTTCCAGAGGCTTATTTTTGGCTAATGCCTTCAGGGCAGCTTGGACCCCTTTCCTCAACCCCATCCATTCCCGATCGTACACCACCTCCTGCCGGGGTTGAAACATCGCCTGACTCTGATACAGTGACTCTGTATTCTTTCCATCCGCTTTCCATGTTTCCCGCATCCTTCAATATTTTGCCCGTAGACTTCTTCAGTAGTGCGAGTAAAGGCTTGCCTTTTCCCTTCTGTTCCTTCAGCTTGAGCTCTCCTTCACCTGTTACTCCCTGCGGGCTTTCCAACACCAGGTCTTCGCATCGCTCACGACAATGCTTTCCTTTGTCTTTTTGAGCGATACCCATTGAAATACTCTGTTCAGCTCTTTGGCTTCTTTATTTCTTCTTTTGACTATTTCGCTTGGACCATTCTACGTCCAAAAGCAAGTCTCATGTACAACCACTGTGGAAATTGATATGATGCCACCTCACACAACCAGGAATATAAATTGCATACAAGCGAGCAATACTTCTGCTGGGTGTATACCCCAACGAACTAAGAGCCAAACACCAACAGACACATGCACTCCTATCCCATGTTCACAAGAGCAAGTAGTTGGAAGCAACCTAAATGTTCATCAATAGAAGAGTAGATAAAGAAACTGGTACAAGAGAACCTATGCAAAGGGCTTAAGTGGAGAGCAAAATGCTTCGAAAATGATTAGGGCAAAGAATGTACAGCTGTGCTTTATACAATTGATGTATGTACATGTATGGATTGTGATAAGCCCTTATAATCGGTTCCCTCTTCCTCCCCGAATTCTCCCCTCATCCCGGTATCTCTACTCTCATTCTTGGCCCTGAGGGCTTTATCTATCCTGGATTCCCTGTGTTGCAGGCTCTTATCTGTGGCAGTGTGTATGTTCTGGTCTAATCCAATTTGTAAGGTAGAATTGAGTTCATGATAGTGCTATGCTGCACCCTGACTGACTCATATCTTCCCTGTGACCCCTCTGTGAAGGGATGTCCAATTGTCTACAGATGGGCATTGGGTCTCCACTTCATGCCCCCTCCCCCATTCACATTGGGTATGATTTTGTTCTGGGTCTTAGATGCCTGATACCTGATCCCATTGACACCTCATGATCACACAGGCTAGTGTACTTCCTCCATGTAGGTTTTGTTGCTTCTCAACTAATGGCCACTTGTTTATCTTTTGTCTTTTTTTAAAAAATCATTTTGTTGGACGGCTCTTACAAATCTTATGACAATCCATCATTCAATTGTTTTAAGCACACTTGTACATATGTTGTCATCAACATTTCTAAAACATTTTCTTTCTACTTAAGCCCTTGGTATCAGCTCCTCCCCCGACCCCCATCCCCATGAATCCTTGGTCAATGAAATATTATTGTTACTATTTCGTGTCTTACACAGCCTGTTCTCTCTCCTTGCCCACATTTCTGTTACTCATCTCCCTGGGGGGTGGGCTATATATCCAACTTTGTGTTAGGGTCCCCCTTTCTCCTCCTTCCACTGGCCCCCATCCCCCTACCCTCATGATATTGCTACTCCCACTACTGTGCCTGAGTGTTTTTTATATATATAAATCATTTTATTGGGCGCTCTTATCACAATCCATCCATTCATTGTATTATTGTTTTTTCATGTCTTACACTGACTGATGCCTCCCTTCACCTACTTACTATTGTCCATCTCCCAGGGAGGGGGCTATATGTAGATCATTGTGATCTGTTCCCCCTTTCTCCCACCTTTCCCTTACCCTCCTGGTATCGCTACTATCATTTATTGGTCCTGAGGGGTTTCTCTGTCCTGGATTCCCTGTGTTGCTAGCTCTGATCTGTACCAAGTTACATCCTCTGGTCTAGCAGGATTTGTAAGGTGGAATTGGGATCATGATAGTGTGTAGGGGGGGGAAGCATTAAAGAACTGGAGGAAAGTTGTATGTTTCATCAGTACTACATTGCACCCTGAATGGCTTATCTCCTCCCTGTGACCCTTCTATAAGGGGATGTCCAGTTGCCTACAGATAGGCTTTGGGTCTCCACTCTACACTCTCCCTCAATCACAATGATATGATGTTTTGTTCTTTGATACCTGATACCTGATCCTATTGACACCTCATGATCACACAGACTGGTGTGCTTCTTCCATGTGGGCTTTGTTGCTTCTCAGTTAAATGGCCCCTTGTTTGCCTCAAGCCTTTAAGACCCCAGATGCTATATCTTTTGATAGCCTGGCACCATCAGCAATCTTCACCACATTTGTTTATGCACCCACTTTGTCTTCAGCAATCGTGTCAGGAAGGTGAGCATCATGGAATGCCAGGTTAATAGAACAAAGTGTTCTTGTGTTGAGGGAGTACTTGAATAGAGTCCAGATGTCCATCTGCTACCTTAATACTAAACCTAGAAATATATGTCCATAGATCTATTTCTCTATCATCATATGTAAATATGTTTACAAATGTACATGCCTGTATTTAGACCTCTATAAATGCCCTTTGCCTCCTAATTCTTTCGTCTGTTTCCTTTTACTTTCCTCTTGTCCCACTATCATGCTCAGCTTTCAGTAATTCCTCTGGGCTACATTGCCCATGATCAAGCCCTACCAGGCCTCCTACACCCTCCTTGTCATTGATTTTAGATCACTTGTTGTTCCTTTGTCCCTGGGTTTGTTAAACCACTTCCTTTCCCCTGCTTCCCCCTTTCCCTTGTTCCCCCAAGCCCAAGCCATCCCATTGTTTTCTCCTCCTGATTGTTTATCCTGCCTATCTTATCTAATAGACCTGCAGAGATAATAATATGCACACAAAACAAAACAGAGCAAAACAAAGTCACAAAACAAAATAAAACAACAAAACAATGACAAAAGAAAAGCTTATAATAGTTCAAGGTCTGTTTGTTGACCTTTAGGAGTGTTTTCTGGTCGAGTCTGATGGGGTGCCATGCCCTTACCCCAAAGTCTATTTTTGGTATTCTTTGGGGACTTCATTGCTCTGTTCCCCTTGCTGTTCTGTTGCATGCCCTTAGTGTTTTGCCTCAGTGTGGTGGGGATAGATTGTGTGCAATTCCTGCACCGTGTATCCAGTGTTGTCCACCATGGCGCTATTGGTCAGTGAGGGACATCATATCTTGTAGTGAGGCTGGTCCTAGGTCCTCTCTGTGCACTGCCTGCTCTGAGCAGGAGTATTGTCCTCAGGGCCTGGTGGGCCAGGATATGCTCTACTCTCTCTTCCTCCCCCTTAATTTGCTCCCGTGTGCACTGATCAGACAGACATGTCCTTCTTCCTGACTTGTAGCTTCAGTCCTGTCCTCTGAAGTGAACTCTTCTGTGGGTAGGGGGCACTGTCCAGGTAGTTGGGATTAGGGCCGGCCCCTCAGACATTTTTAAATTTTTATAAATAATTTTACTGGGGGCTCTTACAGCTCTCATAACAATCCATACATCAATTGTATCAAGCACATTTGTACGTATGTTGCCATCATCATTTTCAAAACATTTTCTTTCTACTTGAGCCCTTGGTATTAGCTTCTCTCCACCCTCCTACCCTTGTGAACCCTTGATAAATTATAATTTTTATATCTTACACCAGCTGCTCTCTCTCTTCACCCATTCGGTGGGGTGAGGGGAGTTATACGTTGATCATTGCCATCAGTTCCACTTTCTCCCCATTCTCCACCCTCCTCCTCGTTCCTGAGAGTTTTATCTGTCCTAAATTCCATGTGTCCAGAGCTCTTATCTGTACCAATATGAACTCCAGTGTAGCTGTTTTGGAAGGTACAACTGGATCGTGGTAGTGGGGGGGGGGGGAGTATTCAGGAACTAGAAGAGTGATGTGTGTTTTGTCTTGCTACACTGCACCCTGGTTGAATTGTCCTTTCCTTACAACCCTCCGGGGTGGGGGTGGGGGGAATGTCCAATTGTCTACAGATGGGCTTTGGGTCTCCACTCCAACTCCACTCTTTTGCATTGATATGATTGTTTGTTTTGGGTCTTTTGATACCTGTTTCCATTGACACCTCACGATCACACAGGCTGCTGTGCTTCTCCCATTAGGACGTTTTTGTTTCCTGCCTTTTCCATGATCTTCTGTTTCTTCATGTATGTTATGTCAACTAGACACTCCTGGTTGGAGGCGGAGTTCAACCTGTCAATCAAGCAGTGACATGATGACACCTCCTTGTGGGTGTGGCCTTTCGAATAAGAGCAAGATGAGTGGAGATGATTCTTCTCACCACTGTGCCCTTCTCCTTGCGGAGACTCTTTGTTTGCCTCCAGGCTGACCTTGAGAGTTTGGGGCGCCCTGCAGGCTTCCCCTGACCTTGGATCCATGTGGCTCTGCACTTGCTGGCCTGTGAGCTCCCTGCTTCCTATTGCACCTTCAGGAGTCGTCAGCCTTCAGCCGGCTAGCACCGGAACCATGGCTTTGAGTTGGACCCAGCTGGAGCGCCTTCTTCCTGTGAAGTTGCTTCTCTGCTATAAGGTTCTTTCTTGTACCTAGATGAGCGTCACGGGTTTGTTTCTCTAGACATCCCAACCTAACACGGTGTCGGATGTTCTTGATATCATCCCACAGCTCGACTCGTCTTTGGCTCCAAGTGCTCATTGTTTCGGATTTGTTAGTGAGATGTTCTCTAAATTCAGATGGAATGTACTCAAAGCTGTATTTTGACTCTCACAGACATGTTTCACTTCTTTCCTAATTCAAAACTGAATTTACCTATGAGCCATTGAAGGTCTCTTTCACCTTGGGCCCCTGGCCTTCTTTGGGCTGATAATCTTGAACGTCTCCATTGTTTCTTCTCACAAATGTAGTCAACCTGATTGCTGTGTATCCGTCTAGTGAGGTCTGTGTGCATAGTCACTGTTTATATTGCTGAAACAAAGATGTCTGCAATAAAGTCATTGGTCTTGCAAGATTCTATTATGCGATCTCCAGTTTGATGTCTCTCACCAAGGCCATAGTTTCCCTCTATTGATTCCGTATTTCTGACTTTTGCATTCCAATCACAAATAATTACCAATGCATTTTAATTGCATGTCTGATCAAGTTCAGATGGAAGAAGTTGACAGACTCCTTCAGTTTCTTTGTCACCATCTTTAGTGGCCCATGAGTGAACTTGGACAATAGTCGTAGTAACTGGACTTTCTTGGGGGCATTATAAAGATTGCCCCATCACAGACTGCATTGTACTCTTTAAGACAGTTCTTGAAAAGAAAGAAAAAGAGAGGTCTTGAAATGTTCTTGTTGACAGTGAACGCCATGCATTAAGGACACTGAAGGTGTTAAGAGACGGAATCATTCCATCTGAAGTTGTATCGCAACTTCTTTAGGTCCCGGGAACATTTAACAGTCTCCTCTCTGAGGCAATACTGTGGAGGAGCCCAGTCCCACAACTCATCACGGATTCGGTGGGCGCAATTGTACGGTTAAGATATATAAAGATGATAGTGAAGCCGTAGAGAAATGGGAGAGTTAGTAAGATAAAGGAGTCAGACACAGTTCATGTGGTGGTATGCTCACCTCAAGCTTCTCCTGGTGGTCCTCGTGGAGGTGGGAGATCGGGAGGCAGGAGCAAGCAAGAGATTTATTACTGACCAAGTCTTATTCCCAAAGACATATGCCATGGGAAGGGGTTGGACAATAGGCATAAACGTAACAGGAAGGGGATGAGCTAGGGGTTTGCACATAATGGGAAGGGGAGGGACTAAGGGTGTACATGGGACAAGATGGGTGGCCCCTAGATTCATGATGGCGGCCTAATCTTGGTCATGCTTGAGAGAACTTGACCTCCCTGGGCTCTCCTTCAGGGAAACAATCAACTACTATCCTTATCAGAAGGGTGTGGGCCCTACTTAGGGTGGGACAGACTATACAGTCTGATTGCTCTAGATGTCTGATAACCCTTAGGGAGAATAACCTCTGACCTAGTTTCGTTGACCTCCAAGTGTGTGTACTGTGTGCAGCAAGCAGCTAGGTTTGGCATCTATTTGGGGGAGACAACTTGGGAGAAATCTATCTGTATCTCCCACAGCAATACCACTTGTCTATTGTCTGAGTCTAACACAGATACTAGGGAAATCACCTAATGGTTTGTGCAGCGGGGCCTGGAGTATTTCACCAGTGCCTATGGCCAGCCCTCCTTCCCCCGGGCACAGAAGGAGCCTCTCTGGAGGGGCTTAGAGCAGGGTCCCCTCATTGCTGTCAAGGAGTCATGCCTGGGTGCAGGCGCCGGCAGGGACATGATGGTTTCAGAGGACTGGGACCACCGTAACCAAGTTGGGGGGTAGAACTGTGAAGTTTCTCCAGTGGATAAGACCTCGGTTCTTGGCTTCGCACGAGAAAGAATTCACATCAAAACCCGTTTGTAATCTAAGTTGGTTTTTATGAAGGATGGAACCACGTTCAGGTTTACCCTCTCAAAAGAGTACGTGATATTTCAGAAAAGTGTGCAGAGCCACGCCGCAGCCGAGTTGGGGCTCACAAGTGGACACAAGCAATCCTGTGAAACAGTGCACCCACATGTGCACAACTGGGGCCAGAGAGAGCCTGACTGGGCAGGAGAGGGGAAAGAGGGAGCGCTGGGGGGGGGGGGAGGGAGTAAGAGAGAGAGGTCCCAGAGCATGTTTCCTGCCTTTATTCTAGCCCACCCCCTGGCTAGGCAGGGCGGGGCTAAGAGTATCGGTTGACTCCATTGGCTGAATTAAGCCCATCTGTGTGATGTGCTTTGCCCAAGGGCCTGGTTTGGACTTCCCAGTGTACCTCCCAGTTGGCTGGGGGCTTGAATTGGAGCATGATCAATTAAGGGGTCCTCATAGGCGTTGAATGCTCCCCTGAGTTCTTCCCAACCTCCTACAGGGGCTTGTGCAGGCATGAGAGGGAAGCGCCCCCCACCCCGTCCCTAAGTTAGTTAGTTTATTATGCCAACCTGGCTGATAAACACATGTGGGGTTAATTGAAAGGCGGAGGGATGAATGGCTCAGTGAGTCTCGCCTTTCTAGTTCTCAAATCCCTTGCTTTGTGATGGTCGCGCCAGGGTGCGGCTGCCTTAGAAGTTCCCAGATTCAGCTGGCAAGGCTGACTTCCTGCAAGACATCCCCAAGGAGAAGCCACATGGACCTACCCCAATGCAGTTCTGGGTGCTGGAGCAGCCCTGTGGAGACCCCTGCCAGCGCTGAGATGCTTACACATTCGCTGACTCGGCTTTGCCCCTTGCAGGGCATCATAGTGTGTGTTTTGTGAGCTGGAGGAGGACTTTGTAGATTGGCGTTGGACATTTGGGTTAATGTTGGACTTGTGGGCTTGGGCAGCACTGGGTTGGGATGTTTTCTTGATGTGCATTTGCCCTTTATATAAAACTCTCTCTTATACACGAGTTTCTGTGGATTTGTTTCTCTAAAGTACCCAGACTAATACACTGATCTAGCGCTAACAACAGAGTGGGTAGGAGAGGCACAGGAAAGCACCTGGGCCAGAATTGAAAGTGCGGTGGAAAGCAGAGAGAGGGTCTTGTGAACGAGGATGGGGGAGGGGGGCAGGGGTCCTGTTCCTGCTGATGAGAGGGGCCTCCATGGCCTTGTTAGTCAACAGCTGGGATCCTAGAGTCCTTTCCTGCTGCTCGCAGCTGTCCATCTCCATCCCAGTGGGGAAAGAATCCTTCCTGACAGGAGGAGAGTTTCCTGGCTCCCAGCTGTTTCCTTTCCCATTTGCCTTAATGGAAAGCCCAGCCTTTCTGGGGGATTTGCACTCAGGCCTTTCTTGTGCTTCCTGCTGGTGGGCAGAGGTGTGGGAAGGGACGCATGGCTCCTTGGGAAGGACTGGCTGGCTGTGGCAGGAGTGGGGGCCCAGGAATGGCAGGGTTCCAATCAGGCCTCCTTCGGATCCAGGAGATTCTGATGCTGTAGGAAGCCCCTCCCTGTCAGTGGGTGGGGCAGGCCACTCAGGGGGGGAAGAAAGGCTATCACTGGGTGGTGGGGAGGTTCCCTACCTTGTATGGGCCCGACTGGCTTGTAACACAAACCAGCACTTCTCCTGTGACACTCTGGGTCAGGGCCGCTAAAGTCCCCTCTTCGCGCACCTCAGAGCCAGTGAGCCTGCCAGGTCTATTTAGGGGAAGCCCAGGCTAAAGAGAGTGACTGAGCGTGTCTGAAGGCAGATGTCCCCACAGCCAGGAGGTGGATGCAGGGAATTCAGGGTGTAGTAGCTAGGGAATGGGGCTGCCTGGTTTCTCATTCCAACTGGGCCATTCACCAGCTCTGTGACCTTACGCAAGTCACTCTGTTTCCTTCTCCCTGAAGTGGGGATGTTAACAGACTACCTCATGGAGTTGTCAGGAGCTGAAATGAGCTAATTTGTGCAAGTGTTTAGATCAGTTCCGGCATAATCAACCCCGCCCTGCCTGGTGCCATCTGGTTGATTGACTCACTGGCGCCTCGCAGTGGCACCGAAGTGCACAGCGGCTCTGTGGGTTTCTTGGCTTCGGTTCCCAGGGACCACCTTTAAGTTAACCGTATGTGCCACTGGGTACCTGGCTGATGGTCAAGGGCCCATAGATGGGCTATTGCTGCATCCCTCCCCCTGCAGGCAAGCCCTCTGTCTTCTTCCTCCCCACCCCGCTCCCTCTCATTCCATTTCTCACCCTCAGTCTTGGCCTCTGGAGAATACAAACCAACACGGATCCTTTTATAAAAGCGGGTTTATTGGTGGGGCTGCTCACCAGGACACAGCAACATGAGAGGCTCCCCAGAGCCCACAGGAAACTGCATCTGCCCGCAGCTCAGCCCCCTTTAGCTCATCAGCACCACGGGACATTGTCCCACAATCCCCTCCTCCCTCAGCTGACCTGTCTCCAATCATTCAGTGGAGAGAAGGGAACCAAGAGAAGGGAAAAAAAAAAAAAAAAAGCAAAGCCTTATGTTGTATAAAAGGTTTGTGTCCCCAGGGTCCCCCTTCCCTCCCTCCCACCCCTTAAAGCAGTTATCTGTAATTCTAAAGAGCAGAGCTAGGAAGAGACAGTGGAGGCCTGGAGGAAGGGGAAAGGCCCTCTCCTTTGGGCTTTGGGTGGGGAGGGAGGGGGAGAAACTGTCTGGACTGGGAGGCTGAAGTGTCCTGTGGAGAACTTAGACAGTGGGTGTCAGAAACCAGGCCCTCCAATGGGCATAGCAGCCCCTTCAGCCCCAAAGGTTCAGGCAAGGCACACACAGGGGCAAAGATGTACGGGTCATGGTGGGTTCTGCAGCTTTTTGAAACAAGGAACTTGAACCTGCCTGGGGGAGCCAGGCTGGGCCTGCTGGGGGCAGGCGTTCCCCCTGCCCCCCACTCCCTACCCCACACTCTCAGCTCCCAGCCCGGGCCTTTGGCACACTGCTCCTTTCTAACTCCCAGCTCTCCACACTGGGCTGATATCCCTTTCCGGGACCCTCTTTTCCCAGGACGAGCTACTCATCCTTAATTGAGAGGTAGGGTGAGCGACCTTGTCCCACATCTTCCCTCTTGATCCTGAAAATAGCCCTGCACAGCAAGCTCCCAGCACCGCAGGAAGCTCCGGTTCTCTGGAGAATTCCCTCCACCATTTCCACTTTCTCCTGTTTTCGCATTTTCCTTCCCCCAAACCGTGGCCATGTGGTCCTGTGTGCATGCGCCTACATGTTTTGTGTTCCTCGCCCGCCCCCTCAGTCCCCTGGACACCAGTCTGCCCTGCTAGAACCCACTGCAGACGTCGTAGCCTGTGCTGGACTCCCCCTCCCTGGGGGTGTGGGGGCTCTGGCTCTCGTCTTCGTGCTGTTCCAGTGCCACAGAGCTGTGTCCATAGGCTTCCAGCACGGGCCCTTCCACGTGCACCTCCCCCGCTTTTAAGTAAGGTTCACTCTTTCTCTTAGGGTAATGTTGGCTTGGAGGCCTCCAGGGACCAGGGTGAGCTCTGTGATCAGGAATGACAGCAGCCGTGGGGATGGGGAGGGGGGCGGGCGGGGTAAGCAGTGTCTGGAGGAGGGAAGGGGTGGGGGTGAAGGGAAAGGCAGTATGCCCTAAGCGGGAGTGGAAGGGGGGCCCAATCATGGAAATGAGGGCCATTTCCTCTAGGAACCCCAGCCGGGCCCATGAGGAAATGGGCCGCTCTCCTTCCTCCTCCCCATCCCTTCCCCCACCAGGGGCTGCCTCCTCCGTCCCATTTTCTTTAAGGCCTGGGTGCTTCTAGAGGGGAAGTGTCTTCAACTGAGAAAAACCTCAGCCAGTTTTGGGGCCTGTGCGAGAGTGCGAAAGAGAGAGTTCGGCAAGGGCGGGGCGTGGCCTGCGGTGGGGCGGGGCGTGGCCTGTGGGTGGGGCGGGGCGTGGGCGGCGGGGCGGGGCCTGCGGGTGCGGTGGGGCGGGGCGTGGGCGGCGGGGCGGGGCCTGCGCGGGCGGCTGCGCAGGCTCAGTCGCTGTCGCTGCGGTCCACCAGCACGGCGTCCGACTCCTCGGTGATCTCCAGCAGCGTGTGCACGTCGGGGCTGCTCCCGCGCAGCAGGTCGGCCGCCTCGTGGCGCTCCGCGCCGCCCTCGTCGTCGTCGGCGCCCACCTCCACCATCTCGGTGGCCTTGAGCACCTCCACCTCGCCCTCGCGGATCTTCTTGACGTGGAAGGTGAAGGGCGGCACCTTGTACACGGCCGTCTTGGAGCGCGCGTAGACCACGTGGTCGGGCGTGAAGGACTTGCGCAGCTTCTCTCGCGAGGTTTTGATCTTCTCGCGCCGCTCGGCGGGCACGAGGCGCGTGCCCAGCTTGTTCATGCGCTTCTCCAGCGTGTGCCGCGTCTTCTCCAGGTTCTCCTTGGTCTTGAGGCGCGTCTTCTCCAGGTTCTCGCGGGTGCGCACCTTGGTCTTCTCCATCTTCTCCTTGGAGAAGGCCTTCTTGAAGTCGTCCACGCGCCGCAGGCCGCTGCGCTTGATGCGCTCGGCGCGCGACTCCTCGATGACCTCCTCCACCTCCACCGCCTCGTCCGACGACAGCTCGAGCGCCGCCGTCTCGTCCTCCGGCCGCTCGCCCTCGCCCAGCTCGTCGCCCTCCTTCTCGGTCAGCGCCTCCGAGTCTTTCAGCGACTTGCTGATGCTCAGTTTGGCCGGCAGCTTCACCTCGTCCTAAAGAGAGAGGAGAGATGAAGAAGGGGAGAGAAAGTGGGGGCTTCGGGGTGCTTGCGGTTCTGGGAAGTGGGCAAGGGGGACGTGGAGGGGCGGCTCATTTGTACCGTGACATCGACCTGGATTTGCCCGCCATTGCCTCCCAGCATCCCGCATGGAGCTTGGACGCGTGCTTTGTGGGCGCTCAGCAAGTCAGATGTACGGACAGCGAGAGGAGGCGGGTAGGGGTTCTTTCAGGGAATCTAGCTTTGGGGTGACCATCAGCCTGACCTGAACCATAATTACACTTTTGCTAAATGTCGCGTCCTCCAACCCTGCCCATGTATCCTATATCAACCGCGAGATCAGCCGTTCGAATCCACCAGTCTCTCTTCGGGAGAAAGATGAGGTTTTCTGCCTTCACAAAGATTCGCAGCGGAAAACCCCAGGGGCAGTTCCACTCAGCCACAGGGGGCTGCTGTGAGTCGGGTTGGTAGGGAGTTAGGGTTATACTGCAGTGCCAGGGACCACGACTCGGCTTCGGAATGGGCGGAGCGCGCCCGCCCTCTGGTGGCCTAAATCAGACACTGTCTGAGCCAAGCCAATAGAGCATGCTGACTCATAGTGACCACCTATAGGACCGAGAACTGCCCCCTGTGAGCCTGAGGCTTTTTACCAGAGCCAAAAGCTTCATCTTTCTTTAGCAGAGTGGCTGGTGGTTTCATCTTTCTTTAGCAGAGTGGCTGGTGGTTTCCAACTGCTGATTTTGCTTATCGCAGCCCAAAGTGTAACCAGTATGCCACCAGGGCACGAATTGGGCTGTGATCCCAAGGGTCAGCAGTTCTAAACCACCAGCCACTCTGCGGGAGAAAGATGGGGCTTTCCAATCCCGTGAAAAGTTACTGCCGGAGGGAGGGAAAAAAAAGGACCTGATGCAAAGGGCTTAAGTGGAAAGCAAATGCTTTGAGAATGATTGGGGCAGGGAATGTATGGATGTGCTTTATACAATTGATGTATGTATATGTATGGATTGGGATAAGAGTTGTATGAATCCCTAATAAAATGTAAAAAAAGAGAAAAAAGTTACTGCCTTGACAAAGGGACAATTTTACCCTGTCGCATAAGGGCGCTCTGAGTTGGAATTGATAGCAGTGAGTTTCTTTTGTTTTGTAGTAGATTGCGGGTGGAGACAGTGGGATAAACTCAAAGTCCGTGTCTGGAGACCCTCCAAAGAGGGTAGATGGAAAGCAAAGGGAGTGTGATTCCCAGACCTGAACCATTTCAGAACGAGCCTTAGGGAAGGAGGGCTGTGGAGGTGCCTGTCCTCATACCGTTCAGCTGTGGTGATTATCCTTTCCCCCCAGTAAGTCATTAACAGCAACCAGGGAGCTAGCTAGGAGCCACAGACGTGTTAGGCCCCAGTCTGGACATTTCTGTCTCTGCCTTCCCTGCTGTAGAATGGGGGAGGGAGGGCTTTACCATTCTCTCTGCCCTCCCTAGATCTGAGCTCCGAGGGTCAGAAGCAGGAGTGTGTGTGGTCAGCTTTCCCTTCTCCTGGGAGGGGAGATGCAAGCCTAGCACTGCTCCCGACTCTCACACTCTCCCCACACAAGGACCCTCTCTTTGGAGACAAGTGAGGGAGAGTTACTTGAATTGAAGGTTTTCTAGAGTATTTCCCAGAATTGTAAGAAAATCCCATCTGCTTGGAAAATGGGGCAGTGAGCTGCCTCCCCTCAGATACACACACACACACACACCACCCCCACACCACTACCCCCCACCCCCGCTACAGAAATTCCTTCCCTAGCCCCCAACCTCCTTCCTTTCCCATCCCCCCAGGTTTCCTGGTTTACACTGAGAACTGGGAACACCTCCCAACTTCCTTCCCTCCTGGTCAATAGCTTTAGCTGGAACAAACAGAAGAATGGCTCCTCTTCTCCCAGAAAGGCCACTAGCTCTGCTCAGTACCAGGCCTTCTCTCTCAACTACACCTCCCAGCAGGCAAGGTGACCTGGGTGCAGGGCATGCTGGGACTTGTAGTCTCCACCTGCCATTGCCGGCTTAGAACTAGCATTGGCATTCTAGGCTTCTTGGGATGTTTCTGCGTTTGGTGGACCCTCTTAGCATCTCTCTGACTCCAGTCTTACCCTCTGGGGCTCTTGCAATGTCCCCTGGTTGTCATCTCCCCCTCAGCGTGCCCCTGTGGCCCCATTCTCTCTCTCCCTCTGCTCTCCCCTCCACTAATACCCACCCACGCTCCAGACAGGGGAGCTAGAGCCCCTCCTTTCCCTGTGCCCAGACAATGTGGATGGACTACAGAGGGATTATGGTGACTGGGGGGAGAGGGGGAGGTTGGGGTTCAGGAAACAGTCCCAGCTGCTGGAAAACAAATCCATTGTCTCCCTGCTCCACCCCCAGCATCATTAACAACCTTCCCCTGCACCCACCCCACCCCAACCAAAGGCTGAGCTGGCTGGTTCCCCCTGGCCTCAGGCTTCCCAGAGAAAGGCCTTTGCCAGATGAGCTGGGGAGAGACTTGGGCCCAGGGGAGAGCTACGGATTTCTTGTAGCCAAAGCCATCATCCCAGAGCTTGCTGAGTAAAGAAACAGGTTAACACGGGAGGTTAAACCCTGGGTTCTGGTTTGGGGCTCCCAGGTGCCTAGGAGACAGACCCCTTTACTGTGGACCTGACCTGGGGTGTTGGAACTGCCACCCTGGTGGGAGGTCAGGAGAGAAGCAGCGCTTTGACCTGCTCCAGGTTTGACCCTGCTGACCAGGGCTCAGTCGGCTGGTCTGTCCCAGTGAGGAGTGCTTTGCCCAGGATGGCTGGATTTTCTCTTTTCTCCCTCTTTCCCAGCCAGGTTTCCCTCCTGACTCATAGCCCTGGAGTGCTGTCTGGGCTGACTGCGTATGCCAGTTGCTATAACAACTATCAACACACCCTGAAAGCTCCCCTCCCCCTGCCCCCCCCCCCCCCCCCCCCCCCCCGGCACTCAGGCCAGGCACCCTTGTCCCACTCCTACTTCTCTGGCTGAGCCCCACAGCCAAAGGAAGGGCCAGGAAGAGGGCAGTGCGGTGTCAAAGAGGGAGGCCCCTGCTTGCTCTGTTTTCTCGTTTTTATTAAACAAAACCACCACTCCCAACAGGCTTGATTTCCAGAAGTACCTTTAATGACCAGGTCTGAACAAAAGCATGCACAGCTGCCCCTGCCACACCAAGCACACACAGCCCCACCCAGGAGCCCCAGGAGGTGCCCTGTCCCCAGCCCTGTTCTAGAAACTCAGACCGTTAGGAAGAAGATGGTCCTAAGTTATGATTTAATTGAGTACCTACTATGTGCTCAGCCCCTGGCCAGGCACTTCACATTTGTTAGGGAGAAGAGGTAAGTGTCGCATGAGTCTGGGCCAGAGCTGTCCTGCGCTGGCCCTGACCACTGTCCAGGATCAGGCAGGACTTTGGGAACATGGGGGTCTCAACGTCCCCAAGATCTGCTAACGCAGTGGTTCTCCACCTTCCTCACACTGCAACCCTTTAATGCAGTTCCTCATGTGGGGACCCCCAACCATAACATTATTGTCATTGCTACTTAGTCACTGTCATGTTGCTGCTGTCATGAATTGGGTGACCCCTGTGAAAAGGTCAATGAACCCCCAAAGGAGTAGCGACCCACAGGTTGAGAACCACTGTGTTAAGGGTTCATCTGACTGGGGGAGGGGAGGAGAAGGGTGGGTAGGGAGGGCTTAAAAAACCACAAGACCCACCTGTCTCCAGGAGGAGGGGGTGGGAGACTCAAAGGTGGGCAGCAAGCAGGGCCCTTCTGCTGTAGCAGGAAACCTCCTCCTCCGGGGCTGCGGGAGGGTGGTGGTGGTGGTGATATGCCCCCAAGAGGGAGAACAATCATATAGCTGTTGTAGGCCTGCGGCACAGGACGTAAACACACACAGTGTGCCCACAGCAGTAAAACATCATGAGGAAGGGGGACAATTGCCAAAAGAAGTGTCTAAGAAGGCTCATGGGGTGGGAGGTGATCATGAAAAATGAAACTGGGGGAAGGATCGACCCCCTGCTGGCCTCGCCCTCCCAGTTGGCAGCTTTTTTGTGCCCCACCCAAGGCAGGGTCTGGCAAACAAGGGATCTCTTTGCAAATTCCTTTCGTAAAAGCTGGAAAAAACATGTGTCAATGTTTTTTCCAGCTACCAGAAGGGGGTGGGGAGGGTACAGAACACACCCCAGGCCTAGGCCTCCCAGGGGCCATCCCCAAGAGGCTTTGCGCCAAACGGCCCCTCCCTGAGGAGGCAGGGAAAGAGGGAGAGGCAGGCTCGGAGGGCCAGGCCCACGCTCATGCAACTTCATGCAGGGCAGCCCTTGGGTGTGTGGAGAAGCCACGGTCGTGGCAGAAATCAAGGGCAGACTCAAGGGACTTTGCTGCCCACCCCCACGACACACACCACATTCACCAGAACTCTTTACAACACAGGACTGGTCTCCCGGTTCCCAGTACCCACCCACCCACCCAAAAAAGGCAGAGGCCTGGACACCAGCTGGCACCATGTGCCATGAAGCCACAAGCCGCCAGTAGGCTGGGGTGACACCCCAGGGCCCCAGGAGACCCTACTCGCCCCCAGCAGCTGTCGGCTTCTCTGGGCTGGACAGAGGCCCCGGCTCTGGGTAATAGGGCAGTGGCCTAGGCGTCTGGTCAAAGGGTGGGAGCTCAGGCACTGTGTCAGGCTTCAGGTCAAAGGGCTCAGTCTCAGGCAGAAGGTCAAAAGGCACCGTCTTGGGTGTGGCCGGGTCAGAGCGTGCACTTGGCTTCTTCGTGGGCTAAGATGAGGAAAAGGGGGTTAAGGGGGGCTTGGGTTGGGTGTGGACAGGAAGGGCTGAGAGAGGCTTTGGTGGGCATGCAGGGTGGGACTGGTGGGTGGGTTAGTGGGACACTGGATAGATCAGGCTAGGAGAAAAACAAACACCCTACACAGTAGTGTTTTCTTCAAAAGGGCCGTGGGCTGAAAAGGGAGGGGCAAACCCTGGCCCCTGAGCTGACAGACCACCTGAACTTCCAGCCCTCTCCTTTCGCCCTCTAGAGCAGCAGTTCTCAACCTGCGGGTCCCGACCCCTTGGGGGGGAGGTTGTCAAATGACCCTTTTGCAGAAGCAAATGACGGTTATGAAGCAGAAACAAAAATAATTTTATGGTTGAGGGGTCACCACAACTTGAGGAACTGTATGAGGAAGGTTGAGAACCACTGCTCTAGAATCTTCCCCAGACCCATCCCTGAGCTCCCAGCCTCTGCCCTTCCCGTGCCATGGCTGAGGGAGGGTGCTGTTTGGGGTGCTGAATGGTGGAGGAGAGGCTGCTGGGGGTGGGGCAGGGGCTTCTAAGAGACCGCTTGTTGGACAGGAACCCAGAGAGCACAGACAGAGACACTGTCCTCCCTGGCTCACGCTGCCGGGCCCCCAGGCACTGAGGAGTCACCCTAGGATAATGGAAGGCATGGAAGAGGAGCATCCTGCCCGCATCCCTAGTGCATGCCTCCCCATTACCCAACTCGTCCACCCAGAATGCACAGGGAAATCAGGACTAAATGCTGTTTTTACAACAGATACTCCACCCTGGGGTGCCCAGCTGCAGCGCCCAGCATCCCCTCCTCTGGGGGCTGAGCAACCAGGAGAGCGAGGAGGGAGTTGGGAGGCGAAAGGAATCCGGCAGCTGCGGTGTGCAGAGTAAAGCCTGCAGCCACAGAATCAGAGCTGCACGTCTCCGCTTGCCCTGTGGGGGTGAAGGAAGAGGTGGGGAGAGAGGCCGGGAGGCTGAAGAGCGCAAACCAACGAGGCTCTCCCAGCCAGATGCAGGGTCCATGCCAGAGGATCAGTGGCTGCTTGCGGAGCGCCACCTCTTACAGCCAGAGCCCTGGCCTTCCCACTGTCCTCAGGCCAGGTGACCGACCACCCACTCTGCCTCTGCGCGGAGCTTATGAGGTCAGATAGCGAATGGCCTCCACTCGTAGCCTGCGCTGCACACACCGCCTTGAGACTCCGTCTCTGGATGGATGAAGGCTCCAAGGCTAACCCTGAGTGAGAGCTAACCTCCGCCAGCATTCCTGCTACAGAGCCTGGGGCTGGAGGGAACACAGGAGCAGCCAGTGAGGCAGAAGGAAGCACTCCGGGCGCCGGCCTCAGCTTGGACCTCCAATCAGCTGACGCTAGGCAAGTGGTGATTTCCCTTTGTGGACCTCTGCTTAGCTACAAAACAGAGGCGTTCAAGTTGATGATCTCTAGGTCAGCGGTTCTCAACCTGTGGGTCGCTACCCCTTTGGGGGTCGAAGGACCCTTTCACAGGGGCCGCCTGATTCGTAACAGTAGCAAAACGACAGTAATGAAGTAGTAACGAAAATAGTGTTATAAGGAACTGTATGAAAGGGTTGGGGCATGAGGAAGGTAGAGACCCACTCATGTCCAACTCAAACATTCTAAGACAGAAGAGTGATATATGCATGACAGTGTGTTATCAGTTGCCCCTCTGTGCTGCCCCCTCACTTTCTAAACTTAGATCTTTACAATAATCAAAGGTCTCTCTCTCTCTCTCTCACACACACACACAGGCCCTCATTCCATCCCTAGTCCCACCCCTTTGAAGCTCATAAGCCACCTAATCCCTTAAATGCTTCCGAGTCCTGTCCCCAAGCACTTGGAGCAGGTCTGATGGGTCTTGGCTAATGGTCCATTTTTCGGTCACTTCCTTTGCCTGAAGGAGCCCTGCAAAGTCAGCAGTCCGCGAAAGAAAGACAAGGCTTGCTCTTCCTAAGAGTTAGTCTTGGAAACCCACAGGGGCAGTTCGTTCTACCTATAGGGTCACTATGAATCAGAATTGACTTAATGAAAGTGCATTTTGAACTTGGCCTCATCTAAATAGCTCCAGAAAACATTGATTTCCCACCAAATTCACCCCCTTTCTGGATTCTGGGAGGTCTGTGATACCTGGGAGAACAGATTCCTTACTTCATGCTCACCACTCCTCTCACCTCCTTCCCAGCTGGGCTGGCCCTCCCAGCATCCCTCAGCCCACTAATCTCCAGGGGCTGTCCAGGCTTCTCTCACCACCTAGCCCTTGTCACCCAGTAGGATGTGATGCTAAACCTAGTTTGTTTGTTTTTTTTGGGGGGGGGCAGAAAAATATCTTATTGTCTTCGAGGTGAATCAAAGGGAAGACTGATCTCTTATTTGGGGGGGGGGTGTATGTGCAGGTCAATTGCAGGCTTGCCTAGAAAGGACAATCATGCAGAGGAGTTCCCAGGATGCCGGGTGGGGCCACACAAGGGATTCCCTTTCCCTGGAGAGGGGTGTGGGAGGCCAGATGGCCTGATCCCACAGCTGGGACCTTCCCACCCCTACATGGTTCCATGCCCTGCCCCCACTGCCACATCATCTGACAGCTTCTCCTCCCCTCCCCTTCCCAATTCCCCCAGAGGCCTTTCCGCAGGGTAGCCCTCACTCTCACTCTGCCTCTCTCCCCCTCTGCCCTGTTGCCCAGGTATCCTAACCCCTCAGCCTGCCTTTACCCTAACTGCTGCTGTCCCCAGCCTTCCCTATTAGGCCTGCCAAGGCGCGGGGCTATTTTTACCTCCTCCTCTTCCCAGGCCTGCAGCCTTCAGGGAGGAGCCTCCTGCCCAGCAGTGAACAGCCCACCCTCTTCCCCTAACCTGGAACATCTGGTCAGCTGCTCTGGGGCGTTCTGCGCCCTCCAGCCTCACCCTTTTCCTAAGGGAGTTCCTCCAGGGGGTGGAGTCCTTATTGTGCTTGGGGGTTCGGGCCTGAGCCCCCAGGTTGAGCCACTTTTCCTATCTCAACTTTTATCTCACGACCTGCCCCACTCCACCCCAACTGGCAGTGGAAGCCAAGGCCACTCTGTGATTACATCCTAACACCAACAGCCCCTTACCACACAGACAATGTACAGAGGGGAGCCCCCGACTCCACACAGGGGTCCCTCCAACCACAGGGGGGTTCCCTAGAGCCTGAGAACTCTCCCAGCGCACTGGTCTGGGACGTCTGGAGCAGGAAGCACCGCCCTTTATGACAGCCTTCTGCTGCCACCCTAGGCTCTGAAAGAAAGCTGGAGCTGGCTACGGTCCCTCTCCCTGTCCCGTTGCCTAGTTCCACTTCCCCAGATGCCCCCAGAGGCAGGCAAGAATCTAAAACATCCCACCAGCGGCCTCCCTCATCAGGCCTTCAATTCTAAAGTGGAAAGGCTCTGGGGAAACCTTTCTACCAGACCGGGCTGTAAACTGAGTAAATACAGCTGCTTGAAGGCCAAGTGCCTCCAGGGAGCAGAGGATGGGGTGGGTTAGTGTGTATGCGTGTGGGGGTTGGGGGTTTGCTACATCTACCTTCCACCCACCATCTCTCAGATGGGTGCCAACTCACTACCTCTGGGTCTCCCTTCCCCAAACACTTGTCCCATAGTGCCAGCGGCGGACCCATGGTCTCCAGCCTTTCAGCCCTCATGCAGAGGCTGACTAAGGGGGGTCTAGCTGCTCCAGCAGCCCCAAGCAGTCTTCTCACAGTGCCCCTTCCCCAGGGAGCTTAATAAACCTCTTTTTTGTCCCCTGGAGTAGGCAGAGAAAGGAGAAGGGAAAGGCTAGACCAATTCCAGGACCACTCCCTGAGTCAAGGGATGAAGCAGGCCTGGGAGGAGCAGGCTGGGGAGGGGGAGGGACGCGGGGCGGGGCGGGACGGCCCACATTCCTGCCCAGGCTAAAAAAAAAAAAAAAACGGTCCAGCCCCAAGTTCAGACCCACCCATAATGGGATCACCGGTGGAGGAGAGGAGTGGAGAGAAGCGAATACACAGCGAGTCTGGGCTGGCTGGGAGTTAAACTACAAATCCGACATTGTGCAGGTGGGAGGGAAGGGGAGCCTCCTCCCGCCTGCCAGCCGCCCCCGCGGGCTGGCGCGTGGGGTGACTCAGTGTGCACCCCGGGCACTGCAGGGGCTGGCCATCCCCTCCACCGTCCCTCCTGCACCTCCCACGCAGCTGGGCCCCGTCCACTTCCAAGCACTGACGGTGCAGGCACATGGCTGGCTAGGGTGTTCCCAGGGCCCTGAAAGTACAGGCTGGACTGCAGCTGCGGGGGGGGGGGGGGGCAGGGTGCGGGGGTGGGTAGCGGAGGCGGGTGAGGGTCGGTAAAGCGGGAGGACGCTGGCAGCCCCGTCCCTTGCTAGGCGAAGCCCCTGTGGTTGCATGCCTGAGCCCTGAATCATCCGCTATATCGGGCGGGCCGCGCTGGAGGCCCAGTCCGGGGCCGCAGGGCCAGTGTCCACTTCCAGCGGGCTCCTCGGCCGTCAGGGGCCCCCTAACTTGCCCCAGAACGTCTCCACCACCACTCTCCCCAAGAAGGAAGCCAAATTGGGAGACATATTAGAGGGGCAGCGTCCCTGCGCCCAGCCCTCAAACTTGGTCCTTCCGCGAGTTTGTCGTTGTGGGTTGGGGAGGGGAAGAGTGGGGCGCGCCCCAGGTCCCGCCGTTCCCTGCTCCCCAGCCCACCCCAGCGGCGCTGGCCCGAAAGCGGTGGGTCTACAGCGCGCGCGGGCGCGCGCACCAGCGACAGCCGGAAGACGGGGAGGGCCCGGCCAGCACCCCACCCCGCTCACCTGGTAGATCATGACTTTAAAGTTGCGGCGCCGCAGCAGCTCGGCCTCGTTGACCTCCAGCTTCTTGATCTGGCCGGCCTGGCGCTCCAAGCTGCCGCGCACCGTCTTCACGTTGACGCTGACCTTGCGCACCTTCTCCAGCAGCTTGCTCACGGTGTTGCTGGTAGTGGCGTGCGCCTTGCCCAGCTTGCTCAGCTCGCCCTGGATGCTCTGCACGGCGCCCTCCATCTCCGCCTGCCGCTCCTCTAGCTGGGCCTGGGTCGACTGGATCTGGTCGACCGCGCCGATGATCTTGTCCAGGAGGCTCAGCACCACCACGCCGTTCACCTGGTCCTTCTTGATCCGCTCCTCGGAGCCGGCCCCCGACGGCTCCTCGGCCGCCGGCGCCCCCTCCAGGGCGGGTCCCGGACCCCCGGCGTCGGCGTACAGGGAGAGCGGCTGCTCGACGATGTGCAGCTGGGTGTCCTCCATGGTTCCCGGAGGGAGCCGCGCGGGCCGGAGAGGAGGCGGCGGAGGAGGAACGCGAGCACGGAGAGCGAACGCTGCGCGGAGGAAACTCCAGCTACGTCCGTGCTCCCCGGGACGGCGGCCAGAACTGCGGGACTGGGGTCCCGGAGCTCCCCGGCCAAGCCCGTCAGCCCGCGCCTATTGGTTGGCCCCACCCCAGAAAGGGAAGGGCCGGAGGGAAGGCCGCTGAGTGCCGGGGGAGCCGAGGGGGCCGGAGGAGCGCGCACCCCACCCTTCCCAGGATGGTTGGAATAGTTGGAGCCGGGACGAGAGCCTCCGTTGGGAGCGGGGGCGGTGGGAGCGGGCCGCAGGCGGAGGAATGTGAGCTACGGGAGGAAATCGAACCTGAGTGTTGCTTCGCAGTGATTTCTCGCTCCCCTCCGCCACCCGCCTGCCTCGGCCTTCTAGGCTCAGGAGCTGGCAGTCAGGTGGACCAGGAGCTGCTGGACTCGGAAAAACCGCCCCGCGCCTGCCAGGTTGACTTTCTGAGAAGGCTCTGCGGCTTCCGCGGGCTATTCAGTGGATTCTCTCACACTCCTCTCTTGGAAGTTACCAACCGGTGCTCCCCAAAACTGGAGTTGTTGGAAGGGGGAGCTTCAGTTATGTTGACATTGGGAGGGGGAGGTGGGGTGGGACACTTCTCTAGATTCCTCTTAGAGGGGCGGAAACTGGGATTCATTTGGGCAAGGACACAAAAAGGCCCTTCTTTGAACCAACCGGCTGGCCCAGGCTCTGAAGCCACTTTCCCCCAGAAGCTTCGCTGACACTAGCCTCAGAGAGTGGAGTCCAGTCAGCAGTCCACCCCGTTTCTGCAGATCCCAGTGAGCCACGCTAAGCTACCAGGAGGAATCCCGCCTCATCTTCTGACCAGCAGCAAGGGAGCTCAGAGAGGCCAGGGACCTGCCAGAGGTCACACAATTTACTGCTGCCCTGCCTTCGGGCTCCTGTGCCCCAGCTTCTCTCTGAACTCCCTCTTTCCCCTTAGCCCTCTGTCCCTCTCAGTGGGTCAGGGAGAGAGATGAACGTGACTATGTCACGTGCCCGGTGTTGGAGCCTCCAGGCCTGAGGAACCTCATAAATGCAAGGGGGGCTTCCAAACGTTCATGGAAAAACCCGTTGCTTTTCATTCCATTTTTCCATTAATTTTTGAGCCCCCTTCCAATATTTGCAACCATGATAAGTACAAAGGAGCAGGGCGAGCCCCTGGTTGAGGCGTGAAACGTGGGAGAAAGGCTCAGGCCTTGCTGGAGGTGTGAGGTCCTTGGAGTTGACCCAGACTCCTCTGCACAGGAAAGTTGCAAACCTTTCCCCTGGTTAGGACACCAAGCTGAGGTTTGCCCAACTGGCTGAGTGATGGTCTGGGGCCAAAGGTTCTCCTCAGCTGAGCTCCCTTTATCTGGAAGAGGGAAACTCCTCTGGGGCCACTCCAGGACGGCCAACCCAGAAAGAGGCTCCCAAGCCTAACCCCTGGGATAGTGCCCTCTCAGTGACTTAGGAAAGGAGGCTCCTAACATTTCAGTAGCTATTCCCATACAAACAGCTGTCTGTCCCTTTTAAAAATGGTCTTACTGACATATACGTCAATGGTTTAAATAAATTAAGAGTCGTGCCTCCATCGCCGCCACCAATTTCAGGATGCTCTATTCCTTCTTGCTGCCGTCATTATTGGCGCCTCATCGCCCCTACCTCCCCAGTCATAACTCTTAAGTAGCTATTAATCTAGTTGCTGTCTCTATGCTGCCGTCATTATTGGCGCCTCATCGCCCCTACCTCCCCAGTCATAACTCTTAAGTAGCTATTAATCTAGTTGCTGTCTCTATAGATTTACCTATCCTGAGTTTCATATAAAGAAAATCATTGAACAACAGAATAAAACACTGGGGGGGGGGGGGACTCAACCCAAAAGATAGCAGAAAGTAAGAAGTGGCTCAAAGGGAAATCAATGGTAAGATATTAAATCTTAACTTAACTGCATCTGTATGAAGTGGAGCCTGTGCCACAGTGGCTCCATGTCAGGGTTCTCACCACAAAGTCTGAAGTCTGAAACCACCAGCTGCTCTGAGGGAGCACTGCGCTTCCTATGCCCACAAAGGGCTACAGCCCCCAAATCCTAGAGCCTTCTCAGCAGCCTGCTCATGGTGTTGCTGGTAGTCCAAATCCCACAGGGGCAGTCCAACCTCGTCCTATAGGATGGCAGCGAGTTTGATTTTGGGTTTATATCTGTACTAATTCACTTTTCAATGTACCCTGTCTGGGGACAGAACTATTTACCTCCTTGGTCAATGGATCAGTGGAGGCTTAGTTCATATAGGGGTTCTGTAAGTGGATTGGGGGGCTTTCGTGGTTATCTATAGCCTTGGGCAAATCATGTGCTCAGAATTTAAGCTCTGAAACAATCTCCCTTTCTGATCTTGAACTTTACTGCTAATAATCCTTTGATCACCCTAGCTCATTGGTTCTCAACCTTCCTGATGCCGCCACCCTTTAATACAGTTCATGTGGTGGTGACCGACCCCCAACCATAAAATTATTTTTGTTGCTACTTCACAACTAATTTTGCTACTGTTATGAATCAGGTGACCCCTGTAAAAGGGTCCTTCTATCCGCAAAGGGGTCATGACCCATAGATTGAGAACCACTGCTCTAGCTGGTGGGCTTCTTCCATGCAGACTTAGTTGACACCTCACTCAGATGGCTGCTTGTTTTAAAACAAGCCTTTAAGACCCCAGACACCGTTCATTCTGCTAGCCAGGCGCCAGGCACCATCTGGGTCCTTCTGCACACTGTGCTATGACACCCAGATCGCCAGTCATTACTGGACACATTGGGACATATTCTGAGCAGGACCACATCATAAGAACTCCTTGTTCTTCCATTAGGGCTGATGGTTAAGTGGGAGTTCAAAAACAAATGACTTTCTCTTGAGGTTCAAGTAGAATGAACTGGTTCACAAAACCAAAGTATAAATTCAGAATCAAAAGATACATAAAAATGTATATATTATGTATCCATATAGCTGGTAGAACTGTCAGACGACCCAGTTTTCCTCAAATTGAAAAAAATAAAAACGTGTTTTAGCGATTTAAGTCCCTCCTTTAGAAAAAAGAGTGATGGGAACCGATTACTAAGATCTACATGTGACCTCCTCCCTGGGGACGGACAACAGAGAAGGGGGTGAAGGGAGACGCTGGACAGGGCAAGATATGACAAAATAACAATCTATAAATTATCAAGGGCTCATGAGGAAGGGGGGAGCGGGGAGGGAGGAAAAAGAAAGAGGACCTGATGCAAAGGGCTTAAGTGTAGAGCAAATGCTTTGAAAATGATTAGGGCAAAGAATGTACAGATGTGCTTTATACAATTGATGTATGTATATGTATGGATTGTGATAAGAGTTGTATGAGCCCCTAATAAAATGTTTAAAAACAGGGAAAAGAGTGATAGTAGGGAAGCTTACTTGTTACTCCAAACAAAAAACAAAAAAGCAAACCCAGGACACACAGGGTACAAACTGTAAACAGCACACAAAGGCATATGGTAAAAAGAACACTGCTTTCCACCCCATGTCCAGCAACTATTTCCCTCATAGGCGGCCACAGTGGAGACCATTCTCCTGTGCAAAGATCTGTGGACAATGGCAGCACAGGCCAGCACCTTGCTGTGTCTCATGTATTCCATCTTTGCATGTGGTGCTGTCGCAGACCCCAGTGTATGACTGCATTAGAGGGAGTCAGTTCCCTATCTGGGCACTTTCAGATGACCTCTGCCACCTCCTCTTTTGGGGGCGAATGAAGCTGAGGCGTTTCTGTGGTTGCTATGATGTGGAGGTCGTAGCAAGTTTGCTATTTAAAAAAATCCGGGCTGAACAGCATTAGGAAAGAAAGTCTCTTCCCTTGAATGCCCGTGTTTTGTGGATGAGTCAAGTTACTCCCCAGGGAGAGTCCATCCAAGCTCTCTCTGACTCACTTGATGCCTCCCTAATGGAGAATTTGGCAGACAGGACCCTACTCCTGCATACCGAATAACTGCAGCAACAAGTTTCTCTGACATCTTCTTGCCAAACACCCGCTGAGCCCAACAGGGGGCAGTTGGAGCCTTGTGCTACTTCACCAACAGGGACGCCCCAATTCCACCAGAGCAGCTTTCCCCAAGCACTTCCCACCATTGCAGTGAAGATAAGCAGTTTCTCTTCCTTTGTAACTGCCTCCAGCAGGCCACTGCCTGCATTCAGGGTCCATTCTCCACATTTCCCATTGCTCCTGGGGCGAGAGGCACACTGCCCCATTGTTGCTGCCAGCTGCCCAGGCAGAGTCTATAAAAGGGACAGAGAGGTCAAAGCAAACCACTCCTTTGGCCCAGAAAAAGAACACCGGATGGAAGCAGGTCAGCAGCTGGCTCTCTCGTATTCCTTCATCCATCCATCCATCCAAGCAGCACAGGGTGGCTTCTTACCATAGGCCAGCTGAAGGCCGGGAACCTCCAGGGGCACGAACCAAGCCGAAACCTTCCTGTGAGAAGCTCGCAGCACGCCAGGGGAGTTGCCCACTGCCGTCCAGTTGTTGTGACTCCAACAAAATACTGCCCAGGCCTGGGTCAACTCTATGATCGGTGGTGGCCTGGGCTACTGTCACCTGTAAGCTGATTTTCAGGCCAGACTCCCCAAGCCTTTTCCCCTCATCTGCCTTAGCCTGAAAGCAACATGTTCAACATCACATCAGCATGCAAACCCCTAATGACACATGAGATTTGTCGTCAGAGAATCGACCACGGGTCTCTGGCGCAGTAGGCAAGAATTCTGCCACTGAGCCTCCACGGCCTCATCGAGCAGGAGAGCAGCTGAGGCACAGCCTTAGGTACAGCCCAAAAGGTGCTCTAGCACCACAGGGAAGGCTCTCACTATTTCTTGAGGCAGCAGAGAAGGGTACCCTAGGGAGGGTCCCCAGGTGTGCAGGGGATGGCAATAAGGGTCTCTCCGCAGTAGCAGTCATTAAATGCCATCGAGTTGATTCCAACCCGTAGCGACCCTATGCACAACAGAACAGAACACTGCTCGGTCCTGCGCCAACCGCACGACCGGCCCATCCTTGAGCCCATTCTTGTAGCCTCTGCGCTAATCCATCTCCTTGAGGGCCTCTCTCTTTTTGATGCCCGCCCCCCACTTTGCCAAGCATGGCATCTATCCTCCAGGGACTGGTCTCCTCTGGCAACATGTCCCCTGACAGCTGGCTCCCCTGACAGCAAGTATGTCAGATCAAGTCTCGCCGAGCTTGCCTTTAAGGAGTGTCCTGGCCCTACATTATCCAAGACAGATTGGTTTGTCCTTTTAGCAATAGCAAAATTAATTTTTTTCATGGTAGCATGGTCACCTGAGCCCCACGTGGTGGTCCTCGTGGGGAGAGCCTGAGAGCAAGAGCAGGAGAGCCCAACTTTAAATACTTTCAATATTCTTTTCCAGCACCATGCTTCAAGTGCATCAATTGATTCTTCTTTGGTCTTCCTTATTCAATGTCCAATTTTCATAATCATATGAGGTGATTGAAAATATCATGGTTTGGGTCAATCACACCTCAATCATCTAGCCTTGCTTTTCAATACTCTAAAGAGGTCTTGTGCATACCGGCCTGTGTGATCATGAGGTGTCGATGGGATCAGGTATCAGGCATCAGAAGATCCAAAACAAACATGGATGCAATGAGGAGGGTGGGAGTGGAGACCCAAAGCCCATCTGTAGACAGTGGGACATCCCTCACAGAAGGGTCACAAGAAAGAGATGAGCTAGCCAGGGTGCACAAAACACACAACATTCCTCTATGCTTCCCCCCTCCCCCCGCCCATTATCATGACCCAATTCTACCTTACAAATCCGGCTAGACCAGAGCATGTGCACTGGGACAGATTAGGCTCTCAGCACAAGGAATCGAGGACAGATAAAGCCCTCAGGAACAGTAATGGGAGTAGCGATACCATGAGGATAGGTGGAAGGTGGGGGGAGAAGGGAGAGAAAGGGAAAACTGATCACAATAACCTCACCTCCACCCGCCCCAAGGGGGACGAACAACAGAAACGGGTGAAGTGAGAGAGTGAATGATGTAAGATGTAAAAATAATGATTTATCATTTATCAAGGGTTCATGAGGGAGGAGCGGGGAGGGAAGGAAAAAAGAGGAACTGATACCCAAGGCTCAAGTACAAAGAAAATGTTTTGAAAATGATGATGGCAACATATGCACAAATGTGATTGATACGACTGATGTATGGATTGTTATAAGAGCTGTAAGAGCCCCCAATAAAGTGATTATAGTTAATTAATTAAAAAGAAGATTTATAGCTCTTGTGAAGATTTACCCAATGCAATGCATCTTTTAATCACTCGACTGCTGCTTTCATGAGCATTGATTGTGGATCCAAGCAAGAAAAAATTCTTGACAACTTCGACCCTTTCTCCATTTATCATGATGTTACCTGTTGGTCCATTTGTGAAGATTTTGGTTTTGTTTACATTGAGTTGTAACCCATCTTGAAGGCTGCCATCCTTGATCTTCATCAGCAGGTGCTTCAAGCCCTCACTTTCAGCAAGTAAGGTGATTGGCATCTATGTAAGGCAAGTTGTTAATAAGCCTTCCTCCAATCCTGATGCTGCAGTCTTCTTCACATAATGCAGCTCCTCTGATTATTTTGCTCGATATAGAGCGAATAAGTATGGTGAGAGGATACAATCCTGACACACACCTTTCCTAGATTTAAGCCAGGCATTATATTCCCTGTGTCTGTTCATACAACTGCCTCTTGCTCCATGTACAGGTTCCACATGAGCACAATGAAGTGTTCTCGGATTCCCAGTCTTCTCACGGTTGTCCATAGTATTTTATGATCCAATGCCTTGGCATACTCAATAAAACATAACTAAACATCTTTCTGATATTCTCGGCTTTCAGCCAAGATCCATATGACATCAGCAATGATATACCTTGTTCTGTGTCCTTTTCTGAATCTGGCCTGACACTCTGGTAGTCCGCTGTTGATGTACTGTGGACAATCCTTGCTGGATGATCTTCAGCAAAATTTTACTTGCATGGATTAACATGTATGTTGATCTATATCTTGAACATTTTCTTGGGTCACTTTTCTTGGGACTGGGTACACATGCGGATCTCTGCTAGTCAGCTGGCCAAATGGATCTATTGAAAAATGCATCCAATGCTCCTTCCGCTTGTTGAAACATCTCAGTCGGTATTTCATCAATTCCTAGACACTTGTTTTGGGCTAATGCTTTCTTTTTTTTAAAAATCATTTTATTGGGGGCTCCCACAACTCTTACCACAATCCATACATACATCAATTGTGTAAAGCACATTTGTACATTCGTTGCCCTTAACATTCTCAAAACATTTGCTCTCCACCTATGCCCCTGGCATCAACTCAATCCCCCTCTGCTTCCCCTTGGCTAATGCTTTCCGTGTAAATCTGAACTTCTTCGGCACCATTGGTTCTCGCTCATATGCTACCTCCTGAAATAACTGACTATTGACGAATTCTTTTGGGGACAGTGACTGCCCACTCTTTCCATCTTCTTTGGATGCTTTGAGCAATACTCAGCATTTTGCCTATAGAATCTTTCAATATTGCAACTCAAGGCTTGATTTTTTTCTTTAATTCTTTCATTTTAAGATATGCTGTGCATGTTTTTCCTTTTTGGTTTTCTAACTCTAAGTCTTTGCACATTGTTATTATAGCATTTTACTGTGTCTTGTCTAGCTGCCCTCTGAAATTTTCTATTCAGCTTATTGACTTCATCATTTCTTCCATTTGCTTTAGCTACTCTATGATGAAAAGCAAGTTTCAGAGTCTCATCTGACATTCAGTTTAATCTTTTCTTTCTTTCCTGTCTTTTTAATCACCTTTGGCTTTTTTTTACTTTATTTTTTTAAATTTTAATTTTAACAATTTATTAGGGGCTCATACAATTCTTATCACAGTTCATACATATACATACATCAATTGTATAAAGCACATCCATACATTCCCTGCCCCAATCATTCTCAAGGCATTTGCTCTCCACTTAAGCCCCTCGCATCAGGTCCTCTTTTTTTTCCCCTCCCTCCCCGCTCCCCCCTCCCTCATGTGCCCTTGGTAATTTATACATTGTTATTTTGTCATATCTTGCCCTATCCGGAGTCTCCCTTCCCCCCTTCTCTGCCGTCCATCTCCCAGGGAAGAGGTCACATGTGGATCCTTGTAATCAGTTCCCCCTTTCCAACCCACTCACCCTCCACTCTCCCAGCTTCGCCCCTCACACCCTTGGTCCTGAAGGTATCATCCACCCTGGATTCCCTGTACCTCCAGCCCTCATATGTACCAGTGTACAGCCTCTGTCCTATCCAGACCTGCAAGGTAGAATTCAGATCATGGTAGTTGGGGGAGGAAGCATCCAGGATCTGGGGGAAAGCTGTGCTCTTCGTCGGTACTACCTTGCACCCTGACTGACCCATCTCCTCTCCTAAACCCCTCTATGAGGGGATCTCCATTGGCCGACACTTGGGCCTTGGGTCTCCACTCTGCACTTCCCCCTTCATTTAATATGGTATATATATATATACATATACACATATATACACATACATACACACACTTATATAGTTGTTTTGTGTGTTTTTTTTGCATGATGCCTTATACCTGGTCCCTTGGCACCTCGTGATCGCACTGGCCGGTGTGCTTCTTCCATGTGGGCTTTTTTGCTTCTGAGCTTGATGGCCGCTTGTTCACCTTCAAGCCTTTAAGACCCCAGACACTATCTCTTTTGATAGCCGGGCACCATCAGCTTTCTTCACCACATTTGCTTATGCACCCATTTGTCTTCAGCGATCCTATCATGGAGGTGTGCAGTCAATGATATGATTTTTTGTTCTTTGATGCCTGGTAACTGATCCCTTTGGGACCACTTGATCACACAGGCTGGTGTTCCTTTGGCTTTTTTAATGAATGCTGTTCCTGATGTCCTTGTACAACTCATTAGGTCTTCCGTCATTAGCATTCAGTACATCAAATCTGTTTTTGAGATGTTCTCAAAATTCAGGTGGGATAGACTCAAGGTCCCATTTGGGTCTGTGGACTTATTCTTTTTTATTCAGATTAAACCTGAATTTATATGCTAGCAACTGGTGGTCTGTTCCACAGTCAGTCCCTGGCCTGGTTTTAGCTGCTGACATTGAGTTTTTCCATTGTCTCTTTCCACAGATGTCATCAGCTTGATTTCTGTGTATCCCGTCTAGAAGAGTCCATGTGTGTAGTTCCTGTTTGTGTTGTTGATAAAAGGTAGTCACCATGAACAAGATGTTGGTCTTACAAAATCCCATCATGTAATCTCCAGCTTTGATTTTATCACCAAGACCATAGTTTCCAGCGTCTGCTCCTTCCTCCGTTTCCAATTTTTGCATTCCCATCACCAATAATTATCAATACATCTTGATTAGATAGTTGATCAGTTTCACACTGAAGTCATTCATAGAATTCTTTAATTTCTTCACCACCAACTTTAGGGGTTGGTGCATAAATTTGAATAATAGTTTTATTGATAGGATTTCCTTGAAGCCAGATAGATGTGATTCTATCACAGACTGCATATAGATTTTGAAATGTCAAAATAGATTTCGAAATGTCCTATGAATGCAACACCATTCCTCTTTATTGTGTTATTCCTGGCACCATAAACTATGATTTCCTCATTCAAAATGGCCAGGAACAGGCTTGTCTACAGGAAGATGGAAGCAGAGAGAGAGAGAGAGAGAGAGAGAGAGAGAGAGAGAGAGAGAGAGAGAGAGAGGAAATTCCCAGAATCCTCATGAGAAGGCCATGCCCACAAGGAGGCATCACCAGGCTGTGTCCTGATTGACAGGCTAGACTCCACCCCTTCACTCTTAATACCCTCAAGTTGATGCCAGATTATGTAACTACCACAGCTGTCATTCAGCGAAAATTCAAGCCTCTTGTTTCACAGGGTTTTTCTTTTTTTTTTTTAAACATTTTATTAGGGGCTCATACAACTCTTATCACAATCCATACATATACATACATCAATTGTATAAAGCACATCTGTACATTCTTTGCCCTAATCATTTTCTTTTTTTACATTTTATTAGGGGCTCATACAACTCTTATCACAATCCATACATATACATACATCAATTGTATAAAGCACATCTGCACATTCCCTGTCCCAATCATTCTCAAAGCATTTGCTCTCCACTTAAGCCCTTTGCATCAGGTCCTCTTTTTTTTTCCCCTCCTTCCCCCTTCTCCCCTCCCTCATGTGCCCTTGGTAATTTATACATTGTTATTTTGTCATATCTTGCCCTATCCGGAGTCTCCCTTCGCCCCCTTCTCTGCCGTCCATCTCCCAGGGAGGAGGTCACTTGTGGATCCTTGTAATCAGTTCCCCATTTCCAACCCACTCACCCTCCACTCTCCCAGCATCGCCCCTCACACCCTTGGTCCTGAAGGTATCATCCACCCTGGATTCCCTGTGCCTCCAGCCCCCATATGCACCAGTGTACAACCTCTGCCCTATCCAGTCCTGCAAGGTAGAATTCGGATCATGGTAGTTGGGGGGAGGAAGCATCCAGGATCTGGGGGAAAGCTGTGTCCTTCATCGGTACTACCTTGCACCCTGACTGACCCATCTCCTCTCCTAAACCCCTCTATGAGGGGATCTCCAGTGGCCGACACTTGAGCCTTGGGTCTCCACTCTGCTCATCCCCCTTCATTCAATATGGTATACACACACACACACACACACATATATATACATCTATATCTTTTTTTTTTTGCATGATGCCTTATACCTGGTCCCTTTGGCACCTCGTGATTGCACTGGCTGGTGTGCTTCTTCCATGTGGGCTTTGTTGCTTCTGAGCTAGATGGCCGCTTGTTCACCTCCAAGCCTTTAAGACCCTAGACACTATCTCTTTTGATAGCCGGGCCCCATCAGCTTTCTTTGCCACATTTGCTTATGCACCCATTTGTCTTCAGCGATCCTATCATGGAGGTGTGCAGCCAATGATATGATTTTTTGTTCTTTGATGCCTGATAACTGATCCCTTCAGGACCACTCGATCACACAGGCTGGATCACAGGGTTTTTCTATCAATTTAACCATCAGTCACTTACAGATGCAAAAGTAATGGCCTTTTTATTATATGTTGAAAGATAAATCAAACTTTAGCCCAGACATAAAAACATGAGACTCATTCCCCTTCTTTTTAAGTTGTTAAGGATTTTATCCTTTTTTAAAAAATCATTTTATTAGGGGCTCATACAACTTTTATCACAATCCATACATACATAAATTGTATAAAACTCATTTGTATATTAGTTGCCATCATCATTCTCAAAACATTTGCTCTCCACTTAAGCCCCTGGCATCAGCTCATTTTCCCCCCTCCCTCCCCTCTCCCTGCTCCCTCACGAGCCCTTGATAATTTATAAACTATTAGTTTGTCATATCTTTCCCTGTCCGATGTCTCCCTTCACACACTTTGCTGTTGTCCGTCTCCCAGGGAGGAGGTCACATGTGGATCCTTGTAATCGGTTCCCTCTTTCCAACTCACTCTTCCTCTACCCTCCCAGTATCGCCCCTCACACCCCTGGTCCTGGAGGGATCATCCGCCCTGGATTCCCTGTGTTTCTAGTTCCTATCTGTACCAGTGTACGTCCTCTGGTCTAGCCAGATTTGCAAGGTGGAATTGGGATCATGATAGTGAGTGGGGAGGAAGCATTTAGGAAGTAGAGGCAAGTTGTATGTTTCATCATTGTACATTGCACCCTGCCTGGCTCATCTCCTCCCTGAGACCCTTCTGGAAAGGGATGTCCAGTTGCCTATAGATGGGCTTTGGGTCCCCACTCCCCCTCATTCACAACGATATAACTTTTTATTCTTTGATGCCTGATAACTGATCCCTTCAGCACCTTGTGATCACACAGGCTGGTGTGCTTCTTCCATGAGGGCTTTGTTGCTTCTGAGCTAGATGGCTGCTTGTTTACCTTCAAGTCTTTAAGACCCCAGATGCTATACCTTTTGATAGCTGGGCTCTGTCATCTTTCTTCACCACATTTGCTTATACGCCCATTTGTCTTCAGCAATTGTGTCGGGAAGGTGAGCATCACAGAATGCCAGTGAAATAGAATAAAGTATTCTTGCATTGAGGGAGTACTTGAGTGGAGACCCAATGTCCATCTGCTACCTTAATACTAAATCTATAAATATATGCACATAAATCTATTTCTCCATCCTCATATATATATTTACATAGGTACATGCCTTTATTTAGACCTCTGTAACTGCCCTTTGCCTCCACTTCTTTCCTCTATTTCCTTTGATTTTCCTCTTGTCCCACTATCATGCTGTCTTCATTTGGGATTCAGTAATTCCTCTTGGTTATATTACCCTTGATCACGCCCTGCCAGGCCTCCTACACACTTCTCACTACCGATTTGGATCACTTGTTGTTCCCTTGTCCCTGGGTTTTCTAATACCCTTTCCTTTCCCCCGACCTCCCCCTCTCCCATGTCCCCGTCAGTCCTGTTGTTTTCTCCTCTAGATTGTTCATCCAGCTTGTCTTATTTAGACAGACCTGCAGAGATAATAAGATGCACAAAAATAACACAGAGCAAAACCAAGCAACAAAAGAAAATAAAACAACAACAAAAAGTCAATGACAAAAATGAAACAAAATACAACAAAAAAGAAAAGCTTGTAGTTAGTTCACGGACTGTTTGTTGTCCTTTAGGAGTGTTTTCTGGTCGAGTCTGATGGGGTGCCAAGCCCTGGCCCCAAAGTCTGGTTTTGGTATTCCCTGGGGACTTCGTTGCTCTGTTCCCCTTGCTGTTCTATTGCACCCCCTCAGTGTTTTGCCTCGGTGTGGTGGGATCAGATCGGGCGCAATTCCCACACTGTGTCTCCAGTGTTGTCCCTTGTAGGGTTATGGGTCAGTGAAGGATGTTGTGTCTTATAGTGGGGCCGGCCATATGGTCTTCTCTGTGGATTGGCTGCTCTGAGTGGGAACATCGTCCTCAAGGCTTGGTGGGCCAGGATGTGTTCCACTCTCTCTTTCTCCCTCTTCATTTGCTCCTGTGTGCTCTGATCAGACATGTCCCTCTCCCAGAGTTGCAGTCATTGCTGTCCTCTGAAATTAATTCTTCTGGGGGGAGGGGATAGCTGTCCACATAGTTGGGATTGGGGCCAGCCCCTCAGACCTCTCCACTGGTTCCCTACTCCATGCCTGCATGTCGCATTCACATCTTGGAGCACCGGGTGGAAGTCTGGTCTCTTTTTCCCTGTGGAGATATAAATGATACCATCCCTTTGGGTGACTTAGTGCCCTGTGCCCCCGCTACCCATTTACTTTTTATTTTTTTCCCTTTCCTCACTCCTTTTTAGTTGACTAACATATGTATCCCTGGATTTGGTCTGGCCCCTACCACACTACCTGGTCCTCACCCCAGGAATGTTTGTATGCTGTAGTTTTTTCCCTGTGCCCCTTTTGCATTTTTTTTTTAAGCTTACCTCAGCGGACTCATATTGTAGTTGGCCTTTTGTGCTTGGCTTACTTCACTTAGCATAATTTCCTCCAGTTCTTCCCATGCAGCGATGTGCTTCATACGTTCATCACTGCTTTTTAACGATGCATAGTACTCCATTGTATGCATGTATTAGTTTTAAATCCACTCATCAGTTGATGGAAATCTGGGTTGCTTCCAATTCCTTGCAATTGTGAACTGTGCTGCAATGAACATTGGAGCACAGATGTCTGGCCGTGGTTTGTTTCTTGCCTCTTCTGGGTTTATGCTCAGTAAGGGGATTGCTGGGTCATATGGTAACTCGATTTCCATCTGTTTTAAATATTGCTAGATCGATTTTCATAGTAGCTGTACATACGTACAAGTCCACCAGCAGTGGCTTAGAGTTCCTGTCTCCCCACAGCCCCTCCAACACTTGCTGCTTCCTGATTTTTTGAATTGGGCGATCTTTGAGGGTCATTCCTCTTCTTGAAGCTGTTTCTTTTCATCTTCGTCCATATCCAAAGTGAAAGGCTTTCATAACCCATTAGATGGTTAAAGTCTTCAGGGTTTGAAAAGAACATTGGATTAGCTAGTAATGATTTTGTTTTAGCATAAAATGTGGCAAACACATGTGCACTGCTTGGAATCTTCACATCATTCTAGGGAAACACTGTGTTCACTTCTGATGCCAGACAGTAAGACTTGCAAACGCAGGCTTCCAAACATGACACCACTCTGTGCGAAAATGTCCGGGAGGAAAACAAGACTGCTCACACTAGTAGAACAAGCGAAACACTTCACACCAGTACAGATCAACCCTCCGTATGATTCTTCAAGCTGTGTATGTAAGCATCGACAGTCTTCCCAACAAATAGCTCTCAATGCTCACCCGTGACTCTGGAGCGAAGGTGTGGCTTCCCCAGCCCTTGGTTACTGCCCCCCACCGCCCTCCCCCCCCACCCCCCGCGGGCCCTGCTTTATCTTTCTTCCAGGGTGGCTGACGGGTTCAAATTTCCAATCTTTTGATGACCTTTTGTTGATGTGGTTGTTGTTCTTTTAATGTATGCGCTCTTGTTGTTATATATGATAATTCATTGTTTTCTAAATCATTTTATTGAGGACTCTTACAGCTCTTTTCACAATCCATCCATCCATGGTGTCAAGCACATTTGTACATATGCTGCCATCATCATGTTCAAAACATTTTTCTACTTGAGACCTTGGTATCTGCTCATTCTCCGCCCCTCCCTTCTTCATGATCCCTTGATAATTTATAAATTATTAATTTTTTCATGTCTTACACCGACCACTGACTCTCTTCTCCCAATTTTCTGTTATTCATCCCCCTGGTGGGGGTTATATGTCGATTATTGTGATCGGTTCCTTTTCCCCCACCTTCCTCTTCCCCTCCTGATATCGCTACTTTCATTTCAGTCCTGAGTGGGTTCTCTGTCCTGGATTTCCATGGATAGCTCATTGTTAAAAGCTCCTACTGCCAACAAGTCAATTCTGACTCAAAGCAGCCCTATAGGACAAGGTAGAACTGATCCTTTGAGTTTCCAAGACTAACTCTTTACAGGAGTAGAAAGCCCATTAAACAACACTGTTGGGACACAATCAGCAAAGTCTGGATGTTGGAAATTCTAGAGGACAACCAACCCAGTTCCTCCAACAAATAAATTATAAAATGGTGGGGGAGGAGGGGACTCGGTGCAAGGTGGCGATACAGTGAGGAAAAAAAACCCTAATTAAAAGGGACTTTAAAAGTCTATCCCATAAAAAGAGAGACAGCCACCAATTAACTATTTTTAAACTATTGAGCTGATTTAAATTGTGATCTGATAAAAAAATTCCAAAAGCAAAACAAAACAAAAAACAATGTACATTTATGAGATAATGAAGAAATCTGAACACTGTACAGATGTTTTCTGACCATGAAGTATTCTCATTCATTTTTAAGGTATGGGAGCAGCATTGTGGTCATGGGATAAAAATCATTCTTGTATTTTAGAGTTACTTGGTGAAGTAGTTTTAAAGGAAATTACATCACATCTAGGATTGGGTCCAGAATAGTCCAGAGGGAGGTGGATGGGGGTAGAGATGAAGCAAGATCGGCCGTGTGTTGTTGAATGTTGACGCAAGGTGATGTATATTTGGCAATTGATTACATCATTCTCTCTCCTTTCATCCACTTTTAAACTTTCTCATCAAAAAAAGACGTATAAAGTTGTTTCAAGGATGAAATGTGGTCAAACATCTGAAGGGACCTGTCAAAATGACTGACATACAATTGTTGGCAAGAAACGTTCCTAACTCTTGGCCTGTCCCTTACTACAGCAGTGGTTCTCAACCTTCTAACATCGCCACTGTGAACCTTTCAGACAGGTCCTCATGTGGTGGTGACCCCAACCATAACATTATTTTTGTTGCTATTTCATCACTGTAATTTTGCTACTGTTATGGATCATAATGTAAATATCTGATATGCAGGATGTATTTTCATTGTTACAAATTGAACATAGCTACAGCTGAATATAAAAAGACTGATCACCATCTAGATTAAGTTCCCATGGGGTGTGTATGTATATATTTGCAGTAGTTGATTTTACAGTACATGATTTTATATTTACCCAGTAATTAAAATTCATGAAGTGTCATTTTACCTCCAGTACTGCTGATTTCTACACAGTAGCTGCTCTCTATACATGTGACTGGTCCATATAAGTACATTATGGCGCCAACCCTGTCATACACACCTGTATTTGTATGAGGTGTATGTGATGGGTTTTCCGATGGTCTTTGATGACCCTGTGAAAGGGTTGTTCGACCCCCAACGGGGTCTCAGCTCACAGGTGGAGAACCCCTGGCTTACTGGATCCAGTCAAGACCTGGTATTCAAGAAGACTGAAAAATCCATTCTGTTGGGCGTGAGAGGAGCCCTGTTTCTTTCCATCTTTCTTTTGGAGCCAAGATCAGACCTTTTAAAACAAGACTCTCCATAAACCCAGTAAGTATTGAACAGCTGTGCACAGTGAAGCAGAATCATTTCATTTGTAGAATCTGGCATGTTTCCCAGGAAACTATGTTTCCATTTCACGGTGTAAGAACACAGGAAGAGTGTGAACTCTGGTCTAGATAGAGATTCCTCCTGTTCTACTCATATCTCCACATTTCCATTGTCTTCTGAGTATGCAAGTCCAGCTGTGTGTTGGCAGAATGACTCATTTTCCCACCAAAGCACATATTTCTCTGAACCCCAGGGCCACTGATTGGTGTGAAAGAGCTATTCGTTCAGACTTGGTTCTTGCACACAGCATATGAATTTAAACGTGTTTTCCATGAGCTTAAATGAAAAGAGGCAATTGAACTATTCAGATAATTTATGCTCCAAACCCTTTAGTGCTTACAAGTGGTTATTGAGAGTAACTACTTAATATCACAAAGGAATACAGCACAAAGGAAAAAGAAGTGTAATCTGTGTTCTGTGGGTGTTTAATAGTCTCATTGAGGAAATCAACAGCTAAGGAGCAGGAGGTTTCCTAAACAAGTAGATATAAAGTATCCCTACCAATGTTCAGGAGGTCTAAAATAAGCAGGTTATCAAAACGGAAAAAGAATATTTAGAACAAAAACTTTTTACTTGAGAATGTTAAAAGTAATTATTTGAACATGTATAGCTTTTATTCAACTACCCCAATTCCTTTACATGTTATCTGAGGATCACCCGCCCTCCCCCAATCACAAAGCCAGGATGAATCCCCTTGGCGTGGAGGAAGGGGTGTCCTTGCAAACAGGGCCACTGCCCAGATACTCTGCGGAGCCCGCACCATGGAAAAAGCAGGAAGAGAATGAAGAAGAAAACTCCTCACACCATAGCCGCACCTCCCCCCCCCCCCCCCCCCCCGGGTGTGTGGAGAAGCTGGAGGGCTGGTGTGGCGGCCCCCATGCTTACTGCTCCAGTCCTTAGATACAAAGCAAGGGCGTGGAGCGGCCCACCCCTCTGAAAGACAGCACCAACCTCCTCGGCGTGGAGGCAGAAGGGAGTGGGCGAGAGCATTGCCCTCTGGGTGGATGATGACAAGCACGCGCGCGCGCGCACACACACACACACACACACACACACACACACCGTGGTGGCTGCGCACCCCTCCCTGCAGGATTGGCACGCAGCCTCAGCACCAGAAGAGGGGGAGATGTCGGGACTACACCGCCCCCTTCTCCCTGCACCCCAGGGCCCAGCACAGGCATTCCTCTCCCCACCAGCCCAGGTCCAGGTCTGGGGTGGGGAGGGGGACAGGGGTGTGTGGGAGAAACTGTGTTGGACTCCCAGGCTGCATCTACTTCTTCCGTTCTTGGGAGCAGCATGGGTGAAACCATTTCCCCCGGGGTTTGGTCGTCAGCCCCACGCAGGCAAAGGGGAACCAACCACTCGATGAAACAATCGGGGCGGTCACAGGCGATCATTTCTCCGCAGGAGACCTGGTGGCAAAGGCTCGTTGGGATCCACGGGCATATCCAGCACTTGGGAGGGCGGACGCTGCCGAAGGTCACCGAGGGCATGCCGTCCCTACTCAGGACTTGTGCGCACAGCTTGAGCTTCTTCTGGGCAGCCTTGGGGTCTCTTCATCGGAGTTTTTCCCTTTGGACCGAGCCCGGGCAGTTTTTCTCTCCTTTTGAGTCAGACTCTTTTTGGCTTTGCTGGAGGAGCTGTCGTGGTCACTGGACTCGACCTGCTTCTCCTTCAGATCCGCCTCAAAAACGGGCCAGGTCTGTGTCCAACCACTGGATGAGCATGTCCACTCGCTGTTCTTTGGTCTAGGTCCCTCAGGAGCTGAACGTTTCTCTGCAACTCAGAGGGAGGGTTTTCAATACCGTTTAATAACCATTTCTATACAGAATGCTTCCTGTTAGACCGTGGGAATCTTAAGGCCAGGGTCTGAAGTTACGTCTTGACTCAATGGCAGCACGGCCCAGGTAATGTTCCAAATACATCCCTGAAGCTATCTTGAAGCAAAACAAAGTAACTTCCAAAAGTAATTATTTTAAATGCACAGAAATAGGTATTTTTAAAAGTAAAAAAACGTGGTGGTGGTGGTTACATAATCAGTTGTCAACTTGAGACTTAAGAGTGAAGGGGTGGAGCTTAACCTGTCAATCAGGTCACACCTCATTTGGAGACACTAAGGAGATAAATAGCTTGTTGGAGACGGGACACACGCTCACTCCCTGGGAGACATTTCCATTGACAAGACACATGGAGCTACACTAGAGCTGAGGAGCCAAGTGGAGACCCCTGCCAGCACTGAGATGCTTCCACGCCACTGGATCCACAAGACTTTCCACCCACTGGCCTGTGATCTTCCTGCATTCTGCGTCATTGCATGTGTTTCTTGAGTCTTAAGAGGACTTTATAGATTCGTATTGGACATAGGGGCTAATATCAGACTTAAGGACTTGATCTGGACTGGGATGTTTTTTCAATATTCAATTGCTCTTGTAGATAAAGCACTTTTTTATACAGATATGAGTGTCTCTGGCTGAATTTGCTTCTCTAGTCTACCCAGACTAACACAAAAGCTCCCTCCCTACCCTGAATCATTTGAGAGTCAATTGCCAAAATGATGTCTTATCATCCCTAAATAGGCTGTATTTCCTATAAACAAGGAAATTCTGATTCACAACCACAATCCCACAGCCACCAAGTCAATTCCAACCCATCACAGCCCTATTTTGAGTACAGTAGAGCTCTTCCATCGCCTCTCCATGAGCGGACATCTTTATGGGGACACATCGCCTCTTCTTTCTCGTGAAGAGTGGCTGGTGGCTTGAAACAGCCTTTTAATTGGCATCCCAAGGCTTAACCCACACATAATTATAATACAATCATCAAAGCCAGAAAATCAGTATTGGTACTTTACAATCAACTAATCCTCACAGCCTATCAATTTTCATCATGTCTCAATGTCTAAATGATCCAATCCAAGATTGCACTTTGAAATTGCTTGTCATATCTGTTTCATCAACCTCAACCTGGTGAGTGTTCTTCAGTTTTTTTAATGTTAAAAGTTTAATTGACATATAATTCACATACCATAAAAATCAAATGGCTTAACCATATGTAAAAGAATTGTGCGAGCAACAGTACAATTCGGTTCTTCACTGTTACCTTGACTCTGACGACTGACTTATTTTAAGATTACAGGACAGCTATTCTCTAGACTGTTGCTCAATAGGGATTTGTCTGCTGTTTCCTGATGATCAGCGTTTAGAGTCTTATCTTTGGCAAGAATAGCCCCAAAGGGATACTGTGCTATTTGCATCCTACCAGATGGTAAATGATTTTGATTTTCCCAATGCAAACACTTCATTATACTCAGGTGGAATCTATATATAGGCCAGGAGACAGTAATTCAAACAGAACATGGAGATAATGAATGGCTTAAAATCAGGAAAGATATGCATCAGTGTTGTACTCTTTCACCATACTTATCAAAGGGTCGCAGCATTAGGAAGGCTGAGAACCACTGGTCTAGAGTGTCAAACCAGTGACACTCATCTTTATATAAGGAGTAAATCAGTATTAAGAAGGCACCCCAGAAACATGTTGCTGAGAATGAGGGGGTTGGAGCAGAGACCCAAAGCCCAACTGTAGACAATGGAATATCCACCACAGAGGGGTCCCAGGGAAGGGATGAGTCAGCCAGGATGCAGTAAAGCACTGATGGAACACACATTATTCCTCTGGATCCTGAGCCCCCAACCCACTACCATGACCCCAGTGCTGCTTCTCACTCTGGACTAGTTCAGGGCATGTACACAGGCAGAGATAAGAGATTAAAGCTCATGACACACGGAATCCAGGAATAGGAATGGAAACAGCGATACCAAAATGATAGGGGGAGGAGGGGAAGAAAGGAGAACCATCGCAATGATTGACACATAACCACACCCCTCCCTCCAGGGGGGAAAAACAACAGGAATCATGGGGGAAGGGAGACAGCGGTCGGTATGAGATAAGAACATAATAATAATAATTTATAATCTATCAAGGGGCCACGAAGGTTGGGGGGAAGGGAGAGGAACTGATCCCAAGGGCTCAATAGAAAGTAAATGTCTAGAAAAGAATAAAGGCAACATATGTACAAATATGCCTAATATTTATATGGATTGATACATATTGATGTATGGATTATAATAAGAGTCATAAGAGCCCCCAATAAAATAATCTTTTAATAAAATTTTTGTTTTAATCATTTTATTGGGGGCTCATACAACTTATCACAATCTATACATCCATCCATTGGGTCAAGCACATTTGTACATTTGTTTGCATCATCATTCTCAAAACATTTGCTTTCTACTTGAGTCTTGGTATCATCTCATTTTTTTCCCCTCCCTCCCCGCCCCCGAAAAGCAATTTTTTTAAAAGGACAAGTAAAAGAAAAAGAAGGCACCCCAGCCCAATCAACTGAAGCCCATAGGTCCGATGTCAGCTGAGGCCCTCTTCAGACTCAGGTAGCTGCAAACCGAAAGCAACTGAAGGTGAAGTGGGGAGCAGGGAGATCACCGGCTGGTGGGTGCCGAGGCTCACGGATCCAAGGTCGGTGGAAACATGGCAGGTCACCCATAGTTTTCTCAGGGTCGGGCGGCCCACAGAGGACTGCCACTGGAAGCAGGTAGTGTCCCAGAAGGCATGAGGCAAAGAGCAAAGAGAGAGAGAGAGAGAGGGGAAGTTCCCAGACTCTCTTTTAAAAAGACCATCCTCCCAGGTGGCATCGTCAGGCTGTGACCTGACAGGTTGGACTCCACCGCTCCACAAATGCGAGTTGGCTAACTCTGAGGACCACACACACTCCGCTTATTTCTCTGATTGTTTGCAGGAAGAGCACTTCCTTACTTTCCGTCACAACAGGATGTCCCAAGAGTAACTTGTATTTTCCGTCCCTGTCCTGGAGTTGCGCGTTTCTCCAAGAAGCTCTGTTTCTTTGGAGGGACCCACAGTACTTGGAAACCCCAGTCTAGGCACTAGGTGCGTCCACTGTTACAGCACATTACTACATCTACTGGGTCCTCTCTCTCCTCTCTGTCTTTCCCATCTCTGTCTGTCTCTATATATTAATGAGGGGCCTTTAACATTTTCATGGAAAAATTCTATTATCTTTTAATTCTATTTTCCCACAAACTTTTTAAACCCCTCTTATCTGTTTATATAAGAAATTGTGAGTTCATACTGATATTTTAATTCCAATTCCATCCTTCAAGATTCTCTACCTTGTCCCATTTCTACTTGTATTTCCCCTTTTTTCACAGTAAGAAAAATGCCCAAATGTGGCAAAATACATAAACCACTACAGAGTGGTCAGCCCAGAATTCTATGTCGAGTGAAAATAGCCTAAGAAAGAAAGAAAGGGAGATCAAGACGTAGTCCGAGGAAGCAAAATGAAAAAGAATTGGTCACTAACAGTCCTACCCTAAAGGAATGCTACACAAAGTTCCTGAACTGGACAAGAAATGAGCACAAAAGACGCCAGGGAACACCAGGAAAGAAAAAGGGCCTTATAAACCCAAAACACGAGTGCCTCCAACGGGCCTCCTGCGCCCATCAGGTCTTCTGAACCAGGACTGATGGTTGGAGCAAGACTCGCGTGGCTCTGGCCACTGTGCTTCTGAGTGTGTCGAGGAAATCTGTGAGGTAACTATATGATAAAGTGGGTGAAAAGGGACCTAGCGAAAGGCAAGCCTCTCTACTTGACACAAGCTAGTGAGATGAAAAGACAAGACAAAAACTAGTAGATGGCTGTGAGTCCTAAATGATTTACTTTAAATTGGAGTAACGTTTACCTGTATTCATGACCTCTGAAATTCCATGTACAAAGCAATGTGTACTGAAAACGGGGCTTGAGACAATAGCCAAGAAACAGAAGCTTCTTTGGCACATGATTTTTCTGCCTCCACTTAAGTTTCTTCTCTGAAGACCATGCCGTACATACTTCCTTTTCTGTTTCCTGCACGCTTCCTTCCCCACGACCCCCTCCTTAAAATACCACTCGAGCCCAGGAAGGGTTTTCTGTGAGACAAAAACAAGTCAGCTGTAAATTCTGGCAAGCTCTATCGTTAACGAAGCATGTGATTACACATAGAAATAAGTCACATCAGCGTGCCACCGATCAAAATACTACGTTCCCAGTTTTATTTTTATTTCTAACAAATGTTTATTAAGTATTTACTGAATGCCAGTCACAAAGTTAAGCATTAAAAAGAGCCCTGGCTGGCAGTCCCTTGGTTGATAAGCATCCAGCTTCTATCTGGATGCTTGTTCCAACTCCCTGGATGCTCCACAGACGGAAGTTGTGGCTATCTGCTTTGTTTATGAAACAGATTGGACGCCTAAGCCAATCCAACTCTGTGCTGTAGGGTCGCTGTGAGTCAGACTCAACTTAATGAGACTCTACAATGACCACAAGCCACTGAGAACACAATACACGAAACAAATGGGGTCCCTTCCCCTCCTGGAGTTTTATGGCCTTTCTCCAGCTTACTAGAAAACCAAAACATTCTCTGTTTCAGAAATCTCCTTGAGCTAGTCTCACTTTCTTGGGAAAATATTGCTGTGGGCTGGGCACTGGGTTGCTAACCCCAAGGGAGGTGGTTCAAGCCCAGGAGCTGTTCTGTAGGAGAACGATGAGGTTGTCTATTCCTGGAAAAGACTGAAATACTACATAGGGTCACTGTGAGTCAGAATTCACATGATGGCAATGAGTGTGGTTTGGGGGTTTAAAGTCCCCAAGAGGTTTCTCTGCTCTGTCATTTAATCCTCTCCATTCTTCCCATCTTGAATTTTCTTGTGTTTTTGAAGTTGCACTTCGTTATAAAGTTTTTCTTTTCTTTCAATCATTTTATTGGGACTCATACAACACTTATCACAATCCATACATACATCAATTGTGCAAAGCACCCTTATACATTCGTTGCCCTCGTCATTCTCAAAATTCGCCTTCTGCTTGGGTTCCTGGAATCAGCTCATTTTCCTTTTATCCCTCCCCCCTCCCCGCTCCCCCGTCCCGAAGTTTCTTTTCATAATACTCTTAACTCCCACAAGCTAAGAGGCGCCCTGCCTCATGTGTTGATCACACGAGTCACAAGGAGGACATAAAAGTCACATGCTTCAGATCCGTTCCTATCTCCTGGCTGTTGGAAGCGCAAGCATGACGAGAAGCCACTTTTCAGTTCCTGCAGCCTTGGCAGCTACAATGGAATGTCTGCTTCTCAGGTTAAAACACGCACAGACTCCAGAAGGAAAAGTGGAAGCGTTCCTCTGAGGACCTCCGGGGGAGCTATGAAGGGGCAGGGGCTGCTTCAGAGGCACGTGCTGAGCAGCGTTTCAAACACGGGGTCACAGTGGTGGCAGGTCTGCTGAAAGCTGTGGAAGGAGAATTCTTTAACATCACACCCTTGGTCCAACAGCTCAGACATGAAAATTTCCTTTATCATTCAAGAGAAAAAAACTTAGTTGGCTAGACAGAAGACCGTTAAACTGAGCCACTGCCTCCTCGGTGAATGCAGATAAACACAAGCAAAATTCTAAATTAAAATGTCTCTTTGGCTGGCAGCTCCTTGCAGATGAACGGTTGAAATGTCAGACGGTGCTAGAGACCCTTCTTCTCACAACTGGAAAGGGAAGTATGAGGGGTTGAAGAGTGCCCCCCCCCCCAGCGCCTGTGAACGCGACCTTATTTCCAAATGTAGATATAATCGCGTTTGCAGATGTAATAGCTAAGAGGCGGCTTCACTGAATTAGGGGTAGGGTGGGCGCTAGTCCCAGGGCTTGTAAGAAGTGGGACATTTGTACAGAGACCCTTGGAGGTAAGGAGGTGAAGTCAGAGGCAGCAGTGGAGTGATGACTCATGTATTCCAAGGAAGCCCAAGGCTGGGTGGCAACCACCAGAGAGAGGCTCTGAAAGACAAGAAAGGATTCTCTCCTCAAGCCTGGGGAGGGACCATGGCCCTGTGGACAACTGACCAGGATTCCCAGCCTCCAGAGCTGTGAGAGTCCATCTCTGCTGTGTAAAACCTTCTGGAGGGCGGACATGTGTTACATCAGACCTTGGAAACATATGGGAAAGAGGGACGATTGAGCAAACATGTGTTTCCAAACGCTTAGTGTAAGTAACTTCAACTCTCTTCTCGAGGCCCTTCTGGGAATCCGAGTTGGAGGAGCACACATGGCCTTTACTGGTGGAGATTCAGACAATAGCTGAAAAATCAAGAGAAAGGGAAGAAAGAGAGAGAGGGCGGAGTCCCTACATCATCCCGCTACGACAATCCGAGTTCTTGAAATGTTTTGAGACCCAATTAGTTACATCACCGCCTCCGTTTTCTTTTACCGTGGTAGTGAAGTACTAATCTTTGTGGTTTTTGTCTAGCTATTTCATATATGCTAAGGGATCACGCAGGTTAGCCCCCCAGAACTGTGTTACCACCTGTGGTAGCTACATCATCTGTTGTCAATTTGAGACTTAAGAATGAAGGGTGGGCTTGTAAAAAAAAAAAAAAGAATGAAGGGTGGAGTTTAGCCTGTCAATCAGGTCGCAGCTTGTTGATCTCATTTGGAGGCGCTAAGGAGATAAATAGTCTGCTGGAGCGGGGACATGTGCTCCCTCCCTGAGAGACATTACTGATGAAGAGCCTGATGGAGCCACGCTGATGCAGCCAGAGTCCTGGGAGCTGGAGGAGCCATGTGGAGACCCTTCTCAGTGCTGAGATGCTGTTACCACCACTGGATCCACAAGACTTTCCACCCATTGGCCTGTGATCGTTCTGCATTTGGCATTATTGCATGGCTGCGTGTGAGTCTAAAGAAGAATTTATGGACCAGTATTGGGTATATGAGCTAATATTGAAATTATGGAGTTGATTTGGACTGGGCTGTGATGTTTTCTTAATGTACAATTACTCCTGTATATAAAGTTCTTTTCTATATACATATGAGTGTCTGTGAATTTGTTTCTCTGGTCTACCCAGACTCACACACTGCTTGAGCTTCTTATGCAATTGCTCTGGTCTTCTAAGGCCCGAGGAGTAGCCAGCAGTCTTTTATATTTGATTCTGTTGAGTGGTTGATGTACTGGTTCAAATGTCACCAAAAAGCCTGAGCACATTCCAGGACATTATTTTTGTCTTCTTTCTTTTCTAGGAAGCATACAGGTAACCAGGGATAAAGATCAGCATGAACAGCTGGTTCAAAATCCTTCACCCAGTTTCAAGCTGTGTTAGTTTACTGCCTGACTGAACAAACTCCTATTCATCCTTCAATACCCATCCTAAATGTCCCATCTTCTCAAGCCCAACTCACAGCCATGGAGCCAATTTTTACTCAAAACAATCCTGTCGGACAGAGTAGAACTGCACTCGGGGTTTCTGAGATCATAACTCTATGAGAGCAGGAAGCCTTGGCTTTCTCCCTCAGAGCAGTTGATGGCTTCAAACTACTGACCTTTCTGTTCACAGTCCAATGCATAATTCACTATGCACCCAGGGCTCCTGTCCTCAAGGCTAGAAAGGATGAAGAACTTCTCAATCACTGCTGTATTACCCATGTTATGTCAGAGCTAGCTGTTGGTCTTTCCTGTAGGTTTCATGCCCTGGTTCCTAGCCGTGTGCCCAATACACAGCGTGCACATAACAGACGTTTGCTTTAAGAATAATGGGGTTCGGAGTAGCTAAAAACTATTTATAAAAGCACTGTTCAGTAAACAAGCGGCCATCTAGCTCAGAAGCAACAAAGCCCACATGGAAGAAGCACACCAGCCTGTGCGATCACGAGGTGTCGAAGGGATCAGGTATCAGGCATCAACAGAACAAAAAATCATATAGTGAATGAGGGGGGGCGGAGTGCAGAGTGGAGATCCAAAGCCCATTTGTAGGCCACTGGACATCCCCTTACAGAACGGTCTCGGGGAGGAGATGAGCCAGCCAGGGTGCGATGTAGCAATAGTGAAACATACAACTTTCCTCTAGTTCCTAAATGCCTCTTCCTCCCCCACTACCATGATCCCAATTCTTACAAATCTGGCTAGACCAGAGGATGTACAGTGGTACAGATAGGAACTGGAAACCCAGAGAATCCAGGACAGATGATCCCTTCAGGGCCAGTGGTGTGAGTGGCGATACCTGGAGGGTGGGTTGGAAAGGGGAAACCGATTATAAGGATCTACATGTGACCTCCTCTCTAGTAGAGGGACAACAGAAAAGTGGGTGAAGGGAGACATCGGACAGGGCAAAATATGACAAAATAATAATTAATAAATGATCAAGGGTTCATGAGGGAGGGGGGAGCAGGCAGGGAGGGGAAAAAAGAAATTAAATTAAAAACATAATAATAATAAAAAATGAGGAGCTGATGCAGAGGGCTTACGTAGAGAGCAAATGTTTTGAGAATGATGAGTGTAATGAATGTACAAATGTGCTTGACACAATTGATATATGTAAGGATTGTGATAAGAGTTGTATGAGCCCCTAATAAAATGATTAAAAAAATAAACAAGTGAAATTAAATAGAAAAGTACAAAAAAGTACTCTTCATTATTTAATTTTAAAAAATCATTTTCCCCCGTAAGTATGCTCCAATGTGGATTACCTTTGACAACAGTAACTGAAACACACACACACACACACACACACACACACACACACACACACCTTTGACAACAGTAACTGAAACACACACACACACACAAGCTCTTTTACTGTACCAGACTTGATGAGCCTGCAAAGTTCTCACTGCCTCCACGCACATTTTCTCATTCTCTGTGCTCTGAGCCTCCTCTGCAGTGGCCTTCGTAGCTTTGTTACCACAAGCTCTCGTCTCCACAGATAATAAAGTCCACCACAGGAAAGAGAGGGGGCGAATAGAAGCAGGGGGAAGATCCCACTCTTTCTTATCTAATACTTGGCTTTTTGTTGAGAATGGATTCCCATTAGGGGTCATGTTGTGGACTGAACTATGTCCTCAAGTGTTGACCCTGAAGGAGTTAACACAGACTGAGGGCAGTGGACTGTTTCCATGGACACCGGATATCCCATGCACACAGGGAAGACCTGGGCTGCAAACGGCTTGGAGGTGGTTCTGGGAGCAGGACCTGTCCGAGGGCTCCGTGCTCCGTCCCAAGGACAAAAACTGTGCGTCTCTAGATAAGGCAGTTTGTTATGAGAACCTAGTGCTTGTCTGCACCCTCGTTCCTTGTTTACTTTGAGAAAGTGTGCACTAACCCTTGGCTTAGCTGGCTGAGAAAATAAAGGACCGTGCAGGGCGGCCATCTGTGCTACACCCAGCACAGCGGTGTCAGCTCTTTGCTGGTGTCAAACCACATGTCCCGTGTCCATGTCGTTTCTGCCCCTCACCGTCACACAGTACTCAGGAATATGTGTTGTAAATCCTGACCGACCTGTGCTGATGGGTCTTGTTAAAAACAAACCCAAAACCCTTCAGGAAATGACAGAATATTAATGGAACTATTTCAATCTTCTGATGAAACACTAGCTGCACTCACTCATTTATGCGAAGACATTTAGAAAACAGCTACCTGGCCAGCCAACCTGAAGAGATAGGTTCTATGTGTGCCCATTCCGAAGAAAGGTGACCCACCAGAGTGTGGAAATGATCAAACAATGTCACGGATATCACATGCAAGTAACATTTTTGCTGAAGAGCATTCAATGACATTGGAGCAATCCATTGACACAGAACTGCCAGAACTATGGATAACACTGAGAAGAATATGAATTCTAGAACACTTCATTGTGCTGATGCTGAACCAGGACCAAGAGACATGTTCGAACTGGAGGGAATGCTGAATGGTTTAAAAGCAGGGAAGGTGTGCGTCAGAGTCGCGTCCTTCACCACACTTATGCGATCATCGGACAAGCTGGCCCATGTGAAGAGGAGCTGGGCATTGGTGTTGGAGGAAGGCTTAGTAAGCCAGGAGTTATTTCTCTGACATGTGCTATCAAATGGGATAAATGTGGGCTAAGCATTGGGCTTCCAGTCATGAAGCTGGCTGTTCAAACCCACCCGTTGCTCCTTGGGAGAAAGACGAGGCTGTCTGCTCCCAAGATTTGTAGTTTCAGAAATCCGCGAGAACAGTTCTACTCTTTCCTATACGGTTGACATGCGTCAGAATGGACTCATCACTGTCATGGGATCGATAGCAACCCTATCTAGGGGGTCTGAGGCTACAAATCTTTATGGGAGCCGATAGTTTAGGCTTCCTCCCCCGGCGCTGAAGATGGTTTTGAACCACCGACTTTGTGCTTGGCAGTTCAATGGTAACCTAAGAGCACCGCCCGCACTCATGGTTTGATGGCAGTTGGTACAAAACCCTGCAGTCTTTCTACTCTACTTAGCCATGCTACTTTCCAATAGGCTACTCCTTTAGCTATCATGAGGCAAACCAAACCCGCACACTGATACCTCGGAGCTGGAACTTTCCACTACTTGAACAGCAAAGCGTAAAGAATCTGCTCTGTGTTTGGAACTTTGCTTGATAGTCGAACTGAAAATATGACTTGAAAAACACGTACAGGCCAAGGTCGGGTCTCACTGTGGACACGATGACGGGGTGATGCTGACGGGGTGATGCTTCCATCTAAGCACCACTCTGCTCAGACACCTCGTGCCTCTCTCCGTGCGTTAAAACATTCGTCGAGTTGGTTTACAGATGCAGAAAGGGAGACTTGGAGAATTCCAAAGTTCCAGCTCTTAAATACCATGTAACATATACAAAGATCTGAATTCACATCAGATTCAGAGTACTCTTAACAGAGGCCACCCAAGAAATGGAGCTAAACTGGCTGGGTTTGACTCACGTTGGGCCGATGATTAACTGGGTGACCTTAGTCATCTCTAACATGGGAATCGCAATAGTAGTTGACTCATGGGGCTGAGACTGATAGGTAGGAAGATTAGGGATAAAGGGGGTTGGCTCCACTGAATGCCACGCTAAATGGAAATGAGCTGGCCATGCCACGATCAGGGGTTTGAATGGAATTTTAGGCACACGTTAGACACCTATGTGGCAGATCCAAAGCTGGACATGCACAGACCACGGGCACATCGGCACAGGTGAAGGTCAACGTGGGCACACACACTAGGTGCCCATGACATCACATCACAGGTGCACCTAGATGATCGATAGGACAGCACAGACTGAGGGCAGGCGAGCGCTCTCTTTCCGGCCAGAGGGGCAGATCTCTTCCGTGTGACACCCTCTCAGGGCTGGCACTTGCTCTCAGCTTCCTTTTTGGGGTCACTATTCCTCTTTTGATTCGGTGGGCTCCACTTTCCAGCCATTTTTCACGTGTTCCTCTGAAGCGACCATTTTTGGTTGTGAACTTTCCCACGGTTCCCGCCATGAGGCCTTGCACGCTTTCCAGAGATAGCGTGTACTCTCTGAGACTGCACTACCTGAAACTTCCCTCTCCCTAGTAAAAGTTACTTGGATTGCAAAGGTGCTTCTGCCGCGGGAATTCTCTCAGCGTTGAGCACAAGGGAGGAAAACCATCCCAGAAACCTAACATGAGGATGAAATGACTTCGTATTTATCAAGTGCCTAGAAAAGTGCCTGGCTCACAATAAGTATTAATTTTTATGTGCACACCCCACAAACCCCAACCCTTTGAGAATTTTCTCGCTGAAGTGTGAGCTCTTCTAGGATAGGAAGCATGACTGCCACCTAGTAGGCCCTCAACAAACAGTTCTTGTCTACATGGCGTTATCTAGCAGGCGGCTGAAATTCCATCTCTGAGCTCTGGAGAAGGGAGGTTGATGGAAAAACAGACGTGAGTCCCACAGGTAGGTAAGACTGCCAAGGCAGAGAGGACGGAGCCAAAGGGATGACACGGGGCCAGATGGATGGCAGGAGATGGAAGAGTCCGATTTTTGAGAGAAAAGAGCTGGAGGAAACCATGAAAGAAGAGAATTCACGGGAACTGAATTGGGTCCAGAGGAAAGGCTGTCATACAGAGGAAGATGAGAAGTTTGTGGTTAGCAAGCAGCTGACTGGGGTTAATTTTTTGTTCTGATGTTGTTTTTAAGTCTCAAAGGAAGGAATGACAGTGATTGTATAATCATTTCAAACGTGGCAGTTAGGAGAGCTATTGAACATTTAAGGAACCACGGAGAAGGGAAGAGCTGGGTTACCAGGAAAACTGTCCCGAAGTTAAAGCTTCACTCAGGAGACGAGTCAGGAAATTCAAATGCAACACTCACTTGGGCCCTTCAGTATTTCACTGACGCCGCTGGAGCAGATTTGGTATTTTTTGTCAAACAGACAAAATGACCAGCACCATGCTTCTGTCTGAAGCAGCACCCTCTGGACGCTGGACTGGCAACAGCGTTCTACCTACCACCCAAGGAGATGGAATAACCGGTTTTCCAAGTTGTTCCACATAAAATTCTGGTTTGTACCAACCACGTGGGATTCCTACTCGGCCTTTAAATGAGGCAAGGAAAGCAAACTAGTATCAGTAATTGAGGCATTGCGTTAGACGTCGTTAGCAGGTATCTCTCGTGTGTGTGCATGTGTGTGTGTACATATGTTTTTTTTTTTGAAGAACAAAACCTCTTAGGTGGTCAAAAGGGCCCACAGGAAGCTATCAAACAAGGTGAAAATTTACTTTCAAGCTTGTTTTTGGCCCCCTCCCACTGCTAACTGGAGGAAAAGAGACCTTGGCAATTGCTGGAAATAGATGCTTTTTAAACAAGGTTTTCCATACTACGTAGTTCGCAACCTTCCTTTCACACGGTTCCTCCTGTGGTGGTGACCCCCCCCCCACCATAACATTTTCTTTCTTAACATTACTTTCGTTGCTACTTCATCACTGTCATTTTGCTACTGTTCTGAATCGGGCGACCCCCGTGAAAGGCTCGTTCGACACCGCCAATCCTCAAGGGGGTCGCGACCCACCGGTTGAGAACCGCTGCAAGCTCCCCTCGGGGGCGTGTTTTCACTTGTAATGTAAGGAAGTACCGGGATGTGTGTGCCGTATCTTCTCCCGGCGTCTTCCTTCGAGGAACGACGTTGTACACCCACTCTTTGGCTAGGACAAAGGGAGCGGGCCGTCTAGCCTGGAAGTCCAGCCTTCGCAAGGGCTCGGCCGCGGCCCGCCGGCCGAGCAAGATGGCGCCAGCCGCCCGCCTCGCCCCGCCCCGCCCCCGCGACTCTGCATTGCGGCGGCGCGTGCGAGGCCTCACGCCATTGGCCGGCTGCGATGAGGTCATCCTGGGGGCGGAGGACGGCGGCAGCGCGGGGGCGGGGCCTGGCGGACGCACGCACGCACGCACGCACGTCGCGGCCCTGCTGCCCGGAGCTGGGGAGGCTGCGGCTCGTCTGCGCTGTGTGCTGTGGCGGCGGAGGGCCGGCGGCGCCAGGTGAGCCGAGGCTGCAGGTGAGGCGAGGCTGCGGGGACGCCGCGCGCGAGCGTCCTCCAAGGGACGCGGGAGCTGCTTCGAATCGCCTTCCTGCTTGCCAGAGGAAGGAGCCGGGAACGTGGTCTCCCTCTCGGGGCATCCCTGGTGGGGGCAGCGGAGCCCGAGGTCCCCTCCCCGCGGAAGGACCTGAATTCCTTCCCCCCCTGAAGGGGTCGGGAAAGGACAGAAGGCCGCTGGATGTGCAGGACAACTCGGGGGGCTCTCTATTATTCCCCTCCCCGGGAGGTAGGTGTGTCAGGGCTCGGAGAATTCCTGCTTTCTCTTCGCACCGGCCGGAAAAGAAGCAGGTGGATACCGTGTTCGAGGCTGGACTGGTTGACAGTCATCCGGACACCCCTGCCCCCCCACCCCAAGGCCGAGGTGGGGGCGCCTCTTATGGACTCATTAAGCAGAAGTGTTGTTAACGTCCTAGCATGTCATTTTGTGACCCCAGAGCCGCTTGGATCGGTCGGCTCCATTGAGTTGTTCCGGCACACCTGTAATCATTAAGAACAGGGAGGCAGGCAGCTCATTGGAAGCTGTCCTTATCGGTAGGCTCCGAGCTGTGCTGATAAGGCATATTTTTAATATGTTGTGAGGTTGGGAATCTACTTGTTTTTTTGTGGGGGCATGAGGTGGGTGGGGCTGGTAATAGATGGTTTGGATGACTCAAGTATGTGGTTCGGTGTTGTGGATCGGTTCTAACTCCCTAGTGACCTTTTGGATCCGCATACAGACGACCTTACAGTCAGGCTATGGAATGTCTTGAGAAGTCCATGCTTGTATTGGACTGTGTTGTCCTGTAGCTTCTAACATTGAACGCATCGAAGGCTTGTCATTTTAATGCCTTTATCTCCCAACTCCCTAGAAGAATAAATTATCTTTTGATGCCAGTATCCCCTTATCAGTAGTGACTATGTCCCCTCGTGGCAATAAAATGACTATTCGCTGTGCCTGAGTGTAGATCCTGGGCGCCCTGGGCCTTCCCTTTGCTGACTTGAGAAAAATAGTTACCATTTCAGGACCACTGATAGCGCCCATTGTCCCGGTTACCGGCGAACATTAAGAAACCTTCCCCCAAACGAAACCTTTATTGTCTGGAGTGCGAAAAGGCTCGGCAGCTGGAAGCCTACAATTAATCTTCAGGGTGGAGGATGAGAGACAGCTTATTTTCTGTGGCTTGGAAAAACTGCTTTGTCATGATCCATGTTGCCTGCTCTGCTTAATTTGAAGTTGAATTTAAGGTGTAAAGTGGTTTTCTGTCTCCCTTTTTCTTTAGATCATGATTATACATTTGAATTCCTTAGGGGGGGAAATAGTGTTTTTTGGAAGCTTTGGAAAGATTAAACCCTTTTAAGGGAGCTGCAGTTTTAGAGCAGTGCTGGGCCTCTCGCCGTTAGAGACTGGCCTCGTCAGCAAAGGGTAGGAAGCGAGCTGCAGGGAGACATCTTTTATGAGGTTCATCAAGCGCTCGTGTTTCCTGCACAAGCATAAAACAAAAGCACTGGGAAGCACGAATGTGATTGCCTCATAATATTGTGTCGGGGGTATTTAAAGAGCAGCTTGGAATTCCCAGTCCCTGTCTTTCATCTGGATACATTCTCATGTATTGAGTTGACCCCAAACATTGTCATTCTGTCCTGATGTTGACTGCAAAGAAAGTGACTTTCCCCCCCGGCATGGTGTGGGGCACAGTGCAGTACCTGCTGGTGCAACGTCTCCTTCTGCCCATCCTCTGAAGCAGGGGTCAAACCAGTAGTTACAGACCTGTTGGCTTGCAATGGAAGATAAGAACATGGAACACCAGAGAGCCTCGCCAGGGGGTGACCTGCTCTTGGCCCCCTTAGTGATGTCTAAGGTCCTGTGATTTTTTTTCTCTCTGCCTCAGGTGGAGAGGCATTCGGGCACCCCGTTGACTGGCACTGCCTGCCGCCATGGGGGGGCTGTTCCGGAGCGAGGAGATGACGCTGGCCCAGCTCTTCCTCCAGTCAGAAGCGGCTTACTGCTGCGTCAGTGAATTGGGAGAACTGGGAAAAGTTCAGTTTCGCGATGTAAGTAGTTATTTTCTTGTGGTAAGATACCCCAACCATTATCTAGGGTGTGTGTGTGACTAATGTGCATAATTGCATTCATCGTGTCTTACAAACATGATCACCCCCCCCCCCCCCGTTCTGAATGATTCCACCACCACGAATAGGAACTGGGTGCCTGTGCAATCAGCCCCCTCCCCTCAAACCCCCACCCCTGTTACCACCAGTGTGCTTTGGCTTCTATATATTTGCCTCTTTAATTTAAGTGAGCTCATACACTCTTTGTCCCTGTGTGAATGACTTATTTCATGTAGCATCATGTTTTTATGGTCCATCTGCTCGTGTTGTGGTATATATCGGGACTCCGTTTCCCTTTATGACCGAGAGTGTCATTTGTAGTACAGCCCTGGTGGCGTATTGGTTTCGAGTTGGGCTATGATCCACAAGGTTGGCAGTTTGAAATCATCAGCAGCTCGGTGGGAAAAGCAATGGGGGCTGTCTGCACCCATAAACAGTTACAGTTGGGAAACGCACAGGGCAGTGCTACCCTGTCCTACGAGGTCACTGTGAGTGAGCCTCCACTCGATGGCCGTGAGAGCATCAATTGTGAATAACACCCATTTGGTGTTATTGGTGCATTTGTTGATGAATGCTTAAATTATTTCTGTCTGGGGTCTTAAAAGCTTGAAGGTAAACAAGCAGCCATCTAGCTCAGAAGCAACAAAGCCCACATGGAAGAAGCACACCAGCCTGTGCAATCACAAGGTGTCAAAGGAATCAGTTATCAGGCGTCAAAGAACAAAAAAATCACATCATTGTGAATTACGGGGAGTGCAGAATGGGGACCCAAAGCCCATCTATGGGCACCTGGACATCCCCTTATAGAAGGGTCGCGGGGAGAAGATGAGCCAGTCAGGGTGCAGGGTAGCAACGATGAAACATACAACTTTCCTCTAGTTCTTAATGCTTCCTCCCCTTCAACTATCATGATCCCAATTCTACCTTGCAAGTCTGGCTAGACCAGAGGATGTACACTGGTACAGATAGGAACTGGAAACACAGGGAATCCAGGGTGGATAATCCCACCAGGACCAGTGGTGTGAGTGGCAATACCAGGAGGATGGAGGGAAAATGGGGTAGAAAGGGGGAACTGATTACAAGGATCTACATATAACCTCCTCCCTGGGGGATGGACAACAGAAAAGTGGATGAAGGGAGACATCGGACAGTGTAAGATACAACAAAATAATAATAATTTATAAATTATCAAGGGTTCATAAGGGAGGAGGGATTGGGGAGGGGGAGAATGAGCTGATACCAAGGGCTCAAGTAGAAAGCAATTGTTTTGAGAATGGTGGTGGCAACAAATGTACAAATGTGGTTGACACGCAATGGATGGATGTATGGATTGATAAGAGTTGTATGAACCCCCAAATAAATGAATTTAAAAAATTATTTCTGCCTTTTATCTATTGTGACCATTGGTGTCCAGGCAAATGTTTGCTTTTCATTTGCAAAGATAACCTTCCAGCACTGGCTTACTCTTGTTGGAGCACTCACGTGGGCTTGTCTTTCTGGTGGTGAGAATGTTTTGTGTCAGTCCTTCCCTGCTTTTGCTGCGAGCTCCTCCTCAGGGCAATCCCGCGCACTCTCCCAGTCATTGCTTGGGATTTAGAAGAGGACAGCGAACTAACCTGTTCAAGGTTTTCATCTTGCTTTGGGGTTCCTTAGCAGGATCATGAAAAATGTTTCAACTCTCCCATGGAGTAGGATGCATGTATTACAAAATGTGAGGCATCAGTCACAGATTGATCGTATTTAAGTATTTAATACTCATTCTTTTGGAGCCTTGACCAGGGCAGGCACTTGCAAAATGTGTCAGAAGAAAAGGATTAGTCTGAAACACTCTGTCCTGGGAGCCATACGAGAAGGCGTAATGTACGTGGTGACAGAAAGGGGATTTGATACTTCAGTATTCTTGATTTGCCACATCCGCCTATTATGTGCTCTCAGAGCTCCACAGACCTCTCTTTCATGGTTCTCACTCTAGTCCTGACTTGGCATTCATCTGTGTGAGTCGTTGATGAAAGCTTCCCTCCTCTGCTCTGCTCTGCCTGTCCCATGAAAGCAGGCATGCATATGTTTGCTCGTTGTTGCACCATCAGAACGAATAGATGAATGAGAGAGGAGTAGGCAGAAAAGTGTGAGCCTCATCAGTGTCTGCTTCTGGATTGGTCAGCTTTCAGGGTGTTCTCAGTGGGAGCTGAAATTGTACAATCACTCCGAGGTGTGGCCTTATTCCTTATCCTCTTCTCCCTTCCCTGCCTTCCTTGATTGACTGTCTTACCTTTCTGACAACCCATTGTTGTCTTCCACTGTCTCTCATCTTCTCCACCGGGGTGTGGGTGTGCCCTGAGTTTCAGCTTGGCTCTCTGGGGAAGTTCCGCCACACCTACACTTCCCATTATTATCCTTTTGCTGTCAACTCTCTCCCTTCTTTGTTCAGTGTCTCCCAAATCCATATCGCTGGCTTTGACCTTCTAAAGGTCATCCCTACATGGACAGTGCTCTGAGATGACTGTCACTCTGTCATTCTCCCAGGCTCGGTCTGTCTAAATCCCATCACTTTACCTTCACACCAACTCTTCCTGCATCCTTATTTAACACTGGCGAATGCACCAACGTCTCCAGTTTCCAGGCTTAAAGCCCGAGTCAATACTAAGTCACCCTTGACTTACAATACTGCCTCTGGTATCTCCCTTCTTTTTATTTATTTATTTTATTTTTGATATCTCCCTTCTTAACACCTATTGTCTCTAACCGCCTTTCCTTTTACTTATGATGTATTTCCGTCATTTGAAAAGGCATACAGAATAATAGAATGAACATCCCACTGAAGAAGTAAACATCCTACATATAATTGAAGCCTCCCATGGACCCTCCCTCCGTGCCATTCCTCCCCTAGAGTAACCTCTGCAGTGACTTTTGCTCTTATCATGCCCCTGTTGTATAGATTTTCAAACTGTGCACACATGGCATACTGTGTATATATGTATGTTTTCAGACTGCTATGTATACATACTATATGTATCCTTTCGCACTGAATTTTTAAAGTCAACATTGTTTCAGAGATCCGGTCATATTGATAGAGGTAGTTCTAATTCATTTTTTAAATTGCTATATAATTCTTGTGAGAATGGACGCAGTTTATGGTGAACATTTAGGCTGATCCCAGCTCTTGGCAATGAAGGAGGGAAGGATTGCAGTGAGTGAGGACTCCTGTACATGTTTGCAGGTGTGTGAGGGGGATGTTGGGGGGGCATTCTCTAAGGTAGCGCACACTCAAACTCTTTGGTTACAGGACCTCTTTCACACTCTTAAACATTTATTATAAGCTAATGTAAAATGAGAAATACTCAAAACATTTATTAACCCAATCACTTGAAAAATCACGGTACAAACCCACCAAACCCACTGGCATCTGGTCAGAGTCAAGGCATAGCGACCCCATATGACAGGAGGATTGTTTCTAAGGTTGGAGTTTTGTTTTGTTTTTATTTGGCATATCATTCACAGTCATACAATTCAGTAGTTAAATCCTACTAAGAGTCATCACAATCAATTTTAGAACACTTTTCTATATTGCTGTTAGGGTCCCAGTTCCCCTCAACTCCCCATGGCATGTCCCTAGTAACTATCAATCCAGTTAACATCTAGATTTACGGATCCTGGAGTTCATGTGCCCTGCAATGTATAAAGCAAACTCAAGAAACAAACAGACAAAAAAACCAACCATGACAAAATAAAACAGAGAAACCTCAATAAAAAAGAGCAGAAAATATTAAAAACTGGAACAACTTTAAAATGGGTCAAAAGGGAGGTCAGTGATTAAGGAGCTGCATTTGAACCTAAGTGCACCTGGTGGACCTCACAGTGCTCTCTGTCTGACAGCGAGGCCAGTCACACCCTGGACTGTGGTCAGAGGCCTTCACCACCGGCTTAATCCACGCGGGGACCCTGCAGTTGGATTTGGGGCTTCCGTGGGCCTTTTGCAAAATGGGTGTTCAGAATTTTAAGCTCTGATACTGTTTCCTCCTCTGGATTTGGATTTTATTCTAATCCTTCGATCATACCAGCTGGTGTGCTTCTGTGTAGACTTAGTTGACGCCTCATTTAAATGGCTGCTTGTTTTAAGACAAGCAAGTCTGTCATCTCTGTAGAAGCCGACTGCACGTATTTTTCCTGCAGAGCAGCCGGTGGGTTTAAATCACCAGCCTGTTGGTTGGCAACCAAGTGCTTCAACAACTGTGCCACCAGGGCTCCTAATAAATAGCTTTTTAATGAAAAACAAAAAAGCCGTATTTTCCAAGGGTATTGAGGAGATGACAATTTTTAGAAGTCTCTTTCAATGTCTGTCTAATAGGTGACAGGTTCTCATGACGGCTTCTGTATTCAATCTGTTGTGAGCGTATAGGAAGGAGCTTCAAGAAGTTCACGGAAAAATCCCGTTATCTTTCCATTCCATTTTTGCACCAAACGTCTTAAGACCCCTGTATGCAGTCATATTCTGATATCTCCGATTGACCTGAGAATGCTTATGTGTGTTCTTGGGGTGGAGGGAAGGAGAGAGGGGACAGGATGGAGGAAGATGGGGTGGAACCCTAAATGGAGAGCCTGTGAAAGGGGCGTTGAGGAGCAGCCGTGGAACACTGCAGCCCACTTCTCATGCACAAAGAGAGCTTTCTTTCTTTGGTCTTTGATGGAGAGTCCAGGCCAGTCGTTTTTCATGTCTCTCAATGTGCATCTGTCTAGTTATTTCCTCATAATTCAACTGAGGTCAAACATTTCGAGCAAGAAGACTGCCTAGGTGATGCTGTAGCCTTCTTGACATGTCACCGCAGAAGATGAGGCTGTCATTTGTCCTGTCATTGGTGACAATAAGTCTGATCACTTGATCAAGGTGGTGTTTCCTAGCTCGCTCCACTGTGAGGGTGTCTTTGCCCTTGGGGATGCCTAAGTCTTGTGGAGTCTGTCTCTGACACTGTGCAGACACCTGTTTCTCAGTGGCTGTTTATCCACCGGAGCCTTGCCGACTTCCTAACTTTACTATTATTTCTACATTTATTATTATCATTCTTCTTTAATAATAAGCTGACCCCTACTCCATCCTCTTTCCTTTTCCAGGAGAATCACTCAGAACCCATGGGTGTTTTTGTTATAATCTTTGGATGTCACTATTTATGATGTTTAAATATTCCGATTTTGGCCACTGGGCATATACAATGTGGAAATGTTAATGTCGTTGAATATATTCATCTCTTCTTTAATGGCTGTGCTTTTTCTTGGGTCTTCATTAAGAAATCCTTCCCTTCCTCAAGTTTATGAATGCATATTTTTGTACAGGGATATGTTGCTTAGCATCCGGCCTAGAAAGGTTCCCACAAGGTTTATTTTATTTCAGGGAAGGCAGCTTTCCTTTGGTTTTCCATCCCCCACCCCCTGAGGATTTTGAAGATTCTGAGGGTGAGACAGAGCACATGGAGCTGGGTTCGGGCTCTAGGCGGGTCTGGGGGGCAGGCAGAGAGACTAGTGGTCAGGGTTGGCCACCTGCACTCTCCCCACTGCTTCCTCTGGCCAAGCTGCACAGCCAGTGCCGCCAGCTCTCCCTCTGGCCTCCCCACTGGTCGTGGCCGTGGAAATAGCCCCAGCGGCCAAGACACAGATGACTGGAAGTGGTTTCCCGTAAGATTTTAACACTGTGCTGCAACTCTCAAAAGGCCTTATTTCCTAGTTAGCAACCTATCCCCGTAGTTGCTTATAGAGTTCAAATAATGGATACAGGATTGCTTACATATGTATGTGTTTGTATTTGATCGACCTCACTAACTACGTCGTTCAAATGTTTGTATTCTTAATATCTGGTCAACTTGATTTGTCAATTATCAAAGGCGTATTTTAAAATGTCTCACTCTAGGGAGGGAGGAGTGGGGAGGGAGGGGAAAAGTGAGGAGCTGATACCAAGGGCTCCAGTAGAAAGCAAATGTTTTGAGAATGAGGATGGCAACAAAGGTACAAATGTGCTTGACACAATGGATGGATGGATGGATTGTGATGAGAACTGTATGAGCCCCCAATACAATGATTGAAAAAACAAAGCAAGATCAGGGGCTGAATATGAAGAAGGCCATCAGTATTTCCCATCCGAATTCATGCTGAAGGTGAAAAAGAGAAGCCTCACCATCTAGGTTTGTTTGCCAGTGCCTCAGTTTTGAGGCTGTGTCAGCAGACATCTCTGAATGTAGAATTCGCCCCCGCCCGCCCGACATGCTTTGATGCTGGGGGCTCTGCCAATACCAGCAACTCGCACGCAGTGGACCGGGCCCAGAGCAGCTTCCAGACACGGGCAGGTGGAAGAGCCAGGTACTCATTCTTAAAAGAGTCCAGGGAACCCCTTATGAATATCAGCAAAATGTTCCACAGACCTTTCTAGAAGACGAGCCGCTCACGTTGGAAGGCGCTCAAAGTACCCCTGAAGGAGCGCGACCCCTCAGCGTTAGGTCAGCTCATTGGCCTGGGCGGAGTCGAACCTTGGGAGCCTCATTCGTTTAAGTGACTTGAATCACAGTGAGAAGAACAGCTGGAAACAGCTATGAGCTTCAGAACATGGATGTAAAAGTATGAATCTCAGAAATCAGAAGTAATAAAAAATGAAATGGAGCCTATAGAGATCAATATTCTAGGTATCAATAGACTGAAATGGACTGATACTGGACATTTTGAATCAGATAATCATTCTATGCTGGGCATTACAAAGCAAAGATAAGCTACCGTATTCATTAGCGGTTCTCAACCTGAGGGTCGCAATCCCTTTGGGGGTTGAATGATCCTTTCCTAAGACCACCATGTTTCCAATGGTCTTAGGAACCGAGACACTGCTCCTCTGTCCGCCTCCAGACTGGTCTGCCCACCTGCATATACGCCCACAGACAGGTACCTGGCGTGGAGACTGTTACCCAGGCTACACCATGCTTCAAGACCCAATTTCATTTATTGGTCATTAGAAATAAATATTTCACAATATATAACTACATATTGTTTTGTGATTAATCATTACGCTTTAATTATGTTCAATTTGTAACAATGAAAATACATCCTGCATATCAGGTATTTATATTACGATTCATAAGAGAAGCAAAATGACAGTGACACAACGTGAGGAACTATATGAAAGGGTCGCAGCATTAGGAAGGTTGAGAACCACTAATATTCATCATCAACAAGAACACTTTTAAGATCGATCTTGAAGGGATGGATAAAATCTATATTCCTACTAGGAAGACCACATAACATGCCGATTATTCAGATTTACACACAACCACTAATGTCAGAGATGAAGAAAATGACGATCCTTTATCCACTTCTGCAGTATGTTCAGTTAAACGTGCAATCAAGATGCATTAGTAATTATTAGTGATTGGCACGCACACGCTGGAAACAGAATGGTCTGTATTGGAAAATATGGCCGAGGCAAGAGAAATTATGCAGGAGGGTATCACATGATGGATTTTTGAAAGACCAAGCTGGTGCCTATACACATGGACCTCGCCAGATGAAATACACAAGAATCTGGTCACCCACACATGTGGAAAACAAAAAAGGAGAAAAAGCTCAAAGTAATCATCCGGAACAAGGTTAAGGGCTGATTGGAGCAAACCATCAGTTGCTCATTTTCAAATCCAAGTAGAAGCTGATGGAAGTTAAAACAAGTTCACGATAGTAAAAATCTCACCTTGATTATATCTCACCTGAGTTTAAAGACCGACTCAATAATAGATTTAATTTATTGAATACCAGTGGCCAAAGACCAAATGATTTGTGGATTTGAAGAGCATCATACGTGAAGAAAGTAAAAGTACAATAAAATTCAAAACAAACAAAAAAAATCAAAACAGGAATGAAAGAAAATATCAAAACGGGTGTCAGAAGAGACTCTGAGACTTGCTGTCAAGTGTAGGGCAATGGAAACAACCAGAAAAAGAAGATGACGTTAGAGAACTGAACAGATTTGAAAGGGTGGCTCAAAAAGGAAAGCAAACGATTATAATGAAATATGCAGAAGCTAGAGTTAGAAAACCGGAAGGGAAAACTCACTTGACATGCCTTGAGCTAAAAGAACTTGTGGCCGTGACATCATCTGGTGTCAATTTGAGAGGATTATGAGTGAAGGGGCGGATTCTAGTCTGTCTATCTGGTCATAGCCAATGAGGCCTAGGTGTGGGCGTGGCCTTCTCCTGAGGATTCTGGGTACTCCTGTTCTCCTCCTTGGAGGCAGGAGACACTTCTCTCTGCTCACTCCCTTCTAGAAACTCTGCTGACAAGGCTGGGCCCCTGAGAGGCATCCCTGAGGAGAAGCCACATGCATGTACCCTGATGCAGCCCAGGGTGCTGGAGAAGCCACATGGGGACCCCTGCCAGTGCTGAGATGCTACAACACCACTGGATCCAAAGACTTTCTACTCACTGGCCTGTGATCCTCCTGCATTCAGCATCATCGCATGTGTTTTCTGAGTCAGAAGAGGCCTTTATAGATTGGTATTGGCTAATATCGGACTTAGGGACTTGATCTGGGCTGGGATGTTTTCTCAATGTTCACGACCTCTCATACATAAAACTTTTTTTTTTTTTTTGTGGTACATCAGTTTTACAACTCTTTCTTATACACATATACATCTTTGTGGATTTGTGTCTCTAGTCTACCCAGACTAACACAGACCTGAAGAAGAAAAATTCAAGCCTCAAGTGGCAGTATTGAAGAATTCTACGGGCAAAATACTGAATGATGCAGGAAGCATGAAAAGAAGATGGAAGAAATACACAGAGTCACTGTGGCAGAAGGAATCGATAGACGCTCAACTATTTCAAGAGGTAGCATCTGCTCAAGAACCAGTGTTATTGAAGGAAAAGTCTAAGCTGCACTGAAGACCGGGGTGAAAAACAAGGCTCCAGAAATTGACAGAAAGCCAATTGAGATGTTTGAAAAAATAATAAGAAGAATCAGCTGCAACATAGGAAGTACGCACTGCCAGGGAATTCAGAAGATGACGACCTGACCAACCACCTAGGAGAGATCCGTACTTGTGCCCGTTCCAAAGGAAGGTGATTAATCAGAAGGTGAAGGTTATTAAGGGGAGCTGATATCAAAGAGTTCAAGGAGAAAGAAGATGTTTTGAAAATGATGGTGGCAGCAAGTGTGCAACGGGATTGATTTAATGGATTGTTATAATATCTGTAAGAACTCCCAATAAAAAGCTTTTTTAAAATTTTTGTGAACAAAATCATTACTATTACATGCAAGTGAAATTTTGCCCAACACTTTAAAAAAATTTTTCACTGCCATTGACTTGATTGTGACTCATAGCGACCCCAAAGCTGAATTGCCTCGGAGGGTTTTTCTGGGAGTAAAAAGCCTCTTTCTCCTGTGGAGCGGTGGTGATTTCCAACTTCTGACCGTGTGGTTCACAGCCCAACGCGTAACCCACTGTGCCACCGTGGTTCGCTGAAGATGACTTTCAAATGGCTGCAGCAGTAAGTTGATAGGAAACTGCCAGGCATTCAAGCTGGATTCTGAAGAACGTAGAGTATGAGGGTTATCATTGCTGATATCAGGTGCAGCTTGCTTCAGAACAGGAGATTCCAGAAAAATGGTGGCGTATTTGTTTTTTAATCATTTTCTTGGGGACTTGTGCATCTCCTATCACAATCCATACATACATGCTTTGTGTCAAGCACATTTGTACATTTGTTGCCATCATCATTCTCAAAACATTTACTTTCTACTTGAGCCCTTGGCATCAGCTCCTCATTTTTTCCCTTCCCTCCCCGCTCCCTCTTCCCTCATGCACCCTTGATAATTTATAAATTATTATTATTTTGGCATATCTTACAGTGTCCGATGTCTCCCTTCACCCACTTTTCTGTTGTCCGTCCCCCAGGGAGGAGGTTATATGTAGATCCTTGTAATTGGTTCCCGCTTTCCACCCCACCCTCCCTCCACCCTCCCTGCATCGCCACTCTCACCACTGGTCCTGAAGGGATCCTCCGCCTTGGATTCCCTGTGTTTCCAGTTCCTATCTGCACCAGTAAACGTCCTCTGGTCTAGGTGGATTTGCAAGGTAGAATTGGAATCATGATAGTGGAGGAGGAAGCATTTAGGAACTAGAGGAAAGTTGTATGTTTCATCTTTACTACACTGCACCCTGACTGGCTCCTCTCCTCCCCGCCACCCTTCTGTAAGGGGGTGTCCAGTGTGTTTTTCTTTGTTGACATTTGGGGAGATCATAATAAATTACGGATAAGATTGGGAAGAATGGGAATTCTGAAACAGTCGTGCTCCTATGGAACCTATACATAGACTAAGAGGTAGTCGTTTAAAACTGTGGCTTAAAAGGAGGAAAGAAGAAGAAAGATGCGTGTGGGGCATGTGTCCTCATCACCATGTTGATTCCGTCCGTCTGTGTGCTGGGCACACAACCCACCGCTGGGCTAGATGAAGAAGGAGAGGGAGAGTACCCAAAATACAAAACCTGAGCTTTCTTTATAACCTTGTCCAGTTTTAAAAATAATTTTATTGGGGCTGTTACAGCTCTTAGGATATTCCATACATCTATTGTATCATGTGTATTTATGCATATGTTGTCATCATCATTTCCAAAACATTTTCTGCCTGAGCCCTAGGTATAAGCTCCTCTTTTTCCCCGTCCTTCCCCTTCGCTCCCACCTGCATGAACCCTTGATGGATCATATCTGCTATTATTTCGTGTCTTACACTGCCTGTTGTCTCCCTTCACCCACAGTTCTATTATTCTTCTTCGAGGGTGGCGGCTATATGTCCAACTTTGTGATGGGCTCCCAACATTGTCCAAATTTTAAGGGGCAAGGTCACTGAGATGTTTAGCCTTAGAAAAAAATTTATACTACGATACGCTGCCTAATTTGCATGCATTTCAATAACTGTGCGGCAGTGAGGGGGTGGTTTTTATTTGCGGCTGGTGTAACTGGCCTCCAAGCCGTTTTTGTGGCTCAGTAGGCACTTTTGATTAATGTTACAGGCAACGTTGACACAAGAGTAGGTTTTCACTCTGCAGTGTATGTATGTTGTTTGCAAAATATAGGGAGTAGATGGCAATATTTACATATTTAAATGTTTGTCTGATAATGTGTTCTCGGTTTGTTTTTTTTCCCAGTTGAATCCAGATGTGAATGTTTTCCAGCGGAAATTTGTGAATGAAGTTAGAAGATGTGAAGAAATGGATCGAAAGCTTCGTATGTCTATTTTGGTTTTGTATGATTACGATTGTCAAGATTAAATGTCACTTCCTGAGCCATGCAGCCTCCGTTTTGAGATCTGATGAGCAGCCAATTAGTAGGGAGGGGAGTGTCCTGGAGGGTGAGGTCTGCGTCCAATAGAGAGGGACATTCTGGCAATGCTCACTTGCTCTCAATTCTGCATCTGACTTGTCATCCTTGGGCTTCTGGGTCTCGGGATGTGAGCAGTCTACCTGCCGTCTGATTTGCCAAGTTTGGGTTCATCACAGTGAGCCCCAAGAAAGGAAGTACAACATGTGACCCAAGAGCAGGTACCCTACACTCCAAAATAACTGCTTAATTGTTCTGATATAGCGGTTGCTTGTTGGGTTGTGATCCATATGGTTAGCAATTCAAAGTCGCCAGCAGCTCCAAGGGAGAAAGACTGGGTTTTCTACTCCTGTAAATGGTCACCGTCCCAGAAACCCACAAGGGATCATTATGAGCCAGCACTGACTCCATGACAGTGAGGTTTTGTGGGTTTTTTTTAATACTAACAAGGACATGGGGAGTGTACGAAAATAGCTATTGAGAGTATGGGATCGTGGTACAAGGAACATGAAGTTGAATCAATCTGAGTTTATTAATATGAGCTCACTAAGTTTATTATTCATCCTGCATTTCATTTTGATATATTAGAAAGAGATCTACTAATTTATTTGGTTGGCTCATTGAAGCATGATTTAAGCACTGGCCTATACGAAATCAAGTTGAAATGCCAAGTCTGCCTTGGCAATACACCTCCACCATCCTTCCTTAAGAGTATGTCAACTCTAGCCCTGTCATAATTCAGTCAGCAGGGCCCTTGATCACGCTTCCCTTCCGTAAGATACTGTCCTGGTTTTTGACATGGACAGCATTCTGTGGATTGGATCTAGTAAGTAAGAAATAACAATGATGCTAGACTCCCTGGTAAGGCATTTGGATGCTAGAAGGTGGGAGGTTTAGCCAACAAAGGTTCAAGGCCATCCATCACAATGGAATTTCTAGGTGTCGGGTGGTGTGAGGCATGCCAAGATATAGGAGGCGCCACTTGGAGGTGGACCTCTTAGGATTTTGGAGGCAACATAGTTCTCATTTGGGACTGCTACCCAGGCCTGTTTAGCAAATGACTGAAGAAGCCACCAGTTTTGAGTGCTGTCCATAACAAGAGAAGGCCCGGCAACAAGTTCAGGTGCCAGCCCCCCACCCCCCCCCCGTGTCACGCTGCCTCTTAGACCATGTGACCTGGCTGATCAGATGGCTCTTCACGTGCCAGTGGCAGGCAGGCAGAGATGCTGTTTGGAATCTTTGTAAGCCCCACTGGTGAATCACAGTGCAGACCCTTAAGATTTGGTATCAAGGCTCTGCCATCCTATGCAGATAACTACTCCTTTTGAAGTTATTACTGGGCCTTAGAGACTGAACACGTAACCATGGTCCACCGTCACTCTGTGGCCAAAGCTGACCTTGAACTGACCCACCGAGTCATAAAGGTGGATGTCCGCAGCAGCACTGCATTATTAGATGTGATTATACCTGCCTTCATGAGCATTCCCTCAAAATGAGTTTGTCTACACACACGTGTGGGTACGTGCACACACACACACACACACACACACACACTTACACACACACGTGGGGGAGAGGCCAGCCCCTCCATAATAAGTCATGGGTTCGATAGGTGTAATTGTCCGGTTAAGATACATAAAGATTATAGTCAACCATAGAGAGCATGAGAGATAGAAGAGCGAGTCAAATAAATAAGTCAGGCCCACTTCATGGTGGCATGCTCACCTCCTGGATGGGCACAATCTGACCAACCAGGCGCGTTGCCGCAGTCAAGCTCTGCTTTTGTCACCTTAGGGTTTGTCGAGAAAGAAATAAGGAAAGCCAACATTCCTATTCTGGATACCGGTGAAAATCCAGAGGTGCCCTTCCCCCGAGACATGATTGACCTCGAGGTAAGCACTTTCTGTGGGGGAAATAGATCATGTTTCCCCTATGCTTATATACAGAAATCACTTTCCTGAAGATCCGGATGAGGAGTAGACTCGTTCTGGCGAGATCCTATCAGCCTTACTCATTGGTTGCACTTCCTGATGGGTGGGGTTGGAGTGAATTCCATTATTGAAAGTATCGGACAGTATTTCCAACAGTGTCATTGGCCATGAAGTAAATTCCTTGGTAAATTAAAACCTTGCTGGATTCGAGTCAACCTTATATTGTATTAATCTCATAGACACTAAGTAAACGGCCAAAAGGCTTTTTCAGAATTACTTTGTACATCCAAAGTCCCCTGAGAGAAATGTACTGTATGTACTAGAATCAAGAGATAAAGACTATTTTAAGCAAGAAACCTCTCGTAGAGAGAATTTTTCCTGCTGAAACCATGGTATCTGGTGTGTAGATAGCTTTGAACTGGCAAGGTGGTTATACTTCTGAATAGGCATTCACTTACTGGCTTTCAGAGCAAGTGGACTTGGTTTGAATTCATATTGATCCACACACATCCCCGCTTTTTTTTCCCCCTCTAGGCCAATTTTGAGAAGATTGAAAATGAACTGAAGGAAATCAACACAAACCAGGAAGCTCTGAAGAGAAACTTCCTGGAACTGACTGAATTAAAATTTATACTCCGCAAAACCCAGCAGTTTTTCGATGAGGTCGGTCAGTCCGCTGTTTCTCTGAGCTTTCCGAGCAGCTGGCGCCCCACCCGCCCAAGGGGCCACAGTTTTGTCCCAGTAATCCTTTTAATTTGCTAGTTTGGAAGCAGTACCATTTTTGCACCCTGTTTTAGTTGAAGAAATGTCAGATTATGTTCCATTTCTCATGCAGTGCACAGCCAACCATGGTTTTGTATATTTTTTACATTTTCTGCAATTTTTCATCTCCAGATGGGGAAAGGTACCCTAAAATAGTTGTATAGTCATAATTAATGCAGTCTTCCACATGTGTATTTTACGGTAAGTACTTGCTTAAGGGGAAAGTTGAAGAAACAAGTGTTGTCTGGTTATTTGAAAGATAGCAAAGTTTTACATCACCAGACTTTTGGGCAACAAATTTTATCAGCCATTCTGCGTATTCTAAAGCTTATTTTTAGGAGATTTTTCTCAGTGTTGTCTGGAAACAGTGTTAGGATGTTCTTTGAAGTTGCTGGATTCTCACATCAACTCCACCTCATGGGGGAAAAGGTTACTTTCGGTTTAAAGGTATAGAGTACTAAATTGTCAGTAAAGTCCATAGAAAAGTTTTGGGAACAAGGATCTCAGAAGGCTGCTTCTCCTAATTAAACCTGGGAAGGCATCTTAACTTTCATCTGTATGGGGGTGGGATTCCAAAAGTTCTTAGAAAAATCCCATTACCTTTCAAGTCCCTTTTTCCACGAATTTTTTGAAGCATCTTCCTATGTTGTTTTTTGATAACCTCTTTATTAGGAACGTCGGGCAATCCAGAGGTTGCTCCAGCCACTGTTGAGCGTGCCTTCTGATCACTGTTCTATATTTCCATTGTTGGTCAGAATATTTGGCAAAACTTTTAAATACAGAGAATCTGTTTTAGTTAGCCTTGCCTTAGCCGCCGCGCTCCCCTCCTTTTATGAAGAAACTCTAAAATTTAAAAATGGCTGCCATCAAGTCGATGATGCCAACACAGGGATCCTATAAGACAGGTTAGAATTGTCCCTGTGGGTTTCTGAGACCAACTCTTTACAGGAGTAGAAAGTGCACTCTTTCTCCCACTGAGTGGCTGGTAGCTTTGAACTGCTGACCTTGCAGGAAGCAGCCCAAGAGGAGAAGCAAATTCTCCATAGTTCTCTAGGCTGGAAGAGGGAGAGGTTCATCAGTCTTATCCGGGAGCTGTTAGAAATGCAAAATCTTAGGGCCAACACTATCCTCAGCTCCCCCCACCGCCAATCAGAAACCGAGGGTGGGGCTCCGAAATCTGTGTTTTGAGAAGGCCCACTGAGGCCCATTCTAGTTTGAGGCCACCAGGACAGAGCAGGTCTGTGGAAAGAAACTGTGCCGCATTCCACAGTAACTGAGGGTTTGACTCGAGAGAAACCGGCCCAGTAAAAAGCTCTGCTGGGGCGGGGGGGCGCAAATGAATTTAATCTCCTGATCCTTCCAAGAATGGATCTGGTTGTCTGTGATCGGGGGCTGGTGAGCACATTCAGCTTGCACCCAGAGTTGAGGCTGCTGAGCGTGGTGGAGACTGCTTTCAGCTTTCTTCCACACGCTTGCATCGGCGGGTGCGGGGCAGTGTGATGACCGCCTTCCAAGTGTTTTAGGCCTTTTGCAACAGTGAACGCCCCGTCTGCCGCGTGGGGTGAGTGAGCAGACCCTCGGGGATTGCCGTTCCCCCTGTGCTGGCTTCACTAAGCCAACACGCGGCCTTGGCGACACAGGAGATGAGTAAGGCGTGGTCCCTGCCTTCTTGGAATGTGCCACTCAGTCGTATCAGGAAACACCTCAGAGCACATTGCCTCCCAGTACTCAGAGATGTGTGCTCTCTTAATGTGCCCAAGCTGCTGCCCACAGGGGACAAGGACACCTGGGCTCCTGGCCGAAGCCCAGCAGCTGTAAGCCTCACTGGGGGCTGAATTTTGTTACACCCTGCGTTAGTCTGGGTAGACTAGAGAAACAAAATTCATAAACACTCATATTTTATAAGCATTTTATATAAAGCGTAATTGTACATTAAGCATCCCAACCCAGTCCACTCCAAGCCCATAAGTCCGACATTAGCCCATATTTCTGACATCGATCTACAAAGTCCTCAAACTCACAAAACACACACATTGACACTGAATGCAGGAGGAAAGCCTAATCAGTGAACGTGCAAGCATCTCAGCACTGGGGGGGTCTCCACACGGCTGCTCCAGCACCCCAGGCTGCATCAGGGTAGGTCCATGTGGCTTCTCCCCAGGGAATGTCTCACAGGAAGTGAGCCTCGCCAGCTGAGACAGAGAACTAGCTAAGGCAGCCGCAACTGGTCTGACCATCAGAGAGCAAGAGATCAGACAGGTGAGGCTCACCGAGCCATCTATCTCTCCGCCCTTCATTTAATCCCACATGTGTTCATCGGCCAGGTTGGCACAATAAACCTTAACTATCTCACGCCCCTTTCCCTCCCTGCTTGATGTAACCTTTAGCTCACTAAAGGTATGTAGGAAAATGTAGGAAAATCGCTTCCACAGCCTCCCTAGTTTGAGGATTGGCGGGAGCTTCCTAAACTCATTAATTTAGGGAGAAATTGTAAAGAAAGAATGACAGGTAGATTCCTTAGGGAAAATGCTTCTTTAAACTCTTTAATTTTATAAAGAGATAGCCAAAGTTAAAGGAACTACTTGGAATGATGACGTTTTGTTTTGGGGTTGTTGTTGTTGAATCATTGAGCTGTGGATTTAGTTAGACTTTTTGTTTTGTGATTAATAAGTCTCAACATGAACTGCCCATCACGAGACCTGCTTGTTCCTTCTGTAATGAGCGGTCTCCCCTCCTCTTTATACAAACCCGGCAGAAGGCCTCTGTGAGGAGAGGCCGTCCTTGGCTTTCACAGCCGGCCCCGCCCCACACTGGTTCTCAGCCCCGCACACAAGTGCAGGAAGCACTCCCTGTCTCAGGGCCTGTGTCTAGTCTGCTCTTAGCAACGGACCTGGTCCTGATGTGACCGCACTGCAGGCTCAGGTGTCGCTGCTGGGAACAAAGACAAGGACTCTCGGGGTGAGCGTGTCCGTACCCTGAGCATGCACACTCCCAATAATTCAAAACTGGGGTCACTCCCAAATCGCCCAGTTAGGGGTGGGGGGTGCCTGAAGATGTGGTTTCCGTCCATGCCTGAAATTGTACTGTGTGCAAATGGCCTGACACACTACCAATGGCAAGCCCCTCTTTATTTCCTTCAATACAACTATAATGTGGTGACCATATGATTCCTAATAATGAAATCGCAGGAAGTGGCCAGATTAGGGCAGATCTGTAGGCACCAGGGTTGTGAACGGCAGGGTGTGTTGAAGGGGCAGCGTGAAACATATTGCAATCTTATGATTTAAGATGATTTGCAAATTGGACTTTTCTTGTCCAGAGCATTAAAAATGACTTGTTAATGATGATCCTTTTCTCAGTCTTCTTGCTTATGAAGAACTAAGAGCTGGAGAGATTTCTCTGCATCTTGTACCATAAGCACCACAGCCTATGTAGGAGACTGTACAGAAGACTGGAAAAGTAATGGTTAATGGCATGCAGACCCCGCTCTCCTTCCCTTCTGAGTTTTCCATCCATCTGCTTTCTTTTTTCTTTTTTTTTCTTTCCCATTTGTCATCTGCTCTGGGGCTTGGTGATGGGGCGTGGCAAATGGCTTAGGTGCAAAGATGAGATTTCTGCCTCAGGGTGGTTAAAAATCCACGCTCGCTCTTGGTGGCTGACTTCGCTTCACTGGGTGTGCTGCCCTGCACTGGAGCCTGCTGCTTCCTGTGGTGACTGGGGAAAGAGGTCAGCCAAAGGGCAGAGCAGGTAACACTGGCCAGAGTCGCAATATGTCACCATTGGAGAGCCCAGATTTTCCAAGATTAGATGTAAATCGAATCAGTCCCCAGGTTAAGAACGCCTGACTTACGGACACCTGCTTAAGAACGGACCGCCTTGTCAGGCCCATGGTGTTAACCTTTTGAGAGCAATAGAGTGGTTTGTCATAAGAATGCATGAGCGCCGTTGTGACGTTCCTGAAAAGCCTGCAGGGCCTCTGCAGCTCACTGGCTCGGGGGAGAGCACCTTGTGCCTTTTGAAAATGGGATCACGTCGCCCTGAGCGTCAGGTGGAGCATGCAGCTTTCCCGTGATTTGCGCCTGTAGCCGGGGCCTCCACAGCTGAGCGTAATGCAAGTGCCGGTGATGCTTCAAAGGGAAGAGAAACGGTCGCAGCTGAAAAATGAAGTGGGAATAACCCCGTGATCGGGAAGAAGCCCCGCTCCCCCTGTCACTGGACAGCATTACACGGCAGGCAGGCCGGCCGCGGCTAGGGCAATTTAAAAGGATAAGGTGAGACTGATGAGCCTCTCTTAGGCTCTGCCCCTTGAAAGGCACACTTATGATACCAAGCAACACGGTTTAATTAGCGAAATGTAATAGAAAGGCTACTGATAATTTGGTTACCCATTGACATTGAGTTGAACTCTGACACACAGTGACGCGATTGGACAGTCTGGAACGGCCCCAGGGGGGGGATGTTTCCGAGGCCATAGATCTGATGGGGACAGATTGCCACATCTCTCTCCTGTGGAGCAGCTGGTGGGCTTGAACTGTTGACTCTCGGGAGGGTAAGGGAAGACTCAGAGCGTTCAGTGATTGAAAAGCTGCAGGTGCAGCAGGGAAGGTGGCTGGGATGAATTTGTCGTGAGTGATTGGAGGGCAGACGCTCGTAATAGTCCAGTGCAAGGTGACGCAGTGGCCGTGTAAGTGCTGGGAGGGGGTCCCCTGAAACGTCGGGGGGAAATGTATTGAGGGAGGTTCTTTGCCAGACCAAACATTTAGTGTAGGTGGGACTGGTTTATTTGGGGGAGAAAAATGTCTAAAAGCAACTACACTTTGGAAGATGCACCAGGGCCCAGCGCCTCAGAGGACAGGCTGACCTTATTTAAAAAAATATATTTTATTGGGGTTTCGTATCACAATCCATCCATATATCCATTGTGTGAAGCACATTTGTACATTTGTTGCCATCATCATTCTCAAGACATTTTCTTTCTACTTGAGCCCTTGGTATCAGCTTCTCATTTTCCCCTCCCTACCTGCCCCTGTCCCTCACGAACCCTTGATAACTTATAAATTATTGTTATTTTTGTCATATCTTACACTGTCCGACATCTCCCTTCACCTGCTTTTCTGTCGTCAGTCCCCCAGGGAGGGGGTTATATGTAGATCCTTTTAATCGGTTCCCCCTTTCCACCCCACCTTCCCTCCACCCTCCCGGTGTCACCACTCTCACCACTGATCCTGAAGGGGGATCGTCTGTCCTGGATTCCCTGTGTTTCCAGTTCCTATCTGCACCAGTAAACATCCTCTGGTCTAGGTGGATTTGTAAGGTAGAATTGGGATCATGACAGTGGGGGATGGGAGGAAGTATTAAAGAACTAGAGGATAGTTGTATGCTTCATCGTTGCTACACTGCACCCTGGATGGGTTTTCAAGGTCCAAGACACTTCCCAGGATAGCGAAGGCATTTCTTCCTACTATTTGGAAGACAAATGCAAACGCTTGGGTTACAATTGCTGTCTTTAAAGATTGGTTCTGAAACCATTTTATTCTGCTTTTGACCATTATTGCCGGTCCAGAAGATTCCCCTTGTGCTCGACAACACGTCCGGACATCCAAGCACTGTAAACGGCCTTCCCTCCAATAGACAGGCTGTATTTCCCCCGCAGCAACACCACATTGCTACTTCAGCCAGAGGATCAGGAGGCCTAGCCTGCTTTAGTACCCCTTCGTGAGAGCGCACCTTTCAGAGCGGACCAGCTATGCCTCAGGGAGTTCTCAAGGAGTAATTCACATCTTAGGATATCATCAAAAATATTCCCGAATCTGGGGACGAAGTGAAGCGCAGCCGACTGGAAGCAATGTGGGACAAGCTGCGCCCCAGCTCCTGTGTGCTTTCCCGGGATCTGCAGCGACCAGACATCGCCGAAGGCAGGCGGCCCGGAGATGATACTGGGAACGAACTGCAGTTGGACATCAGTGAAGCTGATTGCGTTGTTCCTGGACTCCCAGGCAGAAGGACTAACCGACAGAGACTTTACAGAGCCCGAGCCCCGCATGGTAGCCTCGGGGGCCTCAAGCCTCCAGAACCAAGAAGTTTCTAACAAGACTTAGCTGAAGCCTTTTGCTTCATTGAAGCAGGGACGGCAACGTCAGCAGAGCAAGGTCCTAATTCAGAGAGGCTTACCAAGTTTGCAGTTACCAAAGGCCTCAGCTGCTACGCGGCCACTGATGGTGAGAAGAAAAAAACAAAACCTCTGTACAAACCTCCCTTGCTACCTACTTGACGAACTTGACTCCACTAGTAAAGCCAGCAGCAGAATCCGACCCTGACTCTTCAGCACCAGGCCCATCCTCCCAACACAGGCGCCTCCTCTTGGACGAGAACCACCTGTCAGTCGATTTCTGCATCACCCAGTTAATGATGATTGTTTTCATAAAGTTACCCCTGAAGGTCCCTTCCGATATGCAAGATACGCATGGAATGAGAGTGAGCGTTCCCCTTTAATCATGGCCTTTTCCTTCTTGCCCTACTGAACATTTTTAGAGCTGTTTCTTTAGTTAAAATACATTTTTATATAGTGTATATCTACACACAGGATCTCTCTTAGTATAGACCCATATGTAGTTACTTTTGTTATAATTATGTTGAAGATGTTTTAGCCTATTTGGGAATGCTTCTTTAAATATTTTATATGCATAGAAGGTAAATTATTCTAAAATTGGTTGTGGTGATGGTTGTACAACTCTTCTTAATGTGATTGCACTATTGAATGTGTGACTTGTGAATTATATGGCAATAAAATGTTTTGTAAAAAAGATAAATGAAAAACTTCCACACACACAAAGGAAAGGTAAAATATACTATATATTGAGACAAACATTTGACTGACACAGATAAGAATTATAATAACCTGTCCTGACTTACTTACAAATTTGATGGACTGACTGAGAAACAGAACTCGTTCGTAACCTGGGGACACTCCATAGCATGCGATGTTGATTTTCAGCCTCGTAGTTAGGGGTTATGGTTATCCTAGTTTTCCACAATTACTTGAGGTAAAAACTCAGGTTTCCTAAGATTCGGGGTCCGCAAGTGTGACATTCGTCCTTGGACTGTTGTTGCATGTTTCTATTTCATCTGGATCCTGCTGGCTTTTGTGGTTGTCCTGTTTAGCTGTTTTATTCCCAGAGGGCGAGTCTTTGGATCAGCCTGTGGCGAGCACTGTGTTTGTGCGGAGTCTTGGCTACAGCCGGAGAGGATGAGTCAGGACACGGGAAGCAGAGTGTCTTGTAAGCAACGCTGTGTCTCCCTGGTCTTTGCGAGAGCAAGTTCAACTATCGCAAGCAGTCATCACCCAAACAAGATGCCTGTGGCACCGAGTCAGGCGATTTGAATCCAAGTAGAAACAAAATGAACCCCTGAGTTTCCATCCCACAGCAAGTGGCAGCCTGGGCCCCCGGCCCCTTAGAGTAAACAGGTCTGGGGTATTTGCCCAGGGCCTGTCCCACCTTCTGTTTGTGGAGTCTGCATCAGTAACCTATTTCCCAACACAATTGCTTTTATTCGCTGTGTGCTTTTTTGTTGTTGTTAAGCCCTCAGACTTACCTGGTTTATACTGTTTGTTCCTGCGTACGGTCACGTGACTGACTAAAGTGGCGTTCCCACGTGGCTTGTTTGATAGTGGAGTAGAAAGAAGTAGAATCAGATTGAAATTTGGAATGAAAGTGATCCAGGAAAATTACTTTTTTGTTTGGTTTCGCTTTTGTATACGAGGATTGTTCTCATGGTGTGTGGTCAAGCAGTATATGGACATTAGAGGTGAGATGTTGGCTGGACTTTATTTCTGATGGGAGTAAAGGGTGGTCGGGTGAGCTGAGCAGAGAGATGCTAGGAGATACAGACCTGTGTGTAGGAAGGGCCCTCCGCCCCATGTCACTGTATAAACTGTCGTGGTGGAAATCATTTTCAGTCAGATCAATTGGCCCTCCCCATAAGCTACATTTTGCCTTATGGCCTGTTGCCGTTTCTTTACCTTACTTGGCTGACACCGATGGCTTGAGCTATGTTCTCAAGAACCTTAAGTTGTAAAACCCAGTGAACTTTTTGAGATCCCTACATTCCTAGCCAGCAAACAGGACACGCAGATATCTTTTCCCTCTTCCTCCCTGTATGGAACCAGTGGAGGCTCAGAGCTGCCCAACTGCTGGGCCTCTGTCCTTTTGGCAAGAACCGCCCTTCACCGTGCGTGGTTCCCGGTGCGTTATGCGTTGTGTCTGCCGGGAGCTCTCCTGCCGTGAATTGTCAAGGCCGTGAAAAACCCAGGTGCCTGGAGAAGCCTATTCTGTCTTCCTCCGGATCAGAGGACTGGAGCACAGAGACTGTCTTCAAGACAGCGATGGTGCCTTGCTTTCTTCCTAGGAAAGCGCGTCTCCGTCTTTCGCATTCCCACCCAGGGCCAGGGTTAGTTTGCAGCTGCCGGAGAATGAAATCTTGAGTGTATCTGCCGAGCTGCCTGGTTTCCACTCACAGGGGACGGAGCTTGAGCTTCGTGTTCACAGGCCCAGCTAGGTCCTGACACTGTCGCCGCTCGTCCAGGGGATGGATGGGATAGATGGTTTCCACCTAGTAACAGATTTATACATGCCACCATGACTTCATGTTTTTCTTCATCCTTTATTTCTACAACCATCTCCCAGGTGCTTTACTGGGGCCATGTATGCTTTCTTACCTGGTTTGTTTCTTGTTTTCCTCCCTTATTCTTATCTTCTTTGCGTGGGACTGTCTTCTCTTTTGGTGTTTGTTTCGTTTCGTTCTTTCTTTGTTTTTCATCTTTATTTTCTGAACTTATCTCCTGGTTCCTCGTTCCCTGCATGCCACTAACTATTTTCATTAGATATTAATTGATTTGTGAATTCAGGCTGAATTGCATCATCAGCAGATGGCGGATCCAGACCTGTTGGAAGAGTCCTCATCCCTCTTGGAGCCAAGTGAGCTGGGCAGAGGCACACCTCTGAGGCTTGGGTAAGTCCCGCGGCAGCCCTGCCCCACCCGGTGCTGCTTGCTCAGCATTCACGAGAGGCTGCCAGTCCACTTGCTGACCGATGCACTGTACTCTGAGCTTGCAGAGAGGTGTTTCCAAGTCAGTTGTGTCACCTGGGTTCTTGTCACCAGCGTGGCAGTCTTTCCCCTCCCCTGCAATGACCCTAACTCATGGTGTCTCTCACACACACACACACACACACACACACACACACACACACACACACACCACCCACGGGCCAGTGCTTGAGCTCCGTCTTGCCGATTACTCTGTTGTCTCTTCTTTACTTTCCGTGTAGAATCTGTAGTAATGTTTATGCTCAACCTTAAACGTAGAATAATAGTGTGGTACATGTAGTCGTGAGCCGCTAAACACGACATGACGACTAAGAGGGGATTTCGTGAAGCCTTGTGTGCTGGCTTCCGTGAATAATAGTGGTTACGCGACATTAGCCGCGACTAGATGGAAGCCTTTGATTCGGCCCTTCCCTTCGTTCTGAAAACTAGGTCACTGATTTAAGTTCACAAAACATGACTAGCGTGAGATCATAGCTGCCACACCCCCAAAACGGGCAGAATCACGGACGACAACACCGCGCATTTGCAGACCGTGCAGACCAGACCACGGGTTCGATGCACCCCGCGTGGTTGAGGAATGAGGGCAGCTCTGACCGGAGCTCACCAGAAGGTTCAAACGGCAGATGAGCACCGAGTTTTAGCCTTGCAAGTATATTGATGCACCTAAGATGGGCTTGCCAAAAATACATTTGTTGTTACAGCTAACTTCGGGGATGTTTCATTAAAATAATGATGAATCTTGGTGGAAACGTGGTACCAGAATCTTATAGTCATTGACTGTCGCCCGGGTGGTCCCCCCTGCCCCCTCCAATGTTCTCGGTCAGCTTGCATTCAGTTCCGCAGTTGTCTGTCCGCCCGCTCCTGGGTCCAGGAGTGAGGCCGTGAGTGAGGCTCTGGTAGCCCCTTAGACACCATGGCCCAGAGCCTTGTGCTCTCCATCTCTCCTGTTGCTCCTCCCGCCTTTGTCTCCTGAAAGCCACCGACTCCTGCTGTGGCATCGAGTGAGTTCCCAATCGGCTCTTCTCCCCACAGCTTCGTGGCCGGGGTGATCAGCCGGGAGCGCATCCCTACGTTTGAGCGCATGCTGTGGCGGGTGTGCCGGGGCAACGTGTTCCTGCGCCAGGCTGAAATCGAGAACCCTCTGGAGGACCCCGTGACTGTAAGACAAGGAAAGGGCACCCCCTGGCGTCACTCGGCATTGGTGCCCCCTCATCCGACCCCCTACCCACCCACACACCCACTCACCCCCCCCCCCCCACACACACACACAGAGCTGAGCCGAGCCCTTAGGTTTGTCCCTACTTGGATCAGAACGGGAAGGACGTCCCCCTTTCCCTGGCTTCTATCGTATTTATACATTGCATGTGTGCATGACATATACATAGACATTTTTAAAAAACATTTTATTAGGGGCTCATACAACTCTTATCACAATCCATACATATACATACATCAATCGTATAAAGCACATCCGTACATTCTTTGCCCTAATCATTTTCAAAGCATTTCACGTAGACATTTTTGAGTTTTATCTGAAGTTTTCAGTTTGATTGGAAATATACCCCCCACCCCAACAATTTTAAATCTTAGCTTTTATTGTTGTGGTTGATTTGGGACTCAGAGACAGTCTTTTTTGGGGGGGCTATGTCATCCCTCATTCAATCTGGACCCGCCACAGAGACAGACAGCGCAAGGACTGTGGATTCTTTCTCATCCTAGTGCAGACAGTTAGTCCTTCATGGAAATCAGAGCAAGAACAAAGGGAAATTTCCCAAACTGTGATCCTGGTTTAGGTTGATGACATTTTAGTTGGTTAGATTTTTCGTGTACTGGTTTGTTGCAAAGCCTGGAAACCTGTTTTTAAAATATGCACGGGGCAAGACAAAAGAACCATTTCCCCACCCAGTGCTCTGGAAAGGAGGGAGCTTAGCCACTTGGCGTTTGACATAATGGGCCGAGTTGATAATAAGAACCCACGTGAGTGTGGGCGATCCTGATTTGGAGGACTAGAAACGCTTGTCACGTGCACTGCCACGTTTTGACCGCCCCTGGGTATTAACCTGAGTTCCAAGCCCGAGGTGGTTTCTCTGTTCTCAGTGGTCACAGCGGTCCCTCTGAGCCACTCCCCAGCGGAGAGCCATGCGGCTAGCAGTGACCGGGCCGTGTGGCCTGGGCTCGCTGTCCCGAGTGGGAGAGTGAACACGCCACGGCCTGCAGTCCTGCCGATGGGGGGCTTCCTCAGGCCGATGGTGCCAGCTGTCCTCTCTCAGGAAAGGAGTCTGGAAAGCCCCACTCCCCCAGCGGCTGCCCAGGGTCGTAAGACTGCTGAAACGCCATTAACACTTTCCACTCCCGGTCCCTCGCTTCCTCCTAAAGCTCTGTTCACACGTCGCTCATTTTGAAAGCAATACCAGCTCTCTAGACAGCTCCCTGACTTCTGTCCCCAGCACGGCGTCAAGACCCCAGGTGCGCCGAAACGTTCCGTGATGGAACGATCACAGAACAAAAGTTCTTAGCAGTGTGGAGTGGGGTTGTGGGCACAGGACGGAGTTACCCTGTCGCAGAAGGACCGCTCTGTGCCCGTATCACCAAACAGTAAGTTCTTACGAGGGTGCCCTGTGGATCGAGAGGTCTGAAGCCTTGCTCTGTGGTCTGGGGCTTAGGGTGACTACGTGCACAAGTCCGTGTTCATCATTTTCTTCCAAGGCGACCAACTGAAGAACCGAGTCAAGAAAATCTGCGAAGGGTAAGAGACACCCGCCTCTGCTCGTGAGGGCGCCCCACGCCCGGAACCTGGATCTCCCAGGGAACAAAACAGCGAGGAGCCACCCCTGTTAGCGTACACCAACAGGCCCGCTGTGTCTTTTGGCAGTCATCGGGCCACTTAAAACTAGCACCTAGGGCCCCAGGTTCATCTTCAGAAGTTCACTTGCAAGTCCCTTAACATCCAAGCCATGTTCTACGAAATAAGATGTAACTTAGACCTTGTGAGAACATCTTTCTCACAGCGTCCAAATCCTGTAACATCCGAGGTCGCGCTGCATGTGTGGCGCTGTGGGCCTGGTCCTGGGCAGCTGCAGCTCCCCGTGGCTCCGCTCATCTCCAAGAAAGTGTCCTTTTCCACGGCACCGTGCTCCCGGGAAGGTGTGCTCCCGACCCACGGTGCTCGTGCCCCTCCCCCCTTCGGTCGCAGTGGTGGGGCTGGAACCAGAGCTTGGAGCCAGGGTCTGCAGCCCTTTACGCCGAAAGGCTTCCACCCTGAGATGATGACAGTAGGGGTCTCAGGTGTGCACCCCTTCCGGAGGCCTTGGGGAAGGAGGCAGCCCTCCAGCCCTCGTCCCTGTCAGACCCTTAGGCCTGCTACACAACCCCCTCATCCCCCCCGCTCCCCCACCACACACACACACAACCTCAGTGCCCGCCCAGGGCCAGGCAGAGGAGGGGTTGTTGGATCTGAGCCATTCTGGAAGGTCAGGTTTGGAGAAATACCTCCTAGCCCAATTCCGAGTCAGAGCCTGGGAAGGTGCCCCCGTCTCCCAAGTCAGACATTGCTGAGGTGGCGATGGGCCAGGACGCAGGGTGCTGGAGAGCCTGCCGAGGGCTCTGCCTCAGGCACCCAAAGGCAGGGACAGCCTGGACCAGGGTAGGCCGGCCACCAGGGGCTGGCCCCTGCTTGCAGAAACGGACCTCAGATGTATGTATGATGCGGGCGGCTTCAGAGAATTAATGGAAAAACAAAATCAAATGATCGTGGAGATTGCCCAAATGATCGTGGAGATTGGCCTCCTATGGGCACTGTCTGAATGGACCGTATGCCAGGCATGCCTGTATTATCAGAACTAGACTTCCCTTTCCCTGCGGGAAATCATTAAAAGCCACGGTTTGGGTGTGTAGGCACCCTGTTGTGCTGAGTCTCCACCCCCGGCACAGTGTGGTGAGTGCTGGGTTCTTGATGAATCCTGAGGCCGCACCGTACCCCACATGCTTGCCTTCCATACCGCAGGTGATGACTTACCCTGGGCTTGACTTTGTTAAAATGTTGGTTTGCTTCGTGTGTAATCCCAAGGGACCTCAACAGCTACGGAGAAGGTGCAGATAGATCAAATGTCTGTGGTCAGGTCCCTTTCTCTACGTTAATTGTCGATGGGCAAGTCGGTCTAAGCGTTCCCTGTGTTCGCCCTCGGAGCAAGTTAGAGATTGTTGAAACTGGATGGTTAAGAAACGCCCGTGTTCCTCAGGCCGTGTCTGCCCGTTCCAGGTTCCGAGCCTCACTCTACCCCTGCCCTGAGACGCCGCAGGAGAGGAAGGAAATGGCTTCGGGAGTGAACACCAGGATTGATGATCTCCAAATGGTACCCAGAGGGCTGGAGGGAGTCTGTTCTTGTGAAATCAAGCGCTGGGAGAACCCCGTGCTTGCTCGACACGCCCTTAGTTTGTGTATCAGGCACAGGTGCCGCACGGGCTCCCCACCACTGCATGTCCGTGGGTGACACATCCCCCTGGAAGCTGGGCATGCCTGTAGAAATAGCATTGGTCATCTTCAACTGAGGCAGGAAGGCCTTGAGTGTCCAATGCCCCTCCTCTCATGAGCCTGCGATGTGTCTTGTCATGAAAATGATCAGTGTGCTAAGCTAAGAAAAACAGAATCACACACAGAGCCCATTCTTCTCTTGTACACATTCCTACTGGTCACCTGAGGTCTCCACTACACGGTCTGTCCTAAACCTGCTGTGGCTCCCGTGTTACATTTTCCCCAACGGCATGCAAGGGAGGGAGGGCCCTGAGGGAGGAGCCATGCTTTCTACGTCCATGGAAGGAAAGGGGGGCAGGTGGGGACTTGGTTCTCTGGGGAGAGAATTCATGTCCGAGCTTTAGTAGCCGTCCTAAACCCCAAAGACCGTTCCTTCTAGCACGATGAAAACTGCCCGAGGCATGCCCATCACCTCTCAGCCTGAAACCAGAAAGAAGAGCTAGCTAGTGCCCGGCGACCATTACCAATCTCTCTGATTGGGATCCCAGCGGGAGAGAAATGTAGAACAAAATTCAAAACCCTAAAAAAGATGAGACGGACTAATCTGGTAGCGACAGGCGGGCCTTTGACATCCTTCACCTCAGACTGAACCCACTTCTTGTTGATCACCTCTCCACTGACGTGGCAGGCCACCAGAGCACACAGTAACTCGTGTCAGGAGCGTCCTCCCCAGAACCCTCAACCACAGGAGCCCAGGAGGGCAGCATTTGCCCCTCAACCGAGGTCAGAAGGCAGGACGGGGCAGGGCAGGTGTGCACACTGAGCCGGGCCACCCAGGGACGAAGGGGGAAGAGTGCTGTTACCTTGAAGGGCTGGCAGTTCATGTCCCCGAACAGAGTGTGCCTGAGCTGTGGAACGGGAAACTCATTTGCAATGTAGACTTTCACCCAAATGACCATTAAAACCAATTCTTTCTAAATGTTGAAGAAACATTCTCCCTCTGGCCCCCACCGTACATAATCCGTCCTCCTAACCAATGGCTGTCTCCTTGAGCTACATGCTTTGGGTTCACCAGTGGAGGCGAGATCTTAGAGATCTGCTGGTCGGTGGGACACCGAGTTAGTATATCGCGTCAAAGGGCCCCCTGATCTCCCATATTTACGGGTGGATTTAAAAGCATGTGATAGTCAGGATACGTGACCAGAATTTGACTCTTGTTAAGTCCAGTTTTATCAATGGAAACTTTTAAAAGAGCCACTGAGGAGTCAAAGAGGAAGCAAACAGCGCATGATGCAATTGTGAGACACTCGGCTGTGTGGAGCGAGGGGAGATGTGCACCCTCATTCCCAAAGGACGCAACACATCACCTGGGGCTGTGGCCACTGCCCGCCCCTCATTCCCCGCCTTTCTTGGGCATCTCCGTGGTGCTAAGTGAAGTGAAGACGTGTGATTAAATGGGCAAGTGTATTTCAGTGCCTTCCTCTTCCCAGAGAGAGACTCGTGCAGGAATGTGGTTGGTGGGTTGCTTACCCAGCTCCTTCTCAGCAGGAGCCGGGAAACCTCAGTCAGCCGTAAAGACCATGTGGGATGTGAGGTGTCCGCCTCTTCCTTAACCCCTAGTCTGCAGCATATCATCCCTCTAAGGAAAATAGACTCTCCCAGTCTCCGAAGGATCAAAGTGGACCTTTTTGGCCCTGAGAAATATTCAGAGGTGGAAAGCCTTACCTGCCCCATGACGGCAGTAGTAGGAGACAACCTAAATCCCCACCTCTTGGCCCCAGTGGCTCCTACCTCTCAGCATGGCCTGGGCAGACAGTGGCATCCACCGCTGCCTCTCTCCCACCATCCCCTGATGCTGACTCAGGCTCCCTGTGGAAACCCACCAAGTGGAAGGCAATGGCCGACCTTTGCTCTGCCGCGTCCTCTAGGTCGGTGGTAAGACTGACTGTAGAAAGAAAAGCTAGGAGCCATTTCATAGGTTTATCTTCAGCTTGAAGATGAATGACCACCAATATTAATAACTGGTTCTCCAGTTCTTTGGGATCTGGATGAGGAAGCATTCTGTTCAAAAGAGGAAAACTGTGACTTAGTCTCAAAAAGCCAAGCACCACAGGGCCAGGAGCTGGCAATCCACAAACCCTGACCCTAAGCCAGCATCGGGGCACGGTGAGAGCATGTCTCCACCCACGGAGGCAACATGGCACACGGCGCCCTCTCTCAGAAGACTGCCTGTTTGCCATCCGCGTCCCAAGGACTCAGACCAGTGCCGGAAGCTCCCTCCCTTGTTCTTTTCTCTCCCTAAAGGTCCTGAACCAAACGGAGGATCACCGCCAGAGGGTTCTGCAGGCTGCTGCTAAGAACGTCCGGGTCTGGTTCATCAAGGTCCGGAAGATGAAGGCCATCTACCACACTCTGAACCTGTGCAACATCGATGTGACCCAGAAGTGCCTGATCGCGGAAGTGTGGTGCCCAGTTACCGACCTGGACTCCATCCAGTTTGCACTGAGGAGGGGCACGGTAAGTCCTTCGCAGCTAGCAGGCTTGTGTGGCCCGGAGGAAAGGCTCTCATCGACAGTAATCACTCTCGTCTCGGTGGCAGCTGGCCTCTCACAGTTCTTTAACATCTCCGCCTCCTGTCCTGGCGACACGCCCAGTGCAGAGCCCTAGAGAACTAACCTTACAAACATGGACGCTGCAGTTCAGAAGTGAGATGACTTGGTTGTCGTCCCATGATTCTACATGATATTTCATGACGATCGCTTCTCAGCCTTTCAGCTAAGATCAAGTGAAGATATTTCATGGCCAGAATATGCATTTCCCAATTCACGCTTTCAGCTATTAGACTACTTTCCTCAAGTATCCTAGAGACTGACATGCCCAAAGTGCAAGATGATTTGTGCTAAGGGTGCTGTGTGTGTGTGTGTGTGTGTGTGTGTGTGTGTGTGTGTCGAGAGAGAGCTTTTCCAACCAGAATGATCAGAAAAGACTTCAACAAGAAGGTGATACACATGCAGGACTTTGAAGAATGGGCAGGATGTTTGTGGGCAGTGGCTCGGAACCATCTGGACAGAGGCAGAATGTTCAGGGCCACTCTGGGTGAATGAGCAGGAGCAGGGATTGCCATGGGTTCTGAAAGAGTGGGAGGTGAATCTGACTCGGGTAGATTGGAACCTATTTGTGGGAGTTTTAAAATAACAGATAAGAGGAAATTTTACTCCACGTGAAATTTGTCTCTTGGAAGTTAGTAGGCAGTGAAGAGGCATGGTAAAGGAGAAGTGGCAATGGAGTAATCTTTTGGTTCACATCTGTCGATTGGACTGGGGAAATTAGGCTATGTAGAAGTGGACTAAACCCTAGGGCCCTGAGGGTGGGATTTGATGGTCAGTGTGTGGGAGGGGGTGGGGGCGTGGGGCAGGGACAGCGGACCAGTTAGTTATTCTGAGGGCAGACTCAACAGGTGTGCTTGGTTCCAAGCCAGGTGCAGACACATTCAAACACTGGTTTTCTGAGGCATCAAAGCTGAGTGACCAGGCAGGTGTGTTAGGCCGGGTTGACTAGAGAAGCAAACCCAGTGACATTTATGTATGTGTAAGAGAGCGCTTTCTGTCAAGAAGTCATTTTATATCAGGAAATCCTGGCCCAGTCCAGATCAAGCCCACACGTCCGATACTAGTCCATCAATCCCTCTTCAGACTCACGCAGCCAATCGCAGTGGTGCCGAATGCAGGGAGAGCACAGGCCGGCGGGGGCAGAGTCCTGTGGATCCCATGGCGGTGTCTCTGGCAGGTCTCTGAGTGGCTCTCCAGCAGGAAGGTGAAGCAGAGGGGGAGGGGAGGTCCCCAGGACCCTCCTTATGAGAAGGCCACGCCCACAAGAAGACATCATCAGGCTGTGACCTGCCTGACGGGCTAGACTCCAGCCCTAGACTTTATTTACCTAGTAGACCCGAAATTGTGTAACCCCACAGCACGGAAGGTCATGTTGAGCAGGACACACTCTCCATCACATCGGGCTGCTGGACGACGTCCCCCGGGCAATGCTGAGCAGGTAGTGGGACAGGTGGTCAGAAGGATAGAAGGGGAGTCATGAGCGTGGAAGGGAGGAGACCTGAGGAGGAGACTAAGAAAGCCCCGGGGGAGAGCCAGCCAAGAGAGAGAAGAGGACTGAGTGAGCCAGAGGAGAACTTGTAAGGAATGAAACAGTCCACCAGAGAAGAAGATCTGTACTGTCAAGAGCTGGCATGGCGGGCAGAAGACCTTTGGGTCTGGTGATGAACCCGCCCGCCCATTGCTGGAGAGTCTTTCCCATGTCACCGTGGCCCTACACAGGGCTGCCTGCTCAGCTTGCCCAGGCGGCACATCTCTGCAGAGCAGACTCCGGTTCTCTCCCCCCACAGAGAGGCGCGTGGGTCCCCGCTACCTCCTGTCAGTTCCCAGCGGGACACTGGCTTGTCTGCACCTCACTGGGCCAGTCCACAAAGGACGCGGAGTTGGTGGGTGGGGAAGGAGCAGAGGCAGAGAATATTCTGTGTTTTCTCAATGAAAGGAGGGCGCGAGGCATCTCCAGGTTCACTGGGCCTTTCTTCCGTTCCCTTTTCTTTGGTTGGTTGGTTTTTTCACAGTAAAGGCCTTCTGCCTGGGAATTTAAATCTTCCGGCATAGACTATATGCCTCATCCTCCTTTCCCCAAGGTCTGGGGATCAGAGCCTCCAGTTTCCCTTTTGCAGTTTGTTCTGCAGAGATCAGTCGTGTCAGAGAAAGGGGACGTGCCCCAGGTGTCCAGTTTGGGGTGCGCTGATAAACCTGCTCACACCGCGGTGCAGCCAGCACCCCGGCCCGAAGGACAGCCTCACTCTGACCTGTGTGTGACTGCCCCCCCTCCCCCCAGGAACACAGCGGCTCCACCGTGCCCTCCATTTTGAACAGGATGCAGACAACCCAGACCCCTCCCACCTACAACAAAACCAACAAGTTCACCTGTGGCTTCCAGAACATCGTAGACGCCTACGGGATTGGGACGTACCGAGAGATCAATCCAGGTAAAGCGCCACGCTCTCCTCTGCAGGGGTTTGGCGTTGCCATCCCGCTGAAGGCCTCGCTGTAGACGGACAGTCAGCTTCGAACTGGAGACCTGAACGCAGTCCCTGTCTGTCAAGAGGCGCCTGTTTTGACACAGGCAGGGAGGCTGGTCTCTGGGAGGGCTGGGAGGAGGTGGGAGGGGCTCCATCGGATGGGGCTGGTCCCCATGTCCTCACAGCTGTAAAGGTCTGATCCTTTCTTCGTCTGTTCACGGCCCCTTCTTGCCCAAGCAAAGTGCTGGCAGAAGCACTTCGGATTCATGAGTGCTTGATTTGGGATTCATTTTGGTGGTTTGTGCATTCAGGAGCCTTTTACTCTTGGCATGTTTTTCGAGCCACCCCCCCCCCCCACATTCAGTTCCACAATGACCTAAATGAGGTCGTCGTGACCCACAGATGAAGAAGCTCTGCCCTGGTGACCCTTTTGCCGTGGCTGCTTTAAGCAACATGTCTTTTCTAAGATGTGTGACCTTTGGAAGGGCCTTCCCCCTGGCTTCCAAGGTAGACAAGAAAACAGAGCAGTTGCCCACAGTAGGCACAAGGCCCATTTCTGCTCTGCGTGCACAGTGGATTAGTCCGTCAGCAGTCTGAGGTTTCTTTCCTGCAGGAGTCGCCCTGCTGTGAGTTGTAGGCCTTCTCCCTCCCGCTCCCTAGGAGCTTTATCGGCTGCAAAGTGCAGGTGCACAAAAGAGGAAAGCCGGCCGGTGTGCCAGGGGATGGGAGGGGCATTGCAGCCAGCCGTGCCATGGCCAGGGCCAGGGCCAGCTGGAGACACATGCAGCCGCTGTTGCCTGGTTCTCCGTGGAAGAGGTTCCCTCGGCGGTGCTCCGGGAGCTGTGCAGACCCGACCCGTACCAGCACGGTGACTCCTGCCGGCTCACCTGTCTGCAGCTCGGGGGGAGCTCGCTGTCCCCTGATCTGAGAGTAGGGAGTGGAATGTGGTCCTCGGGGGCGTGCACCATTGCAGTTTTCTCTCCTGGTCTTTCTCCTTCCTGTGCTTCTCCACAGCCCCGTACACCATCATCACGTTCCCCTTCCTGTTCGCTGTGATGTTCGGAGACTTTGGCCATGGCATCCTGATGACCCTCTTCGCCGTGTGGATGGTGGCAAGGGAGAGCCGGATTCTCTCTCAGAAGAACGAGAATGAGGTAATGTTTGTTTCCTTGGCCCTGGGCTGCACTGTGAAAACTGACAGTCTGTCGACCCGTGAATTTAAGAAAAGCGAAGTGACGCTCATCTTAAGGGGGAAGAGGCCGTGTGCTGGGGGGGTGAATTTCCAGTCAGCATTGCGTTTTGAACTGAACTGCGAGCTCTCTGGTCCAGCGCGGGGTCAGGCGGTGTGAGAGGCCGGGATGAGTGCGTCCTAATGATTGTGGCCACGCCCGTGCCGCGACACGAGGGCCGTGCTGACTTCTTCCTTCTGGTCCCCAGATGTTTAGCACTGTGTTCAGTGGCCGCTACATTATTCTGCTGATGGGTGTGTTCTCCATCTACACTGGCCTCATCTACAATGACTGCTTTTCCAAGTCTCTTAATATCTTTGGGTCATCCTGGAGCGTCCGGCCGATGTTCACTAAATCTAATTGGACGTAAGTTGCAAAAGAAGCTAAAAGTCAAAATCGAGTCCTCTCATGGTCAGCTGATCTATTTTTTCTCTTCTTTAACGTGTTTTTTTGTTGTGACTTGGATGGAAGTTTATGAAGTAGATCCACTTCCCATAGACACTTTGTTTCCGGTCACTGCTTACAGTCCCGACGATGTAGCATCCCTCTGCCCCTGTTTCTGTCCCTGCTCCTTTCGAATCTCCCCTGGGGTAAGGGGCCTCCTTCTGACCTCACGTGATAGATACTCCCTAGGGCCTGCGTGTCTCCCTCGTGTTTCTGATCCCGAGGGAGCTGCTGCCCGAGCTCAGACCCAGACCTGGAGGATCACTGAGAGCCATGGGCTCGGCGCTTCCACCAGCAGGCCTGGGATTTATATTTTTAAATGATTTTTTAGTTTTGTTCCACATGTTTCTCCCAGTCTCTGCAGGACCTTCTAATGTGATCCCTTTCAGAGCAGTGAGTAGCAGTAACTGGGCACCATCTAGTCCCTCTGGCCGCAGGGTTGTGGAGACTGATATTCGCATGGCCCCTTAGCCCACTGGACTAATGGTTTCCTCGTATCCTTGCTTTCCCTCACTCTTCTTTCTTCCAGGCAGGGAGAGGCAATAGTTGGTCCTTAGGTGGCTGCTCAAGCCAGCTTTGATTTTTTTTTTTAAGCCAAGTGAAAAGCTAATGCTATTTAAAGAAAGAGTTGGCAACGTGCACTCAGAACCTGTGACGTGCTGTGTGATGTGGTCAGGACACTCGAAGCACCGAGACCGTGAGCTGAGCCCAGCACTTATTTTGTAAATGACAGAGCCATGTCCAGAGTCTGCTCCTTGGCTGTGTTTCTTTTTGTCGTCTCTGATTGCGTCTCATCCTCGGCTGCTCTTCCCTCCGCTTTCACTGAAGAGACGAGTGCCCTTAGTAGTTTATTTGGGGCTTAGTTTCTGGACCCCAGTGGCTTCCTTTCTTAGGAAAAAATAAGCACGTCTTTTCTCCTACAATGGCAGGGAGGAGACGCTTCGAGGGAGCTCCGTCCTGCAGCTGAACCCAGCGATCCCGGGGGTGTTTGGTGGACCGTACCCGTTTGGCATCGATCCAGTAAGAGGACGTCTTCTCTCCATGTGCAGCCCCACACCTGCTAGCTGACTCTGCAATGAGAGCGACAAAGTGAAGCTAACTGTCTGGCTGCGGGGTGACATATTTTCTGGGAAACCTAGGTGGATTTGTCCAGGATGCATCAAAGCCCTGAGAGGCTCCAGAGCTTTGAGGAGTCAACACCTCCTCCTACACTGCCTAGATTTAAGGTGGTTCGTAATACTCACTCTGGGAAGACTTATTTCCAAGATTCATTCCCAGTGTATAGTTTATTTATACTTTGGGATTTTATTTTTAGCCAGATGTTATAAACAGATCAGAGAAAAAAAAGAAAGAAAAAGAAAAAAAAACAGATCAGAAATAACTTTTTTCCCTATAAATAGCAGATTTCTATTCTTATCCTTGTGTTTTTATAAATTCTTATCTCAGATGATAAGTTATAAAAACAAAGCCAACAAGGTATGATCAAATTTTTTGTATTATGGACTAAGAAAGAAGGGGGAACTTTTTCAAAATCTGCACTAGACAGTAGGGATCCTAAATCCAGGGGTCACCCCCATCACTATGAGCTGGAAAGACGAAGGTTTCCTGTAACGAGTGAGAATTCACTCAGCCCTCAACTTTTGCGTGTTGTGTGTTGGTGGCGGTTGTGTTAGATGATGCCACGACTCGGCTCCAAGGCAGCAGCTCCGTGTGCGACAGGGAAGTGCGCCCCGCCCTGTGCCATCCTCACAATTGTCAACTTCGAGCCCACTGTTCAAGGAGAGGGTTAGTTGTTTTAATTATGAGAGTAGCTAATATTACCACACTGCTGACACAAGGCCACGACTGGGCCTCGCCCTTGGCGTATTTCATTGACTTCCCAAGCAGTTCCGTCGCCCAGATAAGAAAACTGAGTCTCGGAGCATTTTAATGACATTTTTATAGGTGGGTTTAAGTTTATTAAATCCCCATTGTCTGTAGTGCCGGCTATGGGAAACATCTTTAAACTTGGCGCTGGATGTTGGTAATATTCCCTTGCATGTATATACGGTTCTCCAGTTTCCTTTTATTTTTAAATTGAGCTCTCATTTGATGCCTCCAGGGTAGAGAGTGAGTTTCCAGTGTCTGTGGAACACTTAGGTATAAATGTTAGAGTTGTAGAACTGAATCTTAGGTGGGGCTGGGGAGACCCCGTCACCAGTTGCCAGGTGACCTAGGGTGAGTTCTCCCGGGTGAGAACCTTTCAAAAGGAAGCGCCTGGCTGTGCTGTGGAGGGGCTGGCTTACCAGGCTGCTGAGCCATGCACTTTAGCCTAAAGTTGACAACGGTGCAGCAAGGGAGGTTTGGGCAAGGAGAATTGTCCGGGTTAGATTCGTGACTTAGGAAAATTAATCTGGGGACCAAGTGGAAGACAAGCGAGCTGTCAGGCACACATCACAGGCATGCAGCTGCAGGCCAGTGAGAGGCGAGTGGCCTCCGGGGGCAGTCAGCAGAGCAGCACACACCTGGGGAATCTTAAGGTAAACGAGCAGTCCCATCCCTCCAGCCAAGAGGAGGAGAAGTGGACACGGAACCTATGGGTCGGAGGCCAAGAGTTAGATCAGCGTCCACAATGTCTGGCCCCGATTTGAATCCTTTTCCAGATACTTTTTAAACATCAAGACAAGGAAACCTGAATACCGAGAGTGTATTCATGGTGCTAAAGAATCGTTGTCTGTACCTTTGGGTGTGACCATATTTAGATTATGATTTTAAACCGAGAGCACCTTTCAGAGCTCCACACTGAGCTACTTACAAGTGACAGGATATCTGGGCTTTGCATCGAAGGCTCGTGGGAGTGGGAAGGGGTGGAGGGTACGATGAAGACGTGAACTTGGCCATGAGCTGATAAGCGATGGTCGTCACTGAAGTTGAATGGCAGATGTATATACCTGTTTGGTTTACTGTTCTAACGTGTGCTTGGAACTTTCCATAATAAGAGAATAGCTTTCTAAAACCCAACTAAAACTCCCTGCAGCCGAGCTGATTCTGACTCGCAGTGACCCTGCAGGACAAGGCAGAACTGCCCCTTTGAGTTTCTGAGACGTTAGAGATGCCATACCACCAGCGCTGGCTCCTCTGCTTTTTCCAACAGGACGAGTCACGGTTTTCTACTGAGACTTCTTCTCAATACCTTTTCCCGTGTCGTAACAGATTTGGAACATTGCTACCAATAAACTGACCTTCCTCAACTCCTTCAAGATGAAGATGTCCGTCATCCTTGGCATTTTCCACATGATGTTTGGAGTCACCCTGAGCCTCTTCAATCACGTGTGAGCTGCTCCATTTCTTTTTCTTTTTTAACATTTTATTAGGGATTCATACAACTCTTAGCACAATCCATACGCGGCTCCATTTCTTTCCACGGGGTGCTTTGTGCTGGTCAGGCCTCTCCCCAGAGGAACTGTAGCGCCTTTGAGAGTCCTGATGGATTCAGGACTCCATTTCACGTGCTAGAGGCACCCGGGCAACAGCTCAGCTTCGTCACGGCACCTTGACGGCCACCTTTAATAGTTCACAACCGTAGTGAAGCTCTTTGGAAACTGTTTGAGCAGTTGTCAGTGAGAAGAGAAAATTAGGTTTTTTGTTTTCTTTCTTTGCTGTGAAGCTCACATCGAAGTATGCCTTCCTACATGTGAGAGCGTTGTGGACTCCCAGGTTCGTTCCCTCGTTGAGCGTGAACCGGGACGATTCAGGGTCAACAGTGATAGTTCGTCCTAGTGTCTGTTCCTTAAAGACGTGAGGACGGGACTGGGCGGGCTGCGTAGAAAAAGTGCATGCGTGAGAAAGCCAACACTCTCAGTCGTCGCAGGGATGGCTCTGCAGATGTTTACTCCTAACATGTTTCCCTCCCTCTCTCTTTTCTTAGCTACTTCAAGAAGCCCCTGAATATCTACTTTGGTTTCATACCTGAAATAATCTTCATAACCTCCTTGTTTGGCTACTTGGTCATCCTCATTTTCTACAAATGGACAGCCTACGATGCCCACACCTCGGAGAAGGCCCCAAGTCTCCTGATCCACTTCATCAACATGTTCGTCTTCTCCTACCCCAAGTCTGGGAACACGATGCTGTACTCTGGACAGGTGCGTCGCCCCGGAGGTGGGCAGTCGGAATCAGACAGTTACCCTAGGCTGGGAAGCTGGAGGTGCCCCTGATCCTGAGAAAGCTTAGGGGGACCTGGGGACGGGGGAACCTTTCTGTAGTATCTGGTTTTCAGCCCATACGGCTCAGATCTCAACTCACCCTCTCTTCCGGAGCTAGGCAGGGTCCTCGCTCATTGCAGTGTCTCGATAGGGGGAGAATTGTAACTCCCTGTCCACACATCAGTCAGGCGCAAAAGCTGGGTTTGCCACACTTACCTCAGAACTGTTTTGAGAAACTGGATACTGTTATTCATTGGTTAACATGAAACTATTGATCAGTCCGGTCCTGGGTTTGCCACACTTACCTCGTAACTGTTTTGAGAAACTGGATACTGTTATTCAGATTACGAGATACTGTTATTCATTGGCTAATGTGAAACTCTTGGCGTAGGCGTGGGAGGGGGCTGTGCCCGGCACTGGGAAGTGTCTGACTCTGGACTTTGGTGCGATCCCTCCTGTGCAGAAAGGACTCCAGTGTTTCCTGGTGGTGGTTGCGCTCCTGTGTGTGCCGTGGATGCTGCTGTTTAAACCACTGATCCTTCGCCATCAGTACTTGAGGAGGAAGCATTTGGTGGGTATATTTTTGTGACCGAAAGCTACTAGACATTTTCCCCCCTCCTTTAAAATCAAGGCAACTGAATTGACCTCCCTAGCGGAGATATTTGTGTCCATGAGTCTGTATACCCTTGTGATGGCATTTGCGTGGCGCCCCGAGTCTGGTCTCGTGAGAGACGGCGAAGCATGCCCTTGCGGCACCACCGAGGTCGGGGTCCAGCTTGGGTAGCTGGGGTAGAGAGAACACTTCATCCGCCTGGCCCTTCCTGGGCGTCATGCTGTGCGCATCAGAGGCAGCGCCAGCCAGAGCCAGGTGGCAGTCACGTCCCCATCTGTGGGGTGTGCTGCGCAGCCACGGGGCCATCTTGACCGCGCTCCTCTCCCACAAGACCGGGGGGGGGGGGGCTCTCACATCTGGGGAAGAGGTTTGGTCGAAAGCACATAGCTGGCGTTTTTCCTTTTCCCCTTTTCAGAAGCAGCACACATACATGTGTGCTTACTCCATGTATGTGTGCACACGGGTTCTCCCCCCACATACAAAGTGATGTCGCCACACATTCAGCGTCATGCCTGGTTCCCGGCTAGTCAGTCATGCACGGCCTGGAACCCCCCGGAGACCACTTTGCATGCCTCTCCTACGCTGTTCGCTGATGCCCCCGATTGGAGAGCTGCTGAGTTACAAGACCCCCCTTCTCCCTTCTCTGGCCTTCATCTTCATCCTCCCATGTCCCCTCCATTCGTCCCCCCTCCCCCCATGCCCTCCCTCTCTCGTTTTCTTCTCCCTTCCTCTTTTCTTCCATTCACTATCAGGAAGGGCAACCCGCGGAGGCCCCAGTCCGCCCAACCCCGAGCCAGCAGGGACTAGAGGCAGCAGCGGCTGCAGCAGTGAGTGAAATGCCGGCCCGCCAGCCATCACGCTGCGTTTAAAGTTAAAACGTTCCTTTTAACTTTGCGGAGGGCAGGGCACCCGTGCCTCCGGGGAAGCCTGCCCTTGTCACTCGAGGGGACGATGGCAGAAGAGATTGCCACCTCTTAAGAATAGATTCAGATGCCATCCTTACCATTGGCCGGCTAAGTCTCTGTTCCAATATGTAAGTACAGTCACGTCCGTGAAATCCAAGTGGCCGTCGCCCCTCTCCGAGCCCCATTATCCTCATCCAAGGCAGCGGCTCTTGGCCCTGCCCACCATCCGATCTGTCCCCGTGGCTGTGTGTTGGGGATTCTTCAGCATGGAGGTGTGAACATACCTGTGTTTCGTGGACTGGTTGCCCCGCACTCCACAGTTCCACCCGAGCGTCGTGCTCGGACCCTTGGTCCTTACTAGTAGTGACATCCCCTCTTTCCCGTGGCAGCTTCGTGGCGTCAGCTGTTTTGCGAGTGGCCTGGATGCCCGGCTGCCCCAGAGAGCCCCTCCCCCCTGTGTGTCTCGGTTGTGGGTGCTGCACATCCTCTTGTGTCTTGCTCTTTTCTCCCCTCTCACTGTGTCCTCATGACTCGATGAGCAACACTTTGTATGTTAAGCTTTTGAACATATTCATCCTCAAAAACAAAAAGGCCTTTTAACCAAAACTTTGTTCTGCGCTGAGTCAAAGCTGCCCAATAGAGTCTAGGTAAGGAATCTGTATGACTTTTTCAAAGCCTGAGAGGTAGTGCTTGCTCACGATTGCTCCTGTGTGCTAGCAGTCTCATGTTCCCTTAAAGAAAATGAAATATGTAAGTGGACAAACATCGCCTGCCTTAGGTGTGCCTACAAGTTTTAAACCTGGAAAATTACTTGCGAGCATCCATCTAGAACTGTTCTAAAGGGGCTAATAGTTGGGATCAGGTGATGTGCTCATGTTGCCGCTTCAGGTTATTTTCAAGCAGGAACTTACCCTCTCCCTCCCTGAGGGGGGGAGAGGCCTCAGCACTGCCGAGTGCTTACCGGGTGCTCCCGGGGCCTCCTCTCCCCTCATGTGGGCCCCTCTGAGTGGAGGGCCCCCAGCCGGAAGCCTGCGGCCTCACAGGGCCTCCTTAGCTCACACTGCCATCGGGAAAGCAGCCTGGAAGCATCAGGACGGTGGTTCCACAGGAAGGGCCTGGCTCCCCGCCCAGAGGGCTCAGGGTTCAAGCACTGATCTGTTTCCAGTCTGTTCTGAGTCTCTGGGTTGTGTGTAAGCAGTATATCCAAGTTTCCTCTTTTTGTTTTTGTTTGTTTCTGTTTGACTGCTGGTTGTGTGCCCCCCACCCTGTACCTCTCCTCCCCTGTGTTCAGAAGAGATGCTTGCCGGTGTCTAGCTGGGAGTTTTCACAGGCTGCCTGTCCCCCGCCCCCACCCTGTGTCTCTGCTGGTTGTGGGGAGCTGTGGAAATGGCTCTCTGCTGCAGGAGGAGCCCTGAAACCTGAGCCCGCCTGGTCTCCTCTCAAGCCCCACCTGTCCCCAGGTACTGCCATTGCACCTTCTCAGCGTGGTCAGGGGTGACAGGTGTGTGGGCTGAAGAGGTTCGGGGCTTCAGTGGGTCTCAGATCCAGCTGATTGTCAGGCTCACCTTGTGGACCTGAAGTCCCCCCTTAGCAGAATAAGATGAAGGGGCACACAGTTCTCTCCTGGCATTAAGACATCGGCGCCAAGCCACCGTGTCCTGGACTGGAGAGCGCACGCAGTGCTCGCTCACTCGCTCACTCGCTCGCTGGGACGGACGGAGAACCCGCCCTGGGCCCACCACTCTTCTCCTCAGCAACAGCCTGTGATTGTCATGCCTGTCTCTCATCTGTCGATTCAAATATGTATGTGTGTCTCCTGGTATTGAGTGTGTGTATGGTACGTATTGATACGCGTGTGTTTCTCTGTGTGTGTTTCTGCACAAACACATAATTTTTTTATTAGAAACTCTAGTGCTCTGGTGCCCCTCGATTTGTTCACTTTTACACCCTAGTATATGTTGTTGTTTCCATCCTGGTGCAGCTGAAGCTGTGTCATGCTTTCTCGTGACTGCCAGCCACCCTATGGAAACTGTCTGGTGAGAGTAGCAAACCGGCAGAATCACCTCCTGGGTGGTGAGCGTGCTGGTTGGCCCCAGTTCTTCACACTTACCGATAGCGGAGCTGGGAACTTCTCCGTCCGAGTCTGTGTGCACGGACACTGCCTGGGCAGTGAGACCACCTAGCCAAGGGGCCATGTATTTTCCATTCTAATCAACCCTCCCCCAATCCTGGGGAAATATGTTTCCAATACATGTTTCCAGGGCTCCACCCAACCCCTCCGAATTGTACCGTTTCTAGGGGTGATATTTGAGAGACTAAAATTCAGCTCTCAGGGTGCTTCTGCTGCACCAGTTCTCTGACTGAATTTGGGAACCACTGTAGACAAGGGGGAATTTGCCCAGCACCAAGGCCTGAGCTGGGGGTGCAGGCCCCTCGGGGAAGCTGACCCGACCTGCATGCCGGTGGCTGGAAAGGCTATCTGGCAGCAAAGCAGCCATGGCGCCCGGACAGACGCCGTGTGACCTGAACTCTCTCACTCTGGCAAGTTGGCTCCAGATGGCGCCTGTCAGACAGACTCCTGATTTGTGTGTGTGTGTGTGTGTGTGTGTGTGTGTGTGTGTGTGTGTGTGTTAGCTTGTCCCCAGAGCATCCTTTTGCCTCAGCCCGCCCAAGCTCTTCCAGACCCAGTTGACTGATCTAAAATTCTGCTGGTGGAGAGCATGCTGAAAACCGCCTGTGCCTTGAGGGGGGAGCAAACTCGCGACGCCACTTGTTCAACTCAGGGGCTGCTCACAGGCCTAGAAGAGCTGTGTCAACATTCCAGAATCTTCCATTCAAAGATTAGTTCTCCTCAAGCAGCCAGCGGACGTCTGTGGAGCGTGTCCCCTTCCCTGTGCCCCCGACCCGACCCCCGTCGTAGCTGGGAGAGGTTGCTGGAGCCCCCGGCTCCTGCTGAAGCTGACCAGCCCAGGGGAGCATCACCGCCGGACCTAACTGCCCTCCTTCCTGCTGCGTCTGACCTTGAGTTCCCAGCAGGACTTGGGCTGGTGCGGGCCTGAGAGCACGTTAGTGTCGAGCTCCCGGTTCAGACAGGATTCTCCGCCGGTGCCTCTGTGCCGCTGCAGGCAGAGCTGCCCCACAGCAGGCAGGCGGGGCCAGGGCGGTGGTTGCTGGGGTGGGGGCAGTGATTGTGCGTCCCAGCTTGGGTTTTACTTTGTGTTGTGGCTGGGGTGAGCGTTTACAGAGCCAATTGGTTTCCATGCTGCAGCTCTGAGACTTGTCTGTCCGTGGCAGCTGCGACCAGGGGTGCCATGGCTGCCCCTAGACTGCGGGTGTGTATGCACTAACCACCGCCCTTGCCACATTCAGGCAAATTCTACTCTTTCTGTTCGTCTGTGTAGGGCACTCTCAACTTTGGTGGGATCAGGGTGGGCAACGGACCGACAGAGGAGGATGCTGAGATTATTCAGCATGACCAGCTCTCCACCCACTCAGAGGACGCGGAAGAGGTAAGCTGCGGGGTGGGCCTCCTCTCCTTCTGGCTCAGAGGCCTCACTCCCGCCTTCTCCTTGCACAACTGCCACGCTCACACTAACAGTCCGCCTGCTTCCAGCACCTCTCAGGGCACCCCCGCTTCGCCCGGTGGTAGGCCGCTGCCTGCAGAACCCCCAGCCCTTTTGTTCCGGTATCGCGTCTTGACTTCCGTAGCGCTTGCTGTCCACACGCAGAGTCGCTTCAGTCATTGCCCCATTCAAGAGCCCTTCCGAGCCGTGGCTGTCAGCCCTGGTACTTTGGGGGTCCATGGACTTTCTCTTGGGGCAGATAACTGTTTTAGCATCACCACACCTAGCAAGTGACTTTACTGACTTCACTGGGCGAGGGAGAGACCATCAGGCTTGGCTAGACCTGGCGAGTCCACCTCCCCCTAGCTCGGGGTTTAAAACCCTACCTCCTTGCCTGGCCCTTTGTGGCACCAACCCCCTGCGCTGGACTTTTGGATCTCATCCAGGCGCCCCGTTCTTTTGGAAGCAAGCAGGAGTTGAGGCCCAGGTGACTGGCCATTCCCCTCCCACTGTGATGACGCTTTGTGTCACGCAGACGTTGCCAGGGCCTGGTGCCTCTGACCCAGAGCCGATGGTACTGCATGCAGTCCGCGGGAGCCCTGCCCAGCAGCGGGGATCACCTTGTGCCTGTGACTTGTACGTGTGTGTGTGTGTGTGTGTGTGAGGTGCCTTCCCACTAAGTATGGATTTGTGTTTTCAAGCCTGCCGAGGACGAAGGGGTAAGACAAAAGCCGGCTCTCCTCCCTATGTATCTGGGGCTTCTCTTCCCTCCTTGTGATCACTCTGCGGTCCTGTCGCACCCCGGGGCCTCCGTGACACGTGCACCCTGCATCCCACTGGCCACTTGTAACCAGTGTGTGACCTGTGCTCGGACCGTGCTCATCTCCATTAGCTGCATCCGTGTCGCTCACCTGTCTCTGTGTCGTGGCCTCCGGGAAGGGTCTCGATGGCGCTACAAGCAATGTCCGCGGTGGCATTCTTGAAGTGACGCCCTCTTGGCATTCAGTCCCCTGTCCTCGGCCATCCTCTCCTGTAATGTCGTGGTCGCTCCACCCCAGGAGCAGCTGTTCCCTCCCGCTCCTCTGCGTGCTTATGGGCCCCCTCTCACCCCATCTCTTCTGCTGCCCTCATCTGCTTGATGCTTCGACCTGCGCTCGGGCTCAGCCACACCGCCCTGTTGCCCAGGGTGGGCAGCAGGCGGCTTTTAGGGAGGGGGCAGGGGCTTCGCCTCACAGGTGCAGCCCAGGAAGCCATTCCGTCTGCTGACAGGAGCCCCCGTGATCTGCACCAGCCACACACACATGGGGTGGCAGGAGGAAGTGCCGGCTAAGTAGTCAGGCCCCGTTTGGAGCAGCTGAGCTTCAGTTAGCAACTCCAGGCCTGGGTGTGGGCTCCTTAAGGTTTCTCTTTCCCCCAAGCCTCTCCAGAACACCCAGACCCAGAGGCTGCGCCCTCCCTCTCCAGACTCACCTCCAGACTCACCGGCTCTCCCCAGGGCTGGAGAGGCTCCTCTTGCTCGCTCACCTGGCCTCCACGGCTGCTGGGAGTGGCCTGGTGCCCGTGGGGAACCCAAGCCCTCTCCACCCATGGTGCCCTCTAGTTGTCTTTCCCCGAGGACCCGGTGCCACTGGTCATGTCCAGAGGGCAGGTATGTCCCACGGGGGCTGGGCGTGCCAAGGCTCTGGCTCCCCCAGCTCACTTGGGAATTCAGCCACCTCTGGCCTCCCAAGTCATGTCAGGCACAGCCAGCCTAGTGGACCACCAGATTGAGAGGACTATGGCAGCTATCTAAAGATTTCACACGGAACAAGTTTTCTAAAAAGCCCAGCCTGCTTCCAGAACTCTCTCATTTGGAAGTGGCAGTCCCTGTTGATGGGGGGCAGGGGACACGCAGGCCAATTGCAAGCCAGGCCATTTATTGTACGGGACTCTTTAAAGGCCATAGCTATTCAACGAGGGTCAGCAGTGCACGGCCCTGCTCTCCAGTGTACACCCACCCTTCCACCCACATAGCCATCCACCCATCCCAGGACCCACATATCCGCCCATCTGTCCGTTCATCTGTCGGTCACACCCGCCCACCTGCCAAGCACTGTGTTTGCTGCTGCAGAAACAGAACAAAAACACCCCAAACACAGTCCTTTCCTTCAAAGAGCTCCAGACAAGCTGAGGAGGCCGTCTGGTGGCAGGCCCTGTGTGTAGAAGTGCACCCAGAAGGCTGCAAGAGCATGGGGGTAGGGGCGGGCGGGGGGGGCGGGGGGGGCGGGGGAAGGAGGCCTAACAAACCCTGGGGCAGACTGGGAAGCGTAGTCCTGCGTTAAGTCTAGTCGGGCAGGAGTCTGGATGTGGTGGGGAGGCAGACCCACCAGTGTCTGTCTGCAAAGCACAAAACCAAACTCACTGCGACGGAGTCCATACCATTGCCTAGCCCTGCCCCTGATGGTTTCCGAGGCTGTAACTCGTACAGGAGTAGATGTACATGTATATGCTGTAAGGCCACATCACGGTGGGGGAGGGGGAGTCTTCCGCTTGGCTGGGGCACAGTCGGGTAGGGGGCAGTGAGAGGGGGGTTGGCAGCAGGTGTTTGGGCGGCAAGGAGCTGGAGGTGACAGCCCCATGGACACCCCTAGATCTGCCATTGGCAGGGTTAGAGGGTGTGTGGGCTCCGGGCAGGGCATGTCGATACAAGTGAGGAGAGGACCGGGCACCTGGATGGAGTAAGGTGTTGGCAGGGAAGTGGCAAGGGAAGGGACCAAGTGTGGGGTGGGTAGTAAAGAGGCAAAAGCTAGGTCCAGTCCCTTGGCGTGAGAAGGTGAAGATTCCAGACGAACTTCCAGGCTTGAGTGTCATCGACCTGGGGGAGACGTGGGTCCTAGGGTCAGGGGAGGGCAGTCGACGAGGTTACTCAGATGGTGGCGAGTCTGAAGTGCCTGTGGCCACACAGGAGGAAATCAGCAAGGGACTGGGCTCGGCTGTCCACCTGGGAGTCACTTCTGGCGGTGGCCATTGAAACCCCGGTGATGCCGCGCTAGGGCCGAGGCTGCAGCTCCAGGAAGAGGCCACAGCAACAGATACGGCTGAGGCGCAGGCCTATGACCTGTTGCCCACTTGCTCGGGGCCAGAGGGTAGAGGCATGGGGCAGGAAAATGAGTGGGTGAGCTCTGAGGAAGCCGGGAGAGGGTGAGAAAGAAGCCCCACAGGGGCAAGAGTTGGGCCCCGGCCGCCGCACGCACACAGGCAGGTGCCGAGCAGCAGGCTCCGCTGGCTGGATCTCTCATTTCACATGCCCTCTGCGGTAGGTACCGTTGCTTTGCCTTTGGGTCCCCAAGAGGAGGTGCCGGGGTTACAAAGGTGAAGTGGGGAAGGGGAGCAGCCAGGAAGGTCATGCTTCCAGGGAAGCTTCCTGCCTCCCTCGCTGCCCTGGGAGAAAGCCAGGTGGGCGGACAGTGCTGAGAGGGCTGGTCAGCAGAGGAGCGGTGCTCTGCTGGTCTCCTGGCAGGAAGGACCTCACTCCTTGAACGCTCCCTCCCTTCCTCCAAGTAGGGGCCCCGGGGCGCCAGCCAGCAGGGGTGGGATTGAGGTTTTTTCAGAGTAATGGGTTTCAGGAGCCCAGCCAGAAATGAGCTGGGTGTGGGTAGTCCAAAGTGAGGGAAGATGAAGAGGGGGTGCTGGCCCAGAGATGGTATATGGGAGCCAATGCCTTGCCCCTCTCCTCTGGCCACACCCCTACAGCCTGGACCCTGGCAGCCCTGCACCATGTCCTGCCCATGGGTCTTGTCTCTGCAGGTATTTGGGGTGCCCTTTGGGCATCATGCAAGGCGGGAAGAAACTGCAGTGGGAAAGTCTCTGCCCCTGGCCCTGTGAGGCACCCAGCCTCTAAAGAGGGCTCTCCAGGGGAGGCCAGCAGGTGGGGTGCAGAGTAGGACCACTCACTGCCCCCACCCTTCCTCATTGACTCTGGACAGAGTCTGGGCACTGGGAGAGAAACTGGGACTAAAGAGGGGAGAGGGCAAGGGAAGGAGCAGGTGCTGCGTTTGAGCGACGTGACCTGGCCGTGTAGGAATTTCTCCCTGTGCCAGCTCTCCAGAAGTCAAAGTCAAAAAGGTCCTCCTGCCTCCAAGAGCTCTGAAGGTGCTTAGCATCTCCTCCCGTCACCTTCCAGCCAGGTGCTCTGTCTCCAAGGGCCCAGTCCCTTCCTGCCCTCTCCTGACTTCTCAGAGCAGCCCCCGCAAAGTGGAGACGAGCTAGAGCAAGCAAGGGCCCCCAGCCAGTCCCTGTACCGAGTCTCCTGGGGGCTCCGGCTCCCCGCCTGACAGAGCAAAAGCCAATTTGCTGAGAAAGCTGGCCAAGAGACCGCTCGTGACAACACAGCGTGTGGAGGGGCGCGAGGGGCTCAGGCTGAGGGCTAACTTCTGGCAGGGTTCCTGAGGAAGACGTAGCCGTAACCACCTGAGTTCAGCACTGAGTGTGGAGGTCAACGCACTGTGCCCCGGGCCCTCCAGGGCCAGGCACCAGCCAGGTTCAGAAGCCGCCCATCTCTCTGACAGCTGTGCTCAGGCTCCGCGCCACGGCTCCTGGCCCACTCCCCTCTTCACCTCTTATCTTCTCTCTGGTTTCCTCTCACCAGTTTGACTTTGGGGACACCATGGTCCACCAGGCCATCCACACAATTGAGTACTGCCTGGGCTGCATCTCCAACACTGCCTCCTACCTGCGCCTCTGGGCCCTCAGCCTGGCCCACGCACGTGAGTGTAGCCCACCCAGACCCAGAACCTTGCTTCCCTGTGGGGGAGGGGGGCCGGCGGGAGGCCTTGCTCAGACAGGGTCTAAACACAGTGGAATTCGGTGAGGTTCTGGAATTCCTCGGGCTCCTGAGTCTAGGGAACAGTCTCAGGCGGGCAGTCAGCGCGGTGGCAGGCTCGCCTCACGGGACGGAGTGGTCCCACTCAGGCTGCTGCTGTCTCTTGTCCTCAGAGCTGTCCGAGGTGCTCTGGACCATGGTGATCCACATGGGCCTGAGTGTGAAGAGCCTGGCAGGAGGGCTGGCACTCTTCTTTGTCTTCGCTGCCTTTGCCACCCTGACCGTGACCATCCTCCTGATCATGGAGGGTCTGTCGGCCTTCCTCCACGCCCTGCGGCTCCATTGGTGAGTGTGGGGGACGGGGGGGAGGGGGGGTCCTTGTCTTCTGTCTTGTACAGGATCCAGTCTCTTCCCTGGGCCAAGGTGGCCAGCCAAGCAGGAAGTACCTGCTTTCTCACTGTGCCTATGGCCCACTTGAGTAATGGACATCAGGAAGGCTGATGGGAAAGGACAGCCCACTTAGGAAGTGAGTGTGTCCCTCCGCAGCCTCACTCTCTGCCCAGCCCCGCCCAGAGCTTAAAGGGAGCCGCTGTGCCGGGGGTTGGCAGCGACTTGTGGCTAGCTTTGGGTCTGTCCTTGTTCTGGGAGAGGGATAGGGTCTAAATCTCTCCAGCTTCCAGAGTCACAAGAGGAGCTCTGAAAGCAGTCTGTCAGGAAAAGGCTCAAGCCCCTTGCACCCCAGCTGTGCCCCCTTGTGCTCCTGGTCCGTTGGCAAAGACCCCAGTAGCCCTGTTGTGCTGGGGCGGGGGGTGTTCTGTAGTGTATGTAGTGTAACAGTGCATCGAAGCTGCTGCTTCAGATAGGGGTGGGTGGGGGTGGTGTGTGGGTGTGTGTGTGTGTGTGTGTGTGTGTGTGTGTGTGTGTTCAGCCACGTTTGGCACTAGGGTTCAAGCCCGCTAGTCGCTTTGCAGAAGAAAGATGCGGCCGTCAGCCCCTATAAGGGTCACAGTGGGGGGAGCTCGGGGGGGGGGCAGTTCTACTCTATCCTACAGGCTCCCAGGGAATCTAAGTAGACTCAGGGGTGACAGGTTGGGGTGACTCTTGATGGCTGCATGAAAACGGCCTGGTCCCCAGAAACAAAGATCACACCCCATGACCCTTCTCTCTTTCAGCCGATGGTGGTTCTAAATTAGAGAGGGGGAATTGGAGACATGTAAGGGCAAGAGCCTTACTCTTCCTTGAGATGCCCCTGCAGCTGCCTCGGTGGGCCCTGCTTTCTCAGACCCAGCTTTCTGCCTCTTCCTCTACCCCCCCCCCCCCGCTGTGTTTCCCGTGGAGCGCGCAATTGGGAGTGGTGCGTGCTTCCGACTGCTGGCTCACTGCAGGTTCCCAGCTTATCAGCACTGCACACTTCCTCCCTCCCCGCCCGTGGGAGGGCGCGTCTGAGTAACCAGCCCAGGGTGACTCACTTTTTCTTGTCCTCTTGGCTTCCTCCTTTTCCTGTTCATTTCTGTCCCCAGCCCACGAAGGCTGCCGCCTCCCAGGCAAGAACTGGCAGCAGCCACCTCGTGAGCCGGGCCCAGGGAGGGTGGCCTGGCCTGGCCTCACCTCACTGTTCAAGTCCAAAGCGAGCAGAGGCGATTGGGGGGGTCGGGCTTTCTTGCCGGAAAGAGGACTTCTCCTTAAGGCTCCCCTGTGGCCTTTGAGTGAAGTTGTCGTCCTGTGTTTTCATGACTGGGCCCAGGGGTGTTGAGTGATAGAGAGCAGCCTTCAGAACCGGCTGGTCTGGGTCGGAACCCAGCTCTGCCCCCTCCGTCAGCTCAGTACTTAACCTCCTGGACTCCGACGCTCTCGCGTTTGGGAAGGTGGGAGTGGTGAAATATTGAATCGTACGTGTCTGCCACGGGCCTGTCACCTGCTCCTCTACATGGACTGCCCTCTACAAGAGCGTGTGGCTCTGGCAGCATAGTGGTTACAAGTTGGGCAGCTAGCTCAAGGCTAGCAGATGGAAGCCCCCAGGCACTCCGTGGCGCTGTGATCGGGGAGAGTTGATCTCGGAAACTCACAGAGGTGGATTTACCCTTTCCTAGAGGGCTGCCCGAGTCAGAATTGGCTTCATGGCAGGGAGTCTGCTGTTTTCATCGCAGAGGGTCCCTGGCCAAGCCCCTGTGAAGACACCGCTCTTGGCCTGTGTAGGGGGGGACGACCCGGGTGGCCTTGGTTGCTCTGGACACCCCTGGGAGTAGAGGGAGACAGGCCTGCCTGCTGGGCAGCTGTGCTTTTGTTACCTCCTGGTCGTGAGAGCAGTAAGGGGGAATGCGGAGCTCTGGCGACCCTTTGGGAAGCTGATCCTTAGGGGTGGTCACCTGCGGCTCACTGGGGTGACCACCCAAACCCCAAAAACCCAGGGAGTGAAATTGGTGCCCGTGTGCCCCCTGCTGGCCGAGCATGGGCGAGCTCGCAGGGAGGGGTGGCTGCCCTCTAATGGCTGCTCCCGGCATCCAGCCTCCTCGGGCATCTTCCACCACATACCTTACCCTTGACATTGAGCAGGGGTCTCCTGCTCATGGTCCACGGCCTGGGGACAGACCACGAATCGAAGCTAGTGGGTGAATTGACAATGACCTAAGCACAGGGGGTCCCTCCCGGCCTCCGTGTAAGGGGTGCCCGGCTGCCCTGTCCCCACAGCTCCACACGGTGCCCTGATCAGGGAGACGCAGGCAGGGGCTCAGTCTGCAGCTGATGCTCCAGGACAGCGCCAGGAACGCCCCTCACCTGGCAGGCTGGTGCCAGATGCCACGCCCTTACTGATGGGGTTTGGGGGCACGTGCCCTAGGACAGCACAGGAAACGGCTCCCGCTCAGAATGAGAACCCCAGAATGGCGTCCCAGGCTGACGTCAGCACCCTGTCATTGGACCACCTGGCAGGTGCCTGTTCCAAGGCCCTGGGCTGCCCAGAGAGGCTCAGCAGACTCAGCTTCCAGCATGCCCCTCCCTGAGCCCACCCTCACCAGGGGAGGCACGAGGCCCCAACTCCCTCCAGCCCCTCAAGGAAACGAGGCTTACTGCTACATGCCCAGAGCCGCCTCTCTCATCCCGTTAGTTCCTCTGGGCCATTCAGTGACCTCTACCAAGTGCCAGCTCTGGACCTGTGATGGAGAAGCCCACCCAAGTGCCTGGTGCGCCTTCCTCGAGGTGCCTGGCAGGCCCTGGAGCCCCCTCCCCCAACAGAGCAGCGCAGCCTGCCCCCTGGGAAGGCAGCCTCACTCGGCCGGCAGACCCAAGAGCTCTGGGGGGTGGGGGCACCAGGACCTCACTTGCCAGCTTTGTGCTTGGAGGGTGAGGCTGACCCAGAATGCCTGACCTTGGACTGTGGCTGCGAGAGGGGGTGTCGGAGTGTCGGGCTTGCCCCTCGTTTTCTACTGCACTGTGAGCAGAACACCCTCATTGGAGGCCTGCATCCCTGTCCTCCACCAGGTCCCACCTTATGCAAGGGGCACATGGGGGGCGGTTGTCATGAAGAGCCTGGTGACTCACAGCCATCTGGAAAGGGCAGTCCCAGCCTGGGTGGGAGTCAGCCCCGTCCAGGTTCCGGACATCTGGCAGGATGGGGAGAAGAACCAGTTCCTCGCAGCTGGAGTTTGCCCCTAAGGTGACTTGTCCAGACCGAGATCTACGTCGCATGCAACCCCCAGCCAGACTCATTGCCGCGGAGGCCCCTCTGGAAGGCTTCAGCTCTCTCCCTCGCAGCGGCTGCTGGTTCCGAACTGTTGATCTTGGGGGTCTAGCAGCCCGATCCAATGCATAACCCACCGTGCCACCTGGGCCCCTTGACCACCTGAAGGGAAGACATGAAAGTCTGTTCTCGATGTCTCCAGAACACCCAGCAAGGAGAATTCAGACCTAACAGAAAAACAGTGCCCCTTCCCCAGCCCCCAGCCCCCTCCCCAGTACTGGGGCAGATAGAACTTTAGGGGGTAGGGTTTGGGGGCCAGGGAACATGGGGCATCTAGTCCTGGTGACAAAATGGCTGTTGCCAGGAATATCGTGAGGGGCTTCACTTGGCACGTCCTCACACATGCCCATCTGCTCTGCCCTAGGCCCCCTCTTCCCTGGTCGAGCTTGGCCATGGCACGGAGGGAGACCTCCCAGGGCCCCAGAGGCTTTGGGACCGTGGCCCAGGCACAGAGGGATGTGCTGTGAGAAAGAACGCAGCCTGTCCCCACTCCCACACAGCTTCTCCCGGGGGAGTGGGCGAGGCTGGCGGCGCTGCCACCTGTGTCCTTGACACCCTGGGACTGAAGGGGCATCTGAGGGCTTCTTGGTGACAGTGGTGGACAGGCCTCTGATTTCGTGAGCCCCAGGCCACTTCCCACCCCTTTAACAACCCACCCCCCAAGTGCAAATCCCTGTTGGGGGCTGAAGATGAACAGGAGCACAGGAGCTCAGGCAGCTTCTGCACACCGTTCCCTGCACCTGGTGTGTGGCTTGAAGCCGCCACAGCCTCCCCCTCCTCCACCCCCCCCCCCCCGCCCTTCGGGGGCTGTCATGCCCCCAGGTCACCCAGCGCATGTGGAAACTATTCCTCAGGGCAGAGCTCCTTGGCTCTGCACCCTCTAAATCATGTACTTTTCTGCCCATATTTGGTGGCCTTGTGGTTGCTGGCAGCATTCCAGGACATTGGGGAGGGGGGGTTTGGGGGGGAAGCCTAGCCAGGCCCTGCCCAATGGCTCTGCTCACAGGAAGAGGGCTGTTCTCTGCTCCTCAGTGTCCCCCGACCACTCGGAGACCCCGGGGTGCACGCTGAACTGCCTTCGAGGGTGCTCAATGCCCTGTCTTTCCTGCCAGCCCCCAGAGAAGGACTTGCTCGGATATTTTGGGGGTTGCAGAATGCCCCGCTGTTGCTCTGAGACTTCCCTTTCTAACTGCCCCCCCCCCTTTTCCTGGGAATTTCCTCCCCTAAATGGCAAAGCAGTGGCTGTTCACTGGTTGCCCCTCCTCCTCCTCCCCCAGAAAAGAAATGACAAAACCACCCGGTGCTCGGCCCGTTTTCCTGCAGGCCTCGCGCTGGGCCCCTGCGCCCTGCTCCCCTGCAGTCAGCTGGGTCAGCTGTGGCCGGAGAGGGGCGCTTGGTCTCCAGGCCGGCTGCAGACGGCGCGTCTTCCTAGGAAAGGGCTCTTCGTTTGAGACTGAAGTCGGAGCACCTTTCGGGCCCGCCCACCCAGAGCCTTGGGCTCTGCACAGTGAGCAGGAGCCAGAGAGGATTTCTGTGCAATGACCACTTCCTCTCTCTCTCCGCCCCAGGGTGGAGTTTCAGAACAAGTTCTACAGCGGGACCGGCTTCAAGTTCCTGCCCTTCTCCTTCGAGCACATCCGGGACGGGAGGCTTGAGGAATGAGCCCTGGCCGCCCGCCCTCCATGGCCGTCAGCCATGCTCCTGCCGCCTGCGTTTGTGTGTCAGCCCTGCCACCCTGCCTAGCCCTCTGCGGGTCCCTGTGGGGGACGCCCGCCACCCCCAGAGAAGCTGGGCACCGTCCTTCCCGGCCCCGCTAGACAGGCCCCAGTTGGTGCATTCTCACTAGGGGAGCCCTCTGGGCCAGAGTGCATGTGAACCAGGAACTCAGCTAGACCCCAGACTTCCCTCCCCTCAATGCCGGCCTCTCGGAGAGTCACCCAGAGCAGGTCCTGGCTGGCTCGGTAGCACACAGGCCCCCTCCCTGTGCTCCCCACAGGCCTGACTCCTGGCCTTCCTGGTGGAAACCCTGAGACCCTCCCCACCCCCAATCATGGATGCCGTCCTCCAGAGAGGGAGTGCAGGCTGCCGCCGTCGGCAGGGGACTATCTGCGCCCCACCCAATGTGCACAGGCATGGCGGCCTGCCCCATGCCCACAGTGACTGCTGCCCCCTGCCCTGTAATCATGTGTCGGAGCAGAGGCCCTGGCTGCTCTGAGGGGATTGGAGCCCACCACCTCAGTAGTCCCATGCCCCTCGCTGCCCACTTGGCAGAGCAGCCCTGCCCAGCGCTGTGACTTGACCCAGCCCTTGTGCAGAGTGTGAACAGCCCCCCCCCTCCCCACGTAGTTCACTCCATCTCTGCTCTTTCCCGAGGCCCTCTGTGCAGTCTTTTGCTGAATAAAGTGTGTTTGACTCCAGGAAGCTGCCTGCCTGTCACTGTGCCCTGGGTCCTGCCCAGGACACCCTGACCAGGCACTGATGTGCCCCAGAGCCCAGCTGGTCTCCCACCCCCTCCCCTCCAGTCTGCTTTTCTCTCTGATCAAAGGCCCCAGTTGCAGCGGCCCTGGCCAGGCAGTTTGTGAAATTCTCACCTTATCTCAAGTGTCACAGGCGCCTTCCCACTGCTGTGAGCCAAGGCCACCTCATCCAGGGGCACGGCCTGTGGGGGTGGAGGAGGGGGCTCAGAGGTCAGGCTATTTTGAGCCCTGAAGCCTCTGGCTCTGGTATCAAGTGGAGGCCCAGCCTGGGCGAGGTTCTGAGGTCCGCAGCCTTCCCTCCTCACCTGTCAGACAGACAGACAAATGCACACAGTCACACACATGCACACGGTCAGTCTCAGCATGCTCTCTCTGGATCCCTCCCTCCGGGGCCCTAGGAAGGCCGAAGAAGGGCAGGGCTACCCCCACCCTAGCTCCCTCCCCAGTGCCCCAGCCCCTAAGCTCCACAATCTAGAGTGGCAGTGCCGGTTCTGACCCGTCACTGGAATCGATTGCAAGCATTTATTTTAAATCGATTTTCACCAAAGGAGCCAGGCTAGTTCAGTGGGAAACAGACCTTTCAACTAGTGGCTAGGCCAAGCACACACACAAAATTGAATCATGCCCTCCCCCCACTATGTCACAGCCCGGCCAAAGTAGCTCAGGGCCTGGACGGACGCGCTAGGCGGTCAGCCGCTCAGGAGGAGTCAGGAGTGAGTGCTCAGATAGGTCCATCACCAGGATCGACAGGATCTGGTGGCGCTCAAAACCAGCTCAAACGTCCGTACCTCCAGAGCGAGCGGGAGTGTATCAATGAAACAAACATGACGACGGGGTGAACGATGATCATAGACGTCCCTGAATCATAAAACAGTCTTCCCATGAACTTTTGGAAGCCCCTCCGTTTCCCCACCTCAATAAATCAGGTGAAAGACAACCCCTCCCCACCCCCTAACCCCCACCCACCAGGAGGAAAGATTTGCCGATCCACCAAGTCTAGGAAAGGGTTTGTGTCTAGCACCTGCAAAGGAGTCCCACAACTCAGTGATAAAAAGACTGCACTCACATTTAAAACGGGCAGCGCATTGAACAGCTATTTCTCCAGAGATCAGAAAGCTCATGCAGATGCTGGCTGCCGCGCCTCCGCAGGGCAGTGGCGGTCAGGTAAGGGACTGACGGGCTACCACTTCACACCCAGCAGAACGGGGACAGCCGAAAGGACAATGGTGACGGTTGCTGAGGACCTGGAGAGACTGCAGCCCCCCCCCCACCCCCCAGTGCCGCTGGCGGGAATGTGAAACGATGCAGCTCTTTGGCATAGCAGGCTGGTAGTTCCTCAGGATGATGGTACCTGGAAAGTAAAACCCAAACGCACTGCACTGTGGAGCCTGATTCCCGGCCACCTGGTGCCTCACGCCGCGACCCCTTCCAGCAGCTCCTCAGGTGGCGGGACCCCCAACCATAACATTATTTCCGTTGCTACTTCATCACTCATTTTGCTACTGTTATGAAGCGGGTGACCCCTGTGAAAGGATCTTTCGATCCCCAAAGGGGTCGAGACCCACAGGTTGAGAACCACTGCTCTCTATGTTTTTGCTGTAATCTCACCTGGTCTCAAGAGGGGCACCAGGATCAGAACAAGACAAACGGCCCTTGATGTGCAGATGAGGCCACCGTGCTGGCTGAGCATGAAGAAGATGAAGACGGGGCTCCGCTCTCCAGTGTGACTCGTGTGATTCAGCGAGACCGTGCTCTCTCAACCACCAGAGGGTCCAGAGGGACACGGTTGCAATTTTTGAAGGATAAGATAAAGGGGACAGTGAGGGCATAGGGGACCCCTGAAGCAACAGACAATCCAGGGCCCAGAACTTACTGGAGACAGGTTTCTAGACAGCGCCAGGTGTCCCACATTTGTCCCCGGTTCTCACACAAAGGGATTGTTGACATTTTCTTAGAAGGCAAACAAAGAAGCAAGAGGAGCCAGTTAGACCATGGTTCCAAGGGGAGTGGAACTACACCTGCAGAATGCTGCCTTTGGCCGTGGCCCAGGGGCCGGGAGAGAGCATTGACCTTATCTTAGTTAAAGGTCAGCCTCAGCTCCCTGGAAAGAGCAGTCAGCTTTTCCCCATGGCCCTGCTGAACCCATGGAATATGGCGACAGCCCTGACTGCCTTGGAGAGAGGAAACCGTCCCGTAGATGCGCTTGTCTGCTGCCCGGAAGCCCAGGAGTTCTGAGCAGCTGAGCACACCTTGAGACAGTCTGCTCCACAGACTGCAACTCCACACGCAAACCCGCACGACTGGACCCATCAGGAATACCGTCATGTGCACAAGATTTAGGCCATCGAGGATTTCATCTAACTCGGCTCTATAATCGATGCCCATGAAAGCAGCAGGCAGAATTCAAACGATGTGTTACATAAGACAGATCTGGGACCCAAAAAAAAGCAAAAATCATCACTATGAAGACTAAGCACGGAACCCAAGCTGTGTGCATGTGAAAACTGAACAATGACTAAGGGAGACTGAAGAGGAATTGATGCCTTTGAATTATGGCATGGATAGATTATTGACCAGACCCCGGACCGACAGAAGAACAGACACATCTTGGAAGAAGTATGGACAAAAGTGAGGGTGGCTGAACTGGGTCTCCCGTCCTCCAGACACGCTATGGGGAGGGACCAGTCCCTGGGAAGGACATCATGCTTGGTAAAATAGATGGTCCACAACAAGAGCAAAAAGAGGAAGCCCTTAATGAGACTGACGGACACAGTGACTGTAACAGGGCGCAGACATGCGATCACGAGCAGGGTGCAGCACCAGGTAATGTTTCATTCTGTTACCCGTAAGGTTGCTATGAGTCTGAGCTTAGCGGAAGGCACTTAGTAACAACAATCCATTAAACAATCCATTGCTCCTAGCTTTAACGGACAGACCTGACTCTGCCCCGGGAGTGCTGTTGGCTCAATGTATTAGTCTGGGGACTTTAGAGAACCAAATCCACAGAAACTCGTGTATAAGAGAGAGTTTCATGTAAAGGTTAAGTGCGCATCAAGAAAACATCCCAACCCAGTGCTGCCAAGCCCACAAGTGTAACATTAGCCCATATGTCCAACACCAATCCACAAAGTCCTCCTCCATCTCACAAAACACACACTATGACGCCGACTGCAGGAGGAAAAAATGAATCAGCGTGTAAGCATCTCGGCGCTGGCAGGGGCCTCCACACGGCTGCTCCAGCACCCGGGGCTGCATCCGGGTAGGTCCATACGGCTTCTCCTTGGGGATGTCTTGCAGGAAATGAGCCTTGCTGCACCGTGATCTGACCATCAGAAAGCAAGAGACCCAAGAACTAGAAAGATGAGGCTCACAGTCATTTATCCCTCTGCTCTTCAATTAATCCCACCTGTGTTTATCGGCCAGGTTGGCACAATAAACTAACTACCTCAGTGAAGGTCAACCACAAGATTGGCAGTTCAAACTCACCAGCCTCACTACAGGAGAAAACGATTGACAGCATTGGCGGGAACGCTGATCTAGGAATCAACCCAATGGCCATGGTGTCGGGCTCAGTGGTTAAGTGTTTGGCTGCTAGTGCTGTAAGGCGGCCGGCTGAAATCCCCCCAAGCACTGCCTGAGAAAAAGCGTCCATCAGCTTCCGGAAACAGTTCAGCCTTGGGAACCCCATGGAGGCAGTTTACTCTGCCCTTGAGCGTTGCTGAGTTGGAATTGACTCAAGGGTCGTGATTTCAGTTTGAAGTTTGCGACCCTGACCCCTTTCACGTGGCACCCCAGGAGCTTGACGTCTGCTGAATTAGCCCTGTTCTGTGTCACAGGGAACCATTGAGAGGGGGTGACCCAGGGCCAGCTCGGAGAGGCAAGTCCCAACCTTCAGAGAGATCGAGGACAAGTCTGTCACCATTAGGACCCATTCTATGTCCTTCCTCCACTGCAGGCCTGGGAGGGACTGGCCTCACTGCCTCAGGGTAGGGGTGGGGGCATTAGGGTTTACAGCGTGCTGCAAGACTTGGCCACTCAGGCGGGGGCTCAGCCTGTTTACTGCCCCAAGCCATGTCTAGGCGTGGGCTGCTCCCTGGTGGCCAGATAGGGAAGACACACATCTCACTGGCAAGGCGGGGTGAAGGCCTCGCTGGGCTCTAAGAGCCAGGTGTGGGTTCGCCTGAACTTGGGGGCGTGAGGTGGGGTCCATGGATGAGATGAGACCCTAGCTAACGTATTTCACACTCAGTGAATAAAAATTGTGTACACGTGGTAAAAGGATCTATACAAAGGCCCTTCCTCCCACCAAAGTTTCCCATGAAATGTCTCTTCCGTTTGGAAGCCGCAGGCAGGTGCCCTTGGACTGCTTCACAGCTTTAAGGATTTGATTTCTAGGTGTCTCCCAAAGAGGAATAGTGGGGGCCCTCTCTCCCACCCATCAGCTGCCCAGTAGCTTAATGGAAGTACCTGAGCAGAATAATCCCCAAATAAATGTTTATTAGCTGGTCGGGTGGCTGGGAAGTAATTTCTAGCAGTCTCCCGCAGTCCCAGTACCCACATAGAGACAACCAATATTTACAAAACCGTTAGGAAAACAATGAGAGTATCACGCCGCTGGTTTGACCTTTGTTGTTTTTCTTTAAAAAGTCATGCAGCTTGTGGGACATTCCAGATCGTTACAAATGCCTCTTCCTTCTTTAGAGCAAATCTCTCACCCCAAAGGTGTCTGCTTCCCACCCAGGCCCTCATGTGCTCAAAAGGGTTTCGTGTGTGTGTCGGGGGGAAGAGGGGTAGAGGTAGGATAAACGCTGGTACGAGGGCTCAATAGAAAGTAAATGTCTAGAAGAAAATGAGGGCGACATATGTACAAACATGCCTGAGTCAAGGGATATGTGGATTGGGATAAGAGTTGTATGAGCCCCCAATAAAATGATTTAAAATAAATAAATCGGGGGGGGGGGGAAGAGTTCCCAACCTGATGGAGAAAATGAAAAACTGGGTTTAGCACCTGCACCCCTGCACTGCTGTCCCTGACCCTTGCCAGCAGTGCCTCACCCACCACCCCTGATGGGTTCAGACCCATGGGGCTGGTGGGGGTGTGGTGGGCGGGGCGGTGGCCTGAGATCCAGAAGTGCAGTTAGAACAGATCACCTGGGAGGGGAGCCGCTGCTGGAGGGGGGACGGCCAGGTAAGGGCCCAGGGGCTGCAGCTGCGCCAAGTGGAGGAGTGAGACACAGCCTTATCTAGTCCTGCCCGGTCACCCTGTCCCCGTCCCCATCCCTAAGTCCAAGCCGCTTTACCTCAGGCCTGGCAAGCTGAAAAAGTAAAAATAATGGGTACGTGCCTCTGGACAGACTCAGGCTCCTTTGAGGAAAAGCAAGCCTTTCTAGATCCCTGCACATGGCCAGGCCCAGCCCAGCGCCTCTGCCCAGACGGGCAGTCTGAAAGCGGCATGGCTTGTGGAATCTGGATGCTGGGAGGCCCAGGTTCTAGTCCCGATTGCCTGTTCCTACCAGTCGTGGGTCGCCCATGGCCTTCAGTTCCCCGGTCTGTACAGCAGGGCTTCTGGTACTCGGCGTTCTGACGGTGGGATGGGCAGCCTTTGACATGACCCACCAGCCCTTGCCCACAGAGCGGGTGGGGTCTGCCCCTCTCTCCAGCCGTGTGACCTTTAGTTCCTCAGACCTCCCCCACCCCATGTGCCTTTCCACGCCTGGAATGCTCCCCCTCGCCCAGCCAGTCATCCTCAAAGTTTCCGCTCGAATGTGACTTCCTCTTAGAAGCCTCAAGCTAGTACCCTAGCCCTTAAGCGGCCCTCTGGAGAAGGCTGAGCAGCTTTCTACGCCGTTCCTCCTGCCTGCGCTCTAACTCCACAGCCATCACCCCACAGGTTCCTCCTTTTCCCTTAATTCAAGGCTTAATAAATCCACTACCAGTGCTTTAGTCACAGCTGCTTTTGCTCGTAAGCGCAGAAAACACTTCCACAGTAATATGCAAACAATTAAGCAAATTGCAAAACCTAAATATATAACAAGACTACTGGGAGAAACCATGACACCAACTTATTGTGCACATCGAAAAAAGGGAATTCAAGGTGTTTTCTATATTTAAAATATCAACTCTTGACATTGGTTGCAAAAGACGGACAAACGTTTGATTCCTTGTTAGGTGTAAAGGCTGCTGCTGAATGACTAAGGCCTGTGTTGAATGTAAATGAGTCTGGTATTGGGTTAAACATCTAGCTGAATACCGTGGGTCACAGGTCACATGAATCAACTGCCATAAATTATCCACGTCTTCAGAAAGGAGCCCAATGTGATGTTGCAGGGAGGTTAAAGGTCAAACCTGCTTGTGACAGGCTATCGACATGACACCGAGTAAGTCCTCACAGTTCTTAAACTGGGGGCCAGTTCACTGTCCCTCAACCATGGGAGGGCCGGACTATAGTTAAAACAACTATGAACCAATTCCTATGCACACTACACGTATCTTATTTTGAAGTGGAAAAACAAAATGGGGCAAAAACACCTGGTGGGCTGGATAAATGTCCTCGGCGGGCCGCGCGGCCCTCGGGGTTACAGTATGTGCAGTTTGTGTGCACTGTGGGAGAGCGACAACCGTGTGGTGGTCGTGGCCGCGCTGCAGCGAAGCCTCCGTGATGGCCGCAATGACCACCGAGAGCCCAAGGTCTCTCTGATCACGACGCACAAGGAGGACGTCTGTCTTAGCTTTAAATCTCCTTGCCGTCCTTCAGTAGCCTTTTTTAGAGGGAGCCATAACAATGATGGGAAATGAACTAAGGCAGCTACTGAACTATAGGATGACGATCCCAGCAAGAACCAATTGTACAATTAAGCAATCAACAATTCATTAAAAAAAGGGACGTTCTGATCGCGCGAAGGGTATGTGGGAACCAGCTAAGTATTAAAAATGTAGGTTTTTGGATGAGCAATCTGGAGGAGAAAACAACGGACCTACAATTTGGGGGGGACAAGGGAGAGGGGGAAGTTGGGGGAAAGGTAGTGGTGTTAACAAACCCAGGGATAAGGGAACAACAAGCGATCCAAATTGGTGGTGAGGAGGGTGTAGGAGGCCTGGTAGGGTGTGATCAAGGGTAATGTAACCAAGAGGAATTACTGAGACCCAGATGGGGACTGAACATGATAGTGAGACAAGAGGAAAGTCAAAGGAAATAGAGGAAAGGACTAGGAGGTAAAGGGCATTTATAGAGGTCTAAATACAGGCACGCACATATGTAAATATATATATATTTGATGATGGGGAAATACATCTATGTGCATATACTTATAGGTTTAGTATTAAGGTAGCAGATGGACACTGGGCCTCCACTCAAGAACTCCCTCAATGCAAGAATACTTTGTTCTATTAAACTGGCATTCCATGATGCTCACCTTCCCGACACAATCGCTGAAGACAAAACGGGTGAATAAGCAAATGTGGTGAAGAAAGCTGATGGTGCCCAGCTATCAAAAGATATAGCATTTGGGGTCTTAAAGGCTTGAAGGTGAACAAGCAGTCATCTAGCTCAGAAGCAACAAAGCCCACATGGAAGAAGCACACCAGCCTGTGTGATCACGAGGTGTCGAAGAGATCAGGTATCAGGCATCGAAGAACAAAAAACCGTATCATTGTGAATGAGGGGGAGTGCAGAGTGGAGACCCAAAGCCCATCTGTATGCAATTGGACATCCCCTTACAGAAGGGTCTCCAGAGGAGACAAACCAGTCAGGGTGCAATGTAGCAAAGATGAAACATACAACTTTCCTCTAGTTCCTAAATGCTTTCTCATTCCCCTCTCCCCTATCATGATCCCAATTCTACCTTGCAAATCTGACTAGACCAGATAGGAACTGGAAACACAAGGAATCCAGGGCAAATTATTCCTTCAGGACCAGTGGTGAGAGTGGTGATACTGGGAGAGTAGAGGGAGGATGGGGTGGAAAGTGGGAACCGATTACAAGGACCTACATGTGACCTCCTCCCTGGGGGACGGACAACAGAAAAGCGGGTGAAGGGAGATGTCAGACAGGACAAGATATGACAAAATAATAATTTATAAATTATCAAGGGTTCATGAGGGAGGGGGGAGCGGTGACGGAGGGGGAATAATGAGGAGCTGATGCCAGGGGCTTAGGTGGAGAGCAAATGTTTTGAGAATGATGAGGGCAACGAATGTACAAATGTGCTTTACACAATTGATGTATGCATGGATTGTGATAAGAGTTGTATGAGCCCCTAATAAAGTGATTTTTAAAATAGCAAAATGATATAAAAAGTAATGAAGAAAACTAAAAAAGTTTTTTTAAAAAGGAGGTTTTACACAAGGGTATCCAAAGTATGACATTGGGCCAAAGATCTTCAGTGGTATTCTGAAGCCAAACCGATTTTTCAAAGTAATTTCCTCCCCCAAAACACTGTACCCAGCGGGTAGAGGGTGTTTGTGTTGCGCCCACATTGCACTGTGAATGGGAGTGGGCGGCGGAGTAATGAAGACCATAGAAGACACCACCCTGAATAGAAACAAAGGGCCTGTAATCTAAGCAAGCAAAGGAATCCCACAAGAATGGTAGTCCCCAAACTGAAAAAGGTTCCCAACCAGCGTCTTGGTCGGCTGCATTGCGGCTGAGGCATAGGGGGGTTGGGGTGATTAAAACCAAAACAAGGGCCCCAAATGGACCTACGGGCCCACCTTGTGGGGAGAAGATGCAGACACACATCCCTGACACTGCGGACGGTCACAAAGCACACACCGTCTGGTGCTGCTACTCTTTGGCGCTAGTCTGTTCTGTTGACCCAGCCCGTGGGAAACGGGGAGGCCCCCTCGATGCCCGTCACGGTTCCCTTCACAGGGCTGCACCGGTCTTTTTCATGAGCGGCAAATCTCCTGTGTGTACAGCACCGAGCACGACAAATGGTGCAGGGCAATCACACACTTAAGTTGGAAGCCCGTAGACAAAACCCAGCTGAGGCGTCTGACAAAGGAAACACACCCGCAAAGGATGCCCCAAATTGCTGTTCAAAGGGGCAAACTATTCTCTCCCATGGTGCCCTTGGTAGGAAAGGTCACTGGTAGCCTGGACTCCGGTAACTGACACAAGAACCGGGGAAGTTTTTCTGCCATCCACTGGAGGGGCGGGCATGAACTTGTGAACTGGCAGTAACCATGGCACACAGTAACAAAAATGACCCTCAGGAGACATCGCTTGAACTTGAGTCACCAGGGCCTTTAGTGCCCCCCCCCCCACGTTATTGGCGGAGGTTTGGGGTGATGCATCTGCGAAGACGACGTCTGGATAAGTGCTGTGGTCCCCCTCCCGGTTTTCGGGGGGCCGCTGGCCGTGGCCCTCCTTCATTGGATTCATCCTCGCTCAGCGACAGGTTCTCCATTGCCGGGCACCGGGGGTCCATCTGTGCAGGGTCGCACCAATCGGCCAGGCACCCAAATGGGCTTTTCCGCTCCCTCTGGAAAGACACAAGCCAAACCTCTCCCTTGGGTTAGCATGGGATCAGGGCCCTTCCATTGATTGGTCGCCCGATCCTTCCATTTGACCAGAAGTAATGGAGTTCTCCGTGGCAACATTGAGCCCCAGTGCTTGTAAGCTGAAGAAAGGCCTTGTTTGTCAATTTTTTTAAGATTCCATGTAAATAATGCCTCTGTTAACTTCTTTTGTGGTGTTCCACCCCCCCATGTGGTCCCCCCTTTCCAATTGTTTTTGAAGAGCTGGATGAGCACTCTCAACTATACCCTGTCCCTGTGGGTTGTGCAGGACACCTGTTCCAAGAAGAGCAAAATGCAGCGAACGAGGAGCTAGCGGAAGCTGGCCCAATATCAGTTTTTATAGGCTAGGGCATGCCCATCTCGAGCGCAGTCGAAATGACTGCTGCTGTATTTTCCGTAGACAAGGCCGCAGCAGACACATATAAAGAAAACGTATCTGTAATAGCATGTTCAAATTTTAAACGGCCAAATTGGGGAGCAGGCATTACATCCATCTGCCAAAGGGCATGAGGGCGGAGGCCACGGGGATTTATGCCCATGGGTTGGAGGGGACCCAACGGGAATAATGGTCCACAAGCAGAACCAGCAGGAACCAAATTTTACATGTCGCCTTAGATGGCTGGGGATAGACGATAGAAGGCCTCAGCTGACTGGTGGGACTGGCTGTGCCTGCGGAGAGCTAACTCTAAGGAGCGGACACCCACCGGTTCATCAATCTGCTGACTGCCCGCGAATAGGCTGCACAGAGACCGGGTGACTTCTGTGTGCCAACAACAATTGCATGGAGGCCATCGTGGCATCGAGCGCATCTGGGGAAGGCTTAATGACCGCAAGTGGAAGGTTCGGAACACTGACGGCACACTGGCTGTCAGGAACACATTGACGGGGTTAGGTTCATCGCGCAACAGCGCCAAAAGCGCCAATGATTCTCCATGCTGCACAGAGCCACCCAGCTCAGACGTGTACACAACACCAGGATTTTCTTGGGTTTTTATTATATAACTATAGTGAATTTTTGGAAGAATTGGTGGACGCCAATGGTGCCTGGGACATAGGCTTGGTTGCTAAAATCCGTTTGTGATTAATTGAAAATCAAGGAAGGAAGGATAGGTTTTGTGCTTGAGGCGATGATGATCAACTTGCCCCTGATAAGTAGACAACACTAATTGTGCCAAAGGGGACTCTTCAAACTCCCAAGGAACCAAATCCTTGGATAGCAGCAGCACCAGCGCATCCGCCTCCTGGCCAAGGAGACGCTTCGCTGTATTCAGTACCTTTCTTGCCATAATAAAAACATTGTCCAAAACAGGGGCTACAGTGGGGGAGGGAGGGGAGGCCATAGGGACCCAGTACACCACTCCTGTGTCTTCCTGCAAAAGGGGCTCCCGTGGGGATCCTTCAGGTGGCAGCACCAGGGCTAATAAAGACACCCCAGCTCGGTAATGAGAGAGCACTGCCTCATTCAAGGCCTGATTCACTGCTAGTAGGGCCTCTACCTTCCTCCGGTCGCTGAGGGCCGCTAAGCGGGAAAACAGAGGTGCAAGCTGCTGGGTGGTAACACGTAATGATGGGCGAATCCCGGCTTATGCTGCCCAAGCACTGCTGCATAGACACCAAAGTAGGGGTAGAGGGAAGGGACAAATGGGGCTTTTGAGGTTTCACTAGTTCAACAGTTAAATAGTGTCCAAGAAATAAATAAGGCTCCTGTTTTTGAATTTTTTCCGCTGCAATACAAAGTTCTCGAGAATTCAATTCCATTGTAATATTTTTAAATAAGAATTGTAAAATGACGGGATTTTTATGTCCTATTAAAATGTTATCCATAGAGTGGATGAGGTGACACTGAGAGCAAAAATCCCACAATGCCTGCCAAACATATAGCTGACATATTGTCGGCCTATTTTTCATGCCTTAGGCAAAAATTTCCACTGACATCTGCTCATGGATGTAGCACAATTAATAGAAGGGATAGAAAATGCAAATTTCTCCGTATCCAGGTCATGTAAGGGTATGTTGATTGTAATTGCATATAAATTCCTAGGCATTGCAGACAAGGTGGGAAGACCAGGCTGAGTGGTACCCATGGGTTCCATGACTGCATTGATTGCACGTAAATCATGCAAAACCTGAAACTTGCCAGGTTCCTTTTGGATACCCAACACAGGAGCGTTCCAGGGGCTAAGCGATGGTTCTGTATGGCCTTTGTCTACCTGCTCCTGGACCAACTGATGCAATATCGTTCCCTTTTCATGACTCATTGGCCACTGGCCCACCCAAACGGGATATTCGGAACTCCGTGCGAGCTTTAAAGGAGATGAGAGCCTGCTCTGGGGCAGTAGCCATTAGAATCGGGGTGATCATCTGTTGTTGGTTGTACACCCGTGTGGTACAGTACGTCACGACCCCACAAGTTGTTAGGGGAGTTGTTTTCCAGAACTAGGGGTGTGGAATGTCCTCTATGGCCTTCCTCATCTGTCCACCTGAGGGGATGGGTGATTTGCCAAGAAGTAACCTGAGGGCGCACTCCTCTAACGGGAAGTCCTGTGGAAAGATTCCATGAGCCAGAAGCTTTCTTCTTTCCGGCTGCAAGTAACCTGCCCTCCGGTATCAACCATTCCCTTATACGGTTTCCTGTCAATGTCACGAGTCATGTGTGTTTGGTGAAGACCCACTGGGCTGGGCCAGAGGATTTTTGGAAGCCCCCTTCTTTGCGGGGCTAGGGGTTGCCCCGCTGGGGGTTTTTAAAGGCTGGTCCTTGTCATCAGTCTTCATCTGCAATCCTTGGCCCAGTGAAAACCTTTTATACATTTGGGGCAGACCGAGGGGGTTTCCTCCCTTGACTTCAATTGCCCTTTCTAGAGGGGGCGCCATGTGTCCCTGTCCTCCCCAAACCCCTTACCCCTGCCCTCGCTACGTTTAACATTCGGGTGGAGAGCAAGGGCAGGGGCAAGGCCTCGGCATTGTGAGAAATAGTGCCCAAGTCGCGGGCGGCACTGACCCGTTCTTCCTGTAGCACCTTCCCAAACCAGTTCCTTTACTAGCGCCTCGGCCGCCCCTGCATGCTGAGCACTATTTCCTGAGTCCACCACACCAAGTCCACGAAGCTGTCCTGCCCTTTCCGCCCGAGTCCAGAAACTCGGGCCTCAGCTCCCCTGTCCCTTTAGCAACAGCGCGCACAGCACCAAGGGGAACTCGATCGGAGTTCGGCGGGAGGCCTGCATGCGGGCTACCGGAGGGGCGTCATTGCGCTCTCCTTGGAGTCTGGGGGGACACGGTCTCCCCAGCTAAGTTGCCCTGTCCGAGCACTTCTTCCTCATCACGAAAGGCGGGTTCCACTGCAGACACTGGCCGCCCCTTAGCACGGCACGCGGGATGCACGGAGCCTCCCCGCCGGCCCAGGTTTGCTGCTTCCGAGCGTCCAGCGCGCCAGTTCCTCTCCCGCAGTCGGAGAAACCCGGGGCCAGCGGCGGGGGACGCGGAAGCTGGGTCCCCCAGAGGCGGGCCTTTCGGTCACGTGCCCTGGTGCGCACAGCTGATTGGGCGGTGGCTGCCACGCCCCCGGCCGCCGGCCCAGGTAGTCCCGGACTGCGGACAGGGGCTGGAGAGACCACTGGGCCATGGAGCCGGTGACCGTGGCCGCGGCTCTGGGCTTCCTGCTTCTGGCCTGGGCGGGGAGCGCGGCCGGGGACGAGGCCCGGGAGGCGGCGGCCGTGCAGGGCCTCCTGCGGCGGCTGCTGGGGCCCGGGCGGGCGGCGGACTTCTCGGTGTCGGTGGAGCGCTCCCTGGCTGCCGAGTCCGGCCTGGACACCTACCGTCTGAGCGGCGGCGGCGCCGCCGGGGCGCCCGTGCGGGTGGCCGGCTCCACGGGCGTGGCCGCCGCCGCGGGCCTGTACCGCTACCTGCGCGACTTCTGCGGGTGCCACGTGGCCTGGTCCAGCTCCCAGCTGCGCCTGCCGCAGCCGCTGCCCGCGGTGCCCGAGGAGCTGACCGAGGCCACGCCCAACAGGTACCGGGTCCCGCCCGCCGCCCAGCCCGCTCTTTTCGGCCTGGGCAGCGCCCTGCCGCCGCCTCCAGCTTCCAGTCCCGCCCCCAGCTCCCTGGCCACGGGGCGCCCGGCAGTACCCAAGCACTGGCCTTCAGAGCCCAAGACTGGGGTCAGCTCCAACTTGTGCGACTGTGAGCAAGTCACTTGGCCCCGTGGAGCCTCTGTTGGCTTTCCGGGGAAATAGAAACGCCCACCTGGCGGTGTGGACTGTGAGGGCTTGCGGGACGGTGCGGGCAGTATCTGTGGGGTACACATAATCTGTGCTGAGAGCAGTTTAGCCCCTCCTTTGCCCCGCACTCCCTGTGACGTTGTCTCCAGAGAGCCGCGTCCACTCCATCTCCTAAGCTGGCCACACTGCCCCTCCCGTAGACTGGATGGGAGGAGCCCCTCCTTCCCAACAAGGACCCTCTTGGCCACAGAGTACTGGTCCCGGTGTGTGACACACAGTGGGGCCTCTGAAAGTGCTCGCTGAAAGTGGAAGGTGGTATGTACAGGGCTGGGGAGGAAGGCAGGTACCAGTAGCCATGTTGGCCCCTCGCACCAGGTAGAGATAGAGGGTGTTAGGGAGGTCTTGTTCCAAGGCCAGCGCTCCCTCCAGGCGCGGCCAGAACTCTGGATCCTCAGGCTGGGGGCATCCTGCCTGCGCTCACCTACGTTCCCCAACTGCTTGCTGGCCCTGCCTGCAGGTACCGCTATTACCAGAACGTGTGTACACACAGCTACTCCTTCGTGTGGTGGGACTGGGCCCGCTGGGAGCGCGAGATCGACTGGATGGCCCTGAACGGCATCAACCTGGCGCTGGCCTGGGGTGGCCAGGAGGCCATCTGGCAGCGGGTGCGTGCCCACCTGACCACTCCCCTCTCCTAACCACTGCACCGGCCCATCCTGTGGCCTACACATCTGCCCATGTCCCCACTCACCCTGGACCTGGAGAGGCGAATTTACCATGTGCCAGGCCCTACTACACAGTTTGTGAAGCTGGGATTCCACCTCTGCCCCCCGCCCCCCACCCACATGCAATCACTTAGCCAGCCCTTTAGATTCCTGTCACATCACAGCTCAGGGCCCGCCTCAGCCTTGTCACCATGTTCAATGCCTCCGTTCCGGCTTACCCCGCTTCTCCCCGTCTCCTGCAGCCTCAGCACAGGGCTCCTGGCGTGCCAGTTTTTAGCAGCCTACCTTCCTGAAACGGAGTGCCCCTCTGCTTTCTGTCTGCACCAGGCTCCAGCTCAGCAGCCTTGGTGACATCAGCTCCAAAGTCCCCCATGGGCTCTAGCTGTGCCCCAAAGAGCTACTAGCTCCCATCCTCAGTGAAGCCTTCGAGACACTCCTTTCTACTTTGGGGGAGCCCCTTTATGTCCCACCCCCACCCACATGACAAGTTGGTACAGCGAGCTCACAGTTTCCAGGTTGGGTCAGTCTTCACGCCTGGCCTGCGGGCTCTTTGCAGACAGGGCCAGCTTCCCACGTGGCTTGTCAGCCCTGGCGCCCAGCTTAGAAAAGATGAGTGCATGCTCAGTGGTGGACAGATGGACAGACTCGGTGAGGGAATGCACTGATTTCCCTGATTGTCCTCAGGTGTACCTGGCTTTAGGCCTGACTCAGGCAGAGGTGGATGAATACTTCACTGGGCCCGCCTTCCTGGCCTGGAGCCGAATGGGCAACCTGCACAGCTGGGGAGGGCCCCTGCCCCGTTCTTGGCACCTCAAGCAGCTTTACCTGCAGGTCAGGAGACAGGGAAGGGCAAGGGTGGGAGAGGGGCTGGGACAGCCATGGTGCAGGAGGGTGGTGTGTGGCCAGCCTCGGGGCTCCTGGCTGCACCGTGGGTGCCCTGAGGCGTGGATGCTCACCAGCTCCCTCCCAACCTCCCAGCACCGGATCCTGGACCGGATGCGCTCCTTTGGCATGACCCCAGTGCTGCCTGCATTTGCAGGGCATGTCCCCAAGGCTATCACCAGGTGAGATCACCCCCAGCCCGGCCCAGAGAGGGAAGGGTTCAGCCCTGACACACATAAGTTAGAGAAGAAATATGGAATGAGACCTGAGTCCATTGTCTAGCACTGCCATTGGTTAGCCCGGTGACTTCAGACACCATTGCTCTGTGCCCCGGTCTCCTCCCCAGTAAACGGGGGTTCCTTCCCTCCTTTTCTGTAAAGGTTTGTTGTTACACAGACCTGTAGTGTGCTTGCTGACAGTGAGGAGGACTTGAAGCACTTGATAATGAGAACCAAAGACGCCAGCTTTCCAGATGGATTTCAACTCACTGGAAAGAAAAGCCCGATCCTCACCACAGCTCCACCAAAGGAACACATCCCGATAAACAAAAGAAAAGGCTGTCATCAAGGATTCACCGTGCTCGGATCCCAAATCAGTGCTCTTGGAAGCAGCAGTCCGGAGGTCAAAGGGTGTGTGGCATTGCACAAAATGCACTGCACAGACCTCTTTCCAGTGCTGCAGAGCAAGCTTGGAGGACTAAGGGGCGGCAGGCTGAGCTGTGGTGTTTCAGTCACCTCATGCCTGTGAGAGTCGCAGAACCCGCCTGGACAGTACATGACCACAGGTGCATAGAGGACATGGGCCTGACAAGCCTTGATGGGACGTCAGCCGAGGATCCAGCTGGTGATCTGCAGTAAATGTGACAGCCTCAAGAACCCGGTGGGGCCGTCCTGTGTATCACCCGGCCTCCAGGCTTCAGAATCCAGCCACGACACTGAACACGCCCTTGGCCTACCTACTCTTATTGGCAGTAGGTTAGGCTCTCTGGTAGGCTCTGGCCCTCTTCTCCCTCTCCTCTCTGAATGTCCTGTCCACCCCTCCTCTCCTCTGACTGGGAAAGTTCTTCAAGGCCCAACCAGAGACCTCACCTCCTCCAGGAAGCCTTCCCACGTCCCCAGCAACATCCGTCACCACCTCCTGCAGGACTCCCTGGTGCCTGGCACAGCAGGTGGCCTTGCAAGTTACACCCCACCCCCAGCTGCTCCAACCTCATTCCTTCCCTGAGTGCATGTTTGCCAAACTGGGCCCACTAACCTTGATTTTGCGCTGGGTCCCGGGGAAGCAGTGACAAAGGTGTCCCAAGGGGATATGTTAGCAGAGGGTCACAATCCAGTGAGATGTGGGCCCACCCCAGACATCTGTGCTGGGTCCTTTCATCCTGGGCGGGAAGGCGCAAAGCAGAGCAGGGTGGAGCTAGGTCTTGAAACAAGAGGACTGCTTGTTTATGGCCGACACTGACGTAGGTGCAGCTGTGAGGACTAGCAAAGCCCTGGTGGCCTAATGGGTTACATGTTGGGCTGCTAACCACAAGATCAGCAGTTCGAAGCCACCAGCAGCTCCTCTGGAGAAAGATGGGCTTTCTACTGTAAAGAGTTACAGTCTCAGATACCAAGAGGAACCCTTCTACCCTTTCCTACAGAGTCACTGTGAGCCAGAACCGATTGGATGGCAGGGAGTTCGGGTGGGTTTGAGAGGAGCGACCAGGGATAAGCAGGAAGCAGGGAGGAGGGACCTCTAGGCACAGGACACAGCAGGTACAAAGGCCTGGGGACTGGACACCAGAAAGCGAGTGGGGACAGGTAGGTCAGTATGTTAGGGAGGTGGCCAGGGGGCTGAGGACCAAGATGAGCATCCTCATCATCGGACTGTCACCCCGCCCCATTAGGGTGTTTCCTCAGATCAACGTCACCCAGATGGGCAGCTGGGGACATTTCAATTGCTCCTACTCCTGCACCTTCCTCCTGGCGCCGAGGGACCCCATGTTCCCCGTCATCGGGAGCCTCTTCCTGCGGGAGCTGACCAAAGAGTTCGGCACAGACCACATCTATGGGGCTGACACTTTCAACGAGATGCAGCCCCTCTCCTCGGAGCCCTCCTACCTGGCCGCCGCCACCACTGCTGTCTTTGAGGCCATGACTGCAGGTACGGGATGGGACGTGGGACAGGCCAGTGGGGATGAGAGGAGGGGCTGGGGACACACAGCACTCTGCCGCTTGCTCCGCCTTTGTCTCTGACACACAGGCGGAGGGTGCAGGCAGCCTCTGGAGCCAGATCACCAGCCCAGAGCCTGGCTCTCACCCTCCATCTGTAAAGCGGGGACCTCAGTAGCCTGGCCCAGAGTAAAACGCTAATTAAGTGCCTGTTGTGGGAACAATTCCACCCGGTTCTGAATACTGAGTTAGGTAATACAGGTCAGAGGGCATGCTCAAAACCAGTAGGTTTATGCGAAAATAAAGCAGATCTTGCAGTGATCAGAAAAAAACACAAAAAAATCTAGTGTTCCTCCCTGCCATCTGGAGGGGCAGGGAGTCATGTCAGGAGCTCCTTGTCAGGCAGCAGGAAGTGGATACCTCACCCAGGAGCCAGCCAGATAGGCCCATTCTACCTGGGACTGAGGCCCAGGAATCAGTGTTTGATTGAGCCCCCTGCATATAACTCTTGTGCTCCACAAAGCCTGTGGGACAAGATCTCAGAGGAGCCCAGGTGGTGCAGCGGTTAAGCACCTGCCTGCGAAGCAAAAGGTTAGAGGTTTGGACCCGCCTTGCTGCTCCGTAGAAGAAAGCACTGGTGGTCTGCTCCAGGAAACACCTGCAGAGCTGTCCTGCTGCCCTGCCCTTTCACAGAGGGCTTGTGAGTTGAAATGGATTTAGCAGCACCAGTACTGCCCTGGAGCTCCAGCTTGGGGATTGGGGGTGGTGTGTGTGTGTGTACATGTGTGTGTGTGTACATGTGTGTGTGTGTACAGCAGATTCCCCCGCCTCTATTTCTGTTGAGTTCTGACATCAGCTGCCCACGCATCCAGCACTCCTCTTCCCTGACTCACAGGACACCTCACTTCAGATTGATGGACAGATGCAAGCCACAAATCTGGCTCTGACCACTTGCCTCCCAATGCAGGGTTTCCGCACCCCTTCCCCACCAGCTCGGGGGTGGGGTCACTCCTAGGCTCCCAGGCTTCAGACCCTCCAGCTCTCACTGGACCTTCTGGCTTGATCATCCCCCTGCAGCGGCTCCCAGAGCCCACGTTTACAACTTTCTGAGAGCAAAAAGGAGCTGTCTACCTGCCACGTAACCCTCATCAAGCCGGAAGCCCACAGAGGTTATGTGGGAGTCTCATGCCAAACCAGTGAGCCACCTTATCTAGGGTGTGTCTGAGTCTCAATGTCCCTTTATGGGAACAGCCAGCCTCACCTGTACCCCAAGGAATGGCTGGAGGCTTAAACCGCCAACCTTGTGGTTACTAGTCCAACACTCACCTGGCAGCTCCACCAGGGGGTCTTCCAGGGGACTCTATGTAATAACCATTCTCACCGGTCTCCCCTGACCTTGGCTCCTACCAAGTGGTTACGGGGCATCTCTGGGCTAGATAGCACTCCCCCAACCCACGCCCAAGTTGCCGCATCACCTCTGGTCTGGACTAAAAGACACACGCACACATACACACATTCCAAAGTTTTTAAAAAGGGAGCATCTCTTAGTTACAAGGACAAAGATTACACTCTGCGGGAGACACTGAGCAGAAGCATTTATCTGAAGAATGGAATGTGCTCCTGGTCTCTTGGCCTTCCTCTGATTGCCTTCCTTGTCCCCTCTCCACCCACAGTGGACTCTGATGCTGTGTGGCTGCTCCAAGCCTGGCTCTTCCAGCACCAGCCCGAGTTCTGGGGCCCCGCCCAGGTGGGGGCTGTGCTGGAGGCCATCCCTGCAGGCCGTTTCCTGGTCCTAGACCTGTTTGCTGAGACCCAGCCCGTGTATGTCCGCACAGCCTCCTTCCGGGGCCAGCCCTTTATCTGGTGCATGCTGCATAACTTTGGGGGCAACCACGGCCTCTTCGGGACCCTGGAGGCTGTGAACCGGGGCCCTGCAGCAGCTCGCCTCTTCCCCAACTCCAGCATGGTGGGCACAGGAATAGCCCCTGAGGGCATCGGCCAGAATGAAGTGGTCTACGCCCTTATGGCCGAGCTGGGCTGGCGGAAGGACCCAGTAGCTGATTTGGGGGCCTGGGTGAGCAACTTTGCTCGCCGGCGCTATGGCGGCCCCCACCAGGCTGCAGAGGCTGCGTGGAGGCTCCTGCTGAGGAGCGTGTACAACTGCTCGGGCGAGGCCTGCAGCGGGCACAATCGCAGCCCCCTGGTCAAGCGGCCATCCCTACAGATGAACACCACTGTTTGGTACAACCGATCAGATGTATTTGAGGCCTGGAGGCTGCTGCTCACAGCTGCTCCCACCCTGGCCGCCAGCCCAGCCTTCCGCTACGACCTGTTGGATGTCACTCGCCAGGCGGCTCAGGAGCTGGTCAGCCTGTACTATGAGGAGGTGAGGACAGCCTACAACAACAAGGAGCTGGTTCACGTGCTCAGGGCTGGAGGCCTTCTGGTCTATGAGCTGCTGCCCGAGCTGGACATGGCACTGGCTAGTGACAGTCGCTTCCTCCTGGGCAGCTGGCTGGAAGAGGCCAGGATGGCAGCCGTCAGTGAGGCTGAGGCCCGTTTCTTTGAGCAGAACAGCCGCTACCAGCTGACCCTCTGGGGACCGGTGGGTAACATCCTAGACTATGCCAACAAACAGCTGGCAGGCCTGGTGGCGAGCTACTATGCCCCACGCTGGCAGCTCTTCGTGGGGAAGCTGGTTGAGAGCCTGGTCCAAGGTGTCCCCTTCAAGCAGCGTCAGTTTGAGGAGACCGTCTTCCAGCTGGAGCAGGGCTTTGTCTTGAGCTCGCAGAGGTACCCCAGCCAGCCGCAGGGGGACACTGTGGACTTGGCCAAGAGACTCTTCCTCAAATACTACCCCCGGTGGGCGGCTGGCTCCTTGTGACCCCTTGACTACCCTTAGGTCATGTTCTCCTCATACTCCAGGTCGGGGCAGGTTGCTGGGGCCCGGGTCTGAGAGAAGAGAGTCCACCACCTGCCAGTAGGGTCGGATATGGGGGAGCCTCACTGCACGCCCCATTCTGGATTGGGGCCTAAGTGTTGTCTGTCAAATCAATAAACGTGTGGCTCAGCCCTGACCTGTCAGAATGAACAGGTCGCTGCCACCCTGCCTGGGAGGGCTCGGGGCTTCAGCCTGGACCCCACCCTCATGAGTTTCAACTGCCCCAGTATGAATACTCCTGGCCTTTGAGCTGCCTGGATGGGGGACGCACACCTGCTTGCAAGCAAACCCCCCTTCTCCATCCGCTGGACCACCAACACAGCCGTTCCTGAACTCTGTCTTGACCCAGAGTGGGCTGGAGAGTGGCCAATGGACCTGCAGATGTCCTCAGCCTTGAGCAATAGACACAACAAGGGGGCGGGGCGGGGCAGGCGAGGCGGAGTCCGTGATAGTCAGCCCTCTGACCCGAGACGGAGACCGGGCCATTGGTGTCCAGCCCCATAGCTTCCATCCATGGCACGCTCAGTGGTGCTCATCACCGGCTGTTCTTCGGGCATCGGCCTGCACCTGGCCGTGCGGCTGGCATCCCATCCCTCACAGAGCTTTAAAGGTATATCCAGAGATGGGATGCAGGGGAGGGGAGCCCATGAGCTGATGGGCCCCAGGAGGGGGAAGCAAGGAATGACAGCCCTTGGCCTCTCTGAACTTCAGTGTATGCCACGCTGAGGGACCTGAAGGATCAGGGCCCACTGTGGGAAGCCGCCCAGGCCCAGGGATGCCCTTCCGGCAGCCTGGAGACACTGCAGTTGGACGTGAGGGACTCAGAGTCTATCCGTGCTGCGCAGGCACGGGTGGCCGAGGGCCATGTGGATGTGCTAGGTGAGCCTGATGCCCACAGCCGGGATGGGGGTGGCGTGGAAGGCGCGGGCTGAGTGTAGCAGGTGAGCCGAGCCGGCCAGACCTGTGTCCCCGCAGTGTGTAATGCGGGCCGTGGCATGATGGGGCCGCTGGAGGCATACGGAGACAGCGCTGTGAGCTCCGTGCTGGACGTGAACGTGGCCGGGACGGTGCGGGTACTGCAGGCCTTCCTCCCGGACATGAAGCGGCGGCGCTCCGGGCGAGTGTTGGTGACCGGGAGCATGGGCGGTTTGATGGGTGAGAGACCTGCGGGGAGAGCACGGCTGGCAGGAGGCGGGGTTTAGATGTGTTTTGTCCCGCCCCCGAGGCTATGGGAGTGGGGCCGGCTCTAGAGGCCGCACCTGCGCACCCATAGGTGCCCCACGAGCTTCACCAGCCCCATCCCCCTTCCAAGGGATGCCCTTCAACGCCGTGTACTGCGCCAGCAAGTTCGCCCTCGAAGGTTTATGCGAGAGCCTGGCGATCCTGCTGCCACCCTTCGGGGTCCAGTAAGTCCCCGGCCCCGACCCCGGGAGCCCCAGCACCCTGCCCGCTGGAGCCCTCGGCTCTCCTCTTCCACCGTGGTGTGTCAGGCACTGTGCCGGGCACGCGGCAGGCGGCACGGCCCGCTTCCCTAGCCGCTTCCAGGCGGAGGGTGGTTGGGGAGCGTGGGGCAGGGCAGGCGGGCGGTGGGCCTAACACCACAAAGCGGGTTTGAGTTGTGGCACCAGCGTCTTCCCCGCACCCGTAAGTGGGGCAGGGCACCGCGCCCACCCGCCGCTCTCGGCCCGCAGCGTCAGCCTCATCGAGTGCGGCGCCGTGCGGTCCGCCTTCCAGGAGAAGCTGGAGGGCGGCCGCGGCGGGGCGCTGGGCAACACCGACGCCTGGACCCGCCAGCTCTTCTCGCGATACCAGCGCCACAGCGCGCGGGTCGTCCGCGAGACGGGGCAGGACCCGGAGGCGGTGGCCGAGGTGGGTGTGGGCGGGGACGACGTGGTGTGGGCGGGGACGAGGTGGGTGTGGGCGGGGACGACGTGGTGTGGGCGGAGCCGAGGTGGGTGTGAGCGGGAGCGCCGTGAGTGTGGGCGGGGCCGAGGTGGGTGTGGGCGGGAACGCCGTGAGTGTGGGCGGGGCCGAGGTGGGTGTGGGCGGGACCGAGGTGGGTGTGGGCGGGGACGACGTGATGTGGGCGGGGCCTAGGTGGGTGTGAGCGGGAGCGCCGTGAATGTGGGCGGGGCCGAGGTGGGTGTGGGCGGGGACGCCGTGAGTGTGGACGGGGCCGAGGTGGGTGTGGGCGGGGACGCCGTGAGTGTGGGCGGGGTCGAGGTGGGTGTGGGCGGGAACGACGTGGTGTGGGCGGAGCCGAGGTGGGTGTGAGCGGGAACGCCGTGAGTGTGGGCGGGGCCGAGGTGGGTGTGGGCGGGGTCCAGGTGGTGTGGGCGGGGCCCGGAACTGGGGGTTGCCTGCTGGCTGGTCTCGGAGCTGAGCATCCGTGCTTGCCCTGCCGCTGCTGCAGGTCTTCCTCACCGCCCTGCACGACCCCCAGCCCGCGCTGCGCTACTACACCACCGAGCGCTTCCTGCCCCTGCTGCGCCTGCGCCTCGAAGACCCCAGCGGCGGCCTCTACGTGGCCGCCATGCGCCGCGTGGTGTTCCCAGAGGAGTCCGGGGAGGACCCCGACGACGCCCCCCCAGGCGAGCTCCAGGCGGCAGGATTTGGGGCACCCTGAGCCTAGCGACCCTCCCACTACCACCACAATAAAAGTTTCATCCCCCATCTCCAGAGCCTTTCTCGGGCCCCCCCAGGGGTGTCGTCCTGGAGGAGGGGAGCGGTGGCAGCGGCAGGGGACCCGGTCACACCGGGCTTGAGCGGAAGGGCATGCCCCTCTTGGCTCTGCCTTCCCCGGCCGGGTCGTACATCTGTGAGACGGGTATGAGAATGTTGATCTTGCAGTTTGTGGTCACTTGCCTCCAGCCTGTTGGGAGTCCTGGCGACCCCAAGCATGTCAGAGTGGAATTGAGCCCCGTGGGGTTTTTAGCACCTTTCCGAAGCAAGACTGCCAGGTCTCTCTTCTTAGGCATCCTCTAGAGCCTGTGACCCTCTGGGCTACGGGAGGACAGCACCACGGTGTTTCCTAGCGGATCCTACCAGGCCTCTTCTCCCGCAGGGCAGCCGGTGGATTTCAACCACGTGCTTTTTTATTAGCAGCCAAGTACTTTGGTCAGTGAGCTACCAAGTAATTGCGTGCACTGATTGCCAGAACTGATAGCATCACTCGTCGTGCTCTAGCCGTGGTCTAGTCCCATTTGGAAGCCGGTTGCACAAAGAACAGGGCTAAATCAATCAATCCAAAGAGAAGGTCCCACTTCTGCTTCTCTGGCCTTGGCCCAGATTAAATTCAGCAGGAGACCTACCACCCGCAGGGGCCTCGCCCTTCCAAGTTGAGCAATAGCTCCAGACCCCGTCCAGGTCCTGTCCATCGTCCTAGGCCCAGCAGGGAAGGCCTCAAATGGCATAAGTTACTAAATCGGCTTGCAAGAATATGGAGACAATCTCTTGCCTTCCTGGAAGGGCCAAGACCAAGGCCAGAGAAGAGTGGAAACAGGCTGCAAGCAGAAGAAAGGAGCTGGGCCACCACTAGAGGGCGGGGCTAAGCCAGGGAACAGGCAGGTTGCAGTCTGAAAGGAGGGCGAGGCCAAGCTGGCACTGGCCAGGGAGAGCCTGGGGAGTGGGAGGAGGGAGGAGCAGCAGCTTGGAGCTCTTGGGGTTCTGTAGGGGCATGGGGCCACTGCATCCTGCTCGGGTGCTACCTCCACAGAAGGGTCTTCTCTGGGCCTGTTGTTCTACCTGCCACTTCTGCTTTGGGGGGAAAGGGCAGCAAGGATCCTCACGACCAGCCTGCCCTTGCTAGTGTCCCACAGCACCCAGGAAGGTAAAGGGACAGGGTGGGGCATGAGCCTGTTCTCAGAACCCAGCGGCCGCTCAACAGTATGCGTGTGTGCCCTCAAGCTTGGGTGGTCATCCTGGGGGGCCTGACCAAGGTGGAGTTAGCTTTGCTAAGACGTTTTCGTGAGTGCATATTTGCTCTCTTTTTAAAAATGTTATTGGCATATAATTCAAGTCATACAATTCAATATTTCAGTCATATTGAGAGTTGTCCAACCCTAACCAAAATGAACTTTAGAACCTGTTCTTCCTTCCGGCATCCATGATCATTAGCTCCCCATGACCCCCACCTCCCAGCCACACTCCCGGGGCACCACTGATCCAGTTACTGTCTCTATGGATGTACCGTACCATCCTGGATTTCGTGGCAGAAAAACAAAGATAATAAAGTCATCTCAATAGAAAATATTAAAACCTGGAATAAATTAAAAATGGGTCAAAAGGGAGATCAAATGATAAGGCGTTAAATTATAGCCTAACTGCACCTACAATAGTCCACTTTCCAAGGCACTCTGCGTGTAGCAAGGCTGTCCCCAGCCCTAGGCTTTGGCCAGAGGAGATTCACTACAGGCTTAGTCCACATGTATTTTCCTACGCCCTATACACTTTTGTTTTTTTAGCTGAAACAATTTTAGAGTAGGTTAACAGGGAGATAAATATTTTTAAAAGGGGAGGTCAAATGATAAGATATTGTGAACACCTGGTGTACAGAAGGCTATGGATCACAACGGGAACCCAAACTCCATTTTCAGGGTTCACACATGGATGAAGCCTCAGAGGGTTCCCTTAGACCAGCGGTTCTCAACCAGCGGTTCTCAACCAGTGGGTCGAGACCCCTTTAATGGTCAAACGACCCTTTCACAGGGGTCGCCTAAGACCACCGGAAAACACATATTTCCCATGGTCTTAAGAACCCAGACACTGTTCCTCTATCTGTCTCCAGGCAGGTCCGCCCATATGCAGATACGCCCACATACGGGCACCCAGCATGAGGACTGTTACCCATGCTACACCATGCTTTAAGACAAAATTTCATTTATTTTTCATTAGAAATAAATATTTCACAATATAGAATGACATATTTTTTTGTGATGAATCGCGATGCTTTAATTATGTTCCGTTTGTTACCATGAAAATACATCCTGCATATCACATATTTACATGACAGTTCATAAGGGTAGCAAAATGACAGGGATGCAGTAGCAAGGAAAATAATGTTCTGGTTGGGGTCACCACCACATGAGGAACTGTATGAAAGGTCACGGTGTGAGGAAGGTTGAGACCCACTGCCCCAGAGCCTCGGCCAGGATGTCAGTAGCCTTGTCCTGAGACAGACAGCACTGTAAAACCGATTACAGCAGCCACAGGTTAAAATGAAATTTATTCATTTTCTTAGTAGCCTCATGTAATCCTGACTTCATGACATTTTTATACCGTCGAGCCACATAAAAAGAACCTCCACAGATTTCCAGCCCCATCCTCACCCAGACTTCAGGCCTGTCTCTCTAACGGCATGTTCATCACTTCCACATGATGTGTAACCCAGTGTCCAAAAGCCTGCGGTGCTCCTTCACTGCTCACCCCCCTCCCTCTCACACACATGTCCTTTCTCCAGCCCATTAGCACATACTGCCAGCTCTACATCAACTTTCCAACCACCTTCTGGAACCACCCAGGCACACAGTCATCTAACTCTCTCTGGATCTTTGCAGGAGCCTCCTAGCTGGTTTCTGGCATGCTGCCCTCGCCACCAACAGTGAAATCTGTGCAGAGGGCCAGAATGGTTTGTAAAGAAGGAACAGCCGGTCATTTCACGCGCAAAGCATCTTTTGCTTTCCATTCTCCTGTTATTCTCTTAAATAGCATTCCCTCTCCCCTTAGGAGTTATGCATGGAGCTCCTTACCTCAAGGTCAGCAGTAGAAACCACCACCCCTCCTCGCGAGAAAGAGGAGCCAGTCCTGTCCCATAGGGCGGCTGTGAGTCAGAATGGACTTGGCGGCAGTTTTCTGCTCCTCCAGGGAAGCCCCTCCCTCTGCTTTCTTGTTAGCACTTAATCATCACTTATCAAAACGCACCTGACTGCCATCCAGTCCCTTTGGACTCACAGAGGCCCTATAGAACTGCTCCTGTGAGTTTTGAAGACTAAATCTTTTGGGAGTAGAAAGCCTCATCTTCCTCCTGCAGGGTGGCTGGTGGTGTTGAGCTGCCAACCTGGTAACTAACAGTTCAACTAAGCCACCAGGGTTCCTTTACCACTGGTATGATCAGTTGTTAACTGTAGCTTTTGCCACCCTACCCTTCGACACAGTAATGTAAACTCCAGCAGGGCAGGGACTTGGTCTTGTTCACTGGCCTGTCTCTTGTACCTCAAGCCACTACCATCCAGTTGGTTCTTGGACTCTTAGCCTGAACCCTAACCCGTCGGCTTTCTGAGACTTTAAATCTCAGGCAACTTCGTTGTTCTCCCTTCAAATTGGGTTTGAACTGCTGATCTTGTGACCAGCAACACAATTTGTATTCCACTGTGCCACCAGGGGTCCTGGTACCTGCATATCAAACTACTCAGCTCATTGTCATTGGCAATTCTCACTTATAACCAAAAACTCGCTCACTGCCATTGAGTGGATGCCAACTCACAGTGTCCCTATGGGACAGGTTAGCGCTGCCTCCGTGGTTTTCTGTTTCCAAGACTGTTCATGAGCCTAGGCAGTCTCATATGTCTCTGGAGTAGCAGCTGGTGGATTTGAACTGCTGTCCTTGCGGTTAGCAGCCCAAGGGCTAGCTCACTATACCACAGTGCCACCTAGTGCCCAGCTGCTAACCAAAAGATCTTTAGTCTGTCTGTAGACTACAGCCCTGAGAACCTCACGGAGTTTTACTCCGTCCAATAGTTGGGACCCTGGCGGTGTAAAGGTTACTGTTGAGTTACTAACTGCAAAGTTAGCAGTTTGAAACCGCCAGTTACTGTGCAGCAGAAAGATGAGGCTTTCTACTCCTATAAAGACTTGCAGTCTGAAATCCACAGGGGCAGTCCCACCCTGTCCTCTAGGGTTGCTGAGTCCGACTGAAGTGGCCGTGAGCTGACCGTTACTCCCTGACAGTTCAGAGCCTTTGCTTCTTCAAATGGGGTCCTCCGTTTAAAACGCAGCTGACCATGTCCCCTGCAGGAAAGCTGCCCCGTTCGTGCCTGTGTGGCGCTGCAGCTATTTGAGTTGGGGTTCCACGGGCAGACACGGGTTTAATGGGGCCTGGGGCTTATCTACTTCTTGGGGCCTCTTTAAGAGGAAAAACAAAAGACAAACACAAAATTAAGTATAAACGGTTTTACTTAGTGCAGGATCACAAACAGCATGCAACTGGAGTCGTGGAGACTGATTTCTCTCTTGGGAGATTTCTGGGGAAATTTACCTGCTCTCACTCCTGACAGCCACAGGCTTTGCCCTCCCGTGGAGAAGGCTACCCCTTACCTGTCTCCACTCCCTCGCTCATGCCCACAGCGGCTGTCCTCCCCGGGTCCCCTCCCCGCAGAGGCGCATCGCTGCACCTCGGGCACCTCTCGGAGGGCACCCCACCTGAGCCAGGAGACCTGGCCTCTCTATCGTGCTGGAAACCCCTTGAGCATACAGGGCGTTTTCTCCTACACAAGGGGGACCTGGACAACTGCCCCTGTGCCTTCCACGCGAGGCTCCTTGGACTAGGTGGGGGCCAGGCGGGCTTCGGGGACACCAAGCCCCGTTCATGTGGCGCTCTAGGGCGCCCACCCACCTGCTTCTGCGAAGTTAAGTCGGAAGTTAGCTCCGGCTTTGCCTTCGGCTCCTGGGTGCCCTGAAGGCCACCCAGCCTCGCCCACAGTCGGGGCTGCCCGGCCCGGGAGCGAGGACGCACGCCTACGCGGGATCTCGGCGACGCAGCCCCGCCCCGCCCCGTCGGCGGGACCGCCCCCTTTCGGAAAGCTCGCGAGACTCTCGCTCGGACGAACGTGGAGCCGTGGGAGGGCTCTCGCTTGCCGTAGGTCGGGGGTCGAAGGTCCCGGCTAGTGGTTCCGGGTCACTGCTCCGGCGGCTTCCTCGGCGCTACAGGCGGAGCCGGAGCCCGAGCCCCAGCTCGCAGCCGTCAGTGAGTAGGGGACAGATCGGAGTGCCCCCCGTCCCGCGCCCTCCCGAGTCCCGGATGACTCTGCTGCAGCGCAGCAAGCGGGCCCGGGGCTCCCGGCCCCCCGGCCCTGTGACTCAGTGTCCCTGCCCGCGCTCCCACCGCCCCACTTGCATTCAGCTCTGTGAACTCCCCGCCCTGTGAGTCAAAGAAACCCAGACTCGGGACCACCCGGGGGCCCTGCCTGCCAAGCCGCTCCCCCGTCCCGTCCCCTTTGATCAGCGCTGACACCTGGCCCGGGCCCAGCGTCCAAGGTCCGTGCAGGTCTCGGCCTCGGCCGCCTTCGTCTCACCTCCCGAACTATCCACAGGCCGGGACACCATGGCCGCGTTCCGGTCAGGCCTCCTGGTGCTGACGACGCCTCTGGCCTCGCTGAGCCCCCGCCTGGCCCCGATCCTAACCTCAGCGGCCCGGCTGGTGAATCAGACGCTCTATGTCCACCTGCAGCCCGGCCTGAGCCTGGAAGGCCCCGCTCAGCCCGAGCCCAGCCTCGTGCAGGCCACGTTTGAGGTCCTCGATCTCATCACGCACCTCTACACAGGCGCCGATGTCCACAAGCACCTGGACGTCCGAGTCCTGCTGACCAACATTCGAACCAAGAGCGCCGTTCTCCCTCCCCAGTTCTGCTCAGTGCAGAACCTGGCCCACCCGCCGGAAGTGGTGCTGACTGACTTCCAGACCCTGGATGGCAGCCAGTACAACCCAGTCAAGCAACAGCTCGAGCGCTACGCCACCAGTTGTTACAGCTGCTGCCCGCAGCTAGCGTCGGTGCTGCTGTATCCCGAGTACGGGCCTAGGGCGCCATCCGTGGAGCCCCCGGATGTCTCCTCAGCCGCCACCATCAAGCCTTCCTCCCCAGCGGCCAGGTCCCCGAAGCAGCCGGTGCGGGGATACCACCGCGGAGCGGTGGGCGGCACCTTCGACCGCCTGCACAATGCCCACAAGCTGTTGCTCAGCGTCTCCTGCATTCTGGCCCAGGAGCAGCTGGTGGTGGGAGTAGCCGACAGGGACCTCCTCAAGAGTGAGTGAGCGGGAAGCCGGCCTGGGGGCCCTGCAGGACCCCAAGTCTGTTTGTCCAAATCGAAGAACTGGCACTCAGTTGGTGTAAAAGGAAGTGTTGTTCACTGAATAGATACAGCTTTCCCGGTGGGGCAGTCAGCCCAGTATGGTGATTCTCCTAATGGGAACCTGCACTTTCGTAGACACCCAGGGCTGCACCCTGAAGTTGGGGATCTTGGGCTAAAAGGGGCTGGCTGGGTTGTAGGTAGTAATACCTGAGGCCACAAGAGGGGGCCCTCGGGTGGTGGTGGGTCTCGTCCTTCACCAACTCATGCCCATTTGCCCTATTTCTCTGGAATGGTCTTTCTCGTGGCTTTTTCTCTGGGTACAGGCTGGCCCTTCCAGCAACTTTTAGCTTAGTTTTGAAATCCACACTTTCACTTATTTGTCAGTACGTTTCAATACTTGAGGGCTAGAACATCACACGACTTTTGTGCTCAAACCCACAGCCCCTGCACAAACCAAGCCGCTGTTTCCAGGGCGGCAGTTCCCTTTCCCCAGATCCCTCTGGTTTCCTGATGTGCCCCCAGGAGCCACTGTGCGCTGCTTTGCTTTGCACACATGAGCACATAGAGATGGGCTTCACCTCGGGCATCGATGCCCTCCGTGTTAAGAAAAGGGTCCCAGAGACCCTGTGTATAGCTTGTCAAAATGACCTTGAACCACAGCCTTCTGCATATATTTACCTGTTTCCATCAGGCCCCATAAGCTCCAAGATGTGTGTGTGTGTGTGTGTTGGGGGACAGGGCAGAGGGAACCCTTCTAGCAACTGTTGTGCTCGCCTGCCTCCTCCCTCCCAGGCCCCTACCTACAGACCCCTTCCCTTTAGAGGGCCCCAGGAGTACTCTTGCCCAAACTGCCCCTCATTGGTTCCCCAGGCAAGTTGCTCCCCGAGCTGCTCCAGCCCTATGCAGAACGTGTGGACCGTCTGAGTGAGTTCCTGGTGGACATCAAGCCCTCCTTGACTTTTGATCTCGTCCCCCTGCTGGACCCCTATGGGCCCGCTGGCTCTGACCCGTCCCTGGAGTTCCTGGTGGTCAGTGAGGAGACCTATCGTGGGGGGATGGCGGTCAACCGCTTCCGCCTTGAGAATGTAAGCCCTGAGGGAGGCTGGCAGGAGTGCCTTGGGGTGGGGAAGGTCGCTGGGGGAGGCTTTTGGCACGACTGGGGCCCCAGAGGGAAGATTTAGGCTTTGCTGGCAATGGGGAGAGGCAGGGGGGAACTGGACTCTCGAACGCTTTCAGAGTTGGAAGAGGAACCCAGGATGCATAAGTGAAGATGAGAGGCAGGTGGGTGTTGGGGTTTGCCTTTCATCTCACCCCACCTTCCCCCTCCCCGCTTCCTGCAGAACCTGGAGGAGCTTGTCCTGTTCCAGATCCAGCTGCTGAAAGACCCCAGCCATGAGGAAAACGAAGAAGATAAAGTCAGTTCCTCCAGCTTCCGCCACCGAATGCTGGGAGATATGCTTCGGCCCCCACATGTAGGTCCCTGCCCCACGCTGGGGCGTGCTGGGCATACTGGCTGGTGGAGTCTGAGGAGTCCCCCTGAGCATGCGCCTGAGGGCCCTGGTAACTATGGGGTTTGCGCTCTCTCATCTACCCCCAGAAGAGACCAGAGCTTCCCTCCGCTCTCTATGTGATCGGGTTGACTGGCATTAGTGGCTCGGGGAAGAGCTCAGTAGCTCGGCGGCTAAAGGGCCTGGGGGCCTATATCATCGACAGCGACCACTTGGGCCATCGGGCCTACGCCCCAGGTGGCCCTGCCTACCAGCCGGTGGTGGAAGCCTTTGGACCAGGTAATAACTGGGGCAGGCTGGAGGTGGCCTGACGTGAGGAGGTGGCCTGGCCTCCTTGCTCTGGTCTCCATCTTTGTCATCCAGATATTCTCCATAAAGACGGTACCATCAACAGGAAGATCCTGGGCGCCCGGGTGTTTGGGAACAAGGTAGACGCCGGCCCTGGGGCACCGACACCTCAGGGTTGGGACCCCAAGGCTCTCGCAGATTTGGCCCAGAATGCTGGTTTCCACTCACCTGCTCCCAGGGGACCCCCCACTCCCTGGAATTGGATGGGCTCCTGCCCTGAAGGAAGGTAACCCTTGCCTGCTCTCCGCCCCTCTCCAGAAGCAGCTGAAGGTGCTCACTGACATCATGTGGCCGATTATTGCAACGCTGGCCCAGGAGGAGCTTGCCCTGGCTGTGACCGAGGGTGAGCAGCAGGGGTCCTCAAACATTTTAAACGGGGGGCCCAGTTCACTGTCCCTCAGACCCATTGGAGGGCTGAACTGTAATTTAAAAAAAAACTGAACAAATTCCTATGCACACTGCACATATCTTATTTTGAAGTAAAAAACCAAAACAGGGCAAAAACACTCAGTGGGCTGCACGTGGCCGGCGGGCCATAGTTTGAGGACGGCTGGTGAGGAGCAAGGACAATGAGAGCAGCCAAGGGGAGGGAGCAGTCAGGCCCACACCAGGCATCCACATTGCCTTGGGATTATGACCCATGGGAGGGGGGCAAGGCACCACCGCCGGTGACAGGGGTCTTGCCCGCAGGAAAGCGAGTGTGTGTGATCGATGCTGCCATGCTGCTAGAAGCCGGCTGGCAGAACATGGTGCATGAGGTGTGGACCGTGGTCATCCCAGAGAGTGAGGTACCTGGACTCCTCCCCTCCCCTTCCCTGCAAAGGCTTCCTGCCTGAACTGGGGCTGGACCGTGACATCCACACCCACTCATGTGTTGTACCCAGGCTGTGCGGCGCATTGTGGAGCGCGATGGCCTGAGCGAGGCAGCAGCCCAGAGCCGGCTGCAGAGCCAGATGAGTGGGCAGCAGCTGGTGGACCAGAGCCACGTGGTATTGAGCACCCTGTGGGAGCCCCACATCACCCAGCGCCAGGTGAGTGCCCCTGACAAGGCTGGGTGGTGGGCAAAGAGTCCCCAGGGGCATCTGCCCAGCTGGCCTTCAGCTTTTTCTCATCTTCCAACGTTCTGGCCTGCCCACAGGTGGAGAAAGCCTGGAGCCTTCTGCAGAAGCGCATTCCCAAGGTGCCGTCGTGCCTGTGAGTGGCATGAGTGCTCGGTGGGTGGCCCTGGCCTGGGCCCTGAGGAGAAATCCCCTGGGAAGAGGACCTGAGGCGTCCTAGCCGAGCTGGGCAGGGCTGGCCCTTGCCACCTGCTGCTGTGAGCCCTCGCCGAGGGGCGGCCTGTGAGAGTGCAGGCCCTTGGGCGAGCTCGCCTCCCGCTTGCCCCGCGCTTGCTTGCCCACAGGGGAGTGGGCCGAGGCAAACACGCAGCCTGTAACAATTAAAGGTGAATGTTGCCAGGTGGATGTACTGTCTTCTTCCGGTGGCCGGCTCTCCGTGGGGCCGGACCAGGGCTGGCAGCCAGGGAGCTGGCCCCGCGGGCGGGCCGGATGGGGGGCAGCACTGACCAGCCGCGGGCCTCGCAGCGGCCAGACCCTCCGGGGAGTCCGGAAGGGCCCTGCGGAGCCGCCCGCCGCCCTCCCAGAAGGGCCAGCACGCAGGCCGCCCGGCCCGGCAGGAGGCCGCCCGGCCCGGCTGGGGGAAGAGCGCCCAGCGCGGCCGTGGAGCCCGACGCGGACCCGCGCGGCTGTGGGCGGCGCGCTCCGAGCGGCACGTGACCCCGGCCGCCTCCCGGCCGCGGGTTGGCGGGCTCGGGTCACGCGGCGCGCCTCCTTTCCGCAGGGCGCTCGCCCGCAGGCCAGCTTCCGGCCCGGCGGGCCCAAGATGACGGAGCCCGTCGCCTCTCCCGAAGACCCCTGGGTCAAGGCAAGCCCCGGGGCGCCCGCCGCCGGCGGGGGGAGATAGGAGGGGAGGGCGGGCTCGTGCAGCCACGGGGCTCCGAGGACGAGGGGGTGCGCGCCTCTTTCCCAGGCCGCGTCTTACTAGGGGGAGGCCGGTGTGCGCCCGAGGGAGAGCGGTGGGCAGAGGGGCGGCTCCCAAAGGGGAACGTTCTCCGCGCGGGCACACAGTGAATTGGGGCGCCTTCTCCCAGGGACGGGGTTCTGATGGGCTTCTTCCTTGCTCGGTGCCCCAGGTGGAAGCTGCCTACAGCGACAACAGCCAGGATCCTGGTGAGTGCCTCCCCACCTCCGTCCCCCACCCACGGTGACCTTGTTGGCCACACCTGGGCACAGTGCACGCAGTGAGGCGAGGAGCTCAGGGACAGGAGGCAGTGACACAGTTCCCTCTCAAGAGGGGCGGGTGAGGGGATGAGAGCAGCCAAGGGGGACAGCTGGTCATCCTCACCCTCTTGTCCAGATGCCCCAGCGATTGTTACTGCAGCCCCCGCGCAGTGCACACGACAGCAGCAGTGGGATGGCAGGGCGCTGGCGTGGCTAACTTCAGACTTGAAGAGTGGTCAGCATTTCAGACGTCAGGTGTCAGGGCTTGGCAGCAACCCCCCCCCACACCCATCCATCATGACTGGGGCCTCTCTCTTACAGGGCTGTTTGTAGAGAGCACCCGAAAGGGGAGTGTAGTTTCCAGAGCTAATAGCATCGGCTCCACCAGTGCCTCTTCTGTCCCCAACACAGGTAGGCAGTGCCACTTCCCCGCAGGGGTCCAGCTATGCCAGCATCTTAGGAGCTTTCCTAAACACAGGGCTCACCAGCTTGGCCCTCATCTAGAGTCTTAGCTCCTGTTCACCAAGTTCCTCTCCTCCCCCCCAGCTGGGTAAAGGTGGGGTAGCTGGGCCCCAGGATGACCTCTCCCCGCCCCCAACTCTGAGCACAGATGACGAGGACAGCGATTACCACCAGGAGTCTTACAAGGAGTCCTACAAGGACCGGCGGCGGCGTGCACACACCCAGGCCGAGCAGAAGAGGAGGGACGCCATCAAGGTGAGGAGGGCCCCTACGCCTCAGGTTTGTTTGCCCAGGCCCTCAGGAGGATTGTCAGGCAATCCCAGGCCACCTGGTCAGTTTGGTCCACTCTCTAGACGTGATCAGGTCTCTCCTTCCAACCTCCCCTGCCCCTTTGAGCTTATGAGCATGAAACTTGGTGTTAGGGAAGCTGAGCTTGGCACTACGTTGCCCTCAGGACTGCATTTCCCCTGCTATCTCCACAGAGAGGCTACGATGACCTTCAGACCATCGTCCCCACGTGCCAGCAGCAGGACTTCTCCATCGGCTCCCAAAAGCTCAGCAAAGCCATCGTGCTACAAAAGAGTACGCAGGACAGAGCCTGCGGGAGGGGCGCAGACCCACGGGGCGGGGCGGGGGCCAGCACCTCCCACCCACTCGTGTCCCTGATTTGGGGGCCGTAATGGGGTGGGCAGGAGTCACCAGGTCAGCCTTGTCCCCTCACTAAGCCCACATCTACCACAGCCATTGACTACATCCAGTTTCTGCACAAGGAGAAGAAAAAGCAGGAGGAGGAAGTGTGCACGCTACGCAAGGACGTCACAGCCCTAAAGATCATGAAAGTGTAAGAGGCTGCTAACTGGAGGTGCCAAAGCTTGGGGGGGGGGTACTTTGAGGCTGACTTGAGTTCACCCCCTCCTGTTCCAAGGGCTCCCCAGGAACTACAGTAGATCTTAGGGTCACTCTTAGCCATAGCTCTCAGCAGCCCCTGAGGACATGCCTGCTGGAGATAGGGAGAGGGGTGTGTGGTCAGCAGGTGCTGACTACTCACCCCTCCAGTCGCTTTCCTGGGGAGGTATGTGGATCCTGTTGTTTCTGGGGACTGGTAGAGTACCCCATCCCTGGCCTGCTTGCTTCTAGGAACTATGAACAGATCGTGAAGGCGCACCAGAACAACCCCCATGAGGGAGAAGACCAAGTTTCTGACCAGGTCAAGTTCAAGGTGTTTCAGGGCATCATGGACTCCCTGTTTCAGTCCTTCAATGCCTCCATCTCCGTGTCCAGCTTCCAGGAGCTGTCGGCCTGTGTCTTCAGCTGGATTGAGGAGCATTGTAAGCCTCAGGTATGGGGCAGCAGTGGTCCTCAAGGTGGAAGTCCTGGGGTGGTCCCCCTACCTTTAGGCAAAGTGGCCTAAGCCCTCATTAGGTCAGAATAGCACGGTGGCAGCTCTGGGGTTTCCCAAAGGTGTTTCTGCGACTTTTGCCATCTCTCCTCCTCTGCTGCGTAACCTAGTTTCTCCTCGGAGCTTTGGTGAAGATGTGGTGGGACAGCACTGACTCAGCGCCAGCCCGGCTCTGCCCGAGGCTGCTGAGTTCCCATCCTTGCTGTCTTTCGGGGGGTCGTTGGCCAGCACGTGGGACACTTGAATTCCTGGGGGTCGTTATTTATAACGGTACTGCCTTCTGTGTCCTGCCATTCTGCGCCACCCAGAGAACTTGGCAATGAGCACTCATTGCCTGCATCTACCACTAATACTGTACTGTCTGCTTGATCGCGTGTACCATCTGTCCTTTCCACCCTGCTCTGGGGATGTCGCAGTTAACTGTCGATGGCAGCGTGCTTTCCAGGGCTGCCTTCTGAGGGCACCACCAGGACCTCTCTCTGCCCCCTGGCCTGAGTCTTCTCTCCTCTGCCATCCTCCCAGACCCTGAGAGAGATCATGGTTGGCGTCTTGCATCAGCTGAAAAACCAGCTCTACTGACCAGCCCTTGGAAACCAGCAGAACAGCCCCCAAGAAGCCAGGTCTCCCTCTGTGGGACCTGACTGCAGTGTCCCATGCACAAGTCCACTGGCTCCTGCTTGATGTCTCACCCTTGTAGGCTGGGCCATCCGCGTTTCCAAAGCCTCCGGTTAACTTATTTTATTGACTGTAACACTCAAACCTACTCAGTGTGCCCCTGCTCCCTCACAGACGGCCTCAGGCTGGGTGTCTGCTGTGAGTGCCCTGGCTCTTCCTCCAATCCTCCAATCTGCCCAGAACTACATGTTTGGAAACTGCAGTTTGCCTCTGTGTTGGTCTCTTGGGTAGGAGCATTTGGCCTGTGTGGCCATTTAGGCAAAAGGAGTCGGATGGGAGAAAGGAAGAAACACTGGCACAGCAATGAAGGGCAGAGGCAGGCTGCACCTACTGGGACTGGGGCTGCCCCCTCACCAGGGATTTCTGGCAGGGGATCCTGCCCTTGCGTCATACTCTACCCCTCTCCTGCCTCCCAGCCCTAGGCTTCCCTGTACTCACAGCAAAGGCAGGGGGGTACAGGCAGCAATGGAATTTTGCTACAGTTAGGACTTTGGAATCTGAGCCATCTCAGAACCACTGCGAAACCACTGTGAAGTCTGGAGGTGAACGGACCCACCGCCGAGCTGCTGCCTTGCCCTGTGCAGTGGCGGGCACAGAATGAAAGCCGGGGGTGAACACACCCAGGGGAGTCCTAGGTGCCTTGGGTCCTGGGGCATGGCCTCCAGGACCCCGTCCCACTGTCCTCTCCTGCCCACCTCCAGCGCTTTTGTCTGGGGAGATGTGACCATTACAAAGAAATCAAACATTTTTATATCAAACTATTACAATAAATAATTGTCAAATGCTTCCCATTCATGCTGCTCCAAGCCGAGGTGGTCAGCTCCGGGGGTTGAGGGTGGACGATGACAGTGCGGCCCCTCGAGGTTGCAGCCCTCCACACAGCACTTGGGGTTATGCCCTTTCCCCACTGCTCTGCCCAGGGGCAAAGCAGTTAACAGCCACCAAAACCCAACTTCCCCTAGCCTTCCATGCCCATCCCCCAGTCCCAGCAGGCCGCCTCAGGGGTCTGGGAGCTTAGCGTTGTAATCTTCATCTGTCTCTATCCCAACTTCCTCCTGCGGGCAGGAGAGGGATGGGTGAGAACTCCCCAGGCCAAGATGCCAGGGGAGCAGGAGAGAAAGAAAGGCGCACTTACAAAGAACTGCTTCTTGCTCTTGGGGTACCCTTCAAGAATTGCATCACACAGTTCTGTGGCCTGACAAAAAACACAGCCACCCCTCAGGCAGGCAGGCAGGTCAGAGTGGCAGGCAGCAATTCCAGGCCCGGTGCTCTAGCACTTACCATGCGCTTCCGCTTCCTCCACTCCTTGCAGTACTTCTGCCTATCCTGGTAAACCTGGACAGGACAGGACGCCTCAGCCCCTGCCCCAGCAGCCCTCCAGCCTGCCGCCCCGCTTGCCCCGCTGGCCCACCTGCTCCTTCTCTTCTGGAGTTACGTGGTTGGTGGCTGCCCTGATGTTCTCCAGTCTCCTCTCGTAGCCCCCACACTCCTCCTGTAACTCCTGGAGCTGTCTCTGCATCTCCGGAGTGGTCAGGGCACTGGTTAGCTCTTTCAGCTCTGAAACCACACCCCGCCAGGTCAGGGCTATCAGAGGGAAGGGTGCTAGACTTCCCAGCTGGGGCTCTGCAGTCTAGGAAGTGCTCCGGGAAGTACAGGCTTACCGGATGACCAGCTAGCTGATTCTCCGTCCCTTTGCCCCCCTCCTACCTGTAGTGGGCCATGAAGTTGTAATGAGGAGACAAGGCTGTGGAATGTAGGTAGGGAAGGCACAAGCATGTCTTGCCAATTGGGGTTCAATAGCCTTGAGTTCTTTTTCAACGTAATGCCCCGAGACAGCCCAGCAATGGGTGTGAGCAGCTACCAGACCCTGCAGGAAGGCACCTGCCAGGCACCCGGGCCTACCAGCTTCCATGTGGCGGCAGCTCTGCTGCACACTCTGCACCTTCGAGGTGAGGTCCGCGATCTTGGCGTCCAGGGCCTGGAGGTCAGCATCGCTCACCGCGTCAAACTGGTCCTGCCAGAGACGGAGGAGGGCAGGGCGTGCTGGGGCAAGCCTGCAACCTGCTTAACACCCACCCACCCCCGCCCCACACAAACACGCGTAGGAGGAAGGCACATTCTCCCTAAGGAGTCCAGCAGGAGGAAGCCTCTGGCCAAGTGACGGGGTGTGAGCTGGCGGGGTGCCCCCAAGGAGGGGTGCTGGTGTTAGGAGTTGACAGACAGTTGGCGATCGAGGTCTCCCACAAGGGGGTGGCCCGCGCGACTGCCCTCACCTGATCTGCAAAGTAGATCTTCTGCTTGCCGTACGCCTTCTCTTTGATCCTGCCTTGTTGGGCCAGCTGGTCCAGCGCCTTCACCACCGCCTGGGGGAGGGGCCGGGCAATCAGAAACGTGACTCCGCGGGGACGGGGTGGGTGTCGGCGGATGACGGGCCGCCCCCGGGAAGCTCCGAGAGGCCGAGTCTCACCGCCTTGCCAAGGCCGTGCTCCCGCTGCAAGTTCCCGAACACGTCCTGGGCGCTGTAGGGGCGGTTCTGCTCCTGCAGGTACCGCAGGAGGAGCCCGGGCGCTGTGGGGCAGGGGCGGGCGGAGAGCGGGGTCACGCGGCCGCCCCGCCCCGCCGCCTCCCTCCCGAGGGTCCCCCGTGCGCGCGCCCCCGCCCCCGTCACCTCCCGCCGCAGCTTCCCCGCGGCCCTTGCTCATGGCCTTTTCCCGCCGCCGAGTTCAGGAGGCCGGAAGTCGCCGTCGCGCGGGGCAACAGCTGCTTCCGGCGAGGGGGGAGGGTCTCGGCGGTGATTGGCCGAAAAGGGCAGCCTGCGGGCGCCCCGAGCGCTCCGGCCGGGAGCCGTCGGGACGCGCGTTCGTGCCCTCGCTGCTGGCGGGCCGGACCGGACCGGAGTGGCGAGCCAGCGCGTCCGCCCCGAGCAAGCGGCTTGCTGAAGGTCACAGGGCAGGCGATCCTGGGAGACGAGGCTCGCGCGTCCTTCCTTTTCATCATTCGGAATAGGTGGTTGTACAAACAATCGCGTCTCGGCGCCACCCAAGGGCGTCCACCTCCAAATGCTACACACGGGGGAGCTGGAGGCACGCCGCGCGCGACCGCCCAGGCACGGTGCTGGGTGGGGGAGCTGCTCCGAAACGCAGGTGGTGGTGCGGCTTCCTATTGGCCAAGTTAACGGCAGCACCTGGCAGGTGCTTTCCACTCCTGCCCGCACAAGCCAGAGGGACCGGGCCAGAAATAAGCACTTCTAGTTTCTGAGGTCAGCTGCAGGCCAACGCGCAGCTGTCCCCTGCAGCTCAACCCAGTGGAGGAGGAGCACCTGAGCTCTCACTAGCTTTTCTCGCCGCTAAGGAGACCATTTTAGGACGGAGGCTTCCTCGTGGCATGGTGGCTCTGCCCTGGGCTGCCAACAGACACTTACAGCCACTACAGGCACCTGGGGGGGGGGGGGGTGTTTCTATTCCCGTAGGCTCAGAAACCCACAGGGCAGTTCTACCGTCCTATAGGGTCATGAGCTGGAATCGACTGATGGCAGTGAGTTTGGGTGCTGGTATGCAGAATGAGAAATGGTGGAACTGCAGGCTAGATGCTTGGGCAGAGTGGCAGTTGTGCACATGTCTAGCTGGGCTCTCCCAGGTAGGGGAAGTGGCCTCATACAGCGATGACTGTTCTCTCCAGACAGGCCGGCAGGTGGGTCCCATTTCTGAGATCTCTGATTAACAAGAGACTTAGGAAGGGCAGGACACCAACACGTCTCTTTACAGGTAGCTCTCACAAGATTTATTCCCCAGCAACCCCCACCCCCAGTTCACAGTGGAGGGCTAAGGAGATTCCGAGAAGGTCCCCGGGTACAAGACACACCTTCCAAGGATGTTACACTCCTTCCTTACCTCCCTCTTTCCGACAGCTCCCCGACCTGACTACACACATGCAGACTTACCAAGTCCCACTCCTTTCCCATGCCTTTTTATGTTCCATGTCAGAGCTCACCTGTAAGACACCTGGGCTCTGTCTGAGAGGTGGCCCAAACCTGAGGACCTTAAAGCAGGGGACTGCCCTTACCCCTCCCTAACACAAGTGTAAGCAACTATGCATCAGGCATCTAGCTCTTCTCCCTTCTCCCTGCCACCCCACCCCACCCCCCCCCACCCCCAGCTTCTGTACCTTTCCAACAAGAAAGAGCAAGCATGTTAGCACACCCCCACTTGCAGCACATGAAAACGGGCTCTGCCCAACATCCCTCACCCAGGTCTGGGGACGCTGGGGAGTGGTCCCTGAGGATTGGCAAAGGGCTGATTTGCAGAGGGGAGAGGGGAGGAGTTTGGTTTCAGCTCTGAATGGGGAGGCAGAGGGGCGGTGGGCAGGCACGGACCCAGCATCAATGGCCATTTCAGGGTCGGTCTCACATGATTTCACAGGTGCCCCTCACTGGGATCTCCGCCGATTAGGGACACCTTTTTGCAAACTGGGCTCCTCCATCCAGGCAGTGCTGCCCAGACAGGGAGGCGCTGAAAGGAAAAATGGTGGAGGAGCTGACCAGGAAGAAGAGCTGGTAGGAGAGCTGGCAGCCCCTGGCATGAATGCCACTGGGCCGTTGTTTGTAAAGTGCTACTTTGTCAGCCCCCATGGAGTTGTTACTTCTCCAGAGGAGGAGCAGGGCAGAGAGGGGCATAGAAACGAATCTGCTATTGCTTGGCGTGTTGCTCGGGTGGATGGTCAGATGGAGCCAGGGGTTCACAGCACCAAAGACATGCAGGCCACTCCAGAGGCTGGAGAAGCCCTCCCTGACCCTTGAGGCCTGCTGGCTCCAGCTCAGGGCTGTAGAAGAGGCCTAGCCCCACATCAGGTTCACATTTCAGAAGTTTCACAAGCATCATTCTGGAGGATTGCAGGTCAGGTCTCTAGAAATGGGGGTGGGAAGGCAGGCCTGTGCATAACCCGAGGACAAGCTTGCTTGGAGAAAGTCCCAACCAAACATGGTTTACTGACAGATGGAGACCCTCCTGGCTGCTGCCTGACTTGGGAGACTTTAGGGAGGTGACGCACAGAGGGAGAGATGGCTCTTGGCTCAGTGAGGACCCGAGCACCCATGTTGGGAGGGAAACGGCATCTCCCTTCAAAGGGACCAACGCCCCTGGCTACTTTGTTGCCCTGGCAGAGAGGCCTCCCTGGGGGAGCGCTGTGGCTCCTGTCAGTGGCAGAGTTCGCAGGAGCCCAGTGGGCAGCAGGGCAGGGGGTCCTCTCTAAGCAGACTTCAGAGCATCGGCTGCCCAGCACACACAGGATATTCCGGGGTGGCATCTGAGTGCTTCCCTTGCCCCTTCACCTACAATGGGATGGAGTGGGGTGAGGGAAAAGTAAACCACAGTGTTCCCCTCCCCTAAAAGAGTCCCTGCCTCAGTGGCTCCTGGAACTGGCAGGGTCCAGCTGATTCAGCTCCGACTGGTCAAGAAGTTCAAAGTCATCTCCCTCAGCATCTGTGTCCAGGTCTAAACTGGGGGCCCGGACGAAGCCTCTCGTGGCTCTTCGGGGAGCAGGGTTGGAGGGACCTGGCTGTGAGGCCCCAGATAGGGCCAGCTGGATCATGCCCTGGGAGACCAGGCTGGCAAGGTTGCTGGTGAGGTTGGACCCTGCAGGCAGGGCCCCAAGCAGGAGTGCTGGCAGCACGGCCTCATCCTGGCTGGCAGGTGGGGCCTGGAGCTCCTCGGCCCCTGCGGGGGAGCGGTGCGTTAAGCTGGGCAGCCCAATGCTGGTGTCATCGTCGTCATCCAGGCCCGCAGGGTCCACATTAATGGAAGGGAAGTCTGGAAGGTCTCGGGCGAAGGACTCCTCTGGGTCACTGTGGCCGTCCAGGTCTGGGGACGTGGAGAGATGGGTGTGAGGAATGGTGGCTGCCCAGCTCTCCGGTGCCCCAGCCCCCAGTCCCAGGTTTTCCTTCCAGAGATTCGGAGGTGGGACCGTCTCCCTTTCCCTCATGGACTCTGGCATAGCTGTGGTCTGCACTGGCTGAGTGCCCTCCTCTGCCCCACTACAACCCATGCGGAGGCTGTTAAGGAAAACAGCAGTGTCACCACGGCTGGAGGCACCCCCACGCCTACTCCGTTTCCCGACCCACAGCTCAGCAAACAGGGGCAGCAGGCGCAGCACCGCCCCCTCCCCCAGCCAGGGGAAACTGGGGAGCAGCATGATCAACTTGGGGCCACGGCGCGCTTACCTTCAGAGCCTTCTGTGAGAGGCGTTTGGCCCCTGGAGAGATTGAAGGTGCCGTTGTCGGTACCGGAGACCTCTGTGTCGGAGTGCTCAGAGTCCGTGATGGCCAGCTCCCTGGCAACAGCAGAGTCATCGAGCTTAGGACGAGAGAAGATGGACAAGCTGGAGGGGGTGACATGCCGTCCCAGGCCCAACTTCACGAAAGGCATGGATGGGACTGTAGTCTAAACCGTGACCCCTTTTAGGCAGCTCCGTAAGGAAACACCTTGAACTCATCCTTTCTGGGGCACTGGAAAGAGCAGTCTGGGCATCAACTAGCCACTTTCTCTTCAGCAAAGAATTGGTCCAGGGAATATACTCTTTCCAGCTGGCCAGAGGTTACACCCACTGTCCAGACCCACGAATGGTCAGGGATAGGCAAAAGCTGTCCCCAGCTGTATGTTGGGGCTAACAGGAGGCATGGAAGAGCGTGTGCTGGCTACCAGGCTCAGCTGCAGGCCTAGGGACAAAGCTCCAACACGAGAAAGGGGCCTCTGGACGCTTGTGGGAAATGTCATCATCTTCCAATGCTGTTTCCCATGCATGCACTGGGTGAAGCCCCCTGGAGCCTTAGAGAGCCCCCCGTGGGCTCAAGACGCTACTTCCCGCCCAAATGTCATCTGCCAGGTGACTCAGGGGGCTCAAGCCAGCTACCTGAGGACAGAAGGCAGCGAGTTCCTCCTCCTCACTGTCACTGTGCTTGTCCAGGGCGCGTTCTGGGTGCAGGGCTCTGCGGCGCACTATGTAGAAAGAACAAAAGACTAGACTGGATCCTTGGAGGGAGACCGCAGAGGAAAAACCACTGTCAATATGGCCCTAAGCCTAGGTCGCAAGGTTGGTGTCTGCCGGCAGGCAGGACTGCTGAGCTGAGTGCCCAGGGGAGCTGATAGCATGAGGAAGAAAGAGCTCTCTCCCAGCGCCCTCCCGTCCAGCCACCCCCACCCCACCATTTCTGTTCTGGTCAGTTGAGGACCACGCTTGCCAGCAGCTCTCCGGATCTGCTCTGGCAGACCCAGTGTCCCCGTGGCACCTGAGCACTGTCCTGGGAGGGCCTGCAGAGATGTCCCTCATGGCTAAAGCAGGCACTAGAGGTCTGAAGCCATCCCGCTGGCTGGCCCGGGGCGGCTGAGTGTTGATGACCACTTGCAGGTTTCCCTGAAGACCAGGGCTTAATGAGACGCCCAACCTAGTCTTCATGTGTTGGATGGCCCTCTGGGCTCTGAGCTGGCTGGTTCTACTCACTTTGGGAGGACAGCTTTCCATAGGGAAGAGAGGCCTGGCTTAGAAGCCGAGAAAGACCTGCGCTGCCACTGGCCAGCAGTGAGCAGCAAAGTCTTCACCTGTACAAGGCAGGTAACCTCACCTTCGGCTCAAGCTGCCCAGAGACATTAAGGAAGACGTGTGTCGGGCAGCCAGCTGGGCACAGGGCCAGCCAGAGCTACATACACAGCAGCTAGTTAAGGGATTGGGGGGGGGGGGGGAAGCGTGTTCACTAGCTGCCTCTTACTTAGGTTGGAGAATTTGTCTCAGATTTGCCCAAAGGGTCTAGAATTCCAAATAGGAAAAATGGCTCAGCCTATACAGGTTTTCCCGGAAGAGTGTCAGGCTCACCTTCAAGTCCTGACCTTACACCAACTACCCCCACCCCTGCCGTCTCCTCCGTGCAAGGGCCCATGTGGGACCCACAGTTCTCCACCTCTTCCCCAAACTCCCCAGGGGCAGCCGGCCTGGCCGTGGCACTCACGCTGTCTCTCTCGCTGCCTGGCCAGCATGTAGCCGCGCACACTGAAGTCCAGCCGCTGCAGAGCTGGCTTCAGCCGCAGGGAGGCTCGGTCCCACAGGCGGTGATACACAGCCAGGGGCCACATCATGATGGCGACAACTGAGAGAGCGGGAGAGAGTGACGATGGTGATGGGCGACGTGACGCAGTCCTAACTGGCCCTCTGCCATGGACTTGGGCACTTAGCGTGGGAGTGCCTGCTTACCTCTGCCTCCCCTGCCCCCATCTCACTAGGTGGTTATGAGAGCAGGGACTTCTGCAGCCACCTATGGGGCCTAGCACTGGGCACAGCAGAGCAGCCACCTGCTGCCCACGGGCTCCAGGCAGGACCCAAGGAGCGCAGTCAGCTGTGTATGGCTGTGCTCGCTGTCACCGAGCCACTAGTGAGTCCAAATGGTAAAAATGGCTCAGGAGCACACTGGAAACCGTGTGAGGTCCTGATGTACTACCACTTAGCTCTTCCTGCCCCAACTGAGCAGAGCTAACAGGAAGAAACTCCATTTTCCAACAATGTGCTGGGGGCGGGGGGTGCTCCAGAGAAAAGCAGAGGAACCCCTGAAGTCATGTCTGTGGTTATAGAATGCCCCAACTCTGAAGTCCCTCCTTACACAGAGGCAAAATTACAAGCCAGAGCCTAACAAGCCCCCCCACCCGCCCAGTTTGTGACCTGACTTGGTAGACGAAAGACTATACGTGGGGAGCCTGGAAGGAGGGAGAAGGTATCTCATGACATTATACATACACAGATCCTAGAAGGACCACAGAGGTAATTTTCCTGGAGAACCACATGTACAAGCCCCCTCCCCCTCATGAGAGTTAGCTGGGGATGGAAAAGGGAGGCCGGTGTGGTGTGGTGTGGTGTGGTGCAGCGGGGGAGGTGCGAGCTGTACTTACACATTAAGTAGGACAGCAGGAGCCCAGGGATGTAGTGGCCCAGGACAGCTAGAAAGGTCAGCACCCCACAGCTCAGCAAACAGAACTGGGGAGCCAGGAAACAGAATTAAGTACTGTAGCCCAAGGAGAGGGGTGGGGTGGGGCAGGGACCCAGCAGTGGAGAGCTGGCGGAAATGATTCTTTAGGAGGCAAACACGAACACGTCAGGACGGCAGACACAGCTTCCATTTCCACTCAGCCATTGGGTGCGGCTGACCCCAGGGGGCTTCACCTTTCAGACTGGGCAACGAATGGCTGAGGAGGGGGCAGACAAAAACACTCCCCAAAAGCAGGTGATGGCAGTGGGGTTTTGGTTGCTTTTTTTTAAGTCAAAGTGAAAGAAAAAAAATCAAACGAAAACCCAACGACCTGCCCACATGTTCAAAATGATGCACTGCACACAAACAAGGCCGCTTTCTTCCACCTCAGCGCAAGAAAGCCTTTCCCAAGCCGCTGCCCTAGCCCAGGGCTGCCAGCAGCCCCTCCTACAGCTTCCCCCTGCCCCTAAAGACAGTGCTGGCCTCAAGTCCTTGCATGAGGACATGTCTGCAAAGGGGCTGTCTCAGGTCAGTGTGCAGTGAACTGAGGCGAAAGTGCAGAAGGGAAGAGTCTTACCTTTCCTGGGTTTTGCTTTTTGAAAAGCAAAAGATTCCTTATGAAAACGGTCCCACTAACCCAGACTCCAGCCAGGTGGTGGCAGAGCTCGGGCACGCTGAGCAGCCGAGGGTGCACAAAGCCCCAGCTACAGGAGAGAGAGGGCAGCTGTGAAAGGTGGCTGGCGCGCCCCCATTGTGCTGTGGGGGCAGCAGCAACTTCTGGGCTCAGCTTGGGACTGGGCTGTGCCAGGCACTCTGGGGGTGAAGCAGGGCTTCTGTCTTGGCTCGCAGGCAGGTTGAAACTTGAATCTAGGGGCGAGGAGGGCCAGCATGTGCGGACAGCTCTCCCCAGAGAGCACTTGCCCTGAGCTGCATGGGTGAGCCTGCTACCAGCTCAGAGGCCCTCTATACTTGGGAACCACATCTTCCCTGCGTGGAGACTGAGGCAATCCTCCGAGATTGCAACCAGGGATCCAAACAAAGCTGGGTCACCCTGCTGCTGAGGGGGAGGAGCAGTGGGGCTTTGCCCCTCGGAGAGACGAGCAAGAACGCAGACACACAGCAGAGAGAGCCCTGGATGGACTGAGAAATGACCGCAGGGAGCTAGCTGTAAGCCACAGAAGGCACAGAACACATGCCATGCCCTAGTGGTGAAGCCCAAGTTCACTACCTCCACGTTTTCATAGGGCCTTGGCCAGCCAGGTTCTGGGGCACTGTAGTACTACTTTTTCAGAAACCTCTCTGGTCAAGGTCAAAGGGCGAGAGCCATCTCCACGTATAGCTGCCTGAACTTTAGGGGCTCCCTGAAATGAGGAGTTGGAACACACTAGGCCTACAGTTCTCAGCTTACATGTGTGTCCAGAACATGGGGGTGATCAACATGGCAACAGCATATCACAACAAAAGAATCATTCAGAGAAACAACAAGGGATTTAATTAGTGTTTCATACCTTTCGTTGTCTAAGGCGCCGGGTCTTGGCACTACAACATTAAAACAAACACCAGCATTAGTTGGTAGGAAAACTACACGGGAGAATGACAGCCTAACAGGCTGTTTGTTGGTCTGGCAGCTCTCGCTTTAATGGGGTTGGGAAGAGAACATCTGTAGCAGCCAATGAAAGGAGACACCGCACTGCACTGCAGGAGTCAGGGCACTGCCTGCTCAGCTCTCCAGGGAGGGGCTGGTGGGCCATAACCCCCTTCTAATCCTAACAGCGAAGAGCCAAAGGGAAGGAGAAGGGAAAGCGACCCGACCCCCCCCCCCAGTGTGTCAGTGTGGCCTCCAGTCCAGCGGCCCAGACCCACCCTGAGGGACGCACTCCCCAGCCTCCGTCGGGCTGGGCACTACAAGCCTCCTTGAACGCCCCGCACAAAACAGGGTGGGAAGGTCTTCAAGTCGGATGCCCTGGTTTGAGTAGCCTGCCAACACTTCAGCGTTCACCTGGCTAAAACCGTCATCCAGTGGCCAATTTCACCTGAACCCAAACCAACTCCCCTGTCTCACTCTGCCCACACCTGGTAATAACTGTGAAGCCGTTCTCCCACCATCCTAGCTTGGGGACCTCAAGGCCGGCTTTTATGCCTATGCTTCCAACCCCACAGCCGCTGCTGACCAGTCTCGTTGTGTCTTCCTGTCCCACAGCCTTCCACGCTCCAAGCAGCTCTTTCCCAGGGCGCGCCGCACTCTACTGCTCGTGTAGACGCAGCTGTGACCCTGCCAGGGCTCCTCAGTGCTAATGTCTGAGAAAATCACCCACTGCTTATAGGATAAGTCTAAACTTTTTGCCCTCACTTTAAGGCTTTATGAAAACCTAATTCCAGTGAACCTTCCATTTGATTTCCCCGGCATTCCCGTCAATGAACTCTTCACTCCAGCCAACATGAGAAGTCCCTGCTCCCAAGCGGTGCACTGCAGGCTGCCCCTTCTCAGACTCACGAAGTTCTTGGCCCCTCTAGAAAAGCTACTCTTTTCTCTCCTATCTTTTGCTTTTTCAAGGCTTGTGGCAGGGCCCCCAAATACACTACAAATATACTGACCTCTGGGACTGTTCAGTAATTGTCATTTAACTCTTCTTCTAAGTATGTACGTATTATTAGGTACTAGGCTGCTAACCATAGGGTCAGCAGTTCAAACCCATCAGCTGCTCAGCAGAAGAACACGAGACTGTCTGCTCCTGACATTTACCGCCTTGGAAACCTGATGTATGGTCACTGTGAGTCAGAATTGACTCAAGGGTCATGGTTTTGTGGTTTATGCATTATTGCCTAAACACAAAGTATGACCCATATCTTATAGAACCAAATCTTATATGTGACAATGTTAGCTTACTGCTTTGCAAATAAGAAATGCTTAAAGATTCCTGAAATAAACTGACTCAGTCTCACTAAAGAGACAGTACTTTATAGAAAGCAAACAACAAAACCCGTTGCTATGGCGTTGGCGATTCTGACTTGCAGAATAAAGCAGAGGCCTCATGGGGGTGAGTGGGCTGTCATCTTTACAAAAGCACGCTTCCCAGCTGTCTCCGAGGGAGCGGCAGGTGAGCTTGAACTGCCAACCTTTTGGTTGTCAAGTTGTGCTTTAACCAATGCACCACCAGGGCTCCTTAGCACTTTCTTTAACTACCTATCATTCAATGAGGAGGATTACAAAAAACAAGCCTGAGCGCTCCTTCGTGGGTCTGTTCCTGCTCTACAAGGGCAGGCCGACTCCAGGGGTGGACATAGACTTCTTAAGCTTAACAACCCTGGGGCGGTGGGGATCCCAATGCTCAGGAACCGCACGCAAGCTGTCCAAGCCTCTCCTGAAGCCACTGACGCAGACATCAGAAGACACACGCCGCCGCCACATGCCCTCTCAAAAGCCCCCCAAACGAAAACTGAAAACGACAAGAAAGGCCCGTTCCAGTGCAGTGTTTTCCATGCTATCTAACTCACCTTTCATTTCAGGCCAGATCTTGCTCCTCCACTGATCTGTGCACACGACGACCATCGAGCTGAACGCAAGCAAAAACACAGGGCGCAGGGGCGCCAGCGCAAAACACCTACAGGGGGGGGGGGGGGCAGAAGGCAGCCGGTGAGGCCCATCTCCGTCAAGATCACAGGTGCATGCAGGCCCTGGGGGAAGTGGCTGGAAGACTGGGTTTGTGCCAACACCAACCCGAAGGGCCACCTCGGGTAAATCACTTATGCTGTCTGGATCTCAGCTACCTTACCTATCGGGCAGAGCAATCACTTGCTTCTGTACAGCCAATGAGCTAAACCAAATACTCTCGTACAACCCCTTGTCATCTCTACAGCCTGCAATTCTACCAATTTTGGAGAAATTCATCCTTTCTAAGCTGGTAGGATGAAAATACAAATCTGTTGGCCAATTGTAAGGCCCCTAATGAAAGGTGACAAATTGATAAGAGCGTTCACCTCAGTCAGGTGAATCCCTTTAGGAACTGAGACCCAAGTAAGTAAAATGACTTGGCCAAGGTCACAGAGAAAATATTGAAGCTGCACCTGAAAGTTAGTCCTTGTCATTCAAAGAGCCAACCTTACCGAGACATTTATGAACAGCTGGGGAATCCTGGCCACTAAGGGCACATCGGACACAAGCTATGACCATAGCAATAGATTAACTGAGGAGGACGGTCAAGGGTCCATTATAAATGACCACTTTGCAATGACCTCTTCTCCATACCTGACCTCATGCACGGTCTGGTGTAATCATGGAACAATAGCAACAGGACAATTCCTATTACATTAAAAGGAAACAACACAGCATTTGCATATATGTGAATATACACACTATGAATTCATGCTACCTACATAATGGTTTTAAATAATGTTTTTAAACAGTGCAAAGAATGAGGAATGGTACAAGGAGAATGTAGAAATCCTGTCACTGATGACACCCCTAACCCAGTCTCTCCACCCCACCACTCAAGGAAACTAGAATTACTTATGACAGGGATCCTCAAACTACGGCCCGCGGGCCACATGCAGCCCGCCAGGGACATTTATCTGGGCCGCTGGGTGTTTTTGCCCCATTTGTTTTTTACTTCCAAATAAGAAATGTGCAGTGTGCATAGGAATTTGTTCATAGTTTTGTTTTGTTTTTGAACTATAGTCCAGCCCTCCAATGGGTCTGCGGGACAGTGAACTGGCCCCTGTTTAAAACGTTTGAGGCGCCCTGACTTAGGAGGCTGAAGAATGAAAGCAGCTTCCAGAAAGAAGCCCCAGAGCTCTCCCAGCTAGTGATCTTCTCCCTAAAGCCAGTTCCTCATCCCCTCATGCCAACAGATGGGCACGTAGCAACCCGGGAGAGGGGCTCGGGAGCAGCGGGTGTCTCCACCCACCCCACCGCAGCGTGGGCCACAACTGCTGTTGCCTCCAGAGTGCTTGAAAGGACTCTCTCGGGTGGGGGTCGCACTGTCTGCAAGCCCCCTCCCCAAAGCACAAACAAAGTCTAGTGGTAGGGTGAGGGTTAAAGCCTCTAAACAAACAGGTTTTCCACAAATAATGTCAATAAGAATGCTGTTTCTCCACGCCCAGGGCAACTTTGGAGCAGCCTGTTACATCCCAAACTCTCCACGCCGGCAGGCATTCAACCCGTATTTACTAGCCAGCTAGGAAGCAGCCTGGTTTCAGGAAGAGGGCCTTATGCTTGTGTTCCCTGACATGTGTGTGGCTCCAAGACCATGAGAAGGGCGTTAATAACAGAGCATCTCAACGCTGAGTCTGGAGATAACAGTTAGAAACCAGGGCAGAAGGGTGAGGGGAAGGAGAGGGCATTCAGATAGGGAGAACTACGCCCAGTGTGAGAGAAACCGAGACCAGAGGGGCAGGAGTCAGCTGGTGAGGAAGGGCTTTTTAGGGCACTGGGTGATGAGTCCATCCTGCTGGCGACAGGGAGCTGGCAGAGCGGCATGAAGGGGGCATTCCTGAATGGTGAAGGTCAACACTGTGAGCAACCTCTAGAGCCGCCCTCTCACCCCCCTCACTCCCCACCCCAGTCCCTAAATCCCCTTCAGGCTCTGCGGTAAGCGGCTGCTACTTAAGTGTCCTTTTCTTGAGCAAGCTGTGGCAGGACCGTCAAAGAGAGAGCTTGTGTGGTGTCAAAGCCCATTTCTGTGGGAAGGCGCTTCTCGCAGCTGTGAATAAAAACTTAATGGACAAACCACCTCACAGCACTGGCGGTGCCTCCTCCCACTAGACCACGCGTGTTACTGTGCCCTGGGGGTTGGCAAACATGAAAGATGGGAAGTGGGCACCTCCTGTCCTTCCAGCTCTCAGCCCGGGCACCTGACATACAGAAGGGATTTCAACTGGTGTGGGGGGGGGGGGTAGACGGAGGGCCTTCATGCATGGCCGCTTTACAGAGGTAATCTAGAAGCCCACCTGTTACAAACTACAGCTAGCAGCAACTCTGCAGCCATGGGCAAGGAAACGGCACAGGGGAATGGAGAAAGGGTGGGGGGACAGGTGGCAGGGTGGCTGAGTGAATGTGGTCCTGTCCTGTCTACTCTTGCAGGCCGAGAAACACACAAGCGACACAACCACTTGAAACGAACTTGCACAACGTTTTTCAGCCACTACCATCACATGAGACTTTGCAGACTCGGCAAACAGTCCAGGCAGTCCTGGCCACGCACCCGTGCAGTCGCCGTGGAGCTGCCACTGCCCGGCACTCCATGGTGAGCGCAGGGGTCAATTCTACTCTGAATGCTCTTCCATTGCCCTGATGTGTAAAGGTAGGCCTTTTTATTGAAGAACTTTCAGAAAATGCAAATAAGCATTAAAGATGGGGGGGCAGTATACAACTCTCTGTGGCATTAAAAAGAGAAGGGCCACCTGCGCCCGTCAAGACCAGCAGCCTCAGCCAGCCTACACAGGGCCGCTGTGGGTCACAATGGACTGGGCGGCTGGGCTTGAGCGCTCAACCACTACTCAAAAGGCCCAGAGGCAACTGGGAAGCAAGGGCGCGGCCATAGAGAAACCTTGCATGCACCCTGACTCCACGACACACTTGGGCACCCTAAATGGAAGACAGACATTCCCAAACAACTGGTCATTTTCATTTGTTTCTTCAACCCATGAAGTACTTTTGCCGCCCCCCCCCACACCCTAAAATGGTTGAAACTTAAACGTGACCAAACATCTAGACCCAGCTACCAGTAGTCAGAGGAGCCTGCTGACCCACAGGACACAACCTGTGGGAAACTGTGCAGGACAAACAGGTTTCTTCAGCAAATAAACTACAAGGGGAAAAGGGCAAGAGGGGAACCCGTGGTCTAACAGGCAAAAGCAGCCCAAGACGCTACAGTATGTGGACCCCACCTGGCTCCGACCCAAACAAAGAGAATACGTACTTATGAAAAAGCGGGAGGTGAGGGTGGGTGAAGGTCGTCTGGACTCATCAGTTTTTCATAAACATGTGTTGAAATATTCACAGATGAAGTGATATTACACTGAGGATCTGCCCTGATAGAGGAGGAGGTAGAGAGACTTGGGGACGTAAGGAATCAGGTTGGCCGTGAGTGAGTGCCATTAGTCAAGCGCCAAAGGACAAACACTGCATGAAGTTTCTATGATGAAAAAGTTTTCCCACTCGAAGAATTACTTTGGGATGGTCACCAGAGGTGGGAAGGGGAAGTCACCTGCTGGAAGGGAGACACGTGTTAACTTGGGTGAAGGGGAGGCAACAGACAATTGGAAGGGAAACTGGCAAACACTGATGGCCTTAGGGCAAGACTTTGAGAGGTCGCAAGAGGTAAAAGCTAAGCCTGCAAGAGTGGTGATCTACGAGGCAAGCAGGTATGGGAGGGAGAGTGAAGGTAAATCCAGGGGTACGTACAGACCAGATGTCTGTATTTACCTTTGCTGCAATCATTTCTGGGAGTAGGGTCGAGCTTGGAGGGCACAATGGAAAGTTTTTAGACATCACCAAACACCTTGAGGGGATGAGTGGTCAGCCTGGGAGATCCAGACCAGTCTAGGGCAGCGGTTCTCACCCTGTGGGTCGTGACCCCTTTGAGGGGTTGAACCACCCTTTCACAGGAGTAGTCCAATGCATAACAGTAGCAAAATAACAGTGATGAAGCAACAACAAAAATAATTTTATGGTTGGGGGAGGAGGTCACCACAACCTGAGGAACTGTATTAAAGGGCTGTGGTATTAGGAAGGTTGAGCACCACTGATCCACGGAGATACCTGGGTCAAATGGCAGAACATAGTCCAAAGAGGTAATGTTCTACCTCCTACTTTGGTGAGTAGTGACACAGCAGCCATCTAAGGGGCAACTATCGGTCTCTCCCACTCAGAGGAAAGAAGAGTGATGAAAATCTAAGACAAAGGTATATGAAAACAATCCAATGCACTAATGGACCAGGCACACTCCTAACCCTGAGTCCAGAAGAAATAGCTGGTGCCCAGCTTCATTACCGACTGCGCAGAAAAGGATCGCGCTAGAAGGACCTGGACAGCGTGGGAGAGGAACGTAAAGCAGTGACCTGCAGGAGGGGTGGATGCACAGTGTCAGTAAGTGACACAGGGACTGACAGGGGATGCAGGAGTGGAGTGGGTGCTAGGGAGAGGAGGAGGATTTCAGGAGTGGGAAATGAAGCTGGGACGGGGGAGGGAGTACTGGACTGACTGACTGACTGCACAACTCATTTTAAAGGTGATTTAACCATGGGGGGGGGGGTTCTAAAATCGATATAGTGATGATTGTACAATTCTCCTTGATATGACTCAACGATTGAACTACTGAAGTGTATGCGATGCAAATTAGGTGCTAATAAAACTGTTTAAAAAAAGAAAAAGGACCTGGACAAAAACGTAGAACAAAATTCAAAAGCATGAGAGAGATCAGACTTATTGGTCAGACAGAGACTGGTGGGAACCCCAAACTATGGCCTTTAGTCAACCTTCACGTCTGGACATGAACACACCTGTTAGAATAACTCAATCCTTTAAGCTCCAGAGAGCCTCATTCATGCAAGGACAAAGTCCAGAGGGGCAGGAAAGGAGGAGGGGCAGAAAGAGGAAACCGGGAAGAAGCGACACGAGTGATGCTCAGTCTCGCATGACCATGGAGTCTGTCCTGACTCCCAGCGACCCTGCAGGACAGAGGAGAACTGCCCTGTGAGTTGCCAAGACTGTGACCCTTCACAGGAGTTCAAAGCTTCCCCAAGGAGCGGCTAGTGGTTTTGAACTGTTGACCTCACAGTTAACAGCTCAACACACTACTACTCCAAGTGATAGCACATGGAGGGAATAGCCAAGGGTGAGCTAAAACAAAAGGTGTATGAATTGTTGAACGTAAAACTGATCATCTGCCCTGGAAACCTTCACCTACTTTTTTTTGTTAATCATTTTATTGGGGCTCATACAACTCTTATCACGATCTCTACATCCATCCATCGTGTCAGGCACATTTGTGCATTTGTTGCCATCCTCATTCTCAAAACATTTGCTTTCTACTTGAGCCCTTGGCATCAGCTCCTCATTTTTAGCCCTTCCTCCCTGCCACTGATGTTCCTAATTCTTGATGTAATAAAGCAAAGCTGAAATATCTATCACTGAACACTAATCTTTGTCCCCTCTGGTGAGTACCTGCTTTAGTGGAATTACAGGGTCAAAGGGTATTCACTTTCTCACAGTTTTGTTGCGATATAATTCTCATAGGATACAACATACCCTTCAAAATCCTTAAATCAACAATGTTTGCGCGGTCATCGTCACTATCTAATTGTAGGGCGTTTTCACCACTCCAAGAAGAAATCCATACTCACTCCACATCCCCCCTCGGCCCCTGAACAGGTAGTAACTAGTCAAGTACCTTAATGCCCACTGCCAAGCTGCTTTCCAGGCAGGTGATCCACTCGAGGCTACTCGGTAGTATTAAAAGCTCAATTTTTCCCAAAGCTCTCCCAGAATTAATATTATCATTTTTAAAACCTAGTAAGCAGTGATTACTCATTGCCATTAAGGTTTTTTTTTAATTATTAAAACTTGACAAATGCATTGATTGATCACTTTGTCTTCTATGTTCATTTTATAAACTGCCCATCCCTTCGTCTGGGGCTAAAGCCCAATGCAATCATCAGTCTAAGTAAAACACCCTTTGGGATATCAATTTAGTAGCCAGACAGCGGAGAAAACCCCGAGAGCCTCCAACTGCCAGCATTCTGAAGTTCATGTACTATGCCATGGGTCCCACTAGTAAGTTCCACTTTGCTAAGACCACAAACGAACTAATGATCAGGTGTCTGTTTCTAATCAAAGAAGTATTATTTCTGGAATCCTTTGTGACTACAGAGTGAGCTTGTCTCTGGGGCACTCTAGAACAAGCACTCTGTCCTACAAGGACAGAAAGACCTTTATCATGCACTTCTTGTGGCTGTCTGGCTATGAGCCAGTCACTGGTAAATTAGAGGGATAAAATTAACCAATCTGCATCATACTGTGACAGGTGTTGCTCGCACAAAACCAGAAAATAAACCAGCTAGCTGTTAATGGCCTACCTTGAGAACTGACAGGAAACTGTGAGAGAGAGCCCGACCTTGCAATTAGGACAGACTGAAATCCAGGCAAAAATGAGGGTGGGAGGGAAGAGAGGGGAAAAGTGAGGAGCTAATACCAATAGCTCAAGTAGAAAGAAAATATTTTGAAAAGGATGATGGCAACATATGTATGACTGTGCTTGACACAATGTACGGATTGTTCTAAGAGCTGTAGGAGCCCCCAATAGAATGATTTTTTTAAAAGAAACAAAGCACAGAGGCAATAGTTATAAATCCATCCTTATACTTATGTAGAGGTGAAAGCCACGAGAGGGAATAAATCTGGATACAAACAAACAGGCAAAAGAGACAAAGTCTACCAGGACATCTTGGGGAGTTTTCTTGGCCACCACACACTACAGGAGGAAACTTCAGAAGGTATTTGCTCAATAGATTTTATCTGATCTGAAACTGGCTGTCTGGGTTTAAAAAGAGACACATGGCTCTCGTTACATGGGCCATCCCCTCCTTCAGGCACGCTTATTGTCCTTTCACTCAAATCTAACCTTCTAAATCCCAAGTGCTCTGAATCCTTCATCACGCTCCTTGGGTTTTCGTTCGGTTGGCTTTTCTTAAAGGTGCTAAGCACCCCTCTAGTATTTCCCTTCCTGACTCTAAAAACAACGGACTGAGAATGAGGGTAAAAGCAGGCCCAGCAGAGATCTTACTTCGCAAGAGAATCCCAATTCTGCGGGCACCCAGAAGGCTGTTGAAAAGTGGACAGGTGCTCCTGGAAAGGGGTGGGCTTGGTGTTCACACGGGCCCAAGGTGCTTTCTGTCTCCCCATATATCGCCTGTTCTTTATGCATCCTGTCAGGAGACCCACTTCTCCACTACTATAGTCTGCATCCAAATCACCCCCTCACAGCTGGGGTGGAGGCTCCTGGGACACACGCTACTGGGAGGGCAGACCTGACATTTCTGTTGTTGGTCTCTCAGGACCAGTGATCTAGGCTGGAAGACCTTTGACTAGGGTACCAGGCTTTCCCTGAAGCCTGGGGTAAAAAAGTTAAGACTTGCAATATTAGAGTGGGGAGGTATGCTCTCTTTTCAGGGATAAGAAAGAACATTGAAAGTGCCTTCCATCTGAAGTTCCTGTTTGCTTGTTTTGTCTTCTGACCTCAAAATGTCTAAGATACTTGCTAACGATGCACTATTATTCACAATGAATACTGAAAGCGCAATCACATCTTTAAGACTGCAGATCCTCGGCCAAGGATCTGCTCTTTCCTAAGCATCTAAGTCAGAGAACTAAGTAGTCACTCTTCAACATTCCTAAGTAAAGAATCAACATCCATATTGAATTCAATATGACACTCCCAGAATGTGGCCTTTCAGGTTCATTTTAAACTTCAAATTAGCCCCCAGGGAATCTCACTTCCCAAAGCAAATCACTCTGTGTCCCCGTTGATGACCTCGGTCTCTGAGGTCCAGCCACTGCCACAGACAGTCTGGACCCTTCTCCAGTATAAGTTCTCTCCATAAACAGCCTCCTTTCCAAAGCAGGTTCTTTTGGGTCTCAAGAGTCACACCCTCATCTTGCTGTATTGCTCCCCCACCTACTTCGAGTGTGATGGTAAAGTAAGGAGAGTAGCTGTGCTTGGGACACACTGCAGACAAGCTACCGGAAAACGCCTGTCACCCAGAGCAACCAGAGCCATCCAGGGAAAGACCTGAAGTACAAAAGTGGGTTCTGAGTGCAATTTTAACAGTATACCAGAGTAGGAAACCCGAAGTCCACAGGGTCGGGGGGAGGGCAGCTCCTTTTTCAGGTGTTTCCCCCTTGGCAAAGCAGCTCCTTTGGAGACCTCACCTCCACCTTCTGCTTCAGAAACTTCTGCAGACAGGCACACTCGGGCCCATCTTTGCCTCCAAAATAGCTAACGGAGTGGCATTCATGAATCCTTGGCTTTACAATGTAGGAAATTAAATCCTAATGAAGTTGTTCTACATTAGTCGGCCCTGCTTTCTGATCCAGACCCAGCTTGTTTAATGAGGACCAACATGCTTTTTCATCCCAGAGGTACCAAACCCACCATCAGACACAATTGTAACAGGATGGGCTGAACAGAGATGGGAGGAAGGAGAGAAAAGGATCATTCTGGAAAATGCTCTGGAATGCGGAACTTCTGAGGAAGGTTTCTGACGGAACAAGAGGAAGGCAAGCACCAGGGTGGGGATCGAGGAAGAAGCCCCACCAGAAAACACAAGAAGAATGCAGTGGAGAATGTTCCTCATCAGACTTGCCACCAGCTTCTGACAGCAGCCAACGCCAGCGGCTTCTGTTCAGTTTAACCTGGGTTCCTTCAAACTGCGAAGGGACGACCTGGATAGAAGTATGTCTGCCTGGCAAGGAACCTGACCTTCCGTGTTCTGCTGTGGGCGACTGAAAAGCTTTTCAGACACGGGCTAACAAAAGTCGGGGTTTCAAAATCAAGAATGGGGATCAAAGTTCTTTTTAGACCCCCCACCCCCGAAAAAAAAAGAAAAACAACAACAACCCAAATCTGAAAACACAAACTCGGCCCTGCTGTCCCGCAGGATCCTGCGACAGCCTTCTTTCCTTCTGCTGTGGAAGCTCTCCTTCCATCAGTCCCCCCGATGCGATCAATGCCAAGGAGGCAGCCGTCCACTTTCAGGGGATGGCAGACGGTGGGGGAGCAGCAGTGCCGCTGTCAGAGCCTAACACCCCCCCCCCGGCTGCCCACGCACACTGACAGTGCCCGTGTCCCGCTCTGAGAAACGCACCTCCGCCACCAGGCAGCCTCAATTTCCTCTCCTGTCAAGCGGGGCTACCAATGCCTGTGGCGTCCTGGCAACCAGGAGTTGCATCTTAACTGGCTTCCCCATCACGAATTCCTAACCATTCTTCAAGAGCGCGTCGTTCCCTTTCAAGTTTACCGCCCAGGAGGTTCCGACGGACACTCAGACTTCGCAAACTCCCTCGACTGCGCGAGACGCCGCCGAACCCGTTCAACGCGATCGCTCGCACGGGCTGGCTTCATCCCCGAGACCTCACAGCCCCCACCTCGGGGGACAACTCTTCCACGCCCCGCGGGGGGACGACGAGAAAGGAGGGCGCGGGTCTCCCAGACCACAGCTCGCCCCCGCTCCCCGCGAGCGACTCCAGGTGTTCCCAGAAGCTCCTGCCAGATGTGCGAGCGGAGAGGCAGCTGGAGGGCCCTGGGGGGTTTGGGGGTGACGGGACCAGGGGGGTAGGCTCGCGTAAAGGGGGTGAGGCAGACCCAGGAAAGAGCCGGCGCGAGATGGAGCCCGAGAGAAACGAGGAATCCGCGGCCCGGAGGGCTTCCGAGGGTCCCGCGCGCTCACCAGAACGCCGCGTTCAGCCCCACGCACCACAGGGCGCTGCGCGCCGGCCGCTCCCACACCAAGGCTGCCTGCACCCGGCTCAGCAGCGGCTCGTAGGGCCCCAGCACCTGCACCAGGGCCCGCTGCGCCGCCTCCACCTGCTGCTCCCGCTCCCCGGAGCCTGACACGGGGCGGCGGCCCCTCAAAGGCGGCCCGGGAGCCGGGCCCGGGGCCGCGGCCACCCCCTCACGCTCCGCCATCTCCCCCCGACTGCCACAACATCCGGGGCCGCGGCCTGGAGTCACAATAACACCCACTACGCAGCCGCGGGCCGCGGCGGGGGAGGGCCGCTTCCTCCCGGAGGGCGCGTGCGCACTGGCTCCGGCGCGGCCCCGGAAGCGGAACGCGGAGGGAGTGGGCGTGCCCCGCCCGGAGCCGGGCCGCGCAGGCGCATTCGGAGTCGGGCGGGCTCTCCGCGAGCCCCGCGAGCCCCGCGAGCCCCGCGAGCCCCGCGAGCCCCGCGAGCCCCGCGAGCCCCGCGAGCCCCGCGAGCCCCGCGAGCCCCGCGAGCCCCGCGAGCCCCGCGCCGTCTCCCCAGTCCTGGCCGTGACCGCAGCCGCTGGGCCAGCCCACTTTTCCCGCGGACCCTCGACTTTACCAAGCCCGGTGTCTTTCTCCTGATCACATGTCCAAGCAAAGTCTCACCGGCCATCCACGGAGCATCGTGCTTCTACTTCTTCCCAGACAGGTGTAGTCCCTTCTTCTGGCCGTGTGTCCCCTTCTTCTTGGACAACGGTTCAAAGGCACCGGCTCTGCGGGCTCCGTTGCCCCGCCCTCGCATGCATTTAAGGCGATTGAGGGGGGAAAAATACATGGCTTGAGTCAGATGCACCTGAGCCCTCCGTTGACAGCTTCGTTTTGAACACACTGCAGGGGGTGTGGGGGTTGGCAGTGGATTTGTCCCGTGAAATCCATGCTTTACTTCCTTGACCGCTGCTTCCACGGGCATTGACCGTGGAGCCAAGCAAACAGAAATCCCTGTTTGGTCCAGTGGTGAGAACGTTTTGTTTCTTCACTGGGAAGCGTGGTCCAGACTGAAGGCTGTATAGTCTTTGATCTTCACTCCTGAGTGCTTCATGTCCCCTTCATTTTGATCTAGCAGAGCTTGTCATCTGCATACCACGGGTTCTGAATGAGCCTCCCTCGAATCCTGATGCCAGCTTCTTCTTCATGTTCAGGCATTCGTCCGTCCTTCTATTGCATTGCTTTCTTCATTGTGCTGCGAAGAGACTGCCCTTTCTGCAAATGGAAAGTTTGTGGCAACTCCTCCTGGAGCAAGTGTGTAGGCGCCATTTTTATTCCAACAGCAGGCGCTCACTGTGTAACAATTCAGAAATTCTCACAATATTTAAAACTTCTCATGATGCTATTACACACTTAGTACATGGCAGTATCATGTAAGCATACTTTATAGGCACTGGAAAACAAAAATTAATGTGATTCATCTTTTGAAATAGTTTTATTGGCATATCCTTCACCTATCATATGATTTAATCATTCGATCATATTAAAGGATTTGTGCAATCACTACAATCAATTTCAGAACATTTTCTTCTGGTACTTGTTGCTCGCTCCCCAATGTGGTTCATTTTTATTGCGACACTTGCTTTATTGTGGTAGTCTGAAGCCTAAGCCTGATATCTCTGCGCTCTCCCAGCTTCTCAGATTACTGGTTCAGCGTGAAGAGTGAATAAATGTGGTGAGAACTACTAGATAGATCTCCTAAAGAAATGACAGCCAAGACACAAATAGAGCTGTGCACACACAGGCTCATTGCAGCATCATTCACACAGCACAGAGATGGAAACCCCTAACTGTCCACCAGCAGATGAATGTATGAACAAACATGCCCCCAATGGGACAGCAGCAGTATTAAAGAATAGGAATACTTCAGGAAACACTCCATCATGACGATGAACCTGAAGGACATCATGCTGAATGAAATAAGTCAATCACAAGAGCAAAAATGGTAAGAGGCCACTGTGATAAAAAGCCAAAGAAAGGCTTACACACAGAAAAAACCTTTCTCTGATGGCTACCAGGGAGGGGAGGGGAGGGAAAGGGAAATGACTAGCACTCCTGGTGGCATAGTGCTTCAAGGTCAGCAGTTCAAAACCATCAGCTACTCCTTGGGAGAAAGACAAGGCTTTCTACTCCTCTCAAGAGTTACAGTATTAGAAATTTCCCTGGGGCAGTTCTACCCTGTCCTATAGGATCATTATAAGTGGGAATCAACTCCGTGGCAGCGAGTTTAAGATGAGACCTATATTAATTTGGGTGACGGGAAAGGCAATATACAATTAAAAAGAGTGATCAGCACGTCACTAGGGCAAAGGAAGTCACAGAAAGATGCACAGAAGTCACAGGCAATGAATTAATCTATGTGGATACACATGCAGACAGGCAAGATGAGCAGGTATGGGTAAACCAAAGGGACTACACCCACAACTGTATATAGGCTTGGCAGAGGATGTTTCTACATATGTACTTGTATGTGCTGTGAATTTGTACATGCATGAGAGCAAACGGGGGCAAAGTCAGGACAAGTCCTTAGCCGTAACCACACAGCTCATTACCGTAGTCAGGGAGGACAGCAAAGGCAATCGGCATGACGCGCGCATCCACACAGACAATGTTCTGCGTCCTTCGGCGAGTCGTGACTGGGCTCTGAAAGCTGGTGAGTGGTCACCTAGAACTGGGCAACCACTGGTCTCTCCCCGCGAGAGCACAGAGTGAATGAAGACAACCAGAGGCACGCAATGGAAACTTAACCTCTCCTCCAGCTCAACTCTTAGCCAATTACAGATTCTTCGTAAATAAGGCAAACAATACAATGGGCGGTCCTTAGAATAATCACCTGTACTGGATCTAAAGGGCAGCAATTCCCCTGGGAAGGATGAACAGCAATGGTAAACACAGGGAAGAAATGGGAATACTATTGATACAGGGTGAGGACTGTGCCACGAAACAAAATGTGAAAGAATTGTTGAGGGAAAAACTACTTCTCTCTACATCTCCACCCAAAGAACAATTTTAAAAGATCGTAAGGTGACAGATACAACCCTGACATACACTGTTCCCAAGTTTAAACCCTGCAGTAGCCCCGTGTTCTGTTCCTACAATCGTCTCTTGGTCTGTGTATAGGTTCCTCATGAGCACAATGGCGTGTTGTGGAATTTCCATCCTTTACAATGCCATCCATCATTTGACAGTCTCTGCATAATCATTAAAAGACAATAAAACATCTGGCCAGTATTCTCTGCTTTCAACCAAGATCCATCTGATATTAGCAATGATATCCCTCTCTCTAAATCCTCTTCTGAACCCAGTTTGAATTTGGGGCAGTTTCCTGTGGATGTATTGGTACAACCCTGCTTTAGATATCTTCAGCAAAATTCTCCTTGCTTGTGATATCAATGATATTGCTTGATAATTTTTCCCTTCTGCTTGGCCCCCTTTCTTTGGAATGGGCACAAATATGGATGTCTTCTGTGGGGGAAGGCCAGCGCCCCACAACTAATCGCGGAATAGGTGCAATTGTACGGTTAAAAAATATAGAGATTATAATAAAGTCATAGAGAATAAGGAGAGATAGAAGAGAGATTGAAACACTGAAATCAGACACATTTCATAGTAGCATGCTCACCTCCTGGACGACCATGATCTCAACAGCCAGGTCTGGGGACAGGACAGGAGAGGAAGGGCATGAGGAGTGGGGACAGGGGAGAAAGCCAGGGGGAGAGCCCGGGGAGGAGGGGGGAGGACCGGGAGAGAGAGGCTTTATTGTTAACCAAGGCTTATATATTTGGGGAGGGGGGTGTGCACACCCCGTAATTACAGGTAAGGACATATGTCACAGGAAGGGGTTGTGCTATAGGTAATACAGTGGTGAGAAGGGGACGATCTAGGGGTATACATGCAATAGGAAGGGGAGGGATTTGGGATATACATGTGACAAGATGGGCGGATCCTAGATTCAGGGAGGCAGCTTACTTTTGGATGTCACTGAGCAGGTTTGACCTGTTCTCTGGTTCTCCATAGAAACCATTATCCATAGGGTGTGAAACCCACCTACAGCGGACCAGACTGATGGCCTCAAGCCTTTAGGGAGAAGTAGACATTGTCCTTAACAGCAGGGAGTGGGCCCACCTGTGGTGGGACCAGACAGTAGTCTGAAGGCTGAATGCATTTGACCTCCCACCATGTGCTGGCAAATAGCTTCTAATGTTTGACCTATATCCCACAGTCTTTCAGTTGGTTTGCCAGGTGGCTGTCTTCCAAATTTCTTTTTATTTATTTATTTTCAAATTTCTTGACATAAGAGAAGTGACTAGTTGTAGGAACATCTCCACTGATTCTTGGAGCCTTGCTCTTCACTAATGTCTTCAGCACAGTTTGCATTTCTTCCTTCATGATCCTTAGTTTCGTATCCTGTCAGGTAAGACCTCCTGAACCTCCACCAATTCTGTTTGGTACAAAGACTGTGTGTTCCTTGCATCTTCCCTTGGTGCTCCCTGCTTTAATATTTGGCCCCTGTTGTGGTTGTGAGGTGTCATCGAGCCCCTTCTGACTCAAGTCGCCCTGTGTACACCAGAAGGAAGCCCTGCCCAGTCCTGCACCAGCCTCCCACTGACACAGTGGCTGCAGCAATGGGCTCGAGCACAACATGGTGAGGCTTCTGCCCAGAGAACTATTGCATAGTTCCACATTGCAACTCCAGGCTTAGGTTTTGTCTTTGTCTTCAGTTCTTTCAGCTTGAGAACTGTGCAGGGGGAACCTTCTCTTGAGGGTTTCTAATCCCAGGTCTTTGCACATTTCATTCCAATACTTTCCTTGATCTTTTCAAGCTGTTCTTTAAAATCTTCTGTTCATCCCTTCAACTTCTTCATTTCTTCCATTAACCTTTAGCTACTGTACATTGAGGAACAAGTTACAGAGCCTCTTTTTATTTAAATCGTTTCATTAGGGGTTAATACAACTCTTATCACAATCCATACATACATCAATTGTGTAAAGCACATTTGTACATTCATTGCCTTCATCATTCTCAAAGCATTTGCTCTCCACTTAAGCCCCTGGCATCAGGTCCTCACTTTTACCCATCCCTCCCCGCTCCCCCCTCCCTCATAAACCCTTGATAATCTATAAGTTATTATTTTGTCATATCTTGCCCTGACGTCTCCCTTCACCCACTTTTCTGTTGTCCATCCCCCAGGGTGAAGGTCACATGTATATCCTTGTAATAGGTTCCCCTTTCCAACCCACCCTTCCTCCACCCTCCCAGTATCACCACTCACACCACTGGTCCTGAAGGGATCATCCCGCTCTGGATTCCCTGTGTTTCCAGTTCCTGTCTGTACCGGTGAACATCCTCTGGTCTAGCCAGACTTGCAAGGTAGAATTGGGATCATGATAGTAGTGGGGGGGTTGGGGGGGAAAGCATTTAGGAACTAGAGGAAAGTTGTAATTTTCATCGTTGCTGCATCACACCCTGACTGGCTTGTCTCCTCCCCGAGACCCAATGGAGCCTCTTCTGACATCCATTTTGGTTGTTTCTTTCGTGTCTTGTGTCTTTTTAATGTCTGTTTGTTTTCTTCCTGTACAATGTTCTTGATGTCATCCCACAACTTGTCAGCTCTTCAGTCCTTAATGTTCATTGTAGCCAATTGACTCATGAGATGGGCTCTCACAAACTCAAGTGGGATATCCTCAGGTTGGTACTTTGACTCTTGTGAAGCTGTTCCTGTTTTTCTTTGACTTCACCTTGAACTTGCATATGAGCAATGGATGATCTGCTCCATAGGTGGTCTCTAGATCTGCTCTGACTGGTGTTATTGAGTTTCTGTCATCTCTTTCCAGATATAGTTGATTTGATCCTTTCCTGGTGTCCCATAAGTGAGGTCCCAGTCCATACCCACAGTTTATATTGTTGGAGGGAAAATGTATTTCCCAGAAATATTTCAATCATGCAAAATTCTATATCATCATCTCTGGTAATCACCAAGGCCATATTATCCACCATTCATCTGTCAGTTTGTCGCACTGTAGTAGCTTGTGTGTGGCTGAGAAGCTGGACATTGTGCCATCAGTGTTTTAAATGCCAGCAGGGTGACCCATGATGGACAGGTTTCAGTGCCGTTTTCAGACAACGACTAGGTAGCAGGACATTTAAAATATTGGCCAGCGAAATCTTTTTTTTCTCACATCTTTTAATTGCTACCTAATCCACAGTTCATTCAGTTCAACAGAGTGAAATCTTACGAATAGTAACAAAGCCTTCTCTGATATAATGCTGGAAGATGAGTCCCCCTCCGACTGGTCGGCACTCCAAATGAGACCGCGAAGAGCAGCCTTAGTAATGGAGTTAGACCTTAATGCCATGGTTGGAAGCCACGTTTTCAGGACCTCCGTTTGTTGATGTGACCCAACTCAACATGAGAAGAAACAGCTGCGAATGAACATTAGCCATTTGAAACGTCGACTGTATGAAGGGTCAACCTAGGAGAGTTAGAAGTCATTAAAAATAAAAAGGAACGCGTAACACGGATAGCCTAACCATTCGAAAACGGGAATGGTCTGCTGGTCATTTTCAATCAGACCGGAGGGCCTGCTCGCGGTTCGGACGCTTTCCACGCCCATCAGGGTGTACGGGGACACGCCTACTCCGACCTAGAGGGTCGCCGGGAGTCAGAATGCCGTGCGCTGGTTGCTTCTGCAGTCTCCTGGTTTAACCGCTGCGCCACCAGGGCTCGGAGGCACCCGCGTGACCGAGCACCAATGAATAATGAATGACCGCGGCCCAGCCCAGCTCGCCCGGGGAACGGCCAGCCCCGGGAGGGCGGGGCAAGTCCGGCGCATGCGTGCTGCGTCGAGCGGGCTCCGCGCGCTGGTTGGCCGGCGGCGGCGTCACGTACGGCGTCGCGCGCCGCCTGCCGGGCTCCACGTACGGCGTCGCGCGCCGCCTGCCGGGCTCCACGTACGGCGTCGCGCGCGGCTTCCTCTGGCCGGCGCGGGGCGGGACCCGGGACCCGGAGGAGCTATGCCGCGGGAGATCATCACGCTGCAGTTGGGCCAGTGTGGCAATCAGAGTGAGCGAGCCGCGGGCCCGCAGCGCGCCGGCCTTCCATGCGGGGGCTCCTGGAGCCCCTTCCCTTCCCGGCTCCCGGCTCCCGGCTCCCGGACGGGCGGGACCTCCCTGACCCTGCGGCCAGCCGCCCAACCCCCGCCGGCCCGCTCTACCCGCGCGGCGGCGGAACGGGCCCCGGGTCGGACGGAGGGGAGTGTGGAGTCCCGAGCTGCTGTCCGCAGCGCCTAATTGGAACTTGCCCAGACCCACGGATCTTCTTTCTCACCCCGCCCCCCCTCCCCACCCCCTCCCCTCCCCCCTCTCCTAGTTGGGTTCGAGTTCTGGAAACAGCTCTGCGCCGAGCATGGCATCAGCCCCGAGGGCATCGTGGAGGAGTTCGCCACTGAAGGCACAGACCGAAAAGACGTCTTTTTCTACCAGGTGCCTGCCCCCAGCGGCTTGGCCACGGCCCGCAGGGCGCCGGGACCCCGAGGGGAAGGGCCAGGGCTGCTGGCTGGCGCTGGAGGGCGGGCAGGCGCCCCAGTTGGCAGGTGCCCCCGCTGACTGCGCTCCCCCCACCCCGCACCCCCTTGCCAGGCAGACGATGAGCACTACATCCCCAGGGCGGTGCTGCTGGACCTGGAGCCCAGGGTGATCCACTCCATCCTCAACTCCCCCTATGCCAAGCTCTACAACCCGGAGAACATCTACCTGTCGGAGCATGGCGGCGGCGCGGGCAACAACTGGGCCAGCGGATTCTCCCAGGTCACTTATTGTTCCCTAGGGTTTACGGGGAGCAGTGGTTAAGCGCCTGCAGGGCTGCTAACTGGAAAGACTGGAGATTGAAACGCACCAGCCGGCCCCGCCTTCTGGTTCCACGATGATTACAGCCTTGGAAATCCGTGGGGAGAATTCTCCGCCCGCACCTGGGGTTATTAAGCATCGGAGTTTAGAAGGGCCCATAGCTCCCTCCCTGCTTGAGGACGGGCTAGACTCCCCAGAGAGAGATGAAACATCCTGAGGGCTGGGGCGAGAGGTAGGAAATGATGGATGCAGCAGAGTCAAGCGCCTGAGCTGGCTAGTGTGGTGTCAGCAGATCGAAGAGTTTCCCCTGGGTCATTGAAACCTTCCCTCAACCCTGGAAGTTGGGGACTGCAGGTCCACAGTCTCTCTCTCTCTGCTCTTCCCGAATCCAAAAAGCTTTGAAACCAAAAGGTGGTTCCATCCTTCACTGAGCAGCAAACCCAAAACTTAGTGAGGAGAGACTGCTGATGGGTTCTCTTCAGCTTCTTCCGCAGAAATGCTAATAGATTAGATTAATGTGCCTCAGACCCTCCTGCCCTTTGCCTGGGAATATCACTCACACATGTGCACCTTGTAACCTTTCCACAATTGGAAATATTCTGAATTACAAAACTGTCCCGGTGGATCTTAGGTAAGGACTGTGGGTTTGTATCAATAACTTTAGTTCACAGATGAGGAAACTGAGCCATGCGGACACTCATTCAATAGAAACCCAGACTCCCTGAAGATAGTCTATAAGCCTTAAGTCAAAAATAGCCCCTGAGGGGAGGGAGAAGAGGGGGAAGAGGAGACAGCAATCAGTGTAAGATAAAAAAAATAATTTATTAGGAGGTCACGAGTGTGGAAGGCGCAGAGGGAGGGTAAAAAGAGCTGATACCAAGGGCTCAATGAGAAAGTAAATGTTTAGAAAATAATGATGGCAACATATGTACCAATTGGCTTGATATAATTGCTGTATGAATTGTTTTAAGAGCTGTAAGAGCCCCCAGTAAAATGAGCCTTATCTATATATACACATAAATAGCCTGTAAAGGCGCCTTAAAACCAAACAGCAGTTTAGCATAGCCAGTGAAGACTGCCTGGAACCTTGTGCTGTTTGAAATCTGTCTGGATGGGATGAAGTCCACCCCAGCAACTCGCAGTTAGATAGGAAACGGGCCAGTGAGCTGAGGCTAGCGGGGGAGGCCTCACCCTCACGAGCAGGATGGGAGTGTCTGCTCGGCAGGCAGAGTGTGAGTGGACCAGTTACATGTGCTGAGATGGTTAAATTGGCGCATGTTCTGTATATATTCTCCACAATAAAAAATGTTTTACAAAATAAAGGTAATATACCAGCCCGGGCAGTCTGGAGGTAGAAGGCCTGCCCGTAACCACTGCCATCCTGCCTCAATCCAAATTAAAAAGCAGGGCCCCAGTGTTCCAGAAAAGGCCTTTCTTTGGGTGCTATGTGGGGAGCAGGTGGCTGTTCCAAAATCAGCCTCCCGATCCCTTGGTTGCATCCCACTCTGACTCTCCCCGTGTCTCAGGGAGAGAAGATCCACGAGGACATTTTTGACATCATCGACCGGGAGGCAGACGGCAGTGACAGTCTGGAGGTGAGTGTCCACGAGTGCCGGTGGGAGCCGACACAGGGCAGGTGGCAACCCTGGTGGTCAGGTGCTGTCCTGTTGGCTCAGACTCCGCAGCCCTGCTTGCAACAGGACGAAGACGCTGCCCTGTGCCATGCCAGCCCCGCCAGTGTTCTGTTCCAGTCCACCCATCTCGTCGGGGGTCTTCCTCTTCTTGACTGCCCCTCCTCTTTACCAAGCGGGGTGTCCTTCTCCAGGGACTAATCTCTCCTGACAACCTGTCCAAAGTCTGTGAGACAGAGTCTCATCCTCGTTGCCCCTAAGGAGCACGCTGGCTGTTGTTCTTCCGAGACAGATGCGTTTGTTCTTTCTGCAGTCTGGTATTTTCCGTATCCTTCACCTGCACCAGAGTTCAAAGGCATCGATTCTCTCTTTGGTCTTCTTTACTCAGAACCCAACCTTCACGTGCACCTGACGTGATTGAAAATACCACGGCTTAGGCCAGCCACACCGTGGTCCTCAAAGTAACTCTTTGGCTTTTCCACACTTTAAAGAGCAGATTTACCCGAAGCAGCTCTTCTTTTGGGTCTGACTGTTGCTCCCATGTCAGATCCAAACAAGAGAAAAAAACTTCAGCCGAGTCATTCTTCTCCCCCTTTGTCATGATGTCGCTTCTCAGCCCAGTTGTGAGGATCTTTGTTTTCTTCACTAAGCATTTTAGAGGCCAGCTGTTAAGGCCACGTTCCCTGCCAAGCCTTGCTGAGAAAGGGCAGTTTCCCAGCCTGGATGGGCAGCGGGGTGGGTGGGAGACAGAAGCCCAGCAGCTGTAAGTTGAAGTCCATTTGACTCCCAGACACTGACTGCCCTTTCCCGTGCAGGGCTTTGTGCTGTGTCACTCCATTGCTGGGGGGACAGGCTCCGGCCTGGGCTCCTACCTCTTAGAACGACTCAATGACAGGTGAGTCTGCCGGGGGTGGGCTGGGGGGAGAGAGGCCTGCAGCCCCTCAGTTAGAGCTTTCCCTTTACGGGCACTTCTGCTCCTTCCTGTCATGAGGAAGTGAAGCCACAAGGCCAAGAACTTGGTCACAGTTTCAGCGGTGGGAGACAGAGCCTAGCATCTAGGTCCTCGATCTTGGTTCCCAAATAATAGTTGGTTTACTGCCCCCTTTGAGGAAAAATAAAAATGACAGTGTCCCCCTGCAACTGAAAACTCGTGTACTATCGCCCACCATCCAGGGTGGAGTGTCGCTGTCTGGTTGCTCAGATCCTTCTGAGTCGTTCCAGCGCTCCCCCCACCCCCACCGGGGGGACAGTATTACCCACTTCGGGAATTGCTGCCATAGATGAAGGGCTAGGGCACGTGCCCAGGTTGCCGTTCAGATTTCACTGCTCCCGGAAAGTTGTTGGAAGTGCCTCAGGGTTGCCTATTCCAGCCCGTTGCCTTGACTTCTCTTTCAATCCCCTCAGATACCCCAAGAAGCTGGTGCAGACGTACTCGGTGTTCCCCAACCAGGACGAGATGAGCGACGTGGTGGTGCAGCCATATAACTCGCTGCTCACGCTCAAGAGGCTGACCCAGAACGCGGACTGCGTGGTATTTTGAGCCGGCCTGTACAAGCTACTTCTTGATGGGTCTTTCCGACCATCGGGCTCGAAGGAAATGCTTGGGCAAGGCTCCTTTTCCTCCTGTCCCCAGACGTTTGACACCCTGCTCTGTCCCCCAGGTGGTGCTGGACAACACGGCTCTGAACCGCATCGCCACGGACCGCCTGCACATCCAGAACCCGTCCTTCTCCCAGATCAACCAGCTGGTGAGCAACTCCCCCACCCACCCCACCCCCTTTGGCTCAGAGCTGGGGCCCTCAGGGCTGGGAGGCCACCTGGGATGCCCTGACACTCCACCCCCAGGTGTCCACCATCATGTCGGCCAGCACCACCACCCTGCGCTATCCCGGCTACATGAACAACGACCTCATCGGCCTCATCGCCTCGCTCATCCCCACACCGAGGCTGCACTTCCTCATGACCGGCTACACCCCCCTGACCACGGACCAGTCGGTAAGGGCAGCCCTCAGAGCCCACGCTGCACTGGCTCTGGGCCCAGCAGGGGCTGGCTTCCTAGCAGAGCTCCATCCTCCCCTGTCTGGGGCGTTCTGCAGGCACTGGCTCCAGGGTCAGCTTGGACTTGCGCACATGGGCATGACTCAGCTGAGCTGAGGGGCGCTCAGACCCTGACCTTCCAGCAGAGGCTCAGTGTGGTCCCAGATGAAGGGGCCTCCCCAGAGACCCAGACCACAGCATCTGGTCTGTGGGGGCCTATGTCCACAGCTCTTTCTTTGCTGTGTGTCTCACCTGTGACTCAAGTGAGGGTCTGGTCCCCGTCCCCGTCCTGTCCCCTGTACCCTCAGGTGGCCAGTGTGAGGAAGACCACGGTCCTGGATGTCATGAGGCGGCTGCTGCAGCCCAAGAATGTGATGGTGTCCACAGGCCGGGACCGCCAGACCAACCACTGCTACATCGCCATCCTCAACATCATCCAGGGCGAGGTGGACCCCACCCAGGTAGGGGAGGCCCCTCCCAGGTCTTTCTCTGCCTACCAGCCCCGCAGGGCCAGGGGAGAGAGAGGCTGCCAGCACCACCCCTGGCCTGTGCCCACCCCAGGTGCACAAGAGCCTGCAGAGGATTCGGGAACGCAAGTTGGCCAACTTCATCCCCTGGGGCCCAGCCAGCATCCAGGTGGCCCTGTCTCGGAAGTCTCCTTACCTGCCCTCAGCCCACCGGGTCAGCGGGCTCATGATGGCCAACCACACCAGCATCTCCTCGGTGAGGCTCACAGCTTGCGCCCTTTCGTGGGCCCCCAACCGTGCTTTGATGTGCTTTACCTGTCCACCTCCCTGCGCCCCTGCTTCTGGCTTTGGGGTGAGCCTTTGTCCCCTGAGCTGTGTGCTGTTTGTGACCTGCTCCGTGCACACCCCAAGCTCTTCGAGCGGACCTGCCGCCAGTACGACAAGCTGCGGAAGCGGGAGGCCTTCCTGGAGCAGTTCCGCAAGGAGGACATCTTCAAGGAGAACTTCGACGAGCTGGACACGTCCCGGGAGGTGGTGCAGGAGCTCATCGACGAGTACCACGCGGCCACGCGGCCGGACTACATCTCCTGGGGCACCCAGGAGCAGTGAGTGCCCAGACAGGGACCCTCATCTGCCTGAGTGACTGTGCCCTAAGCACAGAGCAGGGGCGACCAATGCCACCTCCCCCCGCACACACTCTCCCTCTTCCTCTCTCGAGGCATTTTAATAAAGCACTAGTGACCAGTCAAGCACTCTCTCATTGGAAACTCTGAAAACCAAGCAGTCCGTTATTCTCCACACCCCCATCGTCTTCGGCTCAGTGCACACACCTCACCTAGGCTTGGAGAACACAGGGAGGTGAACCGCCTGAGACATCCCTGTCCAGGGTCCATAAAGGCCCAAAGACACAGCCTTGTCTGCTAACACCCACTCCTCCACTCTCCCAGCGGAACATTCCACCCATGTCATGGTCCCGTCCCACCCCAGAGTGTTGGCACCACCTCGCCTGCCACTAGGCCCTGCTAAGCGAGCCAGGGTCTTGAGACAAGTCAAAAGAGCGGAGCCGAAGCCTAGTCTGTCCACAGGCCCAAGCGGGCCCCCCGGCTACCGGCTCATCACAGAGAATCTTTAGTTGCTACTGCCTTCCACAGGGTGAAAGGTCACCAGGAAGTACGTGCATAGAGGTTTAACTGGGGCCCCAGACAGGCTGTCCACGCCCTGGGGGTAGGGCTCCCGGGAGTGCTGGCCAACATGTGCGTGCACCCATCCTGCGGAGGACGCGCCCAGGCCTCTCCCTTCCATCCTCCAGCAACCTGCAAAGTGGCAGGTATTAACAGGCCCATGTGATAATCGAGGAAACGAGTCTACGGGTCAGTTTACCAAGTCTCCCAGCCAGTCAATAGCAGAACTGGCACAAACCCTGCTTCCAGTGACTGGCATTAGTGTTCCTGACCACTACACCCTCCTGCCTTCTGGGACACCTCCCAGAGGTGGCGGAGGATCCGCCCTTCCGAGCTCGGCTGTTGATGGGGCAGGTGTGGCTAGGGAGGGCACTATCCACCTCAGCTGGCACTGAGTACCCATCCAGCACCCATGCCCTGCCGTGTGCAGGGCATCCACTCACGCCCAGAGCGACCGTGTAGCACGGGCAGAGTTGTCCCTGTCAGCTTGCGAGGCTGTGCCTGTTTGTGGGAGCAGAAGGCCCTTGCCCTCAGTGCCCGGTCGTCTCAAGGTCCTGACCTTGTGTAACCCACCATGCCCCCGGGGCACCTCTCCTTGCCCGTTAGCCAGGTCAGCCTCGGTGGCAACCCGGGGCCACCTGCTGCCAGTGTTGGAGGACTGGGAAGCGTGGTAAAACAAGGCTGGCGTGGGCTTACGAATCAACAGTCTCGCATGTTTTTGAAGTCCATGTGACATTAGTGACTAAGCATAAGTAAGTCCATGCTTACCTTGCTTACTGGGTTCTCCAACGCTGTCAGGGGCTGTCAGTCCAAAAGCCACCTTTGCTTCTGTGGGAAAGGGCAGTGGGGTGGAGGGACAGGTGGGGGTCGCATGCAGAAGCAGAATCTTTCACGTGATGAAAAGAGTACAAAATGTTCACTGCAGATTAGTACGTAAACAAGACAGCCCGTGCCGGGTGATCCCACAGCCCCCTCCTTCCTCAGACCACCCTGAGGGCCAGGCTCAGTGGGGTGAAGGAGCAGGGGCTGCTGGTCCTGGAACCCAGTGGGAAGGTGAAGCCCGTGCCCTGGAAAGCTGCAGCTCCCGCCATGGCTGCAGAGGGCACAGGGGAGCAGCGGCACTTGAACAGCACACTGCTCACTGGAACCTCTATGACAGGTTAGACCCTGAGGAGCAGAGGGGGCCCTGGTAGGGCTGATGGGCAGAGAACAGGTGGTCAGGAACTGCCCTGGCCTGACTGAGGGGTGTCAGCCCACAGGCCTGTCCCTATGGGCCGCGGGGTCTGCTGGGAGCTGACGGGGAGCTGGCCTACTGGGTGTTCACATAGCAGCCAACCGGAGCACACTCGGTCCCTTCTTAGCTCTGCTCTGGTACCCCCACACTGACTACCTGCTTCAGCCTTCTCCCAGCCCCACATTTCGCTGGAGACATCTGCACGCGCAGCTGGTGCCAAGTGGGGGAACATGAGCTGTGAACTGGAGCAGGTGTGAGTGGCCGGCCACCTCCGAGGTCACAAGGGGTCCCAGGGCCCTCCCTCGCAGGATCCGGTTAGTGGCAGGTGGAGCCCCACGAGGGAGGAAATAGCCAGGTATTCCAGAGTGAAAGTGACGTCAGCATAGGCCACCGATCCGGAGGGGCCTTCCCAGGACCCACCGAGATGGCTCCTTTCCCCGACTGCGGAGCCCCAGACTCGGTAGCCTCAGATGAGTGCTGAAGTGCCTCTTCTGGGCCAAGCTCCTCCCCGGGCTATTTCCAGATCACCCTCACCCTACACCCTGGCAGCAGCGGCAAACTCCAAAGTGTGTCAGCTGGGGGACAGCGAGGGGCCAGGTGGAGAAGGAGGGAGGAGGCCGCCCGGGGATCGGGCAGCAGGTGCTTAGGGGTGAGAAGTCTGTGGTCTGAGGCCGTAGCCACAGAGTCACTGTACCCTGTGTGCGCGGGCTGCCGGGAAAATGCTGCTCCCTCCAGGAGCGGGCACCTCTTTCTGACTAAAGAAATTAGAAAGAAATTAGCCATTCGAAGGGAACGTTCCGAGGGCACTCCCGGTGAGGTGACCCCCCCCCCGCCCAAGCCCCCTCCAACGTGCAGGGACAGAGGTCTGGGAGCAGGAGGCGGCGCCTGAGCAGATAGGATGTGGTGTAAACAAATAAGCCTGCAGCTGAGGTCTGGTCACTGCGGAGTGGACGGAGGGGAGGACAGGACAGATGAAAAGTTGATGGCGTCCACACGTACAACTGGAAACCGGCACTCCCCACGGGAACAGCGTGATGCAGGTCGCCAGGCCTTTCTCCCTAGCCCGTCTTAATCTGGAAGCTCCCCTGAAGCCCATTCAGCCTCACACAAATCTCTACCGACTCGAAGTGCCCGGAGCGAGGGTGCAGCTGGAAGCGGAGAATTCTACGGCTGAGCCACCCCTGCCCTCGGGGTTCACAGATCAGCACAGAAAGGGGAGGGCTACTGAGGCTTTACATCAAAGGCAAGTGGGAAGACCACGCGCAGCTTCACCAAATAAAAGTAATCGGAGCCCGACCTCAAAATGACCTATAAACCCCGCGACTTAGGACTGAAATACCGGATGGGAGAGGAAGCAACGGATGGCCACCCCAAGACTGGAGATGGGTTGCTCCTTGGACCTTGGATGGGTGGGACCCCTGGCTTAGTGGGTGTCCAATGAAGCGAGACCCAGAACCATGCATTCAGTCCCTCAATCTCCCTTGCATTGATATGACGGGTTTTCTTCTGAGAGGCAAGGATCTGCCTTTGCAAGAAAGGACACAGGAAAATTTCCCCCAGCACCAAGGCCCAGGTTCAATGGAAACAGAGCCCGATGAATTAAATCAAGCTGCACAAAGCTACAGCTCGTGGACTGTGGCTCCCAGTGGGACGACACTGGCATAAACTCCTTGTTAGCCACAGTCCCTTAAAGTCTGTCACTGGATAAATGATTGATGGTATCAATACACTAAGGGCATGATTAGCAATGTTTTTTCTTTTCTTTGGGGGGGGTGTATGTATGTGCTTGTTTGTACTGGGTTGTTATTTGGTTTGGTTTGGTTGTTTTTGTTGTTCTGGTTGGTTCTGGTTTAAAAGGGTGGTGAAGAGGGCAAATGGTGCCTGGCTATCAATTTGAATCGTGTTTGGTATCTTAAAGACTTGTATCCAAATAAGCAGCCCTCTAAGTGAGGCGTCAACGAAGTCCACGCTCAAGAAGCACACCAGCCTGTGTGACAACAGCAAAATCCAAATGCGACGAAGGAAAAAGTACCAGACTTTCAACTGTGAACCCCCAAATTGTAGAAGGCTCTGAAGGCTTGCGGGAGCCCAAATCCATCGGCAGAGCATCTGGTCAGATCCAGCCTCTGGCAGAGCCGCTCTGGTCACTGGTGAGGGACTCAAACGGCGTTGCCATCAGGCGGAGATGATCGTGAACTTGACTGTGGTGGATGGAGTCCTGGTTTAGTTTGATACTTGGCCACCTGACCCAACCCGAATTGGCTCTAGGCGCAAATATTTCTTGACTGTTCTACCACAGAAATTTCCTCTCTCGCTTTTAAGATGTCGTTGGTGGTGTTGATTTTTATCATTCTGCTACTGTATCTCCTTTCTGTTTGTTTTCTTTCATTGTTCCTGTTAGGTCTGCCAGTTTAAGAAGCCCAACAACTGAAGCGATGGTTTATCAGGAAGGGAAAGGGGGTGGAGGAGGGGGAGGGAGCATTGGAACTGATTGTGACAATGCATAAAAGCTCTTTAAAAAGCTATGGAACTATGGAACTGTGTTCTACGTGGATATTGTATCAAGACAACTACTGAAAAGAAAGAGACCGAACTTGGCCTATGATTACCGTGCGTGTAGGAGGAGAGCTCTTGCTAGGGACAGTGAGTTCATTTTCATGGCAACGAAGCCCTTTGGAAAGGGATGTCAATAATAATGGTGTACGTCGCAATGAGTCTACTCGGCAGCACTGAGTTACACGTGTAGAAGTTGGATTGGAGAATGTTTTGCTGGTATATTTTTGCCAACATTGAAAAACGCATTCCACGGACAACAGTGGGCAGAAGAAAGGAAAACGGTCTGAAAGTGATGGTGGGAAAGACTGTGCAACTCTTCTCGATGTACCCGACCTACTGACTTGTAGGATATGTGGGTGAAGTGCCAATAAAACTGCTGAGAAATATAAATAAAATGAGACTTAAATGGAAAAAAAGACAAGGAAGAAAAGACGTCTGGAGCAGGAAAGGGCTTTGCGGGCACGAGCACCCCTGAGTCTGCAAGAACAGGCAAATATCTATGCGGGTCGGGCGGGAAGTTTTGTGCCGGGGTTCTAGTTCATACCCATTAGGTGTGTTTTGTATTAGATACGAAAGCTCCCCCGACCCGCCCACACCCCCCCTTCCCCTGGGATGTTATGCTGACACCCAGGACAGTCAAACTTTCCCACCATTCCACATCCCTCCCTTTTCTGGCTGGATCAAAATATAAGCAACCAGCAAATGATTTCACGTCTTTAACAAAGCATTTGCACTTAAAAAATAGGATGAAGTGGGATTTCCTCCTTCTTCAAAAGGTTTCTATAAAACTTGCATTTGCCAAACAGTTGATAAAAATATTCCTCCGTGTTTTGCCCAAGAAGGGTGGCCACAGGGCCCACTGATGAGACGTGGTAGGTCAACGTTCACCAGACGTGGCTTCTGTGCCGCCTGCCTCCTCAGAGGCTGGACGCTCCTCGTCTTTCCTCTATTTTTGGTAAGTAAATCTTGGGTTTCTTGGTCAGCTCCCGCAGCCTGTTTTCCCTCTGCTCCACTTTCCCCTTTTACTTGCCCTTTATTGTCTGAAGATTGGTCCTTCCCTGCTGCCCTTTTGGGCTCCCTCTCCACCTTTGCAGACACAGGTTTCGTTGACAACCTCATCCATCTCCTCGTGGGCCCCTTCACCTCCTGTTTGTCATAGCTGATCTCCCTTTCCTTTGAAGCAACTTGGCCGGGGAGAGGGCGCCTGCCTGATGCCTGAGGAGAGATCTCCCGGACACCCAGCACTTTCTCCAGGCAGGGTTACCTGGCCACTGCCGCCAAAAAGGGAGACTGGTACAGTTTTGACCAATCAGGTTTGACCACGGGCAGGACAACTCATGAAGGTTTCCTACCCCCTGTCCTATGGCCTGGGACAGACAACCTCGAAGTCCCGCATGGCCCATAGAAAGCCTCATGACTGGGGCCCCGTGTGGGTTGTGCACTGAATTGCATGCGAGCATACCCCATCCACTCTAACGGCCCTTTGTGTTCAGAGACCTCCCCACAGAGACGATTCCATTCCTGTGATGTTCCTCTGCCCGGGACTCCTCTCTCAGTTGGCTGTGCTGTGGCAGCTTGTGTATTGCTATGCCTGGAAGCTGGGCCAGAAGGGTCCCCCGAGGTGGACAGCAATCTGCAGAGTGTCCAGGCTAAGATAGGCTGGGAAGAAATCCCTGGCTACCTACCTCTGAAAATTAGCCAACGAGAGCAGCAGGATCACAAGAGAATCGTGTCCAATGTAATGCTGCAAGATGAGCCCAGTTGGAAGGCAGTCAAAACACACAGTGCTCGCGATGAACTTGAGCATACCAGTAATTGTGGAGATGGCGCGGGACCAGGCAATGGTCTGTTCTGTTGTACATGAAGTCGGCGTGAGCCAGAGCCAGCTTCATGGCAGCTGACAGCATGTTCCTGTGCACGTGTACCAGTTATTTCTCTGTCTGCGTTGCATGTGTCCCTTGCTCACGTAGCGAGTTCCTGCCCACCACTTCTAAGCCTATCTACGTGTGTGCTGTCAGGTAGTCCCTGTTACCGGGTGATGGGGCAGTTGTTGGTGTAGATCCTAAAATCCTGATGGTTTCCACAGGAGCTGGGACTCCCAACCGGCTCGGGGTGCACTGTCATAGTCTATTAATATCCCTGCCACGTGAACAAGAAGACGCCAACAACTCCATTGCTCTCGAGTCGATTCCTGCTCCTAGCTTCCCCTGGGACAGAGTGGAATCGCCCCATTGGGGTTGAGACTTTACAGCTTTATGGGAGCAGACAGCCTCATCGTACTCCTGCTGGGTGACTGGTGGATAGGAACGATGTCCTTGTGCTAAGGAGCTTAATGCCCAAAATACTGTGGTGCCAGGGCCCCCTGGTAAACCACGAGGCTCCTGTAAATGCCTGCATTCCATCTGCTCTGCCTGACACCAGTAAATCTTCACCCTGGCTGGTTCATGGATCTCTTTGATTGGGTGCTACCCACCGAAAACAGACTTACGAACAATTTCAAGAGGTTCTCAACCCATGAATCCCATCCTTGAATCTCAACCCCAAGGCTAGCAATTCCAGCCGGTGGGCAGTATCTCAGGATGCCAGGAGTAGGAGCCTCAGCGTGATTCTTCACTAATCGTGCTTCACATCGGAACCTTGAGGATGTGCTGGGTTAACAGTCAGGGGTTCTCACCCTGCGTCCTCTTCTCGGGAGAAAGAGGACGCCATCAGCTGCCACGAGCTTCTGAAGTCTTACAGGGAATAATTCTACGCTGTCCTATGGGGTCACGAAGAGTCGGGATCCACTCGGCAACAGTGGGCTGATTGGGTGTTCTTTCTATATATAAAAGCCAGCAAGGAACGGGCCAGGCACTTTGGCAACCTCCTGCCTGGGCCCAGCAGGCTCCAGGGGGCGCTGCTCTCAACAGTTGGCTTAGAGCCGAGGTCCCTACAGCAAGCCTGGAGCGCACAGTAGGACTGCCCTACAGGGTTTGCACAAGCCCGTGGTGAAGGTATGCATTGGGGTCGGCAGTTTGAAAACACCTGCTGATCTGCAGGAGAAAGATGAGGTTTTCTGTTCCCATAAAGAGCTGCCATCTCAGGTGAGGGAGAAAGGGGGAACCAATCACAAGGTTCCCCCTCCCTGGGGGACGGACAACAGAAAAGTGGGTGAAGGATGACATCAAACAGTAGTGTGTGAGACATGACAAAATAATAATAACTTAAAATTATAAAGGGTTCATGAGGGAGGGGAGAGGGGGGAAATGAGGAGCTGATACCAAGGGCTCAAGCAGAAAGCAAATGTTTTGAGAATGATGATGGCAACAAATGCACAAATGTGCTTGACACAATGGATGGATGAATTGTGATAAGAGCCCCCAATAAAATGATTAAAAAACAAAAAGATCACCACCAACAACAACAGAGAGCTGCAGTCTCATGAAAAAAGTGTCACAGTCTTGGAAATCCACAGGGGCAGTTCTCCTGTTCTAAACAGACTTGATGGCTGTCCGCTCGGTTTGCATAGGGTAGGACACTGACTCTCACGACCAGCCTCCGGGTGGGCAGTTGGGAAGTAACACTGAGCCCCAGGCCTGCTCTAGCTCACGCCAGCACCACTGGTACCTAGGGGATGCCGGCTCCTAGTGACTTAACAGGACAGGGCAGACCTGCGCCTGAGTTCCCCAGACTGGCCCCTCATAGGAGCTGAAAGCCCCATCTTTCTCCTGAGGGGCTGCTGATGGTTTCGAACTGCTGATCGGCACACGTCGTACCCACTAGCCACCAGAGCTGCCCTCAGCTCAGGCGGTCCGCGCGTCAAGATCAACCTGGGCAACAGCTTCTCACTGAAATCGGATGCACTTTGCCCTTTACCCCGCCCATAATTCGACTCTGTCCTATAGGGTGGCTGTGAGTCAGAATGCACACAACAGCAGGGGGTGAAGTTCTTTGGGTCCGTCAAAGCCTGCCCAGAATTGAGAAACAAGTTGGCGACCTCAGGCCTGAGGCCCCGCCAGCCTCCAGGGGGCGCCGTTCTCAACAGTTCACCTGGCTCAGGCAGGTACCAAGCCCCAGCTCCCAAAGTCTGCACCCTGCCAGACCGGCTTGTCTAACACCTCTCCCCAAGGCAAGGCAAGTGACCTCCTGGGAAGGCTGCTGGGGCATGCCTTCTCTCTCTCCCCTCACAGGTACGTGCGCGCACACACTCTCCAGTTGTCACGCAGCAGACCAGAGGAGCATCAGCATGGAGGAATCTCCCTGGAGCAGAAGTGCTCGAGCAGACGTTCAGAGAGGACTCTGCTGAGTTCCAGGATGACTGCCATGGCCACTGGTGAGCTTATCTATTTCCCAGGTCGCTCTGACCTCAAAGGCCACCGCCAGGACTGTGTCGGTGCTCTCGCAGGCTGGCATCCTGTGCCAACCGTTCTGTCTCAACACAACAAACACACGCTTGACCTTGGCACACAGGGTCCCCATCTGCCTTTTCCAAACGCTGATGCCAAAAACGGTTGTGTATTTCAAACAAAAACTGACCATGAACTCAGGCAAGGGTCTGTGCGTCCGGGGCAGGAAGCGTGCTTCCTGCCCTTCTACAGAAAGACACCTCTCCCATTCCGACCTCTCCCAGCCTAGGTAAAGGTGATCACAGGGATTCCCCCTCCCCATGAGCAGGCACACACTTCTCCGACAGGCGGGACAGTGCTCAAAAAAACAACTCAAACTCACTGCCATCGGGTCAATGCCGCCTCATAGCGACCTCCGCTGAGTTTCTGAGATGGTAGCTGCTTCCTGGAACAGAAAGCCCAGTCTTTCTCCCACTGAGCTGCTGGTGGTCTCAAACTGCCGACCACGCAGATCGCAGCCCAACATGTAACCACTATACCACCAAGACATCAGCAGGTGAAATTGAACTCTAAGGTACCGATCAATCCAAACTCTTCAGACTGACGTCAAGTTCAACTCTCAATTCCGGGAGCTACCACATGAATTTCTGCTTCTTTGAAGAACTTTCCATCAGAGTTTTACTCCAGTCCAGGTTTCCCTTCCGTTTAGCTCATTTCTGGGCTCTTCCCATGTGGTTTCAAGCAATGCAATGCAATGAAAATGTTTTTATAACTTACCTTTCTAGAACACTGTCACCGGCTTGATTTGTGATGTGAGGCACATACCTTCCTGTTCCTGGGTCTCCATTTCATTCGTTCAACAAGTATTTATTGAGAAGCTAATACATCCAGGCATCGTGCTAAGTCCTGACTGGACAAAGACGAACAAGATAGAGTCTGGCCGAAGACTTTCTCACGCTCTCGTTCCTATGTTTCCATGAATAACCCTGCCCGGCACTGCATGGCTATGGCTGTCATGAGCTGTGGACAAAGTAATAGACGGGAATTGGCAGGGGAGCACCCGTCTCTGGGAGCCCATGTCAACTCATCGAGACCATATACGACAGGGTAGAAATGCCCCTTCGAGTTGACGAGATGGTAACTGCTTATGGAAGTAGAAAGCCCTGCTTTTTCTCCCAAGGAGCTGCTGGTAGTTTTTCACTGCCAACCTAGTGGATCGCAGCCCCCATGTGCAACCACTACGTCGCCAGGACTCCTGGTTGGGGGTCCGGGGGCCTGTGAAATAAGGGGCTGGAGGCAGGAGCCTGTTATTCTAAGGTCGTGATGCATTCCGAAAGGACACCGAGGCCATCTGGCTGTGCTGCAGGGAGATGAGACCAGCATCGGTGGCGGGCTGGTGCAGATAAGGACACACTTGTCTCTGGCAGGTGGCCATGTGGCACCGACACCTCTCTTTCGAACTGAACCAGAGCCAGAAAAGTCCTTCTCGGACTTTGGCATTATCCAATTCCAATGATCACCGAGGCACGAAAATATCGTTGGGCACCGGCAAGCCGCTATTGTGACTTGTGGTGACACCCCAGACCTGCCCCATAGTGTTTGTCATCCTTATGGGGGTGGAACACCAGGCCTTTCTAGCTCAGCACCCCTGGTCAAGTTTGAAGCACCAATCTTTCCACCTAACAGCCAATGCTTAGCTATGGAACCACCAGAATACATATTCCCCTCTGTCGACTCAAGTCTCTTCCCATTGAATTCACTCACAATGAATTCACCATACAGTTTTCTTTCAAACAAAACCGCATTGACCCGTTAGTTCCAGAAACTCCATGTGCACCTGAGATGCGAGTAAAGGTCAGTCTGCTCATCGTAGGTCACCGCGAACCCGGGCACCAGCCACTCCGATCGCAGTCTGCAAACCTTGAGAATCACAAGTTCCGCATTCCTAAAAGATCAATCTCGACCCTTCCGGTGGTGACTTTAGTTTCCTGCTGGCCCGTACTTTCTACACTTACCACAACCCATATGCTTTGAGGCTGCACTGCTTTCCACAGGTGGAGCGCATTATTTTATCTGGAATAAAGTGTCTCCTCCCCCTGAAAACATGCTTTTATTTGATTTTCTCCTGTCTTCTCAAGATCTTGCACGGGATCCGATCCTGCCACTTCCACACTGGCTAATGCAGGGCTTGGCCCTCATTTGATCTGAAACACAGCGCTGCTTCGAGTCGGAATCAGCTCGGTGTTTTTGGAAAAGTATAAATGTGCTCATGAATATATAAAAAATAAAAATAGAAAGTGTGGGTCAAATGCTCAAGTTCCCTCCTTCTCTCTCCACTTCCTCATCAAGTGCCCACCCATAGCGATGTTTCCTGAGAAGAGGGCATCTCTACATGAACAAAGCCAAGACTGGGGGCCATGCACTCAATTTGGACTCCTGGTGACTGACCAGGAGAACAGAGTCCGGTTGCCCCCGGGCGTGCTGGGCGGTGACCGTCGCAGGAGCACATGACCAGGCTCTCCTTTGATGCCGTGCGTGCTTTAACCATAGCGCCACCAGGGCTCCAACAACCAACAGAGGACAAAGCCCCTGCTCCCTAAACGCTTCTAGATAAGCCAAGAGCAGGAGTCCCATTCCACAGAAATCAACTTAGATTCAGAAAGACAAGATCAAAGTCACTCTGGTCCCATTACTTGAGAATGCTTTTACTCGGACAAGTGATGAATAGGTAGATGCTTTCCGCCGGGTTTCCGCCCTGAGCCTCTGGTCAAGCGCAGGAGACCCAGGTTTGTTCTCAGAGCGTGTTCCGTGTTGGATCGCCGGATGAGCTCAGCAGAGAGCCTTGTTCCAGCCTGCTTGGTGGTGGCCCATCCCGAAAACACACTGGCTGACTTAACTGCTATCCTTCATTTTCAGATGGATTGGGGACAGGCCAGGAGAGGTCTTTGAAATTCTCACTCTGGAGTCTTCAGAGTAATCCCTGACAGCCGCGCCGGGACCATGTGAGCCCTCCTGAATATAGAGATAGGAGGGTGCTGAAGGATCAGGGCAGCAGAGATCATGGAGTCGAGGAGCTTGGTGGAATGGCTATTCGGGGCATCTTCAGCCCCCCCTCATAGGCTAGGAAGCAGCTCTGGGTTGATTTTTGTTGTTGTTGTTGTTTTTTGTTTTGATCATTTGTTTAGCTCACCAGAGGATTGATACCATTCACCAACAGAAACAATCCCGTTACAAAATGGGCAAAGGACTGGGATGAACATTTCTCCAAAGAAGAGACCCAAATGAAAAAAGACGAGACACAAACGGCCAGTCCGCACATGACCGGTGGTTCACACCGCATGAGTCATTAGAAAAATGCAACTCAGAGCCACAGTGGCATACCACTTCAAAGCCACTACATGATGATTATTTTTTTAAACATCCCAGAACAGCAGTGGTCATCCGAGGTCTTGGAGAGGCTGGGAGCCTCAGGCACGGCTGGTAGGCAGCTCTGGGAGCGAGTGAGGCGGTTTCTCAGAAAGTTAAACTTAGAAAGACACAAACTCAAAGTCACCGCTATGCAGTCGATGCTAACTCATCTCAACCCGATAGACTGGGGAGAACTGCCCCTGAGAATTCCCAAGACTGTCATTCTTCACCGGAGGAGAAAGTCCCGTCTTTCTGCCTCTGAGTGGTTTCGAATTGCTGTCCTTGCAGTTAGCAGCCAGGCGGGGGTATAACCGTGACGCCACCTGGGGACCCACATTCCCGCTCTTGGGCATATGCCATGCCCCACCCCCTGCCTCCCAAATCATAAAATAGAATTTTTAAAAAAAAATCAGGGACTCAAACAGAGACTTATATACCAGTGTCCATTGTGGTTTCATTCGTGCAGGCGCCCATCAGTAGATAAATGGACCAGCCAAAGGGTGGCCTAGCCATGCAGGGGACTAGTCCTCTGCCCTAAAAAGGAAATATATTCTCCTACATGCTACAACCAGAATAAACTTTGAAGACATTATGCTGAGTGAAATAAATCACTCACCGAGCAAAGCATATCAGATTCCACTTACATAAAACAGCTGGAATATGAAAATCTATCGAAATAAACAGTAGTTAGTAGGGGTTCCGGGAGAAGGAATCAGTGGCTTCAGAGTCTCTGCTTGAGGTGAGAAAAGCAGGCTGGACACACTGAGAACGGAACTCACGCGACTGGATTGTACACTTCACGTGATTGTGACAGCAAAATTTGCTGTATCTACTTTACCACAATAAGATAAAAAATTAATGTCAAAGAGTATCAAATAAATACAAACATGCCTTTAACTTTTTTTAAGTGATTATAGGCCTATAGCTGCTAGATTCTTAGAACTGTATGTTACTGATTTAACAAGCCAAATGAGAGAACAGAAAATGAACGCCTCAATTATATATGTGTGCTGGCATGTCAAAAGCTAATTTAGGTGGCAATCTTAATTAGCCAAGTCAGCCAGCCTGGCACAGCCAGTATAAAAATGGTCCAAAGATTTCAACCCCAATCCCCCCCCCAAGCCGGGAGCAACCTCTTCATCTCTGAGGGCCCTCGGGAACTGAGGGATCTAACAATTATGATGTATAGATAGATGGGTAGCAACCTATGAAAACCATATCGCCTCTTCCCACTCTAAAAAATGTCATGGGGAAAAAAACACACCTGTGAAGGCTCAGAACCACAAACGGCTGGGACAAGAGGCTCTGAGAGAGGGGCTCAGATAAGCACAGCAACACATGTGTGATGAGTTAAACAAATCCGGCTTTCTCTAAGAAGAAGGACCCAGCGGTAACTTTCACAGGAAAATACAGACCGGGAACAATACTAAAAAGATAACTATGTGTCGAAACAAACTGAGCCCCTTCTGATACATAGTGTCTGTGGTAGTTATATAATCTGGTGTCAATTTGAGAGGATCCGAGTGAAGGGGTGGAGTCTGGCCTGTCAATCAAGATCTAACCAATGATGCCTTGTGGGCGTGGCCTTCTCCTGAGAACTTCCTCCCTGGAGGGGGGAGATACTTTTCTCTCTCTGCTCTCTCCCTGAGACGCATGACGAGACACCTGGCGAGCTGGAGAAGCCACGTGGAGACCCCAGCCAGCACTGCGATGCTTACAAAGCCACTGGATCCAAAGACCTACAACCCACTGGCCTGTGATCCTCCTGCATTCGGCATCATTGCATGTATTTGTGACTCTGAAGATTTATAGATTGGTATCGGCCCTATGGACTAATATTGGATTTATGGACTTGATCTGGACTGGGCTAGGATGTTTTCTCAATATTCACTTGCTCCTGTATATAAATCTCTTATATACATGAGTCTCTATGAATTTGTTTCTCTAGTTGACCCGGACTAACACAGTGACCTTGTAGGACAGGATAGACACTCCCTGGGGCTTCCAGGGCAGTACTCCGTGGGGAAGCAGGGGACCATCTTTCTTCTGAGGGGAGGCTGCGGGGTTCACACGCATGTAATCACTGTGCGAGGGGGGCCTTATCTGTAGACAATGGGGGCATATTTGAGAAGAGACTCAGTTTCCTCACCAATACCCTGATAAGCTGAAGGGGCTGTTTTGCTATCATCCGTTCGGTCAGCTCTCTCTCCCGGTGGTCTCCGGGCGACCTCGTGTGTGACGGAACAAAATGTGTGACGAGTGGAATGTTTGGGTCTGTTGCTGTGGACTCCAGCCACCTCAGGAAGGGGTTTCCTTACTTCCCCGGACCCTCTACTTCTGCACCACCATGCCCTCTGCTCGTGGGACGGTTCTTTCGGGAGACACGTCCACAGCGAGTGAGTCAAACCCTGGCCATCCTGGCTTCTCAGGAAGCCGTCTGGTGGCCTTTCTTCTCAGAGTGGTCTGTTTGTCCTTCCGGCAGGCAGAGGTGGACCGGCCCAGCCAGCACAACAATGTGAAACTGGTCACTAGAGATTATGAAGCAAGCACAGGGAGCCCATGTTTCCCTTCTCTGTTGGAGGCCCCAGGCCGTCCCTATCCAGAGCTGCCTCCTCCCTGCCCTTGCCTTTCCCTGGGTATGGTCTTCCACTGCGGCTCCTCCTGGGGACGCTGGGAGGAAAGGCTGGGTAAGCGGCACAGGCCACCCAGGTTGTGACAGTCCGCTGGGGTAGCCCCGGGCGATGCACATACTCTGGGCAAAGGAACCGCACAGCCGATGGGAAGGGCAGAGGTAAGCCTAGCTTTCTAAAAGTTGCTTTTCCAGCAGGTACTTTTAAGCCTTTCGAGATAAAAAGGAAAGTTAAGCACAGGCCTGTTAGGGCAAGCATTCTCACCAAAATGTGTTTCTGAGGCTGACTGACATGAAGCTACGCAGGCGTTCGACGGCTGAAACTGCAGTGGTGAACGACCATGAGAGTGGGTTTGGCGATGAGGGATACGATGCATTTAAACTAAGTGTTTTAGTTACCTAGTGTTTCTACAGGAGACAAATTACACGTGGATGGCTTTGACAATCCCACGTTTATTCTCTCACAAATGATTTCCTCACTTTTCAGTCCAAACCCGGGGTGTCAGTCCTAGGGGCAGGGTTTCTCCAGCAGTTCGAGGGGTGGGAGGAGTCCCTTATCTCCTTTCAATATTTGTGGGCCTGGAATTCTTGGAGATGTTCATGCATCAATCAACCCCTAAGTCTAGGAGGTTCTCAGCTCATGGACCACCACCACCCCCTACACACACACACACACACACACACACACACACACACACACACACACACTCACCAATCAGCTCTCCTTTCCTGGAGGTAGTCAGGTCCTCCTCTGCCCACTTCTGTCTCCTTTTTTTGATCCAGCCCACACCCCAGAGAGACTCGCCTTACCTGGGATCAGGGCTGTGGCCCGAATAAGGATGTGACATCCTATCCTAATCCCATACAGGAGATTGGTCCAGCCCAATCAGATCACAGTAAGGGAGATGATTACATCAATACAGAACTGCCAAGATACTGAGAATCATGGCCCCCATGAGGGGGGTGCCATTCAATCCATGGCAGTCAGTCCCAGGATCCTGAAAATACCATCCTGAGTTCCACGAGTTCCCACTTCACTGCTGCTGGGTGACGTGGAGTCCATTCCGATGCAAAGCCAATCCTGGGACAGAGCCAATCCTGGGACAGAGCAGACCCACCGGCTAGGGTTTTCTGGCTGTGATTTGGGGAAGCAGTTTACCAAATCCTTTCCCATGGGTCCCTTGGGTGTGTTAGAACAGTCGGCATTAAGGTGAGCTGCCAAACGGTCCACCTTTGTGCTCCCAGCTCCACTTTTCAGTTTGCCTTAACTTTACAGGAATTCCAAAAGATATTCTCAAGTTCAGTTAGGCAGCTAGCTAGGCAGGGATGGGAAGTCCACTAACGCATGCCCAAGAGAGCCAAGCACGAGACAAAGGGCGGCGCACTGCACATGCTCAAAGGCCTAGGTTTCTCCCCCCCCCCCCTCCTCCCGCGCGCTGGGCATGGGTGGGCGTTAAACCTGGATCAGCCCACCTGGGCCAGGTGCTTGCAATCCAGCCAATGGGGTCGATCGGGGTTGTCACCACGCCTCCCCCTGGAATCCTTGAAAAGGCAGGAGCCAGGGGGAGAGATGAACTGGGACGAGAACTTGAGAAAGAACTTGGAGGAGAACTTGGGAGAGAGATCTTTGCATGACGTCGAGCAGTCTCTGCCATGCCGCATGGTCGGGAGGAAACCTATGGGTGCCATGTAAAACCTGAAACTTCCTTTAACTCTCATTAAACTCACTTGGATCACGAGCCAGGCTTCGGCGTGAATTTTCTCTTGCGGAGCCAAGGACCTAGGTGCAACTCTAGCCCGGAGAGACATCTTACATTTCTTCTAAAATTATTTGCCAGGCACCCCGGTGTGATTATCCACTTTCTCCATCCTTAAAGGTTTGAAACTGGTGGATCAGCACTTTCACAGTACCATTGTGGGTGGCAACTTTTGCATTTAAAAAGATGCAGATGTTGTTGCTGAGGATGAAGGGCGGAGCTGCCCGACTCCCGCCATGGTGGGCCGCGTCAGTCTGGTCATCAGGATGCATCTTCTCAGAGCTCCTCCTTCAAGAGGGAAACCAAACAGACTGAGTAAGGCACTCTGTTGAGTCCCCTGTTTCAGGGGACGAAAGAGACTCCGCATCTCAGACATAACTTAGAGAGAAAGTTGATTGCATCCTAAAGAGGACAGAGAGAGGCACTTCATCCAGACAACGAAGAAGGAGGCCATCAGCATGAGGTCATCACGTGGTCCAGGGTTTACAGAGAAATGATGGCATAATGATAACACAGAGGGGCTCAGGAAACGATCCCTGACTGAGGGAGGGCAGATCGGTACAGCACAGTTGCAGGGGGCACAAGGAATGCAGGAACAGGGTCCTGATGGGGACAAGGACATTATGCTAATTAGGTAGTTTATGAGACTGGTGTAAGGCCTCTCCAGCCAAGGCAGTCAGGATATGACTCATGATTATGAGACCCTAGTACGCCAAAGTTCCACAGGACACACCCTGACTATTCCCTGAGGGCTAGACTGCCCCTCCAGGGACTAGCTAAGGCTGTGGCAGTAATCTGCTTTCTAATGCACGCTGCCCCCAGGATAAGGCTGTTCGCTCTGCTGGTTTAACATTCAAAAGAAATCAGAGGAAGCTTAATCTAAGACTCAAAAATGGAATTTGGGCTTTCCCTGTTACCCAAAGCCTTCTGCAAATGTAGTGCTGAGAATTCAAATTCAAACACACACCAGAGAATCGGGGTTACTGCCATCAAGTTGGTTCTGACTCACAGTGACCCTGTGCACCTTAAACCTCACTGTGCATGTCAGTAACCCAGGTAGCTCCTAGAAATTCAGGTTCAGATTCCATAAGTCTGGTGGGACCTGAGGTCCCCAGTCTCGTAGTATGCCCCCTGTCTAGGACCTCACAGTGAAGACCGCGACTGTGGACCGTGGTGCTTAACTGCAGGAGCATGTGCCACCTAGATGGCTCATTAAAAGATGGTAGAGCTCCATCTGCCCACTCTAACCAAGGCTCCTAATTGAGGAGGCCTAACACCAAAAAATAAACTCAGTTCTGATTTATAGCGACCCTCCAGGACAAGGTAGAGCTGCCCCTGCGGGCTTCTGAGACATGTAACTCTTTGTAGAAGTAGAAAGCCTCATCTCCCTCTCCCAGACCTCGCCCTTAGCAGCCCAGTTCATTACCGACTGTGTCCTCAGAGCTTCTGGGAGAAGGGCTAAGATGGGGTGAAAAGTCTATATTACCCACAAGTCCCCAGGTGATGATGGTCCTGACTGGTCAAAGGTCAAGCTTTGAGAGCTGCGGCTGCAGAGAAGAGTATCAATTGCAAGAAAGGCGGAATTCCAGCCTCAGATCTGTTAGTACCTAGCCCTGTGATTTTATCAGAGGCCCTCTTAAATAAACATATAGATATTTAAAATCTCTGCCATTCAGTCTGTGTGGACTCCTAGTGATTCCATAGGACAGGGCAGAGCTGGCCCTGTGGGTTTCGAGACTATAACTCTACAGGAGCAGAAACCCTCATCATTCTCTCTCGGAGCCATTGGTGGCTGTGAACTGCTGACCTTGTGGTTAGCAACCCAACTGGTGACCACTACATCACCAGGGTCCTCGGTGAAGCAAATGACTCACACTTTCAGTTTCTAACCCAGAAGTTGGAAGTTCAAGTCTTCCCAGAGGCTCCTTAGAAGAGAGATCTAAACAACACAGCCAATGAAAACCCAGAGGAGCCGTGTCCTGCTCTCACCCACGTGGAGTCATCCTGACTCAACGTCAGCTTGGTGGTAACCAGGTAGACATGCCAGTCAGCTGCAAGCAACCAGCCACCCAATTAACAGTAGCTTAAACAAATAGTTTATTTTTCTTAGAAGCAAGCTAAGATTGGAGATGGCAGTCCAGGAGTGGGCACCTCTTAGGAAGGCGTCAAAGACACAGGACCTTTCTGTCTTTCTGCTCCACCATCATTAATGTGACTTCGGCTCGTGGGTACAAGATGGCAGTAGAACTAAGTTGCAGTCAGGAAGTGGAGCAAAGGGGGAAGGGCATGCTAACCTCACGTGTCCTTCTGAAAACGCTTTCCCAGGAGACCCACTGTACGATTCCGCTTGCATCTCACTGGCCAGCACTGTGACAGCTGCAGCCCAACCACTGGGCATTGTTTAGGGAGAAGAGGTTGAGCTGGCCCCAAACATTGTCCATTGTCCATCACGGTGACCTCAGACACGGACACAAGGCTCTAATATAACACTGGGAAAAAAGCAACTCTGAAGAGTAAGTACAGAAACTGTGAGTGCTGCTATGCAGTGTGGGGAAAGAGCTAGATGATGCCCGGCTATCAGAAACAATAGTGTCTTATAGGCTTATCTTCAAACTAGTAGGTGAGGTGTCAGCTAAGTCTGCCTGGAAGAAGCACACCAGCCTGTGTGAGCCAAGAATCCTAAATAGTAACATCCAAGTGAGGGAGTGGTATCAGGGCTTCAACTGTGAGTCCCCTGTTTGCAGAAGGCTGTGGGTGACAGTGGAAGCCCAACATCCATTTGCAGGGCCCCCACATGGTGAGCCCCCCCCCACCCGACCGTAGTTGAGGGATGTGGAGAGCCTTGTTACCAGACAGAACATTGTAAAGCAGATTGTAACACAGATGGAGATGGGTTAAAGCTTCACACCTTATTGGTCGATCTCCCCTTTGACCTATTTAAAATTTGTTCTGGTTTTTAATGTTTTCAGCTTTCTTTTCAATGAGGTTTTTCTCTGTTTTACTTTATTATTATTGCTTTGGCAGTTTGTTTTTCTGTATATGAAATCCAGGAGAAGGTAAATCTAGAGAGACAGTGTATTGGACAGGGTTCTCTAGAGAGACAAACCAGATTGCTAGTAATTATATATAAATATATTTATAAAGATAGATATATAATTCAAGAAATGAACCGTTAAATTATATACAGATAGATAATACAAGAAATTAACAGTTAAATTATAAAGCAGTGAGACACTAGAAGTCCTTTAAGGCTTGAGAGCTGCCAGGTGCCAGTCCCCTTCTGTAGAGAGAGCTGGGCTTTATATACCCAGGCAGCAAACAGCAAGGCAGGTCCCCAACTGTCATCAACTGTCAGCCCCCAGCTCCAAAGATGAACATTCCAATCCTGTGGTCTTAAAGGGACCTCAACTTACAGCGACACAGTCCACGGGCTAGGCATCCCACAGGTAGTGTACCCCCTTTAAACTGAGGCACAGAACAACCAAGGTGAGGCTCACCGAGCCATTTATCCATCCCTCTGCCCTTCAGTTAATCCTACTTGTGTTTGTTGGCCAGGCTGGCACAATAAACTATAGCAGACAGTAACTGGATAAATGGTTGCTTGGGGGTCTGGCAGGGGAGGCTGAAGGGAAATGGGGAGCAAATAATGATGAGCTTCAGAAAGAACATATTCTAAAATCGATTGTGGTGATGACTGTACAACTCTATTTTTTCCAACAGTTTTAGTGACACATAATTTACACAGCCTCCAATTTAATAGTTCAATCGTTCACGCATATCAAGAATTGTACAATCGTTGCCACACCAAGCGTAGAAATCCACCCCCACCCCCCCCCATGGTTCAATCGCCTTTAAAGTGAGTTGTGCAATCACAGTCAGTTGCAGTGCTCCCTCCCCCCTCCTCCCTTCACTGTTACTCCCTAAATCCCCTTTCCCTCCTTGTCCCCCAGCCCCCAGCCCTCCGTCCCCTACAGACCCTCATGTCAGTTATTAGCACTAAGCACCCACTCCTCCCGTGCGTCACAGACTGGGAGACCCAACGGAAACAACAACAACATCAAAATCAGGTGGGCAGGATAAAATAATAACAGTATAACGACAAAAATATAAATAATGAGCAAGAAAGAAAAGACTCCCCATCAACGTGCAAAAGGCCAGGGAAGACATGTCTGTCATGGGTCAAGTACGAGATACTTGCACCCAGAACAAACTCAGGTCGGGTCTATAGCGTGGTCAGCTGGCCAAGTGCTGAGATCTACCCAGCATATTCAAGATGACAGTGTTCTCTACCTGAGAGGAAGGCTGTTTAGACTCTAGCCTGTGGCTGGAGGGGACCTGCCAGTGGCTCAGTCTGACTAGATGCTCTGCAGTTGGACTTGGGCTCCCACTGTCCTCCAGATGTTGTTCATCATTTTAGCTCTGATACCATGTTCAAATGTTGCCATATTCAAATTTTGTCATTGCCGTCTTTGGATCACACAAGCTGGTGTGCTTCTTCTGTATGGACTGAAGTTGACTCCTCACTTAGATGGCTGCTTGTTTGAATACAAGCCTTTAAGACCCCAGACACTATTCCAACTGACAGCTGGGCACCATCTCCTTTCTTCACCACACTGCTGTAGCACCCTGCTCTTCAGTGATCCTTTCATGGAGGTGAGGATGGAGCACAGGGCCGTGTGATCAGAGCTGTTCTTGAACTGGGCGAAAGTTAAGTAGGAGTCCAGACTCCATCTGCTGGTCCGTGGGGTCTGCACGTCTCATGGTGACTTTGGCGGTCCCAGTATGACAAAAGCACCACCCTGTAATGTCAACTGCATCCGTAGCAGCCATAAGCCAGCCCGCAACCAAACAAACAGAACACACACTCCCAAAAGAAAGAAAGAAGCGAGCCACACGCAGGAAAGCAAAAGTCCCTATAAACAGAGAAGTACAGCATTATCAATCACCCCCCCCGCCTCTCCCCCCACACTCCCCCCGTCTAAGTAGATTGCACCATTGCCATCCTGGATGTTCCCAATGACTCCTCACTCCACACAATTCTCTTCAGTGGGTCTGGACTATCGAAGTGTATGACGTGTGAATTATATTCCAATAAAACGTTTTTTGCAAAAAGAGTTAGTACACACCTCGGCTCTCTGAGATCCGTAAAAGGAGATGTAGGACTGGCCTTTTGGATGATTCAGCGCCGTCCACAACAATCCCGTGGTCACTGCTGGTCTCCAAATGCTTCCAGCCAGAGCAGAGAGTAGAAGGGGGTTACCGTCCTGGGTTGGACACACACTATTAGATCATCTGTGGTCCATGTGGTCGGGTTCTCTCTGGCCTCTCTAATAAAGCCTAGTGAGCCTGTGGAGGCCTGCTTCAAGCCTTACCTAGGTGAATCTTGTATCTCAATGTATGGCCCCTCCAGGACCCTGCATGTCCATCCCAGGACCCCCTGACCCCAGTGTCCTTTCCCTCTTCTCTACTGCAGCCACCCACACATGGCCAGACCCCAGAAGTGCCTTCCCCTAGAACTATTCCTTGATCTTAAACTTGATTGACATTGACATGCACACTGTGACCACTTTCCACACTTCCGCTTCTCAGTCTCTTTGTCTCAATCTTGCTGTTTATCTCACTCTGGGCCTGGACATCCTCATTGATCTTTTCTTTAGTTCCCCGCCCTTCGCCTCATCCTGGCACAACCCCAGCCCTGCCTCTGATTTTTCTGCCCTCTTCCTCCTACGACTCCGGCAGCTGAGCCTTGCCAGAGACAGCAGCATACCCACTTACTGTTGCCACGACAACCTTGGGTCTCTAACCCCCCATCCCTCTTATGCCGCGCTCTGGTAGTCCCTCAGCATGGTCTCCTGTTAGGGGAAGCCAGCCCTAACACATCATTACGGGTCCAGTAGGCGCAGTTGTACAGCGATAATAAGTAAAGTTATAGAGAGCATGAGAGATAGAAGGGAAATATTGAAATAAATGGAGTCAGACACGATTCATGGTAGCATGCTCACCTCAGCCCTGCTTGGTGGTCCACGTGGAGGGAGAGAGAGAATCTTTAATGCCAACCCAGGCTTTTATATTCTCTGGGGACATGCAAGCCCCCTAATTGCGGGTGAGGACATACGTCACAGGAAGGGATTGGGCTATCAGTAATGCAGTAATGGGAGGAGGTGGTCTAGGGAACATACACCGCAATAGGAAGAGGAGGGATTGGGGGTATACATGTGGCAAGCTGGGCGGATCCTATATACAGGATGGCAGCCTAACTTTGGATGTCACAGAGCCAGTTTGACTTGCTCCCTGGCTCAACTGATGGAGACCATTATCGGTGGGATGTGAACTCCACCTACAGGAACCAAGCTAATGGACGCAGGCCTCCACCCCTGTGGTGTGGGGAGACAGCAGTCTGGCGGGGACTGCCTTCAGGGAAGATGCCTGTGAGCATCTGACCTCCCCCCACAGTCTCCTTGGCCCTCTCTCCCATTTCCTACCTGTACCTACCTCCGCTCTCATTCTTACTCTCAGCACATATGTAACTTCACTCCTACTTGACAGTGAAAATAGAAACTGCCAGGCAGAAGCCCCCTCAACTTCCTGTCCCCAACTCCCACCACACTGCGATGCTTATTTTTATCAGCACTCATGCTTTCCTCTCTTTTATTGTGGGAAAAGTTTCCTTCCTCTACTTAATCCCTCCACCTGAGCCTGGATCCCAATAGCTGCCGCCTGGCTCCAGCCTCCTCAAGGAGCTCAGCCTTCAAACTCCCTTCTGTCCCCTCCATGTCTGAAGATGGCAGCTTCTGCGATGCTCTGAGAACAAGGGTCCCCAGACACTACATTCCCATCTCTTCTCACTGCACCCGTCCCCGCATCCCATCCCTTCCTCCTTAGAGGAGAGAGAGGCTCTCCACCTTCTTGACACCACACACCCATCAGGCAGGCTCGTGATGAAAGGTTGTTAAAATGCATAAAGTCATCAGCATAGAATCGTGATGGAAACCAGTTATGCTCAAATAAAAGCTGTTGCCATATTTTAAACCACACTTGTGACATAGCAATCACATGCTTCTCTTTATGGAATGTGTGCACATGTGTGTTCAACAACAGGATCCGAAAGTGGGTCTACTTACTCCTCTAGTTTCAAAATAATGATGATAAACAATCTGATCTCCATGAACTGTAATGTGTTATAAAGGTAGCTGTGGTTTTTTTTAAATTTATTTATTTATAGCTGTGATTTTTTAAAAACAGATGATGAGGGTATGGGTACAGATACCCCGACAGCAGAAGGCCCCTACATTCATCATTTCAGTTAGATAGGAATGAAACTGTGGGACCCAGAAAGATTTCTCCCAAATTGTCTCCCCCAAATATATGCCAAACCTTGCTGGTTGCTACACACAGTAAATGACTACACACCTGGAGGTCAACAAAAGTAGGTCAGAGGTTATTCTCCCTAAGAGTTATCAGTCGTAGAGAGCAATCAGACTGTACAGTCTGTCCCACCCTAAGTAGGGCCCACTCCCTTCTGATAAGGATAGTAGTTGATTGTTTCCCTGAAGGAGAGCCCAGGGAGGTCAAGTTCACTCAAGCATGACCAAGATCGTGAATCTAGGGTCTGCCCATCTTATCACATGTACACCCTTAGTCCCTCCCCTTCCTATTATGTGTACACCCTAGTTCAACCCCTTCCTATCATGCTTATGTCCATTGTACATCCCCTTCCTGTGATGGGCATGCCTGCTGTATAACCCCTTCCTGTGACGTGTGTGGTTACCTGTAATCACGCCCCCCCCCCCAAGGTTATATGAGCCTTGGCCAGAAATAAAGAGAGGCCCCTCTCCTGCCCCCTCTGCCTGCGCTATGCAGACCTGGCTGTTGAGATCAGGGCCCTCCAGGAGGGGAGCATGCTGCCATGGAATGCGCCTGACATCTTTATTTTGCTCTCTCCTATCTCTTATTCTCTATGACTTTACTATTTTATATATATATATATATATATATATATATATATATATATATATATATATATATATATATATATATATATATATATATATATATATATATATATATAACCATACACTTGAGCCTACCAAGCCCGTGATCAGTTGTGGGGGGCTAGCTTCCTGCACATAAAACCAAGATAGGATTTTTTTCCCAGATCAATGTCATGAACCCCTTGAATTCTATTCATAGATCCCTTGGCGGGGGAGGTCTACAGACCCCGCCCCTTTGTCAGTCTCTGGTTCCTGCTCACTTTGTCATCTTTCACCCATGTGTCACGGTTAGGGCGCCTCAAAGATCGCTGGAGGGCCAACTCTGTTGGAGACGAAGTAACCTTGCAGGGTTCTTATTCCGATGTTCAGGGTCACTGTCCTCACCAACGGTCTTCCCATTGGACTTCTGTATCCCCGCAGTCCGTCTCTCGGAAGCCTCGGACACCCACCATTGCCCCCGCAGAGCTGTCGCCTTCTTAGCCTTCTGTGATACCCTTCTCTGTGGCTCAGCCTTCCGTCAAAGACACATCCACACCAAATTGTTTAAAGCCCAAGAAAACCCTGTCTCACATTTCCAGAGGTCTGGTTTGGGGGCAACGCCAGAGGCAGTTCACTTGGTGGCTCTGCAGTGTGAGGAGGGACCAGGGTGCCTTCCATGTTGATGCTCTCTGGGGGACCTGCTTTGGAAAGGTCGCCCCGCTGACAGTTCCCCAAGGCCTGTCTTCCAAAGTGGCTCTGGGGGTTTGAATTGCTGAAAGTCATTCAACGCTTAGCCCGTTGGCCCCACTTGGAGACTCCTTTCTCAGCTCAACCTGGTGCCACACAATGCCCCTCAGGACCTCCCAACCTGTATAAACACGCCCCGCCCCAATTCTCTTCTGTGTCTCATGACAGGACCCTAACATCACATCGCCCAAAGGCCCAAAATGAGTATCTCCCATGTTCAGCCACCTTGAGCTTTCCTCTCAGTTGGGATCCCCCAACTCTCTCCTCCACGGGGGGCTTTTCTTTCCTCCATAGGAAGAGGCCCTGCGTCTGGTTTAGGCTCCAGCCCTGGTGTTCGCGTGTCTCTCTGCGCTTTCCGGAGATGGCTCGTCCTTGCGTGAGACAACGCACTATCGAAGCCTTCACTCTCGCTCAAAAGATAGTTGGGGTTCTCATCCAGTGACCTGAAAAGCCAAACGAAGCGGAAGGCTACACACGTTGTTCCGGGAGGTGGGCTGCGCCCTTCACACTGTGCAAGTCTGGGAATGACCCCCCAGGCCAGCTACCGTCTCTAAATCCCCCAGTGGCTGGGAGGGCCGACGCAAACGAGGTGCTTGTGGCCCACCAAGGGGGTTGGACACTGTGGTAGTGGCACCCGGGTGGGGGTGGGATGGTGCAAAGGACTTGTATGACACTCTGAGGGGGGCACTGGTCGGTGCTGTCATTCCACCAGGTTTCCTAGAGGGGCCCAGGACGACCTCCCAGCCCCAGATGCACAGGTGGAGTGGGGAATGTCCAGTGGACCCAAGGACCCTCAAACGCATTGCCATCACCTCGATTCCAACTCACGGTGACCCTATAGGACAGGGTGCAGCAGCCTCTGTCGGTTTCTGAAAGCGTTGCTCTTGACGGGCGTAGCAAGCCTCATTTTCACCCACGGAGGAGCTGGGGGTTTCGAGCTGCTGAGGAACTTCCTACCTGCAGACAGGAGTCAGAGAGCTGAAACTGGAGACAGGGAGACGGACACTCGGAGACTGGGCAGCAGAGGCAGCCGAACTAGGAGAGTGGTAGGAGATGGAGCTCTCTCTGTAATGCTGCCCCGTGCCGGGCAGAGATGGGCCGAGGCCTAGAGAGAGGTCTGTCTGCAGGCGTGAGTGAGGAAAGACTGTCCTGATTGGAGAACTCTATGCTGAGTGGCTGCTGATTCTGATCTGGAACCTGTTGCTTTCCTAATAAACCATCATCACCGGGAGTGCTGAGTGGCCAGGAGAGCAGGGAGGCCATGGGAGGGCCAGGTGCGTCAGAGGTAAGAGAGTGGGAGAGATCAGGGAGCAAAGTGCTGCCTCCTGGAAAGAAGGCTTGGGTGCTGCTGCTGCTCACGGGCTCTGCCACCCTCCTTGTGCAGCTCGGGAAGCCCGGCCACCTCCCCACCCAGGCAGCTTTACCCAGGGCATGCGGGCTTATGGTTTCTGTTCCTCCAGCTGTTTCCATTCATCCAGTTTTCCTGCCGCCGTCCCCTCTCATCTTGGTCTTGATGGTTGACTCCACAGGGCTTTCCGTGGCTGATTTTTTTTTTTCCCAAGTAGATCACCAAGCCTTTCTTCTGAGGTGCAAAGCTCTCCCCTTTGGGCCAGCAGTGCGGCGCGTGAGCAGGGCGCCGCTTTTCTCCACCACCAACACGGTGACGGCTAATACCTCTGAACACATGCCTGGGCACCTGCCTTCCTGTGGCCCCCAATACAGATTCGTGCCCTGGACGGGCAGAGCCAAGTTCACCAACTCTACGTCAGTGAGACAAAAAGAAGTTTGCTGTATTTCTTTAACAGTACTCTTGACCTATAATTCACACATCATATCATTCCATGGCAGATTCGTATTTTAAAAAGCTGTGCAGGTGAATAAGCAAATGTGGTGAAGAAAGCTGATGATGCCCGGCTATCAAAAGAGATAGCACCTGGGGTCTTAAAGGCTTGAAGGTAAACAAGCAGCCATCTAGCTCAGAAGCAACAAAGCCCACATGGAAGAAGCACACCAGCCTGTGTGATCACAAGGAGTCAAAGGGATCAGTTATCAGGCATCAAAGAACAAAAAGTCATATCACTGTGTCCTCGTCTCCATGATATGATCACTGAAGACAAATGGGTGATAAGCAAGTGTGGTGAAGAAAGCTGATGGTGCCCAGCTATCAAAAGATGTAGCGTCTGGGGTCTTAAAGGCTTGAAGGTAAAAAAAAAAGGCCATCTAGTTCAGAAGCAACAAAGCCCACATGGAAGAAGCACACCAGTCTTTGTGATCAAGAGGTGTTAAAGGGATCAGGTATCAGGCATCATCAGAACAAAAAAAATCTTACCATAGTGAATGAGTGGGGAAGCGCATCGTGGAGACCCAAAGCCCATTTTTCGGCCACTGGAGATCCCCTTGCAGAGAGGTCTCAGGGAGGAGACAAGCCAGACAGGGTGAAATGTAGCAACAATGAAAAATACAGCTTTCCTCTAGTTCCTAAATTCTCCCACCACCACCCCCCACACACACTATCAAGATCCCAATTCTAGCTTGCAAGTCTGGCTAGACCAGAGGATGTACACTGGTATAAATAGGAACCAGAAACAGGACCAGTGGTGTGAGTGGCAATACTGGGAATGTAGAGGGAGGGTGGGTTGCAAAGAGGGAACTGATTACAAGGATCTACATGTGACCTCCTCCCTGGGGGATGGACAACAGAGAAGGGGGTGAAGGGAGATATTGGACAGGGAAAGATGACAAAATAATAATTTATAAATTATCAAGGGTTCATGAGGGAGAGGGAGCGGGGAGGAAGGGGAAAAATGAGGAGCTGATGCCAGGGGCTTAGGTGGAGAGCAAATGTTTTGAGAATGATGAGGGCAAGGAATGTACAAATGTGATTTACACAATTGATGTATGTATGGATTGTGATAAGAGTTGTATGAGCCCCTCATAAAACGATTAATAAAAAAAGAGTTGTGTGTGATTATCATCCCAATAAACAAGTGTCCTCAATTAGGTGACCCGGGGGAGGGAGTCAGCCAGGCTGTCCTCAGGCTCACGAAGTCCCACGGGACCGGAATACTCGCGTTTATCCCTGTCTCCCGGAAGTGCACACTCAGGGAGGGACAGCCTTTCCCGGGTGCTTCCCACTCCTTCAGGTACAAGGGCATCACAAGCTGTCAATGCCAATGGTGACAATCAGCTAAGACGGCAAGAGCAGCACCAGACATGTCCCATGTCTTCACCCCCGGCAGAACTGTGCAGCCACCCTCCTGAGAACGTCTAGACGCCCAAAGGAGCACACACACCATATCGGCTCTTAAGTCACGGAAAATCATACGAATTCCAAGAAGGCGGGTGAAGAACACGGAGTCCGTTAGGCTAATGCTGAGTGTTGGTGCTTTGAGAGGTGACATCGGCATTTCAGACTGGGTCCCTCGAAACCACCAATCACCCCCAGAATGTATCCGATTACACTCCCACCAAGAGTGTACAAAGCCAGATATCAAGGGCTCAAGTAGAAGGCAAATGTTTTGAGAATGATGATGGCAACACATGTACATATGTTCTTGACACAATGGATGGATGGATGGATTGTGATAAGAATTGTGCGAGCCCCCAATACAATGATAAAAAATAAAATAAAAATTTTAAGTGTATAAAGCAGGGTGTTGGAGCATCCATCTCTTAGAACCTCCAACACTGGGGATTAGTCATCTTTCAAGTATTTGCTCATCCCATCTCCCCCCTTGACTGTGGTTTGGTCTGATAACTGGAGTGATGGAGCATCTTTTTCTTTGGATTTTAGGGCCTTTATGTGTACTATTTGTGGTCCTTACATAATTTCATGTTGACTTGAAGGTATCAAAGTGTCTGGGTTCGGGGGAGTCTAGCCTGCCAATCAGGTCACAGTCTGATGGTACCTCCTGGTGGGCGTGACCTTCTCATAAGGGGGGTCCTGGGTTCTTCTCTTCTTCTACTTCTTCTTCTTCTGCCTCTCTCTCTCCTCTCTCTCTCTCTCTCTCTCTCTCTCTCTCTCTCTCTCTCTCTCTCTCTCTCTCTCTCTCTCTCTCTCTCTCTCTCTCTCTCTCTCTCTCTCTCTCTCTCTCTCTCTCTCTCTCTCTCTCTCTCTCTCTCTCTCTCTCTCTCTCTCTCTCTCTCTCTCTCTCTCTCTCTCTCTCTCTCTCTCTCTCTCTCTCTCTCTCTCTCTCTCTCTCTCTCTCTCTCTCTCTCTCTCTCTCTCTCTCTCTCTCTCTCTCTCTCTCTCTCTCTCTCTCTCTCTCTCTCTCTCTCTCTCTCTCTCTCTCTCTCTCTCTCTCTCTCTCTCTCCTCTCTCTCTCTGTCTTCACCTTCCTATTGAAGAACCATCCTGGGAACTGTCAAAGCCTTGTGATGCTGCCACCTCTATTGGATCCACAAGGCTTTGCACCCACCGGCTGGTGATGTTCCAGAATCCTGCATCATTGCATGTGGCTCCGCGAGTCGGAAGAGGGACTTAGGGACTAGTATCAGACTTAGGGACTAGCATTGGACTTATGGACTTGATCTGACTGAGCTGGGATGTTTGCTTGATATATAATTACTTCTTAATATAAATCTGCCGCTTACACATATATATGAGTGTCACTGGATTTGTTTCTCTAGTCCACCCGGCCTAACTTGCTATTTAAAAAACAAATCTTATGATAATCTGTCATTCAATTGTATTAAGCACACTTGTACATATGTACCATTTCCAAAACATTTTCTTTCTGCTTGAACCCTTGGTGTCAGCTCCTCTTTTTCCTCCTCCCTCCCCCACCATCACACCCTCAGGAATCCTTGATCAATTGTATATTACTGTTATTTTGTGTCTTATATGTGCTTTGTCTTCCTTCACCCACATTTCTGTTATTCGTCCTCCTGGGGGGTGGGCTGTAAGTCCAACCTTGTGAGGGGGTCCCCTTTTCTCTCCTCTCTCCCCACTCCCATCATCCTTCTACCCTCATGATATCGCGACTCCCACTACTGTTCCTGAGGGTTTTATCTGTCTTGAATTCCATGTGTCGAGTGTGCACTCTGGTCTAAACAGGTAGACCTGGGTCATGGTAGTGGGGGGAAGACGCACTGAGGAACTAGAGGAATGATGTGCTAACACACTATTTTTTAAAGTCCTAGATACATGAGTATGTAAGGTACTTTCATCATCCCAACGAAATACGTATAAAAACTAGTAAAAAACATAACTGAAAATGTGTTCAGATAATGAATTTTAGGGATGCTTTTAGGTACCATAAATTAGAGGGCTGAAAATACGTACACATCCCATGTCACCCCATATATTTTGACATGATAAAAATGTCTTAAGCTTTACATATATGAATTCTAGGATGTTACAACAGTTTCTCTCTCTCTTTTTTCAAGACATTTTATTGGGGGCTCGTACAATTCTTATCACAATCCATACATCCATCCATTGTGTCAAGCACATTTGTACGTTTGTGGCCATCATCATTCTCTCTCTTTTAAAAGTTTTTTTTTTTTTTACCCCGGCATCTCCACCAAAAAAAAAAAAAGTTTTTTTTTGACACTTCATCCATATTTCATACCACTCAATAGCTCAACCATATCAAGTAGAGTTGTACAATCATTACCACAATCAATATTAGAATATTTGCTTCTTCTTTGGACTCACTATTATTTGTGTAATTATCTTTTACTTGTAGCAAAAAATATACACAACAAAACATTCTTCAATTCAACAGCATCCATGTGTCTGATTCAGAGCCACTGATTCTGTTCTTCAAGTTGTACAACTATTATTGAGATTCTTTTCCAAGTTATTCCACCCCCATTAACATAAACTCAATGTCTCCAAAGCAAAAACTCTTCCTCCATCACCCATGGTAACCCATAGGTCAAGTTTGGTTTCTTTTTTCCTTCTTTAGTAGTTTTCTTGATATAATATTCACATGTCATACCCTTCCATAGTTAAATCACTTTTGAAAAGAGCTGTCTACATCATCACAATCCGTTCTAATGCTCCCCCTCCCCTCCTGCATTCAGTGTTTGTTCCCCTCCTCTCGTCCTCCCTAACCCCCACCTTCATCTCCTACCCCATCCCCAAAGACATCCCATCAGGAATTGTCTCTATGCACCCACTGGGAAACCTAACAGAAACAAACAAACAAAAAAATGAGACTGAAAGAAGAAAATAATAATATAAAGAGAAAAAACAATAAAGAGAAGTAAAGACCACCAGCAATGTTTTAAAAGCCAGAGAAGAAATTTCTGTTGTAGAACATTTGAGAAATATTTGAGCATAGAGCAAATTCAGGTTGGGTCAAGAGGGAGGTCAACAGACCAACTATCATCTTATACCATGGTTTGATCCAAAATAATCAAGTTTACAATAATCTCTGTCTGATAGTTTACAATAATCGAGTTTATAATAATCTCTGTCTGGCAGAGGCCCTCGCCTGTGGCCAGAGGGAATATTCCAGAGCCTTAATCTGACTAGATAGACTGCCAATGGATTTGGGGCTCCCACTGTCTCCATAGCTTTCTGCAAAGTGGGGGTTCACAATTTAAAGTCTATTGGGATTTTGGTATCATCATCTCTGGGTCACACAGGCTGGTGTGTTTCTTCCATGTGGACTTAGTTGACGCCTCACTTAGATGGTTGCTTGCTTGAATACAAGCCATTAAGACCCCACACACTATTCCCGTTGATGCCGGGCACCACCTGCTTTCTTCACCACACTTTGCTGTAGCCCCTGGTCTTCAGTGATCTCTTCACGAAGGCTAGTAGGAGCGAGGCCATGGTATAAAGCCAGATTCTTAGATTGGGGTTGGAATCATGAGGGAGCCCGGAATCCATCTGCTTGTCCCCGGATTATAAGTGACTCTGCTTACCTCTTTATGTTGAGAATATTGCAGTCTGTAAGGGTCGGGTATCCCTCTCTGTGGCCTTCCTGTGCCGGTCTCTGCGGAGTCCCCCCCCATGGCATGTGTACAGTGAACATCTTTTTCTATGTTTATGTATCATGAGCACTCTATACCCCGTATCTTTCATTTTACTGCATTTTTGAGTGCTTGTTTTCTTTTTATTGATTTGTAGCCCCTGCCCCCAACCTGTTTCTCAAGTTGAGAACCAGAAGCCCACCTCCTCCTAGACCAGCGGTTCTCAACCTGTGGGTTGTGCCCCTTTGGAGGTTGAACGACCCTTTCACAGGGGTCGCCCGATTCATAACAGTAGCAAAATTACAGTAAGGAAGTAGCAACGAAAATAATGTATGGTTGGGGGGCGGGGGTGTCACCACCACAAGAGGAACTGTATGAAAGGGTCACGGCATGAGGACGGTTAAGAACCGCTGCCCTAGACTCACTATCATTCATAAGGACACTATGGACAGAACTGCCCGTGTGGGTTTCTGCAACTGCTTACAGGAAGAGAAAGCCTCATTTTTCTCCCAAAGTGTGGCTGGTGATTTTGAACTGCTGACCTTGTGGTTAGCGGCCCAATGCTGAACCACCACGTCACCAAGGTTGTTCTCCCTCCCAGAAATCTGCCCTAATCCTCTGAACACTGCACCCCCAGGCCTGCATTCTGCTAACCTTTCAGCCTGCTCATCTCCTTGAGGAGAATGCCTTCAGCTGAGCTCCTCAGCCCAGGGCCACACCAAAGGTGCTCAAGGAATCACAGCATGACAAAGGGCTCCTTGAACAGCTTACTTTGAGATGTGGCTTTGTTTCCTAGTCCTCCAGAAAACAGGAGCCCAGATAGGAATCCCTCCTTTCACTTAAAGTTATTGTTTTGTTTTCTTGGCTTTAACTGTTCTTGGTCTTCATTTTGAAAGTTAAATTCCACAGGGCCATAGGATCGGAGTTTCCTGACCAGCACTGGCTCTACCTGCTGCTTTTGCACAAAATGCACACTGCTATTTATCTGGGCCCCAGGGGCCACTCCTTTGGTCACTTCACTCTCCAATGACTTACTCGCAAAATACTCCTGTTCCTGACACTGGGCAGGTAGGCTTCCAGGAAAGGACAGAGATAAGCGTGCATCCGATACAATGTTCTTTTCTTTTCTTCTGTCTCTCTCTCTTCACAATGTTTTCCTTAACCTGAATTCCCAGTAAAGGGTCTGGAAATGTAGTGAACAGGCTAGCGGTTATTTACAAATGCTACATTAATTATCAGAAGCAGAACGAGGCCTCAGACAGGGAACGCACACTCACCCACATTTCCACACTGGGTCCAGGGAACAGGGAGTCAAGTAAAGGACACACCACAACTGAGCCATCCGTATTGGCTTGGGACCTTGGACCTGAAATCCAAGAGATGATGAACCTGATCCTTCTGTTCAACCTCAAAGGAAGTTAGATCTAAAATAACATCTATAGAACCATGGCCAGTAATTGGGTTTTTAATTAATTTGTTTTAAAATTTAAAGCAAGCACTCATTTTGCTTCCCCTCTGAGTGGAGCCTTGTACCTGCACTGCCAGCCAAGCCTTCACCCTCCTGTCTGAGGCCGCTCAGGCCAAGGACAGGAGCTAAGTGCATCTGCGTCCTCGCTTTTACCTGGTATCAACCGGCCAGGTCTCAGCAGAAATAGAAAGCCCAAATCTGCTAATCACTGGGAGAATTCCTGCCCGGCTCTCCTAATGAACGGAAGCATGTGCTTGGCCGCCCATTTCAACAAGCCTAAGAGGAGCCTCCAACCAATACACTGGACACTGCGACTTTCCAACTCTGACACTAGAGTGCCGGCCCCGCTGGCCTGTGCGCTGGGATTTGAAGGCCTTTTGCCCACCTCAAGGAGCTGCAAGCGGAGGAGTCAGGCACGGTTGTTAATCACAAGAACAGGTAAAATGTAGCTCACGTTACAGTCTTCCGAAAGCGCTAGTGTTTTACTACTTTCAAGGAAGTAGACCGAGGGCGAAGAGTTCTGACAAATTTATTCTCATCTCTGAAACATTCCTCTTCGACCCTGAGTAGAGTCAGGCCCTGAGAAGGGTCCTGGCAGAGACTCTGAAGGCAGCCAGCACCCCAGAAGCTGACGGGTACGAAAAGCAGTCCTTCCATGTGGCTAACAGAGGAGCAACCAGACCCCTGCCCTGATGGGACCCTCCTGAGGTGGCATGTCCCTCTAGAGCGGCGGTTCTCAACCTGTGGGTCACGACGCCTTTGGGAGACAAAGCACCCTTTCACAGGGGTGATGCCCGATTCATAGCAGTAGCAAAATGACAGTGCTGAAGTAGCAATGAGAATAATTTTATGGTTGGAGGGTCCCCACAACATGAGGAACTGTATGAAAGGGTGGCGGGCATTTGGTGTTGGGGTGGGGGGTAAGAGGAGAGAAACTGAGACCAGATGGGGGCATAGGCAGGTGGGGGTTGAGAGCTTTCTATAGAAGCCAGAGAATTCAAAGTGGGGGCTGGGAGGTGGCCATTCTCCAGGAGAAAGAGAAGAGACAACAAAATAACTGATGGTCTGATCCCTGATGGTCTGGTCTTCCAGAGGAAGCTCACCAGACAGGGACAGACCGGCAGACCAATGAGATAAAAGAAAAGCCAGGAGTCAGCCCCCTTTGTGGGGCGAGGTGGGGGCAGGGCCGTGGCTGCTTCAAGGGTGGTGAAGGAGGCCCCACCCCTCAATAATTGGTCTGGAGACAATTGGGGTCCATATGGAAGGAATCAGGTAGATCCCTATCTCCCTATCCCCCAGCTGGCCTCCACTCAATTCCAGAAGACCTGGGAGGAACAAGCACAGCTGTCGGCTATTGGAGGGAAACAGAGTCACTGTACCACGGGGGCGGGACGACGTCGACGTTTCTTCAGTAAGGTGCAAACCCTAAAGAAAATGTTGGTCTTGTCCACATTGAATGTAAAACTCTTCCCTACCACTACAGACACCACGTACAAGGTGAAATGCAGGCAGTATTTGCAAACCCACGTTACTGCGGAAACCACTGATCCGCTATCTTAACCTGCCTCCAGATCCGGACCCATAGGAAAGGGGGTTCGGGAGGAAAACGGGCAAAAGACAGGAATAGGGAACTCGCAGAGGAAGACGTCCAAAAAGCCAGTAACAAAAGAGGTCCGGAGTGTCCTGGCCGGCTCGCCCAGAGGTGGAGGGGGGGCACGCCTGGCGGGCAGATCCTCCCTGCGGCACACCCAGCGCCCTGCCTTGGGGACTCCCGACCCGGTGCTGCCTGGGCTTGGGGTGAGTACAGTTCCTTCTATAATCTTCCTGGTCCACACACCAAGTCCTGCGCTTGCTTGGTGTCTCAGGGCAGTTCTCAAAAGGAATGCCCCAAACCAACCTGACGGATGACAGAGGCCGGATGTGGCACGGAAAAGCAGATGGCAAGACACTGGACCCCGATACCGTTGATATGAACACACACACACACACACACACACACACACACACCACCACCACCACCACCACCCCGCTCCCCCCACCCCCACTAAAGTCATGTTTCTATGCCAAAGGCTTTTCCTGATCATAAAGAAGCGAGTCAGTTTAGTTCATTTACCCTTAGCCCTTCGGCCTAGCAAAGCTGCTTCCCGGAGGTGGGAGCGGGGGACTGACTGAGGACCTAGACCACCACCCAGACCGGCTCCGTCTCCGGGCCCCGCCCCCACGCCGGCCCAGACTCTTGGGGGGCCAGGCCCTTTGCGCAGGCGCTTGTGCAGGAGCCCGGGGCGTGGTCTCACGCGGCGCCGGGGCGGGGCGCGGCCTCGCTGGGCGCTCGTGAGCGAATTCCAGCTGCGGGCTGCAGTGCAGCGTGATGCCCAGGCTGGGCTGCGGGGCTGCGGCCGGCCGAGAGGAGGCCCACACTGCACACGCGCAGATGGAGCCCCCGCGTCAGCAGCCAGCCAGAGCGCGCGCTCCCCACGTCCTGCGCGCCCCGCTGCCGGGCGGTCCTCTGCGGGCCCCTAACTCCTGCCGGGCTCGGGGACCCCAGGCTCCTGCATCCATCGGAGCAGCGATGCCCCGGGAGATCATCACCTTGCAGCTGGGCCAGTGCGGCAACCAGAGTGAGCGAGCGTAGGACCCCCCACAGGCCTCAGGGTCTGCCACCTAAATGCTTGGCCCCTTTCCAGTTCCCCCCTCTCCCTTCGATGAAGGGAGTGCCCACAAGGTACAGCCCCTAGAGTCAGAGCTCCAGCCCTGGCCATGGTGGGCCCCCCTTCCTGCCCCACCCTTGGCGGGTGTCAGCCTCTGACTCAGATGCCCAGGCTCCAGGCGACCCAGACGTCTTCCCTCCCCCCTCTCCTAGTTGGGTTCGAGTTCTGGAAACAGCATGGCATCAGCCCCGAGGGCATCGTGGAGGAGTTCGCCACTGAAGGCACAGACCGAAAAGACGTCTTTTTCTATCAGGTGCCTGCCCCCAGCGGCTTGGCCACGGGCCCGCAGGGCGCCGGGACCCCGAGGGGAAGGGCCAGGGCTGCTGGCTGGCGCTGGGAGGGAGGGCGGGCAGGCGCCCCAGTTGGCAGGTGCCCCCACTGACTGCGCTCCCCCCTCCCCTCACCCCCTTGCCAGGCAGACGATGAGCACTACATCCCCAGGGCGGTGCTGCTGGACCTGGAGCCCAGGGTGATCCACTCCATCCTCAACTCCCCCTATGCCAAGCTCTACAACCCGGAGAACATCTACCTGTCGGAGCATGGCGGTGGCGTGGGCAACAACTGGGCCAGCGGATTCTCCCAGGTGCCCGGCAGTGGGCCATCCATCCCAGGCACTTTAGATATTTCCACCCTGGGCATCGGACCAGATCAGATTGACAAGAAATAAGAGACACCAGGGCTACCCTGAAAAGAGGGAATACCAGGGGGGAGGTGCGGGCAAGTGTACAAATCACTTGGAAGGCAGCTGGCCTGGATTGAGGTCTGCAGCAGCTTCTGCTTGTGGGTAGGTAGTCCCTGTGCCCCAGGAGGAACTCTCCTGGCTGCAAACAGATGCTCTCCAGAACCTTCCATCCCTGGCCTTCTCTTCCCATTGCTCTATGTGGTGGTGGTTGGGCCCCACAGAGTAGGTTTTTTAATCACAGCGACTCCATGTGACTGAGCAGAACTGTCTGATTACAGGCTGAGATCTGCACAGGAGCGGGTTGCCAGCCCTTTCTGCCTCCAGGCCGGTGGGTGGGTCCCAGCACTAATCTTTTGGTTAGCAGCCAGGCCAAGGGATCTTATGTCTCCACACAGGATGAAAAAATCCACGAAGACATTTTTGACATCACAGACAGAGAAGCAGATGGGAGTGACAGCCTAGAGGTGAGGTCCCCTGCCCACAAAAATAAAATTTTAAAAATCAGAGGTGGGGAGTACTGGGGAAGGTCAGGAAGTGGCCTGCTCAAGGTGGTCTGACGGGACAATACTGTTCAAAGCCCATTTATCGGGTACCTGCTGCATCCATGCTGGGGTGCTGGGATAAATAAGAAACGATTCTTGCCCTCCTGGAGACCATGGCCTTGATGGGGACGTCATGTCTTTTCTCCTCTGGGCACAGCACGTTCCCAGAGACGGCTGGGATATTCACAGAGCAGACCTTGAGAAATGAGTGCATTGGAAATAGGGAATGTGATCACCCTGAAACGTCTTTCCCTTTTAACTGGAAACTGCCCTCCCCTCTCCCCACACAGGGGTTTGTGCTGTGTCATTCCATAGCCGGAGGGACCGCTCTGGCCTGGGCTCTACCTCCTGGATCGGCTGAATGACAGGTGAGCCAGGTCTGCGCTGAAGACTGGAGCCCTGTTGCCCTGGGTTCACTTTTGGTACTTTTTCTCTTGGCAGAGAAGATTTAAAACATCCTTTTTTGAGTCACAGGGATGGAGCCGCCATCCCCCGCCCCCCCACCCCCACCCCCGCCCCAAGATGTGGGTTTGCCTAGGAAGAGGTTGTGGATTGAATTGTGTTGGCATGTATGCTGTAAACCCTAACCTCCATGCCTTTGGTTAGAGCTCCATTTGGGAAGGGGTTGCCTTTGCTGTGTTAATGAGGCGGCATTAGTGTAGGCTGTATCTTGAGTCTCTTTTGAGATATAAACAAGAATAAATCACCTGGCAGGCAGCGATGGGGCTAAGATAAGCGCCTAGGGCATCCCAGAGAAATGGGGAAGCAGAAGCTAAAGAGACACAAGGACCTTCCTGCAGAGGGGACACAGACAAAGAAAGACTTCCCCCAGAGCCAGCACTATGCATTTGAATTGGAAGCCACCAGCCGCTCTGGCGGAGAAAGAAGGGACTTTCTACTTACTCCTACTTTCCGGAGAGTTACAGTCCTGGAAACCCAGAGGGGCAGTTCTACCCGATCCTCCCAGGTTGCTATGCGGCGGCGCATTGACTTGATCACAGTGAGTTTGGCTTTGAGAAGGTGCTCTTGTGGCACATTGAACTGCTAGCCAACCACAGGATCAGCAGTTCAAAACCAGCAGCCTCTCCAAGGGAGGGAAAACAAGGCTTTCTACTCCCGTAAAGAGTCTCGGAAACTCAGAGGCAGTTCTACTCTGTCCCGTCCATCAGGGTCGCTTTGAATCACATTCGCTCAATGGCAGTGAGTTTAAACAATGAGAAAACACATTTGTTTGTTCTGCCCCCTGACTGGTGATGTTTCAGTCAACAGCACTCTGCACCAAGGCAGGCGATCTGCTGGGTTTCAGGCTTGAGACAGCCTTTCTGACGACTCTTCTGCCCTCACCTTGATTAGAAGACCGGGGCGGCGCAGGGAAAGATATATTCCCTTTTCCCTGCGAAAGAGTTGAGTAGTGATGGGGTTCCTTCCACTGGACTGCGCCACGCTCCCCTCCAGCCTCTCCTTCCCCTCAGGTACCCCAAGAAGCTGGTGCAGATGTACTCGGTGTTCCCCAACCAGGACGAGATGAGCGACGTGGTGGTGCAGCCGTATAACTCGCTGCTCACGCTCCAGAGGCTGACCCAGAACGCGGACTGCGTGGTGACCACAGAGCGAACCTGGAGGGTGGGCTCCTTCGCCCAGAGCAGTGAGTGGTATGGTACACAAGGGGGCTCCAAAAAGTTCATGGAAAAATGGAGCTAAAGGATCGTGGAATTTCCCCCACCAACTTTGTGAAGCCCTCCTCCCACTTCTTGTCCTGTTCAAGCCCCTTCCCAGCCCCCAGACACCCCCAAGGCCATCCTTAGGGCTGAAAGCAACTTACACTGTCCTGAGACAGAGACTCTACAGGCCCCGCCCTCCCACTCTGCCTGTTCAATGTCTGCCCTCTTAGACTTGACCTCCTAGCTCCAGGCGCCATTGCCTTAGGAAAACCTGCCCTGACCACTCAGTGGAGGTCAGACTCCTTTGTGTCTGTTTCAGGCCCAGGTCATGCTACCTTGCGGTGTTTTATACTTTCTCTCTGTCCACTTGGGTGGAGGGCAGGGAGGACACGTCTGTTTTGCCCCCTTGCAGCTCCAGGGGATGCACAGTAGATGCTCAGAGATCCGGCTGCTGTCTAGTCAGCGCCCACTCATGGCAATCCCGAGGGGGTCAGCGTAGACCTGCCCTCCCGAGGATTATCGGTGGTGGGGTTTTCGGAAGTGGATCCCAGGGATATGCACTACATTGAATGGTGAACAAGTGTCTTGTGAGGTTCCAGAGAACAAGCCTGCTTGGAGGCTAATACCCTGATTCCTGGCCTTCTTCCCTCTCAAAAAGGGGCCATGACCCTGCTCTGTCCCCCAGGTGGTGCTGGACAACACGCCAGGGACCGCCTGCACATCCAGAACCGGTCCTTCTCCCAGATCAACCAGCTGATGAGCAACTCCCCCACCCACCCCACCCCCTTTGGCTCAGAGCTGGGGCCCTCAGGGCTGGGAGGCCACCTGGGATGCCCTGACACTCCCGCCCCCAGGTGTCCACCATCATGTCAGCCAGCACCACCACCCTGCGCTATCCCGGCTACATGAACCCCCCTGACCACGGACCAGTCGGTAAGGGCAGCCCTCAGAGCCCACGCTGCACTAGCTCTGGGCCCAGCAGACCCTGGCCTGGCCTTACTCTTCCCCCACGGCCTTCTGTGGCCCCCAGAGTCTCTGGGCTCGGCCGGCCACAGAGCCTGGGGCTGGCTTCCTAGCGGAGCTCCATCCTCCCCTGTCTGGGGCGTTCTGCAGGCACTGGCTCCAGGGTCAGCTTGGACTTGCGCACATGGGCATGACTCAGCTGAGCTGAGGGGCGCTCAGACCCTGACCTTCCAGCAGAGGCTCAGTGTGGTCCCAGATGGAGAGGCCTCCCCAGAGGCCCAGACCCCAGCGTCTGGTCTGTGGGGCCTATGTCCACAGCTCTTTCTTTGCTGTGTGTCTCGCCTGTGACTCAAGTGAGGGTCTGGTCCCTGTCCCCGTCCTGTCCCCTGTACCCTCAGGTGGCCAGTGTGAGGAAGACCACGGTCCTGGATGTCATGAGGCGGCTACTGCAGCCCAAGAACGTGATGGTGTCCACAGGCCGGGACCGCCAGACCAACCACTGCTACATCGCCATCCTCAACATCATCCAGGGCGAGGTGGACCCCACCCAGGTAGGGGAGGCCCCTCCCAGGTCTTTCTCTGCCTACCAGCCCCGCAGGGCCAGGGGAGAGAGAGGCTGCCAGCACCACCCCCTGGCCTGTGCCCACCCTAGGTGCACAAGAGCCTGCAGAGGATCCGGGAACGCAAGTTGGCCAACTTCATCCCCTGGGGCCCAGCCAGCATCCAGGTGGCCCTGTCTCGGAAGTCTCCTTACCTGCCCTCAGCCCACCGGGTCAGCGGGCTCATGATGGCCAACCACACCAGCATCTCCTCGGTGAGGCTCACAGCTTGCGCCCTTTCGTGGGCCCCCAACCGTGCTTTGATGTGCTTTACCTGTCCACCTCCCTGCGCCCCTGCTTCTGGCTTTGGGGTGAGCCTTTGTCCCCTGAGCTGTGTGCTGTTTGTGACCTGCTCCGTGCACACCCCAAGCTCTTCGAGCGGACCTACCGCCAGTATGACAAGCTGCGGAAGCGGGAGGCCTTCCTGGAGCAGTTCCGCAAGGAGGACATCTTCAAGAACTTCGACGAGCTGGACACGTCCCGGGAGGCGGTGCAGGAGCTCATCGACGAGTACCACGCGGCCACGCGGCCGGACTGGGGCACCCAGGAGTGACTTCCCTTTCCCCTCCCACTCACACCCAACCGTTCCTAGTCTCCCCGCCCAACTCGACACCGCTTCTCTCCACAATGTCTCTAGTTCATCTCCAGCCCCACAGCGGACCCTCCTGCTTCCCTTCTGTGACATCCGATCCCTTGTCTACCAGTGTAGCTGCAATGAAGTCAGCAAGCCCAGAGGACAGGCAGAATTCTCCGTAGACACAAGGATGGTGAGATTTGTTGAGGCTTTGGATGTGTGATCGTGGGGAAAGGATAGCAAACATGGTGAGGTGGGAAGGCGACCGAACACACGGAAGGTCCTCCAGGCGTTCGATGGACACATGGCTGCAACAGTGGGTTGGACCCTAACGAGGACGGTGAGGAGGGTGCAGGCCTGGGTGGTGTTTCCTTCTGTGTACGCAGGGCCACTGTGAGTCTGTGGTGCTTCCCAACAAGAGCAAATGGAGTCAGGGCACAGTCTGTGGCGAAAGGAGCCCCAGGGACACAGTGGTGATGCACCTGGCTGCTCATCCCAGGACACGCAGTCCAAGCACACTTGCTACGGAGCAGGCACAGTATGTAGCCGTCTGCTTCCGCTTTGGAAACCCTGGGGAGGCAGTTCTGCTCTGTCCTGCAGAGTGGATATGAGTCTCAACTGGATGGCAACAGGTTTTGGTTCGTCTATGAAAACGGTGCTGTCAATGAATATTGAAAATACCATGGACTGCCGAATGAACAGACACACCTGTCTGGGAAGAAGTTCAGCCAGAAAGTTCCTTAGAGGCAAGGATGGCGAGACTTCATCTCATGGACTTTGGACATGTTGTCAGGAGCGATGAGTCTCCGGAGAAGGACATCCTGCTTGGTAAAATAGCGGGGCAGTGAAAACCAGGGAGACTGTCGACAAGATGGATTGACACAGCTGGGTACCAACGTAGGAATGTTTGTGAAGATGGCATAGGACCGGGCAGGGTTTTGTTCTGTTGTTCAGGGTCCTTATGAGGTGGAACTGGCTTGATGAAGAAGGGGGATGGGGTAAAGCACCTTCCAGCTCCCTGCTAAGGACCAGGCAAATGATAGGGCAGGGCTTGACCTGCTCCAAGGTTCACAAGTTAGCCCAAGTCTTAGGATGTCTGCAGTTTCTCTTGTCATCCCTCGCCTTGGACCACACTGGATGGCAGAAGTCAGCCCCACTCTCAGGGTTTCAGGGGCTTCTTGAGGGCTTCTGTCTCTTCAGCCCCTAAGATCCTGCCTTAGATGGACAAGAGCTGCACCAGCCCCCACCCCTCAGACTAGAGGAGGACCCAGGGTATTCTGAGCAGGTTGGGAAGGAAAGAAGTCTGGACTCTCAGGGCCAGTACCATCAGAGTCCCAGAAACACAAACCCAACACAACCACATCTGCTAAGCAGGAGCAGGGATCCAGAGGAGGGTTGACCCTCCTGAGAAGTTCTCGGACCTATCTCCTCCCTCCGTTCCAGGACCAACACATGGGTACACTCAGGGCCAGGAGGCCGGCCACTTGGGAAGGAATCAAGCAGTGCCAGTCTTGATGACTCACTGCCCTCTGGCCTCAGGGGTGCCAGGAAGCCTTCCCTATGCCACCCAAGGGAGAAGAGAAGAGAGGGTGAGTAATTAATTGCCAGCTTCCAAAGCTGCCTCTGGCCTGCCCCACCCATCACCCTACAGCAGCTGCCCGGCCAGACAGAGGTTAAATCCAGAAGGTCCAGGAGGGTGGAGCCCTGTGGCAGACAGACCGTTCTGGGTGCCTGGAAAAGCCTAGTGTGTGGGTGGGTGTCCCCAGGGGTGGAGTTCTGAGCTTCGGGGCTCTGACTTGTACAACACTCTCATCAGAACGCTTTGTGTAAATAAGGATTTTTTTTTTTTTGCTTCTCTTCTACAAATAAATTAAGAAACAAACTAGAAAATTGCAGCCCCTGGGTGGAGGGTATGCCCTGTCCCTGCAGGGCCAAAAGGGTCCACAGTGTCCTCAGATCTCAGAACAGTCCAGGCCCAGGCTGGGAGCAAGAGGGAGGTCATGACCTCTTGGCACGCTCAGTCCTGCAGCTGCCCCAAACAGCCAGACTGTCGCTGGCTGGGGCTCTTCCAGGCCCGGGTGCTGGCTGGGAGGGGAGATGTCTGGCTGGTCTTGGCATGGTGAAGGGCTGCTACAGGGCCTCTCGGGGGAGGGGCTGGCCAAGTAGGCATTCACCAGCTGCATGATCTCTTCCACCTAAGAGAGGGCAAAGGGCAGGGGGCCACCGGGCTCCTTAGGTCCCGTTTCCTACCCAGGCTCAGAAACGCCAGGATCCTCCATGACCTGACCCCTGCAGCCGTCCCCCACCCCATGAGGTGCCGCTCACATTGGCTGCTGCTCTGGCCCTCTCCGTTGCCAAGTCTATTCCCATCTCTGGACCTCCACCTGGAATGCTTGTCTCCAGATCTTAAGGGTCACCTCCTAGTGCCCAGGCCCTCTCCAGCCCCGTCCTGTCCTGGCTGGCTGTTTTTCCCTCTGGGGTGCTGCTCTTGATCTGAAATGTGACCTCGGATGACTTGGTGCTTGTCTGGCTCTCCCACTCCCATGTAAGCTCCCGGAGCTTGTCTCAGCACGGCCCCGCCCGGCCCATGCCCAATCTTCCAGAAATGGTCTTGACCTGCCTTCCCTTCCCTCCACCCTCCACTGAACCCCACCCCCCAAGCTCCCACTCACTCACCTGGGGACTTTGCAGGACAAGTTGGCTCTCTCCCACCCTCAACGCCATGGTATGGGGCCCCGTTAGCTGGCAGGCGGCCACATGGCCATAGCTGACGCTGTGGATGGGCTCTGTCTCTCCCGGGCGGGAGAGGGACATGGCCTTGGCGCCCAGGCCCAGGCATAACTTCTGTGGAGGGCCTCCACCAGGCTCCTGCGGGCATAGAGAGAGTCAGTGGGGTGGGTGGAGGAGGGACTGAGACAGAGGACACTGCGATTGGCTTTGGTGAGAGAGGTTCTGTGAGCACCTGGTTCCCCCACTAGGCCCACAGTGGGAGCCTGCAAGGAGTCACAGGACACCAGCGAGGTGAGGGGCCACCACGGGGGCCCAGGGGGTGGAGCTGCGAGGCTCTGCCCGGGTGGGAAGTGTGACCCACGGTGGGGGCCTGCGGCACTGGGGCAAAGATCCCACGGGGCTTGGGCCGCCAGAGTCCCCCTTCTCCCTTCTCCCCCTCACCGTGCTCAGCTCCAGAACGTCATACCGAGCAGCGCCGAACCCCGGACACTGCGCTGCCAGAGCTAGGTAGGCAGCCATGGCCTCCGCTCGGCCCATGCCCCGAAGCCGCTTCCAGCCGCCCAGCAGGGCCGTCGCGGTGCCGGGGCCGCCACCTCCTCCTTCTCCTCCTCCTCCTCCGTCGCGGCCCGCGCTTCCCGCCCCGCCGCCGCGCCAGGCTCGCTCCGCCCGCCGCTTGGCCAGGCCTGGGCTCCAGAAGGCCCCGGCCAGCAGGGCGGCGGAGGGCAGGGGCCTGGGGGCGGCGCGCGGCGGAGCCTCGGGCGGCGGGGCGGCGCGCGGCAGCAGGCGGTCCAGGGGCGGTGGGGGCGCGCGCGGCGAGAAGTCCGGGTGCAGGCTCTGCAGGCGCAGCGCCGCCAGGGCGCGCAGCGTGTGGTCGCGAGGGGGCGGCCGGCCGCGCAGCAGCAGAGCGTGAGCCTGCGGGGGAGACCGCGGGGCATCAGCGCGCGAGCGGCGGCCGCGCGCACCTGGGATCTGAGGTCCCGCGAGGGAGGGCGTGTCTGGGTGGCATAAAAGGCGAACGCGGAAAGGCTTGAGACTCGGGTCCACCCAGAGGCGCCTCGGATCGGCTCGCAAACGGGAGCCGCCAAAACCCCAATGGAACGCTGTTCTCTTCTGACACACGCAAGTCACCGCGCGTGGGAATGGGCGACACCTCGGTTTTGAGATAGGGAAGCTCAGGGATTCTTAGTGGGGCGTGACTGAAGATGACCTTCACCTGCTCGAAGAGGAAAGGCAGTTCGTGACCGTCTGGGGACAGCCCCTCGGGGTGCAGAGGTCCGTGAAGACGCAGACACAGTTTCCAGCCCGAGTCTGGCGTGTCCACCAGCCCGGCTTCATCTCCTGCGGCCAAACTGCGGAGGAGGAAAGACCTTCAACCAGGAAGCAGAGCCTCCAGGGCCAGGGCCCCAGGGCTGGGCCGAGGGAGGAAGCAATAGGGTGGGCCAGGTTTTTTTCCCCCCTGGGGGGCGGGGAGTCTGGGCGGAGTAGAAAGGAAGAAGTCTTGAAGTTAGACTGTGGGGTCCCAGGGAGACCCCAGCATAGATCGCTGCTGCTCGGGGCATAGAAAACTCAATTTTAAAAAGAAAAACGCCTCTCTTTAAATCCAAAGGTTCAATCTTTACAGGAGCAGACTGTCTCATCTCTCCCCGCCACAGACACACCACCACCACCACCTCCACCACCAACTGCCGACCTTGTGGCCAGTAGCTTAATCCATAGCCCACTACCCCGCCAGCACCAACGGATCAACATTTGTGTAGTGATTGAGGGCATCTGTGAGGCAGAGGAGTTAGGGGGCAGCAGGGCTGGCTCTGGACATTTACTTCTCAAACCTGGTGAGCACGTCGGCCACGAGGGTCCCCCCAGCCAGGGCTCGCTCCTGCGCCCCATGCTGTTCATACAGCGCGAAAGAGTTGCGGCTCCGGGTCAAGCCCAATCGCCCCACTAGCTCTCTCGCCACCTGCGGGGGGGGGGGGGGGGGAAGCGGGAAGCAGAGAGGGGGAAGTCAGTCCGTACAGGGGAGAGAGTCTTGCCAGCAGTTGGAGAGGGGCGGATACAACTGGAGGGGGTCCTCTAGTTTGCTTAGTCGCACCACTCCACCCCACCCCCACCCCCTACCCAAATGCAGATTCTGAAACACTGGGAACATCTAGGACCCAGGCACCGAAGGAGCAAAGCCTGGGAAGCGTGGGGATGCGGAAGCCTCTCTCTAGCCTCACCTCCCCGGCAGTGGTGTGCGAATCGATGGCCACTGGGCAGGCACCAGCCCCGGGACAGTGTACTGTGCACAGCAGCTCCTGCCGCCGGCTCAGCGCGGAAATCTCCGCCAACGAAGGCACCAGCTCACGGCTGCGTGTCCGGCCCAGTGCTCTTCTGATGAAGCGCGCATATTCAGCCAGCTCTGAATCTGGGAGGGCCCGCTCGGTTCTGGGACAGAGGGTGACGGACATCAGTGCTTAGAGAACTCCCCACTACCACCCACCGCCTATCTGTCATCCCAGGACTTCCTCCCCTCCAACTAAATTCCTCAAAGGCAGCCACTCACTCGCCCTTCCAACTACCCCATGCTCTGTTTGGAGTCGAATTGAATTCCTTTCTGTGTCACCCTGCAGTCCCTTCCCACTTCAGAAAGTCTCTTGGATGCTCATTCCAGCTAAAATTCTCAATCCAGCAGCATTTCGCTGGCTAATTTGGAAGCCTTGGAGCAGGATGGCATCAGCCCAGGGAGGAAAAGTGCTTTTAAATAATTGTCCAAAGGGGGCGCCTTTTTGTCAGTCCTTCTACAAAAGACATGGTGCATAGTAGCCTGGGCCCTGGTTTAGGCCGAGCCCCTCCCTTCTCTATGCCATCTGCCAAACCCTTTAGAAAGAAGGAAAGATCCTCCCTCCCAGCCCAGCAGGACCCAAGCCTGAGCCCCGCCCAGCTCACCTCTCCAGATGCCCCAGGAGGTGCCCGCGCACGGCTCCCCCAGGCCTGAAGGTGCAACTCATGCAGGTGAGGAGCTGCCAGTACCGCAGGGTCGCAGGGTCATGGGTCGCAGGCGGCCCGGGAGGGCCCGTGGGGCCCGAGGTCTGCTTAGCCAGCTGCAAGAAGAGCTCATCCTGCAGTGCCGGCAGGTCCCGACAGGTCTGGAGCACACCTTGCATCAGGGGCCCGGGGCTCCGCACCCCCTCCAGGGCCTGCAGCGCCAAGAACAGCCGCACTGCCTCCTCCCTCAAGGGCGCATAGCCCGGACCTGCGGGAGGGTGGGGGTGGAGGGATGGTTTGGAAAGGGGACACAGAGCTGGGCCCTAGGAGGAAGGCATGAACCAGGGGGAGGTCAGGAGTATAAGGGGACAGGGGGTGGCGAGGAGAAGAGGTTAAGAAGGACAGGCAGAGTGAAGGGAAAGCAGTGGTCCCCCCAGAACCACCCTCTCAGCCCCTGGCTTCTGGGGATCCCCACTCCAGATGCTTCTAAGGGAGTTGGGGTTATTCAGTGGGACAGGCTGAGAGACACAGGCTTGCCCCAGATTTGGTAACTGGGACTGGGCACCACTGTGATGGACCAGAACATAGACTGGGGGGCGGGGGGAGATCAGAAAACCAAGATGCTGGTCCTTGCCCCTTTGTCCCCTCCCTGTTGGAATCTTATGGGGAGGGGGGTTGGCTGAATGAGGACAGGTGCCCTTCCAGCACTTTCACTGCTTGTTAAAGTGACACGGACAAGTAACATGGCATGGAAGTGACATGGACAGGTAACACGACACAGAAGGAGCCCTGGTGACACTGAAAGGTTGGCTGTGGACCCGTCCCCACCCCAGCAGTTCCATGGGAGAAGGCCTGACCATCTGTTACTGTCAAGATGACAGCCTAGGAAAGACCATGGGGCAGTTCTGCTCTGGGGTCAGAACCCTCTCAGTGACACACGATGGCAACATGACATGTTCCTAAGAGTGTGAGGAAAGGTCAGAGAGTGAACACTCTACAAGGAAGTTCAGGGGCCCCAGTGAGACCCAGAGAGAAAACAGTCAAAGGCAGCCCTTTCTTTTTCTGGCTGGCTTCCTGCCCTACTGACTCCCCCCCACCATGCCCTGCCCTAGGTATGCCAGTTTCCCATTTCCCCTTCATTCTTGGAAAAGTGAGAGGCTGGTAGGCCCTGCAGTGTCTCTGTAAGTCCCTGCTACCCCCACCCCACTTCAATCCAGGCATCTCCTATCCAGGGTTTCCTAGACTCTACATGGTTCCAGGAGGAGACAGCTCATCTTTCTCATAGCCCCAGACCTAGCCCCCACAGGCCACCAGGGCTCCAGGAGATAGGGCAGATTCTTAACTCGGATCAACCACATCCCCTGCAGGGGGTTGGAACCTTGGGGCCACTCACCTGGGGCATTCGCTCCATAGGGCAAGGGCAGGAGTGGGGCATACAAGGCCCCACTCGTGTGCCTCAGGATAGGGTTGCGGTGGTAAATGAGGGCCACAGCCTCCTGGTCCTGACAGCTCTCCTAGAGGCCAAGGGGGAGGGTCAGATTACGGGGCAAGAGCTTCCCCCTGTCCCCAGACAGCTTCCAGGTTTGCCACCTTCTTTGCAGGAGGCCCCCCTCTCTCACACCTGAATGTCCCTGAGCAGTAGCTGGGTGGGGGTCTCCAGCGGGGCCTTGGCTGCGATCACTTCTCGCAGCGCCACCCCCCAGCGTTCAGCTTCTGTCTGGCGTGTTGAGCAGAGCCACACACTGTGTTTGCGGCCAGACACGGTCACTGACCATAGACCTGGGGGAAAGAAAGACCAGGATGAGGAGCCCGGCCCAGCAGGGATTGTGGCAGCCCCGGGAGGTAGAAGTAGAGTGCCCCCACTTCTCACCGGTCTCTTTGGGCCTGCGTTCCGGCCCGGTCACAGCGCACAAACTGGTGAGCACCAGGCTCCCGAGGTGCCGCGCCCCGTCCCCGCTGCTGCTGTACTGGTCCAGGGAGTCCCGCGTGAGTACGAACCAAGCCCGGCGTGGGGGCAGCCAGGGCCGCGCCCCTCCTCCGCGGGGCTCACGGTACAGCCAGCCTGCGGGGAGGGGACAAGATCAGCAGATGGAGATAGTATTCCCTGGGATTGGGCGCCTTGGGCGCCTCTGGAGTGCCCGAAGGGGTCCCCCACCTTTCACGACGACGTCCGGGTCGTCATCCGGCGGCCCCTTCTCGGGAATGAGGCTCCGGGTCTCATCTGAACTCGGCAGCCTAGGCCGAAGAGGAGGAAGGGTAGAGCGAGACTGCCGCACCCCGGGCGCGTCTCAAGGGGGCGTCTCACCAGGAGCTCACCAGACCACACCAGAGAGGTGCCTGGCTCCCGGGCGGGGAGCCCCTCCCCTTGTCTGTGGGAACCACCAGGCTGTTCTGACCTCGCACCAGAAATAGCCTGGACCCCCCCTTTCTCCCGGCACCCCTGGCTGGACCGCCCCCCCTCCGCCCCCATCCCCGGGACCCCGGCCAAACCACAGCGTCCGGCAGTGGGCCTCTCCCTTATTGCACAATCGCGGGAGGGAAGAGGGTGAGCAAGGGGGTCCTGCGGGCGAACTGGGGTCACGTTAGCACGGGTCAGGGCGTTGGGGCTCACCTGTCGGAGACGGGCCCGGTTCTTGCTGGCTGAGTCAGCGTCACGTCCAGGGGTCCCTGAGAGTCAGACAGAAAAGGCCTCAAGAACAGGCGCGGCCCAGGAGAGAAGGCTGCAGCCCATGCCTCTGGGACCGCGCTGCCGGGGGAATTGCGGAGTCCCAGAGCAGGGTCGCAGCAGGGGCGGAGCGAGCCAGTCACTGGGCCCGCCCCTCCGCTGGTCCACCGGGGAGGCCAAGGCCGCTGCCTCAGTCCCCTTTACCCTTTGAAGACGAAATCAGGGTGGAGTTGGGGTGGGGGTGGGGGGGGAAGAGCACTGGGCGCGGTGCCAGCAGACCTTGGTTCTAGTGCCGACTGGGCCCCTGGCTCGCTGTGGAACCTTGGACAAGTCCCTTCCTGCCTCGGTTTCCCCTTCAGTAAACCAGTTGAAGTCTCTTCCCACTCTAGCCCACTAGAAGCCAACCCTTGCACTCGCGTTTCCTGTACTGCACTAGGTCCCCTTTGCTTGGGGGGAGGGAGAAGGCGGCGTCAGGCAGCAGTAGCAGAGGTGAGTAAAGGGCGATGCTTACCTTGGCAGCAGGCACAGGAGGGAACTGAGCCCCTGCTTCCCTGCTGGGACTCAGGTGGGGTAGGCTGGGCTGAGGAATGGCACCCGCCCCCCAGGAGGAGTAGTTTGGGATCTGGCCACTTCCCCACTCGCCCCACATCGCCCTAACTTCAGTCCTAGACTGCGATCTGAGAGGCCGGCCTGGCAGGAATGGTGCCATCCTCCCATCGGGCCAGACAGCTCCAGCCAGGAGGGGGAGGGGGCCAGGGACACCTGTCCCCAACACCAGAGAAGGGGGGTGGGGTGGAGGTGGAACATGAGAGAAGCCGCAGCCTGGTTGACAAAGCCGAGCCCGACCCTGCCCAGGCTGGAAGGTCCTGGGCCTTCCAGGGGTGGGGTTGCACCCATATCCTGGAAGGTCCAAGCAGGGTTCCGAGCCATGCTACCAACGGGGACAGGTGGTGACCACCCTCTCACACCAGCTCCCCTAATCACAGTCCCCTACTTCCCTCCCCCCCCCTCTATATTTATCCGCCCTCCGCCTCCGCCAGGTGCTGGCGCCAGCCTCTGCCCGGCAGCTCAGCCCGCCCCACCCGGGCACTGAGCCACTGGGCCTGCCTGGGACCCCTGAGCGGCGGGGGATGGAAGCCTGGCCTAGGCTTTAGCACACTGGAGTCTGTCCGTCTGAGGGCAAGAATATGGAGGAGGGGACACCAGGATCGAAATGGCTCCCATACTACTCGTGCCTCAGTTTCCCCAAGGGAATAGTCGACGAAATCGGGACTGTCCCTAGCTATCCCTCTGGAATTCCCTTGGAGCCTCACCAGGGAGGGCCGAGAGTCCTGTCCAGAGTGGCAGGGGGGTGACAGGGACACTTGCAGAACCGTGCTCCTCAGCTCCTCCGTGGGGTTCCTGCCACAGACCCCAATCCTAGGATACCTTCTCCCCCTCGCCCAGGTCCCCGCGGCAGAAGCTCCCGCATCTGGCCCCAGAGCTCCCGAACTGGGAGCGGAGCGGACCCAGGCATCCGAGCCGCCCAGCCGGCCTCGCCACATTCCTCGGAGCTGGCGGAGGCGGAAGGAGACGGGATGGGACGCGGGCCCGACGGGGAAGGGAGAGGCAGGGCCAGGTCGGGCCACGCGTGACGCCTACCCTGCCTCAGGGCCCCCAGCAGGTGGACAGCGCCCAGCATGCGGCGCGAAGCCCGCAGGCACCTTCGGAGTCCCACTGTGCCTTGAGCTCTGGTGGTGGGGGGAGGGCTTCTAGCCCCCAGGCAGGAACCTCCCCCTTGTCCCCAGTGCGCCCAGAGAACAGTTTGGCTGGAGCCTTGATCCTGGATCGCGAGCTGGGGAGCCAACTGACTGGAGCGAAGATTGAGACAAATCTCCAAGACATCCCCACCACCCCGCCGCACCCCCGACTTACCCTCCCGCCGCCCGCCGGATTCGGAGTCCGAAGCTCAAAAGTCTCCTCGTCCTCGTCCTCGTCCCCGTCCCCACTAAGCTCGCCGTCCCCGTAGTCCCGGTGCAGAAGGGTGAAGCCTCGACGGCAGCAGAGGAGCCACCACAATCCCCCGGGGAGAGGCATCCGGGCGGGCCAGCGGCTGGGGATGGGGGCTCGGGCGGTCGCGGCCGGGCAGCAGGGGGTCTGAGAAACTGGCGGGGCTCCGACCCAGGGGGGAGGAGGAGCGGGGGGAACGCAGGAGGTGAGAGAGAGGGCGAAAGCAACAGGGAGAGAGCCTTGTTCAGCGCTGGGGTGCCAGGGGACGCTAGCTGGAGCCTGCGGGGGGGCTCGGTGCCTGGTCCACGGAGGGGGAGGGGGAAGAGCGTCCAGGATCGGGGTTGAGGGGGGGAGGTGGGAGCAATGTCCGGAGCTGGGAAGTAGTGTCCGTTGTAGTGTCCAGTCCTGTGGGGGGCAGTGTCCGGTGCAGTGTCCGAGGTGGGCAGTTGTCCAAGCCCCTGGGAGGGTTGTGTCCGGTAGGGCATCCGGTGGCCGGGGCCCGGGCCGCGCGCGCTGCGCTCCCTGCAGCCCCGGGACTGGCGCGCTCGGGGCGCGAGCACAGCGTCGGGACCCCGCCTCCCCAGTCCCCTTTCCTCTGTGGGGCCCCCCCTTTCCCTCTCCTTTCCTCCCTTCTTTCCAGGGCAGGGTCCAGATTTCGTCACAGCCTCTTCTGCCCAATCACTGCTCCTGGCGCCGGGCGCGGCCACCAATCAAACAACGGAGGCCGCGGCGGGTTGCATCATGTGCCCCTGGCTTGGTGACAGCGGGGAGGGGCGGGAAGAATGGAGAGAGAGGGGGCGGTGATATGTTAGCCACGCCCCAGGTCGGACGCGGGGTGCTAGTGACGTCACGAAAGCCCCGCCTTCAGGTGCTTAACTCTTGGCGCACCAACCAACAGATGAAAAATGCTCTTGGGAAGGCAGACGGGAGTGAGGGGTCTCGAGAGAGAGTGACGGTGAGGAAGACCCGACTGAGGCCCTCCGAACCTCTGATCATCTGGTCTCAGAAGGCCCGTGAGAGGGCGTCCAGACTGAGTTGGGCATAGTGCTAGAGGTGGCCTCCACCCCTGGGCGAAGGGGTCTAGGGTGGGTCTGAGTTTCTTACTTTAGAATTGAAGAAACTGAGGCAGGGGCTCCGAGAAGGTTCGGACCTAGGCCAATTATAGCACTGACCTGCGGGCGCCTGCTCACTGTACTCTGGGGCGGAGAGGGCCCTGGACTTGGCGGTGATCTCCGAATACATCGGTCGCCAAGGGCAAGGAGGCTGTAGTTCTGTGTAGGAAGGGGTTAACCGAGGAGGGAGGCGGACGGGGCGGGGCTTAGCCTTCGCGGGAGCGCGCCTTGCTGACTCAGCGGCGGTTCCCTAGGTCTCCGGTGATGGGTTCCAGGTCGGGCGCGCACGGCTGGCATGCGTGACCCTTTGGGGATCGGCGCCCGCCGTTATCAGGCCTTCCCTAGGTCTTGTACGCTGGAAGTCGTGGCTCTGGGCACCAGCCGCCGGAACCCTAAGGAGGAAAGGCTAGCGCTGGCTAGCCAGGGCGGTGGCGGGGGGGGGGGCGGGGGTCCTCAGGCCTGCGCCTCCCTGGAGACGGCCACGCCACGCCCCGTTCTACTCGCCTCGGCCTCTATCCTTCTCTCCTCTCTCCTCCCCACCCCCACCCCAAGTTTAATGGCTGGAGTAACCGGGACGGCTTTACTGACCGAATATTAAACTGCGAGAGTTGTTGCGTGTGAACATGAATCTGCTTGTATGTTTGTGTAGAACAAAGACCAGGTATCTGCCCTTTCCCCAGATGGGTGGCCCGCCCTGAGTTTTCCCAGGATGAAGAGTTCACCAACCGATTCGCTCTTCTCCAGTTCGAATGTCATTGTTTGTAGGGAAGGGCTTTCCGACGTCTAACCTCCCCTTCTCCTGTATTTCCTCTGATTCCACCCCCCTCCCACTGTACTCCCAGCCAATGACAAGAACTGTGACAAGAACGGTTGGAAATGTGCAAATTACAATTCCCTGCTTGTCTGGTTTTTGCTCCATGGAGAAGAACTTCAGCTCAACTTTGAACATTCCTTTTTTTTCCCATCGCAGAATCTCAGAAGTGATTGCAAAATGGTAATAAAAAAAAAAAGGGAATCCAATCCAAACGTCCACCCTCCCCCCGCACCCCCCTTCCAGGCACACACAGTCCCCGAAGCCTGTGCCTGAACATTCCAGAGGCCAGGAACTGGGTTCTTTCCTAAGGCAGCCATGACTGGCTAGCTCTGGTTGTTGGAAAGCTACCCTCTTTTTCAGGAGGAACGTCCGCCCCTCCCCGCCTGGCAGCTTTCCCGCCGCACCTCTGTCGGAGGCAGCGAAGGTGGAGGGGTGTCAGTGCCTGGAACTTTAACCGGCTCAGCAGTACCCCACCCCCACCCCGGCTCTTGGCGGCTTCCACTCAGAACGGAGCGGGAGGGAGGGGTCACCCACCAGCTCTGCCCTGCGACAAATCACTTCCAACTCCGTGACGCAAAAATAGTAACAGTTGTTGGCTTGCATCTCATTTTCATGTTATCAATTTAATGTGTCAGGGCACAGGTCCCTACCTCTGGCGCAGTGTTCTCCCACCTACTCCCCTTTCCCACTCCCTCCCCAGGAATCGTTTGGGGGGTGGGGGCGCCCCCTCCTCTAGGTTCCCGCTCTGGGACCTAGAAGGAGAGACTGTGGGTCTCAGTGGGAGCCGAGCAGGAAGACAGGCGGGGCCCGCAGGGGCAGCGACCTCCGGGGGGAGACTCTGGACTGCAGCCCCCACCCCGCAGCAGCCTCCGGAGGTCTTGGCGGAAACGCAGCCCCAGAAAGGCGTAGAGCACCGGGTTCAGGCAGCAGCGGGCCAGGGCCAAGCCGCCGGTCACCAACAGAGCTAGGTCCTTGCGCTTGCTCGCCGAGCAGCTCCGCTCGCGGGCGGTTAGCAGGTCGGCGGTGTCCAGCAGCAGGGCGAGGCTGTAGGGCAGCTGCAGCACCACGAAGGCCGCCACCAGGGCCACCACGACGCGCAGCGCGCGCCGGCGCTCGGGCCCCCTGGCGGCCAGCAGCGTGCGGCCCAGGAGCGCGTAGCAGGCCGCCATGACGCCCAGCGGCAGCGCGAAGCCCAGGACCACCTGCGCCACCGCACTTGCCCCCTTCACCGTCTGCGTGAGACCCTCGGGGAAGATGAGGCGGCAGTGCCGCAGGCCTTCGCGCCGCGCGTCCTGGCTGTAAAGGAGCGCGGGCAGCGCCAAGAGCAGTGACAGCAGCCACACGACGCCTGAGACCAGGTGCGCTCGGCCTGGAACCGAGAGCCGCGGCCTGGCTGGGAGGGCTCGCGCAATGGCCAAGTAGCGGTCGGCGCTGATACAGGCCAGGAAGAGGAAGCCGGCGTGGAAGGAAGCTGAGTAGAGGCCCGAGATGGCACGGCAGGTGGCACTGCCCAGGTTCCAGCCCTGCAGAGCTCCTGCCGCGGCAAAGGGCAGGGTCAATGCCAGCAGGAAGTCGGCCAGAGCCAGCTGGAGTAGGTGGGCTGAAGTGGGCGAGCGGGCCTCCCGACGGGCCGCCAGGTGGGTGGCCAGAACCAAGCCATTGCCTGCTAGACCCAGCGCAGCCACCGTCAGGGAGGCACTGGGTTGGAAGGCCCTGCTGAAAGCCTGGACATCTGCCTTGTAGCAGAGCTCAGGCAGCGGCTCAGAGGAATATGCCTCGTTATCATCCCCAGAGTAGGGTCCCCAGGAGTCCTGGGGAGGTCAAGAGGAGAGATGAGATGAGACACCTGTCCTCACACTTCTCCCTGCCCGTCCCCGCCCCCACACCTCCAAAATGGGGTTGGAACAGCTCCAGCCACAGAAGAGATAAGAAAGAAACTTCCCCAAATCTTGCCTTACGCCTCAAGACCTGGGCTTCCCGTGCACCCCATCCTGCCTCTGCCTCCAACCTCCAGAGTGACCGTGAGCAAGGAAATTGCCCTTTTTCGGACCTCAACTTCCTAATATGTAAACTCCCGATTGTTTGAAACAAGGATGATTGTGAATGTGAAGGATTTGCTTTCCATCGTGGAAAGTGCTGGTGTTATTAATAAATCTTTGAGCTTCGGTTCCTCTGCAGTGCCCTCTCCTGGAGAGACTTACCCGTGCAGTCTTTGCTTCCGAAGCTGACCCTACTTGGTCTGGAAAGGGTTTCTGCTTGCCTTCTTTCCCTTACCCCCTTCCAATCCGCCGCACCCCTTACTCCAGTCCAGCCAATGGTTGGGGCTCACTTGGGGTCTTGGTCTCTATATTCACTTTTTTCCCTGAGCCTCTTCCTCCCTCTGCCCCCCCCCATCCCCGCAACCTTACACTACCAGCCCCATCCATCTGAGGGTCCCCACCAGAATAAACCACAGGTTAGAGCCTTAGCCCTCTGCACCCCAATAGCCAGGTGGAAAATTCCATCACCTTGCCCTCCCTCTCTCTAACCACCCCTGCCCACCCTAAACCTTGCCCAATTCCCACCTGCTCTGTGGGCTCAGTCTTCATCTCTTGCTACACGGGTTTCTGAAGTGTAGTCACAGGTGGGAGAAGTTAAACTAGAGACAGGAAGGAAGGGGCGGGGAGAGGGGCCAAGGGGGCGGTGGGGATTAGGATCTGTAGAGGGAGGTGGGGATTAGAATCTGTGGACCCACTGTACCGAACTTTGCACCTGGAGAACTTCTTTCTACCCTGCCCATTGTGGAGCTTGGGGAGAGCTTTGGAATAATTATTCGCAGCTAACTAGCTGTGTGATCTTGAGTAAGTTTCTTGACCTCTCTGAGCTTCTTCTTCCTTTTCTATAATTTTTCTCCCCCTCTGCAAGGTGGAGTAAGGTAAAAATGCTGATCCACAGTTAGGAGAGGGTGCTCAGGCACTGGCCCTAGGGCATCGATTGCCTTCAGAAATGGTTAAATTTTACTTACCTTTCTTCCTATTTCCAGACACCATTCTCCCCGCCGCCCCCGCGCCCCTCTTCCTCCTCCACCCCATTCTCTTTGCCGGAATTTATTAAGACCACCCAGCCCTTGTCTCCCTGATGTTGGCCCAGCCCCGTGACAGTCTAGGGCTACATGGGATGTTGGTCCGCTAATGAAGCTCTCTACCCCCGCCCTTTCGAGGCTGGGCTGAGGCGCGCGCTTGCGCGGGGTCCGGGAAAGCGCGCGTGCCAGGAGAGAGAGGCTGGGGTGTGGGGGTGCTGACTGGGGGAGGTGAGAAGGTGGAAAGGAGAGGAGAGAGGAGACCCAGGAGAGAGAGAGAGAGAAGGTTGAGGGAAGAGCGAAGGGAGGAGGGAGGCAGGGGAAGGAGGAGAGACCTCGGCCGGGCCCGCCGCTAACCCCCAGGGAAAAGCTGGGAGCCGGAGCCGGAGCCGGCGCAGGGAGGCGGCCGCCTGCGCCGGGGACTGTCAGCTCCGCACGATGCACCTCCGGCTCTTCTGCATCCTGCTCGCTACGGTCTCCGGAGCCCAGGGCTGGGGCTACTGTGAGTGCGGGACTCGGATACAGGCGAGGACGGACCAGGGAGCACAGAGCCTGCAGGGCGGATCCCGCACCGCATTGCGGCGGGGTGGTCGCGGGCCCCTTCCCGGCAGGCGCGCGCCCGCTCCTTCTCATCCTTTCCAGCCTCTCCCCCGCGCTCCGCAATGCAGCTCTGAGGCTGGCTGGCGCGCGCAGCCGGGCTAGGGCTGGGCTTCCAGCGGAGGATGGAGTCCGGCAGGGCGGGGACGTGGGGCCGGGCTGCCGCGGGAGAACGGTCCAGTTAGGGATGACCCGGGCTAGGTTTAAGGCTTTGCCAGGGTCTGGATTGGCCTCTGGAGCTGGCCCCGGGGGCTAGGGTTTGGGTCTGGGTCTGGGTTTTGTGGCATGTAAGCAGACGCTGGTGACAGTGCTGGCTGGTGACGGGGACCAAGGCCTGAATTGGAGCTGGCAAGGGAGGGTTTGGGGGCTAGTGAGTGGGACCGCCCTTAAGGCCGGGCCTGAAATGGTGTATGCTGACCTTCGGCATTGGGTTTAGGGCAGTAAAACCCCCTGGCTCCCCAAGGGCAGGAACTGAGCAGGGAAGGGACTAGAGGTTAGGTCCGCAGGGCTAGTCTGGGAATTCCCCTGGAGGAGAAGGCAGCCCCTCGTCCCCCGTGTGTGTGACTGTTTTTTTTAGGTGGGGCCTGGCCTTTCCCCTGGGAGTCTGAGAAGAGGGAACTCTGGCTGTCTTAGTGGGCTGAGCTTTGGGGAGGCCTGGGAGTGGCCGTTCTGACCATAGTGTCCATTTCCCCACCCCTCCGACCCCAGATGGCTGTGATGAAGAGCTGGTGGGGCCCCTTTACTGGCGTTCACTGGGTGCTTCTTCCTACTATGGGCTCTTCACAGCGCCTCGCTTCGCTCGGTTGCACGGTGAGCAGGTGCACCCTGCGGCGGGGTCCGGGGTCAGGGGTGGGGGCGCTTCCAAGGGCTGGGGAAGGGCAGCATGCCAACGGTGAAAGCCCTTGTCCTTCTGCAGGCATAAGTGGATGGTCACCCCAGATCAAGGATCCAAATCCCTGGCTCCAGATAGATCTAATGACGAAGCACCGGATCCGGGCTGTGGCCACGCAGGGCTCCTATAACTCGTGGGATTGGGTCACACGCTACATGCTACTTTACGGAGACCGCGTGGACAGCTGGACTCCGTTTTACCAGCGAGGCCATAACGCGGTAGTTTGCTGGAACTCCTGGGGCGTCCCCTGGGGCTCGATCGGGCAAGGGTGGGGGTGGTTAGTTCACAGACGAGGTACACTTGCCACCATTCTGGGGACTCAGGACAGCATGGCTGTCAGGTCACCTTGTATGCATGTGCAGGACAGCCCACGCCCAAAGCATTTAATAAACGTACAGAGCCCCCCAGCGGCTAGTGGTTGGGCTGCTAACCACGAGGTCAGCAGTTCAAAACCACCAGCTGCTCTGTGGGAATAGGTAGGGCTTTTGACTCCGGTGAAGAGTTACAGTCTAGGAAGCTGGGGGGGGGGGCAGATCTACCCTTCCCTATAGGGTCGCTATACTGGTGGCAGACTGGATGGCAGGGAGGTTTCTCTGTTCTTTCCTTTTTTCAATCAGAGCTTCAGGAAGGAAGGGTCGTTACCATGGCGCTTGAGAAAAAGATAGGCCAGTGGGAGAGGGCACGTTCAGCTAGGGAACCTGTTCCCAAGGTCACGAAGGCAGCGTTTGCCCTCCCCAAAGTCAAGGTGGGGACCGTGGGGAGATGGAGCCGCGGGGGGTCTGGGGCGTCACCCCTCCCCTCTCCCTGCAGACCTTCTTCGGGAACGTGAACGAGTCGGCTGTGGTGCGCCACGACCTGCATTACCATTTCACCGCGCGCTACATCCGCATCGTGCCGCTGGCCTGGAACCCGCGCGGCAAGATCGGCCTGCGGCTCGGCCTCTACGGCTGCCCCTACAGTAAGCGGCGTCCTGGGCGGCGGCGTCCGGGGCGGCGGCGGCGGCCGTGTCCTCGTAACCCACAATCTCCTGACACACGCAGAGTCCGACGTGCTCTATTTTGACGGCGACGACGCCATCTCGTACCGCTTCCCGCGAGGGACCAGCCGGAGCCTGTGGGACGTGTTCGCCTTCAGCTTCAAGACGGAGGAGAAGGACGGGCTCCTCCTGCACACGGAGAGCGCCCAGGGCGACTACGTGACGCTGGAGCTGCAGGGGGCCCAGCTGCTGCTGCACATGAGCCTGGGTGAGCTCCTCCACCCTGCCCTGCGGGGACCCTTTGCCTGGAGAGCAAAGTCAAGTCATCTGGGTTCCAGGCTTTGCCACCCACTGGGCCTGTGACCTGGGACGAAGCGCTCCCTGAGCCTTCCTTTCCTCAGTGTCCTTGTCACACCCAAAGCTCTATTTGCTCCTACCAGCCTGGAGATGTAGCTAGCGAGCTCCATCTAGCATGCAGATAGGAAACCCGGAGGCTCTAAGAGGTCAAATAGCCCCAGTGGTGGGGCGCCCTGACTGCCTTGTCAGGCACGCTGGGGGTCCTTGGGGCTCAAGGTTGGACCCTGCCCCACCCCACCCTCAGGCAGCAGCCCCACCCAGCCGAGGCCAGGGCACACGACCATGACCGCTGGAGGGGTCCTCAATGACCAGCACTGGCACTACGTGCGTGTGGACCGATTCGGCCGCGATGCCAACTTCACCCTGGATGGCTACGTGCAGCGCTTTGTGCTCAACGGCGACTTCGAGAGGCTAAACCTGGACAACGAGGTAAGCTGGGCAGGTGCCGCAGCGGCACGGCGGGCAGTACCTGCTCTTGCCGGGAGTCCCTAGATTTTCCAAGGAGCTGGCCAGCCTGCTCACCAGCGAGACCCCTGCTTGTCGTTGCTGTTAGCCTTCAAATTCCAGGGTGCTACCGTCTCAGAACTCCTGGGATGAGGCTGGGCATCCGGGATCCGAGCAGGTGAGAAGGCTGGCCCCTGGAGTCCTCCCACATCTCGGTGGAGTCGGGAAGACCCTGGCCCCAGTTGGAAGCACGCTAGACAAGCGTGCTAGGGGGGCGTTCAGGGGTGTGCGGCCTGTTTGTGGTGGACACAGCACCTGCCCCCAGGCCTGGGGCTGAGCTCTTGGTTGTAATACAGGTGACTGGGAAACCTGTTTCCAGTCACTGTGGGCTGGGTGGGTGGGTGGGTAGGTGGGTGGGTGTGAGAGCTCACGGCCCACCCTGCCCACAGATATTCATCGGAGGCCTGGTGGGCGCGGCGCACAAGAACCTCGGCTATCGGCATAATTTCCGCGGCTGCATAGAGAATGTCATCTTCAACCGCGTCAACATCGCCGACTTGGCCGTGCGGCGCCACTCTCGGATCACCTTTGAGGTCAGTGTGCCGAGGACCTGGGAGGAAGGGACCCCCCCAAGCTGCTTGGGGAGCAGAGTTGGAAGAGCATGGTATAAACATCAGGGGCCCCTTTCCCCACCGCGGGATAGGTGCCCAAGTGGTGGAATATCCCGGCTGCCACCTGCTAGGTAATAGGTGGGCAAATTGGAGTCCGGAGGAGCATGGCCAGGCCTGGGCCATAGGCTGTGTGGCCTGGCTAAGTCAGCCCTTGAACCCAAGACACTGCAGCCTGCATCCTCACCCCATCCCCACTGGGAATTGCTGACAGCTGAGTCCCTGGCCCTAAATCACTTCTGGACTCTGAAGGGGAGGGCAGGAGGGGTCACCCATGAGCAAGCCAACTTGGTTGAGAAACCTTTTCACAGCTGGACAGATGTGTCCAAGAGGGAAGGTTCAGGTGGAGGGTCCTGCCTCCTCCCTCACAGAAGGGGTGGCTGGGAGGGTCTTGACCGGTGGGGACATTGAGTGCTGAGCCAAGGCACTGGCAGCTGCAAGGCCCAGAGCCAGGGTCACCGGCTGGTGGGCCTGACGGATGCTGGCTGGCCCTGTCTTTCACCCCCAGGGTAAGGTGGCCTTCCGGTGTCTGGACCCAGTTCCGCACCCCATCAACTTTGGAGGCCCTCACAACTTCGTGCAAGTGCCTGGCTTCCCCCGACGGGGCCGCCTCGCAGTCTCCTTCCGCTTCCGCACCTGGGACCTCACCGGGCTGCTCCTGTTCTCTAGCCTGGGGGACGGGCTGGGCCACGTGGAGCTGATGCTCAGTGAAGGGCAGGTCAACGTGTCCATCTCGCAGATGGGTCGAAAGAAGCTTCAGTTCGCAGCTGGTGAGATGGGGGCAGCGGGCAGTGCCAGGGAGCTAGAGAGGGGTAGAGGTGGTAGGCCGGGATCAGAGGCCTCTGCAAACTGGAAGGGAAGGGCAGGAGCCTGCAAGCAGTCCTCTGACCTGGGGGGAAGGTGGGAGTGGCTGGAGGGGGCTGGGAGGCAGGTCTGGCCTGGGCAAAGGCGACCAGAATCCCTAGAAGGCTGAGTCCGGAAACGCCTCAGTGTCAGCGGGTCCCTGGAGGTGCTGGGTATTTGCTTGGGACTTTGCAGCCTGTGTTGGTCGCAGGGGTTGTGGGTGGATGATGAAGACAAATGCTCAGAGACGTCACCTCTCCGTGTGATGCGTGCAGCCACGGGGCCATGTCACATACACTGCTGTTGGGGTCTCGTGGTGGGGTGGCTGCTATCCCTTGTAAGCCGCCCTTCGTCTGTGATCACTTGCTCCCCCACCGTGTTCCCTTCTCATCCGTCCAGGGTACCGTCTGAATGATGGCTTCTGGCATGAGGTGAATTTTGCCGCACAGGAAAACCATGCCGTCATCAGCATCGACGATGTGGAAGGGTCAGAGGTCAGGGTCTCTTACCCACTACTGATCCGAACAGGGACCTCATACTTCTTTGGAGGTAAACGGGGACCAACCTGGCCAGTTCCCTTGCCTCTCCCCGTCCCCCCTCCCCACTGTCCCCCAGATCCACTCGGAAGGGGAAGGAGCGAAATAGAGAATTTTGCTGGGAGCAAAGCTTCTTTCCCATTCTGGCCCTGGTGGTCCACATAGGTGGTCCATACTTGGGCCAGAGCCCCATCTCTTCCTTCATGCTTGGGGTCTCCCTCGAGGGGTGTCTCATGAGGGTGCTTGTTCCAGGGTGTCCCAAGCCGGCCAGCCAGTGGGGTTGCCACTCCAACCAGACTGCGTTCCACGGCTGCATGGAGCTGCTCAAGGTCGACGGCCAGCTGGTCAACCTGACTCTGGTGGAGTTTCGGCGCCTCGGGCACTTTGCCGAGGTCCTCTTCGACACATGCGGCATCACTGACAGGTAACTAGAAGTCCCCTGGCTACAAGGTGACCCCTTCAAAGTCCTCTCCCCACCATCCCCTGGGGGAGTGAGTTTTCTCTCACCCTTGACTACCTTCCCCTTTGTCTTGGCTCCTCAGTCTCCCAGCTGGAGACCATCCCCGTCTTGAACTCTCACCTCCCATTTCTTTCCTTCAAATGATCACATGTTCAGGATCGGAAGGAAGCACCTGCGTTGGGTCCTGGGACTTAGGGGAGTGGAGGTGGAAGGGAGGAGGAGCAGGCCCGAGTTTCCCTCTTGGGGGGGATGTGATAAACAGGAACCACAGGACTTGAACTTGACAGGCTGCCAAAGAAATGGCCGGCCTCTGGTCTTGTCCCTGGCTCTTTGAGGAGGGGTAGGGGTCCCATTGGTTCTGGGGCTCCCAGGAGCAGAGGGGGAAGCTTGTGGAGCAGAGCCCCCCTCCGCTCAGGCCCTTGCCTCGGGGCTGGCCCCTTCCCTAGGTGCAACCCCAACATGTGTGAACATGACGGGCGCTGCTACCAGTCTTGGGACGATTTCATCTGCTACTGTGAACTGACAGGCTACAAGGGGGAGACCTGCCACCAGCGTAAGCCAGAGGGGTGGAGTGTGGTGTCGGGGACTGGGGAGGTCAGGAGAAGGGAGGTGGACGTGGTGCCGCTGGCCTTTTGATCGATCTCATTCTGGAATGGCCTTGTCCCCACCGCCACCTGCTCCACACCCCCTACCCTGGCTCAGCTTTGTATAAGGAATCCTGTGAGGCTTATCGGCTCAGTGGGAAAACTTCTGGAAACTTCACCATTGATCCTGATGGCAGTGGCCCTCTGAAGCCCTTTGTCGTCTACTGTGACATCCGAGGTAAGCCGCTCTGACGCACGGTGCGGCAGGTGACCAGGCAGTGCAGGGGCCGGGCTGTTCAGGACAGAGGCGTGGACAGGGCCAGTCAGGGGACACCGTGGCGAGACTACAGGGATTTTGTAAGCATCGCCTCTGTCACCTAGCCCTACAGATAAAGTCCAGCTTCCTGATCCATCCCAGCTCTCACCTCTCTGTCCTGCTGTGTCCAGGGCCCAGGGCTGGGCTGCTGGTCACGTCTGTAGGATGGAGGTTGGCAGGGTGCAATGCCCCTCTCCAGCCAAAGCTCTCCCCCTAGAGAACCGAGCGTGGACAGTGGTGCGGCACGACAGGCTGTGGACGACGCGGGTGTCGGGGTCCAGCATGGAGCACCCCTTCCTGGGCGCTGTCCAGTACTGGAACGCATCCTGGGAGGAGGTCAGCGCTCTGGCCAACGCTTCCCAGCACTGTGAGCAGTGGATCGAGTTCTCATGCTACAACTCCAGGCTGCTCAACACTGCAGGTTAGGGCTGGGTCCAGGAGGGCGAGGCGGGGCAGGTGGACAAGAGGCTGGTGGGGGCCTGGGGGAAGGAACCCAAGAGGGGCCAGCCGGAGCCCTGGGCCAGAGATGCAGGCCAGGGTCTAGGCTGCTTGGAAGGACAAGAGGGAGCTGGAGGCTCCCGGAGGGCCTGGTAATGGCCTGCTTCTCCCGCACAGGGGGCTACCCCTACAGCTTTTGGATTGGCCGAAATGAGGAGCAGCACTTCTACTGGGGAGGCTCCCAGCCTGGGATCCAGCGCTGCGCCTGTGGTCTGGACCGGAGCTGCGTGGACCCGGCCCTACACTGCAACTGCGATGCCGACCAGCCCCAGTGGTGAGCAGGGCACAGGGCAGGGCTTTCAGGGTCCGGGGAGGGTGGGGGCAGAGAACCTCAGACCTGAGCCACTGCACCCGCCCCACAGGAGAACTGACAAGGGGCTGCTGACCTTTGTGGACCATCTCCCCGTCACCCAGCTGGTGGTGGGGGATACGAACCGCTCCAATTCTGAAGCCCAGTTCTTCCTGAGGCCTCTGCGCTGCTACGGCGACCGTAAGTGGCACCCCCCTTCTGGGTGCCCTCTTGGGGGTTGCCTCTCCGTGGAGGCCCAGATCTAGGTCACTTGACCCACGGGGGTCCTCTAGGACTCACTGTTGCTGCCAGCCACTCTACTTCCCAGCCTCCCCTCAGCTGTAGCTTCCTTGCCTCAATCTTCCCCCACCCCAGCTGAGGCTCCCAGACCCCTCTGCCCCCTAGCCTTCCTGACAAGGTCTCCCTCCACCTGGCATTGCAGGAAACTCCTGGAACACCATCTCTTTCCACACGGGGGCCACACTGCGCTTCCCCCCAGTCCGTGCCAACCACAGCCTGGACGTCTCCTTCTACTTCAGGACCTCGGCCCCCTCTGGAGTCTTCCTAGAGAATATAGCGGGCCCTTACTGTCAGTGGCGCCGGCCCTACCTGCGGGTGGAACTCAACAGTGAGCAGGCTGACCCTGGGAGGAAGATGGGAGAGCTATGGGGAGTTGTGGGGTGGGCGGGGCGGGGGTGAAAGGCAAGGACAGATGCCCTTGGGAGAGGCTCGTAGAAAGGGTTTTGGGTGACCAGGGATTCTGGGGCGACCTCTTGTTCTTTTCTTGTAAATTTTATTTGCTGCTGTTGTTGAGAACGTACACTGATCCCACAATTTCTACCAGCACGAGTCAGCGACACTGACCGCTGAAGTTCTTCAACTCATCCTCCCCCTTGAACTCAAAGCCACGGCCCCGATGTCTGTTACTGAATCTTCCAAGTTGTTATCAACGTGTTCCCGTGTAGGCCGTTCTTAAAAGAGCACAGCGCCCAGGCACCCATTCTTTACTTGGTGTGCAGCTAATCTGTGGTTCAGCTTGAAGAAGACTTCAGGGGATGTGTTTTGATTTAAAGTGGATCTTGGGGAGATAATTTTAGGAGTTCATCTCCCCTCTGTGACTCCAGAATTGGGGATTCCGTTGGGCGTTTTCCCTCTGTGACCAGTATTCTCCCGTAGACCCTAATGCACACGCTCAGAGCGGGTAGCGGGGCACTATCCAGTTCCCTCCGTCTCCTGGCAAAGGAGGCAGTAGTTGCTCCTTGAGGTAATTCGCCACTCATCCCATTGCTCCCCCATTCCTGACTCTCCTGTTGCTCCAAGCACATGGAGGCCACTGCTGTGACTTGGGGGGCTGTTTACAGGCTTTTAGGACCCCAGGCACTTATAGACCAGAAGTGCTAACCATACTGGACCGGTTAACTCGATGTCCCACGTAACCGTGCCCTAAAACCTCCAACGTAAGAAGGCCCCATCTGACGAGGGGTTGGTGAGACTCGGCAGCATTCACAGCTGCTCTCTGCTGGCCTTGTGAGAGCTAGCTTTGTCTTGAGGGCTAGCGTTGGGGGTCCTGGGCACCCACTTTGCCTCTGCAGACTTTAGGCCCCTTGTGTGTGATGGAGCAGGCGGGACTCCTGAGGTCTCCCCCAGCTCTGATGAGCTCTGTCTCTAGCCCGAGATGGGGGCCTGGGACATTCACCCTTGGGATCTGCTCCTTGGGGAGAGAGCAAGAGCCTGTGATTTTCAGCAGTTAGTGGGTCTGGTGCCAGCTGTGGACAAACTAGAGGGCCAATCGAGGCGCGCCAAGGAGAGGAAGGGAGGGTGCATTGAGCAAGGAATCAATCGCGAAGCATCTTGGCAGCCTGATCCCACCCCCACCCCTTCACCCGCCCCTGCCCAGCGTCCCGGGATGTGGTGTTCGCCTTCGACGTGGGGAACGGGGATGAGAACCTGACGGTGCACTCGGATGACTTTGAGTTCAACGATGATGAGTGGCACCTGGTCCGGGCAGAAATCAACGTGAAGCAGGCCCGGCTCCGTGTGGACCACCGGCCCTGGGTGCTGCGGCCCATGCCCCCACAGACCTACATCTGGCTGGAGTATGACCAGCCCCTCTACGTGGGTGAGCGGCCCCCCAGGGGCAGCACGGATGCCTCCTCTCCCTTCCCACCCTCCCAAGGCTGCTCTCCTGGCTTCCCGAGGTCCCTTAGCGTAGATTCAGTGCCCCCCACCCTCCCACCATCGTCCCTTACTTCTCTGGTCCCTAGAATCATGCATAGCCAGTCCTTCCATGCCCCCGGCTCCCTTCCCAGCCCACGCCCCAACCCCAGCTTTTTAGTAAATTAGGTGGGGGTGTACACATTTCGGATGATAAACTTTGTATTCAGCAGTTTAAACTGCTGTTCAAACACAACAGCACCCCCACCACTAGTTTACCCTTCACCTGGCTCCGATGTCTCTTCTTGTGACTTCACAACACTCAAGTGAGCTGGCCACCGGCGAGCCTGCCCCGCACTAGTTCCTAGTCGTGTCTCTGGCTCTACACCGGGTCTCAACTTCCCTTCCAGGGTCTGCAGAGCTGAAGCGGCGCCCCTTTGTGGGCTGCTTGCGGGCCATGCGTCTGAATGGCGTGACTCTGAACCTGGAGGGCCGTGCCAATGCCTCGGAGGGGACCTCCCCCAACTGCACAGGCCGCTGTGCCCACCCTCGGTTCCCCTGTTTCCATGGGGGCCGCTGCGTGGAGCGTTACAGCTATTACACATGTGACTGTGAGCTCACGGCCTTCGATGGGCCATACTGCAACCACGGTGAGTAGTGTGAATGGGCGGGGGGGGGGGGCGGCTGGGACAGGGCCCCAGGGAGCAGGATGCAGGGCGGGTGGGCAGAGAGGGAGGGTGAAAGGGAGTGTGGGGAAATTGAGAGTTGCCCCTGGGTGCCTATGCCTTGGGCTGGGGAGTCAGGGAGTGGAAGATGTTGGGCCACTCACTCCAATGGTGTCGATGGGATGAGGAAGGATGCCGGGGGCGGGGGGGGGCAGAACTCAAGAAGAGCCAGCAAAAGCTCTTCCCTCTCCCCCATCACCTGCTCTCCTGTTGCCACCCTCGTGAACATGCCCGCCCCGGGATGCATGGCATTTCCCACTTCATAATCTTTGTGCCCTGGTAACACGTACCCAGTTGTGGGTTAAGGAGTCTTGCTCTACGTAGCACGTACACCCAGTCCGATGTCCTCAAGACTGGCTAGTGGTAGGAAGGGACCTGTAGACGAGGGGCATACATGGCTTTAGGGCAGTGGTTCTCAACCTGTGGGCCTTGACCCCTTTGGGGTGTCAAACGACCCTTTCACAGGGGTGGCCCGATTCATCACAGTAGCAAATGACAGTGATCAAGTAGCAACAAAAATAATGTTATGGTTGGGGGTCCCCACCACATGAGGCACTGTATGAAAGGGTCGCAGCATGAGGAGAGTTGAGACCCACTGCCTTAGGGGCAGACCTTTGGTCTTGTTTGGAAACATGACTGGTGGAAGGGACACGGCCTGGCATCAGGCTCTCTGCTTACTGCTTCTTGGGGCCACTCACTAACCATCTCGGGTTCGCGGTTTCCCCTCTTGTAGAGGCAGGGGTTGGATTAGATTATCTCCCCCTTTTTGTTTTCCTTTCAAAACCATGTTATTGAGAGCTAGCACAGACACCCTGTCCTTCCGTGGTTCCGTCACATTCGAGCAGTACCGGGCACTTGTTACCACGCTCAGTCTAGACGACCGCTCTAAGTTTCTCAAGAATCTAAACTTTTGTTCAGTGGGAGGAGCGTCAAGGGACTCAAAGCGAATCGCCGTGGCAACAACAGGGGTGTGTGTTAGAGGGTGGGGGTGTGGGGACCGCTCTGGCATTGGGAGGGAGACCCTGTAGGCTCGGGTCTCGCCCGCAGATATCGGGGGCTTCTTCGAGCCTGGCACCTGGATGCGCTACAACCTGCAGTCGGCACTGCGCTCGGCGGCCCAGGAGTTCTCCCACATGCTGAGCCGGCCAGTGCCGGGCTATGAGCCTGGCTATGTGCCCGGCTACGACACTCCAGGTTACGTGCCTGGGTACCACGGCCCCGGCTATCGCCTGCCGGATTACCCGCGGCCGGGCCGGCCGGTGCCCGGTTACCGTGGCCCGGTGTACAACGTGACTGGAGAGGAAGTCTCCTTCAGCTTCAGCACCAGCTCGGCCCCTGCGGTGCTGCTCTATGTCAGCTCCTTTGTACGGGACTACATGGCGGTGCTCATCAAGGAAGACGGTGAGGGTCCTGCCCGCAGCCACCTTCCCCCACACCTCCCTTCCCAGGACTGTGGCTCCGTTCCCGCCACCAGTGCCCCAGTGAGCTCTTGGAGCTGGGGGCGGTGGGAGCTGGGAGGAGAGTCCCGCTTTCTCCTCCCACTCCGCAGGCACCCTGCAGCTGCGCTATCAGCTGGGCACCAGCCCCTATGTGTACCAGCTGACCACCCGCCCGGTGACGGACGGGCAGCCACACAGCGTCAACATCACCAGGGTCTACCGCACCCTGTTCATCCAGGTATGCGCCGGCGGGCCCTGGGCCTGAGCTCACGGTCTAGGGGGTCTAGGGTGGGGCACCCAGGAACCTAGCGAGGATTTGTCCAGTGCAGCGATCCCCGCAGTAGCTGGCAAGTCGCTGAGCTGAGGAGGGGTTCTTGGTCGGGCTCAACCTGCCAGGTGTTCTTGCCCAAGCTCACCAGCCAGCAGGCTGCCAAGACCGGCGACCCCAATCTACTTTGTTTCGAGAAACTTCCCAGCCCTGCGGATTGCAGACTGGGCTGGCACCCGACTGCCTGCAGTGGCAGCACCAGTGGGCACAGAAAGAGCGTCAGCCCGAGCCCCCCCTTGCTCAGCACACTTCCCCCCCCCCCCCGCCTCAGGTGGACTACTTCCCACTGACAGAACAGAAGTTCTCACTGCTGGTGGACAGTCAGCTGGATTCACCAAAGGCCCTGTATCTGGGGCGTGTGATGGGTAAGCTGTGGGTAGGTGTTGGGGGGGGGTAACGGCAGAGGATGCCCTGGGGACCTGGAGGAGACTAGAGGAACAATGGACTGTGAATGGCAGGAGGTGGGCGGCAAAACTGGGGGAGACCTACAGATCAGATCCCGAGGGCGTGGGGGCTCCCGAAGTGGCCCGAGCCCTTTTTTTCTGGGCCCGTTGCTCCCTCAGAGACCGGCATCATTGACCCGGAGATCCAGCGCTACAACACACCAGGCTTCTCGGGCTGCCTGTCTGGTGTTCGATTCAACAACGTGGCTCCCCTCAAGACCCACTTCCGGACCCCTCGACCCATGACTGCCGAGCTGGCCGAGGCCCTTCGAGTCCAGGGAGAACTGTCAGAGTCTAACTGTGGTGCCATGCCACGCCTTGTCTCAGAGGTGCCCCCTGAGCTTGATCCCTGGTACCTGCCCCCAGGTAGATCCCTGGGACACAGGAGCGGGAGGGAGGGATGAAGGGAAATAAAGGGCCTGACCTCACCTCGGGGGGGGTGCTTCCCCTCCACAGACTTCCCGTACTACCACGACGATGGATGGGTGGCCATACTCTTAGGCTGTGAGTAGCAAACTGCCTCCCTGGCCCTTACCCCAGGGCTGAGGGGCAGCCCTCGGTCCCTGCTGGTGAGCTGGGCACCCCTGAGGGTAGTATGGGGTGCAACTAAGAGCCTGGGAACTATTCACGTCGGAGGGGGCTGTGAGCATTAAACTGAGGTGCAGAATCAAAATGGGGCGAGAGGTAAGGTAAGGGACGAAGAAGAGGTGGGGGGGTTGCTGCCCATCTGGAGAGGTGAGGAACTGGGCTGGCTACCAGGGCTACAGAAATATAGTACGGTAGATCAGGAACTCAGACCCGCCAGGGACTTAGAAACGGCTAGGCGTAGCTGCCCACCTGAGCGGGATGGAAGGATGTGTGCTCACGTCTATACGTAGGTCGAAGCCGCACAACCTGGGTCCTGAGTTCCTCCTGCTCCTCTTCCAGTTTTGGTGGCCTTCCTGCTGCTGGGACTGGTGGGGATGCTGGTGCTCTTCTACCTGCAAAACCATCGCTACAAGGGCTCCTACCACACCAACGAGCCCAAGGGCACCCATGACTACCAGCCTGGCAGCAAGCCTCCCCTCCCGACTGCAGGCTCTGTCCAGGCCCCAGCCCCTCCATCAGCTCCGGCCCCTGCACCCACCCCCGCCCCCACCCCCGCCACCCTAGGCCCGGCCACTCGGGACCAGAATTTACCCCAGATCCTGGAGGAATCCAGGTCTGAATGAATGGGGAGGGCTTTGGGGACCAAGTCCATCTTCCCCGGCTTTCCCCACCCTCCCTCCATCCCACCCTGGCAGGGACATTTGGCTCTTTTTAGCTGGCTCTGCCCATCTAGAGGATATCCCTTCTGCCTGAGGCGGTGGTCAGTCGGCAGAGCTACAGATGGGACCAAAGGGAGTGGCAGAGCCTCACTGCCTAAACCAATGCCCTGCCCACCTGCTCCCCCCTCCCCACCCCCCCAAAGGAGAAGCAGCATAGGGCTGAGGCAGGCCCTTCCTGCCACCCCTGTCCCAGCCGCTGCCAGGGAGCAATAACAGAGTGTAGGGGAGATTAACCCCCTCCCTTCAAAGATACAATCTCAGCAGGGACAGATGTGTGGGATTGCAGGGATGCACAGGGCTTGGGGGGAGGAGGCTGCTAAACCATATCTCCCAGCCTCCCCCCTGCCCTGCAGAGCATCTTCCATCTGCTTATACTCAGCTGGGGGGGAGGGAGGGCCCCACTGCTGTACTCCCCCCACCCCTTTGTTTTTCACACAGAGACCAAGAGGCCTCAGTTTAGCACTTTAGCACCTCCGCTGCTTCACATGCTTCAGCCAAAGCCCTAAGTAACCCTGCAAGCTAGAGAACACAGACATGCTGACTAGCCAGCCCGCGGCTTTCCCACCCGCTCTCAAGATATGCAACAGGCTCTCGCTCGCTCCGTGCCTGACCCGAGGCCTGGCCCTGCCCCCATGCATGAGGGGCCTGTCCTGCACTCAGAGACGCTGCTTCACTTGCCCAGGAGGTCACATTCTTTATATATATTGTTTGTTGCAGTCTCTCTCTAGAGAAACTCTATATAGGACTCTAATTTTTTAATTCTCTGTTTATATATAAAAGAAAAAAATACAACAACTGACTGTCCTGTGCGGTGCCCAGTCTGTAGTCCACTCAACGGCAGTGGAAGTCCTGCTGCTCCCCTCCCTGGAGCAGGGCGGAGCCAGCTGCACCCAGACTGGGAGGGAGCTCTTCCAATAAAGGCAGAGTGGCAGAGCCGTCTCTGTGTGCTGGCTGGCGTCATGGGGAGGATTTAGGGAACTCGTGGGGGGTGGGGTGGGGGGGTTTCAGGAGTTTCCAGAGGAGCTCTTACAGTCCCAGAATCACCTGAAGGAATCTTGCCGGCCTCCTCCACACACAGGTCTCGGGGCGGGGCGGGGTGGGGTGGGAGTCCGCCAGGCGGCGGGAGCCACCCCAGCCCCACCATCCCTGGATCCTGCCGGCCCCAGAGCAGTCAGAACACACTTGCTGCGATGCATTCTACCACTTTATTCGGATAAGAGGTCACAAGCCACAGGACTGTAAAGTGCGTGAGATTCACTGGCAATAAAGCCACAGACGGACTGCCGCCCCCAGCCCCACCCGTGCTCCGGCCCATCATTGCAGTGTGCTGGGGGTGGAGGTGCTGAGACCATCGTCTAAGGTGAGGGACAGCAGCAGCGGGGGGGAAAAAGGAAGAGGGGCTGGAGAAGAAACGGGAGGACTGGGGTCTGAAACGGGTGGGGGGTGCTGATCAAGGCGGCGGGGGTGGGGTGGGGAGGCTGGGTGTGGCGACTTCCTTTTCCACCTCCTCTCCCTGGCCACTTCTCCACAGGCACCTGGTGCGGTGGCTCCTGGAACCAGGGTTTCTGAGTGACTCAGAGCCCCCAGGCCAGTCTGCTGGGGACCCTTGGGGGGGCGGGGGACACATACAGCACAAACCTGGGCAGAAGCAGGGCTCTGAGGCCTGGCTGGTATTGGCCCAAGCAGGTGGGAAGCCGGCGGCTGGAGTGTGCCCAGGGCACACGTGTGGAGGGTGAGTGTGTGTGAGGGCCCCTAAAATCCCTCAAGAGTCAGCCTGGGGAGGGAGCCCCACTTCTTGCTCTACAGGATGGCGGTGGGGTGGGTGGGACCAACAGGTCAGCTCTGGGAGAGGCTCCCCAGGTCAGCCTGCCCCCATCCAAGTCTATCCAGCCCCAGCCCACCGCTCTGCTTCCCAACGGGCTCAGCACCAGCCACGGCCATGGTGGCTGGGGTCTCTACAGGGAGATGAGGGGGCTCCGGTGTCTTCTCTGCTCCCTCTTCCCCTCCCTCAGGAGTGGGATGTGAGCTGGGGCCCCCAGGACCTGAGCTCAAGTTCCACCCCGTGGTCTCCAGACCGACAAGGAGTAAAGTGCTCTGCTCTGCATGAGACTGAGAGAGGTGGCACCAGGGGCTGCCTCTCAGACTGCCTCTTAGTGACTGGGGACATGCCACTTGGTGGTCCCTCATCCACCTCCCTGTGCCTCTCGACACAGCCAGCGGGTGGCACAGGCAGGAAAGCATGTCACACCAATTACCATGCTCCTTCCTAGGCCTGGCCTCAAGAGTTCAGCAGCAGAGGCTTCCTGGGCCAGGCAGGGACTGCACCCCAGCCCCACCCCGCCTTCTTCAATAGCAGCATAAAGCCCCACCTGGAGTTGCGACCCCAGGCCCTCGGATGGGGGTGACAGGTCAGCGGTACCTGCTCCATCCCAGGCCCTAAGTTTGTAGCTTGGGCACCCCCACCCCCACCCATAGAGGGGTGGCACCTAGCTTCCCTTTGCCCAGTCTTTCCTCAAGCCTGGCCACAAAGGAGAAGGAGCAGGGTGGCCCACCTCCCCTCTACATTCCTTCTGTGCTGCAGGAAAGTCTGTCTCCAAGCCAGCCCCCCCTTAGCACGTGGGCCACTGGGACGTCAGGAGGGGGAAAGCTAAGAGGCCAACAGAAGTCAAGCATCCGCCTCCCACCCCAGGCTGAGCACAGGTCCTCTGAACCTCACTTCTGCCATGCTCTCTCCTGGGGGCCCTGCCCTAGCTACCGGCCTTCCTCTATGGACAGCTGGGGCCCCACTCGACACAGTGAGGCCTCGCTACAGGGGTGGGGGCTGGGGGAGTTGGGGTTCTCGGTGTGGGACACACACAGTGCAGGAATCCTGAGCAGCAGTGGGTGGGCACAGAAGCAGAGAAGGTGCCGCTACCAGAGGCGGCGGCCTGGGGCCCCGGTGCGCTAAAGGACATCGGTCTCCCTCTCGATCCCCACGTACTTGAGGGCGTCCGCTTGGCTGTACCTGTGCCAGGGCAGGGAGGAGGAACCAGGTTACCCCCCAGGCTTTTCCACTGCCAAGAGGGCCTCCCCCCTTTCACTTCCCCTGCCCACTCCCCAACACAGCTGTGAACAAGCGGCAGGGGCAGGTGCTGGGACCCCGAACACAGAGACGGCCTTGACCTTTCCACCTGAAGCCCTCGGGAATAAAATGCCAGAGCCCCTGCCACCCGGGGCCTCTAGGGTCATCTCCCATGGGACACTTCTGGCTGCCTCACCTGTAATCGAAGAAGAGCTCTTCACCAGCCTGAATTGCCCTTTTGGCAAAAATGCCAATGCGATGGTCTCCATTCACCATGACCACTGCAAACAGGAGAACCCAAGGACAGGCCATCAATGCCAAGCCCGGCTCTGGGGTCCCTCTGCGGGATTTGGGGCTGATAGCCCACATTCCCAGTGGGGCTCCAGAGCCCCTAGGGCTTGGATGGGTGACTTTGAGTTACAGGGAAAGAATTATCTTGACAAAGACTCAGGTTTAGGGGGAAATACTTCTCATGTAATGTGGTGAAAAAGCAGATTATGAAACTGAGAAAGGCTAGAAAGGTTTCAGACATCAACCATGATGATCTTTACATTAAAAAAAAAAAAACCCACTCAGCTCTGAGAAAAGTTGAACAATAGAGAGAAACAGGAGTACATGAGCCACCCCCCACCCACTCGCCAACTCCTCCCAGGTCCCTGGGAACTCACCTTTGGCATAACAATTGGGGTTCACAGAATGGTTTGCAAACCGAATTTTGTTGCCTTTCCGGGTGGCGTCCACTACAAAATCTGTACACAGCACATGGAAGCAGACCAAGAGCGTGTCAGGCAACGCCCATGGCTGCTTCGGCCGGATTCCAACTCAAGTCTCAGATCCTGCAGCCCTGCCGTCAGATGGGGACTCTGAAGACTGATCAAAAGGAACTAGGGGTGGGGTGGGGGGGGCATAGAGCCTAATTCCACCCTGGGGGGAGCCTTGTGTCCGCCTGTGAGCCCCCCTCTTTGCAATTTGGCAGCTCATCTTCCTCTCTGCGTATGGGAATTTCTGAGTTTCCTGTGCTCCGTGTTCCAACTGCAATTCAGCCCCCCAAGAAGAAACTTCCCCAGAGCAGCGAGCTCAGCCCTGTGGGACTCTGAGTTGTATTGCAGCACCGTGCATGCAGCAAGCATCTGATGGGAAGACTGAGCTGAGCTGAACCAGGGCGGCAGCGGGGCAGTGGGCCAAGAGGCCCCGTACCGTTGTTGAGGTTGAAGAGGAAGCTGGACATGTACTTGTCATAGACCTTCCCGCGGCGGTCAGCCTCGTCCTGAGAAATGAGCTGGATACACACGGAGCACACGGTCATCAGGCTCTCAGCAAGGGGCAGGCATGGTGCCCTGTCCCCAGGAAGGGCTGGGGTTGGCCGTGGCACATACGGGGCGCTTACTAAACATCATGCCAAGACTCCTGAGTGAGAGAGCCCCCCTCTGTCCACCAGCTCAGGAGTCAGGGGCTTCGGTCCCACTCCCCACCTGGACTGACAAGTGTTCAGGCTGAAGAGAGCCCTTCCCCTCCTGCCTCCTTGTGTGGGCTGAGCTGCCAGAGAACTGATTAGCAGTGGTTTGTACCGGGAAAGCAGAGAGTTCTGTGGGACCCTCCAGAACAGCCACATGAGAACACAGCTGAGTTATTTAGAGATGAACTGCCAGCACTGGGCCCTCAGAAACTCAGGGTTTCCATCAGTACCCCACTGTGGGCAAACCCAGAGCACTCACCTCACCACAATATTCAGAAATGAATTCATTCTTCTGCACAGACTCCTTAATGAAGGTGCCCCATCCGGCCACATCTGAGGGGGCCAGCAGCAGGTGCTGGGGGAGAGGAAGCCAGACCTCAGAACTCAGCCCTCAGCCTGAGGACTGCAGAGTCTGGGAGGGAGGGGGTATGCGTGCCGTGTAGGCATGGGCCGGGTGGGAAAAACGAGCAACTGTTAGGAGGATCTGTTATATGAGCCCCTAATAAAATGTTAAAAAAAAAAAAGAGGATCTGAAAACAGAAAAAGGGCAAAGTCATTCTGCTCTGGTGTGTGTGTGAAGCGGGGGCACGGGGGGGTTGGAAGAAACGTGGCACCTGACTCTAGATTCAGGGCCCTCCCTGAGCTAAGTCTGTGGGAATTCATTTGCTCTCTGTGAAGGACAGACAGACCACGTCCGACACTCCCTGCTCCTCTCTGACTTGCCAGCTCTGGGGGCCGGGGGCTTTGCAGTGTCCGTCAAGACCTGAGCCCTTGACAGAGTACGAGTGTCACTGAGGGTGTGCTGGGTGCCTCTGTATGCAGAGGGGGCCCAGGGGGCCCAGTGGTCGCATGCTCAGTGGCTCAGCGAGGGGCAGCAGTGGGAGCCCACCCACCAGCCACCTGGTGGGAGAAAGACACACGTGGCAGTCTGCTTCTGCACAGATTCCAGCCTTGGAGAACCCCGTGGGCACTGCTGCCCTGCCTACAGGGCCACTCTCGGTCGGCTTTCTGGTCGGGGTCCTCCTGCCAGGCCTCTGGGGGACCTGTGGGAAGGTAACATGCTCGGGGCCACTCCTCCCCACCTCGGACTCTGGGCCAGAGCCCGGAACAGGGCCCTCACCTTCTTGAGGCCACGCTGGATGCTGCAGTTCTTACAGGAAACCACCTTGCAGTCCCAGTGCTCTGAGGCCCCGCAGGTGAGACACAGGTCGGGGTCACACTCCCGCACGGCCAGGTAGCACGGACACTGCTTGGTGTTGCACTGGGTTTTGCAGCGGCAGCCCGGGAAGCGGTTCTGGCCTGGGGAGAGAAGCAGGCTAAGCTGGGGCTGGCAGGACGCAGGACCGCGGCGAAGTCACTGTCCCTCATCCAAGGATGCTCGGCAGAGCAGGACAGAGCGCTCCTTCCCTGCCATCACCCCCCCCAGGGTCCTCCCCCCCCCCCTGCCCAGTGTGGCCGAAGTAGAGAAAGTTGTCTCTGAAGGAGGCATGTTCCTAAGAAATTCCCCAACAACAACCAACAATCAGCCCTCATCTCTGTGGTGGACTTTTGAAAGGAGGTGGGCTGTGGTCCAGAGAAAAGAAAATCAGGGTTTTTCACTGGTAAGTCTTCCCCATCAGAGAGAGTGTCATTCTGAGAACAAAACACATCCGCTCTGTGAGCGCCCTCCTCCCTCCACCCTCTGCTGTGGCCAAGATCAGTATCTGCTCTGCGCTAGAAAATATTTACACAACTGCTTGGGCACCCGGTTCTGCAAGCCCTGGGTGCCACCAAGCTGCTGAGCCTTTCTTTGTATGGAAGGGCTGGTGGAAGAAACAGTAAGAGAAAAGCCCTGTGAGCTTCTACCTGTCTCTAGAGATATCAAGCACTTCTCCCATTAAAACTGAACTAAAATAGGCTAGAATTGTAACCTAAAAGAAAAATATAAACCACTCCTTTAAGTCAGTTTTTAAAAAGAGATTTTCTGCAGAGAGAGACTATATTTTTAGTTAAGGAAAAAGATTTTCATGTTTTCTAATTTTTCTCCGGGATGTAAACCTGGGGAAAAGATTAGAATTGTAAGCAAAAAGGTTTGGTTTTGTTTCTGATGTTGCCGCGTCGAAAGTGTCTTGTTTCCTCTGTTGAATTTCTGAAAGGCAGCACAGAAATGAGCTGAGGTCCAACACAGCTGGGGGTGCGAGGAGAAGGGAAGGCCCGCTGATCTGGGAAACGGTCGGGGGAAATACAGAACGCTTACAGTCCGGGTTACACTGGCAGAACTTCTCACAGAAGTTCTGAGTCATGATGCAGGGGCAGCTGCTGTCACAGGGCCGCTCTGGGTGGTCGCAGGGCTGGTAGTTGTACACCTGGGTGGAAGAGTTATCTAGGAGAGAGCAGAAGAGCCTGGAGGCTGCCTGGAAGATGTTCGCTAGCGGCCCTCCCTCCCAGTGGCCGCCTGTCCCCTGTTCAGAGGAGGCTGGCTCTAGCAGCTTGCTCACATCGTCAGGCCCGAAGTGAGAAGACACCTTAGCGGCTGCTACTTCACAGGCTACTCTGGGAGAAGGGGCTGGGGGTGGGGGGAGTGGAACGGCTGCATGTGAGTAGAGTGGGAAGGGGGCCCAAGAAGACAGGGCAGCTGTCGTAAACATTCGATGAGGCCCCGAATGTGCTAAATGGCATCCTGGGAGAGCTAGTGACCACAAGGCCCCTAGCTCTGCCTCCCCAAAGGTCTCGGCTGCAGGAGGGAGCTGAGCTGTTCTTGGCTGCTGCAGGGAAACCCGCAGTGGGTGGAAGCAGCTTGGGGTCAGCCAGGGCAGCTGCAGGTGGAGCGGAGGGGTGGCTGCCAGGCTGAGCCCTCACTGGGAACTGCCCGAGAAGACCCTGGTGAAACGCACCTTTCTTCAGCTGAATCTTCCGGCAGTGCGCAGCCCACAGCCTGGAAAAGAAACAGGATGCTCTGGGTCACGGCCCTCGGGAGCTTTGCCCAGGTGGGTCTGTGACAGCGTGAGCGGCTGTGGGGTTGGTGTTCTGAGGCTGGAGTAGATCACCCTCACATCCCTTCACAGGAGAGGCCCTTACTCTGGAAGCAGTGCCCTTACCCAGGTGGCTTACGGGGCAAGATTTAAACTCAACAGGCCACAAGACAGACAGGAACACGCAACAGCAGGCACACAGCAGCAAAGCTACAACTGCTTCGTCCCCCTCCCTCGCTCGCTCGGTGGAGGTGGGGCTGCTAAGATCCTTTACAGGGAGAGGTAAGAAGTCCTCTCAGGAGCCTTCTCTGAGTGAAGGAAGGTAGGAGGGGAAAGCAACAGGACCGTCCTCTGGCTCAGGCACTGGAACCAGCTCCTCCCTCTGAAAGGTCCTAGCTATTAGAGAACCCGGTCGGGCCAGCCGCCACCACCATTCCCAAGGCTCAGGCAGGGAAAGCGCGGACAGGGCTATTGTGCAACGAGAGAGGAAAGTGACAAACGCAGGCCAAGAAACCCCCTCGCCAGCGTGGGGAAGTGGGCACCCAACAGCTAACAAGGAGGGAGCAGGCCCACGGGGCGGGGCTAGGGATGCACATGGAAACCAGACACACTGTGCGGGGTCCACAGCATCTCAGGGTGTGTGATGCCGGGCACAGGTCCCCAGGGAGCATGGAGGACGGCCCTCAGTTATGTAATGCTCAACGGATGGACACCACATGGTCTCGGGCAATGGTTAGGAGGGAGGCAGATGTGAAGGTCAAGGGAAAGTCAGAGCACAAGGAACTGCACTGTCACAAAAAGCCCTTTGTCCCCCCTCGCACCCGCCCCACCCGCTTGCCTGTGCTTTCTCTTCTTCTTCTGCGAGGGGTTCATGAGCTCATCTGTCGGCAGCTTCAGGATGAGGGATTCTTTGACTGCAAACTGAAACACCTGCAAGACAAATCCAACAGGACCTGTCACTTCTCCAGTGAGGTGGTCCGGAGACACCAGCCAGCCAGGTGTTGGCTGGATGGGCTTGGAGGGTTCTGGGGAGCTCCCAGGCAGTTGAGGGGGCAGTTCCTGACTTGGGGCACAGCACCATGTTCTCTGATCAGTGGCTTTAACCTGCTCTTTACACCGAACCACAAACCGGCTGCCCCGGCCTCTCCCCAACAGGAGCTGCCTCTTTGGCAGGGCAACTTTGTGTAACTTGTGTGCCTGAGTTTAAGACCCGTGATGCTGTGGGTTAGGCAAGGGCTGCGTGAGTCCACTGACATTGGGCTTGGTCTGGCTTCATGGTCAGTGAGTCTGAGATAACTGGATGGCGAGTGAGTTCAGTTGTTAGAGAGAGGTTGTGTGCTAGGCTGCTAACAGCAAGGTCAGCAGTTCAAACCCACCAGCCAGTCCACACGAGAAAGAGGCGGCTTTCTATTCCAGTAAGGAGCTGTGGTCTTGGAAACTCACCGGGCTAATTCTACTCTGCCTTATAGGGTTGCTATGAGTCAGCATCAATTCACAGCAGTGATTGTTTTGTTTTTCCCCTTGGTGTGTGATGGGTTACACAGGAGAAAAACAGGGATTTCTAATGCTGTCAATAGTTACAGTCTTGGAAATTCACTGGGAATTTCTCCCCTGTCCTATAGGGTCACTTTGAGTCAGCAGCTACTCGATGGTGGTGAGCTTGGGTTTGGTAACAGGTTACACAATGGGCATCTAACGGTAAGGTCAGCAGTTGGAAGCCACCGCCAGCTCCATGGGACAGAGAGGTGGCTTCTGCTCCTGCTGAGAGCTACAGCCTCAGTAACCCACAGAGCGGGCCTAGCCTGACCTCAGGGACACGGAGTGAGAACCCACCCCAGAGCACAGAGGGACCTACCTCCTCGGTGCTCTAAGCACTCGCTCCCTCTGTCTGTGTAAATCTGTCAGCTCCACTCAGCTGAGTGGGACAGCACCTCAGAAAGGCTGGTTCCCCCTTCCTGTCGTGAGCTTTCCTCTTTTGGTTCTGGGCCTCTTCCCGACTCTGTGAAAACCCTAAACTCTCTTCCCAGGCATGCATGTGTGCACACACACGCACACACACCTGCACACAAATACATGGACTTGTAGGTGAAGAATGTACGCCTGTGAGCTCCAGAACAAAAGCAAAGACACTTCAACTCGTGGGGTTTTTTGTTTTTTTTCCCACTTGTTTTAAGCAAAGGACTCATGAAGGAGGGGCCACTGGGCGACCTCCAGAGAGCAGGGAAGCATGCAAACAGAGCTCAAGCCCGGGGGGGCCTTTGTTGTACACCACTCCCCGTCCCTGCTCCCCACCCTCAGAGGCTGCCATCAAAGTCTGTGTCTCCCGACGGCTGAGTGAGAAGTGTCAGACCCAGGACCAGCCACTAGGGGTGGTAATGAGAGACCCAGCGATGGGAAACTGGCCACTCGAGCCACTGAGGAGGGAGGCCCCTGATGGGGGAGCAGCAGCTGTAGCAGCTGCAGCGGGCAGAGGGTTCTGAAAAAGAAGACCCAGAGAGGATCTGGGAGTCCTTTCAAGCAAAGGAGTGAACACTGAGAAAGAACAGCAAGAACCAACATAATAATAAAAACAGCAGCAGCTTCAAGTGTAGAAAGCTCCAGCCGGGTTAGCTGGCACTCGGACAAAGGAATAAAAATTCACCAAGGAGGAGAGCAGCTGCCTGAACCTTGATGGGCCTGGTGTCTGCAGAGAGCCCCGTGCTTGGGGGACCCACTCCATGGCCCTGACACACAGACTCACACAGGACCGAAGCTTAAACGACCTCTCTGCTGACACGCGGCCGTCATGCTGGCCAAGGACAGACCAGTGGGGGGAGGGCCCGGGTGCCTGCTGGCTGCTCTCAGACATACCTGCTTGCACGTCTTGGTCCCCAGGAGCCTGGCAATTGAACAGAAGTTGTTGAAGTAGGTACCATGGAAGACGCGAAAAAGAGATTCTTCAGCCCCGGTCCATTCCACGGGCTCCAGGGGCGCTTCCACGACACAGAGCTGGGCTGGGGCAGGGCTTGCCTTCTGTTTCGTGGGGGTCTGACAGCGAGAGTTAGCCTCTGGGGAAAACATAGAGGAACAGAACAAGGTGGAAGGTAATCGTCACTCGTTCGCCACACGCGCCGTCGGGCTTCATTCGACTCGACAGGCAGGTTTTCACAGGTAATGTCATAAAGTGTCAGGCAGAATGTCCTTAGACGGCAAGGCACGGGTCTTTGTTTCTGCTCACTGTACCTGAAGAACTGGAGGCCCAGTCATTGCCCGTGTCCCTGTCACTGTCCCCTTCTTTAGTCTCGGCCACAGCAGACGCAGACGTGTTCGAGCAAGAAGCACTGACCACGTGGTGCCGGCGCCGGCGCCGCCCCGAGCACTTGGAGCGAGGGTTGTGGAGCATGGCGTACTCCTTGGCTCCTTCCTGCAATGGACACGGTACAGACAGCACACGGGGGCAGGCCCCGTGTCGCCCTGCTGATCTCAGCATCGCAAACCTTCATTTCCCTCAGCACCTGTGCTAAGCCCAATGCTACTGTCCGAGCTCCCCCTCCCCCTCCCCCCACCGTCCACCAAAAAAAAAGGCTCTAAGATGTACGGCTCTCCCTCAAAGAGCTATCTTAGACTCTCTGAAGAGATACAGCGTGTGCATCTTCCAGCTCGGAGTGAGCGGAGCCTTAAGTCCATGTGCACGTTGGCGGTTTTGAATGTGAGTACCTGTTCCCACCGGCGGGGGAAGGAGGCCCAGAGAGCAGAGGGAACCTGCTGCGGGTAGAGGGCGGATTGTTCCGACCAGGGCTTCTGAGTCCCGAGCAATTGCCCTTGACACTCCTATCACACTGCTTCGGGCTCCACAGGACACTGGACGTTCTCTGACTGTGTACAACATCACCACTTACACCAGCTGCCAGGGGTGGAACTTCAGTGAGCACTGGACACTTTATAGCCATGGCTCTACTTCCTCTTTTTACACCACATAGCTTCAGTAGCTAACTTGATCTCTATCTTCTCATCAGACTTGGTTCCCAATGATTTCTAGCTGTTTTGAAAACTATGCCCAATTGTAAAGGCTAGGAGTTAGTCATTATAGGGGTATGCAGAATAACCCACTGCCGGCTCTAAAGGAAATTCCAGAGACGTTCCAAAGGTAATTGAGTCCGGAAGTAAAGAACCCGAGATCACTTCTAATCAAGTATCTTCTAACCTGGAATGCCTAACGTAACTATAACTGAGGCCCCAGTTAATTTCTGCTGTTGCTGTCGGGTGCAAGCCCGCCTGGTCCTGCACCGTTCTCTCTCTCCTCGTGTCTGGGCGGCTGTGGCTGCACCGGTGTCACTCCGTCTCCTTGACAGGTTCCCCTTTCCACTGACCCTCGACTGTCCCAAGCACAATGTCCTTTTCCAGGACTTCTCTCTCCTGAGAACATGTCCAAAATATTTGAGGCAAAGCGTCACCCTCCTTGCTTCTAAGCAGAATTTTGGCGGTACTTCTTCCAAGACAGATTTGTTTGTTTTCCAAGGCTCTTTGGCAGCACCCTAACTGAAATGAATTGCTACTTCTTCGGACTTCCTTATTCGCTGTCAACCTTCACGCGCACAGGAGGCGACTAGAACACCACGGCACACCTCAGTCCCTCAAAGTGACCTCCTTGCTAGCTCGCCACGTTTGAGAGAGGGGCCCAATGCAACATGCCACTTGCTTTCTTGGCGGCTGCTTCCATGAGCATGGATCATAGATCCAAGCAAGATGAAACCCTTGACGGCTCCACTCTTTCGTCTATCGGGATGTTGTCTAGTGGTCTTCACACAGAGGTGCAGACTGTCCTGACGGCTGCGATCATGGGTCTTCAACAGCAGGTGCTTCAGGTCCGCCTCACTTTCCGCAAGCGAGCCAGGCCGTGCCACCTGCATACCGCCCGTTCCTAACCAGCCTTCCGTCAGCCTTCACACAGCCCAGCTTCCGGGGTCCTGGTTCAGCCACGAAGACGACTCCCAAGGCGCCTGACTTCACAGGTTCGAGGTGCCTTTCTGTTGTCTCTAACCTACTGCACAGAAAATGGAGCTCTGTCTTTGCTGAGTCTGCACTCTCCATTCCCTTCCAGCTCTCAGTGAACGGCCTCCTTCAGTTGCCCAGACACAGGTAAGGTGCCTCATAAGGTTGGAGGTCTGTCCTTCGGGGATTCGTCTATGGGACTGATCACCTCACAATACGACATCAGCACCTGGATGTGGTATTTTCCTATGGTTTGTGCGCACACTGAAAGACAGTCATGAAAAGGGACACACACACACACACCCCCGACTGGAGTCCTCACGACAGTGTCGACTCTCCCATCTGGAGAACAAAGCCTTTGGTGATCATGCCACAACGACAGTCCCACCGCCCCAGTGTCTGGGGCCCTCCCCTCCCTACAAGCAGAAGGCATGTTTTATTTGTAATTTCTGTCCTTAAACAGCCTTGCACTCAATCGCTTGGCTCCTGTTCCCACGGGCAGACATCCCAGGACCACTTCCTGCACCATTTTCAACAGAGCTGGCAATGCTAGGGCAGCTTAGGGACGTACCAGCAAGAGGAAGCAGTCTGCCCCACACGGCTCTGGTTCAATCTTGATCTCTTTGTTCTTGCGTTTGTACACATTAGGGGTGGCGTGAAAAGCTGGAAAACACAGACGGCCGTGTTTCCAGTGGTCCATCCACTGGATGGGTGGGGCGGGCACGTGCTGGACGGGGGAGCTACGGCCGGAGTTAGTCTGAGATCAACAGCTATCCACGGGGCTCACAGCAGCTCAACACAAAGCGGGGAGGCCGCGAGGGCAGCGCGAACTCGGCGAGTGAAACGAGAACTGGCCTTCCGTAAAGCCATCGTCCGGCCAGAAGCCAAGCGCTCTAAATGACAGACGGGGACTAAGGGGAGGAGATGGGCCGAGGAGGAGAAGGGAGGTGGCATCCCCACCCAGGGGCCCCACTCACGGTGAAGGAAGCAGTCGTACTTAAAGCAGCGGCGGCAGAAAAGCGTGTGAAAGGAGTGCAGAGACTGCTCCCGCTGCACAGATTTGGCGTTGGGGCCGTCGATGTTGGGCGTGCACTGAGGGGGCAGTGCGTTGGGGTCTGACATCTCCGTTAGCTCTCGGTACCTGTTCAAGAAGAGAGGGAAGCGTTCCTTCCAGGGGAATGTCTGCACACCGAGTACCGAGCGCCTCGAGGTGGTCTGCCAACGTAGGACGGGTGCTTGTCACCCGTGGTGGACGAAGGACGGAGGAACAAGTAAGTGGACACACCTCTGCGATTACGCTGGGCGTTTGCCTACAGAGAAGGGGAACTCGGGCGTGGGGAAGAAGGGGGAATCTTGCATAAGGATGATGTTAGACGGACTCTCGGGGAAAGTGGCGGAAGAAAAGTCCTCTGTCAGACTGAGAGTAAGAGTGACCCTTACGTAGGAAGAGGCGTTTAGAAGTCAGCAAGGAAGTAAAACATAATCAGAGGAACAAGCAAATCATAATGCGCTTACCACAAGGGCTTCTTATTAACAGCAACAACAAATCAGCTTGAAGAAAAGCTACGCCCGAGTACCCTGTAAATGGCCCGAGTGGGACGGCTCTGCCTACCTCTCCTTCATGTCGTCCGGGACCCCGTTCTCAGGGAACATGGAGGCGATGGCACTGAAGATCATGTCATTTGGGAACTGTTTCTTGGAGCTCTTTTTGTTGCCTGAATGGAAGATGACAGAAAGCTCACGCGTGCTCTCGTCAGAGCAAACAAGGCCGCTTTCCTGCATCCCCTCTTGCCACTGCGTTTTGACGACAGCTGCTGCCATCAGCCTGACCACTGACCACTGGGGCATACCTAAAGGTCAATGCTACCTGCACGTGGCCCACGTTGCCACCAGGAAAGGAGAAAGCCAGAGTTGTCTACTGTTAGCAATTAAAGCCACAGTCCAAATTAGACTCTGGAGACAGGTGAAAACAGGGAAGACCTGAATCTTGAAGAATCCCATCATAATGTTGATACGGAAGAAGAAAACTGATATAATTATGCTGTACCTATAAGTGAAAGTCTAGAGAAACGCGTCTCCCTGGAAAAGATGATTTAACACGAAAAGCCAAACCCCACTCCCTCTAGTTGCTTCCAACTCACAGTGCCCGACATAACGTTTCCGAGGCTTTAAATCTTTATGGGAATGGACAGCCTCATTCTTCTCAAGAGGCTGGTGGGCTTGCATGTGTGCATGTGTGACGTACAGGAGAAAACGCAACAAAAGGTTACTGCTGGTGTGCCTCGTTGGGAGGATTAAAGCGAACTTTAATTTCTCCTTTGCAGTTTTTCATGCTTTCTACACACATTGCTTTTGTAACCGGAACAACAGTGACTGCGTTCAGCTACTTTCTTCTCAGCTAGGTTACAACTGTCTCGCGCTCTCCGTGACCGTGTTTCCCTTTGAACTGGGCCAAGGAGAAGGAGAAGCACCCAATCCCTAACGGAGCAAGTAGCCCTCCTTGTTTTCCGCTCGTCCTGCACCCTGTCTACGCCGGGGGGGGGGGCGGGGGGGGGGGAAGCGGTGCTGCTTGCCTTCGATGGCGTGTCGTTTTCGCTTTCTGGTGACCGGCAGGTCTCCTTTGCTGTCGTCTTGCTTCCCATCAGAGGGGTCATTGTGCCCTTCCTCCTCCTCATCCGAGTACTGATTCAGGGCATCTACCAACTCCAGGAAAACGGCATCACTGATCAGGACGGACCCAGGGATCATTTCTGCACCAGGAAGATCAGAGGAGTGAGTGGTGCTCCTCCCGGGGCCCGCGGATACTTCTAGGAAGGCTGGCTAGCTAACACATTTTCCAGATAGGTAACATATTTAAATTCTTCTCTGGACAATCAGAGGGCTGGCTCCTGCAAGTGCAGCCGTCCAGCTGGGTAAAGCAGGCCTGATGAAATCCAGTTACAGCCTGACGAGGGCGGTTTACTTGCTCAGCGGCAAACAAACCCTGGATTTATGGTCAGAAACCTCGCAGCAGGGTGCAAACAGCCACAAGTGGGAACAGGTAGGAACTCAAATTTAAAAGCCCACATTTCACTGGGACCTTATAGCTGATGAGTCAGTAGCGACTTTTGGAACTTTTTCTTGAAGACCACACTAGTCATTTCTTTCAACACCAGGGGGAGCTGTGGACCCGTACTGCATGTCAGCAGCATCCCAGAGCACCTACAGGGTGTCTGCCGAGCAGAAGGGGCTGTTGACTTAAACCTCGAGTCTCCCCCATTCCCCACTTCCTGTACACTGACAGCCTTTCCCAAAGCGACAATAAATCCCAGGCGACTTGCTACTATTCAGACACTGGAAGCAACTGGAGAACTCCAAGGATGCCAGTATCAAGCCAGTATGATGGAGGTTCCGTTCTTCGAGGGGAATACGGCAGCTTACTGAACATTTTGCTCACGGAACTTTCTCTCTGGCCACGGACGACTATTATCACCCGTTTAAAACTCTTTAAAAAATTAACTGGAATAATCTTAATATACAAATGTAACGCACAGCCAGACGAGGACATTAGAAATTCCTCAGCGCGCACCCCGAGGCAGGCAGGGGCCCTGGTGGCTGCAGAATGGGCTACGAACCAGCTGCCAAGCAAAGGACCAGCAATCCCCGAGGGGGACTGACTTGCTGGCAGGTTTAGGTCTGTTCTGGAGCCAAAGGGCAGCAGTGGAGAGCATGACGGCAATGGACCAAAGACAAGACACTACATTCATGGCTGTCTTTTCATCTCACATTCCACATTTTCAACCACAGTAAAAAACAAAAACAAAAAACATGGATTATCTATTACTATGTGCACATTAACAGCATATGTCTGGGCAGACACCAACGCGGAAGTGAGGGGGGAGCAGGGAGGGAGGGAAAATGAGGAGCTGGTGCCAGGGGCTTAGGTGGAGAGCAAATGTTTTGAGAATGATGAGGGCAATGAATGTACAGATGTGCTTGACACAATGGATGGATGTCTGGATTGTGGTAAGAGTTGTATGAGCCCCTAATAAAATGATTCCAAAAAATAGAAAATTCTAATTAAGAAAACAAAGCAAAACAAACAAACGCGGAAGTGAGAGGCGAAGCAGTTGTGGCTGTGCTGGTGAGGACGCCCTGCCCTGTGGCGGGGCCGCGTTAGCGCGACAGCTATGCAACGATGTCAGCTGGCCGTACGTAATGAGGTGGCTGCGCTGCAGTTCCTAAGATGATGTGGGCATCCTCCATTTTCACACAGTGTTGCCTGACAGTCTGGCCTTGGGCGCCGAGCCATTTAGGTAAGTGTGTTCTAACAGGTTGCTCCCCAAGGGCCCAGCGCCAATACCTTCTTCGCCATGGACCTTGCCCTCATAATTATTGATCAGCTCTTCAATGAAAGTTTCATCTTCTTCTTTCACCTCATCTCCCATGTATGGGATATTACACAAGACGGTCTCATCCTCCACCTGAAAGAAAACCAGATGTGGTCCATTCATTCTATGAGGCCACTGCACATTTCCTCTTTCCTAGGTAATGGGTTCTTGGCTGTGCCAACGTTGCTTCTTGATTTACCGAAAATGCCGTTTTCTACATTGTAAAGACTGGCTATTTTGTTTTGTCAACAAAATCTCAAATGGAAGGGGGAAAAAAGAGTTTAATTATTTGATGATTCTAGCAACCAAAAGTTGAGCTCGATACTAATAATAGTATCTCCACTAACACTTGGAATCTGATGGCCTGTTTCTTTTCAACATTGCTCCACCTTTAACCTCATCTTGTCTCTATTAAACATGATTGTAAGCAAAGTATGAATATCATCTAAACAACGGTCTAAAAAGCCGTACATTCTTTTATCATGATCCTTATCCCTCTGACTTAATATAGCCATTGTATCACTGCATAGTTCAATCACGTCAAGCAGAACGGATGGCTGCTGCCACAGTCAGTTCCCAGACATTCATTTTCCGCAGGACTCCGTGACGGCGTCTCCTTTTAACCCCGACCACTGTACTCCGCTCCCCGGAATGCCTTCTTCTACTTGCTGTCCCTACAGGTTCATTTTAATTATTCTCATAAGTAGACAAATAAACGACAGAGAATGGCAAGATTTATAATATAACTAGAATATTTAGAAGAGACACAAGGCAACGATGGTAATTCTGGGTGTTTTATAAATAGGCTAAGACTAACCTGTCCAATAGTTAAAAATTATAACTCACGTCAATTACTCTCAATGGGGACCTAAAGTCAAATGCAGGACGGGCTACAGATATTTTCCTGATATAAATAATAGTAGAGGATTCCCTCACCGCACACACCCACTTCAGTTTATCAGAGAACACAATCACTCTCAAATCCCCAAGTATCAAGTAGAATTACTACACTGAAATTGTGTACCGAGAAGAGATGCTATATCCTCTTTCAGTCCGCATGATAAGCACTGGCCGTACTTAGAGAGCACGGATTATCCGAACCACAAACAACCGCAGTGGGAACCAGCATGATACAGTAATTGTAGATCCACGTGCCCCTTTGTTATCTCAGTTGTTTTCCTGTCATCTGTCTCTAGGGTGTTCAGAAAGGACTGTCTCATCAGCAGGTGGATGATTTAGACGGGCTGATACAGATAGGATTTAATTCTACAGGATGTCCCACACTGGCCAAGGCAGTCAGTGAAAATTAGAGTTCCGCCCAAATCTCTGTCATTTAGAAAAGAACCAGCGTCAACTCAGAAGTTCACTTCAGAGAATACCAAATCTCAACAAGTTAGCATGTTTTGCAATATATATGTATGAATATATTTTGTTGTTGTTGAATTTTGCAATAAATGTAAATTATATATATATATATATATATATATATATATATCCATTACAAAAGCCTCCTCCCCTCCATGTCCAACGTTGCTCAAGAGGCTGACATGTGCTTGGAAATGGGAGCATCCGAGCTGTAACCACCATCATTGTTTCCGTGCCTACCATGAAGTTCTGCTGGAGAGGGGACCACGAGTACATGATGGGGACCAACGCAACTGTGTTCAGGGACCTCATTAACATATGCTGGCTTGCAAATCCGGGGAACATGCTCTCGATGGCACACTGAAAAGAGAAGCAGCAACAACAGACACGAGAAGGCAAGCTTGTAACCCAAGAGGGAATTGTAGTTTCCTCCCAAAATGAGCCCTGTCGTTTTCTAATTCTTGCATATTTATAAGCTTGAGGTTCTGGGACAGTTTGCTCCAAAAAAGGAAGCGTGAGGCTGTAAACCTGTGGGAAGCAGGAGGTGTGTCTTGTTACCTGCAGATCTGGTACAGAAGACCCCTAGTGGCACAGGGGTTAAGCACTGGGCTACTCACGGAGAGGTCAGTGATTTAAACCTGTCAGATGTGAAAGGTGAGGTGGGAATCACAGGCTTGGAAACCTTATGGAGCAAGTTCTACCCCGTCCTACAGGATGACCTTGAGTCGGCACTGTCCCGACGGCGACAGGTATGGTTTCAAGTTTTCTGTCAGTGCCTGCTATTGCGACTCCACTGCGGCTCATTCAGTCTCAAACTGCTGCTCTCCGTGGGGCAGGCGCAAAAGCAGAGGGCCTCGGAAAGGCCTGGGCGATGAGGGGGAGATGAGGGTGCTTTCCTGAGGGTATCAACTTGAATCCAGTGGACACCACTCAGTCGCACAGGAGATGGCCATAGTACAGAGGGACGCAAAATCATTCGGAGAAAGAGAGGTGCCTTATGCTTTGGGAAGGACAATTACACTTAATATACTATCTGCTTTTTAGTATTTGAAAGTAGTTATTTTTAAAAGAAACTAGAATGCTCTTTTTATATGGACCACAAGGGCTACACTCTTCATCAGTATGCCAGGCCCTCCTTTCCCGGCAGCGAAGAACCTAGGAGACCAAGCCAGGCACTAAAGAGGTGGCTGCGGAGCTTGGGCACAGGGCTCAGGGCAGTAGGTGGTCAAGGTCTGGTGTTTCCTGTGACAGGCTCATGATTATACTGACTGGGAAGGGAACAGACAAAAGACTATTCTTAGGATTTCAGCAGCTAATTCTTCGCAACTTTGACCCCAGGAAGAGAGCACGGCTGAGCTGAAGCCCCACGAGTACCTTTTTGAGGAAAGGATGCCCACTCACAGGCTTCATCAGCTGAACAGGTTGGACCCGAAGCTTCTTCCATTCTTCATTGAGGATCTGAGTTTTTTCTTGAACTTTTGCAAAATTGGCGACATACAGAGCCTGGCAAAGCCAAGAAAAGACTGTTAAGATTTCACAGCAAGAGTTACAAAAACAACTAAAATTAACAAAGCAGGTGGAGTGCGTTCCAACCATTACACACTGAATCAATATACTACATAGTTACAATGTACAACCTTTCACTTGGAACTTGTATTTTGTACCTTTGCACCCATATTGGCCTGAAGTCGTTTAAGTTGTCGAAGTCGCATGTATTCAGATTTAACTTTCCTTTTCCAGTAAGTGATACATTTGGAAGTTGGGGCATTTTGAATATCCATTCTGCGGCAAATCTGGGAGTAACACAGAGAGGAGAAAACAACGACATTGTATTGCTCGGAAATAAAACCCTCCTCAATTACAAATAAACACGGCCAACCATTTCTACTACACATCTTTATAGAAATATAAATCTATGGTTTTAATAACTTTTAAATGGGAAAAATTTTTTTTCATGTAACTCCTGCTTCAATTACCAGGAAGCTTAATGTCTGCCCTCCTGTAGTGCTGTCCTTTAAACACAGCCCTCACAGGATTCTCTCACAGCTTTGAAGAACCTGGACTATTTGGAACCGTAGAGAAATGTCCCGCACCAAGGACGCAAACATGCAGACCCACTCCCCACCACTCTGCTGACCAACTGATCCCTCACCTCCGAGCAGCGGCAAGACATAGGAAACATCACCCTGCGCCTCATCTTTCCTCGGGATCTTTCATGAAGCTTCAGAGTCGTAAAGAAAGAAGTATTTATTGTAACCAGCTCTACCTACCTCACAGAACGCAAGGGGAAGCTTCAGGTTTTGTGCTGCGTCTCGTCTTCAGAGGCACGGCGAGACACAAGGGGAAAGCCAAGGTTCAGCTTTTAAGAAGGGAAGAGAGCGGGGTGTGATTACATCAGTGGCATACCTCGGAGCCTGATACCCCGAATGCTGCCCCAGTACTAGGAAGATCTCATCAGACCCCAATCTTCGTGGATGCACTTGGGAACGACAGTGCTTTACTTTATTAAATAATCTCCATCTAGTCCTGGGCGCAACATACACTTCCACAGTTACCAAGAGCGCAGTGCTTTTCTGATCCAGGTTCTACGACCGAGTCACCGGTTATTTGAGAGAATGAGCAAGCAGGTCAGAAATACCACAAAATCCACAGGTGTTTGCACTCTGCATGAATTATTTAGGTTTCTTACAGAACTAGCTCAATTTGTTTCACCCAGTAGTTTAAATTCTGAAAGCATTACAAGGAGCTTTGAAGAGGCAGAGACTGAAAATGAAACAAAAGTTTCCGATGTTTATGAAATTTCCGCCAACATACTTTCTTCTTTTGGAGTTTTAATATTATATTTCTTCTGAAAATATAATTCTTAAAATATATAATTATTTAAAAATAATTTTATTAGGGGCTCATACAACTCTTGTCACAATCCAAACATACATCAATTGTGTAAAGCACAGTTGTACATTCATTGCCCTCATCATTCTCAAAACATTTGCTCTCCACTTAAGCCCCTGGCACCAGGTCCTCATTTTTCCCCTCTCTCATGAGCCCTTGATAATTTATAAATTATTTTGTCATATCTTGCACTGTCCCGACGTCTCCCTTCACCCATTTTTCTGTTGTCCGTCCCCCAGGGAGGAGGTCACATGTAGATCCTTGTAATCAGTTCCCTCTTTCAACCCACTCTCCCTCTACCCTCCCAGTATTGCCTCACACAACTGGTCCTGAAGGGATCATCCACCCTGGATTCCCTGTGTTTCCAGTTCCTATCTACACCACTGTACATCCTCTGGTCTAGCCAGATTTGTAAGGTAGAATTGGGATCATGATAGTGGGGGAGGAGGAAGCATTTAGGAACTAGAGGAAAGTGGTATGTTTCATCTTTGCTACACTGCACCCTGACTGGCTCATCTCCTCCCTGAGACCCTTCTGCAAGGGCATCTCCAGTGGCTTACAAATGGGCTTTGAGTTTCCACTCCGTACTAACCCCCTCATTCACTATAAGATTTTTTGTTCTGATGATGCCTGATACCTAATCCCTTCAACACCTCATGATCACACAGGCTGATATGCTTCTTCCATGTGGACTTTGTTGCTTCTGAGCTAGATGGCCACTTGTTTACCTTCAAGCCTTTAAGACCACAGACACTATCTCTTTTGATAGCCGGGTACCATCAGCTTTCTTCGCCACATTTGCTTATGCACCCGAAAATATAATTCTTAAAGTAGCTGTTTTCCCTCAAAGAAATGACAGTGTAGATGAGGAGAAAGGCACAATTCCCTCACCAGCACATCTGGGCCACAACCAGGTCCTGATCCTAATACCCCAGGCAGCCGGATTTTCAAAGGTCATGACCCAAATATTTCCTTTGAAGAAGGGAATGGGCCCCTGTGAAGCTGTCCTTAGAGGGTGATAGTGGGAAGGGCAAGGCAGCAGACAGGTTCATGGGGTTTCCTATTAACCCAAACAAGCAATGCCAGCGCTTAGAACACAGAGCTCCCTGGAGTTCCACATGACCACCAGGAAAGGGCGGGAACAATCCACTCCAAGGACTTGAAACCCCAATTGCTCAAGGGGATTTAAAACAAATTGAGCAAGCCCACATTTCTTCCCTCAAAGTCACACCACCCCTTTTATCCTACTTGTCTGAAATACTTCACAGAGTGCCAACAAGAGGGGCTGTGTTTCTCAGTGACACCACGTCAGAGCAGACAGCACACGCTGTGCCTAAGGAGGGGGCTGCTCCTGCCATTTCAGCCCTGCTCCAGAAAATGCAAGTGAGCTTGAAGGGCGTCCCTCCACACGCCATCCTGCCGAGCCGCCCATGTCACAGAGCCAGTGGTTGACCATTCCCCAGACATCCGATCGCCTTTAAAGATAGATGGTGACGCCCTTTCATTCCACTCTCATTCTCTTTGGAGCTCAGTCCCCCCTTTTGAAATAAATAGTAAGCTTAGCCTACTGGTCCATCCATTTTAAACTGGTGATCAAGTAATAGAAAAAACATTTAATTCAGCTGGTGTGTGTGTGTGTGTGTGTGTTGCTCAGAGAAGGTGGTCACAGAGAAATAACAATATTTTACTTCAAGGAATTACAATTGAAGTGTGGTCTACATTCTGTGAAAAGATGGTAGTCATACCACAATACTCCAACAATGAATAGTATCATTTCTAATTTTAATCAAGTGTTTCATCTGGCCAGGAGCGCACACATGCACATCAACATGCCACTGAGCTTCAAGGGATAACATTGTAACATAAGCCACATTTCCCGTTTACATTAACGTGATACTTGGCTCTCATGTCCACGAGCCAACATTGATTGCACTTGGCCTCTGAACGGCTCTTCTGTGTCTCTGAAAGTTTATTTGGCAGTTGGTCAGTTCCCACAGGGGCAAAAGGCAGATGAAACACACTGTTTGGAACAGATACGACTGATTCAGCACCTGAAACACAGCTGAACCCTAACAAACAACAATCACTTCAAAGTTTAAAGAAATTGTCGTGAGAGCTACAGTCACAAGCACGGGCTTGGTTCATTCATCTTGGGCACGCAGAAAACACTTCACTTCTCCATCTATTCTTTGGTTACTTCCATGTGCAAGGCAGCAGTTCCCTTTCAGTTAGAACGAAGCTAGTGCTTAAGAACCTCTCATTACATTCACTTATACACTGAAAACAAAAGCCAGAACATAGGCTGTCTTGGTTGAGAAATTTAAAACTGAATCTTTATGTAACTCTCACAACTCAATACCAAGATGACAATTCAATAAAAAAAGTGGGAGAAAATTTTGAACAGACATATCACACACACACACACACAAAATTTAGCAATGGCAAATAAGCCTCTAAAAAGATGTTCAGCATCATTACTCAGTAAGTCCCCCTCCCTGCTCCCCCCACACCAAATACCAAATAAAGCCCAGCTGCCTTCCAGTCAGTGTGACTGACTCATGGAGACCCACGTGCTTCACAGCTGAAGCGCGCTCCACAGGCTCCAGGGCCGCAGTCACCTCTGCGGAGATGACGGATAGCACCTCTGTCGATGCTGTCAGGTGCTGCCGAGTCAGGTCAGCCTCATAGGCACGCCGTGTACACCAAAAAGAAGCACCGCTCTGTCTTGTGCTGGAGTGCCTTTGGGTGGGCTTTAGTCCCTTCCCACAGCCAAATGTTTAGCGTTAACTGCCGTCCTTAATGAGGGAAACAGAAATGGAAGCATATGCAGTACCATTACACATCCTGTTGCGGGCTACGGAGCTCACCGGGTTAGGTGCCCTTGAGATGGTGCCAGCTCTCCAGGCCCTGTGCACAACGGAACCAAACACTGCCTGTCCCTCTCCAGCCTCACAATTGTTATGCTGCGCCCACTGCGGTTGACCCTGGTTCCAAACCCCTCTCCTTGACGGCCTTCCTCTTTTTCCAGGGCCTTCTTTTTCCCTATGATGTCGTTTTCCAGGGACTGGTCTCTTCTGATGCCAGTTCTTCTTCATGCAGTCCCACTCGGTGATCCTTCGGGACAGAGCAGAATTGCCCCCAAAGGGCTTCCAAGGCTACAGCTCACTGTGGGGGCATCCTGCCAGGTCTTTTCTCCCAGGGGGCAGCAGCTGGGAGCTCACCTTCCCGACACCATCGCTGGAGACAAAGTGGGTGCATAAGCCAGTGTGGTGAAGGAAGCTGATGGTGCCTGGCTATCAAAAGACAGCATCTGGGGTCTTAAAGACGTGAAGGTAAACAAGCAGCCATCTAGCTGAGAAGCCCACATGGAAGAAGCACACCAGCCTGTGTGATCACGAGGTATTGATGGCATCAGGTATCAGGCATCATCAGAACAAAAAAATCCTATCATTGTGAATGAGGGGGAGGGTGGAGTGGAGACCCAAAGCCCATCTGTAGGCAACTGGACCTCCCCTTACAGAAGGGTCTTAGGGAGGAGACAAACCAGTCAGGGTGCAGTACAGTAACAATGAAACATACATTCCTCTAGTTTTTAACACCCCCCTCCCACTATCATGATCCCAATTCTATCTTACAAATCCGGTTAGACTAGAGGATGTACACTGGTACAGATAGGAACTAGAAACACAGGGAATCCAGGGCGGATGATCCCTTCAGGACCAGTGGGAGGGTGGAGGGAAGATGGTGGAAAGGGGGAACTGATTACAAGGATCTACATAGAACCTCCTCCTTGGTAGATGGGTAACAGAAAAGTGGGTGAAGGGAGACGTCAGACAGTGTAAGACATGACTAAATAATAATAATTTATAAATTATCAAGGGTTCCTGAGAGAGGAGGGTGGGGAGGGAGGGGGAAAATGAGGAGCTGATACCAAGGGCTCAAGCAGAAAGCAAATGTTTAAAAATGATGATGGCAACAAATGTACAAATGTGCTTAACACAATGGATGGATGGATGGATTGTGATAAGAGTTGGACGAGTCCCCAATAAAATGATTTAAAAAATAAATAAAGACAAATCTATTACCCCCAAAAAACAAAAAAATGATGATGGCAACAGATGTACAAATGTGCTTGACATAGTGAGCATATGTACGGATTATGTTAAAAGCTGTACAAGCCCCCAATAAAATGATTTTTTTTTTAAAGAATAGAGCCTTACTAACAGGAACCTGTGACCCTGCATTCTCACTTAAATAAAAGAACAGTGTTCTTTTCTATGGCTGCTTCATTAAGAGGACAACTGCACAAGACCAGAGTCGGCAGATAAAAATCAAAGCAGGACTGTTTTCCTGAGACCCAAAGGAAAAGGACAATACTGATGCGGGAGAGTTCCTTAAACTAGTCTCCTTGGCTGCTTCTGTACAACACAGCACAGAGCTTAGTACTTATTGGCTGCTTATTACCATTCAATGAAAGCAAGACTTTGAATGTGTCCTTTTTGAATTAAAGTATCAGGACACATGTGTGAGAGAATAAAAATACACCACAGAAATTAAATTCACGGCATTCAGGTCCCAATTGATGACCAACTGATAGACTAAAGAGAGAGTAGGGAACTCAACAGTCAGTTTGAACAAAAAAAAATGTTTTAAGGGGATGGAGTGTTTGGGGACTTCCAGGAATGGAGGTATGTCCTTGTTTTTCTTCTTTGATCTTTAGTTTAACTTTCTCATGTGAGAATGCAATGTGTTTTTAATGTTCCTGCCTCAAACCTTTTTGGGAAGTCCCTGGTGGTGAAGGACTAAGTTGTCTGTGTCATCTTGGCTACGATTCTCATTCCCTAACTTTCCTCCTTGGCATGACCTGATGTAAACCCCAATCTCTAGGTGGTAAGTGAGGTACAATTAGAGGGCGTTATAATGATGTACAGATTAACCTGTATCTTGAGTCAATCTCTTTTGAGATATGAAAGATGTGAAACAAGCTAACAGTGATCAGAGGTACCTGACTACCACCAAAACAGAGGAGTCTGGGGAGAAGCAAATCCTTTGGACCCAAGGTCCCTCTGCTGAGGATCTCCTAGACACAGGGAAGAAAGCTTGCCGCCAAGACACATCGTTATCTCCAAGCAATCCTGGATGTGAAGAGGCGCTCCCCTAAACGGAAAGAGAACGCCGCCTCTGCTGAGCAGGTATTCTGAATATGGACTCCGTCAGCCACGGGACCAATGGTGAGGATGGCACAGGACCAGGCAATATTTCTCACTCTGTTGCCCATAGGGTGGATATGAGTCAAAGGTACCTGAGAACTAAACAACACACTAAGAGAATAAATGTATGTTGTGAAAGCCAGCCACAGGTGCTATATTTCTGTTATAGCCACACTAGATGACTCAGACACTAGTGAACAAAGCAAGAAGAAACGTTACATTTGGTCCAAGCCTGAAATACAAAAGCCAACCTTGAATGAAACGAATTGCTACATATTTCCTATGAGGCACAAATCATCAGCAACAAGTGCTGCTCCCAGGACTCAGGCGGCCGGCTTCAGAACTCACGAATTAAACAGATAAAATAACATTTAAAAAGAAAAGTAAAGTATGAGAACTCAAAGGCAAAAGAAACAAGTTTGACTATGTTTTCTTAACTTTCTTTCTCTCAAGTTTTCTGTAATGTATATAACATGCTCCTTGTTATATACATTACAGAAGTAACACCTCAGTAACAAATCTATGTACATTTGTGTTCACTGTAGCACTCTGCACAACAGCAAGAAGATGGAAACAATCTAAATGCCCAGGGTGGGAGAATGGATATTCTCCTACTCACACATAACAGAATAGTATGTATCACTCAAGAATGATGACGAAACTGTAAACACCTCAAGACATGGACAGACGTGGAGGACACTGTGCTGACTGAAGTTGGCCAATCACAAAAGGGCAAATATTGTATGAGATTACTGATGTGTGCGTGTGGGCGGGGGGTGTGATGGGGAGAGGATTAAGATAAAAAACAGATTTTGGAGGACAGCACTAGAAGACATTAGCCCGGAGCGAGTGGTGGGCCTGTCCAGACCATACTGGAATAAACTAACAGGGAAGGAGGGAGAGAGAACGAGCTCATTATGGTCCACCAAACAGGGGATGACATTCCTAGCGCTACAGGGGACAGCACTGGAGACACTGTATGGAAAGCGTGCCTGTCTGCCCACACACAGTGGGGTGAAACGCAAAGGGAGCAAAGTAGCCAAGTCCCCAAGGAATCATGAAAATAGACTTCTGACTCCAGGGACAGGGCTTGGCTCCTCATCAGACCTGATTGGAAAATACTCATAAGGGTCACCAGGCATACCTGGTATTGGTTATTAATTTTGTATTTATTTCACTCTATGTCTATCTAAATAAGAAAGAAAGGATGAACAATCCCAAGGAGAAAACAATGGACATGGGCATGGGAGAGGAGGAGGAGGGAGGGGGAGTGGGGAGCCAACAACTCAGGGATAAGGGAACAAAAGATCTAAAATTGATGGCTTGGAGGGTGTAGAATGCCTGGTGGGGTTTGATCAAGTGCAATGTATTCGAGAGGAATTACTGAGAGCCGAATGGAGGGTGAGCATGATAGTGGGACAGGAGGAAGGTAAAAGGAGATAGAGGAAAGACGTAGGAGGCAAAAGCTATTTATAGAGGAACAGCTATAGGCATGTATATGTAAATATATTAATTTATAATGAAAGGGATAGAGGTCAATGTTTACATATTTATATATTAAGTATTAAGATAGCAGATAGAATTTGAGCTTCTACTCAAGGCCTCCCTAAACACAAGAACACTTTGTTCTAATAACCTGGCACTCTTTGATACTCACCTTCCTGACGGGATCACTGAAGACAAAATGGGTGCAAAAGCAAAAGTGGCAAAGAAAGCTGATGGTGCCCAATTATCAAAAGATATAGCATCTGGGGTCTTACAGTCTTGAAATTAAACAGGTAGCCATCTAGCAGGGAAGCAAATAATCCCACATGGAAAAAGCACACCAGTTTGTGTGATTGTGAGGTGTCTACAGGATGAGGTATCAAAAGATCCATAACAAGCAATTATATCGATGCAAAAGAGAGGGAGTTGGAGTGGAAACCTAAAGCCCATCTGTAGATAATTGGACATCCCCTCACAGAACGGTCACACAACGGTCACACGGAAGGGATGATTCAACCAGGGTGCAGTATAGCACCGACAAAACACACATCATTCCTCTAGTTCCTGAATGCTTCCTCCCCCAACCACCATGACCCAGTTCTACCTTACAAATCCAGCTAACGGGAGTACACACATTGGTACAGATAAGAGCTCTGGACACATTGAATTCAGGACAGATAAAACCCTCAGGAACAGTAGTGGGAGTAGGGATATCATGAAGGTAGGAGGATGGGGAAGGGGGAGGAGAACCCATCACAAGGTTGGATATACAGCCCACCCCCCAGGGGGATGAATAACAGAAATGTGGGTGAAGGAGGAAAACGGACAGCATAAGATACAAATAACAATAATAATATATAAGTGATGAAGGATTCAGGGGGGGGGCAGTAAAAAGAGGAGCTGATACCAAGGGCTCAAGTAGAAAGAAAATGTTTTGGAAATGTTGATAGCAACATATATACAAGAGTGTTTAATACAATTGAGTGACGGATGGTTATAAGACTTATAAGAGCCCCTAATAAAATAATTAATAACCATTTTAACAATCGGTTGCCTTTCCCAACAAGCAAGAAGAAACAAGCCTTTGCTGGTTACCAGGGGAGGGAGGACAGAGAAGCAATGGGCTAGACTAGGGTAGCTAGGTGCTAACTTGGGTGAAGGACTAAGACAATCTTCAAAAAGAGGGAGATGGGGGGAAAAGGAGGATGGAAACAGGGCAAGCCAGGGAGAGGGTTGCTAAGTTGTTTAAATCATTGCATGTGACAATGATGATCTGATAAGGAAACCCCCACCTCATTCACAGTAGGAAGCTTTTTTCAAAAGTCTTTGAGGGAATAAAAAATTCACTTTTCATTCCAGGCTTCTTTATTTTAGCACTGCTTCCTTGAACACTAGAGCACAGGAAGCCCCCCATTGAAGAGGTCCTTCACACCTCAGGGAGAAAGCTGGACCTTAGCATCAAGTTCCCCATTGGCCTATAGTGCTCTACCAGATAGTGACAAGATCTAGGGCTCCTGACTCCTAGTCTCAGTGCCCTGGTGCCCAGTGTCCCTTCCCCTCATTCAAAACAAACACACACACACAGTCTGGAGCTGTGGCAGGAATGGTTTTCGGTGGTTAGGGTACATGTGTGAATAAAACAAGCACCCCCCCCTTGGGGAGTTATAATTCACACTGTGTTACACCCACTCAGCAACAATGGTGTGATTACATTTGTATAGATGGTCTTTTCCTCCATTACAAACATGTTTATAAAACAACAACAGTGCTTATTTCCTCACACACATTCTTTGTAAGGAAGCTCATTTTTATCGATGTCAAACCCTCCCAGTGCTAGAGATTCCAAGGGTGAAGAGACAGGGTCTCTCAGGAACCAATAGTGGAGTGAGCACCTTCTCAGGTTGGACACTTTTTTTTTTTTTGGATGGGGGGGGGGATTGTTTTCTTCAAAGACATCCTGACAGCCAACGTGGAGGAAGTGACCCACGCTTTCCATGTCACCCTTGGACACAACCAAAAAGTTGGTCCACTCTGCTGGCTCAAACCTTCTGGCTCCTAAACACACACACACACACACACACACACACACACACACACACTCCTCCACTTACCACCCCAAATTTCCAAAACCCAGCCTTAATCGTCCATCCCTTCCCCCTCCCTGGCCTCGAAGCAATTCAAGAGTCACTTTTTATAGAATGAAAAGTTTGTCCCACTTAGAGCCTTCTGCCTTTGCTTCCAAGGCGCGTTCACGTCGAGTGGGATGCTTAGGAGAACTCGCGGTGGGTGGGTAGGGATTGGGGGATGACCACCTCGGGCGGGGGAGGGGGGCAGCCTCTTCCAGGCCAGGCTGGAGGCGCTCCCTCGCCTGCACCTGCACAACCCCCTGAGTGCGCACCTCTAAATCCTGCGCCCTAAGGCGCCTCGCTCGCCTCACGCCAATCCCGGCCCTGCTCGCACTGCCACCCCCTCCCCTGACTGCCACGACCCCCGCCCTCAGCCAGGGCCCGCGGAGCCCCCGCCTCGGCCCTCCCGGGGGCAGCCTCAGGTGGCCGGGAGGTGACCCGCGCTCAGGCCCGGCCGCGCCCCCGCCCACCTGCGCCGGCTCCGCCGCCCGGCCCCCGCCCACCGGCCCACCGGCCTCCAACGGGATTCCCCGGGCCGGGCCCGCCCCCGCCGCTCCTCCTCCCGGGCTCGCCGCCCGGTCCCCTCAGCCGCGGCCCCCGCCGGGGCGCCCCCACCCCGGCGCCCCCTTCCCCGCAGTCCTCGCCGCGGGCAGGGCGTCCGGCACCCGAGGACACCCAGGCCGTCTCCCTCGCGGCTTCCCCTCCGTTTCCGGACCCCTTCGCCCTCTCCCTCCCGCGGGCCTGCGGCGGCCGGGCGCACAGGCCGGGCCCCGCGCCCGCCGCCCGCGCTTGTTTACTCACTCACCCTCCATCCCGAGCCGCAGGGACCTGCCGCCAGCACGCCTGCGCGCCCTGGCCCCGCCCCGCGCCCTGGCCCCGCCCCGCCCTGCGGCCCCGCCCCCGAGCCTCCGCCCCGCCTCGCGGCCCCGCCCCCGAGCCTCCGCCCCGCGCGTGCGCGGTGGGCCGTCGGCGCGGCCACCTGGCTTCCTTCGCACGTTGGTCCTCGGGCGCCGGTAGTCAGCGCGAGCCCGGCGGTGAACAAGGTGGCACTGTCGGGGCAGAGGAAGGGCTCCGAGCACCCTCGCTGCTCCTGGACCTTATCTAGTGGTTGCATCCTCTGCAGCCTCACTCCCTGGCGGCAGCCATGTCTCATGTCAATATTTCAAGCGAGCCAGGAACTGCTAGAACCCCTTTACAACTATGAAGCTCTACATTACTTTTCCTGCTTTACAGCTAATTTCCCGATTTCAGTCAATATTTCTCCTAATCACCCAAATTCAAAATTTTAGCCTGGCATCGGACTGGGGACTGGTGTAACTTTGAAGGGATTTTGTAGACAACATACTTCTTTTTTAAAAAAAAAAATCACTTTATTAGGGGCTTATACAACTCTTATCACAATCCATACATACATCAATTGTGTAAAACACATTTGTACATTCCTTGCCCTCATCAGTTTCAAAACATTTGCTTTCTACCTAAGCCCCTGGCATCAGCTCCTCTTTTTTCCCCTCCCTCCTCACTCGCCCCTCCTTCACGAACCCTTGATAATTCATAAATTATTATTTTGTCATAGCTTGCACTGTCCGACATCTCCCTTCACCCACTTTTCTGTTGTCCGTCCCCCAGGGAGGAGGTCATATGTAGATCCTTGTAATCAGTTCCCCCTTTCCAACCCATCCTCTCTCCACCCTCCCAGTGTGGCCACTCTCACCACTGGTCCTGAAGGGATCATCCACCCTGGATTCCCTGTGTTTCCAGTTGCTATCTGTAACAGTGTGCATCCTCTGATATAGCCAGATTTGTAAGGCAGAATTGGGATCATGATAGTGGGGGGGGCAGCATTTAGGAACAAGAGGAAAGTTGTATGTTTCATCGTTGCTACATCACACCCTGACTGGCTCATCTCTTCCCCAAGACCCTTCTGTAAGGGGATATCCAGTTGCCTACAAATGGGCTTTAGGTGTCCACTATGTACTCCCCCTCATTCACTATGATATGATTTTTTTGTTCTTTGATGCCTGATAACTGATCCCTTTGACACCTCGTGATCACCCAGGCTGGTGTACTTCTTCCATGTGTGCTTTGCTGCTTCTGAGCTAGATGGTCGCTTGTTTACCTTCAAGCCTTTAAGACTCCAGATGCTATATCTTTGGATAGCCGGGCACCATCCACTTTCTTCACCACATTTACTTATTCGCCTGCTTTGTCTTCAGCGATTGTGTTGGGAAGGTGAGCATCACAGAATGCCAATTTAATAGAAGAAAGTATTCTTGCATTGAGAGAGTACTTGAGTGGAAGCCCAATGTCCTTCTGCTACCTTAATACTAAACCTATAAATATATGCACATAGTTCTATTTCCCCATCCTCATATATAAATATATTTGTATATGTACATGCCTTTATTTAGACCTCTATAAATGTCCTTTGCCTCCTAGCTCTTTCCTCTATTTCCTTTGACTTTCCTCTTGTCCCACTATCATGCTCAGTCTTTATTTGGGTTTCAGTAATTCCTCTTGGTTACATTACCCTTGATCACACCCTACCAGGCCTCCTACACCCTCCTCACCACCGATTTGGATCACTTGTTGCTCCCTTGTCCCTGGATTTGTTAACACCACTACCTTTCCTCCCACCTCCCCCGTCTCCCATGTCCCCTCGGAACTGTCGGGGCCGTTGTTTGCTCCTCCAGACTGTTCATGCAGCCTATCTTATTTAGACAGACCTGCAGAGATAATAACATGCACACTACAAACAAGACAGAACAAAACCAAGCAATAATATACAATAACAACAAACCAATGACAAAAAAAAACCAACACAACAAGAAAGAAAAGCTTGTAGTTAGTTCAAGGACTGTTTGTTGGCCTTTAGGAGTGTTTTCCAGTCCAATCTGTTGGACACCGAGCTCTGGCCCCAAAGTCCACCTTTGGCATTCCCTAGGGGCCTTGCCGCTCCATTCCCTTGCTGTTCTGTTGCACCCCCTTAGTGTTTTGCCTCGGTGTGGCAGGATCAGATTGGGCACAATTCCCACACTGTGTCTCCAGTGTTGTCCCCTGTAGGACTATGGGTCAGTGAGGGATGTTGTGTCTTATAGTGGGGACGGCCATGTGGTCCTCTCTGTGGACTGGCTGCTTTAATTGGGGTCATCGTCCTCAAGGCCTGGTGGGCCAGGATGTGCTCCACTCTCTCCTCCTCCCCCTTCATCTGCTCCCGTGTGCTCTGATCACACATGTCCCTCTCCTGGAGCTGCAGATTCAGTGCCTTCCTCTGAAATAAATTCTTCTGGGGGGAGGGGCAGGTGTCCACATAGTTGGGATTGGGGCCGGCCCCTCAGACTTCTCCACTGGTTCCCTGCTCCACGCCGGCATGGACAACATGTTTCTGTGTTGAAAAGTAGAATGCCCCGGAAAGGCGATTATGTAAAACTTGTCTCTTTGACCTTCTGTACAGCAAGAGAAGACTTGTACTCACATTCGCTGTTTCCTATGTGTGATTGGGGGGGGGGGAGGCTTCAGGATAAGGTAATATTCCAGTGAATATTGTTTCCTTATCTGACGCCACTCTTTCTATCACCAGCTGCCATGGGGACATGCAGCCCACATGATAGGAAAATCCACTAGACCTGCCACCTAGGTAACATAGTCCCAGAGGGGAAAGAAATCGGAAAAGCAAACACTTGATAACAAGAGATTTAAGAGATGTTCAGAAACATGAAAAGTGTCACCCAGAGGAGCTGATGCCAGGGGCTTACGTGGGAGCAAATGTTTTGAGAATGATGCGGGCAACGAATGGACAAATGTGCTTGATGTGTGTATGGATTATGAAAAGAGTTGCATAAGCCCCTGATAAAATAATAAGTAAATGAATTAGTAAAATGGGGGGGGGGGAGAAAGTGTCACCCAATGATTTAAATTTGGGGTACGATGAAAAATGGTTGATGAGGGAAGACTATATGTCACTCAACTAAATTCCAAGACAGACAATGACAGGACCGAGTTCTACTGTTTAATAAATAAAATTTAACTCGTAAACTTTTTAAAAAAATGCTTTTAGCCTGGTATCAAACTATCTCCTCATAAGATACCTGAAAAGAAAGGGAGCAGGGGTGGGGGTGAGTAGTAACTTAACAGGGTAGAATAGCAAACGATCAAAGTTAACCTCTCTGATTATAAGAGAGCTTATCAAGTACCTTCCAATAGGAGGCACTGAGGATACAAAACCACTCTGTAGTACATGTGCCCAAAATGCATAACTTGAATTTAATCGTAAGGAAACATCAGCCAAACCCAATTTGAGGAGCACTCTACAAAACAACGAAAGTGACAAGGTCATGAGGACAAAGAAAGGGTGGTTGGGGGACACAACAGAGGCAGGACAACTCCAAGTTGTTTGTGATCCCGGATTGAATCCTGGTCCAGAAAAGATACAAGTGATTAGGAAAAGGTCGGCGAACTAGCTGACAGTATCTTATCAAGGAGAATCCCTGGTTTCATAAAGTGCTAACATGTGAGGAACTTGGGTGAAGGATATCGATAGATGAACTTCCTGCGCTATAGTTGTAACTCTGTTGTAAATCCCAAATTGTTTCAAAATAGTTAAAAAATTAAAATACAAAATATCCTGCATCTGCCTCCAACAACATACTTGCAAACGCCTTTCATGTCTATTTTTTTCTAGGAATCTTCACCACACCCTATGAAGGAGGTAGAATGGAATTTAGTTTTACATATTAGACAGTTCCGGCATAAAATAGTTAAAAGTCTGGGGGAATCGAGCACAAGGATCGACATATAACCCCCTCCTAGGGGAACAAACAACAGAAAAGTGGGTGAAGGACGGCGACAGAGGACGGTGTAAGATATGAAAATAAAAATCTATAACTTATCAAGAGTTCATGAAGGAGGAAGGGCAGTTGGGTGAGGGAGGGGAAAATGAGCTAATATCCAGGCCCCAAGCAGAAAGAAAATGCTTTGAAAATGATGATGGCAGCATATGTATAAATGTGCTCACCACATGGATGAATGTATGGATTGTGATAAGCGATGTAAAAGCCCCCAATAAAAGGATTTAATAATAAAAAAAGTTAAAAGTCTTGTCTTACAGAGTTTTCTTTTTTTCTTACACAGTTTTCAATGCACCTCCCTGAATTCGAGATCTTGAGTCTTGGCCCTGGTCCCAGAAACCTTGACTTTGGAATTGATTGCTTTTTTTTCTCAAAGCCATTCCATCAGCTACTGGATTATTATAAATATTCCTTCCAACCTGCAGCTCCCATTTCCATTGCCTTCTAGATCCAAGGTAAAGCCCGGTACCCTGTCAACTTTGACCCGTAGGGGTCCTATAGGACAGAGAGCCTCCAAGGTTCTAAACCTCTACAGAAGTAGACACCACGTCGCCTGCCTTTCAGTGGCTGCTGGTTTTGAACTGCTGACTTTCTGGTTTGCAATGGAGTGCTTTCACCAGGGTTCCTTTCTTCTAGATTGTTTGTTAGTTGTTAGGTGCCATCGAGTCCGTTCTGACCGTGTGCACAGAGTGAAACACTGCCCAGTCCTGCTCCGTCCTCACAAGTGTTCTGTTTTGGCCCACTGTGGCAGTCACTTTATCGATCCATCTAGTCGAGGGCCTTCCTCTTTTTTGTTACCTCTCTACCAAGCGTAATGTCCTTCTCCAGGGACTAGGCTCTCCTGACGACTCGTCCAAAGGATGTGAGATGAAGTCTCCCTATCCTGGCCTGTAAGGAGCGTTCATTCTTCATTTGAGGCACGATGAAATCATCTGGGGAAACTGTATCCTGATGTCTGATGGAGGAGTCCTGTGTGAGTCTGGGTACATTAGAGAAACAAATCCACAGAAACTCACATGTATAAGAGAGAGTTTTATATAAAAGTTCAGTGTGCATCAAGAAAACATCCCAACCCAGTGCTGCCCAAGCCCACAAGTCCCACATTAACCCAAATATCCAACACCAATCCACAAAGTCCTCCTCCATCTCACAAAACAGATGCAATGACACCAACTGCAGGAGGAAAGCCGAATCAGTGAATGTGTAAGCATCTCAGTGCTGGCAGGGGTCTCCACATGGCTGCTCCAGCATCCAGGGCTGCATCGGGGTAGGTCCATGGGGCTTCTCCTTAGGGATGTCTTGCAGGAAGTGAGCCTTGCCAGCTGAAGCAGGAACTGGCTAAGGCAGCTGCACCCTCGTCCGATCATCACAAAGTAAGAGACCTGAGAACTCGAAAGGCGAGGTTCACTGAGCCCTTTATCCCTCTGCCCTTCAATTAACCCCACATGTGTTTATCGGCCAGGTTGGCACAATAAACTAACTCCCTCAATCCACCCCTTGCCAATCTGGCACCTGTACATAATTCTTTAGCTTCATGATTGAAATTAAGTAACACCTACACCTTAATCCTATAATCCTGTGAATATGTTCTCCCACCTATGAAAGTTTGTAAGCCAACCACTTCATGCCTTTATCCCCCCAAGTTTGGGTATCCAATTGAACACTGTACACCTCTTCTGGATATAGTGAATGATCGAATGATGACATGTGGATGAAGTGCTAATAAAATTTTTTTTTAAACAAGAGTGGCAGTCTCAGCAGCTCCCAGGGGTAGATCTGTCTTGTCCTAGCAGTTGCCAGGAGTCAGCATCGACTTGATGGCCATGAGTTTGATGTCTGATTTCTACACCCCGAGTGTTTGTTCACCTGGTCTGGGGAATAGCCTGGGCTTCCAGAGTTTTAAAAGCATCCCAGGTTAGTTTAATTTGTAGCCAAGTTTGAGAACCCTTGAACTCTAGAAACAAACTGGTAAAATGAGAATATGGGTTATCTAAGGGGAGGCTGCTGAGAGCTTGGTGATCGTCAACATTTTGACGGTAACTGAAGCCATGGGAGTGACAACCTTGCCTTAGGAGATTGTGTCAAGAGGAGGGATACCAAGAAATGTCAAGATAACACGGAAAGCATATTTATCCAAGTCCTGGGAAGGCACGGGTTAGCACCCGTGAAAAGGTTGGCAGTTCAAATCTACCCAGAGGCGCCTCGGGAGACAGGCCTGAAGACCCACTTCTGAGGGATCTGAGCCTTGAGAAACCTTTGGCTCAGCACAAGCAGGCGTCAGAGCCGACTCCATAGCAACTAACAACAATGATTACAGAAGTATTTGGAAGTCGGAAGGAAGGAGTGTAGAAGGGTTTGGATATTTTACATCCGTCGTCCAACCCTGCCCTGGCTCCAGCTCCTCCTGAAGCCTGAGGCCCTTGGGGGTCTCTACTCAACTTCACAGCCTCTCCTAGGGGCCACAGCACCTGGTGCCAAGCTGGACGAGTGCTCTGTCATCCCTGTTTCCCAAAGGATTGTGAAAGCGCTTTTCCACGTCACCCATCAACTTCAGGTCCTGAGGGGAAATGCGTTGGCCAGTGATTCCTCTGGGCTTGTGGTGGAGAGAGTAAGTTTTTCCTCTTTCTCAGTTGACTGAGCCCCATATGGCGCCAGTCGCCCGGCTCGGCCTGGCCTTGCCACTCTCTTCTTTCCCAGCCCTTCGGGTGTTGGTCCCGTAAATTCGCAGAAAAACGGTTGGCCGGTGGTCAGCAGCTGGCCCTTGGCAAAACAGGCCCATTATCCCTGCTCCCTCCTCTGGACCACACCCCAAAGCAGCTCCGGGGAGAGGGCGTAGCTGCGTCACTCATCACTCGGACTCCTCCTCGCTCATCCTAGGCTGGAGGCCTCTGGGGCCCAAAGAAACTGGACAAAGTGTGCTGAGAAGCCCAACGGGGTTGGCTCTCTTTTTTGCCCTGAGAGTGCTCTGTTGCGGAAAAATAAAATTATGTGTTTAATTTCTGAAACCCAATGCCTGATCTGCCTTGGCAGCCACTCTCCCAGGCTTGGCCGAGGGTCCGGCCATGAGTGCAGTCACTGATTAATACCAGCTCACCTCGCTCCCTGGAGAAGGGGGGCTTTATTTACTGGGTCCGTTTTCTGAAATCCTTTTCAATGTGCTAGTTTTCCACCAATAATCTAGCCCGTGCCCCCCACCCCCCACCCCCAACCCCCTCTGCTCCCAAGAAAGCTCACATCCCCATTCCAAAGCAGGGTTTCTTTCAGTCCTGGCATGAGCACTGACTGTCACAGTCCTGCGCCTTCTGGGAGGGGCGAGTGCTGAGACTTCTTTTGTCAACCACGGGTCCCCAAGCCGCGGGGAGAAAGGAGCGGAGGTGCTGCCTCCCAGCATTCAGTTTCCCCGGCCTCTTCCTTCCTCTCCCCCAACATGAACCGCCTTTGAGTTATGACCCCTCGGCTGCAGGGACATCAAATAGCAATTCTCTATGGGGGACGCAGAGACCCAGGCAGCCCCTGAGAGTTGGGCCCCAGACAGTCCCTGACAGGAAGAGTAAACACAGCTGTGGAGATGGGAGTGGAGCAGCCCACCCCCTTCCCTTCCCCCAGTTCCCACCCAGAAGCAAGGACAGGCCTCCCTACCCTGAGCAAATAAACAACCAGAAAGCAAAGCACCCGCTTCGAGCCTGCGGGAAGGTCACCGGAACCTGGGGCTGCTGCCCGGGCGGTGGTGGAGGCAGCCAGCCCAAGCGCCAGAACCCTCCCTGGACACTGAGCCGGTGGAGGCAGCCAGCCCAAGCGCCAGAACCCTCCCTGGACACTGAGCCGCGGAGGAGCTCCAAAGCACGTCAAGGTCTGCACGGTGCCTCGCCTGGGAGCCTGGCTCCGTTTCTAATGCTTCTCCACTCTTGGACACTTTGTCCCCTGATCTCAAAACACCCAGCTGTCCACCCTAAGCACTTAGCTCCTGACCCCTGGTTGCTCAGCGATGAAAGCAATGCCTTCAGCAAGGAAGGACAGCCCCACAATACACTCTTGTCCACCGGTGCTCCACATGGAAACTCAGCCTCCGAGCCAAAGAATTAGAAAAGGCCTCTTTAATTTTATTTTTTACTGCCCAAATCAATCAGTCCAGCAGGAAGGGATTTACCATTTGAGGGGTGGGGTGCACTTGGGTGGGATTCATGCCTTGAGGTGTACACACTCTGGAAGCTGCAAGCCCATAGCTAGGGGAGGGCCGCCCACCTCGCTCTGCGCAGCCTTGATCGCCGCAGGACGTGCCTTTGGCAAAGCCCTTCCTGGGGAGTGACCCTGATTTGAGTGGACAGCTAATGACCTGTGCTTCCTCGCTGGCCGTCAGGGTCTCCAACAGGACAGCAGAACGAGGAAAACACTAATAATGACCGCCTTGACCTACCCAGCCTCGCCACGTGCCGGGCGCTGTGCTAAGTGTTGTACACAGCCCTCCTAGAAAGGCAGCCATATTCCCATACGTGTCTTACACCTCAAGAAACTGGAGCTTCCAGAACTTACCCAGGGGCACCCAGCTGGGCAGTGGGATGGCCAGGACTGGAGCCCGATCCATCTGACCTCCAAACCCCCGTGCCGTGAGCCAGTCAACTCTACGTCCCCCCTTCTCTGGGGCTTTCTGGCTCTGACATCATGATTCTGGATTCTCTCCAGGGCTTTCTGCTTTCACCAGTGGCGCCAGCAAGGGCGATGTGTTTGAGACTCTAGTCTGCAAGTCTAGAAGGAAACAGTTGCTGAGAGTCAAGGGGCTCCTTAGTTCCTCTGTTTGAAAGACGCCAATCAAAGCTGGACACTCGACAGACCCCGTATCAGCAGGGAACAGCCCGTGTGAGAGACAAACGAATCTTACCCAGACAGGAAAGGCGAGTTCCCCTCGGATCTGTCCATGACTTCCCCTCCTTTATCAACAGGGCCCCACGGTGTGATGCGTGGCTATACTGGGGTACCGAGCTACAGACATCCCTAGGAAGCAAGAGAGCACACCACCCACAAGACAAGCCATCTGCAGATTACGTCCAGGATACTTTATGAAAAGGAGCAAGAATAAGCCTCAGAATCCATAGATTGCCCATCGTCACTAGACATTGCACTGGGAATATTTCATGTAATCCCCACAAGATGGGAGGTGGGTCAGCGGATGGATGGGAGGGAGGGAAGGAGGGAGGGAGGTGGATGGGTGGTAGGAAGGTCGGTCTTTTATAGAGAAGGACATCCAGGCTGAGAGACTGTGACAGTATTGACCGTGGCTGTATGGCTTGTAAGTAGCCGAGGTGGATTTCAAGCCTCGTGCTCACCTGCCTGACTCCAGTCTTATTTTTTTCCATGAAAAGAAGTATTGTATAAGGAAGTTTGTGAGAATTCATAAAACTAGAATGATGCCAGAATAGCTTGGAAATATAGCTGTCATAATGATATGCACCATATATTGTCACAAGAACCCAAACTCACTGCCATCGAGTCGAAAGGAGCCCTGGTGGCTCCTTATGTGTAATCCTCAAGGTCCTCAGTTCAAAACCACAAGCCACCCTGGGGGAGACCGACCGGGCTTTCTACTCCCATAAACAGTTACAGTCTCGGACACTCACAGGGGCAGTTCTACCCTGTCCTATAAGGTCACGATGAGATATACTCATGTTATAATAGGAAATATTATTCACTGCATGCTTCCTAGCGGCAGGAATGGATCCCGGGGCTTTATATACATTCTTCGCACTGCTTGGGGAGAGAGACACTATCCCTCCCACTTTGCAGATGAGTGAAGCGACTTGCAGGTCAGTCACAGACAGCTCGATAAGCGATGGAGCTGGGATTCAAACCCAGGCCGGACTGACCTCAAAGGGCGTGCTCTTGACTATTGAAGCAAAATAATTAATACTAAGCATTGTTTGTGAGCTCAATAAGGAGTCCTGATGGCACAGAAGTTTCGTACTCAGCAGCTAACACCCAACCCCCACCCCCCCAAAAAAAGGCAGCGATTCAAGCCCGTTGAAACTACCAGCCTCTCCCTGAGGCTTTCTATTCCTGTCAAGAGCGACAGTCTTGGAAACTCACAGGGACAGTTCTCAAAACACTTGCTTTCTACTTGAGCCCTTGGCATCAGCTCCTCATTTTTTCCCCTCCCTTCCCGCTCTCCTTCCCCCATGAACCCTTGATAATTCATAAATTATTATTATTTTATCATATCTTACACCATCTGGTGTCTCCCTTCACCCACTTCTCCACTGTCCGTAAAAATTTATTATTAATAAATCTTTTTATTGGGGGGTTCTTACAGCTCTGAACACAATCTATACATCCATTGTATCAAGCACATTTGTGACCATCATCACTTTCAAAACATTTTCTTTCTGCTTGAGCCCTTGGTATCAGCTCCTCTTTTTCCCCTCCTACTCCATGCTCCCACCCTCATGGCCCCCTGGTAAATTATAAATTTTTATGATGTTCATAACACTGTCTGCTGCCTCCCTTCACCCACATTTTGGTTGTTCGTGTTATGTGGGGCGGGGGTGGTTCTACATCGATCACTGTTTCCATCGTCTTTCCGTTGTACCTAGTGCTTCGATGAATACAGGTGTGCTTATTGCTCTAGGCGATATACCAAGTAGTGGGATTGCGAAGTCACCTGGTCGATATCTCTCTTTCCCATCTTTAAGGACATGTGAGACCATGTCCCACGGTGGTGGCACCATTTTGCCGGGTAGGAATGTGCCCGCCAGCAGGGTATGAGAGTTCCAGTTCCCGACTCCCTCACCAGCAGTTGATGTTTTCTGGTTTTGTTTGTTTGTTTAAGTTTTGCCATGAAGGCTGGAAGAAGATGACATCTCTTTGATGTGCATCTCTCTAGAGGCTAAGCCCCTCAGCGGGTGCATGGGCACCACGGGTGCCACCACGGGCTCGGACACAGCAACAATGGGGCAGATGGCCCCGGACCGGGCAGCGTTGCACAGGGGGCGGTGATAAGTTGGAGCCAAGTGTATGCATCGAGCCGCAGCAGCAGTGGCGAGCGACGGGCAAGCAGTTCTTCATGTGTTTGTTGGCCACCTGCATGACTCCCAGTTTGATTCTGTCCGCCCATTTGACTGCCGCCAAATATGTGTGGAGCAGAGGTGCAAGGTTCAGGCTTCAGCATCAAACAGACCTGGGATCCACATCCAGGCTCCAACAAGACTAGTTGTGTGACCTTGGCCTCCGTTTATTTTCATCTGCAAAATGGGCTCCTTTGGCACCTAATTTAATCGAGGTATGCATTTAAAACAAAACCATTTGTGTGAAGCACTGGACATGCAGAGCTCGGTCAGCCAGCGTTGTAGCACATCTGGCCTCCTGGGATGCTAGGAGGGGGGACAAGGGCTTCACAGGACAGACACAGGCCACACGGCCCGGCCCAGGAGCGTGAAAGCAACACTGGCATCTGCTATTGGGTCCTGACAGCAACTCTGAGTCAGCCCTCGGTGCTGAGGGACCAGCCGTGTTCTCAGCATGACTGGGCGTGTGCTGTGGTCATTTGGCCATGATCCTCTTCCGCCATGCTAGCTGAGTGTCATTCTTGTGAACCTGGCCTTGGGTCTTTCCCGGAAAACAGGCCACACTGTGGTGATGTCATGGTCCAGCCAGCGCAGGCACAGAAGGCTCAGCCTGGTTCTGGAAGAGGCTCTCCATCCTTCTCGCCTCCGTTCAAGACACAGCAAGGAATCAATCTGGAGGGAGAGGGACGTGATGAGTCAGGGTGGTTAAAAAGTGAACCTTACTAGCCAAGCAGATGTAGGTTCAAGTCCTGGCTATGCCAATACCTAACTTTGGGACGAACTTTGGGACGTTGGGCAAATCACTTGAATGCCCTGATCCGGTTTCCTCATCTCGCCCCTGGAGAAGATCATTCTGCTCTTGTGTTAGGGGGGGCTTTCAAAAGAATGCACTGTGCCAATGTTCATTCAATAAGTGACAGCTCTAGGGGTCAATGAGGAATATGACTTGGCCAATTTCTCTGCTTCTGACCAAGCCAGCGACCAAAGTTTCCTCCAGGAACCAGTCTTGCTGCTGGGAAGCAGTCGGGCTCCTCCTCCCTTCTGGCAATCTAGAGCCACGGAGTGGCTGTCCCTGCCCTTTTGCCTCCCCTCCCTTGGCCAGCTGGCTCCCTCCTCTTATTCTCCCTGCGGGCTTGCTTTCCCTCTGAAGAAGTCTGTCTCCCTTCTTATTTGCAAAGATCTGTCTTTCCCAGCCAGGATTTCTGGCTTCCTTGATCCAGCCTCTCCTGCACATGCCCTGTACTCGGCGTGTTTGTTTGCAGGCAGCTGGGGAAGAGGCCAGCACCAGGCTGCCTGTGTAGAGTTCGCAAGGGGTAGGGGACTTGCAGTACTGTATACCCCCCAGCCCTCCAGGCTGTTTTAGATTTTAGGGATGTCTTATTTATCTTAGCTGCTGTGATGGAAATACTACAAGTAGATGACCTAACAAACAGCAAGTTATTTTCTCAGTGTCCTCGCTGTTGTCAAGCCGATTCTGACTCATAGCTCCCCTGCAGGGCAGATTACAACTGTCCCCATGGGTTTCTGAGACTGTACATCTTTTTTTTAAAAGCAGTTTCATCAACATATAATTCAAGTATCACAATACAATTGAACGGTTTAAATATAGTAAAGATGCTGGTCTATTTATCACTGCTATACATTTTAGAACATTTCCTTCATTCTTGCATTAATATTAGACATTATAAATCTTGACGGGAGCTGAACGCCTCATCTTCCTCCCCCAGAAATCCGACTTCAGATGGCAGGCTCTGGAGGAAGATTTTCTCTCTCTGTTGGCTCTGGAGGAAGGTTCTTGGTGCTTTGAGCTTCTGGTCCTTGCCAGGCTTCCTGTGGCTTGGCTTCTCTCTCCCTGAGCTCTGCTTTGCTAGCTTAAAAAGAGATGGGTTCAAGATAGACCCGACACTCACCCTGCCTCATTCACATAAAAATACAGCCCATTCTCAAGTGGGACTATAATCATAGGCACAAAGGTCAGAATCTATAACACTTTTTTGGGGGGTGGGGGGTGAGCATCCTCCGATCCCTAACAGGAGGGAAGCTTGCAAACACTGCCCAGGGTCTCATCACTTCTCCCTCGGCTGCCTGCCAGCGGGATGGCTCCTGGCATACAACCAAAAGGCGATTTACTTGACAGGAGGATCCCCTGCCCAGGGAGGATCACTAAGGTAGGGCCAGAAATCTGGGGAGAGTGGCCAAGTGGCCCAGCGTGTGGGCCTCTATTCCCAAACACTGCAGTGGGTGGTGGCAGAGGAAAGAGAGATCTGCAAAGGCCGCAAAACCTGGACATAAGGTGGCTTCTGTCCCAAGCCACGGCGTTTGCCGTTGCTTCCTGTGCGTGTGAACGGTGGACTTTGAATAAGGACGAGCCAAGGGCAAGGCGAATCGATGCATTTGCTTGTAGTGCCGGTGGAGAGACTGGAAAGCACCGTGGACGGCCAGAAGAACCCACAGATCCGTCTCAGAAGAGGTACCGCCAGAACGCTCCTTCCAGGGAGGAGGACGGCGAGAGTTCGTCTCACGCACTTTGGACATCGTGTCAGGAGAGGCCAGGACTTCATGCTCCGTTAAGCGGAGGGACAGCGAAAGAAAGGAAGACCCTTGATGAGATAGACTGACCCAGTGGCTGCGGCAAGGCCTCAAACCCGGGAACAGTCGTGAGGACAGCGCGGGACATGGGTTACGATGCGTCGTTAATGACTTCATGGCACCAAACAGCAACAACAAAGGATTAGACCCCACCGGGTGTATAAAAAAAAAACAAAACTAAAAACAATCCCAGCGACTAACGACAACACGCTCCGTGAGAAGGCAAAAGACCCACCTACATGTAATATCATGGAAGGATACTCGAGACATTAAGAAAAATCTCCAGACAATAGGCATATTAGATCCTCCTTCTATTTTTCTTAAAAGTTCAACAACTGTGGGGAGGAGAGTGAGAGAAATGGCAGTCTAAAGTTTTCTGTCTTGTTTAAATAATTTACAGCTAATATATAGCTGAGCGTGATTTAGACCTTTCAATCTGGCTTAAATATGTAGAGGTTATGGGAATATACAGACACTGTTTGTCTGCCAGCTTGTCCTACCGTGGGGGCTCGTGTATCGCAGACACCGGCAGGCTCGCCCCAAGTGAACAGGCTTCAGCAGGGCTTCCTGACTCAGAACAGCCTATGAAGGAGGAATCGGCTGTCCGTTTTGGCCTCTGAAAACCTTGTGCAGAGCACTGAAACGCTGTCAGACCCTGATGGCCTGGTGGACAGCAGCAGGGCATTGTCAGAGTGCTGGAAGATGGCGCCTCCAGACAGAAGGCACTCAGAACGTGACCGAGGAAGGGCTGCCTTCTCAAAATAAAGTCAATCTCACGACCTGAATTGAGGAAACCCCGTGGGTGGAAAGACTTTGAGACCATTTGCCGGGAAGGTACTACTCAAATGGAGAAGACTCAGCTCCAACCAGTCTACTAATATTTGGACCGTGGCATGTATGAGGTATGAATCTAGGGGTAGTGGAAGTCATCAAATAGGAAATGGTGGTATGCCCATTATTATGCTTCTATTGAGCCAAGTTACAATTTGGATTTATATATTATGAGTTAATTGTGAAACATGAACATAATGAGGTTGCTTTGATTTTCCAGAATTAAACCTTCTATTAAAACAATGAAATCATAGTTTCTGGGTCTTAACCAAATCATAAAACAAAGGGATGGACATTTATTTTTCATTGAAATTTTATTTCTATTGGCATGGTTATAGATCCAGATCTCAGTAAATAGATTAAAAACAATTTAGTACAAAAAAAAAAGAAAAGGAAATGGAACCCATAAAGATCTGTGTCTAGGAGCGAGTGAACTGGAATGGACTGGTATTGACAGTTTTGAATCAGAAAATGATATGATTCGCCTGCTGGGAGCGACACATCTGTCAAAGGAAGCCAACCTCCAACAACCAAAGGGCCAGTAGGCACAACTGTGCCGTGATAACATTTACAGATTACAGTGAAGAGACAGTGGATAGGAGAAATAGGAGAGAGCATACAATAAAAGAGTCAGACACATTTAAAAAATCATTTTATTGGGGGCTCATACAACTCTTATCACAATCCATACATACATCAATCGTGTAAAGCACATTTGCACATTCGTTGCCCTCGTCATTCTCAAAATACTTGCTCTCCACCTAAGCCCCTGGCGTCAGCTCCTCATTTCCCCCTCCCTCATGAACCCTTGCATGCAAAAGTTGGACACTGGATAAGGAAGATAGAACTAAATAATAATTTATAAATTATCAAGGGCTCATGAGAGAGAGGGGAGCAGGGAGGGAGGGGAAAAAAGAGAGGACCTGATGCAAAGGGCTTAAGTGGAGAGCAAATGCTTTGAAAATGATGAGGGCAAAGAATATACGGATGTGCTTTATACAATTGATGTATGTATATGTATGGATTGTGATAAGAGTTGTATGAGCCCCTAATAAAATGTTTTTTAAAAAAGAAAATGACTCGATAGGACTCATAAAAAGAACAATAGGATTGTACAACTCTTCTTTATGCCTTGAACTATTGCATTGTATGACGTGGGAATTGTATGCCAATAAAACTGTGTTTTTAAAAAAAGGAAGCTAGAAGAAGAATTGGTATGTTTGAATTATGGTGCTGGTGAAGAATATTAAAAGTACCCTGGACTGCCGACAGAAAAATCCGTCTTGCAAGAAGTATCGTCAGAAAGTGCCTTAGAGGCGAGGATGGCGAGGCTTGATCTCGCGTCCTTTGGACGTGTTGTCAGGAGAGACCAGTCCCTGGAGAAGGACATCCCGACTGGTAAAGAAGTAGTAGTTGTTGTGAAGTGCTATTGGGTTGGTTCCAACCCATATCGACCCTGCACACAACAGAATGAGACCCTTCCCCGGGCGACATCCTCACGTCGTGCCTTGTGCTTGAGCCCATTGTGGCAGCTACTGAGGCAACCCATGCTCTTGTTGGCTACCACTCTCTACTAATCGCTATGAGGTGCCGTTGAGTTGGATCTGAACCATGTCATCTATCAATATCCATCACAAACATAGCAATGGTCCTAGAGATGGTCCATCTCGGACCCTAAGGAAATCCTTCCCTGAACATTGCTGTGGATCATGGGACAACCTGCTATAGCGGCTTAAGAGGAGGAAGGTGAGGCCTCCAGTCACCCGAGCAGCTGCGAAGGACTCCTGTAAATGACCCTCCCTCTGCAGCTGATGAAGACATCTGACTGTTATGGAAAAGAGGGAGAAGAGAAATCAGGAAGAGGAGAGATCCCCTGATTCTCCAACTAGAGGCCTCTGCTCCCAAGTTCAGGAATGCCTCTACAAGCTCTCCTTCGGAAGTCACCATGTCACCACGCAAACTTAACCCTAACCGCAGGCTAACACTTCCGACCAAATCACCTCAGCTTTCCTTTGAGCTTCTACGGGCATTTTAGATATTAACATCTTGAGGGCCAACAAGACAAGAGATAGGACCTGTCTTTGGAGTACTAACCAACGTTTCTTGTTTACCCATCAAACCACGCTGCCCTATTTCAAATCTCACATTTACTTCCTCAGCCTCAATCTTGACCCCCATCCCCAAGCAAACTGCACCCTAGGATGAGGTCCTTCTGGCTTTAGCCCAGTGGACAAAGTTAGTTTTGCTTTTTGCCCACCGTGGCTGCCTCCTCCCATCTTATTACCCAGAGATCACCCTCTTGATCACAGGGAATCATAGCAGACGGTTGACCATTGCAGTAGATGCCCCTCAACAGGAAGGCCTGGTGGTTAATGTCTAGTGGACCACCCTCTGGCTGCCTCGCTAAAAGAAATGACAGACCCTGCCATGGAGGAACCAGTTCTGGCCCACAGAGACCCGACATCAAGTTTCTGAGACTATACATTACTATACTACAGCCATCTTTCTCCCTCTGAACAGCTGGGTACCCCACCCCCCTCCCTCTGGGTAAAGACAGTGCCACTTCCGTGGAGGAAGATAATCGGTTATCATTGGTCACACTTTGAGAGCCTGAGCCTGAGATGAAGATTCTAAGAGAGAGCAGAGAAGAATGATAATTTGTGGTGGGAAGCAATCGGCAAACTGGGACAACAGCAGGAGCTGACTCCAAGGGTCAGTGTCTGGGAGTAATTTAGGAAAGTTCAGTGCTGACAGCTGTGTCTGGGAGTTCAACATCATGACCATCCCTGCTCCTGGCTTCCTCCAATGCTCCAGGCTCATGAAGTGCTGGCCAGGACACAAAGGAAGCTGTGGTGGAGCAGAAGCCAGGCCCCTACCCACCCCTCACCCCATCCCCACCCCGTTCAACCTCGCTGCTTCCAAAGCAGTGAGACCTTAGGGAAAGCGCTCAGGAAAGCAGGGACACTAGCATCTGGTGAGCAAATGTAATGTCCTTTCACGCGCTTCATGCTCCTGAGTTTGGCTTTAAATACAGCGGCATCGTTCCCAACATCACAGCAACATGAAAGCCACCAGGAGACCATCGGACTGCCCCAGGATGGTGACACTGTCTGCTGTACTTTGGACACGTTATCAGGAGGGACCGGTCACTGGAGAAGGCCGTCACGCTTGGAACTCTCAGTGTGCAGGAGTGTGGCTGCTACAATGGGCTCACACATGGCAGCAGTGCTGAGGGTGGGGCAGTGACGCATGGGAAGCCCAGCACTGACTTCAGCATTTCCGCGCAGGAAGAAATGATCCTTGGTGGAGGCTCAAAGAAACTGGCATTCCACAGACAAGAGTCCTGGAGGTAAGGCACTGGGGGGCAGTGAGGCAGGATTAGGCCCCAGAGCTTCCAACCTCAAGCTGGGGACTCTGCCCCTGAGCTTGTTTCTTCCTCTGTGAGATGGAGAAAATGATACGCACCCACATACACGAGGTCTCTACATGAAAATAATAATTTACAAATTATCAAGGGTTTGGCAAAAAAAATTATCAAGGGTTTGGCAGCATATGTACAAATGTGCTTGACACAATGCATGGATGGTGATAAGAGTTGTACGAGCCCCCAATAAAATGATTCTTTAAAATGTATCAAGAGTTCATGAGGGAGGGGGGAGAAAAGTGGAAATGAGCAGATACCAAGGGCTCAAGTAGAAAGAAAATGTTTCGAAAATAATGATGGCAACATGTGTACAAATGTACTTGACACAATGGATGGATGGATGGATGGATGGATGGATGGATGGATGGATGGATGGATGGATGGATGGATGGATGGATGGATTGTGGTAAGAGCTGTAAGCGACTCCAATAAAATGATTTTTAAAAAACAAACGGGGTATATAGTCCCTGCCTCCGCCCTGCTTCTTTCTCCCAACCTTGGCCTTGTAGTGCAACCACAGTCCTCCCGAACTCACTCCCTGAGATCGGGTCCAACCGGACCCAAGAGGACGCTGCCCCTGTGGGTTTCTGAGACGAACTCTTGACCACCTTGGAGAGCCTCCTCTGTCTGCCGAGGAGCCGCTGGTGGTTTTGAACTGTTGGCTTTGCGATTCTCAACCCAACGAATACCCGCTACACCTATCCTGCCTCGTGGTGACCCTCCAGCCTCCTTCCCAGCAATGTGCACACCTTGCCTTGCTCCCTCCCAGCCCCCTTCGGGTCGGTTCGGTTTGGGAACCCAGGCGCCCCCGGGAGAGATACCCTGAAGGGCGGGCGCTCGGACTTTGGCACCCCTCGCCTCTCCCCAGGCCGTCGCCCATCAGGCCCGGCCGGCCTTGGCAAGCAGGCTGCGCTCCGTGGGTGATCCCGCCGCCCCAAGAGCATCTTCGAACCGCCTGCCTGGCCCAGCTCCAGGCGCCCCTTCCCCCACGGCCCTGGACACCCGCGACGTCCAGAGGCCTCTGCGCCCCCAGCCCCTCCCTCCTCTCCGGGTCCCGGGGGGCGGCTCGCGCCCCGCCCCCGCCCTCCGAAGAAAGGGGAGACTCGCGTCGGGTGGTGGATGCTGGGCGAGCCCCGGGGAGCTCGGGGGGAGGGACCCGGCTTCCGGGGTGCGGCGGGGAGCTGTCCAGCCCCCAGCGTGGCTGGGAGCAGGGAGGGGGCGCGCGGGCGCCAGGCCGGGTGCGGCCGCGACTCCCCCTCCAGCCGCGGCCCCCGCCCCCCACGTGGCCGCGGTCCCAGCCCCTCCGAGGAAGCGGCGCGGCTTCCTGCGGCTCGGGCCGGGCATATAGGCGCCCCGCCCGGGCCGGCCAGCGCCGCTCCTCGCCTCGTCCCCTCGCCGCCCGGTCGCCGCGCCATGGCCTCGCTCCGCGCGGGGCGCGCCGCCCTTCGCCCGCGGCTCCCCGGGACCAGCGCCGGGCGGCCGGCCGCGCTCCGCCTCCTCCTGCTGCTGGGCGGTGAGCGCGCGCCCCGGGCCGGCCGGAGGCCCCAGCGTGGGAGCCGCCTGGACGGGCCGGGGGCCGGGGGCGCGGGCGGAAGACCCCGGGACCGCGGACGGGCGCGGGGGGCTTCCCACTTGGCCCCGTGGGGAGAGAGCGAGGTCTTGGGAGGCGTGGGGCTGGGGTGGCGGGAGTGGGCTCTGGTGGCCTGGACGAGAGTGGGGGGAGACTGGGAGGGGCCCTTTTCTTCATGGGCACCGGGACGCCCGTGGGCCCCCAGTCGTCTTTGTCTTCCCGGGGGCTTGGCCTCTAATCCCTCCCCTCCAGGCTCCCCTGCTCCCATCCGGCCACCCCACCTCCAGCTCCCATTTCTGCCCACAGCTGTCCTGAAGCCCCAGGAGTCCCTGGCACAGCCTCTAACTACCCCTGGCAGCTTGGAATCCGAAGGTGGGTGATCAGGTGCTGTGGGAGGGTGACGGGGCCAAGGAGCACAGGCAGGCTCTCCAACCACAAAGCAGGGCCCAGCCCCAACTAAACTCCCTCTGTCCCTCCCCCTCCTCCTTGTGGTTGGGGTCTCTCTCTCTCTCTCTCTCTCTCTCTCTCTCTCTCTCTCACACACACACACACACACACACACACAGCACTTACAAATGGTGAGAAGCCCCTGTGGCAGGGACATCGCCTCAGCCAGAGGGAGTTGTCTGTGCCCGTGCTAAGCCGAGTAGAGGGTGGGGAGGTCGAGGGCAGGGATGTGGTTGATGCCCTGAATTTGTGCCCACAGGGCAGAGGGTGCAGAAGTATGAGGCAAACATCCAACTTTGCTGGCTGGACTACAAGTCGTATATGGACTCCCTTGAAAAGGACTGGTGTGACTGGGGCATGATTAGCAGGTAGGGGCACGTCTGGGGGTTCTCTTCCACATGGCCCTGGAGGGAGTGTGGGGCACCCCTCTCTCTGAGCCCAGGCCTTCCCTCACTGGAGTTCTTTCTACCCCAGGCCTTACAGCCTACTTCGAGACTGTTTAGAACGCAATGCGGATGAGTTTGGCCTGGGCTTCCCCAACCCCTGGGCAGAGAGGGTCATCTTTCAGACTCACCAGATGCACTTTGCCAACTGCTCCCTGCTTCAGTCCACCCTCTTCGACCCTCCGGAGGACGTGCTCCTGGCCATGATCATAGCCCCCATCTGCCTCATCCCCTTCCTTGTCACCCTGGTGGTGTGGCGGAGCAAGGACCGGGAGGCCCAGGGCTAGGTCCACCAGCTCCTCTCCCCTAGCTCAGACCTTAGTGCCTCTCCCAGTGGTTCCCTCCCCTCCCTTCCCACTCCTCTCCTTCACCCCAACAGCAGGCCCTGAACTCGGTGGGAATGGGAGTCAGGTGGGGTGGGGGCACAGGCTCTGTCATGTAATCTTCGAAATAAATCTTTTTGTGTGTGTATACCGTCTCCTTCCCATCCCTTCCCAGCCTGTGGGCTTCCTATGCAGTCCTGGCCACTCCACAGGCCCTCAGCTCTGGGCAGAAACCAGGTCCCCGCTCCCCCCCCCCCTGCTCTTTTCACTTGAGAACAAGAGAAAGAACAAGAGGTGCATGGATGTGCACACACACACACACACACACACACACTGGCCCCTCCCACCTGAAGGCCACATCCCTCTCCTCCTTCCTCCCAGGGTGAGGCCTTTCCTGCTCCTATCCAAACCCGCTCCAGGAAACATACAGGAAGAGACTCCCTTCCCGTCTGGGCAGCAGTTGGGGGCCTTTGATTGGGGAGGTGTGGGGGGAGGGTGGAATCTCTGGCTCTGACTCCAATGAGAAGGAAGCTAGGCTCCCCCAGCTCCGATCTCTCCCCCTTCTTCTTGTGTCAGTTTACTTGAAGGTCTGTGAGTAGAAACCTTCACCTGACACACAGGAGGCCAGCCCTAAACACTTTAGGGCTGGGTGGAAGCCTTCTCTCCTGGCTTCATCACAGACTCCTCCAGATCCATGCATGGCCCCCATCCTACTATTGTCCTGGACCAGGGCTGTGGCCTCCAGCCTGGCCACACACTGCCCTCTGGTGTCCGCTGAAGCCAACCAACAGAAGAGAGACGTCATCTGGACAAAGCTCCATGGGACTTTGGGGTCAGAGGCCTGCTATTGCTCTAGTCACCACTTCCTTACCCCCACTTCCCTTCCTCTCAGCTTCCCGAGACACAGCTGTGCTCTGTAAACGTAGACACCCTTAGCCTCGCTCTGCAGCTCGGCATTTCTGCATAGGGATGCTCCTACGGAGCCCAAGGAGCTCTGCTGACTTACAGGGTAAGTGTTCAGCTGCTCCCTGGAAAGGTCTGTGGTTTGAATTCACTCGCTCTGCCACAGGAGACACGACTGAGCAGCCTGCTCCCCTAGAGAGTACAGCTTTGGAGCCTGTGGGGGCTGGTCTACTGCGTCCTGCAAGGTCACCAGGGGTTGGAATTGACTCCGTGGCACACAAGCAACAACGTGTGGGATGTCTGGGTGGTGCAATGAAAATACTCAGCAGCTCCCTGAGAAGGTTGGAGGTTTCAGACCACCTTGGAGCACATGGGAAGAAAAGCCTGGCGATCTGCTTCTCAAAACAAAAGAAACCTGTACAGCCCACCCTGACACACGGGATCCGCCCAGTGGTACCTGGTCCCTCGGTCCCTGCATACTGACGAGAACTCTCCCTCCCTTCAGTGCCCCCTGAGACACACCTGCCAGGGGACTGACAATATCTAGAAGGGCCCTTTCGTTCCACAAAGGCACTTTGTGTGTGTGACACCTGCAGCTGCTTCGTGGACTCTCCTTTCTTTGTCGTTGAAGTCTCTGCTCTCTGAGTACACACATGCCTGTCTCCTAGGAAATGCCCGTCTGCACCATACGCATGTGCTTGTATGCTTTCGGGAACATTTCTAGTATTTCTCTGAGACACACCTCTCAGGATGTGCCTCTCTTTCTAGACATGCACTGTGAGTTTTCTCCTGAGGTTAGCCTTCGCCCCAGTTCCACGAGCAGACCCATCTCCCCCAGGCCTGTGCATCTGCCCTCGTCCTGGCACACTTTGACCTTCATGCACTTTCTTAATCCACATCAAGGGGACAGCACATACGTGGTATATGTTGTGTGGAAGATAAACTAGAGAAGGCCTGCGTGTGAGTCCGGGTTGACTAGAGACACAAAATCAGAGACCCATAGGTACAAGAGGAGCTTTAGTGACTGTTGAGAGAACTCCCCAGTCCTGTCCAGATCAAGTCCATACGTCCGATATTAGCCAGTATGTCCAAAACCAGTCTACAAATTCCTCAGACGCACACAACACATGCCCATGACACCAAATGCAGGAAGATCGCAGGTCAGTGGGTGGAAAGTCTTGTGGATCCAGTGGCGGTGGAAGCATCTCAGTCCTGCTGACAAGATACATGGGGCTACGCTGATGGGGCTAGAGCAGCCACGTGGAGACCCCTGCCAGTGCTGAGATGCTTTGCTGGCAGGGGTCTCCATGTGGCTGCTCTAACTCCATCAGGGTAGCTCCATGTGTCTTGTCAGCAGGAGGACGAAGCAGAGAGTGTAGGTCTGGCCTCCACTGAGCCATTTATCTCCGTAGTGCCACCACCTGAAGTCATCAAGCTGTGACTTGAATAACAGGCTAAACTCCACCCTTTCATTTTTAATAGTCTCAAATTGACACCGGATTATGTAACTACCACAGCCTGGTTTCTGCCCTCAATGGCATTCATGTAATAGAGGAGCTGTCATGTGCACAAATAAACAATGCTGTGGGTGATGATTGTGAAAGAAGGAGGGGTCACACATGCCTGGAACGGTGATAGGAAGTATGATCACAGGAGGTGAGTGTGGGATCGTGACCTTAGACAGAACTAGACCTTAGACGGAATAGGCTAGTCTAAGAGAGTAGTCAAGGTATTAAATTAAGATATTACAGCAATAAGCCAGGCTTGAGCAAATGGAGACATGAAAGAGTGGTGGGTGGGTACGTAGGAATAAAAATGAAAAAAAAAAGAATAAAAAGGAAGAGAGGTGATTAAAAGTAAGGGACAGGTGTGTCAGCAGAACTTAGAGATAGAGGGTGAAGGAGCAGGGTGGCAGTGAGGGTTAAGGCTGGGCAGACTTTGAGCCTGAGTTACTAGGAGAAGGACGGCAGAAATAACAGGGAAAGGGCCATTAGGATGATCAACTGACCTAAAGAGGATGAGGCCAACGGAGTTAACAATGGAACATTCAAATCCTCTCACTCCGCAGACAGTTGGAAATGGGGAGTGGTGAGGAAAGAGCTGGAAATACAGGTTTGGAAAAGGGCTGAGGTTAGGAAACACATTTAATGGGTGATGGAAAAAAGATGGGAAGATCAGAGAAGTAGCAGGAAAGGGATCAGGCAATGCCAAGGAGGTAGAGGAAATGGTGACCTCTGAGAAAGCATTCTCAATGGAATGGTTCACTCATTCATTTACTCAACAAATACTTGTCCGGGCACTCTGCAGGTGAGGGACGGGGAACAATGAAGGGCAGAGTTGGATGGTGGAAAAATTGAGATCAGGAGGATGTGGAGTAAGTGGCAGGCTCAAGGAGACTGGACTTGTTTTGAAACAGGGAAGATCTTGGAGGAATGGAGCCAGAGGACACAGAGAAACAGGAAGGTAAGAGAGACGTCCGAGAAGAAGGTGGAAATGAGAAGCTCAGGAAGAGATGCCCTTCCCCTCACAGAAGGGTGGCGGGGAGGCGGCGAGCCAGTCAGGGTGCAGTGCAGCAACGATGAAACATACACCCTTCCTCTAGTTCTTGAATGCTTCCTCTCCCACCCCCTACTATCATGACCCCAATTCTACCTTACAAATCCAGCTAGACCAGAGAATGTACACTGGTACAGATAGGAACTGGAAACACAGGGAACCCAGGACAGATGATCCCTTCAGGACCAGTGTTGAGAGTGGCGATACCTGGAGAGTGGGGTAGAAAGGGGGAACCAATTACAAGGACCTACATATAACCCCCTCCCTGGGGGACAGACAACAGAAAAGTGGCGGAAGGGAGATGTCGGACAGTGTAAGACATGACAAAATAATAATAATTCATAAATTATTAAGGGTTCATGAGGGAGGGGGAGAGGGGAGGGAGGGGAAAAATGAGGAGCTGATACCAAGAGCTCAAGTAGAAAGCAAATGTTTTGAGAATGATGAGGGCAACAAATGCACAAATGTGCTTGACACAGTGGATGTATGTATGGATTGTGATAAGAGTTGTATGAGCCCCAATAAAATGATTTAAATATATATGGCTCAAAATGGTATAAACATAATCATGCCTTATATTTGTATATTAATTTAGTGTTTTCCAAAGCATTATCATATATCATAAAATTCAATATAACTAAAAAAATGATATGCGGAGAAATGGAATAACACAAACAGTAATAATGCGAATGTTCACACATTGTGAAGAATGTAATGAGTGTTATTGAATGACTTGCATAGATACATTTTGTTGAAGGGGACATAAACTCCTATGAAAACACTTTCAAAAGTTCTTTTTAACTCAATTATTATTTTTTTTTAAAAAGGAGCTATGTGGAGTTCCCAGGTAGCACAGATGGCTAAGCACTCAACTACCATCCAAAAGGTTGCTGGTTTGAGCACAGCCAGAGGATCTTGGCAACCTATTTCTAAAAAGGGAGCTATGCCAAAGGGTTAGCCTTGAAAAGGAAGAGAGACATGTTTCCAGTGATTCCCAAAGGAAAGAGGAGTAAACGTGGAGAGGAACTTTTTTTAAAAAATTTATTTTAACAATTTATTGGGGCTGATACAATTCTTTTCACAGTTCATACATATATATACATCAATTGTATAAAGCACATCTGTGCAGTCTTTGCCCTAATCATTTTTTTCTCTTTTCTTCTTTTACATTTTATTAGGGGCTCATACAACTCTTACCACAATCCATACATATACATACATCAATTGTATAAAGCACATCCATACATTCCCTGCCCCAATTATTCTCAAGGCATTTGCTCTCCACTTAAGCCCCTTGCATCAGGTCCTCTTTTTTTCCCCCTCCCTCCCCATTCCCCCCTCCCTCATGTGCCCTTGGTAATTTATACATCGTTATTTTGTCATATCTTGCCCTATCCGGAGTCTCCCTTCCCCCCTTCTCTGCTGTCCCTCTCCCAGGGAAGAGGTCACATGTGGATCCTTGTGATCAGTTCCCCCTTTCCAACCCACTCACCCGTGGAGAGGAACTTTTAAGGATGCGCCAAGTGTGGATAACAAGTAGAGGGAAAGATGAAGGGGTTCATACACATGACCTCAATCGTGTAAAAAAAATCGGAGAAAAAAGGATGAGAACAAGAGAAGGGGCTTGATGAGCTTGGGAAAATCTGAGCAGCCCCTAAATGTGTGACATGAAGTTCATAAAAGATGGGCTGCCCTGTCGTAGGAAATCTGGGGATCAGCCAGTCAACTCTGGTGACTTATTTTCCAGTAGTACTTTATAGTCTTGGGGTCTTTTTTTATTTTTATTTTTGGTTTTGTTTTATTAAAGAGGATTGAGGCAGGGAGGTAGAACCACCCTAGTTTGGGGACAGACCAGCACATAAAGAAGCCTGAGAGAATAGAGTAGGCTAGGCTGGGTTCAGGCGCCTTGACAGTGTAGGCGGGGGTGAGGTGCCCATTAGCTGCTAACTGCAAGGCCCCCAGTTTGAACCCACCAGCCACTCTGCAGCGGGAAGATGAGGCTTTCGGCTCCTGTCAAGACTGACAGCCTCAGCATCCACAGGAATATTTCTACGCCAGCCTATGGCGTGGTTATAAAGGGGAGATGTCGATGCCTGGATAAAGAGTACTAGACACCAAACGGCGCTGAGATTTGAGGCTAGGATGGTGGGCTCATTAGAGGAGAAGACATACGGAGGTGCTTCAGAAAAGTTTATGGGGAATTGCAATGAAGAGATGGTGCACTTTTTCCCAGCAAAGTCTTTTTTTTTTAAGTCCCTGGTATAGCTGTGGTCCAAGATGGAAGCTGGGGGTGATGGCAGCAGGGCTGTTTCTAAGGACACAAGCTACAGGGCAGGCCCTCGTGGGTTCTGTAGAAGGCACGTTGGTGTGGAAGGCCATGGGCGGTATCGTGAGACCTTTACATTAAACGTTCGACGAGCCTTGGTCCTGGAGAAACTCCCCTTGGTGGAAATTCGCCTGCGCTGGACTTGGGAGCCCCGACTGAGCCAGGGCACTTCTGGGGGCCCGGCCTGCAGGGAAAGCCCGGATGGTCCGGACGGACCGGCAGGCCGGCGGAGCAGGAGGGGAACCTTTGTGCTGCGCCTTCGGCCCGGACGAGTGAGAGGGGAGGCCGGAAGTGCCGGCCGGCAGCTTCCGGGAGTCCTGGGCTCCAGCGATGGCGATGGGGTTCGAGTGGCCGTGGCAGTATCGCTTCCCGCCCTTCTTTACGTGAGGTTTAGACCCCGAGGAGCCCCGCTGTGCCCCCTCCCCACCCTGGGCTTAGCCCTGCTGCCCCACGTGGGAAGGGGGCGCAGGACCCGGCTGCCACCGCCCGCGGTCCCCCCTTCCTTCCCCGAACGTGCCCGGGGACGATTGCAGCCTCTGGCCCTGGCGAGCCCTCTAATTCTGCGCCTCACCCTTCACCTGGCAGGTTGCAGCCGAACGTGGACACCCGGCAGAAGCAGCTGGCCGCCTGGTGCTCCCTGGTCCTGTCCTTCTGCCGCCTGCACAAACAGTCCTGCATGACGGTGATGGAAGCGCAGGAGAGCCCGCTCTTCAACAACGTCAAGCTGCGGCGTATCCTCCCTCGGGCCCCCCGCCCCCCCCCCAGCTGAGACTTTCACCCCGCCCCCTCACTCAGGCAGACCCCCACCCAATTGGGTTTAGCTAGAAGCAAGCATGTACAGCCACCACACACAGGACTTCAGCACTACCCAGGGTAAGAGACGGACTCTTTTAGGGTCGTTCTCTTGTCCTAGGCAGTGAGACGTGCCCAATGTGTCTTTCAAGTCTTAGAGCCTCTGCCTCCGAAGCCTGGACCCAGTCTTCTCAGCTGAGTTTGGGTATTTTTGTTTGTTTGTTTTGCTACTTGCATGCCCCTTCTCGGAGGCTCATAATTCCTACTACCTTTAATAATGTTCTCATCCATGTCTCCCCCCCGGCCAGGAAGTAGGGGTCATTTATTTTTGCTGCCTGATTCACCCTTCAAATATTTGTGAAGGGCCAAAGGGAGGGGGAAGGACAGAGGGTGAGGAATAGCAATTTTCATTTTCAAAGGCCCTTTTAAGTGGAAAGATTTCTTTATCCTACACCCCCCCCAATAGCCACAAAATACCATGACAGGTGTAGATATATGTGTGTGTGTGAGGGGGAGGAGAAGGAAGTGGATGTTTCTCAACATGGGACTGACTAGTTCTGAGACTTTCTAAATCCCACCCAGTTCATATCATTTTATAGAACGTATACCATTCCCTTAACCTTAAAACAGGGAAGCTCCCTGTGGAATCCATTCAGATTGTACTAGAGGAACTGCGGAAGAAAGGTGGGCTCCATTCACCAGATTCCTTATTTATCTTCCTGACTGGGTTTCGCTGAGAGCAGATTAGGACAGGCTTTCTGTTTTTGTTTTGTTGTTTCTCATCTCCCTGGCCTGTAGCCCAGAGTAAATAGTCCGAGTCCTCAGATCCCTTCCTCCCATTTGTATAATAAAATCAAAATTTCTCCCAGCTGCGTTCTAAGACCTGAAGGGAGGGGGGGAGCATGGCGTTTGGCAAACAGGCAAAGTCAAACAAATAATGAGTCTCTGAAAGCTGCCTCTTCTGCCTTGTCCCTTCTTAGAGCTCCCTCCTGCTTTCACGAGTATCTGTTTTACAGGGAACCTTGAGTGGTTGGATAAGAGCAAGTCTAGCTTCCTGATCATGTGGCGGAGGCCAGAAGAATGGGGGAAACTCATCTATCAGTGGGTGAGCCCATCCTGTCGCTGAGTGCTCAGCCGTGGCCCTTGGCAAAGGAACAGTGTACACCAGCGGGCTTGAAAGAGCTCATGGGAACATTCTCTTACCTTTGCGTTTCATTGTTCCAAGAACTTGGTGAAGCCCCCCCAGCAGGTCCCGGTGTTGTCACCAGATCGAGGCTGAACAAAGTGGGGAGGAAGCAGAAAGAGAAAAGGCAGGCCTTCCAGGCAGGCCCCCCCCCATTTTTTTTCACGGACTCAATTTCCCTGACTGCACAGAACTTCCCTTTCTCTGCCTGTAGGAGGCTGGGGGGCGGAGGGGGTGCTCGAGGCCATGTTTGGAGAATGCAGTGCTGGGAATCAAGGGTGCTATTGTTGGCAGGAGGCTCTGGCCACAGGAGATAAATGAGGAAAGGAAAAAAAAAAAACCAGCCTCGGGCCCCTCCCCCACTGCACCCTTCTGGGACTGTCCGCAACATGAATGAGCCATTCTCAACCTGTATGGGTGTGGGGGCAGAATGCTTTCTTTCCCCCCAACTCCGAGCCGCCACAAACCCCCAACTTTCCCAAAGGAGGGAGGCAGGCAAGAAGCATCAACAACCCAAACATAACAAAAACACACCACCCATTCCTGAACAGGAAGACAGCCAGAATCCGAGGTCACTCCCGCAGACACGTGAAGGCCTGTGGTTAGTGAGTCTGAATGTGGGTGTACACATATAAATATAGCACCTGTGGGCCTTGTGGCTCTTTGACGCCTCTGCAGAAGCAAAAGGGAGCTGTGGTTTGGGGATAGGTACCATTCTTGGATCAGAGAGGTGGAGTTGATGAGGTTACCGTCTCACAAAAGATTCCTGGTCCCTATTCAGTCCCATTTTTCTGTGTCCACAGGTTTCAAAAAGTGGCCAAAACAACTCCGTGTTCACCCTGTATGAACTGACCAATGGGGAAGACACCGAGGACGAGGGTATAGCCTTGCCCTCCCCATCCCCGCTCATTCTGTCACCTGAATCCTCCTGCTTGCATTGGCATCTCTCCGCTGCTGAATTCCAAGTGCTGCAGGCCCTCCCCTCATGTCCAGGGATTCCGTAAATGCTTGAATTCACGTGTTTCAACCCCCCAAAAAAATGACTTATGTGGGTGTCCATGCACTTTTCTAGGGATGGAGTCCCTGTTACAAGATTGTCACCGCACGTGTGATGCGTGAAAAGTTAAGAGCTGCAGATATAGATGCCCAATGAGGAACTAGGGTAGAGGGATTACGCCTGAAATCTCTTTGCTGGCAGACTCAGGCGTTCTTTCGCCCTTGAGTCCTATAGAGGGCTCATGATTTGTGGGCACCAGCCAAAGTGATTGGACTAATACTCCTGGCCCGTTGAAGTAATTTGGTTTCTGCCCAGGCAAGGATTTGTATAGTGTTTGATTTTGGCATAGTGTAAATAGTCCTTAGCTCTCTAACTCCATATTCTGATCCCCACACCATGAAAAGTTCTCATCTTAGTGGGGGTAGCAGGGCACCTCCCCTGGGCTGCCCCAGCAGAGTTTATGGTTTTCGCTATTTGCCCAAGCCCTGCAGGCCTCTGCTTGCTACTCCCACCATCACCCCATGACTTCAGGCCTGCAGCCTTGCCCAGCCCACCACTCAGGCTGGGCAAGGCTGGGCTCCCTCAAAAAGTAAGCTCCCTGATTCCAGAGCGAGGGCCTGCAGGGGCTGAGGTGTGCCAGCCTGTTTGGGCTTGCCTCTTGCCTCTCACGCCTCCGTGAAGTGTCTTGCCATATCTCAGGTACGCAGCTGGCCATTGACGCCCGGCTCTGCCTCCTTTTACTAGGAAAAGATAGTTCTCTGCTGGACCTTACTAGTCTCCTGGCCAGAGGTACTGACAGCTCTTCATTTTAGGACCAGTCCTCCTGACGGGTATAGATGTGTGTCTAGGGCCCATATCCAGTGATAAGGGCCTTCACTTGCCCTCGGGTTGAATGTAAGGACCCCCTTCCCCCTTTGCTCCTTGGGAAATCAGACATTTGCTCCTTGCGCATCAGACATTCATGGCAAGAGTGGCGGGGGAGGACATGGGAGTTCAGAACCAGGGAAGAAATAAAGCACGAGTGGTCAGTTCATGCTGACGGGGTGGTTCCTCCTGCTCTCACTTGTCAGGAGTGCCCAGGAATTGAGTGGGGACTGAAGGCGTGTAGCTTGGCCTCTTGCATCTCGGATTCCAGCTAACCTGCTCTCTTCAGAGGCCTTAGGCCCAGAGGCGCCCAGTACCCTGACTGACCCATCTCTCCTTCTAGAGTTCCACGGGCTGGATGAGGCCACCCTGCTGCGAGCGCTCCAGGCCCTCCAGCAGGAGCACAAGGCCGAGATCATCACCGGCAGTGATGGCCGAGGCGTCAAATTCTTCTAGCAGAGACCCGTCCCCTTCTGCTTCTGACAGCCCACCCTTCCAGGGCTTTCAAAAGGAGACAGATCCAGCATCCCCACAGACTGGGTCTGCGACTCCACCGTATACTCCAAAGGGTTCCAGTCCTGAAGGCTGGGACCCAGGGATCGGGGTTTTCCACGAACCCCGCACTTCTGTCCCTCGGGGGGGGGGGGGGGTAGGGTGAGGCTGAGGCGCCAGGACAAAAGATGTACTGCTTCTTCCCTCCTCTCCTCTCCCACCCTGGACTGTCCCTGCGGCAGGGTCTGTAAACCTCCTCCAGCGTGCTCACACACGCACTCACGCCTGCACAGGCTGCTGCTGTCTCCGACCCCTTCCACTCCCTCAGCGTGGCTGCCTGCCCCTCTCTCAGGCTGGTGCCGGATCCTTCCGAGGGGGTGGGGAAGAAGCCCCGACTGCAGGCCGCCTTCTAGGCACTGTCAAGATAGGCCCACACAGGGAGGGGCCTAGCAGTGAGAGGCAGGCTGGACACTGATCTATGACATTAAAAGTCTCAACTCCCACTGTCTGCCTTCAAGTTCCTATGCCGCAGTTAGGGATGGGGCAAGCTGCGGAGTGTTGGCCTGCGAGTGAACTTCTAGCCAGGGAGCTAGGGGAGGTCTAAGGCCTGAGTAAATGTACTGACCCCGCAGGGCCTTGGGGCTGGGCAAGCCTGTGGCGGACATCTGTGGGGTGGGCCATGTGTGGGAGTGCTGATGGAGCACAGCTTGCGGACAGATTGCTCTGCTGGCCTTGGGGTCACCGACTCCCCCTTCCTCTCAGTCTCCCCTGGAACCACTCTGAAGCCCCTCCCTGTACCCTTCTGGTCTGGGTGCGGTAGTTGTGGTCAAGGTTGCTGAGAGGGGGGAACCGGATGTGGACTTTGGTTTATTGGAGACTTTGGCAAACAGGGTGAGGAAGGAGAGCCCACAGAGCAAAAGCTGCCAATTTGACCAGTGCCAGGCGGCGGCCACAGCAGGCCAGGTTGGGAAGAATGGCCGCCCTGCATTCTGGGTTTAAGGGACAGCATGTCCAGAGACACGGCCATCCCTGTGTAGCGTGGGAGGGGGGACTGCGGTGCCGGAGAAGACCAGACCGCTGTCCCCCATATGGTCAGTTCAGCTCGAGCTTCAGAGACCATTAGGAAGGGGTGGCGTTAACTTTATCTGGGCTGCTCAGGCTAGTGGTGGCCTCCCCCTAAGTGCCCCTCCCCCCAGAACCGGAGACTCACGGTCCCGGTTTCCTCCCGTGTCCGAGCGTCCCGCCTCCCAACGCACAAACAGGTTTGTGCACTCCTTGCTCCTTCCAGAGCAGCCAGCGGGGCGTGGGCTGCAGCGTGCGGCCGAGGGCTCTGGGCCCTGGGGAGAGCTGGGGGGCAGGAGGCTGGGAGCTCCAGGGGGCGGCTCTGGGGGGAGGCGGGGCCTGGAGGGGGCGTGGCCGGGGGGCTGGGGCCCCAGCCGCTCTGCCCCAGCGAGCACCCTGCGCACCCAGCCAGTCGCCTGTCAGGCCGCCGCCGCTTCGCCAGCCGCCCTGCGGCACCCGGTCCGTCTCCGTCTCCATGCTGGCCCCGCCGGCCCCCGAGACCGCCGTCCCCATGTCCCAGACGGAGGCTGACCTGGCCCTGCGGTCTCCGCTGCCCCTCGCCACGGCCGCGGGGCCGCCCCGCCTCGGGCCCCCTCCCCGCAGAGCGCGCCGCTTCTCCGGGAAGTCCGAGCCCCGGCCGCGCTCCTCCCGCCTGAGCCGCCGCAGCTCCGTGGACCTGGGTCTGCTGAGCTCTTGGTCCCAGCCCGCCTCCTCCGTGCCGGAGCCCCCAGACCCTCCGGACTCCGCTGGCCCATGCCCCGCGAGAAGCCCACCGCCCCGCTCCGAAGAGCCCCCCGAGAGCACGTGGGCCGAGGGAGCCCCTGCGAAGGCGGCAGACTCGTCCCTCTCTGCGGTGGCGGGCTCCCCCGGGGTCCTGGGCTCTGGGGAGCCGCTCAGGACCCCCGAAGCCACAGCCCGAGAGCGGCGGCGGGAGCGGGAGCTGGAAGAGAAGGAGGACACGGAGACGCAGGCGGTGGCGACATCCCCGGATGGCCGATACCTCAAGTTTGACATAGAGATTGGACGTGGCTCCTTCAAGACGGTGTATCGAGGGCTGGACACGGACACCACGGTGGAGGTGGCCTGGTGTGAGCTGCAGGTGCGGCCGGGCGCCCCCTCGGTGCACCTGGGAATGGGATCCTTTGCGTGTCCTGGGCTGGGACCTGGGACAGCCGCAAGGAGGGGATATGTTCTTCCAGTCCAATGTCCAGACTGCCCTGCTCTCCTTGCTTTGGCGATCCGTGAGCCGTCTTGACTCGGGGCTGCGAGAGAAGCAGGCAGGTGGTGTGCAGCAGCTAGCTCCCCCAGGGACAAGTCATTGCCCCTCTCCATTCCCATGTGCATTCGGAGAGGTGGGCGGAATCATGGGAAAGTAGGTGGTAATTCTGATCTCTTGCGTCAGGATCCACTCTATCAGCCCCCCTTTCCCTTGGTGCTGAGGCCCTCAGTGTGACCTGGGGCCCACCCACTCTCCCCAGCCTTTGTAAACCAGGAGGAGTGGGGGCAGGTTCCTTTCTACCTCTAGGAGACACAGGCTGGGGACTGTGTGTCAAAATGAGTCACTGTGAGAGCCCTTCTGGGGCACACTTTGGTGGGGAGGGACTAGGAGCTTGGTCTGAGTCCAGCCCTGTTCCTCAGTCCACGGAGGACCTGGGCTCTTTCCTCACGAGCCCAAAGGTGCTGAGCCTAACGGGCTTTAGAGAGATGCTCCGAGCTCACCTTTGCATGGGAATAACCCAGTCAATTCTGGGCTCTGCCTGGCATTGGAGCCCCTAAGGGTCCACCCCTCTGGCCCTGGAACACAGCTCACCCCTTGCTCCTGCCAGTGCCACGCCCTGGATTCTGGGCCAAGAGAGGCTGCCAAACCTGGGGGGGCGGGGGGGGGGAGCGGAGGAGGGAGCAGGGAGAAGGATGAGGCCTGGCCAGACAGCTAGAGGGGTGAGCAGTCTCCTGGCACCCAGTCCTGGATCCGGTCTTTCTTTCTCTACACCTCCCTCCGCAGTATTCCCACCTCCTGTCTGGATCTAGCCGTGCCTAAGTTCTGGGACCAGCCCCCTTCCAGGCCCCAATTCCCTCCCTGTCCCCTGCCGGCTTGCTGCTTGTCCTCTGCCAGCCCCTGGGCGCCCCCTCCCGCCCCATGGCCGGCTGGGCAGCCACAAAGACGCTATTGAGCTCTGGACTCCTGGACCTGGGCTGTATAAAAGCGCTTGTGTCCAGCAGGGGTCCAAGGTGGGCGTGTCCTTGCAGCCACCCCAAGTGGCCTAAACTGAAGTTTGGGGTCCCTACCCATTGGGCTAGCCATCCCTCCAACCCGCCAGCCTCTGTCTTTACCAACCCTCGTTTCTCACCTAGCCCATGTGTAAGGCCCCCCATCCCTCTTCATAGGGGTACTGTGCCTGAGGGAACCCCCTCCTCCATCCCACAGACTCGGAAACTGTCTCGGGCTGAGCGGCAGCGCTTCTCTGAGGAGGTGGAGATGCTCAAGGGGCTGCAGCACCCCAACATCGTCCGCTTCTATGACTCATGGAAGTCCGTGCTGAGGGGCCAGGTTTGCATCGTGCTGGTCACCGAACTCATGACCTCGGGCACGCTCAAGACGTGAGCTTTGGTCTGACTGGGGGGAGGGGGGGCTGGGGAGTGGCCCCACTGCTTCCTAACTTTCCCCAGCTTCCTTATATTCAGCTCCTCTGAGTCCAAACCATCTTCCACTTACCCTCCGTGTGCCCCAGGGCTCCATCACAAATCAGGGCTTCCACCTCAGGCCCCTCTCTCTCCCTCCTCACTCTATCTCACCTACTCCCAGGCCTCTCAGCTTCCACTGCCTCACGCATAACAGCCTCCTCCAAGACGTCCTGCAGGAAGGACCCTACTGGGGATCAGGACATCTTTCTCAATGCCAAATCCGACCACCTCATCCTGCTCTTTAAAATCCTCCAAAGCCCTTCCCACAACCCTAGGCATAAGTACACACTGGCTACCCTGCTCATTTTCAGCCCAAGGTTAGGACAGATGGAATTTCCAGCACGTCCTCCCCTCCAGCCCCGTCCCCCTGTCCCCATGCCTTTGAACACGGTGTCCCCTCTGTCTGGAAAGTCTCCATCCCTTCCCCCTTTCACCCTTGAACTCCAACTCGACCTTGAAGACGCAACACAAAAGTTATTTCCTTTGTGGAGAGCTCCCCCTAGCTCACTCAGGGCACTTAATTATCCCTTCCGGCCTCCACAGCACCTTGGCCTTAGCCCTATCTCTCCATCTACCTCCCTGTGGGTTTGGAAGCCCAGTGTGTCTACCTACCCCAAGCTCAGACTTAATTTCTCCCTGGGGTCAGGTGCTAGGTTGGGAGAAGCTGCGCAGGTGGTGGTGTGGGTGGGGTGAGAGGAGGGAGGGCTGCCGGTGAGCCCGCCCACCCCCACTCCCCTCACCTGTGCTGTGTGAACCTTCCCCCAGGTACCTGAGGCGGTTCCGCGAGATGAAACCTCGGGTCCTTCAGCGCTGGAGCCGGCAGATCCTGCGGGGGCTTCATTTCCTACACTCTCGAGTCCCCCCCATCTTGCACCGGGATCTCAAGTGCGACAATGTCTTTATCACGGGCCCTTCGGGTTCCGTGAAGATTGGGGACCTGGGCCTGGCTACACTCAAGCGCGCCTCCTTCGCCAAGAGTGTCATCGGTGCGTCCTCACACCATTTCTACCTCCCGCTCTGGGGACCACCCCAGGCACACGAATAGTCCCTAGACATCTGAGGAGCTAGCCGATCACGGGGTAGAGAGGGCAAGCTATGGGACCCAGCTCTCTCCACGCCCGCTCCCACCCTTCTTTCTCTCTCCCTCCCTCCCTCTCACACACCCTTACTCTGTTGAGTTACCCAGTTGCCACCGGCATCCCGGGGTTCCTAGTTTATAAAGTACCCAAGAGGAGGGGCCAGAAGGGAGGCCTTGCAGCCTCCTCCGTGCTCTGAACCCCACAGGGACCCCGGAGTTCATGGCCCCGGAGATGTACGAGGAGAAGTACGACGAGGCTGTGGATGTGTACGCATTCGGCATGTGCATGTTAGAGATGGCTACCTCCGAGTACCCGTACTCCGAGTGCCAAAATGCCGCGCAAATCTACCGCAAGGTCACTTCGGTGAGAAGAGGGTGGGGGGCGGGGGCGAAGGCATTCCGGGTCTCCCTCCCATTGTCCTGCCCCATGAGCCCTTCCTTTGGTGAAATGCCTTTTCTCTTCATGAAAACAGGCTAGACATAAAAAGGCCCTGCTGCGCATCTCCGCTGCTAACCGCCCCCCACCCCACCCCACCCCCTCCCCGGCAACCACTTAGAATCTTGATTTGGGTAGCGCTCCCTAGAGGTGGCAAACAGGTTCTCAGCCAGCCTCACTTCCCAGCTTTCCAGCTGCCCCGGGAGGTGAGCAGGGCAAAGGGGTATGCCCTGCATTCTAGAAAGAAGAAAACGGGGCGCAGCGGGAGCCACGTTCAAGGTCTCAGCGCCAACGACGGGGGGGGGGGGGGGGGGGGGAGGAGGCAGGGGGGGGGGCGAGGGGAAATGGGATTTGAGATCCAATCTCGCAGTCGCCAAGCGTTGCCACTGCCTCGGACGGGTAGGGGTCTTCTAAGCAAGAAATGGGGTGCCTAAGGGATGCAGGCTTCAGGCAGCCCCCCTCCTCCAGGGCACAAAGCCGAACAGCTTCTACAAGGTGAAGATGCCCGAGGTGAAGGAGATCATCGAGGGCTGCATCCGCACCGACAAGAACGAGAGGTGGGTGGGGGGGCCGGCTGGCGCGGCTGCAGGGGCGCGGGGCGCCGCGGGGGTCTGGGCTCACGGCGGCGGGGGCCCCCCCCCAGGTTCACCATCCAGGACCTCCTGGCGCACGCCTTCTTCCGCGAGGAGCGCGGCGTGCACGTGGAGCTGGCGGAGGAGGACGACGGCGAGAAGCCGGGCCTGAAGCTCTGGCTGCGCATGGAGGACGCGCGGCGCACGGGGCGGCCGCGCGACAACCAGGCCATTGAGTTTCTGTTCCAGCTGGGCCGGGACGCGGCCGAGGAGGTGGCTCAGGAGATGGTGAGAGCAGGGGCGGGCCGGTGCTGGGCGGGGGCGGGGGTGTGGTTTTGGGGGGGCGCGCAGGGGGACCGGTTGTAGATTTCCTTTTTTTGGAAGCTCTCCAGGGGGAGCTTTTGCCCTTTCTGATCAATTTTTCTGGAATGCCTTTCCCCCTCTGGTTCTTTATCCTTCTCTACACCCAGAACCACCAATTTCAGGCAACCTTCGCCGTTAGAGTTAAAAATAAATGCTTTCTTCCATTTCCCCAAGCCTCCCATCACAGCTACCTAAGTGCATCCTAAATCCATCCTGACCTTTCTCCTGTGCTAGACCTTAAACTCCCTGAGGGCAGAGACCGGTGTTCTGCAGGTGCTGGGCGCCCACATGGTAGGAGTTGTTAATAGCTCGCACCCGGATGTGGCGCAGAGCACTTTGGCAAGCGTTTCAACGCAGTGACTGGTATGCTTGGCGGGTAATTTCATCTCCATTTATGGAGGAGGAAACAAACCTCAGAGAGGTTGTTTAAGGTCTCACAGCAAGTAATTGGCTGGATTTGAACTCGGGAATTCAGATTGCAAGGCAAACCACTCTGTGACTCCTCCTTACACCATCGATAAAGCTCGTTATTGAACCAATAAGGAAAAGGCCCAGGCAAGACGGAGGGCCAGCAGAGGCCTTTATAGGACCTAGAAGATGGCAGGGAGGCTGGGTTAGGACGATCTGAGGAGGGAGGGTAGGGTGGGAGTTTTCCATAGAAAAATGGCCATTGAAAGGGCGGGCATCATCTGTGGAGGAGCGGCCTAAGAATGTGTGTGGACTGTGGCCTAAGAGCAGGTGTCTACTGTGCAGATCATAAAAGATCAGCCTGGGACCAAATCATGCAGGGACCCTTGACCTTGTTGCTGTTGATATTTGGAGTGGGGTGATTTTTTGTGTGCCTTGGGGGACATCTTGTACACTGTAGGGTGCTTAGTAGCATTCCTGGCCTCTACTCACTAGATATCAGTCTAGTCTCCAGATATTAGGGAATGGCTCTCTTCCCCACACTTAGTGTGTAGCCCTGAGAACTACTGGTTTTCTATACATACTCATACGCAGGTGACTAACTTTACATCACTGCAGAATGGTGCTAAGACCTGCCCCAGAAGGTTCCTTGGAGTTTGACAACAATGATGATGTAAAATGAACACTGGTTAATCAATCAGTGGTGGTACCCATCCACCCTGGAGACCCCAGTGAGGTATCCTGATGGATCTTTGAGGGAGCTCTCAACTTGTGCTCCTCAAACACCCCCCTTCCCCCCAATTCTAGGTGGCCCTGGGCTTGGTCTGTGAAGCTGATTACCAGCCAGTGGCCCGTGCAGTGCGTGAGCGGGTTGCTGCCATCCAGCGAAAGCGTGAGAAGCTTCGCCAAGCTCGAGAGCTAGAGGCCCTCCCGCCCCCACCAGGACCCCCACCAGCAACTGCCCCCACAGTTCCTGGACCCCCCAGTACCTTCCCCCCAGAGCCCGAGGAGCCTGAGGCAGACCAGCACCAGCCACCCTTCCTCCTCCGCCATGCCAGCTACTCATCTACCACCTGTAAGTCACCCTTCACCTGGGGACTTGGGTCCCAGAACCCTTGACCTCTACCCTCCATCCAGAAGTTCCGCCTAGTCACTTGCCCCACCCTCCACCTCTAGCCAGGAAGCTTCCTCTGGGAAGGATTCCCTCACTCCCACCCCCTCCACAGCTCCAGACCCCCCCTGGTTCTGTCAGGGCCCCTTCTGGACCCCCCACTTTCCAGTCTTTCCCCATGTTTTTGATCCCCTCCCTCCCCCACCAGCGGATTGCGAGACTGATGGCTACCTCAGCTCCTCCGGCTTCCTGGATGCCTCCGACCCTGCCCTTCAACCCCCTGGGGGGGTGCCATCCAACCCCGCTGAGTCCCATCTCCGCCTGCCCTCGGTGAGAGAGGGGGTCACCTGGGGGGCTTCCAGCCATTCTGATTCTCTGAGCTTTCTTGTTCCTTGTAAAACCCAACCCAGTCACCTGGCCCCAGGTCCCTGGTAACCCACCACTCTCACACTTGTCCTAGCCAGTGCGGTCTCCCTAGGACCTAGCATCCAAGACCCGGCCACTGGAGATCCCCACACTTCTTTGCCCCGAGTCACAGGAACCCTTGTCCTGTTTCAGGCTTTCACTCTCTCCATACCGCGTTCTGGCCCTGGCAGTGACTTTGCCATGATGGACAGGTATGTGCTGGTGGTGGCTGGAGCGGATGCTGTGGTTCTTGGCTCCCAGTGTCCACTTGGCTACCGCTCCCCTCTCATTCCTCTTGTCCAGCTATGCTTCGGATGCAGCATCGGGCCTTAGTGACCTCGGAGAAGGGACGGGGCGGATACGAAGACCCCCAGGGAGAAATCTCCGGCGCAGACCCCGATCCCGCCTGCGGGTCATGAGTGTAAGGGAAGGACGCAGGAGTGGAGGAGCCTGGACAGCCCGGTGGGGTGGGGTGGGGTGGGGTGGGGAGGCCATCTGGAAAATGGAAGGCGCCATGTGTGACATGGTGTCCCAGAGACAGTCATCTAGATTCTAATACCCTCATTTGGGGATGGGGTTGGCTTCTCTCCAATTCCAGCCTGACCACTGACACTTGGCTACAGGGAGGGGGAGGGGGAGGGCAGGAGGGGGAGGGACAGGTGATGAGGGCAGAGGACTTGACCTCCCCTCCTTCGCTTGCTTTGGCTCTGAAGGTCTCTGATCAGAATGACAGAGTGGTGGAGTGCCAACTGCAGACCCACAATAGCAAGATGGTGACCTTCCGATTTGATCTGGATGGGGACAGCCCAGAGGAGATTGCAGCCGCCATGGTGAGGATGACAGAGTGTTTGGGTCAAGAGACCCCCTGCGGAGGCGCTCTGGTGTTGAACCCTGCCCCCACCAGGCCAGTTGTTGACTGGTTGGCCCTCAGCACACTGACCCTAAGGAGCCTTTCTTCTTGGGGAGAGTTCTGTTTCGCTAGTAAGGTCTGACTTCTTAGCTGGTGTGGACTGGGCATACACACAGGGCATAGGCTGATACAGACTAGGTATACACACTGGACATAGACTGATGCAGACTGGGTACACACACTGGGCATAGGCTGATATGGACTGGGTATACACACTGGGCATAGATTGATAGGACTGGGCATACACACTGGGCATAGGTTGATAGGACTGGGCATACACACTGGGCATAGGCTGATACAGACTGGGTATACACACTGGGCATAGACTGATGCAGACTGGGTACACACACTGGGCATAGGCTGATATGGACTGAGCACACACATTGGGCATAGGCTGATACAGACTGGGTATACACACTGGGCATAAGTTGATACGGACTGGGCATACAAACTGGGCATAGGCTGATATGGACTGGGTACACACTGGGCATAGGCTGATACGGACTGGGCACACACACTGAGCATAGGCTGATATGGACTGGGTATACACACCGGGCATAGGCTGATATGGACTGGGTACACACACTGGGCATATGATGTGTGAAGTGCATGCTAGACGCCCAGTACTGGGTCTCCAAGAAGAGCCTGGGCTGGGGCAGCAGGATGAAGAGGGGCAGCAGATGGGTAAGCAAGGCAGTGGGCAGGGCGTTTTTTTAATGTCATGTGTATGTGCTGAGTGAGCCTATAGGGCAGAGCAGCATTTCACCACAGGGCTTCTCAGGCTGTCATTTTCAGTTCGTTCTTTCTTTTCTTGTGATTTGTGTGAACGCACTCTGAGAACACTTGTTTGCCAGTCCACAGTTCGTGCGCATCTTGCTTGGCTCGCAGTCCCCACCTTCACTGCACTCCACCTGCTTCTGCCCTCTGTCTGCCAGCGATCCCTGCCTTCATTCTGCCCCTTCCTGCCTTCTCAGCTTTATCTCTGAGCAGATGCTGCCCTTTGGATCTCCTGTGGTTAATTGTGGTCATGAGTGAGTGTCTCTCTGGTGGTATGGTTAACCTAGGAGGCTCCTTGTCTGAGCCATGAGGGTAAGTTCAGCTCTAGGCTTAAAAGATGTCTAAGGGCCATGGTCTCAGGGGTCCCACCAGTAAGCGTGGTCCTCTTTATGGTCTTTGAGTTTTGTTTAACAGTCTTCTCCCATCCTACCCAGGTGCCCCTACTGTGATCCCTTGCATGGGGGTTAGCGGTGTAGCCGGGCACCATCTAGTTCTTTCAGTCTCAGGGCCACGGACACTGATCCATTAGCCTTTTGGACTAATTGTTTTCTTGTGCCTTTGGTTACCTTCACTCTCCTTTGTTCTGTACGGAGAGAGACCGATAGTTGCACCTTATGTGGGAGAGACCCTAACTCGCTGCATCAGCGAAGGTGTGGGTAATGGAAAAGATTTAGGGTCGGGAAGTCTTCATGAGAGACTAATGCCAGTGGAAGCAAGTGTCCCGATAGGAAAATCATGGAAAGCAAGGCTGGGCAGGTAGAGTGAGCCCAGAATATGGAAGGTCTTAAGAGTCAGCCAGACTGTAAGACATTTTAAGACCATTCTGCCATGTGATGTGAGAGGAATTGCAGGTAGGGGAGTTCAGTGGGAGGTGGACTCAGGAAGGCAAATGTGGACCGTGAGAGTAGACCATGGTAAGAGGAAGAAGAGTGCATCTGCAGGTGTCTCAGGACAGCTGATTATTCTGTAATGCAAAACCAGCTGCCATAGTACAGTATACATAGTAGATGCTCAACAAATATTTGCTGACTTGATGCGATAGGGAGTGGGAGAGAGCAGATGTTAAGGGTAACTTATAGCCGAGAGAGACTAGATAATGGGCACAGGGAGAGAGGACATTGGGAATGAGCGTTTCATCGAGGGATCACGAAGAACTTGAGTGAGTGAAGAAGTAGCTACGAGGAGACCTTCTCTCGATGGGTCAGCATGTCTGGTGCATGTAAGAGTCATCAGCGCACAGATTAGGTCCACAAAGCCAGAGGCTTGAGGGCCTGGGAGTGCATCTCAGTGGCTTACCCAATGAGTAAGAGCAGGCAGCGGGGTGGGGTAGGTCATTGGAAGGACACTGGAGGAATCTGAAAAAAGTTAGCAGAAACTGAGTGAGGAGGGAATTTCAAGGAAGTGACATAGGGTAGAGGCCAGGGCAGTCCCACCCTGGGTGTCGTTGGAAGAAGGGCTTGGGGTGAGAGTGGGGACAGTGGCTTGCAGCCTCTGGGGTAAAGGAAGTGAGAGAGACATCAGACTTCACGAACTCTCTCTGAATACCCCCCCCCATCATGTCACTCACATTGTATGCTGGACAAAGACAAAGTATCACCCAGCACACAAGCTTCTCACCTTCCACCAAGCCACGGGACCCTTCCAGGGCTTCTCTGTAGCTACACTGGTTTTGGAACTGTCCAGCATCCAACGAGGTTGGGTGCCTTTCTGTGCCTGCCTCTATCCCATCAGGGGTCTCTTGCTCAGAGAGCCTTCGCTACTGGCTTTCAGGCCCACTCTGGTCCCATGCAGCCCAAGTGCCCCCAACCATGAACCCAAGGTCAAGTCCCCTTTTCTCACCCTCTTTCCAGCCCACCCTCTACTCTCTGTATGGTTTTGCCCCAAAGCCTTTAGTGACTGCCTATGACTGCAGAGTAAGGTCCAAATTCCAGAGGGAGCCTTTAAAATGAACAGCACTTTCAAGTACACTCAGGGACTCCCTATTTGGTGAATGTGCCATTCCCATTCACAACCCAGAGCTACTGCTCATGCAGTTCCCTGGACCAGGCCTAGCCCTCCTGATGAGCAGTGTGGAAAAAGCAAAGGGTGGACTTTCCCCGAAGAAAGGCCTGAGTTCAAATCCCAGCTCCATTAAGGACTAGGCTCAGTGAACTTGGGCTAATCTCTCTCTCTTTTGTTTTACTCTTTCTCTTTTAAGCATCTGTTTATTTTCAGCTCCTTATTGTGACCTGGGTGACATTTTACAGAGCAGATAACGTTTCTGTTCATGTCAGATGAATTTGGTTTCATCTCCTTGACCGCCGTCCGTCCTTGTGATGTCAGGTCGTTTAACTTCCTCCTTCCCCGTGTTCCTGGTTTCCCGCCCTCCTCCTTTCCTAACCCTTCTGAGCTTTGTCCTTGAGTGAATGCTGCCTAATTTGACCATAAGTGGTAGATTATTCCAAGGTGTGTGTATCCCACAGTGTTATTATTCCTGTTATGGGCCTGTCTTTTGTTTGGCTGAAGGCTGCTAAGCACAAGATCAGTAGTTCAAATCCACTAGCCGCTCTATGCGAGAAAGATGAGGTTTCCTGCTCCCTCTCCTAAAGATTTACAGTCTCGGAAACTCACAGGGGCTATAAATAGGAACTGACTCCATGGATTGTTTGTTGGTTTGGGGAAGGTATTCTGTAGCTGAAAATTGAGTCATAGGGGTAAATTCCATTTCAGACCTGAGAGGCAATTAAGGGTCAGACTCTTAGAGGTTCTATCAGTTTTTATCTGACCAGGAAGCCTGCCCTCTTGTATATTTTTGTTCTACATCCTTTAAAATTTGTCCTACATTTTTCTTCTGCTCTACCTAGGACCTTCCAGTGTGATTCCTTTCAGAGCAATCGATAGAGACCACTGGGCACCATCTAGTTCTTCTGGTCTCTGGGTCTTGGCGATGGATGTTAGAGTGCTCCGTTACACCAGTGAACGGATTGCTTCCACAATTAGTGTTTCAGGTTCATCACTCTTCTTTGCGCTGGACAGAGAAAGGCCGGTAGTAACGACTGAAATCGCTCACTCTGCACCAAAGCACGATGGAGAGCCTGGTCTCTGTGGACTCTCGTCTACCTTGTTGCCCCCTGAGCCCACAGTTCTATTGACTCATTCCCTCAGTGCATTTGCTTGTGTCGTTTCATAACAGTGCTTCTGTGCACTCCACCCCATTCCTAGATCTATTTGAAGCAAAGATAAATACCCCTGTCGAATCTATCTATCTATCTATCTATCTATCTATCTATCTATCTATCTATCCATCCATCCATCTACTCCCACTCTCCCTCCCTCACCCTGTCAGCCTGTCTGTCTGTCCATGTGTCTACTCATCCATCACCATCCTTGCGGGACTCTTCAGAGACTGGATGTACCTCTGTGGCCATTCACTTTGGCGCCCCTCTCAGTGTCTTCCTCCGCCTCCTTCATTTTTTGCCAACCTCCCTCTGATTGGATATTGCGTTTCCCTTCGCCCAAGTTCACATGTGTCTCCCTTCCAGCCAGCAGCTTCCCCTCCCTTCCCTTTCCACCCCAGGTGACCATCAAATAATTTTTTATTTTAGTGTGAAAACCTTTTCTTAACTTTTTACACCAGTGGGCTCATGCGATCTCTGTCCTTCTGCAACGGATGTCTTTCATGACGCATAACGCTGCCTATGTTCACCCACGTCGTGCGCTCTTGCATAGACCCATTGTTATTCTTTAATGTTGCATGGCATTCCATTGTGTATTGGTACCATTGTCTGTTCATTCAGGGTTGTTTCCATCTTCTTTTGTTTCCTGTTGTGAACAGTGCTACAATAAACATGCGTGCGTATATATCTGTTTCTTTTCTGGGATCTAGACCAAGTAGCGGGATCGCTGGGCGGGCACTGTGCTCTTCATGCTGAGATAAGATCTCACTGTTTGGATTTGCCTCTCTCTAGTGACTAAAGGCGGTGAGCGTGTCTGCGTGTGTTTGCTGGTGGCCTCAGTGCCTTCTTTGCCCAAGTGTCTGTTCTGTCCACTTTTCAGTGGGATTGTTTCTCTTTCTCTTGTTGAAGTCTTGCCATCCTGTAGAGATTTCAGAGCTCACCGTAGGCCCGTGTATGACATGCCAGAACCCAATTTGTTGTTGTTTGCCTGTCATCCCTCTTTTTGAGAAATGTATGATACACCTAAGTGTCTGATTTTTAGAAGGTCTTCAGCGGTCTAGTGTGTCCCCTGCTGCGTGTTGTTTTCCATTATGTTTTATAATGTATCTATGCCATGCACTTGTCCCTGTCTTTCATTAACGATCTTTCTAATTCTAGGTTCTACACGTACGTCATTAATCCATCTTCAGTTTGCTTCTGTCTATGGTGTCAGGTCTGGGGTCTGTTCATTTTCTGCAAGTGGGTCCCCAGTTTTGCCAACACCATTTCTTTCCCAGTGGGTTTGGGCCCTTTGTCAAAGATCAGTGGTCCGCAGGTGGATGGGTTTACTTCCAGGTTCTCAACTCTGTCCCATGAGCCTGTGGGTCTAGCGTGGTACCGGTACCAGGCGTTCTGGGCTACCAAAGCTGGGCCGCAGTAGGTTTACCATCAGGAAGTGAGTGACCTCCCACTCTGTTGCTCTTCTTTAGAAATGCTTTCTTTGCTTATCTGAGTTGCTTTAAGTTGGCATATCAAGTTGGCAATAAGTTTCCCCATCTCTTTAAAGAAATGGAATCTAAAGAAATGATGGAATGTTGGTATCTGGATCAGGACTTTGGGCACGTTTTCTTAACCCCTCTGAATTTTACTAGCTCATCAGTGAAATCCCAGTAATGATTCTTATTTTGAAGATGGTCTGCGGATTCAATCAGACACTATATGAGACAAGGGCTCACATAAGGGTTGCTTTTCTTATTTGTCTTTCAAAACTTAGCTCAAAGGACTTCCTTTGGGAAGCTGCCCTGGCTGCCCCCCTTCTCCAGGGTGCTATGACTTATTCCCTCTTTGGAAAAGCATTTTCATCGCTACCTCACTGAGAAACACCTTACTTGTCCTGGGCTGACTTGCAGATTGCTGATGATCTACTTGTCTCTTCCATTCCCCTGGGGCTTTCTGAGAGCAAGATCTTGTTTCTTGCTCCCTTGCATAATGCCCAGCACACAGTAGGTGCTCAATGTCTGAGGATCTGAATGTGAGATTTGCCACTTATTGTCTTTTCTTTTTTTAAAAAAAAGCTTTATTAGGACATAACTCACATATTGTACAATTCCATAATTCTATCAGATCCAGAAGAGTTGGACAATTGTTCCCACAATCGACTCTTATGCCTGTATTCCCCCAGCCTCCCCGCCACAACCCCAAGGAACTGTCTCCGTGGATTCACCCATCCTTGATTTCATGTACCCAAAAAATGCCAAAATAAAAAAAGCTAACAACCATAATCAGAGGAAAACCTCAATCAAAAAGAAAGCAGAAAACATTAAAAACTGAAACAGCTTTAAAATGGGCCCAGAGGGAGACCCAGCAATGAGGCGTGAAGGACTTTGTGGGCCATGTGTGCATGTGGTATACTTTGGAAGCAAGAATCCTGCTCAAAAGTGTAGACTTGTGGAAGGAATTCAAACTGGTTTTAGAGATGGACTTAAGAGGCCTGAGTTCAAATCCTCTGACCTTGGGTAGATTGAACTTCACCTCCTTGAATAAATCTTGGTCTAAAAAGAAGAGTTTAATACCAACCCCAGAAGATTGTTACTGGTGTTAAATGTGGTCATATATGTAAAGTGCCTGCTACCAACATGCTTCCCCGGGGCCACTAGCCCCTTTCCTCCAGACCGTGTTTCTCCTTACCCCACACAGCCCCTGGCGCCCAGTGGGAACCTACACGCCTGTTTCAGGCAGGTGGCGTGAAGGGGGGGGGGATTCTAAAGCTCACAGGCTGGGGAGGGCCGAGTGGGGCAGCTGTCATCCCCCCATCATCATCTCCAGGTGTACAATGATTTCATTCTACCCGCGGAGCGAGAAGGGTTCCTGCGCCGCATTCGGGAGATTATCCAACGCGTGGAGACCCTCTTGAGGAGAGAGACAGGCTCTGCGGAGGCCGTTGGGGACACCCAGGGCCCCCAGGTCAGTCTCTCAGGGCACCCCCATGGGTGGTGGCCTCTCTGCCCCACAGCACCTTTGGATTTAAGCCAGTTCCTGGGACTTGAAAACTAGCTCTTAAGCTTTTGGGGTTATGGACCCCGTTTGAGAGTTTGATGACCAGGGGCACTCTTCCGTAGCAAGCAGCTTGTTTTTTTCTTTTTAAAAAATCATTTTATTGGGGGCGCTGACAGTATTCACAATCCATCCAGCAATCCATTGTGTCAAGCACCTCTGTACAGACGTTGCATTTTCAACGTTTTCTTTCTACTTGAGCCCTTGGTGTCCTCATTTTTTCCCCTCTCCCTCATGAACCCTTGATAATTTATAAATCATTATTTTTTTCATGTCTCACACCAACCAGTCTTCCTTCACCTACTTTTCTGTTGTTCGTCCCCTCACCCCTGGGAGGGTAAGGGGGGAGCAGTTATATGTCGATCATTGTGATTGTTTCCCCCTTTTCCTCCCTACCTTCACCCTACCCTCCTGGTATCACTACTCTCATTACTGGTCCTGAGGGGTTCATGTCCTGGATTCCCTGTTTCCAGCTCTGATCTGTACCAGTGTACATGCTCTGGTCTAGCTGGATTTGTAAGGAATAATTGGGGTAATGATAGTGGGGGCGGGGGAGGAAGCATTAAAGAACTAGAGGAAAGTTGTATGCTTTGTCGGTTGAAACACCTTGTTTTCAACGCATGCTTCTAAATAATGCACAGAGGACGCCTAGCCGGCTTTGCTCAGCCTCACCTTGGTTAATAGTTTTATCACTCTCTCGCTTCTCTCTGCATGCACCCATTTTTCCCTGAACCATATGAGACTAAGTGGCGGATATCAAGCCCCTTGACCTCCAAAGATGTCGCACAGACATGTGTGACTTCCCTGGCATGCCTAGAGGTTTGTGGGTCCCCGCTCAGGTGTTAAGCTTTTCCCCTATCCCTCAGGAGAAGCCATCACCATCATCTGCCCTCTCAGGCCCCCTTCCAGACCCTTCCGGCAGTAAGTTCTGAGTTCGGCTCATCGAGCTCTGGGGTGGGGGGCTGGTGAGGGCTGGTTTTCTCCTGGGTGTGCCTGGGAGGGACCTAAGGGACTGGGGTCTGGAATTTCAGAGCATCCTCTTCCACAGCAGAGCCCCTGAGCAGCACCTCCCTGGACCAGAGGAGCTGGGCGGCCTTCTCGACCTCTCCATCTTCGCCTGGAACCCCATTTTCTCCGGGCAGTCCCCTGTCCCCGTGTCCCCTCTTCCCCATCACTCCTCCCCCGTATCATCCCAGCTCCTCCCTGTTCCCCCTGGATCCTTCCCAGGCCTCCTCCTATCCCCCCTGCTCTCCACTTCCGTTGTCCCCCGGAGTCTCCCAGTTCCCAATCCCATCCAGCCCGTTTCTTCAGGCCTCTCTCCCCTCAAGTTCTCCACCCACATGCTCTCTCAGTTGTTCCCAGGTCACCCATAACCTCCCTTCCCCTCCCCAGCTCCCTTCCAGCACAGCAGCACCTCTCCTCTCTCTGGCTAGTGCCTTCTCGCTGGCTGTCATGACTGTGGCTCAGTCCTTGCTGTCTCCCTCACCTGGCCTCCCTCCCCAGCCTTCTCCAGCCCTTCCCACCCTCCCTGCCCCTGCTCCTGATGGCCCCGGGTGTCCTCCACCCCTCACGTCTGAGCTGGAGAGTGAGGTGAGTTTAGGAAGCCAAAGGGACGATCACAGAGGCTCCGTTGTGAACACTTCCCTCCTCACTTACCCGTTACTTTGTAGGTCTCCCCAAATCCTGCTCGGCCCTTCCTGGGTGAAGCCAGACTGGCACCCATCTCTGAAGGTGAGGCTTCTGACCACTGACCGCCTCACCTGTGTCCGTCAGCCCCACCCCTTGGTTTGGTCCTCCTGCCCTTACTGTCTCCCTCTCCTCCTCCCCGTCTGCACAGAGGGAAAGCCCCAGCTTGTGGGGCGTTTCCAAGTGACCTCATCCAAGGAGCCCTCTGAGCCCATCCCCCTGCAGCGGCCGCCATCCCCAGAGCCTTCTGGTCCTCTGAAGCCTGCAACCCCTCCACTGGCCTCCGAGAGCTCCGACACAGAGGACAGTGCCGGAGGCGGGCCGGAGACCAGGGAGGCCCTAGCCGAGAGCGACCGTGCAGCCGAGGGCCTGGGGGCTGGAGCAGAGGAGGAAGGGGGCGAGGGGAAGGAGCCCCGCGGAGCAGGCAGCCCCCCACCTCTGAGCCAGCCCAGCCCCAGCCCCGTGTGGACTAACTACTCCTACAGCAGCCTGTGTCTGAGCAGTGAGGACTCAGACGGCAGCGGGGAGGACGAGGAGTTTTGGGCTGAGCTGCACAGTCTCCGGCAGAAGTGAGCCTGGGGCCCTGGGGGGTATCTGGAGCAAGAGGTGGCCTCTGGAGAGCCCAGCGGGCCTGGCCCCCCTCACGCCCCCGGCCATCCGTCCTCAGGCACTTGTCAGAGGTGGAGGCTCTCCAGACGCTGCAGAAAAAGGAAATTGAGGACTTGTACAGCCGGCTGGGCAAGCAGCCCCCGCCTGGCATCGTGGCCCCAGCTGCCATGCTGTCCAGCCGCCAGAGGCGCCTCTCCAAGGGGAGCTACCCTTCCTCCCGCCGCAACAGCCTGCAGCGCGCCGACGGCCCGGGCCCTGGTGAGACCACCAGGGCCCAGCTCCCCTCTTTGCCCTGAGATCCCCTCCCTACCAAGCTGGCTTTCTAGCAGGCCCTGAGGGTCTTGCCCCTTGGTTCCTGGGGACTAGCCCCCTGGGCCCATCCCTTACTCAGCGCTCTCCCTCCCGCCCCACTCCCAGGCATCATGCGAAGGAACTCCCTGAGTGGCAGCAGCACCGGCTCCCAGGAGCAGCGGGCAAGCAAGGGGGTGACATTCGCCGGGGATGTTGGCAGGATGGTGAGGGGGGAACCTAAGGGAGGGAGCACCCAGGGAGCATTAACACTGCAACGCCACCCTCCTTCCTTCCACCCCACCCCGGCGTTTCTACAGCATGCTTTCTTTTCCCTCCAGTGAACTCAGAGCAGAAGCCGGTGTCTCCCCCACACCTGGGCTCGCAGAATCTGCTGCTTTTGTGACTCACACAACTCAGCAAAGAGGACCCAGCACTGGGAGGGGAGGGGGGACTAGGGACGTGGAAAGTGTGGGCCCTTGCTAGGGGAGAGGCAGACAGAGAAACTGTTGTAAAAGGTGTCAACTCGGCCATCATCTCTCCTCAAAGCAGCCACCTCCCCAGGCAAGGGTCAACCACTAAGCACCCCCCCCAAGCCCAGAAGCTTCCAGATGCCCGGATGCCCACTCCCAGCTGGGCATATTCTCACATGAGACTTAGCCGCAGCCAATAAAAATGCTGGAAACTAGGACTCTGGATTGTATCTGTCAGGCCTGTGGACAAAGGCTTGTTGGGTGAGGCAAGGGAGAGTCGAGAGAAGGGGTTCTCCTCTCACAATGGGAGACAGGTAGAAGCTGCCCCACCCTCTGGCTACCTCCCAGATCATGAGGAAACTGCCAGGTCAACGATGCTCTTGAACATGCCAACATCCACTCTAGGCTCCACCCTCGGCCTGCACAGGCAGGCCCCGTAGTAGTCACAAGAAGGAGGACTGTCCATCCACCTGTCGCTAGAGGTGTGGGAAAGACCAGGTAGAGGAAAAAGATGCAGTTCAGTGTTTGAGGTCAAGGAAGTGCAGACCTGAGAATGACTCTCTGCCTACCCCCAGACCTGGTTCAGTCTCAAACTGCCCGATGACCTGCCAGGATCTCTCTCTTAAATCAGGTGGAAAGATCTCACAGAAAAAAGTAAGTCTAGTTAAACATTTACGGCTCCCTGGGGCAATGCCACAGCTACTGTTGGTGCTCACAGAGCTTTCCACCGGCAAATGCCTTGTAGTCTCAGCCCCACCACACTCACTTGGCAATAGGAGAGGTGACTCAGTTTATTATTCTCAACTGGGCCCCATCATCCCATCAGGCTCCAACATGGCTAGGAGTTGCTACCTCCCAACCCCCATACCAGTCACACCCCAGAGGTGTGAAAGGGGCAAACCAGTCAGAGCTCTTAGGAAAAACCAGGGCTATACAATAATGAAACAAGGAAACCAAACTACAGGACGGGTCTGGTCACTGCACACGGTGTGTGAGGTGGACAGCGTCCCTTTTGCAGCTGCAGACGTCTCCAGCTGCTGGGGCTCCAGGCTTGGCGTAAAGTTGGTTAGGGCAGCAATGCCGGGGGCAGCTTCATTTTCTGCGGGACCACGGAGCATCATCCAGCTTGTGAAGGGGCTCGGCAGGGTGGAGCCCATGACACCCATCGGGGTCAGGGGCCTGACGCTCTAGCCAGGGCTCGGGCGCGGGCAGCTTTGGCCTCGTCCTCCAGCTCATCTAGGAAACGCTCCTGCGACACCGAGTAGAAGGTGTAACCATCTGCGTGGTGCGTTCAGGAAACCACCTGGAATGTGCTCACTCCCTTTCCCGAGACTAAGCTAATTTACCCTCGCCCAACTCCGTTTTTATTAATAAATCGTATTAGAAGAGTATCCCCACCCCCCCACCCCAAAAATAAAGGAGTCCCTTGGAAACAAACGGTTAAGCAATCCTTACACACCCTCTCACTTGAGTCACACACAAGGGATTAGCCCCATTTTACCCACACATTAAACACTGGGCCCGTTATTGTTCGGGTAAAAGCGGCTGAGAACTTCACCGCTCGGGTCCTTTCGACCGTCCCCCCAAGCGCCTCCCGGTCCGCGCACGGTAAGGTCGGATACAAATAGCAAGCACCAGGGCCCCGATGCCCAGGCCGGTCACGATGTTCCGGGTCCGCCGCTGGGGCAGCGTCTTCTGCCACTGGGCGAGTTCCACCTGCCGCATGAACTGCAGCTGCGTGGGGGTGAGTTTCTCCCGGGCTGGGTCGATGCGCTGGGCCACGGGGCCCTTCCCACGGCTACCAGTATCTAGAGGGTCTCCAGCGCCGGGGGCCGCCATATTGCTATGCCTTCTCCGAGGCGCGGGCCGCGGGGCTCTCTGGGAACTTTAGTCCTTGGGCGCCGCAGGGGACGCTGGGAGTTGTAGTCGGAGCGGAGGCGCTCTTCGTGATTGGCTGAGCGGTGCGCGGCCGTTGAGGAGGGGCGGGGCGGGGCGGGGCGAAGGGTGCCGAGGCTGTGGGGGGCGGGGACGTCGAGTTCTCCTCAGGCTGGCGCTGCGAGGGGGGCGAGGCGCCCTGAGTGCGCCTGACGATTCCGGAGAGGGGCCGGGGGCACTGGCTGTGGGCCCGTGGGCCCTGGAAATGGACGGACCTGCGAGGCCAAGATCGGTCTCGCTGAGTGACTTTCAGTTCGGGGCTGTGACGACGGAGACCATCGAAGACGCCCTGCTCCACTTGGCCCGGCAGAACGAGCAGGCCGTGCAGGCGGCGGCCGGCCGCGCGGGCCGCTTCAGGGAGACCCGGATCGTGGGTGTGGATACAGCCGCGGGGAGTCGGGCTCGCGGCGGGCGGGGCGTCTGCCTTCGAAGCACTGACCTTGAGGTGCCCTAGTCTCTACCTACTCAGGGCGGTCGTTCCTGGCCGTGCGCACTGTACCAGGTGCTGGGGACTGAGCCAGCCAGACACTGGTTCGCTGGCCCCCACCAAACACACCCCAGCCCGCCGCCATCCTGTGGAGGCCCCCTCACAGTGGCTAAGCCCCTGAGCTGAGCGGGGAGCAGACAGCCGCCCGCCCGCCCGCCCGATACCCACCCCGCAGCGCCACCAGGGCACCTCCCATGGAGAGCAGGGACCTGTATTTAGGATTGGCATCACCCCCACCCCACCCCGGTTTCAAAGTACGAGCAATCTTTGGGGCTAAAGAAGTAAATGGCTAGGTATAACGGTGGTGAGCTGTGTCACTAAGCGAAAGCAAGGTTTTGCGGGGACTAAGGATGGGATAAAGTGGGGGTGCCAGTTGGCACGGAGCTGTCTCCAACTCTTGGGGACCTCAGGTGACCGAGCATTTCCAGTGGCTGATTTTGGGGGAACTCTTTGGCAGGTCTTTCTTTCAAGGCGTCCCTGGGTGAACTTAAGCCTATATCTTTTTACTTAGTACCTTACAAGCACATTAACCGATTAGTGAAGTTCAATATGAATTACGCTTTCCAGGGACACCCGGCAGGAAGAATGCACTTTGATTGGTGGAGGTGGAGGAGGGGGACCTTTGAACCAAAAGGCGGTTAAAGTCCCTTCTAGAGAGAGGTCCCTATGGGGAAGCTGAGAAGGGAGCATGGATACTGGAAGTCCAGGTTGGCCAGAGAACGTGGAAGGGTCATTGAAATTAAAACAAGCAAAGTAGTTTGGGGAGTCCTGTCTGGAACTGAATGCCAAAGGGGATTTATACTTTAGTTGGGAAACAAGAAGGCATTGGAAGTTTTTTTAATATGAACGCAACCTTTGCTAAAGAAAAGTGATGGGCAATGAAGGAAGGATGGGTTGAGTTAAAGAGGAAGGAAGTCTGTGTCAGTAACCTAGGTGACAGGCCAGAGAGAATGACCAGGAGCTGGATTACCGACATCTCAAAGGCAAAGCCCGACAGTTCTCCCATGGGTGAACTTGAGACGTGAGGCAGGTAAATATGACTATGCCAAAGCATTGAGTCAGAACTACAGTGGTGTCATCAACAGAAACACCACACACAACAGACAAACTGCAAAGACAGCAGTTTGGGTCTCAGAGCTACTTAGGTGAAGGTGCGGGCAGAACACCTATCGGGAGGTGTCTGGCAGACAGTTCAAAGTACGGGCGGAAGTGGAAGTTTGGGAAGCCATAATGTTTACTGAGGGTGTGGCAGAGGATGAGTTAGTTCCTCGAGGGTGTAGGGAGAAGCAGGTGAACAATTCCTCGAGAAACCTTTTGTATTCAAGGAATTGGAGTATGGGAGTGGGGGAAGAGAGAGGAACAGCCAAGCCACCTTTGGAAGAAGAGTTTCAAGGAGAGTGGTCAGTAGCGTCAAGTACTTCAAAGTTATTAACAGGAATGAGAATTGCAAAAAGGCCATGATGCTGTTTGGCAATTTGGACATGCTTACCTGCTCTTGAGATGATTTTAGTAAGCTGTGAAGGGTGGATACCAATGTATAGAAAATGAATGAATGTGGAAGCAGTAGATGTAAGGTAGGCTTTTAAGAAATTTAACAGTGAAGGGAAGGAGTGAGATGGAGTCCAAGCTGAAGAAAGTAAAGGGAGGGCCTTTTTATTTTTTAACTTTTGATTGTAATTTGAGTGAAAGCTTAAGAGCATATTGGTTTTCGAGGGGAGGGTCTCTAATGAATAGACATGAGTAAGTTTTATAAGAGGTGGCGGCGCTAGTAGCAAGGAAGAGGTGTAACCCTCATAGATTCCACCTAATCTAAGCTCAATTTTCTTGGCATAGTCAAGAGGAAAATAGACACATAATCCAGATAATTCAGGCCCAAACCAAACAACTACAAGTGCAGCTAAACAGCAAAAAGAAATAGAGCCTGAACTCTTAACATACAAATGGATTGACACCATCATTATGTCGTCTAGTATTTTATGGAATTGCCCAAGCACATTCTCATCTAGATTGAGCATTGCTAGCAGAGCTGTGGTCTGTGGCAATAAGGTTTTATACATAACTAAGTGTCATGTAAGAGCACTGGTAGCACAGTAGGTTAAGCACTGGGCTGAATATAGATGGTAGGTAGGTGGTTTGAACCCACCAGCGGCTCTGTGGGAGAAAGAGGAGGCTGTCTGCTCTCAGAAAGAATGAAAAGTCCCAGAAACTTCACGGAGCAGCCATACAGTTCTCTAGGTTACTATCAGTCAGAATCAACTTAATGGCAGTGGGGTATATAGGACATGGTGGTGTAGATGGTTAGACTGTTTGGTACTAACAAGATTGACTACCCCCTCAAAAAACCCCCCACCTTTTTATTGTGAATTAGGTAGGGGTTTACATATCATTGTTTTTATATTCAACAACTTCTCTAACTTCCAGTGACTTGTCGTGTCCTACCAAATTTGGGAACGTTCCATGAATTTGCCTGCCATCCTTGTACTGGGGCCATGCTAATCTTCTGTGTATTGTTCCTATTTTGGAGTATGTGCTGGTGAAGCGAGCACCAACTTGACTTTTTTAGTCTTTTTTTTTCCTTTGCCCGAAGGAAGATTTTTCTCTGGAAACATATGGTAATTTGACTACACATCATTCTTTGCTGATCAGTGTTAAAAGTTCCTGGGTCTGTAAGAGCTTTCTTTGTTGAAAATTGACATTTACCCTTGTGTCCACCCTCAAATGATATTGAAAGCTAAACAGAACTCTATCTGGGGCTGTTCTTTCAAAGAGAAACAGGCAGTCTAAAATCTCGCCAAGATAGCTTGCCCTGCCCACTCTTGCAGGGATTTTTTTGTTGTTGTTGTTTCTTTGCTTTTGTTTTCCTCTAATATTGGGCATCTGTCCCCTGATTTGGGGCTGGTTCTTTACAGCATGCCACTCTACCATAACACACTTGCTCCTCGGGCGAGGCTCAGCCTCCACAGATTTACCCAACAAACTGGCAGTGGGGAGCTGGTGCCCAGCTGTAAGGGGACTTGTGTTTGTAAAGCAACGGGAGTTCTCCAGAGGGTGGTTACTAAACAAGCAGTGTCATAAAGAAGATTGAAGCGCCAGGAGGGATCTTTCTGTCCCTGCCAACATTCCACTGAAAACACAAGATAAGGGTTAGGGCTTTTTATCCATCCAAGAATCTCCCTAGGACCAGGGGGAGGGGGGAAGGGGGGCTCCCAGCATGGTGTAGAGGCCATCTAGACCAGCTGAGGATGTCTGCATATAACCGGCCAAGCCTTTTATCAGCTGAGACCCACAGGAAGGCTCCAGGGTCAGTGAGGGAGCTTGGCTGGCCCTTGACTTTGGCACGCAGTCAGCCCTCTGTTCATGCCTCTGATCTGCCTATTGGCAGCAATGGGGACTGAGTGCAGCCCGCGCTGTTCCAGTCTCATCTTTCTCCCCTCCTGACCGTCTTCCCTGGCCCCATCCTGGCTTTTACACAATGCCAAGAGTCCCCCAGATTGGTTTTGGTTGCATCTTGTGAATTAGGCTCTTCTTTCCTGTTTTGGCAGAGTTTGTTTTCCTCCTGTCTGAACAATGGTGTCTGGAGAAATCTGTGAGCTACCAGGCTGTAGAAATCCTAGAAAGGTAAAGCTCTGCGCCCAGGGTCTTTGCTGAGTGGTACCTCTCAGAATGGTCAATGTACCCAAATCTTTAGCAAAGTACTGGTTGTCCCTTGGCCTGGTTTTGCATCCTCCTTTTACTTGCTAATTAAATTTCCTAGCCAGCCATTGATATTAGAGCAGATAAGACAGAGCCGAGTGTGAAGCAGCACAGACCTGTTTGAGTCTGTGAGTGTGGACTAGTGTACTCTCCCATCCTGTCACGTATAGGTTCATGGTTCAGCAAGCAGAGAGCATCTGCAGACAAGCCACACTCCGGCCAAGAGAGAATGAGAAGGCAGGGCCGCAGAATTGGAGGGCGCTGAAAGAGCAGCTTCTCAACAAGTTCCTCCTGCGCCTCGTGTCTTGCGTTCAGCTGGCCAGCAAACTTTCCTTCCACTACAATGTAAGGACCTGGGGTCGTCCATGGGCACCTCCCATGGACATGAGGAAGAAACCAGCTCCAAAGGGGGCTGGGAGAAATTTCTTCCTAGGTTGGGCTAGGTCATTTTATTCACGCGGAAATTCCAGAGAGTACATATGCTTCCTAAACACACACACACACACACACACACACAGTCACACAGTCACACGCAGAGTCACACAGGGGCACTTATTAAATAGCCTGAAGTTCTGTTCCCAAAGTAGAATTGCTGGAGAGATGCCATCATTCATACAGGTCACCTTTCCTCCCTTGGAGCTCAAGGACAGTTTACATAAGGTACCTGAATTGCCAACATACTTATCAGCATAAAGGCAAACTTTTACATTCATTAAGCATTAAAGGGCTCCACGTGGCTCCCTAAGACTGTAGAGTAAAATATCATTCAACAGGTACTTATTGTCTTCTATGGCCAGGTGTTGCCCTAGACGCCATGGCTACCAAGAGTAGAAATGCCCTCTGCGCTCAGTGTGTTCATTGTCGGGGGAGAGTGTGGACACAGAGCACTATGCATGTCCGAGATCCACGGGCTTTCAGAGAACATGATGCCTCAAAGCAGGGCGAGGGGGCGATCTGAGGGATGAGGGAGAGGAGCTGAGGAAAGGGAGGCTGTACGGTTTGAAACAGTATAGAGGCTGAGAGAGCGAGAAGCACGGTGGGTTTGGAAAACTGAGGAGTAATTCTGTGATGCGCAGTGCCCGGGTCATTTACCAGGAAGACAGACGGGACTTGAAGGCATGGGCTGGATTAGGGAGGGCTGTGGGGACTATGTTTCTCCATCTAAGTGACCTTTCCCCCTTTGTTTTCCTTTCTTCAGATAATCAGCAACATTACAATCCTGAATTTCCTCCAGGCCCTGGGGTATCAGTACACTAAAGAAGAACTGGTGGACTCTGAGCTTGATGTTTTGAAGTCCCTGAACTTCCAAATCAATCTGTCCACTCCCCTGGCATATGTGGAGGTGCTCCTGGAAGTTTTAGGTACTTAAAATGTGTGTTAGGGCATATGGATTGGAACCTTCTGTAGAAGGCAATAAAATATGTGCCTAGAGGCTTGGTGGCAGCGGGCAGAGCCTGCCAATGAGGACATGCAGGAAGCCTGCGATGCTAGGTGCTATCTTTGGATGGCCAAGAGAGGTGTTCCCTCTGGCACTTGCCAGGGAGGAGGCCGAGGTCTCAGCAGCTGGCTTCTACTTGGAATCACTAGACACTGCCTTGTTGCAGGATCAGAGTTGGCTTCGCAGAGGCGTGGGAAGAGAACAAATACACAATTTAATTGTGTATTATAGATGGAGGTTTCTCCACTCCTTCCTTTGTCCTTTAAAACGGGACTTGAGCCAAACAGGTTTCTTATAGAACACAGCAACCAGGAAGTTCATGAAGAGCTCAACAGCTTTATGTCACAACTGTGGTTAGGATTAGAGAAAGCCCATTTCAATGACCCTTCTTACTCTGTCTAGGGTACAATGGTTGTTTGGTCCCAGCAGCACAGCTGCATGCAACCTGCCTGACTCTGCTTGACCTGGTTTATCTTCTGCATGATCCCATATATGAGAGCCTGCTGAGAGCTTCAATCGAGAACTCCACCCCCAGTCAACTGCAAGGGTAAGGCAATGCCTATAGGGTAGGTTCCTTCCAGAAACAGGGCGGTGGAGGCAATGGGATTAGCCTGGCAGGTTACCTGGTTCATTAATTTCCAATGTGTGGCTTGGGCGTAGATGACTGCACCCAATCAGCAAAGCCCAGCAGGCTCTGACTTTTCCATTTAAATGACTTCAGGTAATTAGCATACATTATTTCCTAGTTCTTCCATTATAACTGCTTAGGACCTGCCATTACTGGACTGTTTTTACAGCCACCTGGTGCGGAGGGGAAGGAAAAACACCACCAGTCACAAGGTTGCAACTTGGCCTAAGTGTTTGATTACTGTAAAGTCAGACTGGTGAAAAGTCTCACAATTACATTTGTTAGGGAGACAGATGGAACAACAAAAGGCCTGTAAGCCATTCCGGCACCAGGCTCCAGTTTTCACCTCAGCTGAGTTGGAGGGTGGGAAGGGGCTGTCCCTTAGCTATTCCTCGACCATTTCCTTCCAAGTCTAAAAAATCCAAGATGACCAACACAAACAGTTCATACTTGAAGTTCCATGACCCTCGACTTTGGAAGATCAAGTCCCACTCTAACTCCCAAATTAATATGGTTTTAATCACTCAGGGAAAAGTTTACTTCAGTGAAGGAAGACTTCATGCTCTTGGCAGTCGGAATCATCGCAGCCAGCGCGTTCATCCAAAACCCTGCGTGTTGGAGCCAGGTACGCCCACGGAGCCAGAAGCCACTGACTGGATAGCATTCCCCCGTCAACTACAGACAGCTGACAAAGGCTAAGTGTGGAGGAACAGGGTGAATGAGCGGGATTTCGAAAGGTTAGAACTAGGGTCGAGCTGAAAAATATTTTCCAGTTTTCCTCTTAGGAAGTAAACTAGAAATGGGGGCCCTAGTTTATTCATTTCCCTTTATGACGATGCCCTAGTGCTGTGTTACAGTCTAATAACTCTGTCCTCCCCAACTGAGAAAACATCAGGACCCAGATAGCCCTCTCGTGTCTCAGCAGAGGGACTGGCCAGCAGGTTGTTTCCATGTGAGTGCTAGCAGGGTGAAGGTATCCTCATGAAATGTAGCCACTGGCAAACACTGAGACCTGGATCTCATCTTTCCTCAAAGTTGAGAAACAAACACAAAAATTGCATTTGGCGCGAGAAAGCATCCAAAGTTTTGTGTGTGTGTGTGTGTGTGTGTGTGTGTGTGTGTGCGGGATTACTTAACAAGCAGGAATCTCTCTCTGAAGGTCGTCGGGCATTTGCGGAGCATCACTGGCATTGCCTTGGAGAGCATTGCTGAGTTCTCTTACGCAATCCTGACTCACAGCGTGGGGGCCAACACTCCAGCGCGGCAGCAGTCTGTTCCTCCCCACCTGGCGGCCAGAGCTCTGAGGGCTGCTGCTTCCTCCAACACCTGAGGCAGGCTGAATCTGCCACCTGTCAACAAGCGCCCTTCACTGCAGCCCGACCGCCCTGTTTTACTTTCCTCACTCGGGACAAAAGTTCCAAGTGGCTTTTGCACTGTTCTGTTTTCCACTTTCAGGCTTATCTCACCCACGTCCGAGGGAAGGTAGACAGACATGTCCTTTTGGTTGTATCAGACTGAAAATGTCAGAGCTGGAAAGAAAGATTATGAATAAAGTTGGTTCATTTTTGTTTTATTTTTATGGCTTTTTCTGTAACTGTTCATTTCACGGAGAGAATACTGAATTGGCAAATGTCTTTCTATAAACTAATACAACAAAAAAGAACTCTGAGCATGTAAATAAGTATTAACCAGGGGGCTGAAAACCCAAATTATTATTAAAAAACAACCAAATTATTTATGCGACCTTGGCTGAGCATCAAGGAGACAGACTTTCCTCTTTAGAGTGAGCGACTCCACGGGACTTCAGACCAGTTCAAAATAGTCCCTTGAGGTATTCTGATCCAAGTAGGAAACGAAGATTGAGCCCCCTTAGAAGATGGCGGCGGACACCACCACTTAGTGTGTTGCCCTCCGGTGCCCTGCCCCAAACCTTCTAAACCAGGGAGGCCAGCCACAGTCCTTTCCTCGACGTTTCAGAAGCCCGGTACAGAAGAGTCGGTTATTGGCAGGCTTCTGGTGAGCAACACATTCAAAACAGTACGCCCAGCTGTCCTCTTGGAGCAGGGAGAGCCCTTTGTTGACTACTCGGATCGTGGGCAAAGTATGGACGGCAGTGACCGAGCAGAGCATTCTGAACCGACAGGTTAAACCCCTGGAGCTATACAAATGGCTTCCTCTAGAGCTGCCTGCATGAATCTTTTGTAATAACTAAAATGAACCTGTCTCTGTTCAACATGCTTCAAAAGAATCAAATGGATGCACTTGAACCCAATTCTTCCGGAATAAAAAGCACACTGCTTTAAAGAAAAATGCACCAGCACACCTCTGGGCAGTCATCAGCCTGCAGCAGGTCTTTTATTACAAATAATTAAATCTGTCCATAATGCTCCAACGGCATCGAACGCCATTTCCTATCTGTAGCACAGGGCAGAGTAGGCATTCAGCACTAGAACTCCAGCATCTGGTCACATCACACGGTGACCAAAGCTGCTACGTCGTTTTCCCACGTGGCCCAACTGCGCCTCTCAACTCACGCTCGGTGGAGAAAAAGGTTTCTATTCCATGTTGGAGGTGCGGATGGTGAAAGACAGGGAAAAAAATCCAGTGGAAGTACATCAATCTTAATTCGACTCAACTTGTTTAAGAAGACAAAAATGGCGGGGGTGGGGGACTTAGTTTGGAGGGAAGGAAGACATAGGGTTAACCTCGACACAGCAGGTTGTAGCTCTGGAAACTAGCTTTCATACGGTACTTTAAAATAAAGTGGCTTTGTAATTTTTGGTATTGTAAACATAAGCTATTTAATATTACCCAAATTTAATTTAAAACTTTTTTGCAAACAAAACAAAATTGAAAGCCTTCAAGGCAAACATCTTTCTTAAAAAAAAAAAAAAGTCATTTGTTATAAAACTGTGAGGACACCCAGGCTAGACCCCACTTAAGGTTTGTCAACATGAACTTGAGCGCTTTCGTCCACTGTTCCTCGGAGTTAAACTGGGTTTTGATGGAATAGGAGCCGCCGCTGCCTCCGGTGTCTTCAATCTTGCCTTTCTCCACATCCATCCTGCAAGGGGACACAGCAGAGCTCGTTAGCAACAGGACTGAGGGCAAGTCAGCTGGGGCAAACGGGCAGGGCTGGATCATGGGACCATTCACGTCATTTTAGCTATTGAAGAACTCTGGGCGAGGAGCGGTAGTGTATTTTGGATTTGCTTGAAAGCCAAAAAGAAGGCTGTCACAAGAGCTTCATTGTCATCGTGGGGTACAGGGCAGGACACACACCCAAACAGATGGGGAGCCAGGAGCAAGGGGTGAGAGGGGGTCACAGTGCTCCTCCCTGCTTTCCTAGGCATCCCTGAACTCACGGGGGTGGTGGGTGGGCAGTGAAGCAAGGGGGTGCTTGGTTTGGGTGCTAGTTGTAGTCAGTCTCACTCCCTGAACAAAGGTTCCCAGCTAGCACCAGGCTCCCAGGAGACCTGACCAAATAAGCATTCTTGTATATTTCTAAGGGCGTGGGGGACAACTTTTCTGAACTAGGGAGCAGGCTCGGCTGCTGCCAAACCACCGTGACAGGGACCAGGCAGTGTCGGACGGGCCGTGCCTGGCACTGTCACCGTCGCATGCTTTTCTGCCCACCAGGCTGAGCTTTGCTCCCAGGCTTACTGCCTCTTCAAGTCTGTTCCGTTTGGTCCCGCTAAAGACTCACTCACTCAGCTTTCTAAAACACTGACCTGTACGGAAGACAAAAACGCGTCTCGCCTTTCTCGACCTCTTCTTTAAACTGCTGCACACAGTCCAGGAAAGCCACCATTGCGTGATCAAACTTGTTGTCCCAGAAAAACCGCAAGCCCCCAGAACAGTATAACGGCAGCTCCTGCCCAAGAGAGAAGGTAGCTATGGATGTGGGACCCAAGACAAGCAACCAGAGTCTGCCCAGGTGCCTCCAGGTCATGCCGTCCAGTCCCGGGAAACAAGAACTGCGGTTGCACTTGACTTTCCATGACCTCTAACAACTGCTATCACCTTGAGCTCATGTTCAATGGCAATGTGCAAAATGGCACACACACACACACACACACACACACACACACACACACACACACACACACACACCCTCTAGAGTTCTGCCCATATCCTTTCTCAGCAGACCTTAGAAACCTCTTTTTCTCTACAGGTCCCAGTGAGCTGCACTGCCGACTTAGGTGGCCCTGGCTCTTCAGGAGGAGCCGTGGTCTATGAAATGATTGGAATAATGCCAGTATCAAACAAAACCAGCCACGTCACTACGTGCACGGACCCACATATTTCAATGAAAACGGAGCATCCCCAAATACCTTAGCTTTGTCCGTCAGGGACTCCAGGTAAGAATGGTTTCCATAGGGAACAAGGCGATACCTACAACGAAAGGCAGAGATGGGCGCACGAGCCCTCCAAAAGGGACCTCGAGCCTCCCATCTGAATGCTGCCCAGGGGCCTCTTGTGCATAATTCCTGCTCCTCCCCCTGCTTCCCCAGCACTCTGGGTTTCAACACTAGATTTTGTTTCCCAAACAAGCTACATTTATTGTACGATTGCCTGGGGGCTTCTCATGGACAAAGGTGAGTTTTGGATTAGATTGAAACAATGAAAATAGCTTGAGGAACACTTAGGGTTCTGGATGGGGATGCTGCTGTTTGCGCAGTTCATGGGTTGCCCATCTGTGGCAGGAGCCCCTCAGTGAGGGAGACCACAGCAGAGTCTCTCGGTGAGGGAGACCACAGCAGAGTCTCTCTCGGTGAGGGAGAAGCACAGCGGAGTCTCTCTCGGTGAGGGAGAAGCACAGCAGAGTCTCGCCACAGGAAATTCCCAGTGGCACAGTGGTGGTGAGCTGGGTTGCTAACTGCCGGCTGCTAAAATGGGGTGTTTTAGTCCCATAGGAAACTCACAGGGGTGGTTCTACTCTATCCTGTGGGGGCGCTATGAATCGGCATCCTCTCTCAGTGGCAGTGAATTTGGTCTTGGCTACTGAGAACAAGTGCTCCTGCCAGAGATGAGATATACCAAGATACACCACACCCCAGCAAAGAGCCCCATGTCCTACCTCTGGAATTTCAGCCCCATTTTATTGGCCAGGGCATGGAGCAACAATACCGTCTGACCCCAAGCAGCATTAATCTCGTTCCATTCCACGGGAACACTGGGCAGGCGACCCAGTCTGAAGTTATTGATTGTGCCAAACTGTCCACTGTGCCTACAGATAAAGGTGGAGAAAAACATAGGAGGAACGGAACACTGAGAGATGCTTGCGATCGCCTGCTCCCAACCACAAGCTAACACCGATCTCTCTCCTTATCTTCAGGCTCACTTTGAGAAGCTCTACTTTACACACTTTAGATGCATGCCCCAAACTTGTCACCATTTCCCCCAACTGCTCAGCTGTCAAAGCAGAAACCAGGGTGCCATCCTCGGATCCTTCCTCTCTGTCTTTTCTCTCCAAAACCCACCAAGCTATGTTGCTTCTACCACCTAAGTCCCTTAAAGGGCCCCCACTTCCCTCCAAATTCAATGCTAGTCACCAACCAATATTCCCCATTAACGAGTCTCCTGAGCAACAATACGGTTTTTTATGTTATTTTTAAAGCAATACTCTTCTGCTTCCCCAAGCCCTTTCCCGAAGCGCAGGCACAACTCTCCTTGATAATGCACACGCTGACGTCCCTCCCTTGGCCCACACGCTTGGGTGGCACCACTGGCACTTGGATAAAGCCCAACCGCCTTAGTGAGGTCGACGACATCCTTCAGGAGCTGGTCATGTTCCACTTTCATATCCTGTCCCTTCCCTCTGTGCCCTGCCTCCAGCCACAATAAGCTCCTTTCAGTTCTCCGAATCCACCACTCCCTCTTTCCTCTGGTGCTTTGCACACCATGTTCTCTCTTGGGAATAACTCCCTGCACAAGGGACGTCAGGTGTCAGCTTCACAGCCGTTTCTCCTCTGCGGGGAGCTGCCCAGTTTTCCCCAAATTGGGTAAAACATCCTCATGTGTTCCGGTGGCACTCTGAGTTCACCATGATCACACAGGATTACGAGTGTCCACTACGTATCTTTTTCTTCCACCAGAGGCTAAGTGACCAGAAGGCAGACTCTGTGTTGTTTGGGGCTGCCCTACTGGTGCATGGCGGTGGGGCTGCCCACCTAGTTCAATGGGTCTCCGCTGAGGGGCAAAAACGTGGACTGAACTAATGGCGGCAATCAGAACCAGGCCCGGTACCAGGTTTTCACGTAGCTGGAGGCTCAGACTGTTCCCTTTCTTTGGCTTGGTGGTCACCAAGCTCCAAGGAGGCTAATGCTCTGACTGCACTTATCTCCCGTCACCAGGGGGGGAAGAAAAACTGAGAGAGAGGGGAGTGGTGCTATGCTGTGGGGAAGCAGGCGCCTCCTCGGCTTAACGCGCAGACACTCGGTACCTCCCAGACGCGGCTAGCCTCCACCCCCATTACCAGATGTGGAAGGTCGCATTAAAGACATTGGTTTTCTTCAGCTTGTCCAGCTGCATCTGGGCATAGCGCATCTGGTTTTCAACACTCTTCAGTTCATCATCCAACTCCAGCTGTTGTCGTTTAAATTCACTGTATTCCCGCTGATACCTGTGAGCAGGCAAAGTGACGGCTGTTATTCGGGGGCTACCATTTCCCTCACCACCCCTCTGAACGGCCTGTTCCCGTGGGGAGGGGGCACATCACGTCACAGCATCTGTTAGATGCCGCACAGATCTGGGCCCTAGTCCTTGTGCTTGGGAGGAACAAAAGAGGTCTCAAATTCCAGGCCAGGAAAAGTCCCTCTGTGATTCTAAAAGTGAAAAGTGGGCAGGCCAAGAGTGGTTGTTTTTTGTTTTCATGGATTGGCCATACTGGACTCGAACTTTCTCCTGTGTGTTCTTCCTTCTGTAAGGAGTCAGTCCACCTCATCCCGCTCACAGCAGCTCCACCAGAACGCCGTGAAAAAAATGGACTGGGGGGAGGGAAGGCGGAGCTGACACCACGGGCTCAAATAGAAAGCAAATGTTTAGAACATGATGATGGCAACAGATGTACACACGTGCTTGAAACGACTGATGTATGGAATGCTTTAAGAGCTGCAAGAGCTCCCAATACATTTAGCGCCATCTAGAGGACGGAGGCTGCGTCTCCTCCACAAGTGGGACAAGTCCCAGGTCAACACCACCTGTGCTGAGTTCTGAGGATGACTTCCCCAAATGAGTTCCCTCTCCCTATGGGAGAGCTCCACTCCACGGTGTCTCCATCCTGCCCCACCCACACCCCTCTGCACCTATTCATGCACTCTTCATTGGGACCTTGCCGACAAGCCTCCCAAACGCACTGGGCTGACCACCCCGTTTCAGAAAACAAATAAAAATTACTTAGCACTCTCCGGCAATTAAAAACTTTGGTGCTGGAGCCTTCAATCCAGGATTAAGTGTAGGCGTCTGCTTTTGCAGGGCTCCCAGATCTTTCCAGCGCCCCCGGGGGAGGTGGGATTGCCCACTTTAGCAGACCTGCTGCTGTCTGACACAGGGCCCCTACTGTCACCAGACCACTCAGCAGGAGGTCATTTCCTCCCCTGGAGTCTCAAGGGAGGGCAGGTCGGAGAACGGGGTGGGCACTCACTGGGCTTCCTCCTGATCCAGCCTCTCAGCCTCAGCCTGGACCTTCTCCAGACTTTCTGCCACTATCTTGCGGTTCTTTTCCACGTCTTCCAGCTCCTGGATCAGCCGCTCCTCCTCCAGGGCCAGCTCCTGGAGCTCCATCTGCAGCTGCTCACTGTCGTCCTCACTCATCTGCCCCAAGATCTCCAGGCAGCGTCTGCCGGGGACACAGGCAGCGCCGCGTACACTTACCAGGGCGAACCGGCTAGCCCATTCGCACCGAGAGGAACGCAGCTCCTGAGCTGGAGCCAAGCAGGCTCTGAGCAGTGACCGCTCTACCACCTCGGCCTACTAGCGGGCGCTGGAAGCACTCACTTGTAGTTCTGACACTCGTTCTCGGTGACGTTGAGCTGCGTGTCCAGCTGGTCTAAGAGGGTGTCTGTGCACTCCTCGCACAATGGGTGGTCCACGTCCGTCTGGCCTGACATGATGTCAAAAAGGTCCCCAGTGACCTGGGAGGAGGAGAGAGTCAGGGCGGTGGCCTCTGTGCGCCCTGTCCTCCCACCGGTCTACTAGCCATGCCCACCACGTGACACTGGGACGAGGCACACTTGCCTTCAGTCTTCGGCTGAGATTCTCCATGGTGCCGCCGTCAGATGCCTCCCCGATCAGAGTGAAGCTGTTGGCACTTTCGGTAGACATCATCCTGCAGACAGCCCCCCGCCCACGGGCCACGTGAGGGGGCACAGAGGCCGCCTCCACCTACTGAGGTGCCAGTGGCAGACTCTCAGGCACTGGCTGCGGGGCCTCAAGGTGCTTACCCACCCCTAGCCTGACTGGCCTCCTCAGGGTACCTCTCTCCCAAGGAGAGGCCATGCTGGTCCTCCATGGGGGCCTGCAGCATGAAGGCTGGCCTGGATGGGCGAAGGGAGGGGGCATCAAAAAGTGATGTGTGTGTGTGTCTATAGTGGAAAAGGGAGGAGAGTCAAGAAAGGCCATTCTGAATTACATCCCTCACCACCTTCACCTCCAACATGAACTTTACCTTCTCATGAACTAAGGGAGCACCTAACATTATTTGCTATTTTAAAATTCTTCTCAAGAGCCAGCTCTTCTACTAATTAATCTCGCAAGGCCTCATCATTCCCTCAGTTCTCCATTATAGCTACTGTCCCTTTCTACGGTGTGAACGGCAAGAACCACTCAATCGATAATGGGTGGTGATGGACCAGCTCTGAGGGAGTACATCTTTTCTGAAAGAGCCAAAAGGTTCGGTCGCTGCCATCCCCCGGCTCCACGGCTCCACCCCTGGGTTTGACTCAAAGTCCACTGGCCTTTGGAAAGGGACAGGGGGCTGAGGAGGAGCAGGCACCTGGCTGGGGGGATGAATCTGCGAGACACACCATCCTGGCGAGTTTCCACAAATGGCTCCTAAAAAGGAAAGAAGAGGGCTTAGCGTCTGGCAGCTTCGAGGTGGGGTCTCTTTCCCAAACAGACCTAGGACTACTCAGAGCTTCAGCCATGATGACAAGCCTAGGCCAATCAGAGAGACTTTAACAAGGGCATCGTCTAGTCAGGCCTCGGCTCCGTGCACAGACAAACTGCAAGTCTCCTTTGAGTGGGAACAGCAGTCCCTAACGACCTCATACTGGATGACGGTGGCATTCGCACTTTTCCAACACTTACCGGTTGGAGTTCTGGCAGAAAATGCCCTGAATCACAGTACAAGGAACAAGTCATACAGGAGGTGAGGAAGTTTGCCATAGTATAAAACAAAGAAAATCGCTTACGGTTGTGTTCTAATCTTATGACATCTAAGTCTGGCATTGAAAATGACTGCTAAAAATAAAAATAAAATTTAAAAAAAGAGAGAAAATTACTGCTGACACCAGCACTTTCTTCGGAGACGCAAGGACACGGTGAGTCCCATGGGCTAAGGGAGCACGTAACCAGCAGTCTCCAGGGCTTCACGGCCAGAAGAGCCAGGCAGTGCCTGGCTACCACGACCGACTGCTCTGAAAGGGCACATGAGAAGGTCCTGGTTACAGAGAGGGAGAGCACAGAACTAAAAATCCTAACAGGCTCAGCACACTGGTGGGGTAGGTAGACTGGTGGAAGCTCAAGACCGTGACCCTTAGCCACCTTCAGGTCTATCACCAAAGGCTCAACTCCCAGTCGGATAATAGATGGGTCTGTAAGGGGGACGACAGCAGGGAGGTTTGCCTCCTTAGAGTAACAGTCTCACCTTCCAGATCCAAAGGGCAGCATAGTCTCAAAAGAGCAAGTCCAGAAAGGTTGGGAAAGGAGGAGGAAGGAAAGTGGGGAACACAGGGAGAAAGGGGAGAAGTGACATCGCCTGGCGGGGACGGCAACCAACAGCATGTGATAAACCGTGCTCCAAATGACCGAGTGGAAGAGTGATTTGCACTGCAAACCTGTGCCCAAAAGCAAAAAGGCATGCTCTCGTCCACTAACGAGCCTTTCTAACGAACGCAGTCACGCAGTTCACTGTCCAAGCAAGGTGCGTGTGAGAGCCACAGAAGTAACTCAAGAATGCCCTGGAAGATCTGGACACACGGCCACACCGCCCTCCATCTCTAACAACCTTTAGCTCTGTCGGACATGCCTGCTTCAAAGAAGGAGCCTCTGCCCATCTTTGCAGGAGCTCTGGTGGCGCAGTGGTTAAGTGCTCAGCCGCCCACCAGCCACCCCACGGGAGCAAGATGGGGCAGTCTGCTTCTGCAAAGGTAACAACCTTGGGGATCCTAGGAGGCAGCTCTCCCTGGTCCTGCAGAGCTGCCGTGAGTGAGCAGCAGCTCAGGGGCAGTGGGTCTGGGCCACGTTTGTGTAAGGATGCTCCATTCAGTAACCCTGGGACCTCAGGTGCACTCTCCACATCTCAGGATCCAAGGCAGCCTCATCATAATGCACGTCTCTTGTTCACTAGAGACCTCAAAGAAAAACGAAACGCCCAGTCTGCATTCCTGCGCTTTCATAGCAAATCTCCCACTTAGAACACTGATTGAGTGGGAGCTGATTGAGTGGGAAGAAGGCACTCGTTTACCTCTCCTGAGTTAGCCTCTTCCTCCGGGGTCTCGCCTGGTTTCACCTGGGCTGTGGCAAGTAACGGAGCTACGGGCAAGGAAAACACCAAGTCAAAACAGGTGGGCTTGTGAGTGACACCCTTCCTGCCACCTCTGTCGCCAACTGCTTTTTATTGGTTGCAATTTGATACGTATACTGCATGTACTCAAGTATAAGCCGACCCGATTATCAGCAGAGGCACCTAGTCTTACCACAAAAACTGCATAAAAAGGTGCTGGGAAACTCGGCTTATACACAAGTATATACGGTATATCATTCCATAGTTCAATCACATCAAGTAGCATTGTACAGTTGCTAACACAATCAGTTTCCAAGCATTCTTCTTCTACATGGACTCCTTGACATCGTCGCCCTTTTATCCCACCCCCCACCCCCGATTCCACTCGCGGTCCCTCCAGGTGCATCCATCCTGGATTTCACACACAGAACACCACGGAAAAGCCTGTAACAGCCTCAGGAGGGTGAACTGCCAACTGCTTCATGGATCCTTGACATAAAGCAGAATCCCTCGTCTCTTTTCCCCATTAGCTCGGATTAAGGAATGTTCAATAGCTGGAAAACACGCAAACGGTGTCACGATGATGGCTTTTTACAAAAAGTCCTTTTTCGAGGATCTTGAAGCACTTATGGTGTTCATGGTCAGGGTTTGCTTCAACTTTGGGCAGCGAAGAAAAATGGTTAGGGGTGTGTATGAATCACGATTTGATACGTATTGACAACTGCTGAAGCGAGGCGAAGAAGTTGCTATCCTCTTGGAAATTCTTGATGGTACAAGTTACTATCCCCCAGGAAGAATATCTTCAAGAAGAACACGTGTTGAGACGGATCGTGGCTGCTATTGTACAGCCCTGCTGGATGTGGCTGAACTATGGGATGTTGCGATAACTGTAAGAGCCCCCCCATAAAATGGTCTTTAAAAAGGTAACATCCCCTTTACCCCAGGGTTACTGGGCGGGCAAAGGACACCCTTTGGAGGGAAGCATTGTTCTGCACCCCAGCGCTGCAGGGGAGGCAGCTAAGAGCTAAGGTCCTAATGCGTGACCATTTGGCTTACAAAAGCACTTAAAAACAAAACAAAACAAAAAATCAAATGGGGGATGGGAAGCGAGTGGCGGTATAACTGATATCCGATTGGTGGAACATGGCTAACTGCTGAAGCTGGCTGACGGATATGAGAGAGTTTATTATGCTTGTCTCTTGGTTTTGTACATGTTTGACATTTTTTTGTTTGACATTTTTCATAGTAAAAACATGCATGATTTGAAAAGCTAGCTCCCCTCAAAAGAGGAATAAAATAAAAAAGGCTATTAGCCAAGTCCTTCACTCATGTGTCTGTTACCACGTGGGGATTTGCATGATGCTCGGATGCTGGAGGCCATGCCGCTGGACTTTCAAATCCAAACAGGGCAACTCACGGCGTGGGGAGGTTCAGCTGAGCTTCTGAGACAGACGGGGAAGAAATGTGTGGAAAGCCACTTTCCCAGATTAGCCAATGGAAACCCCAGAGATCACAACAGAATGTCACCCGATGTAGTGACAGAAGATGAGTCCTCTAGGTTGGAAAACACTCGAGAGAATTGAGTGGTCACCCCTGTGGATTTGAGCAGACCAGTGATTGTGAAGATGGCCCAGAACTGGGCAATAGTGCGTTCTGCCGCCCTGGGGCTCACCATAAAAGGAGGTGACTCAATGACATCTAACAATAATTTGTCCAGGTCATCCCTAAAATGCATGTGCTTTGTCACAACCATCTTTTGTAGGTATGAACCCTATTTTACACATAGACCAAAGCTTAGAGAGATGAAGTTGTCTGCAAAAAGTTATTCAGCAGTGACACAGTTGGAATTTAAACTCAAGCAGACTGGATCCAGACTCATTTAAACGAGCTGTCCAGGCTTCTCCCACATCCACCTTTGTAACTTCATCTCACTGCCAGGAATTAGACAAGAATACATTTGAGATTCTGTTCTTCCACTTAGCAACTGAAATGTTAGGCAGATCACTTAACCTCTCTGAACCTCAACCCCGAATCTGTAAAGCGAGGAGATAATAGTGGTATTACTCCGGAGGGGTTGTTGCCAGGAACTAAATGACGTAATCATCGGTTTGCGTTGAGTCCTGAAGAAAATGCCGGATATTTACATGTTCCTTTACTGTGAAGCAGCACGGAGAAAAATGGGGGCTTTCTTTGCTAGAGAAAAGCCCTTAGAAGTCCAGAATGTTAGAACTCCCTTTGCTTTCTAGAAATCACGTTATAAATATGAAAACATCGGGAGCCAGAGAAATGATACACCATTCCTAAGTTCCCACAGCAGCTAGGTGGCAGACTACCCTGAGAGCCCCCGGGGGTGGGGTGGGGGGCGCTGTGTGTGTGTGTGTGAGACACAGAGAGATCTCCGAGGTCGCCCGCTCGCCATGCTCTTGCCCTCCCGCATCCCAAGGCTCTCGCTGACCTGTGAGCTCCTGGATGGTGACGCGGTCCAGAATCTTGAAGCTCGTGTCCAGTTTCAGCGGCTGGCTGCAGCGCTGGCACACGAAGCTAACCTGCATGGTGCTGCTGGACGGCCTAGAGCCCTCCATCCCTGTGGCGGCGGAGAGGAGGAGATGTCGGGGAAGTGGGCGCCTGTGAAGCCCCAGCCCTTGGCTCCCACCTGTCCCGGTGGTGGTGGTGACGGGGCCCCGCCCGGCCCCTCACCTCAGGAGCGATACAGCCCGCAGTCAGAAGGAGCAGGGCCGTCACGCTCCCCTTTAAGGTGTCGGCTCAGCCCCGGCGCTCGCCAACCAGGTCTGGTCTAACGCGGGGCCCGGTAGCGCCAGGGCTGTCCCGGAATAAGGCCTCCTGAACCCCCACCGCCCAGACTTTAGCTACTTCCCGGTCCGCCGGCAGAAAACTTCCGCCCGGCCCGGATGTGACGTCACGACGGCGGCGCGTGCTCGATGGTGGCCGGCAGCGGCCCCCAGAGGCTCCCTGGAGAAGTGCAGCCACGGTTGGGCAGGTCTGCAGAGGAGGCTCCGCTGTTCTGTTGGTTAATAAACTTTCTCAAGATAAATGAAGCCACTTTAGTTCCAATTTTTAAAATTCTTCTTAGCTCCTCTCACCCTCTCTTGCTGCTCCTTCCCCTCCCTGTCCTCCCCTCCCTCACCAGTCCTACCATACACATCCTGCAGACCGGAGCGTGGACACTGACTGGTACACGGAAGAGCCCCTGGACACACGGAGTCCAGGACACATGAAGCCCTCAGGAGCAGTAATGAGAGTAGCGAAACCATGAGAGTAGTGGGGGGACACAGGGGGGACCGATCGACGTATAAGACACCCCCACAAACACCCCGTGGAGGGTGATGGGAAGACTGCAGAAGGTATAAGATATTAAAATAATAATAATTTATAATTTATCGGGGTCATGAGGGTGGAAGGGAGCGATAAAAGAGGAGCTGAAACCAAGGCCTCAAATAGAAAGAAAATGTTTTGAAAAGGATGATGGCAACATATGCACAAGTGTGCTTGAAACATATTGATGTAGGGATTATTATAAGAATTGTAAGAGCCTCCAATAAAATGGTTTATTTTTTTAAAATCTTCTTAGGAAAGCCGAACTCTTTCAAGCACCCTTGAGAGAGTGGTAAACCAGCTGGGAGGGGAGGGTGAACAGATAAATGTTATTGTGTTTTAATTGTTAACAATTGAGTCATTAATTAGGAAAGGTTGAGCACACTCCTCACCTATTTAAACATGTTATACGTTTTAAAGCTTTTTTAAAAACCTGGTTCAAGAGTAGAGCAATGGAACCAAATAGAACTAGAAAACAGGCCAAGTCAGGTTCACCGAGCCCTCTGGTACTACCCACGTCCGCACGAAGATGGCATCGCGTTTCAGATCGCTGACATGAGCGATCCGGTGACGGGTGAGTGGCTCACGGAGCCCTGTAAACAGCGGTGCGCTGAATGTTTTTACAGCAAAAGAAGTTCCAAGATGGCCACAGATTTAAGGATCCCAAATCTAATAACCGATATCCCAGATGAACGCCTGAGTGGATGGTTCTTTTAATTTTGGAGGGTGGGAGGTCAAAGCGTGATATGGGAATAAACACAAGAAATAAATTACAATGACAATTTTCAGAACTTTCCAAAACACGGTCAATAAAAATGCCTTGAGACAGATGTGGAATGGGAGATCGCTGATGGAGGGAGCACTGGGTTTCCGTTGGTGGTGACGCAATCATTGCATTGATCAACGGGTCGAGGGAGCACAGCCGGCTACGGCCATTCTTGTCAATAAGGCACATACTTGTACAGCGTTAAGTCGGCCAGAATCGTGTGACAGTTCAACAGTGACCCTACAAAGGCGGGGCAGGAGCTGCTGAGGCTGTTTATGCTCAACTGAACAGGGAATTTGATTCCTTGGAAATTGAGGGTCATAGTTTCATGGGGTATCCCAGTCAATTGGCCTAAAAAGTTACTCGAGCTTCTGTCCTACCTACCTCCTACTTGGCTGTGTGGGGCTGGGGTCCTAAAAGCTTGCAAGTGGTCTTCCAATGCACCTGGAGCAATGAAGGAAGGAGGCTCAGGCACAGGAGGGGAAAATGCAATCAGGGGCTAATTGCCTCAGGAAACAATTGCTTCCTTTCCCATAAGACCAAAAGAACTGGGTGTTCCCTGGCTACCGTTGCTGAACATTTTGATCAAATATTCTACAGAAAAACCCAGATCAAAAGAGAAAATGAACATGATCTTCGAGTTCTCACAGCATCCAGATGACCTGGAGCCATTGAGGTTGGATGAGTGCTTGGAATTGTTGCCTTGAGGATGCCTTTAAGCTCTAAACCAACAGCCTTCCCTGACAGAGGAAGCCCTCCCGAGCAGTCCCAGCTTCTTAAAACGGGTTGCTCGCAGTAGAGCACACCATGGAGTCAGCAACCTTGTGTTAGGTCACAGCGTGGGGGGTTTCTAGGCCTTAATTGCCAGACCACGGAGAATCCTGGTCCAGCCAAGTCGACACAAAACCTAACGATCACACCCAACAACAACATAAAATGATTTTTTTCAAGAAAAAAGGGAAATAAGTGAAGTTCATAAGAGAAAGGTAATTTCCTTAATATACAGAACTCCATTCAATCAATAAAAATATCAATAGGCCAATAATGAAGTGACCAAAGGATAGGAAAAAGCTCACACACACACACACACACACACACACACACACACAAACTCACACACGAATGCACACACACTCACACACACACATACACACACTCACACACACTCACGCACGTGCACACACACTCACACACACACACGCTCACACAAACACACGCACGCACACTCACACACACTCTCACGCACACTCACACACACACGCTCACACACACGCTCACATACTCACAAATAATTGATCAAGAAATGAACAGATTAAACTGATTGTGGTAGAAACTGTATAATATTGCTTGATGTGATTGAATTAGATAATGATATGATATCTGTATTAACTCCCAATAAAATGATTAAAAAAGAGAGAACCGATATTTCCTTAGCATATATTTTAGGGTGATTTGGAAATATATATAAAAATTTCATATACTCATATTCTTTGGCTCATAAATTCTCTTTCTAGGGCCTTTCCTAATAGTAAATAAATACCTAACTTTCCATGTCCAAGAAAGTTCACTGCTAGATTTCCTTCCGTAATAAGGGGTTAGTTAAATAAAGTATTATTTGCTTAAGTAAATTAAAGGATGAGTGGTTAAGGTCTCCGCTACAAACCAAAAGTCAGTAGTTGGACGTCTACCAGAGGTGGCAGTCTGCGTCCAAAGAGATGACAGCGTGGGACCCTTTTGGGGCAGTGCTGGTCAGTCCCAAAGGTCCTCTGAGTCAGAAGGAGCCCACTGGCGGTGAGACTTCCCATTCCGTGGATAAGATCAAACAGAATGAAGTAAATAGACACAGAAAGACTCTATGGAACATTGTCCAGTGATTGAGTCAACGCGTTTGTTGAGAGCTTATCCTGTGTCGAGAACTGTTGTAGGCATTGGGGGATCCAGCCAAGCAACAAATACGAAAACCATTATTTGCACTCCGGTGGCCTTCTGACTCCCACCAGATGCTCCCAAAGAGAAGAGGAGGCTGCCCGCTCCCATAAGGAATCCCAACCTCAGAAACCCTACATGGAGGAGCTACGAGTCGGTTTTGGGGTCTCCATTCTCTCATGGAAATTTATTCTAGTGGAACAGACAGAAAGCATATGAGTCTATGTAACGCCCACAACATCCACGTGGTAACTCCTCAAGGAGAAACGTAAAAGTTTAGGAAAGGGCCCGGCTATCAAAAGATACAGCGTCTGGGGTCTTAAAGGCTCAAAGATAAACAAGTAACCATTTAGCGCAGAAAACAAAGCCCACATGGAAGAAACACACCAGCCTGTGTGGTCACGAGCTGTCAAAGGGATCAGGTATCAAGCATCAAGGAACAAAAAATCATATCATTGAAAATGTGGGTGAGTGCAGAGTGGAGACTCAAAGCCCATTGGTAGCCAATCGGACACCCCTTAGTGAAGGGTTGTGGGGAGATGCACCAGTCAGGGTGCAGGGTAGCAACGATGAAACATACAACTTTCCTCTAGTTCTTAAATGTTCCCTCCACCCCACTATCATGACCCCAATTCTACCTTACAAATCCGGCTAGACCAGATCATGTACATTGGTACAGAGAGCAACTGGAAACACAGGGAATCCAGGACAGATGACTCCTTCAGGACCAGTGGTGAGAGTGGCAATGACTGGAGGGTGGAGGGAATGTGGGGTAGAAAGGGGGAACTGATTATAAGAATCTACGTATAGCCTCCTCCCTGGGGTATGGACAGCAGAGAAGAGGGCGGGGGGAGACATCAGACAGTGTAACATGACAAAATAATGATTTATGAATTATGAAGGGTTCATGAGTTAGGGGGGAGTGGGGAGGGAGGGGGAAAATGAGCAGCAGATATTAAGGGCTCAAGTAGAAGGCAAATGTTTTGAGAATGATGATGGCAACAAATGCACATATGTTCTTGACACAATGGATGTATGTATGGATTGTGATAAGAATTGTATGAGCCCCCAATAAAATGATTAAATTAAAAAAAAGTTTAGGAAAGGGTATGTTAACATGCATGTGGGTTAGAGTGGGGAATGCATTTTTAGAATGGTGGTTAGGAAAAGTCTCTCTAAGAAAAGGATACTTGAATAGAATCTTGAAGAAGGTAAGGAAGATCATACTGTAATATTTGAGGAAAGTGTATTATTTAGGGCCAAGGGACTAGCAGGTGCAAAGGCCCTGAGAACAGAGGTGCCTGTGTGAGGAACGGCAAAGGCCCTGGTACGGTTAGAGGAGAGCGAAAGAGGGGCTAAGTAATCAGAGAGGTGATACAGGGTTGGCTATTGATCCCACGACCGGCTGTAGGGGTGACTGTTAAGGTTTGCCTTTGACTCTAAGCCGGCTAGGAATCGAGGGTCTCCAGCAGAGTAGAGTGACATGTTGTTTGGCGCCATGGAGTCTGGAGTTGGTTCCAGCTCATAGCAACCCCTGCACAACAGACCCAGCGGCCCGCCCACCCATCACCACCCTCACCACGTTTTCACGTTGGAGTCCATTGCTGCGGCCCGGTGTCAGCTCCTCTCATTGACGGCCTTTTCCTTGTCTCTGCCTCTCCACTTGAGCGAGAATGATGTCCTTCGCCAGGGACATCGTTTGACTTATTTTGTTGTTTGTTTTTAAATAAGTTTTGTGAGATAAAATTTACCTACCATAAAATTCATCCATTTAAGAAGATGGCACTGGAGGCGAAGAAGGAGGCTCCTGCCCCTCCCCAAAGGGAAGCCAAAGCAAAGGCTTTAAAAGCCAAGCAGGCTGTGCTGAAAGGCGTCCACAGCCACACAAAAAGAAGATCCGCACGCCACCCACCGTCCGGCGGCCCAAGACCCTGAGACTAAGAAGTCTGCCCAAATACTCTCGGAAGAGCCCCCAGGAGAAATACGCTGGACCATTATGGCATCACCAAGTTCCCCTTGACCACAGAGTCCGCCATGAAAAAGATCGAAGATAACAACACACTTGTGTTCACTGTGGATGTCAAAGCCAACAAACAGCAGATCAAACAGGCTGTGAAGAAGCTCTATGACATTGACGTAGCCAAGGTCAACACCTTGATCAGGCCTGACGGGGAGAAGAAGGCATGTGTTCGACTGGCTCCTGACTCTGACGCTTTAGATGTTGCCAACAAAATTGGAATCATCTAAAGTGAGCCCAGCTGGCTAATGCTAAATATAAACTTTTTCAATATTAAAAAAATTCACCCATTTCATTGAACAGTTCAATGATTTTTATTAAGTTCAGCAAGTTGTGCAGTGAGCACCACAATCTAGTTTTAGAATATTTGCTATCCATCTCACAGGGAAGCAACAACGCCCACATGGAAGAAACACACCAGCCTGTGAGACCACGAGGTGTTGACGGGATCAGGTATCAGAAGACCACAAACAATCATATCTATGGGAAGGAGGGGAGTCAGAGTGGAGACCCAAAGCCCATCTGAAGACCCATCCTTGGACATCTCCTCACAGAGGGTCACAGGAAGGGATGAGCCAGGCAGGGTACAGTACATCATCAACAAAATACCCAACATTCCTCTAGTTCTTTAGTGCCCACCCCGCCCCACCCCTGCACTATCATGACCCCAGTTCTATTTTACAAATCTGGCTAGACTGGAGCATGTACAGTGGTACAGATAAGTGCTCTTGACACACGGAATCCAGGACAGATAAGCCCCTCAGAAACAATAATGGGAGTATCGATACCATGAGGGTCGGGGGAAGGTGGGGGGAGAAGGGGGAGAAAGGGTGACGTGATCACAGTGATGGACATATAACCACCACCAACCCACCATCCCAGGGGGACGAACAATGAAACATGATTGAAGGAAACCAGCAGATGGTATAAGATATGAAAATAATTGATAATTTATCAAGGGTTCACAAAGATGGGAGGGGGCAGGGAGGGAAAAAGGAGGAGCTGATACCAAGGGCTCAAGTAGAAAGAAAATGTTTTGAAAATGAGGACGGCAACATCTGTACAAATGTGTTTCGATACATTTGCTGTAGGGGTTGTTCTAAGAGCTGTCAGAGCCCCCAATGAAATGATTTCTAAAAGACAAAGAATATTTGCTGTAACTCCAATAAGATACTTTGTGTCCTTTGCACTGAATCTGTTTCTACCCTGAAGCTGCGTCCACCATTGATTTCACTTTCTGACTTTATGGATTTGTCATTTCTGGACATTTTTATATAAATGGAATCTGAGGATGTACGGGGAGAGTACTGCAGGTTCTCTTTGTAGCCTTGCTGGCCTTGGCGTTGTAGGGCTGCTTGGCTACAATGTTGCAAAGGGATTGGAGAGTTTACAAAGTGAATGAAGAACAGCCAACCATCGCAGGGATTGGCTGATTACTAAGCAAATTAGGGATTGGTCGGCTTGGGATCTTATAGAGAAGGCCATCCCACAGAGGCTAAGGGGGACCTCGCTGCCATCAACAAGAGAGCCTGGAGTGGAAGGTGTCCTTTGGACCCAGGGTCTCTGTGCTGAGTCTTCGTCCCAGGAGACAAATCATCGAGCTGTAACTCGGAAGATATTGAAGATGGCTGTGGTGAGTTTCCCAGCCCACTGAGCAGGAAAGCTGAGTGGCGTCAAGCAGCAGGTTTACTGATTGAGTGGAGTGCCTGTGGGCACTTGTTGAAGGGCAGAGGCGAGGTGCCCTGTGGCAGTACCCCTGAGGTGGGCCCAAGGAAAGAGCCTCTGTGGCACAGCCAAGAGCCAGCTGAGTGCTGTCTTGGCGATAAACTGCCCTCACTGACAAACTATAAGCCATCTCCTGAGCTTTCCTCTTACCTCTGATTTGACTCCAGAGAGCCCATTCCTTCCCTAATAAACAACACAGTCGTGAGGAAGGTGTGCGAGTTGTGTGTGGTCAAACCCAGGAGAGAAGTGGAAAGTGCTGTGGGGTGGGCAATTGGTGTCAGAATTACAAACAGGGCAGAAAATGACCGGATGTCTGACTTCCACCTCTTGGGAAACATTGTAGGAATCCTCGCTGTGCTGCTGGGGATTCCCCCGTCCTCCGCCGCCGGTGAACTTGGGCAGCTCCGGGCAGCACTGGAATGTGAAGGCATTTTGTGACTGGTTACTTTCCCTTTGCACACTGTTTCCAAGGTCCATCCATGTTGCAGCGTGAGTCAACAGTTTACTCCCTTTTATGGCTGAGTAATATCTCCTTATACTGGTGTGCCGATTCGTCACGTGATAGATGTGTGGCTTTTCTCCAGCTTTTGGGTCTCATGACTAGAGCTACTATAAGGATTCTTGCACAGGTTGTTGTTGTTTTTGGTGGACCTATGGTTTCGGTGACTGTGGACATGGACTGAGCACTGGACTTCCTGTTCAACCTTTAGAGGCACGGCTTCCCATTCTCTCCACCCCACTGGCTTCCTTCTCTGGCTCCATTGGATAGTCTAATATTAGGGTTCTATTTTCTGGGACTGCGGTTGCTTTTTCCATCCGACTTTTAAAAAACCGATTCCGGTACATGAAACCCAGTGGTCTCAGCCATAGAGTATACAAAAACAAGACTGATTTCTGTGACGGTGCACTTCTTCGAAATTCCTGAACAGCTCCAAAGTATGCTAACTCTGAACATCACTGGGCTTTTTGAGTAAGATCTAGTCTTTAAGAGGAAAAAAAATCTATTCCAAACCTTGGGTCCACGTATGGTTCTAGGTCTGAGGATGTAGTGAGCTATTCTACTAGTTTATGGCCTAGAGAAGAGAATTTGATAAGAAACAGTAAAACCAATTGTGAAGCTAGTTTCAGATAATGATAGGTGTAACTGTGAAAATCTGGTAGAGGGTCGTGTCAGTCACTGAGATGGAAGAGACTGAGAAAACAATGACTGTGTGTAAGAACCAAGCATCTGGTTTTGCCATGTGCCTGTTAGATATGCGTGTGGGGGCGTGCGTGTGCATACATGTGTGTTGACCTTGAGTCAATTCCAATCGTTCTGGTGGCGGTGAAGTGACTTCAAGTTGGTCCCAACTCACCGTGACCCTCTGTGCAATAGGATGAAACACGGCCCGAACCTGCACCAACCTCACAATTGTTCCTAAGTTGGAGCCATTGCTGCAGCCACTGTCAGTTCATCTCAGTGAGGGCCTTTCTCGTTTCTGCGGCCGCCCTTCTCCAGGGACTGGTCACCCCGATACCATGGCCAAAGCACAATCTCACATCTAAGAAGGGTTCTAACAGTAGTTCCCCCGAGACAGATCTGTTTGCTCTTTTGGCGGTCCATGTGGGTGTTGTTAGGTGCCGTGGTGTCAGTTGTGACCCACAGGGACCTGGTGCACAGCAACCTGGAACACTGCATGGTCCTGCACCATCTTTGCAATTCTTCCTGCACCTGAGTCCATTACTGCTGCCACAGAGTCAATCCGCTTCACTGAGGCCTTCCTCTTTCACTGCCCCTCTGTTTTACCAAGCATGATGCCTTTCTCCAGAGACTGGTCTCCGGCAGGCCATGGTATGGTCAATATTCTTTGCCAGCATCACAATTCAAATGCATCGATTTTTCTCTGGGCTTCCTTATTCAATGTGCAACTTTCACACGCATATGAGGCCATTGAAAATACCACGGCCTGGTTCAGACGCACCTGAGTCTTCACAGTAATATCGTTGCTCTCCAACACTTTGAAGAAATCTTGTGCCGCAGATTGACCCAATGCAATGCACCGTCTGATCTCCTGACTGCTGCTTCCATGAGCACGGATTGTGGAGCCCAGCAAGATGAAAGCTTTCGCAGCTTCCATTTTTTCTCTGCTCGTCGTGATGCTATTATCGGTCCCGTTGTGAGGACTTTGGCTTTCTTCATATTGAGTTGTAATCCATGTTGAAGGCTGCGATTGATCGTCACCAGCAGGTACTGCAAGGCTGCTCGCTTTCAGGGGGATATGCACACAGCAGGCTGTTAAGAAGCCTTCCTCCAACCCTAACGCCGAGTCTTCCACATGTAGTCCAGCTTCTTGAACCATGGCTCAGCACACCGATTGAGTCAGTCCTGTTCGGACTGACACACCTTTCCTGGTTTTTAGCCAGGCAACACCCCCTTGTTCTGTTTGAACAATTGCCTCTTGTCCGTGTACAGGTTCCACATGAGCACAGTGTTCTGGAATTCCCATTCTGCTCAATGCTATCCATAGTTTGTTCTGATTCACATAGACAAATGTGTCTTCATAGTCAGCAAAACAAGGCAACATTTCTTCTTCTTTCTCTGCTTTCAGCCAAATCTATCTAACATCAGCAATGAGATCTCTTCCAAGTCTTCTGAATCCAGCTTGAATTTCTGGCAGCTTCTTGTCAATGTACTGTTGTGTTAGCATTGTTGAATGATCTCTCACAAATTATTACCTGCATGTGATAGTAATCACGATATTCTACAATTTGTGCATTCTGTTGGGTCACCTTTCTTTGGAATGGGCAGATGGGGACCTCTTCCAGTTGGTGGGCCAGGTACCTGTCTTTCAAATTTCTTGGTGCAGGTGGGTGAATGCTTCCAGTACTTTCTCAGCGTTTTGAAACACTTCCATTGGTATCCCGTCAATTCCTGAAGCCTTGTTTATTGCTAATGCCTTCAATGACGTTTGAACTTTCTTCAGTAACGTCAATCATATGCTACCTCATGAAATGATTTCATACTAGGTAGTGCTTTCTGGTACGGGGACTCACTTCCCCTTCCTTCCAGCTTCTTCCGATGCTGCCTGCACTGTTCAATATTTTGTCTGTATAATCTTTTCCTGTTACAACCTGAGGTTTGAATTTTTTCCCCCCTTTAGTTCTTTCAGCTTAAGATATGAACCTGTTCTTCCCTCTTGGTTCTCTAACTCCAGGTCTTTGCACATTTCATTAAAATACTTTACTTTGTCTTCTCAAATTGACCTTTGAAATTTTTTATTTAGTTCTTTTTACTTCATCATTTCTTCCATTTGCTTTAGCTGCTCACAAGCAAATTTCAGACAAGCCACCACTTGCCTGGCAGTGTGTCCGACTGCGGTGGCTTGCATGTTGCTGTGATGCTGGAAGTTATGTCACTGGTATTTAAAATGCCAGCAGGGTCAACCCACGGGTCAAACTAAGAGCGGAATCCAAAGAGCTTGGCTGTCTACTTCTGAGGAATTAGCTTTTGAAAACCTTATGAGTGTCAATTCCAATTGGAGAGGTCAAACAACTGGAGCTCAACGGAGATGTCAGAATTGAAGCTACAAATCTGGGGCCATTGGCCTCCAGATGGTGTTGAAGTCTGTGAGCACGGATAGGCCCTCAGGGACAAAGCCTAAGCAGAGTAGCGCAGAGGACATAAGACTAAGGCCTTCTGCAATGGAGAGGAGGAAGACCCAGCAGCGGAAATAGTGGGGCCACCTTTGCGGTTGGAGGGCAGTCAGAGGAAGGGGTTGCCTGCCATGTGTGTTTTAAGGAAACCATTCACTATCGTTGAGTGGATCCCACTCACAGAGACCCCCTAGGGCAGAGCAGAACTGCCCCCTAGGACTCCCAGCGCTATGGAATCAGGCTGCTTTATGGAAGCAGGTTACTTTAGCTTTCTCCCAACAGAGGCTGATGGTTTTGAACCGCTGACTTCCAAGTTAGCGCCCAACAGTAAGCCCACTGAGTCACTAGGGATCCCCCCCGCTGTGTTTTAAGAAAGGGAGCAGTGGTGTCAGCAACCACCTTACTGCAGGAGGGGTAATGAGAGGAACCAGCACCCCAACGCAAACTTGGGGTGGAAGTCAGACATGCCTCCGATTCCCAGTCTTCTTATTTTTTTAAGGTACAAAAGAGACCTCGACTACAATGTCAAGAGAACGTTTATTAATTCTTAAAATAGACAACAAAGTCACAGACCTGCCAGCTGGATGAAAATGGTGACCAAGGGTTCCTGGAGATGCCAAGCTTCAAAGAGGGCATGGGTGGGCTAAGGAAATGCAAACACGATCAGTGGCAGATCTATGGGTCACCATTACAGGTGGAACCACAGAAGCAGGAACGAAAGACCATGATTGGGGCCTGAACATTGTTAGGTAGAAGGGCTGACAAGATTGGTCCAGGGCCATCCCATCAAATCAGCCAGGGGTAAAATGATAGGGCATGACCCACAGCTATGTGACCCCCCCAAACCTTATCATCTTCAGTATTGTGACCTCCATCAAGGTCACAGAGTGGCAAGCCCTGAAGAGAGTGACCAGAGAGGGGTGGAAGCAATCCACTCTCCAAGACATTCTGCCTAAGGGTAAGATTATCTCCGTCCGTGGTTAATGATCAGAAACCATTCTTGTGGGGACTTGGCAACTGGATTTTGGGCGTTCACTGCCATTCATCCCCTTTTGCAAACCAGGGTGCTCAGAATTTAAGCTTGAAAACAGTACCAGTCTGACACCAAAGGATCTCTGCCCCGCACTGTACTTCTCTGCTGGGCTTAGTAACTTGTTGCAATGACCACAGAACTCAAGACCACTCTCACATTTATGGGGTTTATTAGGGAAGTAATAGGCCACAATCAGGATCAACTTAGAGGTAGCAGGAACAACTCAGAAGACAGCTTGTCAGTTACAACAGCTTCCAACCCTAACCAGACAGAGGAGGCCTGGTGATGTAGTGGTTACACACTGGGCTGCTAGCCACAAGGTAAGCAGTTCAAAACCACCAGTCGCTCTACAGGAGAACGACAAGGCTTTCTACTCCCATAAAGATTGGCAGCCTCCTGTCCCTGGCTACTAGTCAGAATCTATTCCACAGTAGTGAGTTTTCCAACCAAGACCACCTCAGCTTTTGGTTGGCCAGGCCTGCAGGCAGTCTCACTTCTCTGCCTAGTTCCTGTCTCCAGGCTCCACTGGACCAAGCCTTTGTCTTGTTAAGGCAAGTGCTACAGCTTTCTTGGCTTTGCACCGTTAAGTGCTGAGTCATTATGGACTCCAGGGCTGTGAGTTTTTTCTAAGTGCCTGGAGGTACTCATCCTGGTCTATTAGCTAGCCTCCAGCACAAAGATGATGGGCTCTCGGTCTCCTGGTTCTGCTGCCTGCTTCTCTATTGCTGCTCCTCATGGTCACTTGCCGTCTTGGGTGATGTAGGTCTCGGTACGCGTCCAAACCTGCGCTCCATTCTAATCTCTTCTTGCTACTAGTCAGAGGCCCAGTCTGTCTCTGGCATGGCGCATTTTAAGGCTAGCGTGATGGCAAAACTGACCAGTCTCCTCTTTAAGGTGGCATACACCTTCATTTGCTTGGTCCTATCCCTGCAGGGTCCCAAATAGCTGATTTTCGTTATTAGCAAACTGTCCAGTCCCCTTCGTGGGTCGCAAGCGCTTTAGTTGCATAGTCCTACCCAACGAGGATGGCTACTTGAGTGCGCTCACCAGTGAAGAGATAAGCATCACGAATGGGGTGAGTGGAGAGGCAGGGTGTCTGCGCCCCGTCTAGGGAAAGGGGCACAGCGCTGTCCCAGAAACGGAGACTCCTGGCTTCTGGTGCAGGCTTTTATGGAAGCGCCGCCTCGCCTTTGGGCCAACCCTTCCCAGGCCGGGCGTCATTCTACCCACCCGCGAGTCGTCTCTGCGGTCCGCAAGCTCACGGAAGGAAGGACGGGGCGTCTGGTACACAGGCACGTGCCTGCTAGCGGCCGCCGGCCTCCACTGCCCAGCCTGTGCCCACGAGAGGCGGCCGCGCGCGGCACACGCGACCCCGAGCGCCGGGCGCGCGGCCGCTGACGTCACCAGGGCGCGACCGCCGGGCCGCGGCTCACGTCCCCGGGAAGCGCGCTCCGCCGGCGGCGCCCGAGCCGCTCCGAGGGCCCGGCCGCAGCCCCGTCCCCGCCGCCCTCGCGCCCCGAGCCCCGCCCACTGTCCAGCGCCCGCTGCCCAGCGCCCAGCGCCCGCTGCCCAGCGCCCAGCCGGCGGCGCGGGGCACGTGCCCGGCCGAGCCGGAGCCCGGCGCCGGGCTGTGACGTCACGTCCGGGCGAGCGGCGAAAGCCGGGAGGGCAGGCGAGAAGGCGAGCAGGCAGCGGGCAGGCAGGCAGCGGGCGGGCGGCACGGAGGGAGGCGACGAGCGCGCAGTGGGTGAGCCGGCGCGGGCAGCGGTGTCCCGAGGGCAGCCGAGATTCCTCCCCCGCTCCCGGCCCCCTCCCCGGAGCCCACCGCGCCTCCGGTCTCCAGCCGAGTGGACACGGCCCGGCCCGGCCATGGCCTCGTTGCTGAAGGTGGATCAGGAAGTGAAGCTCAAGGTATCGGCACCGGTTCGGGGCTCCGCGCCCCTCGCCTGGTTCGCTCAGCAGTCTGACCCACTCCCTGCACCCCATGGCGTCTTTGTCTCCCTGGGGACGCCCGCTCTGAGCTTCCGCTCGGCTCAGCCCAGGCCCCCCCCCCAACTCCCGGAGACGGCATCGGGGTACCTGAGTAACCCGACTGGTGATGGAGAGCCCGTTGGGGACCTCGAGGGACACGTGTTGGCCTAGCCGCTTTAGGCCAGTGACAGCTGGAAATCTCCCAGCGCAGCAACGTTCCCGCCCCCGGACGCCGCCGCCGCCGCCGAACCCCCCACCCCTCACCCTACCCCTACCCCTACCCTTGGCGCCAGGCCGGCCCATATCATAGGCCAGGCCTGGGTGGGGGCTGGCACATTTGTGAGCTCACATCCCCTGTCTACCTTGCCTTTTGTTCCCTAGTAAACCCAGACAGCTTGGGGAGGCAGGGGAAGTGGGAGGGAGGGACGGAGGAAAGAGAGAGAGGCAGACAAGTGGGTGCTCCCTGCAAGCCCCGCTTCCCTCTCCTAAGATGGAAAAGTGGATCCTCAAAAAAATAAAGTATTTGCAGTCCGGGGGCCTTTCCGCTTCTGATTACCATTACAAGGTGAGGGAAAGGCAGCTGGATTTGAGATTCCCAGGCGAACCCCACTCCCACCCTCCAGCCTCTGGTGCAAGGTATGAACTTTGCGGTGACTGAAATGCTCTTCGTTCATTTCAGGTTGACTCTTTCAGGGAGCGGATCACAAGTGAGGTGAGTGAAGTAGACAGGAAAGTTAAGAAGCTGCTTACTAGTTGAGAGGTTGTTAAAGTGTGTGTGTGTGTGTGTGTGTGTAGACCTCCTCACAGTGGGGTGTGTGTATAGAGAGACATTCCCACAGAGTGTGTGTGTGTGTGTGTGTGTGTGTGTGTGTAGAGACCTCCCCACAGTGGGGCGTGTGTGCAGAGACCACTCCACAGTGGGGTGTGTGTGTTTGTGTGTGTAGAGACCTCCCCACAGTGGGGTGTGTGTATAGAGAGACATTCCCTGAGTGTGTTTGTGTGTGTGTGTGTGTGTGTGTGTGTGTGTGTGTGTGTATAGAGACCTCCCCACTGGGGGGGTGTAGAGAAAGAGAGACCTTCCCACAATTGTTAATGCAGCTGTGTTGCCTCATTTTTAGGCTGAAGACTTGGTGGCAAATTTTTTCCCAAAGAAGTTGTTAGAACTTGATAGTTTTTTGAAGGTGAGAGACCCTTTTCATTCCAGTTTTACCCATTTGCGGGGTGAGGGGTAAGTGCTCTAGTCCTGTCAAAGTAAATTGGGGTGAAGTGTTGTGTTGGGTCCGTTTTGTTTCATACTGTCATTCACGGTCCCGCCTCTTGCCCTTCAGATGAACTAGTTTGTCCAGCTTGAAAAGACTAAGACATTTGGTGGGATGGCCATCTTTCTTTCAGGAACCGATCTTAAATATCCATGACCTAACTCAGATCCACTCAGACATGAATCTCCCGGTCCCTGACCCCATTCTGCTTACCAATAGCCACGATGGACTGGACGGTGTAAGTATTTTATATTTATCTTCCTATTCTTAAGCAATAGAGTCTGCTTCCTGGTCCGGACAGGAGCCAGTGGGGTTTGGCTTTGGATCTGGGAACCAGGCCTGTGGGTTTTGTGACATGGCGGCTATTGCACACTTTGGATTCTGTACGTGACGAGAATGTTCTCTGCCTCCTACCCTCTGTGTACAAGACTAAACCGAGCTTGGGCTCTATTGGCTGGTGTGATCTGCCCTGCAGCTCCAAGACCATAGTCCTTCAGGTGGAGTCTGGGAAGTTACTCTTCCCATGCCTTGATAGCGTTTTTTCTTGCCATACAACCCCTCTGTGCCGGGCAGCTTCGCTCCCGTTAGCCCTGGAGACATCCTTCCTTGTCTCACTGAGAGAACTGCACCTGAGGGAGACACGGACCGCCTTGGTCATCTTTGCATCGTTAGCACCTCCCGGGCTGCTTAACAGGTGCTAGATGTGCTCGGTGTATGGAGTCTGTGTTCCTCGGTGGAACCAGCAGATCAGTACGTAGCCCCTTAATTAACCGCACCCTGCATAAATTGGTTCTGTTTTGGCCATTTGTATATTACCGTCTCTTCTCATCCCTACTCCCCGATGGCTCGATGTCTTTTACTTTCTGAAAGATCGGTCTTCCCAATTCGAATATAGGTGACTCTGTGGCAAGAACCTTTTCTGAAGGCGTTACTTGTGCTTGGTGAATGGTGCATACATTGCTCAGACAGCCGGCGGGGCTGAGGGTGGGATTCGGCAGGCTGGAAGGCAGGCCAGGCTGACTCGTGCCTCTTTGGTGTCTGTAGCCCACGTACAAGAAGCGAAGATTGGATGAGTGTGAGGAGGCCTTCCAAGGTAAGGGCCGCGCCCCACACAGCACTGCCCACCTGCGTCTGAGAAGCAGCGTGGACCTGAAAGTGTCCTAGCCAAGAAACAGGGTCCGAGTCTTATTTCCCAAAATCAGCTCTCCACACGTGGTCATTCTTTCGGCGTGAGGCTAATGGTCCAGTCGAGGTGGGGTGGGCTTTGGGCCTGACCAGGGAGGAAGATGCAGGTAGCATCCACACATCCGGATCTTCCTGGAAGTCCCCGCCGTGTCACTTTTCCCCCTTCCCGGAAATGAACACAGGAGGCTTTATTTTCAGTTCCTTATCATGAAGGTGTTGGGCCTGTTTTACATACTCACCTAGAACACATCTCCTCTCTGTTTGATTCTAACAATGTGGATGTCACAGTGCGGAGGCAGGGTCATGAACAAAGATAACCGTCCTAGCGTCTCATGGGTGTGGGGACCGAGAGGGAGAAGTAAAGGGTGCCCTGCCCTCCACACCCCAGTCATCTGACCTCCTGATGTCCTGCCAGGAACCAAGGTGTTTGTGATGCCCAATGGAATGCTGAAGAGTAACCAGCAGCTGGTGGACATCATAGAGAAAGTGAAACCTGAGATCCGGCTGCTGATTGAGAAATGCAACACGGTGAGGCTGAAGCCGGCAGCCTGGGGGCATGGGGAAGGGTCAGGCTTTGACAGGCTGGGTGTCCCATCTCCTGCCCTGCTGGCATTAGACCCCTGCAGCCTGAAGCATATGTGAGGGGGCTTAAAAAGTTCATGGAAAAATGGGATTCGAAGCCCCCTCTTACTTCAAGGATTCCGCATGCAAGGCAAACATTTCTTATGCACGTGTCTTGGTCCCTGCACCATCCAGGTCAAAATGTGGGTCCAGCTCCTGATTCCCCGGATAGAAGATGGGAACAACTTTGGGGTATCCATTCAGGTAATGTGCTGGCCTGGCGTAAGTGGGAAGGGACGTTTGGGAGGTGCTCCCCTCTCCTTGTTTGCCCTGTGGCTGCCGTGGGGTGACGTGGGAATGTTTGCGTGTGTGTGTGTGTTCAGGAAGAGACGGTCGCAGAACTAAGGACCGTGGAGAGTGAAGCTGCCTCTTATCTGGACCAGATTTCTAGGTAGGTCTGCTTGGGCTTGGCCCTGGCCCAGGACCTGGGGGCCAGGAGGTGGTGGGCGCCGCCCGGGGTCTCCTGCAGCTTCCTCTTCTCTCCTCTTCCAGATATTATATTACAAGAGCCAAACTGGTTTCCAAAATAGCTAAATATCCCCATGTGGTAAGTATGGGTTTGCGGCCTGATGGGTGAAAGCAGTAACACAGTGGGGACTGCTTGGGAAAGAGCTGGGGAAACCGCCTTCTCTCCTGCCTCCGCCCTCAGGAGGACTATCGCCGCACGGTGACAGAGATTGATGAGAAAGAATATATCAGTCTGCGGCTCATCATATCAGAGCTACGGAATCAATACGTGAGTAACCCAGGCCCCTGCCCACAGTTCCCGGGGTCAGCTCCTTGTCACCCTTGGGAGGTTGCCCCACGAGGGAGGGTGGTCTCACCGAGGGCCTCCCTCCTTTCTGCCCACGTGGGAGGAAGGGGTGCTGCAGTGTAGTGCTTCAGAGAAGGGTATTAAGGTAAGAGACAGTCTGCCTGTCATGTGTGACCTTGAGCAAGGTCTTTAACATCTGAAACTTCACTGTCTTCATCTCTCAAAATGAGACTTGTATCTATCTCACAAAGGTGGTGGTGTGTTATAAAACATCAGATGATCGCATGGTAAAGGCTTTTGCTTGACTCTCGATACATGTTAAACACTAGCTCTTACTGGACAGGTGGAGTCTGGGAGATTAGATGAAGGCCCTGGAACCAGTTTTGGGGTTGGGGGTGGGTGTCTCGGAAAGGTGGGGCAGTTACCCTGAAGGCACTTTCAAGGGCTTGAGGTTGGGGTCATACCTGTGGGGTTATACCTCTTTGTGAGGCAGCCGTATGACCCCCCTCCCTCCTCCTCTCCCAGGTCACTCTACACGATATGATCCTGAAAAATATCGAGAAGATCAAACGGCCCCGGAGCAGCAATGCAGAGACTCTGTACTGAGGCCAGGGCCAGGGCCAGGGGACTCTGTGAGTCTGGCCCAAGACCGACATTGCCTTGGTTTGCTAGGTGACTACCGTGACGGGGAAACTGGCTGGAAGCCCTATCGCACTGCTCTGTTTGTGGTTCGTCTAATGAAACTCTCCTCTAGTTCTGTCATGTGTTCTTACCTCTTTGTTCAGGCCTCAGGAACTCTTCTCTCTCTTCCCCCTGATCCCCACCCCGAGCTGCCCTGTGTCCTGCAGAACTCCAGCTTGGATGTGTAGGGATCGGCTTCCCCTCTGGGCTCAAGCGTCCATGTGCTCCCCTCTCACCCCTCTCTCCCGTGTCTCAGGCTGCGTGTTTGCTTCTCTTTGCGGATAGTTGCTTAGAAGCTGGGAGAACTGGAAGGAGGAGAGTATGTGGTGATTTCTTAGGAGCTGGTTTGGGGGTGGCGGGGGCTGTGGCTAGCTTATCTTTCTTTTCCTACCATAGTCAGCATCTCTTGCCTCTTTGGGACCTTGGTCAATGTCGTCCCCGCCCGCCACCCCCCACCTCCGTCTGTCACCACCTCCCGGTCCCAGATGAGGTCTTAGGGCTTCCCATCTGCACACAGCCACCTCGACCCTGTCCCAAGGGAACACCTTTGCCCTTCAGCCAAGTCCCCAGCTTCTTCATTTGTTTTTTGAATGCTGTTTTCACACATACGTGTGTGCAGGTGTACACACATTGAGACATGCTGCCTTCCCATGCCATTAGCTGATACCACCTGCCGTCACCCCCACACCTTTTGGAAGGAGGAGGTGATAGTTTCTGAGGGTACCATCTACCCAGACAAAAACCCTGGACACCCCCCCCCCCCCCCCCGCTTCTCTCCCGATGCTGTAGCCTCTTGGTGCCCAGGATGGGTTGGAGACCCGAGAGAGAAGCAGAGGGCTTAGAGAGGTCCCCTGCTTCTGGCTCAGGTCCTGTTTGTGTGACTGCAGAGGCTGCCTGCTGGCTTCTGCCTCCTTCTTGCCTCTTCCTGGGCCATCTGTCAGCTGGGGCGGGGGTGGAGCAAGGGGGTGTGCAGCGGTGAGGTCCCAGTGCTGCTGCTCCTGCTGGGCTTCCCCTTGGGAAATACTTCCCTTATTTATAGTATTGTGCTTCCAGGGAAAGCAGTGTGTGTGTGTGTGCGTGCGTGTGGACGTGGATCCACGTGCCTGCATGCACTGGTGTGTATGTGCCTCTGCTGGGTGAGTCCGACTGTAGAAGAGTTGCTTCCTATCTCTGGACTCCTCGCCCTCCCACCCCTGGAGAGACCATTTATTGTTACAGCTTCTGTGTCGCTCGCCACCCCCCAGCCCTACCAGTGAGTTGATGGTCCAGTCAGCCGACCAGTGACCCTGCGGCTGCTCCGGGCTTTGATTCCTCCCGTCTCTGTCTTCCAGCCCCTAATTCCATTTCTCCCTGGGATGCACCCCTTTGACGCGCCACATGCCCATAGAGGAGTCAGGGTGCTGTCTTCCCTTGAGTCGTGCTCAGTAACAAACCACCGCATTCTCCCGCCTCTCCCGCGCTCCAGGTTCCTTCCAGCTTAATGCCGAGCCCGTGTCCCCCTCTACCTGCTCTCAGTTTCCCTGTTTGTTTGCGGGGTTGGTTTGCAGCCCTTCCTCCTCGCCCCACCCCCCACTCTTGGATCTAATGTAAAATTCTTTTACCGTGTCAAGAAATGATTAAAATGCAGGTACTTTGACTTCTTCCTAAAGTCACTGATGCGATGCTCTGGTAGCTGGGGTCACAGCGTGCGCGGAGAAGCCAGATCCACATGCACCACCACCCCCCCCCCAACTTTCTCATATCCTGATGCCCGTGGAGCCGCTATTTTTCTGTGGAATGATGGAAAGATGGAGGTTTCTGGCAAGGCTGGGCCCTGTCTGTCCTGTCTGTGTGTTGAGTCCAGGTTAAATTCTGTGACTACTGGTTCTTCTGGTTCCCACCCTAGCTGTCCCGGCTGGTTCCCACCCTAGCTGTCCCGGCTGCTTCCTCCCCGCTCCCCCCCCCCCCTCCCTCCAAGTGATATCCATGAACTGCCAGCAGAGGCTGCTGTAGCTCCGTTTGTGGAAAGTGACCTAGTTCAAGGCGCTCCCTCACACCGCTCTCTTCCCCGTCTCCCATAAGCGGCCAATGTCTTCAGCTCTTTGAGGAGGAGATACCAGGGACACCTGGTTCCGAGTTTCCAGTTACATTGTGGGCTTCCTAGGGCCCTAGCTCCCACTGAAATAAAGTTTTCTCAACGCCCACCTCGGAGAACCTCATTGTCAACAGACAGCAAATGAGTTTCTCCTAAGGTCACGAACGATGGAGAAGCCTCTCCTCCATTGCAGAGGCCAGTACCAAGAGCGCCCTGCTTGGACCGCCCCAGCCGTGTGTGTGTGTGTGTGTGTGCGCGCGCGCGCGCGCGCTCGGTATGTCAGGCCCCCAAGGCTCAGGTTAAGTACCTCCCCCATGACCAGAGAGCGTGGGGGCCAGGGCTGCTGTCCCGGCTGAACCCAGGCCCTGCACTGTGCATACCACCTCTGTCCCTTGCAAAGAGCGAGGGAAGAACTGGCCCTCCAGGGCCACGTCTCAGCGGTGGGCTGCAGACAGAACTCTGGGTTCCCTGGTGAAGTGGGCAGTGGGTCCTGGGAATAGTGGGATGGAGTGCTTGCCTGGAGGCAAGCAAGTGGGCAGTTGGGAGCGGCTGCCAGCAGCCACAGGAATCAGTGGGCATCTGAGTGGCGTTTCACATTCTTGCTCAGTGCTGTTCTGCGTACAAGGCATTCGGTGTTGAGACCCTCTAAACTGCTCTGAATGGATGGAAATGGGTCGTTGGGACTGTCCGTGTCTGCTTGGGACAGGGAAGGCTATATATGTGGTCATAGCTCTTTGAGCCAAACCACAGGGCAGAGAATTGCGACAGAAATTATACAAATCAAGGTCAGAAATTTCCTGCCCAGCCCACGGGGTGGAGTCTCCCTCTCTGCCCATCCTGGTGCATATAAGCCCGGATTTATGTCTGGGGCAGTGAAGGAGCGTCCGGGGGTGCAGCCATGAACATCAAGGTGGTCCTCGTGCTCCTGGCACTGTCCCTCATCGCCATCTTCACTCTGGCCTATGTTCTGCTGACCAGCCGAGGTGGCTCCGGCCAGTTTCCCCGCTGCCCTTCAGCATCGCCCAGTACCCAGCCCTGGACACAGGGTGGTCAGAGCCAGCTGTTTGCAGACCTGAGCCAGGAAGAGCTGACGGCCGTGATGCGCTTCCTGAGGCAGCAGCTGGGACCCGGGCTGGTGGATGCAGCTCAGGCCCGGCCCGCGGACAACTGCGTCTTCTCCGTGGAGCTGCAGCTGCCCCCCAAGGCAGCAGCCCTGGCTCACCTGGACAGGGGCCACCCCCCGCCTGCCAGGGAAGCCCTGGCCATCGTCTTGTTTGGTGGACAAGCCCAGCCCAACGTGAGCGAGCTGGTGGTGGGGCCGCTGCCCCACCCATCCTACCTGCGGGATGTGACCGTGGAGCGCCACGGGGGCCCCCTGCCCTACCACCGACGGCCCATGTTGCCAGCTGAGTACGCCCAGATGTGGAGGCATCTGAACGAGGTGGAGTTCCGCAAGGCACCGGTCTTCCTGGCTTCTGTCTTCAACTATAACGGCTCCACTTTGTCATCCTTGCACGCCACCCCCCGTGGCTTGCGCTCAGGGGACCGTGCCACCTGGATGGGCCTCTTCCATAATATCTCAGGTGCTGGCATTTTCCTTCACCCTGTGGGGCTGGAGCTGATGTTGGACCACAAGGCTCTGGACCCCGCCCACTGGGCGGTGCAGCAGGTCTTCTACCTGGGACAGTACTATGCGGACTTGGGCCACTTGGAACGGGAGTTCCTGGCTGGCCGGCTGCAAGTTGTTAGGGTTCCCCTGCCCTCACCAAACGGTGCTTCCTCCCTGAGGTCCCGGGCCTCCCCAAGTCGTCTGCCTGCACTCCCCCTCTCACTGCAGGGCCCCCAGTACAGTGTTCAAGAGAACCTGGTGGTCTCCTCACTCTGGTCATTTACCTTTGGCCACGGGGTGTACAGTGGCTTGAGGCTTTTTGACATTCGGTTCAAAGGTGAGCGAGTGGCCTATGAGGTCAGTGTCCAAGAGTGCCTGTCTGTCTATGGCGGCGAGTCACCAAAGACTATGCTGACCCGGTACTTGGACAGCAGCTACGGACTTGGCCGTAACAGCCAGGGCTTGGTACGGGGCGTGGACTGCCCCTATCAGGCCACAATGGTGGACGTCCACATCCTGGTAGGCAAGGGGACAGTCCAGTTGCTCCCCGGTGCTGTGTGTGTGTTTGAGGAGGCCCCGGGACTGCCCCTTCGAAGGCACCACAGTCGGATTGGGAGTCACTTCTATGGTGGTTTGGCCGGCTCAGCCCTTGTGGTCAGGTCTGTCTCATCGGTGGGCAACTATGACTACATCTGGGATTTTGTGTTGCACCCCACTGGGGCGGTGGAAGGGCGGGTCCATGCCACAGGCTACATCAACACGGCTTTCCTCAGCGGGGCCGAGGGGAGCCTCCTCTTTGGGAACCGCGTGAGGGAGCAAGTGCTGGGGACTGTGCACACCCACGCCTTCCACTTCAAGCTGGACCTGGATGTGGCAGGTGAGTGAGCTCGGGACCAGGGACAGCAGCTGGGAGGCGGGGTGAGGTCTCTCCGGAAGAGACAAAAAGACGGGGTGTCAGCATCACAGTGCGTTTGTGGGGATGGGCTAATTTTAATGAACTCTCCTGCAGACACCCTTGGGGTGATTGATGGCAACGCAGAAACACCCCTGGGGGTGTCGCGCGTCAGGTGCTAGGCCACTCACCACGGAGCCAGCAGTTCAAGCCCACCAGTCACTGAGCGGGAACGGAAACTTCTTGCTCCTGGAAAGATTCATGTCCCCAAAGGGATCGTTCTCTGCCCCTCCTCTAGGGTCACGGCGAGTCGACTTCCACTGCAGGCAGTTTGGAATATTGGGCACAAGACAGAAAAGGTTCCTCCTCCCAGCCCCGCAGACCTGCTGAGATGACTGGGAAAGGGGTCGTGTGCCGAGGGCCTGCCTGGGTGACACCCCACCCCGGGTGTTTTGTTGTGGCCCCGTCCTGCCGTGTGCGAGCAGGTGTAGCTTACATGGGGCTGGAATTCAGTTCTTCCTCCAATTCTGAGGGTTAGTTGTGTGGGGGTGGTGACGGCCGGGACCTGGTCATTAGAAGGAACGAAAAGTCTAGGAGACGTTTTCAAGGCAAGGCTGGTTCTGGAAACTGAGCTGGGGTGCGGTTCAGGAACTAGGGGTTCCACCGCAGACTGCCAGACACCCGAGAACACATGGCGGGCAGTGGCCCCTTCCTCACGGGGAGGGCCAGGCCATCCTGTCAGCAGGGATGGGCAGGCCAGGCCACTGCCAGCGCCGAAAGGGATTTCTCCAGAGGCCTTGCTGCTCTTCGTAGACTTGGTCAAGAGCGAGGGTAGCTGATGGAGCAAATCCCTCGTCAGAAAGAAAAAGCAATGTACCGGGCCATCTCGACCACGCAGATGGAGGCCAGGAGGGGCAGGAAGTGACCTACTTCCCGAGAACAATGCCACGTGACGTTTGTGAGGCGTTTTCCTAGAAAGAAAGGCAGGGAGGTGGGGGCGGAAATGCAGGGGCTGCGCGCTATTGGAATAAGCACCTTGTAGACCAGGCGCTCCCAGACCTGATAGGACGGAGCTGCTTTCCAGCAGAGAGTGTCTCCAGTTTGCTGGTGTCCCAGAGCCTCCTGTGGGGAGGAAAGGGCACCGCCCGGTTGCGTCCCAGTATGCACAGCATCACGAGTGCGTTGCGAGTCCCGTGGCCGCCCACCGGGTCAGCAGTTTGAGCCCACAAGGGGGACGCTCTCTGTTCGCAGGAAGATTAGACAGCCTTGGGAAACCCCAGCAGGGCAGTCCCACCCAGTCCTCTCCTGTGGGGCCGCTCTGCGTTCGCAAGGACTGCACAGCCATGAGGTCGCCTGGCTCTGTGGGGCCGAGAGGTCGTGTGGACGCGCATTGCTCGCAGGAGGAGGCCCAGCCTCCAGAGTCTTCCCTGCGCCGGGTCTTTGATTGGGCCACACGTGTAAGAGCAGACATGCAACGGTGCGTCGAGACAGGTGGACCAAAAGGCCGCCAGTCTGTGATCAGGTGAGAGAGCTCCAGGCAGCCGAGAGCAACATCTGCCTGCTTCCCAGGAAAAGACTGGCCCGTGCCTCAGGAAGACAGCGCAGCCTCCGGGCTGGGAAGGCATGTGCAGGGGGACCGTGGGAGGGGACTGAGTTTTTCCTGTCAATTCCCAGAGCTGTGAGTATTCTTCGTCGTCGTCTGCGTGGGGTTCGGTTCTTAGAGCACAGCGGTTTGGGTCACCCCTCAGACCCTCCCACAGGCTGCACGCGGTGGTCGCACGTGGTGGCGGGGACGTCCCCCAGTGCAGAGATGGAGAGCGAGCCGGCGCCGTGGTCCATCATCAGCTCGTGGTCCAGGGCTGTCGGTGCACCACCCGGGCAGACAGGACTTGCAGTAGGGTTCTCTATGTGCACTGGCCAGGGTCTTAGCGACAGTCCCTGGTAGCCACGGCGTCCTGCAGTGCAGCCAGCGGGCTGAGGAGCAAGCGTCTCAGGTCGTCTTTGTTTAAAACGGGCACAGGCGACTAAAGCTAAGCTCCTTGGCTCCGTCCACCCTGACTCCCAGCGATCCTGTAGGACAGAGTGGCACTGCCCCGGGCCGTTCCCAAAGCTGTCCAGCTTGACAGAAGCAAATGGCCACTTCTTAACTCGCCGGGTGGCCAGTGGACTCCAGTTGGCAGCCCGGCACTCAGCCGCCATGCCACCACCAGAGCGCCTCGCGTGAGATTCTCGCCAAATGCAGTGCCATCCAGTCGACTCTGCCTCCCAGCTGCCGGAGAGAGAGTGCCGAGGCTGGGCGTCGTCCTGGGGGCAAACAGCCTCCACGTTCTCCAGCTGGTGGACCTGAACGGCCAGCCTTTAGGGTGACACCCAGCCTCACAAGACCAAAGGGAAAGCACTCTGAACGAGGCAGGCTGGAGGACAGGCTAGCCCTTGCATCTAGACCTCGGGCTCCTGTCCAGGTGACCTCACCTGGTGTGAATTCCTATCCCTCCCCTCCCCTGGCAGGGCTGAAAAACTGGGTAGTAGCTGAAGATGTGGTATTCAAGCCTGTGGCCGCCCCCTGGAGCCCGGAACACCAGCTGTACCGCCCACAGCTGACCCGGCAGGTCCTGGGAAGGGAGGACCTGACCGCCTTCACCTTGGGAAGCCGCCTTCCCCGTTACCTTTACCTGGCCAGCAACCAGACCAATGCCTGGGGCCACCAGCGTGGGTACCGAATCCAGGTCCACAGCCCCCTCGGCATACACGTGCCCCTGGAGAGTGACATGGAGAGGGCTCTCAGCTGGGGAAGGTGAGGGGGGCCCCAGGCAGTGGGTGTGAGGGAAAGCTGGGTTCCCAACCCCATCCCAGCCCATGGGGACATCTCCCCACCTGCCCCCGCTCACTCTCCACACTCATAATCCATTCCCGTCTCCCCCCAGGTCTAAGTAGGTTCGGGATGATGGGATATGGCGTCACCCAGTCTGACCCACAGGACTCCGGGGCTGGTCAGATCTTGCTGTTTTCTGACACTGCCTCCCTCTGACAATGCCCGGTCAGATACCAGCTAGCCGTGACGCGGCGGAAGGAAGAGGAGTCTCACAGCAGCAGCATCTACCACCAGAATGACATCTGGACACCCACGGTGGCCTTTGCCGACTTCATCAACAATGAAACCCTCTTAGGAGAGGTTGGTGGCCCTAGGCGCAAAGAGGGACTCCCCCGAGCCCAGTGTCCCGCCTGGATTCCCTGGAGGGCACGGCAGGCCTCCAGTTCTCAAACACAAAGGCCAGGGGTGTGCTGGTAACCAGCCCTTGGGTCACCATGGCATGTTGTGTAGCTAGGCTGACTGGCAGGCTCTGGTGCCTGGCCCCAACATGGACACAGGCCTGGGCTGGAAGCTTGAGGATTAGAGCTGGGGGCTGGGGGTTGGGTGGGGGCTTCTGGTCCCAAGTCCTCCAGCTCCTCCCTCTTCCTCCAGGATCTGGTGGCCTGGGTCACAGCCAGCTTCCTGCACATCCCCCACGCGGAGGATGTCCCCAACACCGTGACGGTGGGCAACGGTGTCGGCTTCTTGCTCCGACCCTACAACTTCTTTGATGAAGACCCCTCCATCTTCTCCCCGGGAAGTGTCTACTTTGAGAAGGGCCAGGATGCTGGGCTCTGCAGTGTCAACCCTGTGGCCTGCGTCCCTCACCTGGCCGCCTGTGCCCCCGATCTGCCCCCTTTTTCTTACCAAGGCTTCTAGCACCGAGGGTAGGGTGGGACATGGGGCACTGAAGCACAAGCACCCTCCTCTATTGCCATGCCCCCTTTCTGGAGCCTGCTCCTCTGAGACCCACACGCTTCACGGCCATTTGGAAATAGCCGCTGGCCGAGTGGCCGCCTGTAGTTCTTCAGCTCTCTTGCGCCCCCGTTCACCTTCATAAGTTAATGAATTTATTTGAAGGATATTAAAATACTCAGAGCTAGCTCACGTGCACTTGGAGGGGCCTTATTTTCATACGCGACCTTTTTTTTATGGCGGTGCAGTCACATGGAAGAATGTTTAGCAGCATTTTGTGAACTAAATTACATCGTCTGTGCGATCTGCAATAAAAAGTATAGCAAGGATCTTGCTTGCATGGATTCTGTTGGACTTTTAAATTTCTCTAGAGTTCCCCTGAGAATGAATGTTGCAGACTCTTGCCCAAGAACTAAGCAGAGGAGAGGTGAGAAGGGAAAAGGAGACAGGCCTGGCTCAGGACCTCACTTGGGAAGTCCAGCAGGGCCTGGAGAAGACGTTTCCTTGGAAGGAGAACAATTGTTTGCAGTTCCAGGAAGGGGAACATCTGGCTCTGGGAGGGTGGGGGCTGGGGCCAGAAACTGGGCTCAGAGGGGTGGGTAGGGGGCTGCTCCATGCCAGTGGTGCCCTTCCTGCCTCTTGCCCACCAACTGCAGTGTCTCCAAAGTGTCTTCACCCTACCCACTTCCCCCAAGTCCAGCTCCTCCTTCAACTCCCAACCCCAGTGCAGCTCTGGAGCGCTGAGTCTGATTTGGAGCCTGGAGGACAAAGCCATGTAAGGTCTGTGGAAATCTCTGCTACTGCCAGCTTCAGATCCGCCCCCAGCCCTGGCCCGGCCCCTTTCCCCCAGCTTTGCTCTTGGACTTCCCAGCTTTCTGCCTGCTGTGTGCCTAGCTCCCAGGAACCCACCAGCACAGAAGCCAAGAGCGATCCCCCTCCTTCAGGCCGGAACACACCTCTCCACCCTGCTTCCAGCCTCTGCTTCACCCGACGATGAGCCAGAAGGCCACCCTGGTGCTGCTCCTGCTCGCTGTCATCACCATCTTCGCCCTGGTGTGCGTGCTGCTAGCTGGCAGGGGTGGAGATGGGGGTGCACCCGGTCAGCCTCCCCGCTGCCCCTCGGCATCACCCACTGCCCAGCCCTGGACACAGGGTGGTCAGAGCCAGCTGTTTGCAGACCTGAGCCAGGAAGAGCTGACGGCCGTGATGGGCTTCCTGAGGCAGCAGCTGGGACCCAGGCTGGTGGATGCAGCTCAGGCCCGGCCCGCGGACAACTGCGTCTTCTCCGTGGAGCTGCAGCTGCCCCCCAAGGCAGCAGCCCTGGCTCACCTGGACAGGGGCCACCCCCTGCCTGCCAGGGAAGCCCTGGCCATCGTCTTGTTTGGTGGACAAGCCCAGCCCAACGTGAGCGAGCTGGTGGTGGGGCCTCTGCCCCACCCATCCTACCTGCGGGATGTGACCGTGGAGCGCCACGGGGGCCCCCTGCCCTACCACCGACGGCCCCTGCTGACCCGAGAGTACAAGGATATAGACGAGATGATCTTTGACAGAGAACTGCCCCATGCCGCTGGCCTCCTCCACCACTGTTGCTTCTACAAACACCAAGAACGGAGCCTGGTGGCACTGATCACGGCTCCTCCTGGTCTGAAGTCAGGCGATCGGGCCACCTGGTTGGGCCTCTACCACAACATCTCAGGGGCTGGGATCTACCTGCACCCCGTGGGCTTGGAGCTGCTGGTGAACCACAAGGCGCTAGACCCTGCCCGATGGACCATCCAGAAGGTCTTCTACCAAGGCCGCTATTATGACAGCCTGGCCCAGCTGGAGGAGCAGTTTGAAGCTGGCCTGGTGAATGTTGTGCCGATCCCAACCAACGGCACAGGTGGGTCCTGGTCTCTCACCTCTCGGGGGACCCCAGGTCCGGCTGCCCCTCTGCAGTTCTATCCGCAGGGTCCCCGCTTCAGCATCCAGGGCAGTCAAGTGACCTCCTCACTCTGGACTTTCTCCTTTGGCCTCAGCCCTTTCGGTGGCCCAAGGTTCTTTGACATCCGGTTCCGGAGAGAAAGGATAGCTTACGAGATCAGCCTCCAAGAGGCCTTGGCCACCTACGGTGGGAACACACCAGCGGCAATGCGGACCCGCTATATCGATGGCAGCTTCGGCATGGGAAAGTACGCCACACCCCTGACCCGGGGGGTGGACTGCCCCTACCTGGCCACCTACCTGGACTGGCACTTCCTCTTGGAGTCCCAGGCCCCCAAGATGCTCCGCGATGCCTTTTGTGTGTTTGAACAGAACCAGGGACTCCCCCTGCGACGACACCACTCCAATTTCTACTCCCACTACTTTGGTGGCCTGGCGGAGACAGTGCTGGTGGTCAGGTCCGTGTCCACCTTGCTCAACTACGACTATATATGGGACATGGTCTTCCACCCCAGTGGGGCCATCGAAGTCAGGTTCCACGCCACGGGCTACATCAGCTCAGCCTTCCTCTATGGCGCAGGCCAGAGATACGGGAACCGAGTTGGGGAGCACACGCTGGGCACTGTCCACACCCACAGTGCCCACTACAAGGTGGATCTAGATGTAGCAGGTAAGCCAACCTGGCAGACAAGGGTGCCAGGGAGGGGGGTGAAGCAGTGTGTGCCGCCTTTGGGTCTTGCGTGGGTACCCAGGACAGGAGAGGGCAGGCATGCGTGGGCGGCTTGGAATGTCCATGCGTCCCTTTTTCGCTGGATGGGAGAAAGTTGGCTGGTCACTTGTTTGGACCTTGGTTCACTGGCTCCTCCCATGGGATCTCAGGAGAGCATCTGGGAAATCATGCTGCTCTTTCCCAGGCAGGATCTGGGCACGCAGGGCCCCCTTTGCCCTCATTCATACTTGACCTGGGCTCCGTCTGCAGGAGGTAGCTCTGTGGTTCAGCATTCGAGTCGAGCCTCTGGTCTGTGGGACGGCTGGGCTTCATGTGCTCAGGGCCCTGGGTGGTGGTCCCAAACCACCCAGAGATGTTTCGGGAGAAAGGCTAGCAATCTTCCTGACACACCTGTGCTCTGGAACCAGAGTCTGCTTTCTGCGGCTGGAGGGTCATGATGGGCTGGAGATGGCTCTGCGGCCACTGGCTCGGTTTGGTGGCTCATGCCGCTAAGGCCCCGGCAGGCCGGCCGTGAGACAATCCCGTGTGCATCTCTGGCAGAAGGAGCCTCCTCCCCTCTCTGGGCACAGCGCACACTGACATTGGAGGCTGGGGGGAGCCGGGGGAGCCCTGGCACCTCGGTTTTCCCTGATCACCAGCCTTTTCTTCCATTCTGCCTCTGCAAGGCCACTGACCTCTTCCTGAGTCCCATTGCCATCACCAGCTGCCATCCTGGGCCCCCTGCTGTCCTTGTCACCAGCCGCGCTGCTTCATCTGTCTCCTCTTCCTCTCAGACACATGCAGGGCCCACTCTGAGCCCAGAGGAGCCCCCATCACCAACCGCCACGATCCTCGGCAGGAATGGCTGCCCAGGCCTCCCTCCTGTGAGCAGCTCCACTTGCCCGGCAGGGTCCATCCCACACGTGGCTCTCCCCACACTCATGACCCCAGGCCCTGGTCCCTGGACACCCTGCAGGTGCAGGCTAGCTGCCTTGTGCTTGCTCAGGCCTCCCCCTGCCTGGAGCATCCTTCCGCCGGGGCGCCACCGGTTATAAAGTGGCCAATGAAGATCCCCTTCACTGCCCACCTTGCAGACCTGGATGCTGCCTCAGCCAGTTAGGGGTTTCCTTTCTTTGCCCGCCCCCAGGGGGCAAGGCGTTTCCTTCACCCTGTGTCCCCAGGGTTGAGTCCTGCCCCGTCCACTACCGTCTGTGTGGGTGCTGAAAGGATGAACGGCTGGACTGAAGTCCCTAAAGAAACGTGGGAATGGTTACAGAGCTCACTTAGCTCAGCTTACAGCTTCTCTCCCACGCGCACTGGGAAGCTGGGTGGGGCAGAGTCCAGAGGGAGCAAGGCAGTTCCTGACTGGTCCTCCCTGGCCCCGCCCCTGCTCCTCCCTTCTGCCCCCTGCAGGGCTGAAGAACTGGGTCTGGGCTGAGGATATGGCCTTTGTCCCCACTGCGGTGCCCTGGGACCCCCAGCACCAGACCCAGAGGCTGCAGGTGACCCGGAAGCTGCTGGAGAGCGAGGAACAAGCGGCCTTCCCCCTGGGAGGGCCAACCCCTCGCTACCTGTACCTGGCCAGCAATCAGAGCAACAAGTGGGGACACCCACGGGGCTACCGCATCCAGGTGGTCAGCTTTGCAGGAGAACCCCTGCCGCAGAACAGCTCCATGGAGAGAGCCGTCAGCTGGGGGAGGTGAGTGCCTGCAGGGAGCAGCCTAAGAGAGGCAACTGGAGGTGGCATTCAAATGCAATGCTGGGGTGGGCATTCAGGAAGGACTCCCCTGCTCCAGAGATACCTCCAGGGCCGTTTCCCTACTGGGTTAGGGTTAGCTAAAGCCCAAGAGTGAGAATCCCCTGTGTGGCTGGAAGAGAGGGACCATTCTGTACCAAGGCAGGGCACGAACAGGCAGAGCTTGGAAATGCCAGCAGGCGTGCCATCCCTGTGGGTGAGATGGCGACACTGAGGTCTGCTCGCTCAGTTCTCTTCCGTTATAGTCAGGCAGCAGGATGGGTTAGTGACCAGGGAGGCCTGACCGGTATCTCCCTAGGTACCAGTTGGCTGTGACCCAGCGGAAGGAGGAGGAGCCCCGGAGCACCAGCATCTATAATCAGAATGACCCTTGGACCCCGACCGTGGCCTTCGCGGACTTCATCAACAACGAGACCCTCGCCGGAGAGGTCAGCTGACCCCGGGGAGGGCAAGAACAGGGAGGCTGGGGCACAAGGACAAGTCCCACCTCCTCTTATGGGTCCTTATCAACCATCTGAGCTGCTCCGGGCTGGAGCTGGGGGTTCGTATGTAGACACTGTGTGAGGACACAGGCCTGTCCTTCCAAGATGTGTCCCTCTTGGTCCCAGCGTCCTGGAAGATGACTGGCCAGAGAGTGATAGTTTCCTCTGGCTCCAGAATTCAGGAAGGGCTGGGAGCCCACACAGGATGATCAGACTTCTTGGACCTGAAGCTTCTCCCTTTCCTGCCGGGACCACTGCTGGGTGCTTTTCAGAAGGTGGACCTCTCACGGTCTCACGAGCTCTGCTCTTCCTGCCTCCATCCTCCCATCCTCAGTTATTTTAGGAATTCCAGGCCAGGAGGAGAGGAGCAAATCTGACCTGTGTGCCCACGGTAGGGAGGCAGGTATCGGTCTCACTATGAAGTTAACTAGTTATGCTTCCACTCTGGGCCAGTGGGTGGGTTGGGGGCGGGGAGGCTTAAAGAGACAGGATTTTCTTGAGGGCAGGTGGACTAACGAGCTGAATCCTTCTAAGGAGACTGGGCATGTCCTTAGCAAAACCGGTCCACTGACTCTTTCTTCTCCCCTGCCAGGACTTGGTGGCCTGGGTGACAGCTGGCTTTCTGCACATCCCACATGCCGAGGATATTCCCAACACAGTGACCGTGGGCAATGGTGTGGGCTTCTTCCTGCGACCCTACAACTTCTTCAGCGAGGACCCTTCCTTCGACTCTGCGGACGTCATCTACTTCCGGGGGGACCAAGATGCAGGAGCCTGTGAAGCCAACTCGCTGGCCTGCCTCTTGAAGAAGGATGTCTGTGCCCCAGACTTCCCTGCCTTCTCCCATGGCGGCTTCACTCACAACTAGTTTGGCTCTGTGCTGGGAAGCCTTGCCAGGGACCCAGGGCCAGGGATGGAGAGAGGGAGATGCTGGGCTTCCTGCTCCTTGTACCTCTGATGTCCTTACTGCTCCCCAGTCTCCTCGCCCCTCCCTTGGACTCGCCCCTCCCAAGAGCCTCCAGAGCCTGTGATGCCTCCGGCCCCTCTGGGGAACTTGGCGTTGTTGATCAGACACGCGGGGTTCCCATCCAGAGATGAGAGGATGGCCCTGCTGCTGCCTAGACTGAAGACCAAGCTTTACTCCACAAGACTCCTTTTACGGCATCTCGCTCCCTCTCTGGCTTCCCCATCTCTCTTTAGACCTTCTCCAGATCTCTCCTGGGCCTCCAAGCCCCCTTCCTAGGGAGACGCCCTAGGGACAGCCCCAGGAGGTGGCAGGCAGAGTTCCTGTATGCTCACAGAGGGACCCTCTACCTACCTTCCTGCTCACCCTCCTCCTCCTCCTCCCCCACCCTCTCCCTCCTGTCTCACACCCCCTGCCTCTTTTTCCTACCTGCTCCTATATCCTGGAATATCCCTCAAGCATCCGAGGTCCCAGCCCCATCCCTCCGAATCTGTGGTCCTCCCCAGCCCTCATTTCTCAACACGAGTCTCCTCACCAGCCCCCAGGCCTGTGAAAATCTCAAAGATGCAAGTGGGTGTCTGGTGTGCAGGGGACAGTCCCTGTCTTGCCCACTGTGCCTGCCACCTAGTCCAGATTCTGACTTGGCTCGACCCCGTCAGACAAAGCAGAGCTGAGAGATGAGGCCATTGGGCATCCCTGAAGACTGCAGCCATGGGAAACCTCTGGTCTCCTCTGTGCAGTGGAATCAACTCAACAGCAAGGGGTAGGGAAGGGGTGGGGGGTGGGGGGCACAGGACAGGGCTTTGCGGTCCTTGGAGAGCAACGCACTTAGTGACAGCTAAGTTCCAGCTGACGTGTTCAGTGACTTTGTGGGTTGGATGTCACCTGTAGTCTCTACTCTGCCGCAGTCCCTGTGAGAGGTTGAGATGGACCCTTGGTGGGACCGTCCCAACACGCACAGGCCAGCAGATGAGCCACAGCCTCCAGGGAGGAGGGGCTGTCCTGCGTGGACCCAGCCTCAGGGCCGCGCCTTCCCCACTGCCGTCCCAGCTAGGAGGCGGATTCCGGATAAGTACAAATAGTGGGAGATCAGCAGCAGCAGAGGCACGCTTCCATTCTGATGCTGCCTTACCAACGGAGCTCTTGGAAAACGGAACCGCTTTACATACGTGCTCTGGGAGGGACATTCATCACATGAAAAGGGCGCGTGCAGAGGCGGCTAGTGCGTGTCCTGCTGGCTTTTTAGAAAGGAGGACAAGGTAAAAACATCTGCTGATATGTACAGGTGCACACATACATTCAGGAGTTAACTGGGGCCCTTCCTCTGTTGTCTCTCGGGAGGGGAGGGGGGCGGAGGGGGGGGGACTTGGCACTATATATCCTTTCGTACATTTTGGATTTGGAAACGTGTGACCGTATTATCTACTCAGAATAATAAAAGGGTTCCACCAGGTGCTGACATGTTATTTTTCAGGAAGGGGTGGAGGGGAGGAGAGAGGAGAGGGGAAGGTGGGTGAAGGATGGATTCAGAGACTGCATTTTCTCAAGCTCTTGAGAGAGACACAGGCACGGGACTGACCACCCCTTTGCTGCCTCCTACTGGTATGCGTAGACCTTTCAGGGAAAGGCTCACCTCTTTCAGGGCTGTCTGTCTCTCAGAAGAAGGGGTAGGGAGAAGCCTCAGGGTGATGTGTCTGCTGGAAGCCCAGGGCAGGGCAGGAGGCCATGTGCAGGAAACAGGTCGGGGACCCTGCTGCTCAGCCTCTGGCCTGAGGGGAGCTCTGATCCAGAGAGCTCAGACACCACAGAAGCTGCTGCTACTTTGTAGCGGGCCTCAGGCCCAGAGGCCTTCCCCCCCCCCCCCCCCCCCAGGTCAGTGGACCTGCTGGCGGGCGAGTCAGTGAGCTGGAGAGAGACTGGATTCTAGAGAACACGGCCAACACCTTCAACCCAGAGCGAGACCAGCAATGGCTGGTTTACGAAACAACCTAGGTGGTGGGAGCCCTTTGCTCTTGGCCTTGGAGCCCAGCTAGTGGTGCTGTGGAAGAACGAACCGGTGATTTGCTTCTGTGAAGATGACAGTCGAGAGAACCCCATGCGGCTTTCTACTCCAACACAGGGGTGGCCCCGAGGACCAGCAGCCGCATGGGTTTGGCTCCCGGGAGAGGAAAACCTGCCACCTTTCCATACCCAAATGCAGTCGGTGCATAAACATTGCTGGGTAACCTGCCCCTCTTGGGACGCATTTACCCTGTTTCACTGTTTTCCTGCCATCACCCTGCCTAAAACACACACTGTAGGAGGGTGTGTGCCCTACTGCTCCTCGTCCCCCACTGCACCCCAAATCTGCTGATCTTTTGTCTGTGCCTGCCCAGGCCAAGCTGTGGCAAACTTCAGTGCCTCTGAACTTTGTCTCTCTTGACTGCAACGTCCGCCCTCCCCTCTGCTAGGCTGACACGCTTTATGTTCAAGGGCAGCTCCCTGCTACACTGTAGGACAGCTCCGCATTCCTTTGCCGATGGTATGGGCCACACACACTGGAAGCAGCCTGACGACCACTCCGGGCACCACCCACAGCCACGGTGCCAGCTTTAGGGGGAATCCGGGCATAGTGGGTCAAACAGACTGAGTGGGCAAGGGTGTCTGTGGCCGTAGCTCTGGACTTCGTTCCGTTGACTCGGGGTTTTCGATCGCTGTGCAGGACGCAAAGGTTTGTCCGTGGGCATGAGGTTTGGGATTTTCCTACGTCCCCTTTGGCTGGATGAGAGAGAGCGAGTAGGAGGGAAGGCAGGAAGGACGGGCAAAGGGAAGAAATGGTGCTGTTAGGTCGGGGGCTTTGCAAGCATGCGGAACAAAATGCGTAGAAATGATTGGGAAAAAAATTTGCTCCGTGAACTTGCACCTGAATCACAGTAGAAGGTTTTGTTTTGTTCTTATGGAAAAGTGCATCCAGCAGATCCTCTCCCGAGGTTCTCGTGATGGCGCCGCCATTCCTCCTTGACTGAAACTTTACAAGCCGCGTTTTGTTGCAGACGCTCTGGAACTAGGAGCCCCTCCGCGGTACGTGGGGAACTCTCCCCCTGCAGCTGAAAGGCTGGTGCTTCCAGCTCCCCCAGAGACAGACAGGCCTGACCAGTGGCGCTCAGCAGCCCTTGAGAACCCCGCCGAGCAGCCTGCTGTGCCACACGTGGGGTTGACAGGGATTGGATCTGACTCAGCAGGGACTGTCATACTGATACAGAGACATGCAATACTAAATACGAATGTACAATCGGAAGCATCGTGTGCATAGCTTTCTGCTGCATCTGCCTTTTTGTGAGGTTTCTCCAGTGGGAAGACCTCGGTTCTTGGCTTCACACGAGAAAGAATTCACGCCGAAGCCCCTGTTTGTAATCCAAGTGGGTTTTTATGAAGAACGGGATAAGTTTCAGGTGTTACAAAAGAGCGCACTTTATTTCAGGGAAGCGTGCCACACGGTGCTGAAGCCGCGCTGGGGCCCGCACTGAACACGGTCAAGGAGCCGCGCTGGGACCACAACTGAACACGGGCAACCTCATGGGGCTGCGCATCCACATGGGGTGGCCTGAGGCCAAGTGGGCACAGGAGCAGGGTTACAAGGCATTTCAACCCTCTGGCTGGGGAGGCGTGGTGGAAGGTTTTGGTTGACCCCACTGGCTAAATTAAGTCCACCTGGGCCTAGTTTGGGCCGCCCAGGTGTCACGCCACCTGGTTTGGGGCCTGAATTGGAGCATGCCCAGTTAAGGTCTTCATAGGTGCCTCAGGCTCTCCTGACTCCTTCCCAACCTCCTCCACGGGGGCCTGGCAGGCATGGGAGGGACACCGCCCACCCCCACCCCACCCCCCGAATCCCTGTCTGGCTACCTGACATTCTCACATAAGGACTTCTCACTCACTCCAACAGCAGATATTAACGGAATGCCTACTATGCGCCAAGGGTGCCACAACTGAACAGCAGCAACAGTGTCCCTGACCTCGGGAGGTTCCATCAGAATCGAGGAGAGGCGAGCACTTGTGAGAACTGCAGGAAACATGGGGTGTGTAAACAGGCCTTTATGCTGAACTCCCTCTACCTCCGTTAGCTGCAAACAGCAGAAACCCAACGGCGCCTTCCTTGGAGGATTGATGATGGTCTCATTGAAAACACGTGTCCATTGGGGTAATTGTCACTGAACGAAGGTGTGAGGATAGTGCAGGTTCGCAAAGACTGAGGTCTACGACGTCCAACTTTGGTGACGGGATGTTAGAAGCTTTCGAGTGGCCCAGAAGGTGCGTCCCTTGACTCTTGTCCGGAGCAAAAACAAGTGAAGGAGTCCAAAGACCACGAATCTGAAGGTCGAGTGGGCCACAGGCATGCTGACCTCCATGACCCCAAGACCAGGGGAACTAGATGGTGCCCGGTGGCCACTGCTGACTGTTCTAAAAGGGATCGCAAAGGGGCCTTTATAGAAGGTCCTGGATAGAGTGGGAGAAAAATGTGGAGCAAAGCTCAAGATCATAAAAAAATGGCCAGGCTGACTGGCCTGATGGAGACTAGTGGGACCTCTGAGGATATGGGCCTTCATCACCCTTCAACCTGGAACGGAACCCACCCTCGGTGGGTGGCCCAACAGGAAGGATTAGGTGACCAATGCTCCAGGGAGGCCCCGTTCCTTAGACCAGTCAACCGAACCAGATCCAAAGGGCAGCATGAGCCTGGGGCGGAAGCTCAGCGGCAGGGGCACTGGAGGATGGAAACAGTAGCCAGGGAGGAAGCAGGGGAGCTGCTGTTCCCCTCTGAGCACTGCGATCAAGTTCAGGAAACAAAATGCGGGTGAATTGATGAATGGAAACCAATTTGCTGGGTAAACTTCACTCACATCAGGATAAAAAGCTTAAAGAAAAAAAGAGACAGTGCAGAGTTCCCATGTAGCCTCCCCAGTCTCTCGAATGTTCCTTACACACGTTACACAGAGTACAGCTGTGGAAACCAGGACCCTAACCCTGTTCTGGACTTGTCTCAAATGGCATGCGCTCTTCACGAAGGCGCCCTCTTCTGTCCCGGCTCCCATATTGCACACACTGCTCCGTCTCCTTACCTCGGGGGTGGCGTGGGGTGGCATTCAGTTGATCCCAGCTCACCAACCATCGCTGCCTCCACTCTGGGACCGCCCCTGGGGCTTTCCTTTTATGACCTTGACACTTTTGAACATGACTAGTCCCTTGCTTTGTAGTCATCGTGTCTTAATTTGGGCTTGATTTTATTCTTTGATTCCATTCTAGTCTCTGATGCCTACTCATGGTTCTACAATTTCTTTGAGCTCAAGCTTTCTGGGCAAGAGTGGCACTGAGGGGGATATGTCCCCAAGGAGCACTGGGATTGGGTGGCCCTCTTTAGGTTTCTGTACTGTAGACAGAAGCACAAGAACTGCCTGGAGGCTAAGCAGATAGCCCACCAATGCTTAGTCTTCCTTACCAAGAATAAAACCATTCAAGACTGCCTTTGCTCAGGGGAAGCGCTGTGCCAAGCCATTTTATGACAGGTACCCACGCCAAACCCCCGCCGGGCTGGCTCATGGTAAGGTTTGTTTTTCCCTCATTGGACCCCTTTGCCTGCTGACTGATGTGGGGGCCTATGCTTAGACCCTGGTTCTCTGCACTGCCACTCCAGAAAACGCTGCATGTGCCTGCAGGGGGTGGAGCGCTCCCCCGCCCCGCCCTACCCGGCTCCTGTTTGAGAAGCCTGCCTTCCTCCTCTCATGAAAACAGCCACACTGGGAGAGCTGGGAGCATGTCTTCCTTCCTCGTGTCCTCCCCTGTAACCTCTCCCTCTGAGGACCCAAGGGCGGGAGCTCCTTCGAGATAGGAGCAGCCTAGCACCTGTGGCACGGGGGCTTTCTCACCTGAAGAGGGGGCCGCCCCCCCCCCAGACAAGGTGTTCGTGAGGACAGCAGAGGGAGGGCCAGGGGTCGAGAGCAAGGAGCACCCGCCTCCCGCTCTCCCAGATGAAATCCCTTCCGGGTCTTCAGAGCCACCAAGGGAGAATGCTTTAAGATTGGCCTTTATCTATTTTCAGAAAAAGGATGGGACACTGGTAAGCAGAGTTTTTATCTGCAAGGCCCCAGGAGAGACAAGGGCATGTCCTTAGCCAAGCACCTCCACTGACCCTCTTGTTCTCCCTACCAGGACTTGGCGGTGGGTGGCAGCTGATTGCCTGCACAGCCCGCACGCAGAGAAAGAGAACACACCAGCTTGGTGCCCATGGGCCCGTGGTGATGTGGGCTTCTTCCTCGGATCCTGCCATTTCTTTGACCCTCTGTGTCAGTCCGGGTGGATAAGAGAAACAAATTCATAGACGCACATATGTGTATAACGGAGAGCTATCTATCAAAGAGTAATTGGATGTTGAGAAAACATCCCAGCCCAGTCCAGATCAAGTCTATCAGTCCAATATTAGCCCATATGTCTCCCATGCCAGTCTATAAATTCCTCTTCAGACTCACGCAACACGTGCAATGACGCCAAATCAGGAAGATCACAGGCCAGTGGGTGGAAAGTCTTGTGGATCCAGTGGTGGTGGAAGCATCTCAGCACTGGCGTGGGTCTCCATGTGGCTCCTCCAGCTCCCAGGCTCTGGCTGCCATCAGCATTGCTCCATGTGGCTTGTGGACAGGAAGACAAAGCAGAGGGTGGGTCTGACCTCCAGTGAGCTATTTATTTCCTTAGAACCTCCAAATGAGATGATCAAGCTGCAACCTGATTGACAGGCTAGACTCCACCCCTTCACAAGTTGACAGGAGATTAGGTAGCTGCCACAGACCCCTCCCTTCTTCTGCTGACTACTTTCAAGGGGACCAGAAGGCAGGGGCTTGTGAGCCCAACCCCCAGGCTCGCCCACCTCACACTGCCTTCTCCCACGGCTTCTCTCATAACTTGCCGGTCCCTGCGATGGAGGAGTCTTGTCAGGGTCTCAGGCCAGCTTCCTCAGGATATAAACTGGATGGAAGCTCCGAGATGCCCTCACATACTGCCTCACCCCTCCACTCACCCTGGAAAGGAATGGCCTTCTGGGGCAAGGGGCCTCCCTGCAAAGAGTGAGAGCCGTGGGCGCCACGTTCACCACGAATGCCGTCAGGGTGGGGTGCGGAGCTTGAATGGGAGTTGGGGGTGGGGTGGGGTTGGCTTGCTGTGGCTGACTCTCAGTTCCCATCCGTGAGTGAGTGAGTGTCCTTGACCTCTTCACAGCCCAGATAAAGATCTTGTTTTGCCTCTCTCCTTGTCTTTTCTAGAGACATTTTAAAGCTGTGGGAAAGCCAACAATGCTCTTCTCCGCCGTCCCCCTCCAGGTCTCCAGGTGCGGTTGGGGTGGCGGGACCTGTGGAGCAGGCTGTGTCCACGGCTCCACCCAGGTCTGCTGTGGAGGAGGCGTGCGGAGGCCACTCGCAGGGAAATCCCCCCAAGGCAGCCCAGTTGGAAGGCTGTTCTGGGAACATGTCCCTCTAACCACAAGAGCGAGGCAACCAGACCCTGAGGAAGGAAGGGAGTCCTGAATCTGAGGAGGAAGCTTGAGAAGGGTGGGTCCTCCGGGGAATCTTAAAACGGACAGAGCCCACTGAAGAAGGCTGACTCCCACTGATGGCCGCCTCCTGGTCTGGCAGGGGCTGCCCATTGCACCCCCGGATGCTTGGCTTGTGGCCTACAGTTGACAGTGCTTATTCTTCTTTTAAAATCATTTTATTGGTGGCTCATACAACTCTCATCACAATCCATCCATCCATCCTTTCTGTCAAGCACATTTGTACCCTCATTACCCTCATCATTCTCAAAACATTTGCTCTCCACTAAGCCCCTGGCATCAGCTCCTCATTTCCCCCTCCCTCCCCGCTCCCCCCACCCCCACCCATCCGCTTATCTGCGGATGGAGCTTGCAGCCTCCAGAGCAGCCATCCTCCTGAGAGCCGGGTGCTGTGACATTCATCTGCCCGAGGGGTGTGTGTGTGTGTGTGTGTTCGCTTGCAGGTTCCTCGGCACCCTGTCACATGACGGGCCCCTTTTTGTTTCGTAGGAACAGCTTTGTGATCAAGAACACTACCTTCCCAGGACATTCAGGGAGAACGGCTGTCTCTGGCCTCACTCAGCTCCCAGAGAGCAGCGTCGGTGTGGAGCTGGATGCAGGTGAAGACGGGGATGGGTCTGGAGAAAGGAGCAGGCTGGGTGCTGTAGAGACGAGAGTGAGGAGGACTGGGCAGCCCTCCCACCTCTGTCTACAGCCCCCCTCCCACTGGGCTCTGTGGGAAAGCAAAGAGGACTCTCTTGATTCATCGGACATTTCCGGGGCTCTTCAGGCAAGCCTGGCACCCCAGAGTATCACTGCATCCTTACCTTTATGGAGCTCGCTGTGGGGAGCAGGCCTCCTTGCGGACACAGTCCACTGGGATCTGGACGGTGACAGACGAGAGGGGCACAGGGCAGGAGTCACTGGTGGGATTGTGAGAGGCCTTCGTGGAGGTGGAGCGAATGGGGCGTGGGTATTCCAGTTTATCCACCTATACGCATGGATAATACAGGCACAGGTTCAAAACCCAACAAGCACAAAAGGGCGCATATCTGGGGACAGTTTCATTCCTCTGTGACTGTATTTTCTTCTTTTATTTTTAAATTGGAAGTCAATAGATCTTTCCATAGTTCAATCGCATCAAACAGCATGATACAATTAATTGCTACCACCATCAGCTTCCAAACATTCTTTTCCCTTCTGGACTCCTGGACATCGCCTGTTTCATGCCCCACCCACCACTGTAACAACCCCCCCACCCTCCCCAAACCCTCTTGTTCTACTTGCTGTCCCTATAGGCTCATTAATCCTGGGTTTCATAGACGGAAAAACACAAGTGCAAAAGGATGACCTCCAATGACATAGCGCATCTGAGATAAACCCAGATACGAACAAACAAAACAGAAAATGCTGAAAAGCAGACCAGGTCCGGGGTGCCTCAGAGGGGTGAGGGGATCAGCTGAGAAGGTTTTAACCGTTCACATCTGTTTTGTCCCTTTGATCTTCCACACTCCCCTCTCCAATGCACTCTGCTTAGGAGCCACTTGCCTCCTGCCCCTCCAGTATGGATGGAGGGAGACCCCCAGAGGCTTATTCCTTGTGCAGTTCCCACAAATGTGTCCTGGGATCCCACTGTCATCCAGCGCCTTCTGCAAACCAGCTTCTCACAATTTATGCTCTGATTCTATTCCCTCCGTTGACTTCAGATCAGATGATTTGCAATCTTTCCGTGGCTTCTTCCATGTGGACTTAGTTGACACCTCACTTAGATGGCCGCTTGTCTGGAGACAGATGCTATTTAATCTGGCAGCCGGGCACCATCTAGTTTCTTCACCACACCTTGCTATAACCCCATATGGTCTGTGTTTCCTTCCTGCGGGCGAGTACCGACAGGGACACGATGTACAAACTCATTGTTCTTAAATTGGAGTTAGGATTGAGTGTGAGTGTGAATGTGTTTAAAAGCATTGAATTGCATACTTCAGATGGATGAGTAATAGGATAGATGAATTATCTACATCTCAATCAAACAACTATTTAATCTATCAAAAATGGCACATGTCTCTCCATCCCATCTCTTGCCCCTACTCCGAGTGCTCCTCTTAAAGCCGATCAATGTTATGAGTTTTGGGTGCATCTTGGTGGTGGTGGTGGTGGTGGGGAGTAACACCTGAAGTAGTTAAGGAGTTGAATTTAGTCAGGTGGGGCAGGGGGGTGGAGACACAGCTCTGTAGGCTATGGGCCTGCAGTGTGTTCAGGGGCAATGAGTGCTGGACCATGGGATGTGTTGGTGGAATGACGGGGGATGGAGATGGCTGCCTTGTGAAGCCGTGTGAACTTCATCCTTAAGCAGGGTTAGTAAGTCAGGTCTTTACGGTGCTTTCTCTGTTTTCCCATATCACGCTGGGGACCAGTCTCCCCCAGACTGGATGGGCCTAAGGGGCGGTTGTGTACCTGAGCATAAATTAAAAGAGACATCCGACTGGATAAAGCATGAAAGGGCTCCCCTCTCAGTCATGACTTCAGGAGCCAGGTCTCAGCAGCGAGAGGGAGAGCGGTAGTGGATCTCACAGTTTTTATCATCTCTGGCATGCAGGCCATGGAAAGCACATGCTACATATGTGTTGCACAATTGGCATACACGTGACAGGAAGGTGCCTACATCACAAGATGGGGCGGGCTCTAGAAACAAGACGGCAGCCTAACCTCGGCTGTCTCTGAGCTGGTTTGACCTTACATGTCTTTGAGCTCTTTTCCAGGGCAACAATCCATGATCCTTATCAGGAGGGAGTGGGTCCTACTACTTAGGGTGGGACAGACAATAAGGTCTGGTTGGTTTTGATGGCAGATAACCTTTAAGCAATAGACCTTCAGGCAGATGTGGCAGCCGTTTGTTTGCAGACAGACACCTTCTCACACTCTGTGGCCTTCGGTCTGTGGCCAGAATACTAGGGAGCTTCGAAAGGTTGGTGGACATTTTCATAGAAAGACAGTGGGATTTTCTCATGAACCTTTTGGAGCCCTTGTCGATGATGAGAGCCTGCCTGTTCCTCACCACCCCTCCATGGGACAAAACAATGTCCCTCCTACTTCCCCATGGAAACGAGGACCCGGGAGGGTGGAGACAACTCGCCCCATTTATTCTTCATCCAAACCCTGCAGGGCAGCCAGGCTTTTCCCCTGCTTTCAGGATCAGGAAAGAGAGGGGGAGGGATAAGGTCACTTCCCCAAAGTCACCAGGCTGGGACGTGATGGGGCTCAGATTGACACATCCTCCTGGAAGGGTAGCTCCCTGCCATCCTCTGTACTGCCACCAGGCCGGATGACCCCAGAAGCAAGGTAAGCATGGGCACACTTGTGCTTACTTACTAAGATGTACTTGTTAGGTTTCTGACTCGGTTCTTCCCACGATGAAAGAATTCACGCTGAAGCCCGTTTTGTAATCCAGGTGAGGTTTCATGAAGGACGGGACAAGTGTCAGGTGATACAATCTCAAAGGGGTTCACAACTGGGCCCCAAACAACCACGTGGAAAACAGCACCCACGTGTGCAGATCTTGGGGGGTGTCCCAGGAAGCCTGGAGCCCAAAAACCCTAGAGGCTGTGGGCCCGGAATAGTCCCAGAGCAGGGGCAGGTGTGTCCAAGCAGGAAAGAGAGACCCTCCCCCTCTTCCTGCCTCTGACCAGGAGCAGGGGAAGAGCTCCTAGAGCCTTGCTCCCTGCCTTTAGTCTTAGACCAACCCCTGGGTAGGGGAAGGCATGGTCGAGGGTACCCCATTGGCTGACCCCATTGGCTGAGTTAAGCCCACCTGGGTGATGTCATGAGCCTGAGCCTGAACCTGTCCAGGTGTACCTCCCACCTGGCTCTGGGGCTTGAGTATGAGCATGCTCCACTTGGGGTCTTCATAGGTGCCTAATGGCTGCCTGATCTCTTTCCCACCTCCTCTAAGGGGGCCTGGGCAGGCATGGGAGGGACCAGCCCCTGTCCCTAAACCTAACAGCAAGGCTTGAAAACTGCTTAGCACCTGATCAGTATGAACAGTGATCCCCTAAGACCCAAACCAGATCCCTTTGGTCTGGAGCCACAATATGTAAAATGGCCTCAAAGCAAAAGCTCCAAACCTTGTCTGTATCCTGAGATCACCTGGGGAGTTTTGAAGCTCCAGATACCCAGCTTGCACCTCAGACCCAGGATCGCTAGAGATTCAGTTCAGCTAATAGCAGGCTTTAATCTCCCCAGGTGATTCTAATATGCAGCCCGAGTTTCTAAAACTCTGATTTTACTTTTTTATTTGCAAGAGTGACCAAAGAATGTAAGATAAATAAAATATTTCCATCAAAGGCATAGACCAGGGACATTCCTGAGCCTGCACTGACAGGGACAATCCAATTGTGGCTGGAGCAGAGCAAGGTGGCCCCAGGCCAGGCCATAGCCCTGGGGCAGGTATGTCCCGAGACTAGATGTGTGGATGGAGGCCCCAGGTTTTATCAAACCATCTCGTGATGGCTATCTGCTGACCCAGTTCCACCTGCCAACTTCCCATCTTAGTCACAGGATGAAAGGGGGCAAGTCAGTGATATCTCTTGTTATAAGTCAACCAAGGAATTGGCCTTCTGCTTTTGCTCTGGTGGCTCCGGAGATGAAGAGATTGGCTTCCAGGCCTGACTTGGGAAAATCTAGATCTTCCTTATAACACGGTTCATCCTGACAAGGGAACCCATTTCTGATCCGTGCCCCCTCCTTTGGACTGTGGCGAATTCACCCAGACCATGTCCTGAGATGTCCTTCTGGACCCCAGGTGAACCCCAGCCAAGCCACAGACATCCTGGCCTCCTTCCAGAGAGAGCGAGAGACCCAATGAAGGGAGACCCATCTGCCCTGCACCCAGGGCTCGATTTGGTTCCTTGGCCAGTTGCCCCGTATAAACCTTCAGACCTCACTCTGCAGGGCAGATCTGGTCACTCTGCACTTCCAGACACCCAGGACCACTTGCCTGTCCCCCAAGTGGGTCCGTCTCACCCCCTCTGCCTCTGCCCACATGCTCCCCTCCCTTGACAGGCTGCTCCTTCCTCCTCCTGGAAGACCCAACTCAAAGAGCATCCTCCCCTACCCCACACACATCCCTCCCCCTGGGCCAGATCCTTGCTGTGCTCCACCCCCGCCACCTTACCCCCGCCTGTAGACAGCACTGTGCTTTGGAGGCCCGCAGACTGAACTCCGGTCCTCTGTCTAATCAGGCCCTTCTCTGGCAGCCCGTGCCCCCGGGGCAGGCCTTGTGCCGGCGTGGCATCATGCCTAGCACGCATGCGCAAATGTGTCTGTGTTGAACTTTGAGTCACAGTCAGTGATGACATTAGAGAAATTCCTCACCCCCCTCTTTTTTTTTTTTTTTAATAAATTGCCATTTGGGTGAAAGTTCACAGTCTATTGGCTTTCCGTTCAATCATTTATACACATGTTGTTCCTCTTTGTCTTTTAAAAAGGCCATTTCACATCCATCTTCTCCCTGAACTCCCTCACAAGAAGCTCCGAGGCCCCGTGGGAAAGCATGCTGGCAGCACGGCTAAACCAGGACAAGGAGCCAAAGGGCGATGCCTACACTCTGAGCTCAACCATTTCTTTCCCAGAGTGCCCTGCAGAACCAGCACCAGCAACGGCCGTAGAGTAAGGTGACCAGGCATCTGCTTTTTAACAATTTTTCCCGCCTCCCGCAGTGTTTTATAAAAGTCCTGATTTTTGGAAAGAATGCACAACAAGCTAGGGTAGATGGTTTTCGGCTGCCGTGTGGCTATTTTATCAATGGTGTCCTGTGAGACCAGGCAGAAAGGGACCTCAGTACCCACCCCCTTGCTCCCCAGGAGTCAATGAATGACCATGAAGATGGCCAGGGGTGGAGGTCCGGCTTTGGGGTGAAAGCTGTGGGAGGAAGCTCAGGAGGGAGGAAGAAGAGAGCCTTGGGCCCCGTGGTGCTGCCTGGGATCAGGGGTCGGAGGAGGGAGCCAGAGAGAACCACCCGCAGGAGCGACATGAAGACCAGCTGGACCGAGCCAATGGGCTTTGCGAGGCAGTGAAGGGTCAAAGTGTCAGGTGTGGGCCAAAGATGAAGAGGGAAGATGTGGGAAAAGACGGGCAGCAGAGTTGGCCACAAGAAGGTCACTGAGCAGAGGTGATGAGAGGTCCACGGGGCTGGGGAAGCAGCCACCGGCGTCCTGCCTGGCTTTGGGTTCTGGTTGGAGCAAGCCAAACCCTGGGATGTGCATGGCCCCAGCCCCACATTCTCGTTCCACTTCAAGCCTGCTCACAGGAAGGCAGTGGAGAGTCGGGCGAAGACAAGCCCTGCTTTCCCTTCCCCAGGATGAGGGCTCTGGGAAGGGGGTGTCCACTCCTGTCACCTGGCCCCTCTCCCTGGCCTTTCTCTGGCCAGAGATGAGGCACTGTCAAGTCCCGTGTCCAGGGAGACAGGCCCTGCGGTGGTTTCGTTAGGTAGCCAGGACAGGGACAATGACTGTCCCTCCCATGCCTATGATGGCCCCCATAGAGGAGGTTGGGAAAGAATTAGGCGGCCATTGGCCACCATGAAGACCCCCTGATCTGGGCATGCTCAAATACAGGTCCCAAGCCAGGTGGGCAGTACACCTGGGCAGCCCAAACTAGGCCCAGGCCTAGCACATCACCCAGGTGGGCTTTCCTCAGCCAATGGAGTCAACCCATTCCTTCAACCACCTCGCCTCCCAGCCACAGATTTGAAATACCCTGTGGGTGGGAAGGCCGATCTCTTTTTATCCTGCTCCTGTGCCCCCCTACTCTTGCCAGCTGCTCTCCCTCTCCCTCTCCCTCACCTGCTCCCTCTCCCCAATCTCTCTCTCTCTCTCTCTCTCTGTTCACCACGTGTGGGCTCACACTTCCACGAGGCTTCTTGTGTCCAGTTGCGAACTTCCGCAGGGCTTCTGCACCATTTGCCATGCTCCCCTGAAATAGCGTGCACCCTTTAGAGACTGTTAAACCTGAAGCTTCTCCCACCCTCCATAAAAACTCACTTGGATTACAAATCAGGCTTCGGTGTGAATTCTTTCTCGTGTGAGGCCCGCCTCACCTCTGCCCTTTCTCCACATCCTGGCTCTCATGAGGATCCTTCTAGAGGCTGAAGGGTGGGGTCAGAGGGTATGTTGGACAGGGTTCTCTAGAGAAACAAAACCAGGACACCATTTTTATATATTTAGATAGATAACATAAGAAATAAACAGTTAATTAAATTATAAAGCAGTACAAATGGCTCAGTGCAACTCACTTCCGTGAGACAGCTAGTACACTGGCAGTCCTTCAAGTCTTGAGGGCCACTGGGTGCAAGTCAAGGAAGTAGACAGCTGAGTCCTCTGTAGAGCAATTCAGGCAATCAGGCCACAGGCAGCAAACTGCAAGGGAGGTCACCAACAGTCAGCCAGATGACAGGATCCGACAGTCCCCAGCTCAAGCGATGAATACTCCAGTAGCGTGGCAAAGCAGGTCTTGAAGGAACCTCAGACGACAGCGACACAGTCCACGGGTTAGGTGTCCCACAGGTAGTGTAGCTCTCAAGTTGAGGCAGAGAACCAGCTAAGGCAGCTGCACACTGGCCCGATCATCAAAGAGCAAGAGACAAGAAAGGCAAGGCTCACCGAGTCATCTACCTCTCCGCCCTTCAATGAAACCCACATGTGTTCATTGGCCAGGTTGGCACAAGAAACCTATCACAGAGGGTTAGACCACACACTTCCTAGTCATCACCCCCAAATTGGCTCTAGATAAGCCACCGTATAACATGGGTATCTGGGGTGAGATGAAATACCCTGGCTCTTAAGAGAGTTGGTGGAAAGGACTTAAGAGAGCAGAGTTGGGGAAGAGAGAGAGACTGGGAAAGAAAAGAGTGGAAGGAGGACCGTGCCCCTCCACCCCCAATCCAGATCCCACCTAGATCCAGGCTCCATCCAGGAAGGTGGCTTTCCCTTGAGGAAGGTGGAGCTTGGAGCCCTTGGGAGTATAAAAGTTTGGCTGAACAGAAGATTGGGGGTCTGAGGCACCTTAGAATAAAGGCCTGGTGCTGGATCTCCTGGCAAACCAGCCATGGCTGAGCTCAGGCTATGACCCACAGGGAGCTGCCAGAAGCTGGAAGCTGAAGTGTGCAGGGTGCAGTAGCAACTGCAGCCCCTTCCTGATGCGGCAAGGAAAGGCCGTGACGCCCCTCTATCTTGGAGCAGCCCAGGCCTGGCGAGCTGCGGACTGCATGTGTGGAAGGACCCGTTGGTGGGAGGGGTCAGACTTTTACAAAATCTCTTTAAAATACTGCATTCCCCCCCTCTTCTAAACCATGCAAAGATTTTAATTAAAACCCCCAACAAACTTAATCTTCTCCATCAGGCAATAATTAACTATGGAGTTCTGTTGGAGAATTCAAATCCAGGCAGCACCTTCACGGAGCGCTGCAGACTAGGGGGGGGGGTCGTGGAGCGGGAAGGAGGGTGAAGGTCACGAGCCTGGTTTGAGAGTTGAACTAGAACCCAGAGATGGCCAGCGGGTTGGCCAGGGCTGCCCAGCACTGGGGTCTTCTTTAAATCCTGGAGAAAGTGACGAGAGTGGGGGAGTCTCTGGGGCAGGCGACAGGAGGCCTGAACCTCCAGGAGATACAAGGAGCTGCTCTTTCGGCCCCCGCCCACCTCTCCTCCTCACATGCCTTCCTCGCCCCCCTCCACCCCACACCATGCTAAGGCATTACTTGGGGGCTAGACTATTGCAGTTGATAACTTGGTTTCCCCTTCCCTCCTTCTGGGACGGGGCTCGATTCTTCCACAGGACCCTTGAGATGAAGTAAGGAGGGTCCAGGTGTGGTCTGAGCACTTGGCTCCGGTCCCTGTTCTCAATGAGCCCCTCTTGGCTTAGGGGGGCGTACCCTGGGCCAAAGGGGAGAATGACTCTTTCCCCAATAGTCTCACCCACTCGGCCTCCACAGAGCACCATCAACAAAGTGTTCACTCCAGGGTGGAAGGTTCCTAGTCGACCGCCAGAATGTTTCCTAACTGCCAGAGTGGCTTGGCACTGCCGAGCACCGCTGAAGGGGCACGGGCGCAGCCGGCCGTTTGGGAAAACAGGATGTTCTCTGGAAAGAACAATCGTTTCTTTTAGGCAGAGGTAAGGAGGAGGGGGAGGGGGAGAGGCAGGTCCTGGTGTCTGGTTCAGAGGGTTGAATGGACTTTAGTGGCGGCCAGTCGGCCAGTCGCAGGCCTGGAGGACAGTCGTGAGCAGGGAGCCCCGCACTCACTGCTCAGAGGGGAGCCAATGCGGTCAGCCGCTTTTCTGGGAACCAAGTGTCCAGCTCCTCCTAGGACGCACACACATGCCATGCTTCTGCTGCCTGGTCAACAAATGCCTGGGGTCAAGGTCCTGCAGCTGCACCTTCTCAGTGTGCCAGGGATATATCAGCCATTTCCCCCGGCTAGCAATGATTAACACATCTCCCTCCAGCTGTTGTTCCCAACGTGGGTTTGGGTTTTTTTGCACGTGGAAAAAAATCTGGGTCACTCACTCCAAAAGTGATTCTGCCCGTGTCCCATGTCTACTATACACATTTCCCTCGTTGGTCCCTCAGTCAGAAAGCCAAGAAAAAGTCCCCAAAGCACATTTGACAAAATTTACAAAGCAGCATTTTCCATCTGGCCCTTTGGCCCGTGTTCCCCTTCAGAGAAAGCCCTCCTGCGGCTCAGAGATCTGTGCTGGAACTCAGTCCTTGCGACCCCCACCAGAGCCACTGAGGGCCCAGCCCAGCAGCGCCTCTCTCAGTAGAATCCAGTGTCCCAACCTGAATAGAGAGTTAGGCAGAGATCAACGCAGAGCGTCCCTTTGGTAAGAAATAAACCATTTTTAACGAGGTGGCCGATACACGATGGCTCCCTTCTCCTCTGCGCTCTCTCCTTGGCAAGCACATTGCGCTCAGGGAGAAGCTGCCAGAGCCTTGGAAGCAGCTCACTTGCTGAAAGGCAGACTGCTTCTGGTCCTCACCGGCCTGGGGCCCTGGATCTGTCCATGGAGAAGAGTGACTGAGGCTAACATAAGGGGCCCGTGTAAGTTCTCATTCTAATCGCATTCCGGACCAGACTGGTCACCTCCCCAAGGGGCGATGATAAGTCTTGGACGTGACCTCTGAGAACAAAAGAATTGGGCGCTCACGGGTATTTGGGCACCGGACGTTCTGTGGACAGCGGAGGCTGCCTCCAGTCTGCACAGTGGTGGAAACTTCTGGGTGCCCTTCCTCCCTAGACTGTGTGCCCAGAAGGTCCCGGGCCACAGCTAGGCTTTAACTGTGGTCTCCTCCGGGAGCCAGGCATGGCACTTGGCTCCTTAAACGTGTGTTTAGTTAAGCTGATGAACTTAAGAGACGACAGGGAGGTGGTGGAATCCCCCCTGCTGGAGATGGTTCTGTAAGTGGGTGGCGTCTTGTCTCAGCACCCTCTCCAGCTGCTCACACACTCCATTATCACCTCGAATATCACAAGCCATGATGTCTCCCTCCTTCAGCTGTCTGGAAGGCACAGAGCCTCAGGGCCTCACGTCTTCCTGCACGTGATAAAGTGTTGCTGGAGGAGGTAAAAAGAGGCTAGGTGGTAGACCATGGAGACTAGCTGGTAGAATATGCTGTGACCGAGAGAGTCCCCTGCCTGGAGGGCAGCCTGCAGACACCCTTGGCTGGCTGCTGCCTGCCCAAGAATGAGTTGTCAGCTCCCTGAGACTCCTTATCAGCAGGCGCCTCTCTCAGAAGATAAGGCTGTGGCTGGCTCCCATCTGCTGAGCACCTGATGGGGATCCACCAGACTGGGAGACCCTGGCTCCTGACAATCCTGGGGAGACCCAGAGTGACCTTTGGCTATTGCGACAGCTTTGCCTTATTTGCTCTCCACGCTCCTCGCACCACCGCCGTCCCAGTCCCCACGATTGCCCAGGAGTTGGTCAACCCTTTCTAGGAAAGCTGAGCTGGGTAGAAGGAAAGGGCCGTGTCTTCTGGTGGGGCTACCTGTGGGCCAGCTGAAGCTCCCTCTGCCCCCAACACTGCCAAGCTCAGGACTCCTGGCAGCCAACACTGTGCCCTCCGTGACCTCCTCTCCAGGGCAGACGTGCGGGAGGCTCTGGGGTTGCTTGGGCCAGCAGAGACCATGTGGCCAAGGGCGGCTGGAGATGGCTGGAGCCTGGGGTTCAGGTGGTGAGCCCAGGAAGGACTGGGGAGGAGACGCCAGCGAATATCTCCCGGAGGACTGGTTTGGTGCATCATGGTGTCTTTGTTAGCTAGGACTGCTGTCACGGAAATGCAGCAAGTGCATAGGTTCATTAACAACCAGAAGTTCATGACCTCGCAGTGCAGGAGGCGAGAGTCCACAGTCAGAGCGTCAGGTCGGGGGGGTGGGTGGGGGGGCGGGGAGGCTTTCCATGAACGTCTTTGTCTCTTCAGCCACTGCCCCGGGAGATCTTCCAGTGGCTTGGCCTCTCTGCTCCACTGGATCACTTCACCTCTTTTTTGTCTCAAAAGAGATCTAATCAAGGTCCATCCTACACTGATCCTGCCTCATCCACATAACAAAGACAACCCGTGCCCACGTGGGAGTTCATCCAGGGGCATAGAGGTTAGGAGTTACATGCACACTTTGAGGGGCACACAGTTCAATCCGTAACATGCGCTAAATACGCACATAAAGCATTGGCTGTTCCACCGTTTCCCCCCACATTCCTTAGGTTCATCATGTGCAATCACCACCTTCTTTCCCAAATTCACGGAGAGCGCGCTCATCATCTCCCGCATGGGACGTTGCCAACCTTGCCTAGAGTCTCCTTGGCTCTGATGTCTCTGCCCTGTGCCCAGACTGCCCTCCGTACAGACAGCTGATGGGAAGTTCAGGTGCATCTGCACACAGGTTGCTCCCCACTCATCCGAAGCCTTAAAAAGGCACCAGTGCACTCCCTGATTTGCACCTCTGCTCCCCTCAGAGTCCCATGTCTTTGACCTCTTCTCTGCTTGCAAGCCGGCTTCTGCTCCTACAGCCTGGCCTCGTATAACTCGGCATTTTTACTTTTATTCATTTGTTTTATTTAGTTTTCCATGTTTAGCTCTTTCTTTTTAAAAAATCATTTTCCTGGGGCTCACACAACTCTTATCACAATCCATGCATATGTCAATTGTGTAAAGCACATTTGTACATGTGTTGCCCCCATCATTCTCAAAACATTTGATTTCCACTTGGGCTCTTGGAATCAGCTCCTCATTTTTAATTTTTCCCCTCCCTCCACACTCTCTAGTTCTTTCTTTAAAATCATTTTATTGGGGGCTCATATAGCTCTTATCACCATCCATCCATCCATTGGGTCAAACACATTTGTATATTTGTTGCCATCATCATTTTCAAAGCATTTTCTTTCTACTTGAGTCCTTGGTATAGGCTCCTCGTTCCCCACCCCCCCCCCGAACCCTTGATAATTTATAAATTATTATTTTTTCATGTCTTACACTGATCAATGTCTTCCTTCACCCACTTTTCTGTTGTCCATCCCCCTGAGAGGAGGTTATATGTTGTTCAATGTGATTGGTTCCCCCTTTCGCTGTCCCTTTACCCTTACTCTCCTGGTATCCCTACTCTCATTATTGGCCCTGAGGGGTTTATCTGTCCCAGATTTCCTGTGTTTCCAGCTTTTATCTGAACCAGTGCACATTCTCTGGTCTAGCTGGATTTGTAGAATTGGAGTCATAATGGTGGGGGGCGGGGAAGCATTAAAGAACTAGAGGAAAGTTGTATGTTTCCTCGGTGCTATATTGCACCCTGACTGGCTCATCTCTTCCTTGTGACCCTTCTGTAAGGGGATGGCCAGTTGCCTACAGATGGGCTTTGGGTCCTCACTTTGCACTTCCCCTCATTCACAATGATATGATTTTTTTGTTCTTTGATGCCTGATACCTGATCCCATGGATACCTCATGATCACACAGGCTGGTGTGCTTCTTCCATGTGGGCTTGGTTGCTTCTCAGCCAGATGACCGAGTTCTGTTTACTTCTTGTCTATATGGATGGCACTACAAAATTACATGATCTTTCCCCTTCCCAATTATCATGACCCCAATTCTACCTTGCCTTGCGGACCTGGTTATACCAGAGGATGTACAGCGGTGCAGTAGGTATCTGGAGGCACAGGGAATCTAGGACAGACGAACCCCTCAACACCAGCGGTGGGAGTGGCGACACCAGGATAGAAGGGGGTGTAGAAAGGGAGAACCAATCTTGGAGATCTATGTGTAACCTCCCCTCTGGGAGATGGGCAATGGGAAGGTGGGTGAGGGGAGACGCCGGGCAGTGTAAGATAAGATATAATAATTATTTCTAAATTATCAAGGGACCAGGGGAAGGGGGGAGCGGGGAGGGAGGGGGAAGGGGAAAAAAAGGGAAACCGAGCTGATTCCAGGAACCCAAGTGGAAGGTGAATTTTGAGAATGACGAGTGCAACGAATGTATAAGGGTGCTTTGCTCAATTGATGTATGTACAGATTGTGATAAGAGTTGTATGAGCCCCAATAAAAAGATTTATTAATAAAAATTTAAAAAATAAAATTACATGATCTTTCTGGTGGTTTCAAAAGTTAAGTATATGTAAATATGCATGCATATGTCTATATACAGAATGTACACAGATAGATGTATACACACACATAATTAGAAAAGGACTTCAAAAGTTTGTGGGCAAATCCCGTTGTCTTTCTATTCCATTTCCCCAGAAACTTTCTGAAGCCCCCTATGCGCGCGCACACGCACAGACACAAACAAAACGGTAGATTGAAAATTATTGTTATGAAATCATAAACTTTTGTTAAACAAAAATTTCAAGAGGTGAAGGTTGTGTTTCGTGCATAGCCTCCATTTAGGTCCCTGTTTCTGAGGGTGGGCGGCACCTGGGGCACTGGAACAGTTGTGGGGGGGGGGGCACTGCAAAAGCAGATACCTACACTTTACCCTAGGTTGTGGGCTATAGGTGTGGGTGAGTCTGGGTGGACTAGAGAAACAAATCCAGAGACACTGAAATATGTACGAGAAAGAACTCTATATCAACGAGGAATTGTACATTAAGAAAACATCCCAGCCCAGCCCAGATCAAGTCCATAAGTCCGATATTAGCCCGTATGCCCAATACCGGTCTATAAATTCTTCTTCAGACTCACACAGCACACGCCATGACGCTGAACGCAGGAGGAAAGCTCACAGGCCAGGGGGTGGAGAGTCTTGTGGATCCAGTGGCGGTGGAAGCATCTCGGTGCTGGCAACGGGTCTCCACGTGGCTCCTCCAGCTGCAGGGCTCTAGGGCAGCTCCATGTGTCTCGTCAGCAGGAATGTCTCGCAGGGAGAGAGCGTGTGTGTCCCCCCTCCAGTGAGTTAATTATCTGTCACGGCTCCAAAGGAGGCCACCAAGCAGCGACCTGATCCGCAGACTAAACTCCGCCCCGTCACGCTTACCGTATATACTCATGCATAAGCCGAGTTTTCAGCACATTTTTAATGCCGTTTTTGTGATAAAATTGGTGCCTCGGCTGATATTCGGGTCAGTTTACACTCAAGTAGATACTGTAAAGGCGTCAAGTTGGCACCAGATTATGTAACTACCACCAGGTGCAAATGTTTTTAGGGTGGTGCTAAGTCTCTTCTTTTTTCTTCTGGAAAAGGGCTGGTAGGCCACATGAGTTTGGGGAGCGGCAGGCAGCGTCTTCATCTCCAGTTCTTCCTTCAAGACTCCATGGCTCTCTGATTTACACCAAACCACGTGGATATCCTCCAGGGTCTCTAACCGTGTCCCTTTTCAATGTTCTTTGAGCGTGGGGAACAAAAAGACATCTGACAGGGCAAGACCGGGCCTGTCGGGTGGATGGGGTACGGTTTAAAACCCAAACATCTTCCAGGACAGCCCTGGCTCGCGGTAGTGCCCTGAAGGAAGACTGTACCTTGGTGTCCCTTTCCTGGAAACTTCTTCACCACAAGCCCCTGTGGTCAGCCTGTGTCCTTTGAGAAAACCTCTGGTGATTACCCATAACCTTTGAGCTGACCTCTCCTCCTTGGATTTCACTGGTCTCGCTGATACGATCCCTCGGAAGCCGCTGTTTGGATTGAGCCACACAGCCCCTGTGCAAGAGTCCGATGGCACACAGGGATTCACTATGAGTGGATCCGACGTGGAGGCAACTGCCAACCACCACCACCACCACCTCCACCTCCACCTCCACCACCACCACCTCCACCACCACCTCCACCTCCACCTCCACCTCCACCTCCACCTCCGCCACCGCCACCACCACCTCCACCACCACTACCACCTCCACCACCACCACCAACCACATCCACCACCACCTCCACCACCACCTCCACCTCCACCACCTCCACCACCTCCACCACCTCCACCACCACCTCCACCACCACCACCACCACCTCCACCACCACCACCACCAACCACCTCCACCTCCACCTCCACCACCTCCACCACCTCCACCACCACCACCACCACCTCCACCACCACCTCCACCACCACCACCAACCACCTCCACCACCACCTCCACCTCCACCACCTCCACCACCTCCACCACCTCCACCATCACCACCTCCATCTCCACCACCTCCACCACCTCCACCACCTCCACCACCACCTCCACCACCTCCATCTCCACCACCTCCACCACCTCCACCACCTCCACCTCCACCACCACCACCACCTCCACCACCACCACCTCCACCTCCACCTCCACCTCCATCACCACCACCTCCACCTCCACCTCCACCACCACCAACAACACCATCAACACCACCAACAACAACAACACCAGCACCAACAACAACACCAACACACCAACACATAGCTTCAATGACAGTCGAAAGGAAGCTCAAGAGGCAGAAGCCCTTTCTCAAAAATAACTAAAAACTCCAAAGACTTTTTCCAAAGTCCCCAGTCACCAATTTTCGGATCGTCCTCTTTAGGACCACCCATTTGTATCATTTTTACATGAACACCCTTTCATGATATTGCTTCTACTTCCACATAATATCAACACCCCACAGTCCTAACTTTAAGAACTTCAAAGGAGCTGGTGCATATTCAAAAACGAGCACTGTCTGGCCCTAGGAGATAGGGGCCAATTCTGGCAAGTGAGCCTTATCTTTCATAGCAGAAGCGTTTCCTAGAACCAAATGAGGTTAAGGAAGGGCCAGCAGGCTGACAGTTCCCAGGATGATAGAGTTGTTTTTTTAAATGATACTGTAGAATGAGTTACTTGAGACTTGAATGCTTAGAGCATGGGGCCACCCTCAAGCCCCCCCCCTTCCCAAACATGTGCAAATGCAGAATTTAAGAAACCAGACGACTTCACAAGAACCACGGTGGAGTTAGACTCTGTCCTTGGTCTCTGGCCTGGTTTGGGAGACCAAGAGGGCAGCCCCTTGTGCTGTCAAGCAGCATGTCCAAGTTAATCATTGGCTCTGCTGCGTACATGGCAGATCAAGCTGTTTCTGTGTGCCTGTTTTTCTATTTTACGTAAATCACCCCGAACATGTTTGCATCAACCTACTGGTTGATGCACCTTTGATCGATAGATCAAAAAGTGGTTTTTGAGTCCAAAGATCAGGGCTGGTTGACCTGCCGACTGAATGCAGGGTGTATAAAATCAGGGCAAGGCACAGGCTGATAGCAGAACCATTACCACCAAGCCGGGACGTACTGCCAGGGCAAAGCTGGCGGCCGACTGAGGGCCCAAGGGCATGACGCTAGGGGCCAGCATGGATGTTCTCCATGACTTTGGCATCCGGTCCACGCACTACCTCCAGGTGAACTACCAGGACTTTCAGGGCTGGTTCATCTTGGTGTCTGTGATCGCAGACCTGAGGAATGTCTACCAAGTCCTCTTCCCCATCTGGTTCCATCTGCGAGAAGCCGTGGGTGTCCGGCTCCTCTGGGTGGCTGTGATTGGAGACTGGCTCAACCTCATCTTTAAGTGGTGAGTACGAACCAGACCGAGAGGGGACGAGCGAGGGAAGAGGCTGGCCTTCTCCTGGACATGACTGTCCGCCAGAAGCCGCCCTCCTCGTGTGCCTCAGGAAGCCACAGGCTGCACTCCCCTTGACTTTGGGCCCCTCACGGAAGAGCCAGGAAAGCGCTGGCAGTGCGTGGAAAGCGCAGGAGAGACACTTTTGTACGGACCGCCTGGGGTCCAGAGATTGTTGCACTAATGAAAAGTCCGAGTAGCAGGGTTTAAGAAAAGAAAGAAAAAAAAAGACAGTTTTATTATTTTATTACTTGGAAGCACACAGGCATCATAAAGATAAATATAAGAAAGATGAAAGGTGAGAAGTGTTTTTTTTAAGTCATAAAAAGCCTGTGTGTGGGTACTACTGCAGGGGACTCCCGGGACGGGACGGTGCCACCAGCTAATTCCATGCCCTTGGCAAGTCAGAGCACCTCTCTGAGTTTCTCCTTAATGATCTACAAACTTAAGTGATCTCTGGGGCCTTGATTATCATTAAAAAAACAACTCAGGGCCATTGGGTCAATGCCAACTCACAGGGACCATAGAGGACGGTAGGACCGCCCCTGTGGGTTTTCGAGACTGTAGCTCTTTGTGGGAGTAGAAAGCCTCGTCTTTCTCCCACGGAGCAGTGGGTGGTTTTGAACTTGCTGACCTTTTGGATCGTAAGCGCTATACCTCCAGGGCTCCTCAGGTATGATCAGAGTTAGCATTTAATGAATACTTAGCATGTGCCCGGCGTGCGCTGAGAGTTTTTCCGCGAAGTCGTTACTACTGTCTGACAGATGCAGAGACCAAGGTGCTGAGTTAAATGGCTAAAGAGCTCGCGTTGCCGTCAGGCAAGCTGACTTCCGATGTCACGTTCTGGGGAACTATGTTATGTTCAGAGCCGGCCAATCAACTGGAGTCAGGGGTGGGGTGGGGTGGGGTGAGGAGTGCCGGTTTTAGCATTTGTCAGCTCCCATGGTGTAAACAGCCCCACTGTGTCTGCGGTCCAGTTCTGAATATAACAATTGGCTCTTGGGACCAGCTGCCTTCTAAGGCCTTGACAAGTGAAAAAGAAATCTCCATGCGACTGAGCTGATGCTGATTCATAGCGACCCTCTAGAACAGGGTAGAAGGACAACCTCTGTGAGTTTCCGAGACTGTAACTCGTTTCTCTTTGTGGGAGTAGAGAGTCCCATCTTTCTTCTGGGGCTGGCGGCTTAGAGCTGCTGACCTTGCCCCACGCCACCACGGGCTCCTCTCTAAGACATTCACCATTGAGTCTGAGACCTGTACCATCCCTATCACGATTTCTACTAACGGGCAGAGATCTTAAGACCTAGCCTTAATAGTCTTTGATCATAAACAACAAAAGCCCTTTAGAATTAAAAAGAAGGAAAAAAAATCATTGAGCTCAAAAGCCAAAGGCACATTGATGGGAGGCATACTGAAGTCATATTGAAACTCTGACAACAAAGCTATGACATGTTGTCTATAATTTCCTTATTAAATAGCATGACTATAAAAGATAAAATGTTATTCCAAACATCTGAACTCAGTGACCCATAAACACACTATCTAGGGAGGCAGAATTGATCGTTGTCCTGGGCTGGGCGAGACCCCACGGACCCCCCACAGCTCGGTGGAGGGACATTCCAGCGGCTTTTATGACACCGTCTCAACATGGGGGAAAACGGTCATCACTTTTACAGGGGAAGACGTTTGTCTGAACGATTGTTTTGACCCACAGAGGACACAGCACAAACCTCTAGAGCCATGTACATCTACAACCTTCCAGTGGGCTAGAGGCTTCTCCTGGATGCTGACGCGCAGCCTCTGGAGTCTCTGGAGTCTGAGAAAACGATTCTGAAAACCGCAAGTGAGAGAAGCAACAACTCACCGTACCTGCCAGCTCAAGCTTCAGACTGCAGTTGTACACCTTTAGAGTAGTCTAGGACACCGATTTCCTTTGCATTAAGAGGAAAAAAGAAGTCAATCGTCCATTTATGTAGACTTGGGGATCTTGCATGGATTTATTTAGGTGTGAGCAGGTAGCACGTTCAGCGGGCTTAAAATCCATCTGAAAAAGGCTCGATAAAGGATGGGCTGTCAAGGCTCCCTCCCATACCGCTCCCCGTCACATGGTCCCCCTGCCTGGAGGCAGCGGGACTACCAGGATTCCCTTCAGGGTCCTGGGGGGCTTCTCCTCGAGCCACTCTCTCTTCTCAAAGACGCCATCTTTGGGGAAAGGGATTGATTCAGTAACTCCAGACCCTGGTTCTGCTTCTCCTCAGGATCCTCTTTGGACAGCGGCCCTACTGGTGGGTCCTGGACACCGACTACTACAGCAACGCCTCGGTGCCCCTGATAAAGCAGTTCCCTGTCACCTGTGAGACCGGGCCAGGTGAGGATCCCTCCTCTTGGACAGACGCTCGGTGGTCCTCGTTCATCACGTGGTTAGCTGCCATCGCGGCGTCCCTGACGCATGTCGACCGGTGAAGCGCTGCCTGTTCAAGCGGCGTCCCCACAGTCAGTTGCAGGTCTGACTATTGTGATCCCCTGGGCTTTCACTGGCTAATATTCAGAAGCCAGTCGCCAGGCCTTTCTTCCTAATCTCCACGGAGACCGGTGTTAGCATCAGAGCAACGCCCAGCCACTGACAGACAGGTGATCGCTGCCCGTGAGGTGCGCTGGCCAGGAGCCAAACCCAGGTCTTCCGCATGGAAGGCAACCATTCTGCTTCTGACTGGCCAGGGGCCCCTCTGCTCATCAGAGACCCTGTCAGCAGTCACTGGCTGTGCAGCGGACGTTGAGGGTACACGAGCTGACGCTGGGCTTCTCTCAAAGTGCCACCACATTTCAATGCACTTCCGCAAGGTCTTCCTGAATAGCCATCTTGCGGTCACTTTAGAAATCGGCTTGAGGCTTCCAGAAACCAAGTCACTAGTGTTGGTGAGAGGCAAAGAGCGCGTGAGAGTCTCTGCACCACACACAGCCCACAGCAGGGAGTGTGGTGGAGGCCCGAGCCCCTGGCTGTCCTGCCCACAGACGGGGTCTGGGGCCATGTCTCCACTCAGCTGACGGTCCCACCCCACACCGTGTCTGCCTCTTATTTGTACGCCAGATCACATACTGAGTTTTTGTAAAAGGTAACAGAATACGCGCCTCATTTCAACCACCCTCAGTAGGTCACTATGAGTCGAAGCCAACTCACTGCCAACGAGTTTGGTTCAGTTTCACTTTTAACTCTACTTCGTATCCCGTCCTCTTTGATTCCCGATGAGCGGCAAATGGATGAATTACAAGATGGGTGGGTGGAAGGGTGAATAGGATGGATGGATGGATGGATGGATGGATGGATGGATGGATGGATGGATGGATGGATGGAAGGATGGATGGATGGATGGAAGGAAGGCTGGCTGGCTGGCTGGCTGGATGGATGGATGGATGGATGGATGGATGGAAGGATGGATGGAAGGATGGATGGATGGATGGATGGATGGATGGATGGATGGATGGATGGAAGGATGGATGGATGGATGGAAGGAAGGATGGATGGATGGATGGATGGATGGATGGATGGAAGGATGGATGGATGGATGGATGGATGGATGGATGGATGGAAGGATGGATGGATGGATGGAAGGATGGATGGATGGATGGATGGATGGATGGATGGATGGATGGATGGAAGGATGGATGGATGGATGGATGGATGGATGGAAGGATGGATGGATGGATGGATGGAAGGAAGGATGGATGGATGGAAGGATGGATGGATGGATGGATGGATGGATGGATGGAAGGATGGATGGATGGATGGATGGATGGATGGATGGATGGATGGAAGGATGGATGGATGGATGGACAGGTGGAAGGGAGGGTAGCTAGATAACACCCCTGAAAATCTCCCGGATGTTTTTCCTGTTCGTCTGCCATCTAGTCATTCTTTCCTGTCCTCCAGGGAGTCCCTCCGGCCATGCCATGGGCACCGCAGGTGTGTGCTACGTGATGGTCACAGCCACCCTCTCTGTCTTTCGGGGAAAGAACAAACCAACCTACAGATTTCGGTAAGAGCTCACCCCCAGGGTGTGGTTGGTGAATTGGCTCTCTGTAGCGGACACAGCCTTGCTCTCCCTCACAGTCCGCCGGCCCGCTCCCATGACTTGGGGTGTCACTGATGAGTCCTGGCACTTGTGCGGAGGCAGACTGACGATCAGAGTCACAGAACGTTAGAGCTGGAAGGGACCCATCCGTGCAGCCTTATTTAACAGATAATGAAAGGGGTTGAAGGAACTTCTCAAGCGCAAAGGAGCGCTAGGGCTACGTACTTGGCTGCTAAGCCAAAGGTCGGTGGTGGAAGACAACCAGCTGTTCCGTGGGAGAAAGAGGTGTCGATCTGCACCACGGAGGTTGCAGCCCCAGAAACCCTGTGGGGCAGCCCTCTCGATCGCGCGGCTGTGAGTTGGCATAGATTTGAGGGCGGAGAGTTTGTTTTTCAGGTTTCTCCAAATCAAAAACAACTCACTGCTGTCCAGTTGAATCTGCCTCCTATCGATCCTACAGGACAGGGTGGAACTGCCCCTGTGGGTTTCCCAGACAGGAACTCTTTAGGGGAGGAAAAGCCTCATCTTTCTCCCACGATGCTCCCGGTGGATTCGAACCGCCAGCATTCCAGGTAGCAGTTCAACGTGTCACCCATGACAGCACCAGGGGTAGGGCTGAATAAAAAGCTCATTTCTGTAGCAATCATAGAGTTGCCCATCCAGACTCAAAATAAGCAAGAGACATGCTGATTGTATGAAGCGATGGGTAGGCAGCCACTGTGCAAACCCTCAGCTAAAAACCGTTAAAATGGCTCTGTAAAAAACCTGAGATCTCCTTCTCTGCCCTTCAGTCAATTCCAGCTCACAGTGACCCTATGGGACAGGATAGAACAGATGTCCAAGGCTGTCAATTGCCCCAGGAGCAAAGAGCCTTCTTTTACTTTTTTGGAGCAGTGCATGGGCTTGAACTGCTGACCTTCTATTTAGCAGCCAGATCCGTAGCCCACTACGCCACCAGGACTCTAGGAAGAGAGAGCATCTATAGATAGATAATAGACAACAGTCACACAAGTGAGGTCTCACACATCCAGTCACGGACTACGTTTGAGCCTTGGCTTTTTGAGCTTTCTTAAAAAGATGGGCTGGATCCTGGGGTTGCCAGGCTCCGGTATCCAACTTCCTGCCGAAGGTTCAACAAGTCCCCTGATGGTCGTCTCTCCCGTCGCAGGTGCTTGAACGTCATTCTGTGGTTGGGATTCTGGGCCGTGCAGCTGAACGTCTGTTTGTCGCGAATCTACCTCGCTGCTCATTTCCCCCACCAGGTGGTTGCTGGAGTCTTGTCAGGTATCTGCAACTCCGACCCCCTTTCCCTATCCCTGCAGCCCAGCATCTCCCTATCCATCTCCAGAGGGGAGACAAAATGATCCATTTCTACAGAAGTGTCCACATGTGTGCATGTGTGTTCTAGAAAAAGTGTCATACATCAATCTATCCAATTGTATTAACTGGAAACCCCCCAGCACTTCACAGTCTCTACAGGACCAACATGGCAGAGAGCACTGCTCCAGGGAGCCCAGTCATTGGCAAACCTAGTAGGTGCCCAGGGCGGATCTCTTTTGCTCGGGGTTTTGAATGCCTGTGTTGTCTGAGGTCCAGCTAATAGGGAGCAGAAATTTGGGTTCAGTATAAGAAAGAATTTCCTGGTTTTGTGGGTTCCATTGGAATCTGAAAGGGCTTCAACAACTTTGTAGAAACAGTCCATTACCTTTCAATTCCATTGTTCTAAGAACTTTCTGAAGCCCCCCTGGCTTAGGGAAGTGGTCGGCTCCCTTTCCCCAGAGATCAGTAAGAACAAAGAAGACACTTGAGGACAGGGGGGAGAATGGTCTCGGAAAAGGAAGGGCCCAAGAAAGGAAGACTGCACTTAGTCTCGGGCTGTGTGTTTGAGAAGGGGCCCTAGTGGCCCAGGGGTCGAGCATCCAGCTGGTAACTGTAAGGTCAGCAGTTCAAAGCCACACGGGAGGGAGAGGCGGCAGCCTGCTTCCATACAGACACAGGCTTACATAGGCTGTGCCACCGCGTTAGTCTCCCAGGGCCACTGTGAGCCGGAGCGGACTTGATGGCACGTGGTTTGGAGGGCGTTGGGGAGAAGCTAAAAGCTGTGTCATGTGGGAGACCTAAGGTTTAGACTAGAAACAAGAAGAATTATTTTCAAATATGTTCGGGGGCACTACGTTTACAATGCACTCACTCCTGCGGAAAGCACAGAGGAGCCCTCATGGCATAGGGGGTGACCTGTTGGGCTGCTAACCACAAGGTCAGCAGATCGAAACCGCTAGCCACTCCGAGGCAGGAACACGAAGCTTCCTACCCCCAGAAAGATTTAGAGTTTCCGAACCACCGCCCCCCCCCCCGGGGTAACTGCTGTGCTACAGCGCTGCTGTGTTGCAATTCCCTCAATGGCAGTGAGTTTGGGGTTTGGGGGTGTTTTTTTGGTTTGCAGAAAGAACTGAAAACAGCAAATGGCTTACGAGTTATGAGGGAGACCAATTTCAGCTCAGCCTAAGAAAGACGTTCGACACCGTAAAATCCACTTCAAGATGGCACGGGCTACCCAGTGTGCATAGGTTCCCTGCCTCGAAAGGGTATTCAAGTAGAGACAGGAGGATCCCCCACCCCCATAGGTCATTGAAGAGAGGAGACGTAACTTTTCTATCCAAATGAGTTTACGGCTAAGGACAGACTATGTCAATCAGCCAGATTTCAGGGCAGTTGTGACGTGATTCCACAGTGTCAAGACCAGTGGCACGGCATCCCTCCAGCACCGGACCCCCCACCGCCCCCCGCCAGCTAAAGCCGCAGCCTGACCTGCGGTCTTTTCCCCACACAGGCATTGCTGTGGCTGAAGCTTTCTGCCGCACCCAGATTATCTACAACAGCAGCCTCAAGAAGTACTCTCTTGTTACCTGCTTCCTGTTCAGCGTGGCCATCGGATTTTACCTGGTGCTGAAGGGGCTGGATGTGGACCTGCTGTGGACTCTGGAGAAAGCCAAGCACTGGTGTGAACGTCCCGAATGGGTCCTGATTGACAGCACGCCCTTTGCCAGCCTCTTCAGGAACCTGGGCACCCTCTTCGGCCTGGGGCTGGCTCTCAACTCCACGATGTACAGAGCGAGCTGCAAGGGCCAGCTGGGCAGGTGGCTCCCCTTCCGCCTCGGCTGCATCCTGGCCTCCCTGGTCTTCCTGCACTTCTTTGACTCGTTGAGACCCCCATCCCAAATCGAGCTGCTCTTCTATGGCCTGTCCTTCTGCAAAAGTGCGGCGGTGCCCCTGATGTCTGCCAGCCTTGTCCCCTACTGCCTCAGCCGGGTCCTGGGCCAGCCGGAAAAGAAGTCGTTGTGAAGGATGTGCAGTCTTCAGTATTGAAAGCCAATGACTTGTGCCAGGGATTGAGGGGGGTTAGGGTCTTCTGCCACCTGTTCTGGGGCCAGAGGTGCCAGTCAACTCAGGTGATCCTGTCTTGTTGGCAATTCCAATGATATTGGGTGATGTTTCTTTTTAAAAAAAAAAAAAACAAACTCAATAACTAGTAGATGGTACTTGGGGGAGCCTTGACTGTTAAATATTGGGTCAGTTCTGGATTTTTTCCCCCCTCTGAAGACTTCTATCACATACACAAAAACAAACTTCCAGGGAGAGCCAGGCAGGGGGAGTCCAACTGAGAATTGTCTACCAGCGCTCAAACGGATCAAAGAAAGAAAGAAAAAAGAGTAGCAGATTCAGCAGGGAAGGAAGGCCAATGCGGGGTGGAGTTTTTAGTATCTCCCACATCATGCAAGGTCGCTGCCAAGCAATACCGAAGAGGCTTCAATTGCACCTGACTCTTCAGGAAAGGCACGATTCATAACGGGGGACCAGCGCTAAGTGTGATTAAGGTGGGCTCAGTGCGGTCCTTTTCCTCTTTACTTAAGTTGTTTTACTCCACACACCCGAGTGGTCATTGTCGTTTCTCGGCTTTCTGGATGGCGGCGGTGACCTAGATCTGGTTCTGGGTCAACCATTCGGGTGTAATGGGTTTCCCCTCTATCACACTAGATCTTCCTCCTTAGCCCAGCTCTGGTTTCCCGAGAATTTTCCACGGGCCCCACACCCTCTCGCTGGTCCTCAGATGCCTCATGGGTGGGACTTCTGTAGGTCTGATGGAAGCCCTGAAAGCCAGGCAGCAGGGCAAAGCGAAGGGTCAGGATTCCTCTGGCCAGAAGGGCACTCCAATGTTACCGCTGATCCCTGGAGGGGGCACATGACTCCTTTCTAGCGTTCGTGTCTACTGAGAGCCTGTTTGTAGCAGGAAAGTCTAGTCCCTTTCCCTCCTTCTCCCATTTCAGCTGGTTTGCAGGGTATGTCCTCAAAGCAAACAAAACCAAAAAACAGAAAGCTGTAGCCTATTTATTTGAGAATCTTGTTTTTGCTACTAATTATATAGTACAGCATACGTTATGATTAACACCAACCATCCTGGTCATAAATCCTTAAAAAGAAAAAATATCTATGTGCAGTATTTTATTAAAGCAACGTTTTATTTACGAATGAAGTCTTCCTGATGACTGTATTTTAGATATAATTGGGATCTGAAGGTTCTAATTCTGGCTCAGCTAAATTTCTAGCTCTGTCTCCATTTCCCTAAACAAATCATTTGATTCCCATGGGCCTACATTTTCCCTTTGGAAAAATGAAGGTTCTCTGCCTTGGTCAGACATCTCAGCAGAAACTGGGAACTTTCTGAGGGGTACACAGGGGTGCAAGCAAAGCTGTCCGGTTCCAGTTTAAGGGAGTCAACAGCATCTTTAACAAACTCCACTATCAGGGGCTGTGAGTCCCAGCGGCAGAACAGGACCGGGCAGGCCCTGGGAGCCTGCGATCCAGTGGCAGGAAGATTGGGGAAGCTCAAGAATGTCTGAACCATGCACGTTGCAACACCAAGGCATGCTCCAGGGAACTGTTGCAGGATTCTCTGCCGAATGATTCAGTTCATCCCGGGGAAGGTTCCCGCCTGCAAAGGCCTGACTTGTCGCATCGTCCTGAGTTCCTGAGGGTGAGATCTGCTCATGCATCCAATGAGCTTTGAAATGTGTATATTTAGGGACAATCCTGTTAGATTTAGGTGCTTCCACAGGGGGCAGGTCCCTAACGCTGCCACCGAAGTCCTACCAAGGGAGACAGGAGGTGCTCTGAATGGAACCCCACAACAAAGGCAGGGCCCACCCTCCTTGACCATGACTTGCTCTTGGGGATCAAGTCCAGGTTCCTTGGACTGGGCTTCCGGCAGAAAGGGAACAATGCTCCTGACCCCTGGTAGTTTGTGAAGCAGGCAAAGACCGTATAATAACATAAACTATTGAGCGCTCATTACAGGCACTGTTCCATTCCCTGAACTTGCTTAATTTATACAGTTCACTCATTAATGGTCTCCACATTTCTGTAAGGGAGCCCCCATCCTACAGTTAAAGAGACGCAAAGGGCTTAGGGATCTTGCCCAGAATGGCAGAACCAGAGACCCGGTCTCCCCTCCGCCCTATACTCAATGAACACAAGCAAAGAAGGCAGATATCGCAAAGGACCTTCAGGGAGCCAGCACGACTCAATTCAGGCCAGCAAGCATTTGTATTTCTTTTGGCCAAGTGCCATTATAAAACTTAGAGTGAGCCTCCAGCAAGCAAGCTGAGCAGATGCGAGTTTCTAAGTATGAAGAGGCCGCATTTCAAAGGTAACGGGACAAGACAGCCATTGAAATAGGCAGGCACCATCACCGCGGGAGCTTGACAGCAGTGTCTAAAGCGACTTCCACTTAGCTTTGCTTTCAAGGAAGAGGTACGGTCATGCCCAGACTATCTGGGTCAGACAGTAAGCAACCCACTGCTCCAGAACCATGACAGCGAAAGAAGCTAGAATGGCCACACCTAATGTCTGGTCTAGATCCAAACCCAAGGGTAGAAAACAGAGCCTTCGTGGAAGATGGTTCAGATCAGACCCAGCAAGTACAGATTCGCTGCCTCCAATTGGGACCGACAAAGTCTGGAAACACACAAGTGTCATAGCTTAGGGTTTGTGACCGGTTGTGACGGGCAAAGCTGAACAGAAAAAGTATCAACTCAGTCAGTAACTCGTGGCATTAATATAATTTTACTGGGGGCTCTTACAGCTCTTGTAACAATCCAGACACCAATTGTATCCAGCATACTTGTACTTATGTTGCCATCCTCTCATTTTCAAAACATTTCCTTTCTACTTGAGCCCTTGGTATCAGCTCCTCTTTTTTCCCTCCCTTCGCTCCCCTCCCACTCTCGTGACCCCTTGACAAATTATGATTATTTTCATATTTACACCATCCGCTGCCTGCCTCCCCTGGACAAGGGGTTACATGTTGATCATTGCAATTGGTTCCCCTTCTCCCCCTTTTCCCTCTGCCTTCCCCCTACCCTCATGGTATTGCTACTCTCATTACTGCTCCTGAGGAGTTTATCTGTCCTGGATTCCATGTGTTAAGAGCTCTCATATGTACCCATGTACATGCTCCAGTCTAGCCAGATTTATAAGGTAGAACTGGGATCATGATAGTGGGGGGAGGAAGCATTAAAGAACTAGAGGAATGTTGTGTTTTTCGTTGGTGCTAAGATAGCACATTTTGATCACTAATGTGTTCATTACAGGCTTATATCTGCCTAAAAGAAAACTCTGGGTCCTCAGGGTGGAAGCAAGTTTAGGTGGCCAATGACCATTTTAAAGCCAGGCTTAAGTCAGATGCCATACATCACAGCATACTTTTGATACATTGTTTTAGCAGTCTGTCAGTTTTGGGGTGATAAACTTAGGGATAGTATCTATCTCTACATATGGGCTCCAAAAGGTTTATGAAAGATTCCATTATCTTTTCATTACATTTTATGAACTTTTAAAGCCCTCTTGTATATTTTGTATGTATGTATAATTTACAATTAAATACATAGTAATATATGTATGTGTGTGTATATATATATATATAGAGAGAGAGAGAGAGAATGTTACTGTTACAGCAGGTTATGCGATGGACTGCCAACCTGAGGCGCAGCAGTTTGAAACCATCGGCTGCTCCTCAAGTGAAAGAGGACCTTTTCTACTCCCATAAAGAGTGACAGTCTTGGAGACCCAGCGGGGGCAGTTCCAGTCTGTCCCTTAAGATCGCTTTGAGTCAGAACAGACTTGGTGGCATGAGTCTGGCTTGGGATAGATATGTTTCAATAATACGTAGACTGAGACTCTGCATATATATTTATGTCTAGAAAGCACTGCAGTATCACGTTGTTAACTGACCTCAAGTCAGTTCACACTCAGAGAGACCTGATGCACAATGGAATGCAACACCGCCTGCTCCCGCACCAGCCTCACCACGGTACCTATGCCTGAACCACTCCGGCAGCCACTGTGCCCCCCACCTGCTCAGGGGCCTTCCTCTCCTGCGCTGCCCCTCTACCTCACCAAACCCGATGTCCTCTCCTGCCAACATGTCCAAAGGCTGTGAGACGAAGTCTGTCCATCCTTGCCCCCCAGGAGCCCTCGGGCCGTCCTTCTTCCAAGACAGACCTGTTTGTCTTTCTGGCAGTCCATCGTATTTTCAATATTCTTCTCCCACCCTCAGTTCAGATGCATCGATTCTTCTTTGGTCTTCCTTAGTCAATGCCCGCCTCTCACATACATATGAGGCAATGGAAAAGACCTTAGTCCTCGATGATGTAACCTCCCTGCTTTTCAACGCTCTAAAGAAGTCTCGTGCAGCAGATTTGTCACTTCATCTTTTGACAGGGGCAATATCATAGATAGACCAAAATTTAATTTTTTTTCTTTTCACTGCAATAAACGCATTAATAATATACTTCCATGGATTGAGCTGTGCCCGCCAACAGTATGTGTCTCCTTGGCTAGGCCCTGCTCTTCAGTGGTTTGGCAGGGACAATGTCGTTTGTCCATTACGTAATGATGTGATTTGGCAATTGTGCCATGATGTGATGTGCCTCCATTTGTGAGGTGTTGTCCATCCTGTCTCTCGGTGTCGCCGAGGCAGGATCTGCTCACGCGTGCTATGTGAATGAGGCGGAATGGAAGTGGGACGTCACAGGCCCATCCGATGTAAGGGCGTTTCCCTGAGGTGTGGCTTGCATCACCTGTCTCGCCAGAGACAAAGGAGAGACATCAAAGAGTGAGACACCTGCCTACCCTCAAGGAGGAAGAGCTGGGACTGCAGCGCAGCCTTGGAAACTGGTTCCCTGTGCTGAGAACCTCCTATACTCCGGGGAAGATTGATGCCAAGAGCCATGGAGATCTTTGAGGGACCCTGGGCCTACGGATACTGAAAGAAAACAAGGGCTTCCCCTCAAAGCCAACAGAGAGAGAAAACTGGCGCTCCAGACCTGGACTTCCAGCTTCCTACCTGGGAGAAAACAAATTTCGGTTGGATAAAGTCACCCACTCGCGTTACTTCTGGCCTAGGCGCCCCATGTAACTAAAACACCATATACAGTAATTCACCTAATAAAAGGACACTATCTGATGGTTTTTAGTCTAGGCAGCGCTGCATTTTCACCACCACAGTCAATTTTAGAACATTTTCATCACCACGAAAAGAAACTCAGTACCCACGAGAAGTTACTCCCATCTAGCTCCAGCCACTCAGCCCTCGTCAGCCACAATCTACTTTCTGTGTCTTTGGAACATTTCACACACATGGGAATCACACATGACAGGGCCTCTCGTATCTGCTTCTTTCATGTCGCATAATGCTTCTGAGGCTACATATTATAGATTGCCTGTCCTTCGTTTTCCGTGGCTGAATAATATTCACTGCATGACCATATCATGTTTTTCGATTTATCCAGTCACTCGCTGAAAGACATTTGGGTTATTTACAATTTGTTTACTGTTATGGAGAGTGTTGTTATGAATATTTAGATGAGAGTACAAAAGTGTGAATGCGCACGGATGTTTTCAGTGCTCGTGGGTACAAACCTAGGAGTGAAATGCCCACTTCGGATGGTGCTTCTAAGGCTGAACCTTCTGAGGACGGCCCCGCTGTTTTCCCAAAGGTTTAGTTTAAAGAAAAATCTGAGTGCTCGGCTTTTTTATCATTTGTCTTGCTTTTCCAGGATCGCACCTTGTATCATAAATAGCTGTGTCTGCCTCTTGGCTCTGGAAGACTTTTAAATCAAGATTGTGCAAAAGGTCTGATTTTACGTGATTAAATGTCAAGTGAACGCCTTCTATTTTTTTGGCAACGACTTTTGTTGCTCTAGTGTGCGTGCTAAGAGAATTTCATTTGAAGCGATGTCGGGATATTTTCAGTCCCTGCCCTAATCAATTGACTGGGTAGTTGTAACCTGCCCAAATTTGCTGACGTGTTTTCTGAAAACCAGCGCATTAGCTGCTGAATTATAAATGTCTATTGATTCCGTGCAGTGGCAGCCGCTGAACCAGGACGGATGCCTTCGCGGCTCGTGCGCATGAGGGCCCTTTGCATTCAAGAATTTTTCACGACCCTCTTGAGAATGGCCAGAGTTGTGCTCAGATAGGCTTCTGCTGATGGTCTGAGGACAAAATCAACTAGACACATTATCAAGAACTGGCCAACAAGTCAGAGAACCAAGGGTCCAATTTATCTGAGTTGATTTAGTGATAGTCTGGTTGATTGCTAGGGGCCCCAGTGCCGCAGCGGTGACACAGGTCAGCACTTTCAAACCAACAGGCTCCTTGGGAGCAAGAGCAGGTTCTCTACTGCTACCGAGAACTGCCATCTTGGACTCTGCAGGCGCAGGTCCACGCTGTGGGACAGGGCGCCTGTGGGCGTCACAGATGGGCAGCCTGAAGCCCCGCGTTGAACTTGAAGATGAGCGAGTGAAAAATGGTCTGCGTTGCTGCTTCCTGGGGTGGGGCTCAGGAGGAACTCTATGCATCGTTTGGTTTTTCTCTAATTGACTGTTATTATTTATCATTGAAATGCTCTTAGGAAATGAAAATTTGGGGTACCGCTCTCTTGGAGGTACCAAAAAAAAGAGAGAGAGAAAATTCGCTCACTGTTCTATTCGAGTTTTTTTAAATGTTGATTTCTTGGATATGAAAACTAAGAGCTGGCAAAGTAGATGGCTCATCTGTCACATCCGTAAGCGGCTCCCAAGGCTCCTGAGTCTTGCTTCCTCCGTCAGTGCCCCTCCCGCACTCCCTGGGCTGCGAGGTCAGCAGGCGGCTGCAAACGGAAGCAACAGCTTCTCTGAGCTTGGCCCAGGGTTTGTTGAAGCTGCCGACCCACCCGAGGAAGCCCCGCTTCCAGTTATGCCTTGCTCTCCACTCTTCCTCTGCTCTGACAAACTCTCCAGGACAGATGTGGAGCCATGACTGGGAACACTTGTGTTCTGATGCGGCGGGGGGGGGGGGGGGGTGTTTGTTTTTAGCACAAGACTAGTGTCCCACCCAGCAAGTGGTTAACCCTTTCTTTCTACTGTGCTACCCTCCCGCTCTCCTGCTCTCTCCTCACACTCTGCTCCCACAACTCACCTGGGACCTTTGGATGCTGGTAGGACTCCACTTACTGTGCCATTACAGAACTGGGGGTCCTGCTCCTTGACTATCTGTACCCCTTTCTTTCCCCAGGCAGAAAGAATCCCACTGGGATTCACTTGTTTGGGGACTACTTGACCCAGAGGCATGCCACCTGAATTCTATCTTTTTCTCTCCCTCTCTTACCCATACCTCCTGTAGGCCCAGGCTGACAGCGAATTCCTACTGGGTCCTCTCAGCCAGGCTTCTACTACCTGTGATCTTTTGAGATTGTAATCTGGGTGAATGAGTTTGCCAGCCTGCTGTACCAGTGCCCACCTTTCAAGCTCAGGCTCCCCGCAACAGTGACTGTGCTGGACCGTTCCTCCCTACAGACTCCCAGGAACCCTCGTGCTGGGAAGGGCGCCTTGGCCTTGGGCGTCTTGGGTGAGGCCCCTCCCTCCAGACAGGTCGTGACAGCAGCTGTCCACGAATCACACTGGCCACAGGATGGTCATCGACAGAACTCTGCCCTCTCTCGCTTTCCGCTTCGAGGGCTCAGCCCAGCTACCAGACATACTGCCAGGCAGCTGCAAAGGGCAACGGACCCCAAACCTAATGATTGAGTCAGACTGGCGAGGGAATTTCTTGGATGGCGCAGGGAGGTGGCTGAACTCAATCTGTTGGAAGGAAAAGTAAAGACCCAGGCTAGGTTCTGCTTCTCTGAACTCTCGGGCCTAAAAGAATTCGAAATGTCCTAGTCAGACATTTTCTTTGGGAAGGCTGCCTACAGTGTCCAGGCCTTAGGCTAGTGCATGATTCTCAGCGTCCTCCTCAGGGGAAGATTAGCGGGGGGAGTCAACTGGAGGAGGGGCTACAAAGAGCTAAGCCTCTTGGTGGTGCAGTCGGTTAAGCATGGTGCTGCTCACCAAGAAGTCAGAGGTCAGGACCGATCAGCCTCTCCACAGCAGGAAGATGTGGCCATCTGCTTCGGTCTCAATCTACTTTGGAAACTCTACGCGGCCGTTCTGGGTCTTATGAGTGTCAGAATCCACTGACAGCTAGTGGGTTGGGTTGGGTTGGGTTGGGTTGGGTTAGGAAGAAAATGTTCAAGGGAACTATGATTCAAGTTCAAGTACAGATTTCAACTCCAGGGACAAAGACCAGGCGATCTGCCCCAAAGAAATGCCAGGCTCGACACCCCATGGGCAGTGCTACTCACTCACACGGGGCCCCTGGGAACCAAGCTCACCTCCAGGATGTCCATCAACCACTAGTGTGAGGGGAGTGCTGGGCACACACTGGGAAGAGCCGGGAAGAGGAAACGGGGTCTCTTCCTCTTGAGCCCACTGAGGCTCTGAGGACCGAGGAGGAGAAGTCAGAATGAATGGGTCATTCTCTTAGCCTGGTGATTCTCAGCCTTCCTAGTGTGGTGGTGACCCCCCCCCACACCATAACATGATTTTCGTTGCTCCTTCATCACTGTCATTTTGCTACTGTGATGAATCATCATGTAAGTATCTGATATGCACAATGTGCTTTCATTGATACAAATTGAATATAATTAAAGCATAGTGATTAATCACAAGACAATATGTAATTATAGATTGTGGGATATTTATATGTTTTCCGATGGTCTTAGGCAACCCCTTGTGGTGAGAGAGGAGGCCAGACCCCCACCACTAATCACAGGTGCAGTAAGCACAATTGTACGGTTGAGATCTATATATTATAATAAAGTCATAGAGAGCATGAGAGATAGAAGAGAGAGAGAGAAATAATGGAGTCAGACCCATTTCATAGTAGCATGCTCACCTCCTGAATGGCCATGATCTTACCAGCCAGGTCCACGCACAGCGTGGGCCGAGGCGAGGTGGGGCAGAGACCAGGCAGGAGGCTCTAGGACCCCGTTTATTGTTAACCAAGGGTTATATCTCCTTAGGGGTGTGTGATTACAGGTAACCACACGTCACAGGAATGGGTAGTACAATAGGCATAAGTGTGACAGGAAGGGGATGAGCTAGGGGTGTGCCCATAGGAAGGGGAGGGACTAGAGGTATGCATGACAAGAAGGGTGGACCCTAGATTCATGATGGTGGCCTAACCTTGGCCACCCTTGGGTGGGCTTGACCTCTCTGGGTCTCCTACAAGGAAACAGACAACTAGTGGGACCTACTTGTTGTGGGATAAACAGGGGTGACTGCTTGCTCTAGATGGCTGATAACCCTTAAGGAGAATAACCCCTGATCTACTTCTGATGACCTCCAAGTGTACAGTCATTTGCAAGCAGTTAACTTTGGCATATATTTGGGGGAGACAACTTGGGAGAAATCCACCTGTTTCCCACAACCCCTGTGAAAGGGTTGTTCACCCCCAAAGGGGTCTCAACCCACAGGTTGAAAACCGCTGTCTTAGCCAATCAGGGATAGTCTACGCCATTGTTGAAATACCGCTGCTTCATCTGCATATTTAAGGTGGACGTGGACGTGGTTGACATCCATGCATGTTAACCATGGTATTGGCGAAGAACACTGAAAGTACCAGGGACTGCCAAAAGGACAAACATCTGTCTGGAAAGAAGTACAACCAGAATGCTCCTCAGAGGCAAGGACAGGACGGTGGCGTCTCAGGCACTCTGGATATGCGGTCAGAACAGACCCGTCCCTGGCAAAGGATGTCATAATTTGGCAAAATGGAGGGGCAGCCAAAACGACATGGGTGGACACAGCGGCTGCAGCAGTAGATTCAAACATAAGAACAGTCAAGTTCCCTTCTGTCCCACGAGAGCCTCGCAGTCAGAACTGACTCCAAGCAACAACAAAATGGCAACAACATTTCCACTCAAACCATCTAGCGAGTCAGGGATAGTTAATGTTTATTGTGCCAATCTGGTGATAAACACATGTGGGATTATTAATTGAAGGGCGGAGAGATAAATAGCTCAGTGAGCCTCGCCTTTCGAGTTCTCGGTTCTCTTACTTTGTGATGGTCGGACCAGGGTGCGGCTGCCTTAGCCAGTTCCCTGCTCCAGCTGGCAAGGCTCACTTCCTGCAAGACATCCCTGAGGAGAAGCCACATGGACCTGCCCCAGTGCAGCCCTGGGTGCTGGAGCAACTTCGTGGAGACCCCTGCCAGTGCTGAGATGCTTACATGCTCACTGATTCGGCTTTCCTCCTGCAGTCGGCGTCATAGTGTGTTTTGTGAGATGGAGGAGGACTTTGTGAATTGGTGTTGGACATATGGGCTAATGTTGGACTTGTGAGTTTGGGCAGCACTGGGTTGGGATGTTTTCTTGATGTGCACCTACCCTTTATATAAAACTCTCTCTTATACACATGAGTTTCTGTGGATTTGTTTCTCTAATGTACCCAGACTAAAACAAAGCCAGAGATTCTCAACTGGGGGTGATTTTATGTCCCAGCCCCTCCCCATCCCTTCCCCCAACACACACACACACACACACACACGAGAATGGCTGGAATTGCAATAGTGGAGGACTGGGGGACAGGACAGAGATGCTGCCAGCATCAGGTGGGCAGAGGTCCGGGACGCTGCTGAATATCTTAAAATGACAGCCCCGCCCCCGCCCCGCCCCCAAGAAATGTCTATGTGCAGTGCTGTGATTCAGAAACTGCAATAAACCCGTGAGAAGGGAGAGTCAATCACTGTTGACCTAAAGTGATTTCCCTCCAAAGATATATATATATATATATATATATATATATATTTAAAGACCACACATTTTCTTGAGGGCAGTCACAGCTCTTGTCACAATCCACACACCAATTGTATCAAGCACATTTGTACATATGTTGCCGTCATTATTTTCTAGACATTTATTTTCTATTGAGCCTTTGGAGTCAGCTCCTCTTTCCCCTCGCCACCCTCCTCCCCTCCGAATATATTTTTCGCCTTTCACTCTATGTGCAAATGATCCATTCTGTCTGAAACGGGGCATCCGTGGCTCAGAGTGCGAACATAAGGGGGCACTGGGGGATCCACTGTAGAAATCTTATCTTCCCAGGGGGAGTCTGGCTTCAGTGGCCAGCCAGTGTACCTCATGCATAGCCAACTAGCCGTCTGCCAGTGGAGGCTTGCGTGATGAGGCTGACCGGGTTTCAGCAGCGCTTGCGGACTAAGACAGACAGGAAGAAAAGCCTGATGTTCTACTTCTAAAAGTCAGACAGCGAAACGTTACAGATCACATAGCCTGGTTCAGTTCAGTCCAATCCCCAACGGATTGTGGAGATGGTGTAGGTCGGTCGCATTTCACGCTGCCGTGCACGAAGCCACCGTGAAGGGGCCTCTTGATGGCAATAAACAGTAACAAGCTCTAAACTCAGTCTCGCCAATCGGGTCTATCGGTTACAGGTTACAGGAACAGTTACTGCAGCTGAGTTCCTAGTCCCGTGGGGCTCTAGGCTGTTAGACGCAAATCCAGAGACACTCAGAGATGTGTAAGAAAGAGCTTTCTGTCAAAGCAATTGCATATAAAGAAAACATCCCAGCCCAGTCCAGATAAAGTGTGCAAGTCCATAATAGCCCATAAGTCTGATACTCAGTCCATAAATTGCTCTTCAGATCCATGCAGTCACATGCAATGATGTAAAATAAAGGAAGATCACAGGCCGGTGGGTGAAAAGGCTTGTGGATCCAATGATGGCAGCCACATCTCCAGGGCTCTGGCTGCCACCAGCGAGGCTGCATGTGGCTTGTCAACAGGACTGTGCAGCAGAGAGAGAGTGGCCCACCTCCAGGGAGTAAGAGGGGAAGCTCCCAGAATCCTCACGCCCACCAGGAGGCATCATCAGGCTGTGACCTGATTGACAGGCTAGACTCGAGCCCTTCACTCTATTTACCAAGTTGACATGCGATGGTGTAGCTCCCACAGAGACCCTGAAGCCTCCACAAATGTGGGCATCACTAAATGCAGGATGTGGAGACCAATGAGCAGACTCAGCCAAAGAGTTTGGGGACAATGGGTGGGGACTGGGAGAGAACGACTTCCATCCACAACGAAAGGGTCAAGATGGACTTAACATCGGCCTTACACCACTGGAGAGAGGAATGAAAAACAAAATGTCTGAGGGGCCGGCCCAATCCCAACTACTACGTGGACACCTCCCCCCCCCCCCCAAAGAATTTATTTCAAAGGATGGCATTGAATCTGCAGCTCTGGGAGAGGGACATATCTGATCGGAGCACACGGGAACAGATGAAGGGGAAGGAGGAGAGAGTGGAGGACGATGTTCCCAATTAGAGCAGCCAGTCCCCAGAGAGGGCCACATGGCCGGTCCCACTATGAGACATGACGCTCACTGACCCACAGCTCTATAGAGGACAACACCAGAGACGCAGTGTGGGAATTGCACCTGATCAGATCCCGCCACACCGAGGCAAAACACTAAGTGGGTGCAACAGAGCAGTGAGGGAACGGAGTGGCGAGGTCCCCAGGGAATGCTGAAGGTGGACTTTGGGGCCAGGGTGTGGTGCCCAACAGACTGGACTGGAAAACACTCCTAAGGGCCAGCAAACAATCCTTGAACTAACTACAAGCTTTTCTTTCTTGTGTTTTGTTTTGTTTGTCATTGGTTTGTTGTTGTTGTTGTTTTGTTATATATTGTTGCTTGGTTTTGCTCTGTCTTGTTTTTGTGTGTGTTATTATCTCTGCGGGTCTGTCTAAATAAGATTGGCTGTATGAATAATCTGGATCAGAAAACAATGGGACTGACAGTTCCAGGGGAACATGGGAGAGGGGGAGGTGGGGGGAAAGGAAGTGGTGTTAACAAACCCAGGGACAAGGGAACAACAAATTATCCAAATCGGTGGTGAGGAGGGTGTAGGAGGCTTGGTAGGGCGTGATCAAGAGTAATGTAACAAAGAGGAATTACTGAAACCCAAATGAACACTGAGCATGATAGTGGGACAAGAGGAATGTCAAAGGAAATAGAGGAAACAACTAGGAGGCAAAGGGTATTTATAGAGGTCTAAATAAAGGTATGCACCTATGCAAATATATTTGTATATGAAGATGGGGAAATAGTTATATGTGCATATATTTATAGGTTTAGTATTAAGGTAGCAGATAGACATTGGGTCTCCACTCATGTACTCCCTCAATGCAAGAATACTTTCTTCTATTAAATTGGCATTCTATGATGTTCACCTTCCCAACACAACTGCTGAAGACAAAGTGGATGGATAAGCAAATTGTGGCAAAGAAAGCTGATGGTGCCCGGCTATCAAAAGATATAGCGTCTGGGGTCTTAAAGGCTTGAAGGTAAACAAGTGGCCATCTAGCTCAGAAGCAACAAAGCCCACATGGAAGAAGCACACCAGCCTGTGTGATCACAAGGTGTTGAAGGGATCAGGTATCAGGCATCAAAGAACAAAAAATCATATCATTGTGAATAAGCAGGGGAGTGTGGAGTGGAGACCCAAAGCCTATTTGTAGGACACTGGACATCCCCTTACAGAAGGGTCTCAGGGAGGAGACGAGCCAGTCAGGGTGCGGTGTAGCAATGATGAAACATACAACTTTCCTCTAGTTCCTAAATGCTTCCTCCTCCCCCACTATCATGATCCCAATTCTACCTTACAAATCTGGCTAGACCAGAGGATGTACACTGGTACAGATAGGAACTGGAAACACAGGGAATCCAGGGTGGATGATCCCTTCAGGACCAGTGGTGTGAGTGGTGGTACTGGGAGGGTGGGTTGGAAAGGGAGAAATGATTACAAGGATCTACATGTGACCTCCTCCCTGGGGGACGGACAACAGAAAAGTGGGTGAAGGGAGACGTCGGACAGGTCAAGATATGACAAAATAATAATTTATAAATTATCAAGGGTTCATGAGGGAGTGGAGAGCAGGGAGGAAGGGGAAAAATGAGGAGCTGATGCCAGGGGCTTAGGTGGAGAGCAAATGTTTTGAGAATGATGAGGGCAATGAATGTACAAATGTGCTTTACACAACTGATGTATGTATGGATTGTGATAGGAGTTGTATAAGCCCCTAATAAAGTGATTAAAAAAGAAAACACAAAATGCAAAATAAATAGTGTATGCTTAGATGATTGCACCCTTTTGAATAAGTTTAAACCATGAAGTGTATGATATGGGCATTACACGTATTCATATATTGCTTTTGAACAATGGAAAATTGTTTAAAAAACAATACATTCTTAGGTTGTTCTGTATAACTCTATATAACTGTTGCTTTGTATAACCTGGGAGCTTACTGAGTTTGGGTTTTCTGTTTATTGTTAATGTGGTGGAGCCTAATATGATTCTGCCTTACCAAGATTAAGGAGTCTGGGTAGGACAGGGGGTTAAGTGTTGGCCTATTAATGGAAAGTTCAGCAGATCCAACCCCCCAGCCACTGCACTGTCGCAAGACGAAGCCGTCAGCTCACAGAAAGATTGACACTAGACTTGGAAGTTCTAGGGGGTAGTTGTCTGCTCTGGGGGCCCCTATGAGCCGGGGGACCCTCCTCAGCAGCAGGGGGTTGTGAAGGTTGAGAAAGGAAAGGGGCTTCCTTTCCCACCGTTCGTTGCATGAAGAGGTTAACCTAAGAACTCACTCGCCAAGTTGGTGTAAAATGCAGAAAGTTAAAGAAAGCGTCATGAATTCCACATTTTCTTGGCTTTCTAGTTGTTGCATATCAACTCATACCCAAGACAGTTTACTGAAAAGGTCCTGTCGGCTCCCTGAAGTTGTCTCAAACATCGATTCATCCCCTGCCCGTCTGTTAGCGATTCTTCCCTTAATAGAGCCTCCGTCTCTTGGTCTGACCGCTCCTCTCCTCCGTGGCTGCTCCTGTTTCTCTTGGGTTTGTCGTGAGAAAAAGAAGTGTGCGTCGCTGTAGGGCTGCCTCTGTAACAGTCTTGAGCCAGGGTCACTTTGGGGTAAATATTCTTTGGCATCTCTAATCTGTTTTGCCTTCTGAGCTCTAATTTTTCCTGTCTCAATTTCAAAAAGGAGGTCCCACCTGTGAGTGGAATTAATCTGCCAGGGGACGGTGATTCCATACAGGCTCTAACATCTCTTTCCAACCCTTCTTTCGTGTCTCTGGGCTCTCAGCCAAAAAACGCCTGATGGTAGCCAGCATTTACATTTTCCCATGCCGTGGGACAGAATTATGAATGTGAGGGGTTTTTTTGGGGGGGGGGGATGTTGCTGCAAAGTAAACACAAGGTTGATTTATATTGTAACTAAAGGCTGCTTTATATACTCAAATAGCTAATCTAGGCTCAAATTTGGTCAGGTCTGAAATGGTCCGCAGTGGCAATTATAAGTCACAAGCAACTTGCAGCCAAGGTATCGACATGGAATTGTTTTATCTTCACTCAAGATTTCCTTCCAAACTTTTGCACCGACGCAAATACATTTTACATAGTTGCCACCTTTCCACGCCATGTTCCTCGGCGCTTAAAATAACCGAGTCCACGCATTCCCAGCGCACACGGAGCGCACGCTGTCGGCAGCTTGCTTTAAGCAGTCGCTGGGATTTCCTCTAGTCACTATACCATCACTGGCCCAGACACTTCCTTATTTGGGATTTGGACGATTCTCAGCATTTTCCTCTATAAATAGCAGCATGAACATCTTTACACAAATAGCACTCTTTTTTCCCTCCCTTTGGGTTTTTCCTTGCAGTCTATTCCCAAAACCAGTATTGGTGGGTCAAAGGTCGCAAAAAGTTCCATAACTCATGTAAGCCGCTGCCAGAATGTTCTCCCGGGCAGATTGTGGTATGTTCGAGCATGTGAAAAGGCTTCCCACAGTATAAAATAAGATTAACCTTCACCTTCTCTTAGTCTTCCATCATCTCCCAAACAGAACGAAGAACTCGAGGCAGAAAAGGCCCCTTTCTGAGCTGGCGATGAGCTTGACCGAGTCCCACCCCGCTGCTCGGGGAAGAGCTGCATCCCAGACAGAAACTCAACTGTGGCATAAGGTTCTGTGAAGTCACACCAGCTGACGAGTGTGTGAGTCCGGGTCCTTTAGAGAAACAAGTCCACATACACTCATGTATAAGAGAGAGTTGTATATAAAGGGTAAGTGTGCATCAAGAAAACATCCCAACCCAGTGCTGCCCAAGCCCACAAGTCCAACATTAGCCCATATGTCCAACACCAACCCACAAAGTCCTCCTCCATCTCACAAAACACACGCAATGATGCCGACTGCAGGAGGAAAGCCGAGTCAGTGAACGTGTAAGCATCTCAGCACTGGCAGGGGTCTCCACACGGCTGCTCCTGCACCCAGGGCTGCATCGAGGTAGGTCCATGTGGCTTCTCCTCAGGGATGTCTTGCAGGAAGTGAGCCTTGCCAGCTGAAGCAGGGAACTGGCTAAGGCAGCTGCACCCTGGTCCGACCATCAGAGAGCAAGATACCCAAGAACTCCAAAGATGAGACTCACTGAACCATTTAGCCCTCCGCCCTTCAATTAACCCCACATGTGTTTATCAGCCAGGTTGGCACAATAAACTAATTACCTCAAGGAGCTCAAGTACCAGGATCGTTTCAGGTAGAACTTTGAGCCCACCAACAGAAAGCATTTGGAAAGACTCCATAAGCTGGACACTTACTGGTCCAGTGCCATTGAGTGGACTCAGATTAATGGCCACCCCACCTGCTGCGACCCCATGATGCTGCACAGGGTTTACAGTGACTGGTCTTTCAAAAGGCCACCTCCAGACGCTTTCCTCGCGCGTCTCTCAATGAACTCAAACCTCCAGCCTTTCGGTTGGCAGCCTGGCACGTGAACGTGCCACCCAATGATGTTACACCCTCGTAACAGGTGGTCCTCCTACAAATCACACTGCATGTACTGACTTACCTCCAACCAGCGCTCTGTCTCAGTGGGTGGTACTGCCGCCCCTCCCTCCCTCCCTCTCCAACGCAGCAACAAATCCTGTTCTTTTGACTTCCTACTGCCATCCATGATCCACGTCATCTCCCTCATGGACTGGCCTCTCGGTCCACTCTCGCCCCTTTCAAGTCCGTTCTCCACAAGACCGGTGAGATGCTCATACCCAAGGTTGGAGAGCACACTCTTGCTTGCGACACCCCCATGGTGAAAGCGGTTGTCGTTAGGGGCCCTGCAGTCAATCAACTCATCGCAACCCGGTGCAAAACCACACAACACCGCCCACTCCTGGCAGCTGCCCGCCCACAACCACTGCTGTGTCTGAGCAGCCACTGAGCCAGTCCCGCTCATTAAGGATCATCCTCTCGCATCAAGCCTGGCGCCTGCCCATCCCAGCCGAGCTAGCTCCTGCAGCACAGAGTTGTTGGTGAAAACCCATGTCTACACCAAAACGTGGACACAAAGATTCATGGCAGCCTAAGAGCTAAAACATGGGAATCATTAAAATGCCTGTTTGCTGGATGCAATGGGTAGGTGTATAGATTGTAAAAAGAGGTGTATAAGCCCCCAATAAAATGGTTTTTAAAATGCCTGTTTGACTCATAAATGCATAAAAAAATTGTGGTATATCTATCCATCAGATAAGCTTGACCCATCACAGGGAATAACATATCGATCCATGCTCTAGCATGAATAAACGTTGAAAATATGCTAAGTGAAAAAGCCAGACACAAGAGATCATTGCTATGAATGAGCTCGACCGAGGACAACACAACATGGCGGTGTCACGGGTTACACGTTGGGCTGCTAACCACAAGGTCAGTGGTTTAAACACCGCCAGCTGCTCCTCAGGAGAAAAAGGAGACTTTCTACTCCGATAGGGAGCTAGAGTCTTGGAAGCCCACCGAGGCAGTCCTAGTCTGTCCTATAGGGTCGCTATGAGTCCGCATGGACTCGATGGCCGTGAGTTTGAATCTGAGGGTGTGAAAGTGGGATGAGGTGGGAAAATGCGAGCGGGCTGCTAAAGAGCACAGTATTTCCTTTTAGGGAAAATGCTCTGAAGCTGACCGTGGCGAGGAATGCACAGCCCCGTGCAGTTGGAGCGATGCACTTTGAATGAAAGTGTTTGATGGTTTGTGCATTTATATCTAATAAAATCATTTAAAACAAACAAGCCCATCCACTGTCATTAAGTCAATTCCTACTCCTATTGAGCTTTTCCTACCGAGTAGAACCACCTGACCCTACAGGCTCCCGATGACTCCAAACAGACTCCAAGGCACTGGGTTGGCTTGAGATTTTGGTAAAGCAGTTAAGATTTTTTTCAATTCACCCCATTGCCAAGTCAGTGTCTCTCACCAGAATAATGCAAGCGACAAGTCTCACTTAGGCAAAACTCCCTGTCTTCTGATTAGGATATCCAATATCAACAAATATTAAAATGTCTGCTGTTTTTTTTTCCAATTAAAAATGTAGCTCATTATGAGGACCAGGAAGCTCTACAAGCTTCTCTCTTTATAACATTCGAGTTTTCTCTCATCTTGGGGACTCCAGAGCCAAACGGGTCAAGGGACACGCCCTTCTGTTCCGTGTGTGTAACCACCGCCTTGATCGCCTGCCGGTCCTGCGTGCAGTGTCTGCTTTTCCAGAACGGTTTGGCTCACGGTCATTGCTGGCAGTCACCCTTTTCCTCATTACATGGGGGATGTGCAGACCATTGGTTTCATTTAAAAACACCCACATTTATTGACACTACTCCCTGACTGAAATAAACAGATCCTGGTAATATTTACCTTTTACATAAATCATACATCTTTTCCCCCGAGATCTCTCACATACTCAGCTTCATTCGGTCCATCATAATTAGTTTTCCCTTTTTGACATCAATGTTATAATTTGGTCAATGGGCTTCCTTTTCTTTTTCAACCACTCCCCCCCTGAAATCCATGTTTTCCAGGCCCGTCCTGATTTTTCTTCTTGCTCCAAAGTGCAGAATGAACTACCTTCCAGTGAGTCCCTGTTTCTAGTAGAGGGGCGCAGGAGAGCAGGGGGTGGGTGGAGTTCTTGCTGTTGACGGGTTGCATTTAAGGTCAGAGTTAGGAAAACATGTTTTTCTTAAAGGTCGTGTTTTTTCCTACTGGCGTCTACATTTTTTCCCCAACATAAAATCTTTCCATTTCCTTTATCGGCATCTTTCTGGAGACCTGGGGTCTTAGGGTGGTGTGAACAATTATCGATGCACTTGACTGTTCACTGGAAAGCTGCCCGTCCAAGCTTACCGGGAGCACCTGGAGACACTGGCTCAGCACCCACTTGACAGCTGCTGGGGCTTTTTTTGCTTCCTTGAAGTACGTACTTCGGAAGCCACTACATCTCATCTGACCACAGCGTCAGCCTCCTCACAGACCGCTGCTCCCCCAGCCTCCTGGCGGCTCCTCTCCACAGAGCAGCAAAGTCTGACTGAAAAGGAAAGTCAGATCCCAACTCCTTGGTTCCCATTAAGTTAGAGTAAGAGTTGTAATCTTTACGGGGACCACAAGCCGGGACAGGACTTGTCCCGTCTCCTCCACCTCATCTCCTCCAGCCACCTGGCTCCTCCCTACAGTGGGGGCTTGGGGGGTACAGAGGGCGGGGTGGGGAGCACACCTAGCCCTGGGGCCCTTGGCAGCAGCTGCTCCCTCCGTTCACTGTCCCCCCCCCGCCCCCCGTAACAGACAGCTGATGCTCGTTCTCAGGGAATCCCCCGGGTCGTGTAACTGGTATTATACTCGGCTGCTAATCAAAACCCTTGGAGCTTTGCGAACACCCAGAGGAACGAACATCGGATGACGTGTCTGACCATCGAGTTCCAAAAACTCAGCCGCTGAAAACCTTGACGACATAGGTCTTCTCAGACACACAAGGGTGTGTGTGTCGGGGGCGGTCACCATGCGTCAGCACTGGCTGTGGTGGGTGTTCTGGTTGTTGTTTGAGGCTCCGCCTCCTGCACGTCTTGGCTCTGACCAATCTCAATGAAACCTTTCACAAACACCCTAAAGTTTCAACCCACCCTACTTCCCTCTTCTCCCCCTCCCTCCTACCACCCACCCCACACCGCCAGTCCTCCTGGCCTCCCTGCCCTCCCTGCCCTACTACCGTGTGTTCATTTCTCTTTTTTCCCCCTTAGAACCCCTCACCTCTTGAGCGCCCCATCCCTCCTTTGCTGGTTAAGTTTACTGCTGATTATGGGTCTGCCACGCTGAAAGCACACGCTCTCCTAAGAGAGGAGGAATTGTTTGTGCGTTGATATATGCCAAACACCTGCCACCGTGCTGGCACGCGGGAGGCATTCAGTAACTAGTTAGGGCTCTCGCCGGGACAGCTGGTGAATAGCTAATGTGAATAAGTCACCATAAAATACCTTATCAAAGTGTCCTGTCAGAGTCACGCCAAACTCCACCTGAGAAACGGTGGGACTGCTGTATGTTGTGTGTCTTTCCACCTCACACACAACGAGAAGAGGGTCACGGGAAAGAACAAATGGAGTCGATCCTGGGGAAACTGAAATTGTGGTTAGTTGCAAATCCCAAATGACTGCCCAGGAGATCACAGCATCCCCTAGTCCCCTCGCTCCATCCCCCACCCTGAGTCTCCAGACTGGAAAAAGGATGGGCTGGCCTTACAAAATGCTGCTCCTTTCTTTACATCAACGCTTCTCAAATCCATTCCCAAAGCTTGGCTTTGTAGGGAACCTTGCATTATTATGCTCTATGGGGAGCTTCCAGGTTTCCTATTGGACTTGAACATGGGGTTGTCAAGTAGCCCGGCTATTCCAACGTGGGCCCTTCATCTTCAGTCATCTGTCAGTCACTGCTTCACACGTCCTCTGGCGTGGCTTCTGCTTGGTTTGCTGGTGTTCACCCAACAAGTCAAATTATGTATTGTTTGTTTGTTTGTTTGTGAGAGGGAGCACAGTCTAACCTTGCCCGTCACCCAGCACCTCTATTTGGCTTATGTTTGGAACCTGGCCAGCGTTTATACACCTTCCCCCCAACCCTAGTGACTGCTGAGGTCACCAGAGGTCAGTCCTTACAGGCTCAACTTAGCTCATCCATTGCCCATCCCTTCACCTGCCTCCCCCACCAGATGGCTATAACCCCACACAGAAACAAACCGCTGAAGTTCATGGTCTTGGTCAGATGCCCTCTGTTGGTACAGTGAGCCCACAGGATGGCAACTAGCAACAACCAAGTGCTCAAAGGGAACAGATGGGATGCAGTGTCTACCGAGCTCGTTATGAATCCATCAGTGTAGCTCACCTTGAACACCTGCTGGGCGAGCTGCACAAGAAATCGCCTTTGATTTATCTTGGTGGATTTTTACCTGGATTCTTCCCACCCACCCCACCCCCACCCAATAGTCTTATTGAGGTGAAATTCATACGTCATCTACTCCCATAGTTGAGTTCATTTGAGAAGCGTTGTATGTACATCATCCCAATCCGTTCTAGTGCTTCCTCCTTGTTGGCTCCTCAAGGGCCCTCCACCACTTTTCTCATCCCCTAGCTGATTACATCATGGTCTTTAAATATCCACTCCTCCAAAGCTGCTTCCTAAAGTGGGAAACAAAGTAGAAACAAGAGAAAACAAAAACAGAACAGGGAAAAAATGAGGGAGAAAGAAAAGACCACCGGCTATATTAAGATAAACCAGGAGAGAAAACAAAACCTGTCTTGGAACAAAAGAGAAATACTTAACGTTCAGGATGGGGCAAGAGGGAGTCAACTGACCAGGTTTCCTATGATATGGGTCATTCCATCCCCCAGAATCAGTTTACAATAATGCTGGTCTGACACTAAAGCCCTTCTCCCCGCCCCTTGTGGACTGTGGCCAGAGGGATCTGTCAGAGGCTCATCTCAATGATACTTGGATTCTTATGCTGCAAATCCCCAGGGGCAAAGCTAAGCAAACCAGTCAGAAATATGGGTTATCACTGTTGTTTTCTGTCAATAATCAAGGGAGAAAAGGCACCGGGGGAAGCCAAGAAGCCGGAGGAAGAAGCGGAGTGGGAGGGACTGCATTTCAGGGTGGTGGTGCAGACCCGTGAGGACCCAGAGCCAGCATTCCCTGTCTGGGCTCTCGAAACAGAAGAAACCTGTGATCTTGTCGCCATGGAAAGCAAGACCACCAAGGGCTCCGATAGAAAGTAAATGTTTAGAAAGGGCTGGTGGCAACATATGTGTCACTATGCTTGATACAATTGATGTATGGGATATTATAAGAGCTTTAAGAGTCCAGTGCTTTTTTTAAAAGAAAAAGAAAGCACACAGTAGCTTGAGAGGGCGCTCGTGCTGCCGCCTGCCAAAGTGGGACTCAGTCCTCATTGGAATCTCCTAAGAGATCAAGCATCAGTTTCACAGACAAGGACCAACATTGCTCAAAAGCAGAGCTAGAAATGATCATCGACCCGACCGTTTGTCCCCAGGTTGCATTCTGAGAAACACCTGCAAGGCCCACCTCACTCAGAAAGCCTCTTCTGAAACCATACAGGGACAAGACCAGGAGAAGTGTTCTGTGGGGCACGCGTGCGTGCGTGTGTGTGTATGTGTGTGTGTGTGTGTGTTTTGTTTGGCGGCGGCCCTGGCAAGCGTGGGCTCACAGCACCCTCTGGCGTTAAGCTGTCCCTGGACGTGGCGAGTCCCTTTACTGAGACCGGGAACGGATTCTTCCCGTTTGGAGCAAGAAGCTGCAGAAATTCAAGAGTTGTTTTCAGGTGAACCTTCAGGATCTTGCTGGAATAGCGATGAAAAAAATTCTGAACTGTTCCCCCAGAGTGGTTTCTCTGTCTTTTCCAAACGGACTGAAAAGCTCCAGTTCCCCCAAACCAATGTCCTAAAAGCAGGAAAACAACTTTTTTTTCTAACCATTGGTGGAACACGTGTCGTTCGGTCTCCAGAGAGAAGACTTCTGGATTAACTGAAAGGGGGAAGCCCACGGGTTGTAGGGGATTTCCAGGGCTCGTCTTTTGGACTCCGTGAAGAATGGAGGCCTGGTTTCGCAGTTTCAGCTTTACAATAAACACAGTTGCGTCCACAGAAGTCAAAGTTCAGGCTGCCTGTCAAGATGAAATGGTGACGGTTTCTCTTCTCTTCACAGCTTGCTAGTTGGAGGCTTCCTTCTTGCCAACAGCACCAGTGCGCCTCGAGGTCCTTAAATGCCCTGCGTCCCAGCCCTTACTCTCACCCTGCCAGCCCATAAAACAGAGAGGATTTGGGTCATATAGAATGTGTGTCATTAAAAATAATAATAAAATAAATTTAAAAATTTTAAAACTCAAAGGATGCATTTTTACTCAAGAATTTTAAACAAACTTAAGTACCTACATAAAAAAATCCTGTTTTTAGTTTTCCTTCCCAAATACCAAAGGTCACACATAAGAAGCGTTTGAGTCTCAGCCCAGTCTCTTCGTGACTTTACACGTGGGAGAACATGTCTATGGGGATGCTGGTGGAGACATCCACAAGGAGGCTTCAAAGGCTCTGTGGAAAAACTGATTGCTTTCTCTTTTCCTTGTATTTTCCCAGGAACCTTCGCAGATGTGCAAATAACACGGTGTTGCCATGGGGAACTCCGGAAGCTGAGTTACGGGTTCAAAGACCAGTCCCACCACTTCCTGGCTGCATCTCTCCGAACCTCAGTATCCTCGTCTGTAAAATGGGGATGGCAATAGAATCTGTCCTGTTACTGCTAGGAGAACTAACGGAGTTAATCTGTATAAAGATCACGCCTGGTAAAATAGCGTCGCCAACAAAAGAAAAAATGAGGAAGTTCCTCAATGAGACGGCTGGACACAGTGGCTCCGTCCGACACAGCCACGATTGTGCGGGCACCAGACCGAACAGTGCTTCGTGTGTGCCACATCGGGGCAATGTGGGTCGGAACCAACCTGACAGCACCTACCAGCCTATATAAAGTGCTTAGAACAATGCCTGGCAGAGGAACCACATAAGCGCCAGCTACAGTGAAAAAATGTGCAGTGCGCCCATCAGTGGGGGAAGGGGTAAATAAACGGTGGGATATGCATATCATGGAGCCGGGATCAAAAAGCAATGGAATTCTGATCTGTTCTAGGACATGGCTGATCCTAGAAGGCCTGATGTCAAGTGAAATTAAGTCAGAGACAAAAAGGCAAAAGCTGGGAGGGTGGAGGGAGGGTGAGTTGGAAAAGGGGAACCGATGACAAGGATCTGCATGTGACCTCCTCCCTGGGGGATGGACAACAGAAAAGTGGGTGAAGGGAGACGTCGGACAGGGCAAGATATGACAAAATAGTAATAATTTATAAATTATCAAGGGTTCATGAGGGAGGGGGAGCAGGGAGGGAGGGGAAAATGAGGAGCTGATGCCAGGGGCTTAGGTGGAGAGCAAATGTTTTGAGAACGATGAGGGCAATGAATGTACAAATGTGCTTTACACAAACTGATGTATGTATGGATTGTGATAAGAGTTGTATGAGCCCCTAATAAAATGATTTTTTTAAAAGGCAAATGCTGAAGGATTTCCCTTAGGTGAGGTACTTAGAAAAGGGGGAGTCATAGAGGCAGAAAGAAGAAAAGAGGTTTGAGGCAAGGGAAGTGGAGTCTTATTGTTCTAGGATTTCTGCTTGGGGTGATGAATGAATTCTGCAGCCTCTTCAGGACCCTGATCACCTTTTGGGACTGAAAGACAGTTTTCAGTTCCAGAATTTCTATTACAAAGGGGCTCAGAGAGGCTGTTTGGCTAGAAGCAACACCGGTGGGTTTGGCTTCAGAAAATTGCGTTTGCATAATAAGCATGCTGCTGCGTTGGGGTGGGTTGCATGCTGGAGATTGCTGGGGGCAGAGGTCTCCATGTTCCTCAAGCCTCCTTTGGCACTGCCGCGGCTCTTCCCTGCTTTCCCCTCTGCCCCGTGACCCTCTAGGGAGTGTTTCACCCTGCTCTTGCCCTCTTTAATAGAATTGAACATCCATTTACTTGTTCTTTCTTGTGTCTCTTTCCCATGGAGGGCCCTCGACTGCGTAAGTACAAGGGCCGTGGCTGTTTTTAGTCCCCAACATGGGCCTGGTGTTTAACCACGATGTCGAAAACATACTGCTCTCTCAATAAATACTTGCTGAATAAAGAACAGATGCGGTCTGTGACTGTGTGTCCCGGCTCGTTAACAGCAACACAAGCTAATGACGAGAGAGACACATGTGTTTTCCCAGAAGAAAACGGTGCCCCACTTCTTTCTGAAACACTCAGCTCTGAGGCTGGTGTTTTACGATGAACAGGGTGATTGAGACACCCTCCAAACCCTTCTGCCGGGCGGGAGAAAGGCCACCTTGTGAGCCTGTCTTCTGACTCCAGACATTGCCCCAGGTAAGCGAACTGAGTCCTGCTCTTGTTTGGTAAGGCTTAGCACCTGGCACCCTGTCAGCAACAGTCATGCCGATGGCACAGGAGACACAGCCCTTTCTGGAAAGGCGGAAACTTCTCCATCACTCCTTCCCCAATGGCCTCAGTTGCCCTTAGTCAAGGGAACCTTAGTCACAGCTTGGATCAGAGTGGAGGAGGGAATGGGAGCCGCAGAATACTTTCTGCCAGGGAGTTTCTCACCAGGGTCTGTGGAGCCATCTGATTTCCCATCAGTCCCAGGCAGGGCCCCAGGGGTTATTCCAGGTCTTCTGAAGGAAATGTCCTGACTTTGGAGCCCAGCCCCGCCAACTCACTGGTTTCCATCGGGGACTGGGTGGGGGGGGCTACAAGGCAAGTTTGGCGCCAGTTACAATCCCTTCCTGAAGCCAGTCTCCTGCCCCGGCCGTCTTTCTTGCTAGCACTGCATCAGGATGTACAAGTGCATGGAGACCGTCAGCCAGGAGGCTCTGACCAGTGTTTCTGTTTTTAGCGATTTCTGGGGCCTTGAGTCACAAACACTCTCTTAGGAGCCAAGGAGCCACCCCTCACAATCCCCATGTAAAATGAGTCGATGACAGCTATGCTCCAGAAAACCTGTGTCGTACAAGGGGGCTTCAACCAGTTCACGGGGCGGGGGGGGGATGAGATTGAACGAGAGTGGCATTTTTCTGACACACCCTTCTCTCGCTTCTGTATCCATTCAGATGCTATTCCGCGTGAGCCCAAGTTGCTTATTCAACTCGCTCTGCCTTGTGGCTTGGTGAACCTCCCAAAGGGCACCCCACCCCCATGGGGCAGAGGGACCCTCCCCCAGGGCCATTGGCCGAGGCCGCGGGGACAGGGGTGAATGGTGTCACCCATTCCAACACCGCTGCTTTCTTCTCCCTTCCCACAGACAGCCCATTCCGGGCTCGCTTCACTTGCTCAGGGGTCTGGGTGTTCCCCTCATTGGCTCTGCAGGCAGTTCTTTCCTTCCACGCGGTGTTCACATTCCTCTGCCCAGTCTGCCCGCGGTCTATACTTCACTGCTCTGGGAAAACCAAGTAGCGATCCTTCCCCCTAAACACACAGACACCCCTGAAAGAAAGGAGCATGTTTCTGAGTTGGGGGCACCCATTCAAACAGCTGTGTCTCCATCAGTCTGTTCTGAGCTTTTCTTCCGGCAGCTGGAAGCAGAACTGGGACCCGGTGTTGCCCGGTTGTCATGGCTGACGAAGCAAAACTGGAATGAAGACATGCGTGTACTCGACAATTAACTAGACTTGGGAAGAATGAGGCAGGTGACCTGCTAGAAATGTACTTTCCCACTTAGACAACGAGGGCAGTGTGTCTCCCACAGCCCTGGAACAACAAAGCCGAGTCCCCACCATCCCCTCAAAACCAACCAGGCCGAGCAAGAATCCAGTCTTCCTCCTCAGGATCCTGAGAGGGTTCACGAGGCTCCCGTGTCCCTTGTTGCGGGTTTTCTCAGTCCAGTGATCTGGTACACCCATCTGACAGATTAGGGTCTCTCTGATTTCGCAGCATTAGCCATGACTGAACCAGTTTGAATGCGTTAAAAGTATCTGCCGCCCTTGTGCGAAGTCCCCGGCTTTGGCCGAGAGCCAGGAGTGACTTTGCCTGTACCAATGCTCTTGTGAGCACCTTCCCTGTGCTCTTTGCCAAAGAGAAACAAGAGGAAGGACACTGAGAAGCTTCATTTCAGGGGGGTCTGTATACGGCTCCCCTTCAGAAGACATAGACCTCCACCCAGTTAGCCTGGGTCTCTAGCAGGGCAGTTCCACTCCCAACCTGGGACGCGGCGTCACCAGGTGGAAAGCAGGAAGCCCAAATGAGCTGGTGTTTGAGTCCCTGCCTTGCCAGACAGCCATGACATTGGTCAGGGAGTCTGTGTGCAGGGGACGGGGAACCAAACATTAGGGGATCGATTCTCAGTCACGAAAAGACAAATACTGAGCAATTCCACTTAGCTGAAGGATCCAGAATAGGGATGGTCTAGAGATCAAAGTTTATTCATGGCTACGAGGGGCAGGCGGCAGGGAGGAGGAAAGGTGGATTCAACGGTGAGGGGACACCACACTGTTGCTTAAGGGGACAGAACAATTTGAGATCAGACAAGGGCAACAGTTGAACCACATGAGCATGATTAACATGACAGTGGACATGGGAAGGATGTCGTAATGGCAGCGATTTTGCTGCCTGTATGTTTACCACAATTTAGTAAAAATAATAATAAACTGAGCCCTGGGGAGGGGGACATAGGACATATGTCCCCATGGGTTCGTACCCCACTTCTGGTACCAAATGTGTTAGACAGGGTTCTCTAGAGTAACAAAACCAGAACACTAATAAATATATACACACACACAGATAGACATATAGCATAAGAAATAAAGTTTAAAAAAAAAGAAATAAAGTTAATTAAATTATAAAGCAGTACAAATGGCTTGGTGCAACTCACGCCTGTGAAACAGTCGTGAGACACTGGCAGTCCTTCAAGTCCTGAGGGCCGCTGGGTCGTCCTCTGTAGAGCAAGTCAGGCAGCAAACAGCAAGGCAGGTCACCAACAGTCAAATACAGGGTCCGACAGTCCCCAGCTCAACAGCTGTAAATTCCAATGGTGTGGCAAAGCAGGTCTTGAAGGAACCTCAAATTACAGCGACACAGTCCACGGGTTGGGTGTCCCACAGGTAGTGTAGCTTGCAAATTGAGCCACAGAACAAGCAAGGCAGCTGCACACTGGTCCGATGATCAAAGAACAAGAGACAAGACAGGCGAGGCTCGCAGAGCCGTTTATCTCTCTGCCCTTCAACTAATCCCACATGTGTTCATCAGCCAGGATGGCAGAATAAACTACCTCAATCCATCCCTTGCCAACTTGGCACCTGTACACAATTCTTTAGCCATATCTAATTTCCGGATATTAATGAAATCACACTTTACTGAACATCAAACTCCTATCATACATATAAATGAAAACACAGAGTCCAATTGTATCTGATACATGAACAAAGGAAAGATATTCAATAAGCACATATTAAAAAATACACTGACAATTACAAACTTCGCTTTTGCAATTGATCACATGGGCCTGGTACCTCAGTGGACTGGACGCAGTTACGACCGCCATTTAACAGATAAGGAGACTGAAGGTTGAGAAGCAAGCGAGTTTTCCCAGTCATTAAGTAAAAGAACCAGAGTTTCTCTTAGCAGCAATTCTGAAACAGAACCACATGAACACATAAAATGTGTGAATGATCACATGGTGTATAATTACAAGAATTGTGTTGTTTCTAAAAGAAACAGAAAACCACCAGCAGCAGCCAGTCACCCTCCCCACCCCCCTCCCACCCCACCTCCCTCCCGAAGCCTACACTGTCCTTTATCCGTGACGCTCCTGCTTTCATCAAGTGACCACCTGTAGACGCGCGATGCCAGGCTTGCTCGCCGGGCCCGCGGAACCCTGAAGCCATGCTCTTACCTACGGCGTCAGACTTCCTCTTGTTCTCTTGCTTCTGAAAGATGAAGCAGTCCGTTGATGGTGGGTGCCGCATGGCCTCCCGTTCACAGCAGCCCCGTGTGACAGAGCAGTGCCCCCGGGACAGAGTGCAGCCCAGGTGTTTCTGCTGAACCGCGGGGGTGGGGCTTAACTGCCAGACTTCCAGTCCAGCCGGCTGCTTAACCGCTGCGCCACCAGTGCTCCTTGTTTCAGATGTCAATGTCTACTTTCTTTCGCGGGTGTTGCTAAATGCACATACATGTCTTTCCATGGGTTGAGTCCTTGTGACTTTTCCCGTGGTCTTTAATCCTGCTTTCTGCCTTGAAGGCTAACCTGTCTGACACGGCTCCGGCTGCTTTCCTTGTTCATGGTAAAACTTTCCCACCCCTTCACTGCCTCAGCGTCAGACTGGGGGCATCTTTCTACCATGCATTTTTCTGGCTTCCTGACCTATTTGCAAAGTCAGATGCTTTTTGGTTTGAAGCGTTCGACTGTGAAAAGATTTGGAAAAGAGCAAGTCCTGGTCAAGCCGCAAACTGACTTCCATTCTCCTCAAATTAACAAAAGGAAAAAGCTAAACTGCTGCCATTGAGGGGGTTTCAACTGACAGTGACCCTGCAGGACAGAGTAGAGCTGCCCCCTAGGGTTTCCAAGGCTGTAAACCCACATGGCTCTGGACAGCCTCTCTTCTCCAGAGCAGCTGCTGGGTTTGAACCACCAGCCTTGTGGGTAGCAGCCAGTACGTAAGCTGCAGCACCCCAGGGCTCTTCCCACTATCCTTAGGTAACTGCGTGTCAGCGGAGTTTACATCCATCCATCCATCTCTGACTGACGTGCTCAGCTATGAACTGAAGGCTTGGAGGTCCACCCAGAGGAGCCTCAGAAGAAAGGCCTGGTTACTACTTCTGAAAACACAGCTTCTGAAAACCCTAAGGCCTACAGTGCTCCTGGAGCATACACCCACGGGGGCTCTCATCCTCTGACAGGAGGGTGGAGTAACACCGTGCTCACGCAGAGGCCCACATGAGAAAATGGTTTACTGCACGGAGATGCAAACACACCGGCCTAGACTGTACACGTGAGTCAGATAAACGTGCGAGTCCCACACTCGGTTGAGCCAAACTAGTTTATTGTCCACCAGACTCCTTCGGGGGCCCCAAGGGCCTGTTCCCGGCAGCAGGGCTCCAGCTCGGCTCCGGCATCCTGGGGCTCACTCCTCCGCGCTCTGCCTGCTGATGTAGTCCTGCAGCAGCGCCTGCGCCTCTGCCCGCCGGCTCATCTTGGTGGCCTTGCCCTGAAAGCGGCCTTTCTTCCCGGCTCCTTTGCCTTCCAGAACCTCAGCCACCCTTCGGAGTAGACACAGGGAAGCAAGTTACCGAGGAAGCAAATGCCACCAAATATCAGACAGCCTGGAGTTTTTCAGCTGGGTCTAGAGGGAGGGCACAGGAGCGGATGGCTTCTAGAAGTCTTACCAAAGGACTTTATCAAGAGCAAAGAGAACACCGATAGAGTGAGAGAAACGTGGGGAACCATGTCTCTGACAACACTTTAATCCCCCAATACCTGTCTATATAAAACTTGTACAACTGAACAACACCAATACAGCCCATTCTAAAAATGGGCAAAGGACATGGACAGTGCGCCAAAGGGCACACAGATGGCCAACAAGCACGTGAAAAGATGTTTGCAGGCAGTGACTTATTGAACGTGGCTCTTCCAGACGAAGTTTCTAACACCCACCAAATGACCGTCCCCTGCACGGGTCTGCTAAGAAGGTACTGATAGGATTCACGTGTAATTACGAACTGGGTGCCATCCTGCTGTGTATAAAATGAGGCCTCTGAGAAACAAGAGGAGTGGATTCTCGGCCTCTAGACTGGAGATCCATGCCCAGCGAACCACCTGGATCCAGCTGACAGCTGGACTGTCAGAGGAGCAGGAGCAGAACCAGAGCTGGGACAGAGTGGTAGACGATCCAACCCACAGAGCAAGTTTAAGGCGAGTGCTTCTGTGCAGGAGGCTGGCCTGCAGAGCGGGGTGCTGCTGGGCACTGCACTGGGGAAGTTGGGCTTGCTGACCCATGGAAATGGAGTGAGAGCCTTTAGGCTGAGGCTGACTGGAGTGGGGTGCCTCTGAGCACTTAATTCAGGGAGCTGGGTTTGCTGCCCCACGGAACTTGAGCTGAATGCCTTTCAACTGAGTCTTAGAGCAGAGTGGTCTACCCTTTGGGCATTTATTGGCAGACCAGAAACTTTTTAACATGTCCTGGTCAACAACTACCCCGAGCATTTCTCTGGCATTACAACTGTTAACTTCCTTAATGAAGCCTTTATTTGGGAATTTTACCTGTGAGTTTACATGTAGCCATTGCAATGCATATTAGAACCCGGAGATGTGGGATACAAAAAGATTTTTCCTCAGTTGTCTCCTGGTTGCTAGCTCATTGTGTGGTCAGCTGCTTAGAAGTTTTCTCCCTGAGGGCATCATCCATCCAGAGCTGTCAGACCATTGTCCGTGCAACCATAGGTGGGGCTCCCACCCTAGGATAAGGATAGTGATTGTTTCCCTGGAGAGCCCAGAGAAAAGGTCAGCCCACTCAAGGACCACCAAGGTTAGCTTGCCATCTTGAACCTAGGATCCGCCCATCTTGTCACATGTGTACCTAATCCCTCCTCTTCCTATTGCATGTACGTCCCTAGACTGTCTCCCTCCCATTGCTGTACTGCCTACGGTACAATCCCTTTCTGTGAGGTATGTGGTTACCTGTAATGGGGGGGGGGGCGCACGCCCCTAAGTATAGATAAGCCTTGGTTAGAAATACGCTGTCTCCTCCTCTCGTCTCCCACCTGCAGCAAGAGGGGCTGAGGTGAGCATACCATGAAATGTGTCTGACTCCTTTATTTTACTTTCTCTCCTGGCTTTACTATGATCTCTATATAGTATTGCTGTACACTTGCTCCTATGAACCCCATGACATTGTGAGAGGCTGGTTTACTCTAACACGGAGAGATCAAGTCGAGAAGTAAAAGAGATTATGTTAAGACAACTCAACGTTCATGTCTTTAACCATTAAGCAAACAACAACAAAACCCTAAGCCGGGCAAGTTGCCATCAAGGTGATCCACTGAAGACAGGGCAGAACTGCCTCACAGCGCTTTGTTTCCGAGGCTGCAGATCTTACTGCAGCAGATGGCCACACCTTTCTCCTGTGGAGCGAGAGGCTGGCGGGCTCAAACAGTCATCCCTTCAGCCAAGTGCTTAACCACTGCGGCCCCAGGGCTCTTCGTGTGAGCCATGACAGCAGCTACCCACTGCTGTGGAGTCAGCTCCAACCCACAGAAACTCCCCATAGCCTTTCCAAGGCTGTGCATCGTGGGGAGCAGGGCGGTCTCATCTTTCTCCCTCAGAAAGGCCTGTCCAATGCTCACCTGACAGTGCCGCCATTACCCGCCGGCAAGAGGCTGTTGGAGTAGACCAGCCGCGAGCACCCACGGGGGTCCATAGGAGCAAGTGTACAGTTATACCACACAGAGAGAGCTCAGTAAAGTCGTGGGAGAGAGGAGAGAGTGGGATAAAGGAGCCAGACACATGTTACGGTAGCACGCTCACCTCCAGGACGGCCGTGAGCTCAGCAGCCAGGTCCACGCAGCGAGCGGGAGGACGGGGAGGGAGGAGGGGGTCTCTCTTTATTTCTGACCAAGGCCTACATATACTTAGGTCACCACACACGCAACAGGAAGGGGCTGTACAATAGGCATTCCATCGCAGGAAGGGGATGCACTGGGGCGGACACGCAACAGGAAGGGGCTGGATAAAGGGTACACATGTGACAAGATGGGGACCCTAGACTCAAAATGGCATCCTAACTTGGTCATCCTTGAGGGGGCTCGACCTTGCCGCTAGGCTCTCCTGCAAGGAAACAATCTGCTACCCTTACAGAAGGGAGTGGACCCTTAGGGTGGGACAGACTGCACAGTCTGACTGCTCTAGAATCTAGATGGCTGACACACCCCTTAGGGAGAATAACCTCTAAGCGGCTTCCTCTGACCTCCCAGTGTGCAGTCATTGACTATGTGTAGCAAGCAGTGTCTTAGGCTTGGCCCGTATTTGGGGAAGACACCCTGGGGAAAAACCTTTTTATATCTCACAAGATGCAATTCACAAGAGGACAATAACTGTCGATCTCGTTTAGATGAACTGGGCAGGAGGCAGGGGGAGGAGAGGGGCAGTTACTGAGTAGCAGACACTGAGCTCATGCTGAGGAGCCCCGGTGGCACAGTGCCTGCCCAGGTCAGCAGCTGGACCCTACCAGCCCTCGTGGGAGGAAGAAGAGGCTTTTTGCTCCCGTGAAGCCACCGGTGTTCGACCCTACAGGGCTGCTATGAGTCAGAACCGACTCGATGGCAGGGGTTTGCTTCTGGCTGGGGGCTGTGCTAATGGTGGTGAACTAAGTCAGAAAGGCAGAGCGGCATGGCTGTGCACCATGAGCAATGGAATCGGTGCCACCGAATTTTCCACCGAAAACGGCATGGATTGGCAACATGTTTCGGGTATCACTTCAGCCCAGTAAGGAAAATCCCTGCACATGTGCACTGAAGTGCAAGCACGGTGTTCACTATCACAGTGAGTAGGAATCGGAAACAAAGTGTCTCTCCCTGGGGTCGGGGAGTGGTGTAGCTAAAGGAACAGTACTCCAGGGACAGGACAGGACACGGCACTGGGTCGGTGCAGGGGTTAGAAAGACTGGCAGGGCCGCCTGCTACCTGGGAAAGACATTTCCTCCAGCATGTGAGGGGGGATTTCCGTTGGAGCCACCGGGAAAGCTTTGCTCCATTTTATGTCTTCCTTTTCGAAGAGATGATGTCAATGTCAACGCCCAGACGGGGCTGGGAGGGCGCGCCCGGGTCCAGGGAGGGGGGGGCGGCACACAAGGGCCTGCGGAGAGCCTCTGGAAAGCGGAGAGCTGGGGTGGGGGTTGGGGGGGTTGGGGCAGGCAAGTGAGAAAGCAGAGACTGGCAAGCTGAGGGGCCGGTTCTGTCTGGAGAGAGTGGCCGCTGGGCAGTTCCTATTGGCTACTATCACTGGGGAATGGGGCCAGAAGCTCGGAGGCCCTTGTCTATTTTTTTTTCCACCCCCACCCCCTAGCCTATTTTTTTAAAGAAAAATTTTAAAAAAATTTTTAAAAATTAAAAAAAGAAAAAAATAAAAAGAAAAGTGAGAACTTATTTTCATGTAAAAATATCCATTAAAAAAAAATAAAGAGCAGCTTGTCAAATTCAGTGCCGGCCCCGCCCATGGCTGGCACTAGCCCAAAAGGCTGTCACAGAGACACTGTAACTCATGGGCCCTGTTCCTCTGCTGAGGCTCAGGGATAAATTTTGATACAGACATTCAGAAAAAAAGAGAAAAAGAAAAAAAAAAAAAGAGTGACCAGACCAAGTAGTCAGCAGGTCCCTCTCTCTGCCTTAGCACTCAGAGGTCACTCCGACAGTGCACGGGAAACATCTATCCCTGGAAGCAGTCAGGAAGCCCTACGGGCCAGCACGGAGGGTACCGGCGCCCGTGCCGACTCGGCACTGTGGAACCTCTACTAGAGAGAGCCGGGCAAGGGGAGGGAGGGGTTGGAATTTCCATAATGACCACATTCATGATTTAAAAATTTTTGCTTTAATCTCAAAACCCAAAATTTTCCTCCACAAAGGTTTTCTGCACCTCTGCCTAGCTGGCACCTTCCACATCTGCTTCATCTGCCTACTGACACCCAGAGCCTGGGCTTCATGCCCTTATGGGAGGGCAGCTCTTCACAAACCACCCCAAGTGGGGACGGTCCATGAACGCTAGAGCCACCAGGCCTGGGTTCCAGCCTGCGCTCCGCCACTTGAACAGTGACCTCTCAGCCACGTGCTGTGAGACTGGGGCTGACCAGAAGGTCCTCCAAGCCGGAGGGCCTCACAGGCAGTGGGACGGTCTCACCAGCTGAAGGCAGCCTCCCTCTCAGCAGGCCTGTGCAGCGCCAGCCCCCCCGCCACCCCAGCATCCCGAGGTATTACCTGGGTCCCAGATTCTCCACGGCCTCGGCTGGTCCCGCCAGCAGGAAGAGCCCTGCTCCTTTCTCATCGCCCACGGTCAAGAACAGGAGGGTCTCCTAGGAGGGAAGACAGGGAGCTGAGCCCCCATACTTGAGGGCGTGGCTCCGCAGCCCCTAGCCACCAGGGGAGGGGGCAGGTTCCCGAGCGATGCAGCCCCCTGCACTGTGGCTCAGTGTGGTCATTGTTAGATGCCATAGCAACCCCATGCAGGGCGAAAGGAAATAGCACGGTCCTGTCCCATCCTTAGAATCATTCCTGCGCCTGAGCCCACTGTGGCAGCTCCGCGTCCATCCATCCCACTGAAGGCCTTCCTCCCCTTCGCTGCCCACAATGTCCTTCTCCCAGGACTGGTCTCGCAATGGGGCCTGAGAGTGACGGGGAACTTAGGAGCCCGCGTGACACCATGATCAAGCAGTTGGCAGCTAATGGGAAGGCTGGCAGTTCAGAGCCACTAGCCCTCCCATGGGAGAGAGCCGTGGAGTCAGCTCAAACGGAGAAGACAGCCCTGAACCCCATGGGTCAGACCTGCTCCACCCTATGGGTCGCTGCGAGTCAGAACCGGCTGTAGGTTAAACCTTAGGAGGCAGAAGGCCAGGCAGGTGGTGGCCAAGCACACAGTGCCTTCTGTGAGCATCCTCCTTGCAACCTTTCCTGCCCGGGTACCCCTCAGACAGGTGTGACCTTGTGCCACCACGGCTGCCCCTGCCTACTGGCCCTGGGTCCCCCGTCTGATGGCCTCCAAGCAATCTTCAAGGCACAGCTAACTCAATGGGCCCTTCCCCGAAAGTCTCCCCACCCATTCAGGGGACAGGCTCCTCCACCTCTGCTCCCTGCTGCCCCTTGCCACCAGCGGGCAGCGCCAGGTGATCAACGTCAACACCAGGCTAGAAGGGGAGGCCCCTGAGGAGCCAAGTTCCACATGAAGAACGGTGAGGCGAGCCAGGCTTGACCTTCGAGTGCAGGCATTCAAAGGGGAGGGGAGGCGTGGTTCTGAAGCAGATGCATGAGAGACTTGGGACTCTCTTAGGTTTGGAACTGTTTGGATGAGGAAGGGCAACAGAAGGTGGGGGCGGAGGACGCTGGCAGAGGGGGCAGAGGTGGCCTTCTGCAGCCCCGTCAACCGGAAACCCAGCCCTCAGCACCCAAGCACCTGGTGGCTCCGAGGAGCTGGGAAGCTGGCGAGTGCCACAGCCCCAGAGAGGTCGACGCCTCAAAGGGAGCTGGCCTGTGCTAGGAAACTAGCATTGCACGACTCGCCACGGGGCACACTGCGGGTGCTCAGGGGGAGGGACTGCAACTGAGCCCGTTCTTAAAGCCCCTCGCCTCCACTCCTCTCAAGCAGGTCTCTAGTCAGGGTGGGTCCAATCCCATGCCCCCCTTACCTCGGCCCCAACCTCGTTGGCAATGATGTTCATGAACTCAGAATCTCCTTCTTTCCTGCAACAAAGGACACAGACGTGAGGTCTGGGCGGAGGCGGGGTGGTGAGAGCAGGAAGCCCAGTTGCTGCTCATGACGTCTGGCCTCGCTCCGTCCACACAGAGCGCTCTAAAGCTCTGGGCCCCCTGAGCAAAGACTAGGAGTGAGACGGACGTCTAGGCCTCAGAAGCCTATTAACATGCTACGGTTTGCCTCCATCTCCTGGAAACAGGATTCGCCAGGACGCCGGGAGATCTACCGCTAAGGGAGACGAGGGAAGGTGCAGATGGTGGAGCGGAGAGATTGACACCAAACCCAGCAATCTGGTGTTGGATGCGTTTCTTAGCTTCTACGCGGTCTGAAAGCATCGGTGAGTAAACCCACTTCTACCAGCCACGGCACACAGGCCCACCGCTGCTCCCGCCTCGTCTCTGCTCCCGGTCTCTTACCTGTGTAACACGACCACTCCTCCCCAGTCCGGGCTGTTACGGAGGCTGTGGGCGATGTGCACAGCCAAGTCTCTCAGCAGATTCAGGTTGTTCTGGGATGGAGACAAGGATTCAGTTCACAGGCGGAAAGGAGGAGGAGGAGACACCAGCATCCTCCTTCCCGCGCTCTCCCATCTGACAAGCCACACAGCTGTGTGGGCCCAGGCCCAAGTCTGGGCACCGACCCAGCAGCGCCCAGGCCCGAGTGCACCCTCCACAGAACAGCTTACCTTCTGCAGAAGCTTGGTCGAGTTTTGTAGCTTCTTCACTGCCTCCACGTGATCTTCCGCTCCACACCTGGGAGAGAAGGCTCAGTAGACACCTGGCGAAAGGGGGCCCTCCTTCCAGATGGGGACCTGAAGACCTTAAGAGACCTTTGGCAGCTGGGGGGAGGGGAAGGGTGGCTATCAAGAAACCACTGCCAAGGAGGAACCCATTACAAGGATCTGCATGTGACTTCCTCCCTGGGGGACGGACAACAGAAAAGTGGGTGAAGGGAGATGTCGGACAGGGCAAGCATATGACAAAATAATAATTTAGAAATTATCAAGGGTTCATGAGGGAGGGGGGAGCAGAGAGGGAGGGGGAAAATGAGGATCTAATACCAAGGGCTCAAGTAGAAAGCAAATGCTTTGAGAATGATGAGGGCAACAATGTACAATTGTGCTTGACACAGTGGATGGATGTATGGGTTGTGTTAAGTTGTACGAGCCCCTAATAAAATGATTTTTTAAAAGGGTTTTTAAAATATGTTAATAAAGTATTACTTAAAAATAAAGAAAGAAAGAAGCCACTGGCTTGGGTTTAGGTCTGGGTTCCTACCCAGAACCCTTCAACACGTGTGGTCACGTCCTTCCCCTCCCGGGAGGTAAGCCTTTCTGCCGTCCACATTGCTGGGAGGAGAGCTCCAGCCGTGGAGCCCCAGGGTGACTGCGAGCTGAGCGGGCGGGCGGGAGGCGTACTTGAGCAGAGCCGTCAGCGCTTTCTCAGTCCCGTGACTTCTCTCTACCCACTTCAGCACCCGGTTCCCGGCCAGGAAGAGCAGGTTGATTTTGTTCTTTTTCCCTTTCTCGGTTCCCAGAATCTTAATCACCTGCATGAAGAAGGGAGTAACACACGCACACACGGGCAGAAGCCACCGAGCATCACGGAGCCCGAGTGGGGGGGAGCGCCAGCCCCCCGCCCAGCCCTGAAGCAAGGGACGATTGCCCTGAGGATCCCGCAGCAAGGGCCGTCCACACACCACTGCCGGCCGAGCAGGGCCCCCCCCCCCCGCCCCAACTCTGAAGTCCCTTCCTCCCCTACCTGCAGGTCACTGAGATTGCTCACGTGGGTCCCACAGCACATGTTGGAATCAATGCCCTCGATGGTGATGACTCGAATGGGTCCCGAATGATCATCCGGCAAACCCCGGCCCCTCACCTGCAACAGAGGGAGAGGACCTGTCTGAGTTTTAAGGAGGGGGCCCTTGGAAGAGGCCTTCCAGCAGTGCCAGCCCCCTGGCTCACCCCTCACCTGCTCCACCTCCGGATCGGCTAGGCTCAGCTCTCGAACGCTAACGGGCAGCCGGTCCCGGATCTTTTCATTGACGCTCTGCTCGATGGCAGTGACTTGCTCTGCAGTCACACAGGGGCTGTCCAGCTCAATCACACTCCGGAGGCGTCCCAACTCCCTGCAGGGGAAGCAGAGGGGGTCACAGGAGGCTGCTGCTGACGGGGAGGAGAACGACAGGCCCTAAGAAGGCTCAAGTTTCATCCTCACCAAAGGCCTCATAAGCACCCTAAGGCTCAGATGGATATTAGGAATGTGATCAAGGTCATACAGCCAGTGGGTGGGGCAGACAGGATTTGCCCCGTCCTCTGAGCTCCAAATTCCAGGTTCTTTCCTGAGACCAGGTACCTGTTTCTCCTCTCAGCATTGTCTTTCCCTGCCCCTGAGAAGCCCACGCCATGCCCGCCCCGTTCCCCACCACCCCTTCTGTCATGGCTCATTTAAATATCTCAACCTGGCTAGGTGACGGTGACCAGGTGTTTGGCCCAACACTAGTTCAGATGCCGCTCTGGGGAAGTTTGCTAATGTAGTTGCGATTTGTCGTCATCAGGTGGCTTTAAGTAACAGTTATCCTCAGTGATGTGAGTGGGCCTCAACCCATCGGTGGAAGGCCTGTGCGCACTGAGGTTTTCCAGAAAAGCAGGACTTCTGCCTCAAGGCTGTCGCACAGTAAACCCGTGTCCACACTGGCAGCCTGTCCGAGTAGTTCAGGCTCACAAGCCCCTACAGTGGCACGAATCAACCCCTTCCATCACTTTCTACACATATATGTGGAAGCCTGGAAAAGTGTGTGGGGAAATATGGAATTAGAAGACAATGGAATCTTTCCACGAGCTTTCCACAGGCCCCTCAAGGAGCCTATTGGTCCCGTGTCTCAGGAAAACCCTGCCTGGAAGCCCACTCTTGAGGGGAAGGGAGAACCCAGGACAAACACTCGCCTTCCTCATATCCTCCCAATCCCAGGCCCACGACCGAGAGGAGTCCACCAGCTCTAATGCCCCCCACTCACCACGAAGTCGTCTTCCACCCAAACAGATGGTCAGCCACGGCTGTGATGAGGTGCTGCCCTGAGCAAAGAGAGCACAAAGCGGGAGAGCCGTCAGCGCCCCAGGCAGCCACGGCCTCTCCCACCGACACAGAGTCTCACTTGCCGAAGCTCAGACTGCCAGGCACCGAGCACTTCAGGCGCCTTACTGACAACCTTCCCAAGAATCCCTGCAAGAGGCACGAGGATGCCATGTGAGGAAACGAGGCTTTGAGAGATCAAATAACTTGTCGGGGCAATGGAGCTTATCAGAGGCAGAACCAGGATTCGAACTCAAGTTCTAATGTGTTCCACTCACTCATTCAACAGTTATTTACTGAGTGCCTGTGGTAGTTACATAACCCGGGTCCATTTGAGGATCATCAAGAGTGTAGGGGTGGAGTCTAGCCTGTCTAGTCAATGAGGCCTCTGTGTAAGCATGGCCTTCTCCTGAGAATTCTGGGAACTCCTGTATTTTCTCCTTGGAGGCAGGAGACTGACTCTCTCTCTCTCTCTCTCTCTCTGCTCACTCCCATAGAGATTCTCTACTGACAAGACACATGGCATTACACTGATAGACCGCGTGCCCTGGGAACTGGAGGAGCCATGTGGAGACCTGCCAGCACTGAGATGCTTCTACCACCACCATATCCACAAGACTCTGCACCCACTGGCCTGTGATCTTCCTGCATCCAGCGTCATTGCATGTGTTGCGTGAGTCTGAAGAGGACTTTATAGATTGGTATTGGACATAATGGGCTAATATCAGATTTATGGACTTGACCTGGGCTGGGCTGCGATGTTCTCTCAAGATTCAATTGCTCTTGTTTATAAAGCTCTTTCCTATACACATATAGGGGTTTAAGGATTTGTTTCGTGTCTACTCAGGCGAACGGTGCCCACCACACGCAAGGCACAGGGCTTGGCATGAGAGACCCAGCGGTGCCCCGGGCTGATGAGGACAAGGAGGAATTCATTCGAGGATAGCAGAGGGAACGAGGCCTTGAGTGAGGACAACAGACAGCAGCCACATGAAGTCTTGGAAAGCTTTAAGCTGGGGTATGACATGATCAGATCTTCCTTTGGGGGAAAAAACCCAAAACAAACAGGATTCTGGAGGCTGTGCAGAGAATATGGGAGAAACGAGGAGGCGGTCTCCTCTTGTAAAGATTTACAGCCTCAGAAACCTGAGGGAGAGCTACTCTGTCCCAGAGGGTGGCTGCGGTTCAGCATTGACTTGCTCTCCGGCGGCTTCATGTGGAGGCTGGGCTGCAGAGAATCAAGACTGAGAGTGGGGACACCAGCTGGGAGGCCCTTAGGGGCCCAGGGGCAGAGTGAGAAGAGCTAAGACTAGGGTGATGGACCAGTGAGCGCAGTGCAGAGAAACTGGAAAGCTAAGTCGACTGGGCCCAATGGCTCTCCGCAATGACTTCCACAATTGTGTGGCTCGGGACACCCCATACTAAGCTAGTGGATGCTGTCGAAGCAACAGGCTGGAAGGGAGGTTGGAGGGGGCAGCTCCACCCAATTGGGCACGTTAGGTTTGAGTGGCCTGCAGGCCATCCGGATATAAAGTGTGAAGTTCATAAAATCTAGCAGTGATTCTACTATTTTTACTTCTTATATTGCTGTGGGGACCCGAATGAAAGTGAATTCTGCATACCGGCACACAGCTGCCTCTTCCCACAGGTCAACTTCTGAAGCAGCTAAACCCCTTTCTCAATCAATTGTCCGCCGGTGGGACGGTGGCTGCTCTAGTGGCCCCCGCCGGTCTGCGGCCCCACCTACCTGAATGCTGCTGCATGTGGTCAAGCCTGCGCTCCCAGTCCACCCGCACCTGGACCTGGCTCCCGGGGGTCAGGGGCGACTGTGTGAAATGCTCAGCCTGGGAGCCCTGGCGGGTCACTCTCAGCACAGGGACGCCATCGATGGTGCCTCGGTCATCAGGCTGCGGGGACAAGAACGAACGGGCGCGTCCTCAATGGAGGGAGGCGGCACGCGCCCTAGCAACGCCGCTGGAGGGCACGGGCGTGGGGGGCGGACGCAGAACTCCATCTCCCCAGGGAAAGTCGGGGAGCAGGGGGGGGTGTCTACTGTGTCCCACGAGGGGACGGTCTCCGTGTGAACACAGCGCTTCCGCCCAAAGGCGGCAGGAGGAAGGGAAGACCGCGGCTCTGACGCACCGCCGTGGCACAGGGCGGACCCCGGCGGCGGAGCGCGGGCGGGCGGTACCTGTCCGCCGCCCTCGGGGAAAAGCAGCGTGTCCTCCAGCACCACGCGGAAACCGCTCACCGCCTCCTTCTGGCCGCGGCTGCCTTCGGCCTGCAACTCGGCGGGGCAGCAGGACACCACGGTGGTGGTGAACTGAGAAGGGGGAGAAGGAGAGTCCAGCGAGCCGCTGGCCCCGGCACCCGCGCCGCGCGCGCCCTCCTCCCGCCGCCGCGCCGCCGCGCCGCACCTCCCGGGCGTAGCTGTCCCGCTGGCACCGCAACGCCATCGTCCGTTTCTCTCCGGACCGGAAGTGCGGCTGGACGGAGCGCGCGGAGGACAACCTGCGCCGAGGCCGGCGCGCGCGCGCCCCGGGGAACAACAGCGAGTGGTTTGGACAAACTTAGTGAGAGCGCGAATTGCCGGCGTCCGTGATTGGGCAGCGGTTGTTGGAGGATTTGTAAAGCAATCAAACACAACGCCCTGCAACTTCGACCTGCGTTGGTCAGTATGCGGTCTAGCCCCTTAGGCTGTGGGCATATGTGTGCAATTGTGTGTGGTTGTGTGTGTGTTTGGAGGTAGGGGTGTGCCTAACCTCTGGGTCCTGAGGGCAAAAGGAGCAAAAGGCATGGTCCAAACACCTGAAAAAGGATATACATCTCGGGGGGACTGGGGTGCTAATAAGGAGCGATGAGTACAAAGTGGGTGCATAAGCAAATGTGGAGAAGAAAGCTGATGGTGCCCAGCTATCAAAAGATATAGTGTCTGGGGTCTTAAAGGCTTGAAGGTAAACAAGCGGCCATCTAGCTCAGAAGCAACAAAGCCCACATGGAAGAACACACCAGCCTGTGTGATCACGAGATGTCAAAGGGATCAGGTATCAGGCATCAAAGACAAAAAAAAAAAAACATCATTGTGAATTACGGGGAGTGCAGAGTGGAGACCCAAAGCCCATCTATAGGCAACTGGACATCCCCTTACAGAAGGATTGAGGGGAGGAGATGAGCCAGTCAGGGTGCAGTGTAGCAATAATGAAACATACAACTTTCCTCTAGTTCCTAAATGCTTCCTCCCCTCACTATCATGATCCCAATTCTACCTTACAAATCTAGCTAGACCAGAGGATGTACACTGGTACAGATAGGAACTGGAAACACAGGGAACCCAGGACGGATGAACCCTTCAGGACTAGCAGTGAGAGTGGCGATATCTGGAAGGCGGAGAGAAAGGGGGAACCGATTACAAGGATCTACATATAACCTTCTCCCTGGTAGATGGACAACAGAAGAGTGGGTGAAGGGAGACGTTGGACCTTGTAAAATTTGACAAAATAATAATTTTTAAATGATCAAGGATTCATGAGGGAGAAAAATGAGCTGATATTAAGGGCTCAAGTAGAAAGCAAGTGTTTTGAGAATGATGATGGCAACAAATGTACAAATGTGCTTGACACAATGGATGGATATATGGATTGTGATAAGAATTGTACGAGCCCCCCCAAAAAATGATTTTTTTTTAAAGAATGAAAATGTTCTAAAATGGACTGGGGTGATAATTGTGGAACTCTTCTTGATGCGAATGAACTATGCAACTGTACGGTGTGTTATATGCCAATAAATTTGTTTAAAAGTATATAATAAATCACTAACAAATAAACAATATGCTATTTCATAATTAAAAGAAAGTTTGAACCAGCTATGACCTGTCCCACTGCCTCCTAGTGGCTTACTACACATAGTGAGCCTGCAGAGCAGGTTGCTGGGTTTGAACAGCTAACCTGACAGTTAGCAATCCAATGCCTAACTCAGGTCCACCAACGACCCTCTGCACTCTTGCATCTTGGCAGGCATAAAAGATGTTGGAGGGTGGAGCATTCTCATTGTGAGTGGGAGTGGGGCTGGAGCAACTTGATAAGGGAGCCATTCCCCAAAATCTGTCAAAACGGGTATCTACTCTTTTACTTCAAGCTCATGTGTTCCAGAATACTATTAAAACATCACAGACCTTTTCCTTTTTTCCCTACCGTTTTATGGGTCATGGGCATTTCTTTCAGGCTCTGTTGGTGAGTACAATCTACCAATGCCGAGCCATTTGCGCCGCCTAGAGGTCGTACTGCGGAAATTTACCCTACATATTTGAACATCTCTGTAAAGTTCTAGCTACATTTAAGAATGTTACCGGCAGCATTGTTTGAAAATAGCAAAAGGTTAACAACAATATAAACGTCTTTCAGTAAAGAACCATCCAAGTAAATTGTAGAAAATAAAGTCAATGGGTATCTATGCAATGCTGAAAAAGAATGAGATAAATCTATTTGTGCTGATATAAAGATCTCCAACATCTATTAAGTATGATGTAAGATATATGTGTGTGTGTGTATATATATATATATTGTGTGTATATATATATATTATATATATATATACACACACACATATATAATTAAAGCCTTTATTAAAGAGCTGGACCAAGGGTAGGCTAGTACCTGGAAACTTCTTGATCCAGAACAAAGAAATTTCAAAATTCTTATAGTTCACAATAAGGGGCTGGCTCAGGGGGAGGGGTATTCTAGCTGTTACATTCTTATCCGTTTGGCAGGGTAATGGGGGTGGGTGGGGGAACAGCACAGTTGCAGGTGCTAATTCTTAGGGGATAGTATGCATTTCTTGCTAATTGGGCAGGCTGAGCTTGGACACCTCTGGAAGAGTCAAGGTCTCCTTGGAGGAGCTGGAAAAGGGAAGAGGAGCAGGGGGAGGCTAGCTGCTAGCAGGGGTTAGAGGAAGTATGAAACAAGACAGCATGTTAATCTAGGTGACTACACATAGTATTGTTCCAATTGCATAGACATAAACAGACATTGTATTCCATTTTCTATTAGTAATAGAAACCATGAATAATGCTACGCTTATTCTATATCTTTTTAAAATTTATTTTTAAATTTTTATTGGGGGCTCGTCCAACTCTTATCATAATCCATACATACATCTATTGTGTCAAGCACATCTGTAGATTTATTGCCATCATTTTCAAAACATTTTCTACTTGAGCCTTTGGAATCAGCTCCTGTATCTTTTCATTTTATCAATTATACCTTATAGCCATATAAAATGTCGGTATCATGGAATCTATAATATATAACTTTTAATTGCTCATATTAATTATCCCTGAGAACTTGCAAATTTAAATTAAAATTTTATAAATACACATTTATATTATTATAATGTCTTTACTGTATCCATGTTATTTATATCATTCTTAAAGGTTAATCTTTAAATAAACCTCAGTTCCATGGGTTTAAGGCCAAAGTCAGTGGCTAATGCATTTTGCTTAAGTCACTGTCTCTTGTCCATGCCCCCGCCCCCTGTAAAAAATAAAGAACAAAAACCCATCGCAGTCAAGTTGATTTTGAGGACCTATAGACATACTTTTCAAGACCGTAAATCCTCATGGAAGCAGACTGCCACATATTTACCCCACATCGTAGCCGGTGGACTCAACCCACCAATCTTTCAGTGAGCAGTAAAGCACTTAACCCCTGCACCACCCAAACCAAAAAACCAAAATCTCTGCCATTGATTGAGTCGATGTCGACTGATAAGAACCCTGTAGGACAGAGCAGAATTGCCCCTGTGAGTTTCCAAGACCATGACTCTTTTACAAGTGTGGAAGGCCTCGTCTTTCTCCAAGTAGCAGCTGGTAGTTTTGAACTGCTGACCTTGTAGTTAGCAGCTCAATGCTGATCACACAATGTGTTACCAGGGCTCTTTTGGGTACAGGTTGGGCACTCAAAAAATAAATGTGTGGAGAGCAAATGTTTGGAGAATGATGAGGGCAACAAATGTACAAATGTGCTTACAACTATTGACGTATGTATGGATTGCTATGAGTTGTATGAGCCCCAATAAAATGATTTTTTTTATGTTTGTGGATCAATGGAGTGGCTTAGGAATGGAGGGGTAAACAAACAAGAGTATGATCCAGAGCAGGGTTTCCCAGAGTGGGAGGTACCACCCTCGGGGGGCGGGGGGCTGAAACCATCCAGGGGGTGCTGCAAAAGCGAATGCCTACACTTTATGCTAGATTATGGGCTACGGTACAAAAGTTTTTGATTGCCAGAGTGTGCGGAGTAATTTTGTTTCTGAAAAGGTGGCAGTTTGGGAACTCAAGAATTAGAGTAACCTCTAGTTTAAAATGCAAGGAAAAAATTCCTGTCATGTGCAGAAAGCTCTGAGGTGAGGCTCCTGACTGGTTCCCGGGATAGCAGGATTTGCCATGTAAGGAAAGGCTGGTTTCTGCGCTAGGGAATCAGAACCCAGGTCTGGACATAGTTAAGCCCCCGGCTTGATCACAAGCCGTCTTTCTACATGCCCAACCCTTTCTGTGGGAGGGAATCTTAGAGGCAGAAGAGGTTTGGCTGCAGGGGAAGAAGCAAAAGAAGGAGAGAGGCAAAGTGCAAATCCTAGAGCTTTATTATGATCCTCGGGCACTGAAGAGTGGCCCGAACACCGAGATGAGTCAATGATGGGTTCGAAGGCCCACCAGTCTCTTCTTCCTTCCTCGTCCTGCCCCGATGCAGCAGCAGCAGGTCAAGTGCCTAGGAGGGAAATCAAGCGTGACAGGAACCCTAATACAGAGCTTCTCGCAGGTGACTGCAGTATCTACAGTTAGGTTGAATGAATTATTGAGCTGAAACCACGAGCAATGTAAGTGAAGACATTTGCTCTTTTTAAAAAATGGCTTTCACATCAAACGTACACGGAGCAGAATATTTTGGATCATAGTCTATTGATTCTCCATAGCTTTTATGAAAAAATAAATAGCTAGAAACGTGTGTGAGTTCAAGTTCTGTTTAAGTTAGTTCGATGGTGCTAGTGAAATTGATGAGTGGCGCTGGATCCCACCAATGTCTTCTCTGAGGTCGAGTGCTCTCGGCTCACACAAGCAATTGATAAGCAATCCCTGGGTTACTAATCCATTCTGTTCCTAAGTCTGCCTTTAAATTAAATTCGTATTTACGTCAAAAGAAACAGGTCTAACTCGTATCTAACAAACTAGTCAAATGTTTGTCTTAATATACAGTTTATAGTGTGCCTATCTGTGCATTTTTCTATGCATTAAAAAAACATTTCCAGATACACTAAAACATTTAACATAATAACCACAATAATTAAAATATGTTGACATACACAACAAAGTAGCACCCATGTGTTATTACAAACCACTGTACATACCTCAAACATTTTTTGTTTAAATAAATAAAAATCTCCTAGGGAAGTTCAGAGACCCCAGAGGGCCTGGGGGCCACCCTGTGAGCTAACAACGGCCAGGGCTCTGCCTCTTCCAAAGGGCTGGCAGCCAGCCACCATCTTTCCCCAGCTTTATGGTGTCGCAGCAAACTAGTTACCTGGTGCCTCAGCGCCGTCAGAATCATCCTGGGGAGGAAAAGACGGAAGCTTCAAGAGTCCGGCCAGCATCTGCGTTCACAAACGCTGCTCCCACCTTCCACACTCTAAGCTCCCTCTCGTGCGTCTTTAACCAGGCAGCATCTTGGGCGGCTAATGGGGCAGACCTAACCCCTGAAAAACCGCGGTACACAATAAAGAGCACGCTGCCGCACAGCATTAAGTTTCAGAGTTGCGCTGAGTTCTGTTCTGAGTAAAGACACTCCACGGGGCCAGTCTGCTGGCGGGTGGAGGCGTTGAGGGGGTGGTGAAAGGAGGTTGCCCTGCCGGAGTTGTCTAAAGGCTGGAAGAGAACACTCGACCTTGTGGGTCAAGTTGAGATTTGGCTAACCAACGCTGAACAGATACCGTGCGCCAGGGACCAGGATGGGCACTTCTTCTGAAGGGTGGAAAAGGACCCCGGGGCCCCAGGGCAGCAGGATTCACTCACATCCAGGTCATCCATCGCAGGGGGCGGGGCCTTGGTGCTGACCTTCTTCAAAAGCTGGTGGGAAGAGAAAAGGCGTCACAAGGGAGAGAGGGGTGAGGGACGAGAAATCTGTCTGTGGATGGACCGAGGGAGACCTTGCCCAGCCAGAGCCAGCCAGGCAACGGCCCCTTCTTCAAAGCCCCAAGACATCACTGGAATTGGTCAGAGAAAAGAAAATTGATATGCTCTTGAAAAGGAAATTGAAATACACACACACACACACACACAGGACACGCTCCTTACGAGTGCAGGTTGGTGTTAAAGTTCTTTACAAGATCAATAAATAAAAGCTGACACCAGGAAACCCAATTATTTATACATAACAAGAAAACTCGCTGCCATCAGGTCAATTCTGACTCATGGTGACCCTACAGGGCAGGGTAGAACTGTCCTTGTGAGGAGACTCTAACTCTTCTTCACGGAGCAAAAAGCCTCATCTTGCTCCTGAGGAGCTGCTGATGGTTTCAAACTGCTGACCTTGTGGTTAGTAGCCCGTGGGAAAGGTGCTGTTTGGGGAAACTAGGGAGTTCCTTTGTGGCGTCCATTCCACACTGCTGACTTTGACTTCCCACAAAGCTGTCTGGTTTGGGGGGGCGTGCGAGTGCGGGCGAGAGGAAGTAACACAGAGACTGGAAGTGGGAATCTGAGTTAGGGAAGAGTGGGGAAAGATTTTGCCAAACTTTCCCAGAACACAGTCTCTGCTCTGTGGCTAGCTGAATCTGCTTATACAATCTAACGATGGAACTGTCATGTCTCTCACCCGGACTAAATAAACATTGTGCAAGACAGGTTAAGAGTGTTAGCACCGATGAGTAGCCTGCCGGGGAAGCTGGGGGTTTCCGGCTGACGCTGACGACAGCTGCAAAACTGTGTAGCGAGCCGCAGAGGGTGATCAAGATAAGCAGGACGTGGCTGGTGTCTCTCACCTCGGCATAGTGTTCCACGTGAGCCAGCTCCGTCTCTTCATCCCCTTCCCAGTCCCTCCAGTTATCAAAGTCCACAGACAGCCACACTGGCTGAAAGAGAAACACGGTGTCACCAGCCATCAGGGCAGCAGCACAAATGCACGGAGGATGGCAGAAAGGGTCACTGGGGTACAGTTCCTCCACAGCACCCCTCCCCCTTCAGGCCGCAAAGAGTTACTAGACACTACTGAGTTCCACGCGCAATGCCACACGTGGTGGCCGTTGTCCTTAGGAGCTGTCCAGTCCACTCTGACTCACAGCGACCCCAGGGCCCCTTGCACATCAGAAGGAAACACCGCCGCTCCTGTGGCCTCCTCCCAACCGCCTCGTGCTTGAGCCCTTTGAAGCAGCCGTTGTGTCCACCCAACTGGTGGGAAGTCTTCCTCTTATTCGCTGCCCACTAGACATTGTAAGGACTCAAAAAGGAAGCCGTCTGCCAAGCAGGAGGTAAAGATTAACTAGAGAGCTAATCGACGCGGGCGGCAAAGCACATAAAAGTCAAACCAATGTGACCGACAAACTGCAGTCCTGGGGGTCAGAGGAGACCCTGCAAGGTTCGTGTCCCAGAGTTCTTACCTTTTCCAGGGAAAGAAGTTACCCGTGCATCCATTTAACAATATGCATTGAACCCGTACTATGGGCTAGTCCGTGAGCTTGGCTTTGGGACTTTAAAAGTTCAAACAATGTCCCAGCCATCGAGACCTAAGTGGAACGAGGCGATGGAAACGAATCATGGGGCACGTGGGTAACTGGGTGATGTAGGGGGCCTCTGGAATACAAGTACCAGGCGTCTTCGAGACGCAGGGATGTGGAGGGGGAGCTGGGTTCGGTGGGCGTGTGCTATGGCAGTGGACGTTGTCCAGGGAAAAGGCACAGCTTGGACCAAGGGACCGGAGCCAGAAGCAGCCTGGTGAGTGCAAAGGGACTGCAGTTTGCCGAGGCTGGAACAGCGCGCTGGAAGCAGTGAGCACTGCGATAGGCGGCTGCCCAAGGGCAAGACGGCGAGATCTCTGTGCGGCCTTGTGTGTCTCGCCAAGGGGCTTGCCCTTGAAAGGCAGGAACTTACAAGCTCAAACGCCTGCAAGAGTCAGGGAGATGGTGACAAGGAATCAGGTCAGGTGGCGCCTCCGCCTCATGTAAAGCTCCAGTGCCAGGCATTGGGGCTTGAGACTCAGTGTGTCTGTTCACCTCTAGTGTTCAAGGTGTCATCTCCATTTTCACCCCCTCTGCAGTCCATTCTCTTTGTTGTTAGCAGGCACCGAAAAATGTGCACCAATCCAACTGTTTCAACATGCTCAGGCCCAATGGCATTGGTTAGTCTTCGAAATGCACACCCTCCTGCCCTCCAGTCCTGGGTTGTCCCACCCTCATCAGCATCAGCTCACGGCCCTCCGAGGTTCCGCTCTTACCTTCTGAAGTTGCTGTTGGTGAGTTTGATCTCACAAAGAAAGTTTTTTGTTTTTTTGTTTTTAGATGGTTCTTAAGAGAGTCGAATGAATGCTCAAGGCAGACCTTCTTTATGAGTTAGGACAAACTTTGAATATCTGTTTAGGAAGAGCTGGTGGTGGCAGGGGTCGAGCGCTGGGCAGCTTGCTACAAAGCCTGGGGGCTGAACCCAGCGGCCACTCGGCGGGAGAAAGACGGAGCAATCGGCTTCCGTCAAAATTCACAGCCTTAGAAAGCCTGTGGAGCAGTTTGACTGCCCCATAGGGTCCCTAGGAACCGGACTCAGCTTGATAGGAGTGGGCTGGGTTGGGCTTACTGTTGGGTTTTAAGACTTCATGGCTTATTTTTCCTTTAAGGTTTCAAATGATCCCAGGGGAAGATCTCCACATTTTAACATATCAATAAAGTAAGCAATCAAAACCCTTTGGAACCACGTGAAGACTGCTAAATCAAATGTACCCAAGACCCAGCCAGCAGGTCGCTAGTGCTCAAACTTCAGGTGAGAAGAAAGCACTGGCCGGGCTTCAGTGGGAAAAGATGGCCTAGTGTGTGTTTTACAAAGACGGGGCCCAGGCCAGCAGGGGGAGGACTGACAGAGGGCCAGAAACTAGGCAACACTCACAAGTCCGTAAAGATGCTCTGAACTAAGCCCAGTGGAGGATTCAAGACTACTGACATGGTCACTGTCAAAGGATCCTGCTCCCAAAGAGGAAAATGCAGAAAGGAATTTCAGACTCTTACAGAATCCAGATTAGAGCCACAGGGGCTGATGAATCATGGAAACTTCTGCCCTGAGGGCATCTTAAACCTTACGTTTTAAAAATCCACTTTACTCTCCAGCGCTGACGACCTCCCGGTGATCATGTCTCTCACAAAGGATTTCCTTCACTCTTCTCCCAAAAAGGAGAAGAGAAAACACAAGAAGCTTGAAGTGCCTGGTGCCGAGCCCCAACTCCTACTTCATGGGTGTCAAATGCCCAGGCTGCTATAAAATCACCATGGTCTTCAGCCAGGCACAAACAGTAGTTTTGTGTGTTGGCTGCTCTACTGTCCTCTGTCAGGAGGACAAGCAAGGCTCACAGAAGGATGCTCCTTCAGACGGAAGCAGCACTAAAAGACCCTGAGTCGAGATGAGTGGGAAACCATTCTAATAAACCCATTTTGGATACAAAAAAAATCCCCTTTACTCATCTTAAAACCAAACAATAGTTTAGCTTAACTAATTATATATATATATATATATATATATATATATATATATATATATATATATATATATATATGTAAAGTCTGCCTTCAGCATTGTGCTCTTTTCAGAGCTATCTATGTAGGTTCAGACTGACAACAGCAACTCAACTAGACAGACAGGAACCTTGGGGGCCGGTGAGTTTACGTCCATGGGGGAGAAACCATTAGAAAAGGTGAGAAGGGTCCCACAATGTGGAGACTGTCATCAAGGTCACCGAGTGGTGTACGTAGAAACAGTTGAGTGGGGGCACCGAGTTTGTGTTCCTAGTGGTGGAACCATTTGGAAAAGGATATCAATCGTGGTTGAACAACACGAAGAATATAATCAATGGCACTGAATTACGTGTGGAAGTTGTGGAATTGGAGCATGTTTTGTTGTGTATATTTCTGCCACAAGTAGGAAAAAATGTATATAAATGATAATTAATACAAGGAAGAAGACTGTGTTCTAGAATTGAATGTGGTGATAATTGTACAACTCTTCATTGATATGATGGAATTATTGAATTGTGTAACATGGAGATGAAGTGCTAATAAAACTATTAAAAGAAAACTTGAATTGGTATATATTTTTGCTATATATAGTTTCCATGACAAAAAATAAAGTTTTTAATATATATATATGAACATATATGAGGGGGCTTCAGAAAGTTCATAGAAATCCATAACTTATCCACTCTATTTTTCCACAAACTTTGCATGTGATTATAGATATATATACGCACGTATTGACATGTATAGAATTATGTATAGAATTATACATAAGAATGTTGGAGGTGTCAAACTGACAGGACTCAGGGAGTGATGAAGGCACTCTGGAGACATTGTGAGTTAGGCACTGAACTGCTAAACTCCAAGGTGGCAGTTCAAACACTCCAACACTCCAGCCACACCAGGGGAGGAAGATGAGGCTGTATGCTCCCATAAAGAATTACAGTTGTTGATGTATGTATATGTATGGATGGTGATAAGAGTTGTATGAGTCCCTAGTAAAATGTAAAAAAAGAAAAGAGGAGAAAAAAATGATTAGGGCAAAGAATGTACAGATGTGCTTTATACAATTGATGTATGTATATGTATGGATTGTGCTAAGAGTTGTATGAGCCCCTAATAAAATGTTTTAAAAAAAGAAAAGAATTACAGTTGCAGTGTGGATTGTTAAGAACCCCATGGTAGTTACATAATCTGTTGTCAACTTGAGACTTAAGAATGGAGGGGTGGAGCTTAGGCTGTCAATCAGGTTGCACTTTGATGACCATATTTGGTGGCACTAAGGAGAGAAAGCTCACGGGAGGCGTGGCACATGCTCACTCCCTACGGGAGCAGGCAAGACCCATGATCTCTGCTAGAGCCCTGGAGGTGAAGGAGCCACGTGGAGAGCCACGTGGAGCCTCCTGCTAGCGCTGAGATGCTTCTGGATCCACGAGACTTTCCGCCCACTGGCCTGTGATCTGCATTCAGCGTCATTGCATGTGTTTCATGAGTCTGAAGACGAACTTATATAGATTGGTATCGGACATGTGAGCTAGTATCGGACTTATGGACTTGATCTGGACTGGGCTGAGTTGTTTTCTCAATAGTCAATTGCTCTTGTATATAAAGTCCTCTCTTATACACATACGAGTGCCTATGAATTTGTTTCTCTAGTCAACCCTAACCCAAACCCCCAATAAAATGATTGATTAAAATAAAAAAAGAATTCCAGTTGGAACCCCAACAGAAGACTGTAGGAATCAGAATCAACTTGATGGTGGGGGATTTGGTTTTTTGGTTTGGTGAGGGATTAAAGGTTTTTTTGGTGGTGGCTAGGTTGGTTAGGTTTGGTTAGGATCAGTAGTTTAAACCCACCAGCTTGATCCCCAGAAATTAGATGTGGCCATCTGCTCCTGCAATGATAAACAGTCCTGGAAACCCTAAGCAGTTCCGCTGGTCCTATGGGGTCACTAGGAACCAGTCCACAGCAGTGGGTTGAGTGAGTGAGTGAATAGGTGGGGGGGGGGGGGGAAGGCAGGTGAGTGTAATTCCCTAGTATGACTTGGGTCCTGGGGAACATGGACAGAGAGCACCAGAGAAGGAACAGGGGCTCCCGCAAACCCACCTTGGTATCCTCCTTGGTGAGGCGGGGCCAGGCCACATTCTCCTTCCACTTCCTCACAAAGCAAGTAATGGAGCGGCTGGAGCGCTTATCCTGGGAGTCCTGCCAGATAGAGCACCTCCGTCTTAAGGCGTAAGGTTTAGAGTGAATCTCCAGTGTCCTGGGGCCTGCTTTCCAGCCAGATCTCACCGTCCTCACCCGCCATGCCTACCTTGGAGTTCACCTTTGCATAGAACTCAATCTCGTTGCACATCTCCACTCCGTCGGCGTTCTTGCAGCTGAAAAGGCACGGTAGCTGAGGGCCGTGGGGAAGGAGAGGTTCCTGGGCAGCCTGGCCGGCCGGGAGGGGAGAGCCGTTACCTGAACACCAGGCGGTGGTCCTCCAGGAGCACGCGGGCATCCGTGCTGTCCTCAACGCAGAACTCCATGAACACGTACTTGGGCCTGTCGTACCACAGGGTCCGGGCGTGCAGCCTGAAGGGGAGTGGAGGTGGGCTTCAGAGAGGTGAGAGAGGCAAGACTGAGGGGTCTTTGGGAAAGGTGGGGGAGAGGAGATACAGGGACACTTGATGCCACAGGAGACAGACAGGAGTCAAGGAAGCAGGTGAAGGTGGGGGGGAGGGGGGTCTGTGTGATGATGGTCAAACTTGGAACCAATCCCAAATGCGAGAATACAGAGGTAGAAAGGTGGGCAGTTAGGGAGAAGTCACTGAAGTCACACTGCCTCTCATCCCACGGTACAGAGGAAGCCTGGGGCGGGGGCGGTCCTGAGATGCCCTTGGGACTGTGCCTGGGAAATGGGGGACAGGGGCTCCCCAAGGGGGAAGACTGGAGGGGTAACAAGGGGCTCCAGCGACCGGAGACACTCACGTCGCCATGGCGGCTCCAGCGGCCCGGTCGGGTTGAGCGTCCCCAGAGGCCCTCTATCTTTAGATCCGGCCGCCCCACAGCTGCTCCTCCTTTTATGGTGGGGAGAGGGGGCGGGGGAGCACAGCCCGGCCGCGGACTGGGCCATTCATTGCATTTGGGAGGGCTCTGTGAGAAAAGCACAGCCCAGGGGTCCTCAAACTTTTAAAACAGGGGCCACTTCACTGTCCCCCAGACGCGTTCCAGGGCCGGACTATAGTTAAAAAAAAACTATGAACAAATTCCTATGCACATTGCACATATCTTATTTTGAAGTAAAAAACAAAACGGGGCAAAAACGCCCGGCGGCCTGGATAAATGTCCTGGGCGGGCCGCATGGGGCCGCGGGCCGAAGTTTGAGGACCCCTGAATCAGGGCAAGCGCCAAACCAGACGGAAACACAGAGCGACGGGTGCCCCGGAGGCCGTCCGAGGCTTATTCCTCCAGGCGCCTCATTCACCCTACGCCCTAAAAATAAAAAAAAAGAAAGAGAGAGAGAGAGAATTAATTATTGGCCCGAATTAAATCTCAGGGGTGGGGCGGGCTGGGGAGGCCGCCCTGGAAGACAGCTGGCCTGTAGACCCCGCCCACCCGCGCTCCCAGCCAACCAGCGGGCGCGCCGTTGCCATGACAGCGGGGGCGCGGCTGACGTGCGGCGGCGTTTCCGGAAAGATGGCGGCTGTCAAAGCGGCCGTGGCGCCGGCGCCCGGGGTGGCGGCCGCTCAGCCCCCAGCGAAGCAGGAGGCGGAGGCGGAGGAGGAGGAGCCGCTGCCGCCGTGCGAGTCGGTGCGCTGGGCCCCGGTGGGCGCCGTGGCGGAGGCCGGGCCCGGGGCAGCCGCGTGCTCGGAGGAGGCGGCGGCCGAGGAGCCCGCAGGGAGCCCGGACTCGCCGGGCCGGACGCTGCGGCGGCTGCGGGCCGAGCGGCGGCGGCTGGACTCGGCGCTGCTCGCGCTCTCCTCGCACTTCGCGCAGGTGCAGTTCCGCCTGCGCCAGGTGGTGCGCGGGGCGCCGGCCGAGCAGCAGCGCCTCCTGCGCGAACTCGAGGACTTCGCCTTCCGCGGCTGTCCTCACGTCCTGGGGTGCGGGGACCCAGAGGACGCTGCCAGCGACGAGGGCGACGGGCTGCCCGCGGACCGACCGCGCTCGTGGGGCGAGGACCAGGTGAGGACCACTGAAACCGGGGAGATGGTGCCGGACGTGGACGTCTGGAGACGGGGTGCGGGGTTGCAGAGATGCAGGTGTGTGAGGACGTGAGGAGTGGAGCGTGACGGCATGGACATGCATGGCAAGGGCAACCGGGCAGCGGAAGCAGTGCCGCTCGCTTCCTCTTACCTGCTTCCAAAAACGACGTCCCGAAGTTCTGCGCCTGTTTGCCGATCCAGCCCTCCAGCCCAGGAATTGGGGGGAAGGGGCTGTTCTGTGGGGGTCTAGAATGTGAAAATCACGTGAGTGGAGCGAGCCCATAGAACCCCCTGCCCAAGCTTGCTCGCCCGGGGCCTGGAGAAAATCTTCACACTTTCAAATCTCTCTGAGCGAGAGCAAGATCTCTTTGGTAACGGAAAGAAACATCTCCCGGTGATAAGCATTCCCTGATGTTGGCATTGTAACACCCCCTCACATCCTGTTTAATAACTAGGTAGGTGTTCTACATGTGGGCTTATGGGTTTCTCTGACAAGATCTATTCAAGAAGCTCACACTGAGAAATAATGACATTGTGTGCCGTGCCATCACCACCCATCTGCCAGATTTGTCACACTGCGGAGCCTTGCGTGATCCTGAGATTCCAGAAGCTATGAGGCCCGTGGTGTTTCAAATTCCACAGCGTCACCCGTGCGGAACAGGTGTGAGCTGAACTTCCAGAGTGGGAAGAAGGAATGAGCGGTTCCCTTCTGAGGCATTAGCCACTGCCTACCTTGCGAACAGCAGTGGAACATGGTCAGATGTTGGGCCGAAAAACAAGCCTCTTCGGTTGGGAGGCCCCCCAAATCCAAATGGGGGAAGAGCTCCCTCCAAGTCCAGTGGACTCTCCTGAAAGGAGAAAAAGGTTTTCATTTACTGATGGGGCAGGATCCAAAATGAGAGGAGACATACAGTTTCCCCACGGGTTTTCAATCTCTGGAGGTGCACACCTAGCTAGTTTGTATCCAATTTACAATCCCCCAGTTGGCCTTCTTGCTACTTAAATTGGTTTTAGACAAGAAGGCTTATCTGTAGCAGATATTGACTTGTTTGTTGTAAGGTGAAATGTTTCCATTGCAGTGCTGCGGTTACAGGGTTACAGTCCCATCCTTCTCTCCACCTGACCACAGCTCCTTGCAATAAAGAAGCAGGAAGGCTGGAATGGATTCGGCCAGGCTTTCTTGAGAAGGGCCAGCAACAAAAGCACTCCCCCCTGCCGCTCCATTTCCCCTTTGCAAACAGCGTACCTCAAAAATGTGGAGCACTTGGCCCATCTATGGACACATGAACAAGGAGGATAAAGTGGGGGACCTCTTTCTAATGATTTTACTTTTTACCAAATCCAGATTTTTTTTTTGTAATCCACGTGGGTTTTTGTTTTTTAACAATTTATTGGGGCTCTTACAATTCTTTTCACAGTTCATACATATACATACATCAATTGTATAAAGCACATCTGTACAGTCTTTGCCCTAATCATTTTTTTCTCTTCTTTTACATTTTATTAGGGACTCATACAACTCTTACCACAATCCATACATATACATACATCAATTGTATAAAGAACATCCATTCATTCCCTGCCCCAATCATTCTCAAGGCATTTGCTCTCCACTTAAGCCCCTTGCATCAGGTCCTCTTTTTTTTTTTCCCCCTCCCTCCCCTTTCCCCCCTCCCTCATGTGCCCTTGGTAATTTATACATTGTTATTTTGTCATATCTTGCCCTATCCGGAGTCTCCCTTCCCCCCTTCTCTGCTGTCCCTCTCCCAGGGAAGAGGTCACATGTGGATCCTTGTAATCAGTTCCCCCTTTCCAACCCACTCACCCTCCACTCTCCCAGCATCGTCCCTCACACCCTTGGTCCTGAAGGTATCATCCACCCTGGATTCCCTGTACCTCCAGCCCTCAAATGTACCAGTGTACAGCCTCTGTCCTATCCAGCCCTGCAAGGTAGAATTCGGATCATGGTAGTTGGGGGGAGGAAGCATCCAGGATCTGGGGGAAAGCTGTGTTCTTCATCGATACTACCTCACACCCTAATTAACCCATCTCCTCTCCTAAACCCCTCTATGAGGGGATCTCCATTGGCCGACACTTGGGCCTTGGGTCTCCACTCTGCACTTCCCCCTTCATTTAATATGATATATATATACACATACATATACACATATATACACATACATACACACACTTCTATCTTTTTTTTTTTTTGCATGATGCCTTATACCTGGTCCCTTGGGCACCTCATGATCGCACTGGCCGGTGTGCTTCTTCCATGTGGGCTTATTTGCTTCTGAGCTAGATGGCCGCTTGTTCACCTTCAAGCCTTTAAGACCCCAGACACTATCTCTTTTGATAGCCGGGCACCATCAGCTTTCTTCACCACATTTGCTTATGCACCCGTTTGTCTTCAGCGATCCTATCATGGAGATGTGCAGTCAATGATATGATTTTTTTGTTCTTTGATGCCTGGTAACTGATCCCTTTGGGACCACTCGATCACACAGGCTGGTGTGTTCTTCCAAATCCAGATTTTAAAAAAACTAATTTTTAGCTTCACTTTTTACTAGAAATTATTTAAACTATTTCCTACCTTGTGCCACAGCTCATTGTTCTCACCTATTAAAAACCTACCGTATATGCTGGAGGATAAGCCGAGTTTTTTCAGCACATTTTTAATGCCGTTTTGGTGGTAAAATCAGGTGTCTTGGTGGATATTCTGGTCAGCTTATGCTCGGGTCTGTACGGCATTTGGCAGTATTATAGCAAACAGTGCACCTCGGCAAGGGCCACGTGCAACGGATGTCGTTGTCCCTAAAACAGGCCGAGAGTTATGGCTGGTTCCTTCTTTCCCTGGCTTCTTAAAGCTGGGATAGGTTGAAAACAAAACAAAGGACAAATCCCCCAGTTTTCTGGGTTCTGGTTAGATAACTTCCTCTGGTCCAAGTTCATCATTCAGAATTTGTGGTTCTGTTCCTAATTCAGGTCATCAACATGCAACAAATGTATATGGAGAGCTTCCTCTGTGCCAGGTCTATGTTGGGCAATGGGGGGGGTGTGAGAGAGAGAAAGAATATTACAGCAGATCATCAGGTTTACGTTCAACAGTCCTACGACTGTGGTTCAACTCGTCCATTGACACCCCTGAGTGTGCCATCACTCTCCCACTTCCTGTGTGTCCTGTTGCATTCCTCCTCTCCCAACCCTCTGAACTTGGCCTTGGGCAAATACTGCCCGTTTGATCTTAAATGGTTGATTATTCTAAGTCCCCAAAGTCAATACTCTTACCACGAAGGAGTAAGTAATAGGAGCTAGAGGAGACGTGGGCCCTGGAAGCCAGAGAAACCTCTTAAAGGATAACTGGTCCTTCTGTATGGAGATGGAGAGACAGGGTCCTGGGGAAAGGGACAGTATACACCAAAAAGATTGCAGCAGGAGTATCCTGTAAAACAGCTCGGTTTCTTGTTTTTGTTTTTACTGAGCAAAGTCAAAGTCAGAGGAGAGGATTGCTTGTAAAACAGCTGGAACAGAAAGCTTATTTGTCGTTTTTCGTTGTTCTCTCTCATGCTTTCCTTCTGGAGGGTTTGGTAAGTACCATTTGAAGGTGATTCTTAATATCTTGTAGACTTACAGGCTTCTCCTTCCAAACCCCAGCCTGCGATCTACAAATAATCAGCTGATTTTGCTTCCTTTTGCTTTTGGTATGAAAGGCAAGGCAGAACCAGTGCTTGAGACTACAAGAGCAAGCCTTTACGACCGTGAAGAGTTTGGAATCACTGAAATTCACCAACTACTGGTGACCGATAGTGATTAAAGCCTCTGGTCAGAAAAACCTACCAGACGTTTCTCTCTCTCTCGCTCAAGCATTGGTATCTCGCTACTCCCTTTACTTGGCTTCTGGATTTTTCTCAGGGCCTTAAGCACCTGTGGCGGAGCTTAGAACCTTAAAAACAGGCAACCAAACAACAACACAACTGGCTGAGTTATGAAGCCTTTTTCTCCATCCTTGTCCCCAGAGTCCCTGGTACATTTTGGCTGCACAAAGTACTCAGGAGCTCTGCGGTGATGGCTGGCTGGGGAGGATGGCATGTTTAAGATGAGCTATCTCAACCCCAACCAGACCTTTGAGAAAAACCAGTCTTCACAAAAGGCTCCACTGTTGGCACCTCCAACTTCCAGTGAAAAACAAGTATTTTCTTAAGAAGAAGACACATGTAATTGATGGCCCTGGATGAAATGATGATTCTCATTTCTGATCAGGCCTTACACAGTCTTTCTGTGATTCATTCGGGTGCTTTGGAAGCGTCTGCTCTTTTACTGGTCATTATTGGCCTGAGAGGATTCTTGCGAGGCCCTGGAACTAGACCTGCGTGTGTGTTTTCTTAGAGCGACCAGGAGAAGCGGGAACGGCTGAAGACCCAGAGGGAGAAGCAGAAGGAGCTGATACTGCAGCTCAAGACCCAGCTCGATGACCTGGAAACGTTCGCCTACCAAGAGGGCAGCTCTGACTCCCTGCCGCAGTCGGTCGTCTTGGAAAGACAGCGGGTGAGCAGACCTGAGGGCGGATTTGTCCCTTCCAGCATTGACAAGACCTCCCCTGCTAGGCTCGCCCTCCCGGGGCCTTACTGAGAATCTGAGCCAGCGCAGGGCAAAGGGAACGTATTCCATGGAACCGTCCCTAGTCACGCAGGGACAGTGAGTCGCACGATGGATGGCGGGGCCCTTTGGTTGGGAGACTTAGTGTAATAGCAGTGACGATCTGTCATAATAATTACGCTCTTCATTTGGTACAACATTGTGTTTGGGCAAAGCACACAATGTAGACGAGCTTTTTCTGTGCTGCCCACCACGCGGTAAGTCTTCCAAGAACCCAGGCTGACTTGACGGTGTATGAACATGGGTGAGATCTGGGCCAAAGGCAAAGCCGTTGGGAAACAAGCAGCTTCAGCGTCTTTTCCTGCGTGCTGTCATCGTGCCTGTCGATGGCGGTTTCCCTGGTTGTGCTGCCATTGACTTACCAACTGTCAGTAAGATCTCATTTCTCTGCTGTCATACTTGTCACGGTGTCGAGACCCCTCTTTCGTTGTCTGGAACAGTGCTAGAAAGAACGAGAGAAAGCAGTGGTCTTCTCTTGAGCCTAAAGAGTCACACTGCTCTGCTCCTGAGTGAAGATCCACTGCCTGGTAGACCATTTGCAAGAGGTGAGAAAGTCGAGGAGCAAAAGGCTGATTCCTTCAAGAGACGCAGAGAGTCTGAGCCCTGAGCCTGATGAGCGGTTGATTTGGGAGTTGCGTGTGTCTTCAGATTCCCATGTCAGGGAAGAGGGTGTACTGGTACGCCTCTCCCCGAAAACCACTGAAGAGTCTGCTCATTGCCTTTGGTCTCCTAGGTGATCATAGACGAGTTAATAAAGAAACTGGACATGAACCTGAACGAGGACATCAGCTCACTGTCCACCGAAGAGCTCCGTCAGCGTGTGGACGCCGCCGTGGCTCAGATCGTCAACCCCGCCCGAGTGAAAGAGCAGTTGGTTGAACAGCTGAAAACTCAGATCCGAGACCTCGAAATGTTCATTAACTTCATCCAAGGTCAGAGGAGGGGAGGGGAGGGGAGGGGCACCTGAGGGCACATGGCGTTGGTTCTGGTACTCTACCTAAGGGTGCCAGTTGTCGATGCCCTCTCCCTAGGGAGTTGACCACTTAGTAAGGGACTCATTGAAATCCCAGCTCTGTGCCCTTGGGCAGGTAACCGAGCTCGTTAGTCTTACTCCACTCATCCACAAAGTGATGATTCACTCTTCCTTCGCTCAGCAGATATTTCCTGAGCCGGTCACTGTTGGAGACAATAAGACAATATTTGTGAAAATTTTACTAGTGGTAGGCACTAGTGGAAGTTATTTGCTTAGCCTCTTTCCCTGCCACTTCTGACCGCAGATGAAGTGGGAAGCCCTTTGCAGACGGGCGATGGGCACTGTGAGTGCAAAGCGGGAAGGAAGACTGGCAGCAACTCCGCCAGCACAGGCGCCGGCGGCAGCAGACTACCCCCAGGAAACGGCAAAGGTGAGTACATTTCTCCTGGACTGGCAGGCCGGGACAGACCGAAAGTAGGTAACGTTGCCTGGGATCGGGGCTTAGGGTAAGATGGAGGAGGACTGCTCAGAGTACGAGGTTTCTTTGTGGGACGAAGAAAATGTCCCCAAATGTGTTGCAGTGCTAGATGCACAACTCTGAATCTACCCCTTCCCCACAAAAAAGGAATCGGAATGATACATTTTAAATGATGCTGCATGATACATGGTATCTCATTAAGCTGTTACTAACCAAAAAGTAGAAACCCATGCCCAGCTACATTCACCGCAGCTCTTGGCAGCATGGGCTTGTGGGGAGGTCAGAGCTTGCAGGCATCCTCCCTGAGGGCGATCAGTTGCCAGACTGCAGTAGCCTCGCTCCTTGCTCTTAAGGACAATGGACAGGCCTGCAGTCATCTACTTGGTTCCTGTAGGTGGGGTTCATACCCTACTGATAACGGTTCCTATGGAGACCCAGAGAACAGGTCAAAGTTAAGCTGCCATCCTGACTCTAGGACCCACCCATCTTGTCACATGTATATCCCCAACCCCTCCTCTTCCTCTCACGTGTATCTCCCTCCCATTGCTGTGTAACCTACAGTGCAGCCCCTTCCTGTGACGTGTCTCTACCTGTAATCAGTGGGCTTGCGCATCCCCAAAGGTATATAGGCCTGGGTTAGCAATAGAGATCTCTCTCCCTCTCTCTCAGCTCCTCCCTTGACCTCCCCTCGGCTCCCTCTCCTCCCCTGTCCCCTTTCCCCTTGCCCTCCTTCCCCTCCCCCTCTCTCCACGTGGACCACCAAGCAGGGCTGAAGTGAGCATGCTACCTTGAAATGTGACTCCATGATTTGACTCTCTTCTATCTCTCATGCTCTCTCTCTCTCTCTCTCTCACTCTATACAATTGTGCTTACTGAACCCGTGATTAGTGGTGGGGGGCTGGCCCCCCCCAACTCATGCCACAATGGGCTCACACTCTAGTTGGGCTGCAGGCACGCACGGCGTGACTGCTGGCCCTGCTGCTCTGTCGATAGCCTCGCGCTGACCAGTGCTTGTCCTTCTCTCCCAGTGAAGCCCGAGGATGCGAGGAGAGTTCGGGAGCTGGGGCTGCACCTGATGCGGCGAGCCCTGGCTGTGCTCCAGATCTTCGCCGTCAGCCAGTTTGGGTGTGCCACCGGCCAGATTCCACAAAGCCTGTGGCAGAGTGGCCAGGCCGACAGGGACTACTCTCCCTTACTAAAGAGGCTGGAGGTGTCCGTGGACCGAGTGAAACAGCTGGCTTTGAGGCACCAGCCACACAACCACGTTGTCACCTCTGCCAACCTCCAGGACCTCACTCTTGGAGGCAAGGACGAGCTGACCGCAGCTGTGCGAAAGGAGCTGACCGTGGCCGTGAGGGACCTGCTGGCCCATGGACTGTACGCCTCCTCTCCAGGCATGAGCCTCGTCATGGCGCCCATTGCTTGCTTGCTGCCAGCCTTCTCCTCAGCCCCTGAGGCCATGCACCCTTGGGAGCTCTTTGTCAAGTACTACCATGCCAAGAACGGCCGGGCTTACGTGGAATCGCCAGCCCGGAAGCTCTCCCAGTCCTTTGCCTTGCCCATGATGGGGGGCACTGTTGTGACCCCCAAGCAGAGCCTACTGACAGCCATCCACCTGGTGCTGACGGAGCATGACCCCTTTAAGCGCAGCGCAGACTCGGAGCTTAAGGCCCTGGTGTGCATGGCCCTGAACGAGCAGCGTCTGGTGTCCTGGGTGAACCTCATCTGTAAGTCGGGGGCACTCATCGAGTCCCACTACCAGCCGTGGAGCTACATGGCACACACCGGCTTTGAGAGCGCCCTCAACCTGCTCAGTCGCCTCAGCAGCCTCAAGTTCGCCCTTCCGGTCGACCTGGCCGTGCGCCAGCTCAAGAACATCAAAGATGCTTTTTGATAGGAATGCCCTGGCCCTGGACCTGGACCAGTGCCTCACTCAGTCAAAAAGTACATGTGTTTGTCTTCTCAGCCAGGAAGAGGGATTGAAAATCTTTCCCAATCTTGCTTCAGTGGCCAGCCAGACGATTGCAAAATCTATTTCCCCACCAACGTAGCATCTCAGAGAGATGTGCAGGAAACCCACCTAGAAGAAGGTTCTGCCTGGGTGTGTGACCAGGGTGTACACATGAGTTTGAGCCTCTGACCAAGACAGCTGTCGTGACACGCAGTCATGCGCCATCTTGTTGTACCGTACCAGGGCTTTCCCCAAACTCAGGTTGCCCGAGAGTGACAGTGACACCAGTTGTTGGTCCCAGAAGGCATGCAACTCGAGGCTCCTGGTAGTCAAGTTGGGATCGAGTTGGAAGCCATCTTCCTTGACTGAAAGCCAGTTTGAGAATCCTGGGGTCAGAGTTGACATTTCTCGGTAAGAATACTGAGTCTCTAAGAGTACAGCACTCCAGGGTGGGCGGAACTGCCTATAAAATTAGGAATGAGAACATTTTTTTTCCATCTTTTTTTTTTTAATAAGTCATTTTATTTGGGCTCTTTTTTATATTGTATTCGGAGTTTGGACAACTCTTATCACAATCCATACATCCATCCATTGTGTCAAGCTCATTTGTACATTGTTGCCATCAACATTCTCAAAACATTTGCTTTTACAAGCTCATTTTTCCTCTCCCTCCTTGCTCCCCCCCTCATGAACCCTTGATAATTTATCAATTGTTATTGTCATATCCTACACTGTCCAGCATCTCCCTTCACCCACTTTTCTGTTGTCCATCCCCCAGGGAGGAGGTTATATGTAGACCCTTGTAATCTGATCCCCCTTTCCACTCCACCCTCCCTCCACTCTCTCAGTATCACCGCTCTGAGCTCTAGTCCTGAAGGGGATCTTCTGTCCTGGATTCTGTTTCCAGTTCCTATCACTATCAGCTTTCATCCTGTGGTCTAGCTGTATCTTACAGCTCTTATAACAATCCATATATTTATTGTATCAAGCACTTTTGTACATATGTTGCCATCCTTTTTTTTTTCTTTTTTTTGGTCAAGCACATTTGTACATTTGTTGCCATCATCAGTCTCAAAACATTTGCTTTCTACTTGAGCCCTTGGTATCAGCTCATTTTCCCCTCCCTCCCCACCACCCCTCCCTGATGAGCTCTTGATAATTTATAAATTATTATTCTGTCTTGTCTTACACTGCCGACGTCTCCCCTCACCCACCCTTCTGCTGTCCATTCCCCAGGGATGGGGTTCTATGTCGATCATTGTCATCGGTTCCCCAAGAACATGTCTAAGGGAGTAACGGAAAGCTGGTTTTGAATTGAGCCCCTTTTCTTGTAAAGATACGAACTGAACTCTGTCCCTGACCTGGCGACCCTCTTCTCACAGCCCAGGGCCTGGGCGGTTGGCTGTCTTGAAGCAGAGTTGCTCACAAGGAAGGAAAGCCAGGGTCTGAGAATATGTCCTCGACAAGTAGATTGTTCTGTACACTCCTATCAGCAAGACAACTAAGGCCTCCCAGAAGCCGTGGATTGAGAGGAGCTACTCCAGGAGAGACTCCAGGCCATGGGCAGGAACACTCGGCTGTAACCCGCACAGCCCCTCCAAGCGTGCTTCACCAGGCGCCCTCTCTCTCCCCAGGCAGGATGACGAACGAAAGGAAGCGGATCTTGCTCTTCTCCCTCACGTCCACTAAAGACGTGCTTCCGGTCTCTTCCCACTGCAGATGCTTACTAAGGTGGGGAGCTAGGTCCTAGAGCCGATTGCTGTGTACAGACAGTGGGCTGAGTATTTCAAAACTGACCAGCCTGGTCGTATGTGGTCACCAGTAGCGTTGCCTTTTTGGTTTATGCTTGTCGGTCTGCTTGTGGTGGGTGCGCCTCCAGGACCGACCAAAGACTCGGGAGGAAATGTATGGCTTTCTGGAAAACCAAACGGACCCCAAACATGAGTGATTCTACCTTGTTTTTCTGTATTGAATTGCCAGCTGCACTTTCTCTGTGCACTCTTACGTAGTGCATTTTAACTGAATCTTTCTTCAGCAATGTGTTACTTATTTAAATGCATTATTGATATTTGGGTAGAATTAGTCCACCTTCTGTGTGAAAGTGTTTTGGTGTAAAATGATGTGAAAAGTGATGCATCTGTGATTGCTAATAAAATCATAGTATTTTGTGTAATTTCACGGCAAAGACCTTAGAGACCAGCCGTTGTCCTGGCACTTGTCAGCCCATCTGATCCAAATCAGTGTTTCCTGGAGAGCTGGCAGGCCCTCTCCCTGCCCTGGATCAGCTCAGCTTTGGTTTTTCCAATTCTCTTAAGATTGCTTCGCTGAAAAGGACACGTCGCATAATCCTCCAGCACAAGTGCCCTCTGGGGACTCTCACTCTCTATCGATTTGTCCGGAAGCCCTTAGAGTGAGCAGTAAGGGCATATAGCCAGTATTGTCTTTTTTGAATCCCCCCTAAGCTATGTATTACGGCCTTGTGCTAATATCATGGGAAGCCTGTATGTGTACTGTCCTTATTTCTAACTGCTCATACGACCCAGACACTGCCATTGAGTCAGTTCCAACTCATAGTGAGCAGGGGAGAAGTGAGACATAGGGTTTCCAAGACCAAATCGGTTTTCTAACAGTTTAAGGTTTCCCATGGAGCAGCACATGGATTTGAACCCTGGACATTCTCTGCCCAGTGCTTAACCCACTACACCACCAAGACTCCAAGATTTGTACGGCAATTGTCCTCATTTTTCAGCTGAAGAAATAATGACAGGTTTACATAATGGAACAGCTGGGTTTTGAACTCTTAATTGTCTGGATCCAAATCTGATGGTCATCCTTTTCTTAGGGTCCTTCACTGTGTCATGCTGCTTCTAGATCTTTTGTCTCCTTCCCTTCACCCTCTCACTTCACCACCAGTGTTTTCCACATACCTGCCAGGAATTTCACCTGTCAGAGGACTAGGCTACAGAGAGATGAGCAAACCGGCACTGCTCAGCCAAGTTCTTCACTAGCCTGTAAAGTACATGTAACCTGAGACAGTCCAGCCAGCATCCCAGACAAAGGAGATACTTGCTAGTAATGGACATTCCCTAGATTGTGACTGAGGACAGGGCTCTATCCTTGCCTTGGGTTGGCAGACGGGACAGAGGAGGAGAGCAGGTCCAGTCAGTCCAGGACTGTAGAACCGGGAGAATGGAGAGAAACAGCGCAAGTATTGTAATTGAGTATAAAACAGTGTAATCAACCATTAGAACAGGGTTCTGAGGACGGCTGGGGAAATTGGCCCCTGGAAAATCTCGAGAAGAGAAGCAAGAGTGGAGAGCCTCAAAGTTTATGTAGATTGTTTCCACATTTTGCCTCAAGACCAATTCTATCGGTGCCTCAATGCTTTACATGAGCAGAAGTGTGGAGTGAGCTCCTTTAGTACTGCGTCTAAAAACGCTCTTCCAGGAAATTATTGCTTGAGTGGCGACCAGACCTGAGTTGCAGGCCCAGAGTTGCATTCTATTTATGCAATTGGTCAGACTGAATCCCAGGCGGGTCATGCTCGATGGCTCCTTGAATCCTGTTTCCCCATGCCTAAATGAGGAAAACACTCAGGATTCCGAGGTAGGAGGATTACGCGGTTATCCTGTAAAGCGCCTAGCCCTATTAGCTGCCATCCAGCAGGTGATCCGCATGATGACCTGAATTTAGACGCTGGGTTGCACGGGTCTGAATTCCAACTACTACTGTAACTAGTTCTGAACTTTGAGCAAGCTAGTTACACTCCCTCAGTCTCCAGTTCTTCAGCAGCAGAATGGAAATCATGACAGACCTATCATCTAGGTTGTTAGCAGGGCCAATTGTGATCATGTACATACACGACCAACTCCACCTGACACCGAGGACACAGCTGCTACATCACCATCGCCCTCCTTGACCTCAGCCACAGCTCAAGTTGGTAATGCCAACGTCTACATGTTGGGGGAAAGAATTTTCCTTTGGTCGATCTTCGTCTCTCCCTCCTGTGGAACTGTGCCTAACAAAGTACACACGGTCTCAAACCCACAGCCACCGAGTCGATTTCGAGCCAAGGCGACCCTATCGACAGCAGAACCGTCCTTGTGAGCTTCCATCCTATAAACGTGAACGAGAGTGGAGAGCCTCGTTTTCCTTTGGAACAGCTGATCTTGCAGCTAGGGTTGCCCACTCCGCCACCAGGGCAAGGTTAAAACGAAAGCACGCCCCATACCGTTCTCTGCATTTTCTAAGGAGCAAACAGTAGCGCAGAGCCCCCTCCAGCGCCCAGGAAGGCACGGGCAGCATGGCCGCGGCGCCCGCCCGCGCTCCTCTGCCTGTATCCCAGGGAGGTTAATAAAGTTGATTCAAAAGCGTTTTCTGCCAGGTTCTTCTGTGCCCTCAAGAACTTCTTCCGCCCACAAGACAGACGGAACAGCGAATGGTGGGCGAGGCGTCGGGGGCGGGACCGGAAGTGAGGTCATTTCTTCCCGTGGTGAAAGGTCAACGGAAGTGCCGGTTCTTCCTTTCTGTTGTCGGCCTGAGAGCCTGTCGTCGGTGAGTGGAGTCTTGGCAAGGGCTTCCCAATCTCCCTCCATCCGCGGCCAGGGGGTCGGGCTGCGGGGCGGCGCCGGGTGCGTTCTGTCGCTGGGCCTCCGGCGGCTTCGTGGGGGCCCGGCCCGGCGAGCAGGGGCTGCGGGGCGCCTGGGGCCGCCGAGCAAGAAGCGCACCCCGGAGATCCGGGCTCGCGGCCTGCGCTCGCGGGCAGGACTCCGCCCGGAGGGTCGTTGGCGCCCCAGCTTTCTCCGGACTCCTTCTCCTTGCAGAAATGGGCAAGTTCATGAAACCCGGGAAGGTGGTGCTGGTCCTGGCGGGACGCTATTCGGGACGCAAAGCCGTCATCGTGAAGGTACCAGCCTCGGGACTTGCGCGCCCGCGTGCCGCCCAGCGCGGGAGGCGGTGGGGCTGAGTGCTGGCGGGTGGGAGCGGGAGCGCAGGAGGGCGTGTGTGGGGGCAAGATTCGAAATCAACGCCTCGGAGAGTACATAATGATAGGGCCAGCGTCTGTTAGGGCTCAGGCCGTACTTTTGTTTTAAATCACTTTACTGGGGAGCTCTTACGAGTCTTATAACAATCCGTCTTCCAATGGCATTAAGCACTCTGGTACATGCATTGCCGTCAACATTTCCCAAACAATTCCTTTCTACTTGAGCCCTTTCCGTTTATATTTTCTTTCAGGCAGTATTTTCTAGGCAGTGTTGAGTAGTCTCTACCGTCTGCCCTACAATATACGTAGTAAGTGGTGCCTGGGAGTCCTTCAGAAGAGAGGGTCTTCTAGTCCGAACTACGGCCCCTTTCCTGGCCAGCAGTAACCTGAACGAACTGGAGAGAGTCCCCGAGCAAAAGCCCACACTGCTCATGAAGTCCAGCTCAGACCAGGGCTTCGGCTCCATTGGGAAAGGCTCAGTCACTGAGGTTGTAATTGTAAACAAGGGCTGCTTGTAGGTGCCTGGTTCCCTGACTGTTCTGAGACCTGCCAGTGATCCACATTGTCAGGAGGAAGGAGTGCATGTGTGTGGCAGACAGACATGGCCTTTGTTTATGGGCAATTAATGGTCCGTTTGGGGCCGGTTAGAAGCCCTGCCCCAAAGACGGGTTTAGCTTGGTGTGTCTCCTAGCCCTTAGCTAGTTGCCCCCCACCTGCCTTTGGTACCCTGCAGCCAGGCCCCTGTGAGATCCGGCCACACTTGATTTGTGCTGCTAGGTCCCGGACACCTCTGCTTCTCCACCTGCCAGACGCTGATCTGGTGGTGCTTGGAGGTGGGAGTTCTGGGGCTGGTTTGAATCATTTAAGACCTGACCTTGTCTCTCCTGACTGTGAGCAGGAGTTACTGGGTGGACGGGCTAAACTACAGCCAAACGTTGTCATCTGCCAGAGCTGCCTCAATGCGGGCCTGCAAGTCAGCCCTGGAAACCCTGTGGGGCGGTTCTCTGCACATGCATTGCCGGGAGTCCGAGTGGACTGCCACCGTTGGCTACGGCGGGTTGTGAGCTACAGCATCTTAAGCCCTGTGCAAAGAGCAAGCACACCACAACTGTTTCCCGTTCTTGAGCCTTACCTCCAGAAGCCTTTTCTCTGCTTCCTGATTTCTCTCTGGTCATATGGGATAGACCTTAATTGTATTGTGTCTTCCGCTCAACGTCGTGGGTCCCAGACCTGGGTTTGGAGGCATTCTTCCCTCCCCTGGCCTGCATCTAGCTCGGCGCCTAGGTAAACCTTCAACGGATTGTGAACGTCTCTCCTATAGAACATTGACGACGGCACCTCGGACCGCCCCTACAGCCACGCCCTGGTGGCTGGAATCGACCGATATCCCCGCAAAGTGACAGCCGCCATGGGCAAGAAGAAAATTGCCAAGAGGTCGAAGATCAAGTCTTTTGTGAAGGTGTATAACTATAATCACCTCATGCCCACAAGGTGAGCAGCTCAGTGTGGGAAAGACTCCAGAGACCCTTCCCACCCTGTTCAAAGGGGCGGAAGGGACACCATGTCCACTTAGGCTGTAGCTGGGGTCCCCTGTCTTAGCAGAGCCATGGTCCATCATGAAGCTGTCAGTCCTAAGCTTGCTCCTGGTCTTTCTGTCTCCTCCCTGTAAGTTGGGTAGAGATGGTGTCACCATTTGTTTCCATCCCCAGTAAATACAAAGACAGGGTCTTGTCTGCCTTTGCTCCTGGGCCCTATCATCTCTGGCCCTTTACGGAAATCTTACATCCGGCAGCATGTCACTACCTTGGTAAAAGCTTTTTAAATGGTGCATTTTGAGAGAGCCTGAGTCAGAACTGTCTGAACCAGGCAGTGTGTGCCTAAAGATTCCTGCTTACAAGACAGCTGCCACTGCACTGGCCGAGCGTTGGGCTGCTACCCAGAGGTCTGGTGGCTCCAGCACAGCAGTGGCAGCATGGGGAAAGATGGGGCTGTCTGTCCCCGTCGATTTGGAAAACCAGAGTGTCTAGGAGTCAGAAGTGAGTCAGTGAGTTGAGTTTAAAGAACCCCGGTAGTGGGGTTGCTTACTGTAAAGTCCACAACTTGACCCCACCAACAGCGAGTGCTCCGAAGGGAAAAGAGAAGTTCGAAACCCAAAGGGACCCTTCCATTTTGTCTCTCTGAGTCAAAATTGAAGTGGTTGTGATGGTGGGGGATTCTCTGGATCTGGGGCTGCTAGCTTTCAAGTAGTTGAGACTGAAGCTTGAGTTTTTCCAGTGGGTTGAAGAAGTAAAATGGAAGCTTTCTCCAAAACGGTCGTTGGTTCAGGTTGTTTGTTGTATGGAATTCACACCCAGTGTCCCGGGGAAGCTTGTGTGGGGCTGTGTGGAGGCGCTGATGGCACCTGAACTGGTCCTTCCCACCATCACTCCCCAGGTACTCCGTAGACATCCCCTTGGACAAAACTATCGTCAACAAGGATGTCTTCAGAGACCCTGCTCTTAAACGCAAGGCCCGTCGGGAGGCCAAGGTCAAATTTGAGGAGAGGTGAGTAGGTTCCGGCTGGTAATTGTGGGGGCAGTCACTGTTCAGTTCCCTGATCCTCATTCTTGTCTGTTTCTCCCCCTCTAGGTACAAGACAGGCAAAAACAAGTGGTTCTTCCAGAAGCTGAGATTCTAGGTCTTGAGTCAAAATCATTAAAAAAAACATCCCAAAATATCCCTTTGTCTGCCTGCTCTGTGTCCTGTTGAACCTGGGGAAAGAATGCTAGGGGGTGAGACATTGGGTGGCAGTAGGACATCTCAGGGAAGGATGGTTTACTAAAGGGTTTCTGAAAGGGGGGAGGGACTGTTTCCACCTGGACAGGATCTGACATTGTCTCCCGCGTCCGATACGGGCCAGAAGAGCCTGTTCCCTCGCCCTGCGTTGGGGTATGGACCACAGGCTTGGGTTGGAAACCACTGACCAGGTTTCTTTGAACCTTGACACTGGTGAGAGAGAAGCAGTCCTCTAGATGGTTGACTGGTTTGCTGGGAACCCGGTCCAGAGGGGTGTTGCTAATGGGGCTCTAGGGAGAGGCTTGGTCCTGACCCAGGCCTGTGTGGGCCAGTATTTGCCTCCTGTTGTTACACTATTGCACTGCTGAAATGTCCCTGGGTCATCTCCCTGCAACCCTCTGTAAGGGGAGTCGGGGTGCACTGTAGCTCCAATGAAACCTACAGCTTTCCCCTAGTTCTCTAATGCTTCCCTCCCCCCATTATCCCAATTTCTAACAAATCCGGCTAGACCAGACGATGTACACTGGTACAGTTAACTGGAAACCAGGATAGGCAAACCCCTCTGGACCCATATGAGTAGAGGTATCAGGAGGGAAAAGGGGAACACAGGAAAGTGGGTGGAGGGAGATGTCAGTGTAAAACATGAAAAAATGTATAAAGGATTTGTGTGGCGGGATGAGCTGATGCCAAGGGCTCAAGTAGAATGTTTTGAGGGTGATGCTGGCAGCAAACATACAAATATGCTTGACTGGACGGATGGTGGTGAGAGTTGCATGAGCACCCCAATAAAATGATTTTTAAAAATGTTCCCTAGTTCGAAATCAGCTAGAAACTCAGGTATAAATGACAGTGGGAAACACTGTGCTGTCTGCTCTGGGTGCTGGTGAGAAGAGTGTTACTTGTTGGGTGATGGGAATTTCAATCCTTGGAGACCGCTCGCTTCCCTGTAGTACAGTGCCCTTCTGCCACTCTTGAAAAATGGCAGTGATGTGTCCGCCGCCTCCTGGAGGAACAGGGTCAACTGCTGGTTGGTTTTGTCCTGGCTCCGTGCCAGGCATCTAGGGCAAAAGAGCCTGCAAATCCCCCACACCCCAGTTTGGCTGGTTGGAAATGCTCTAGAGGAAGCGCGCTAGAGGAGGAAATTGGAGGTCAGTAACTGATGGCTGCCGTGCCAGTGGAGGCCCTGGTGAGGAGGGTAAAGGATGGACTTCCTCATAAGAGGGCCTTCGAAAGCAGAAAGGCCCCTCCCAGGGGCGGGATCCGCCACTGGGGGCGTGTGTGGCAGAGGGCCGGGCTTTCACAGAAATGAAAGTGAAGCCTGGAGCAGCCTGAAGTGTGTTCCGGGCCTGCTGTGACGAGGGATAGGGGTACACTCCAGCATTCGTCCTGGTGAACTCTGCCAGTCCCACCCAACTCTGAAGCCTGGACTCCTGCCAACCGGACCCCAGGCCCATGTCTGCTACCCAAGATTCCGTAAGTGAGGAAGAAGACAAGGGGGTGGGGAGAACTAAGTTTTTCTGGGCAAGAAGCTTACAGGTAGATGTCAGGGCCTGAAGGCCAAACCTCCCAGCTGCCCTGCACAGATGCAGGAGTGAAGGGCAGACAGACTGTGGCGTTGGCTCAGCGAGACTTTCCCTAACCATCCAATACCCCTACCCCCAACCCTGCCTCATTTATTAGGCTAGCCTTGTAGATAATTCAAGTTCAGGAAGGGCCGGAAGTTTTGATTCAGCCACACTGTAGAACCCCAAACAGGCTGACAGGTTAAAAAAGCAGTAGCTATTTGAGAGTCAAACCAAACAAATCCACTGCCAGCCCCCTTGTTCCCTCCCTCCCTCCCTGCTCCACCTCCCCTCCGTCCCCATCAGAGTCTGGTACCTTTGGTATGAAATCCTTTGATCTTGATTTTTTTCTTTTCTAACACTGTTCTCACCTTATTAACTTAGCATATCTTCCAAATCTTTCCTTGTCACGCGGTATGTCTCTGACAGTCTGCATCATTCTTCCGCGATGCATAGCATTCCATTGTCAGTATGCACCAACTCCTGCTTATCCATCCCTCCAGCCAGTAAGGAGCGTGTTTCCGTCTTCTTGCCACGAGGAGTGGTGCTGGGATGAGCCTGGTGGGCATCTGCCTGCTCGTGTTCCGCTCCTTGCTTCTGAAGGGTAGCTAGATACCAAGTAGAGGGACTGCCGGGTCGTAAGGTATTGCTATCACCACAATAATCTTTGAGGAGGTGCCATTCCGCAGTCCACGGTGGCGGGTTCCAGTCGCTCCACATCCTCTGCAAGGCTGTAAGTCTCCAAGGCAGCAGACGGCTCATCTTCATTCTGCAGGGTAGCAGGGGTCCCCAACGGGGTGAGTGGAATTCTCACAGCATCTCCTACTCTTTCACCCCCGTTTCACCTCTGTCTGATGTCTGCCAGTTCTGGACCTGGCGCTACTTCCCTGACCAACCTTTTTTGATTTTTTCCCTCTTTCTCTTCATTCCTTTTTCTCTCCTGAATCCTGCCAGACGATCTTTCCAAGACTCTGCCATTTAAAGAAGGGGCTTCGGTGGCACAGTGGCTGCACGGGGCTGCCAATCACATCGTCAGCTGCTCCCCTGGAGAAAGATGAGGGAAATTTACAACCCATCTGATATTAAAAGTTTCTTAATAAGGACCTGTTTCCATTCAATAAATTTAAAAAGATTTACAACCCCACCCCCACCAACCCCCAGGGCAGTGCTACTCTGTCCCACAGGGGGCTGAGTCGCAATCAACTCCATGGAGCTGGCTTTGGTTTGGAAGCTCAGCCCTCTTCCATTTGAGGGTGGTTGGATGAGGTGAGGGTCTCCAGACCACATCATTTTTGGATTCAACAACTTATCAAGCCTCTCGATGACTTCCCCCATTTCCAGCATTTTTTTTCTTTTCTCTCCATCTCCCTCTCAGGGGATGTTACCTTCCCTTCACCCACTGCAGTCACCCGTTCTGGCGGCTCTCATCACCCGACACTCAGCTATCTAAAATGACCTCATCTCTCCCTCGCAAGCTCCGCCGTTAGAGAAAGCAAAGTTCAAGTGGTCTTCGGAGATAAAAAGACAAGCTTGACCGACGGAAGCCCATTATTTAACCTTGATGAACCTCCAGTTTTTCATCTATACAATGAGGATTAGTAAAATAGAAAACACTTAATTCTCATATGACACATTTTATGTGCTAGGCACCGTTCCCAGCAAGATGCAGGTGAAAATGCTGTTACATCACTTTACAGATGAGGAAATCAAGGTATGAAGCCTGAAACACCTTGTCCGTGCTCATATTGTAGTAAGATGCTGGGGTGGAAGCCCAAAAGCTTGGCTCCTGTTTATGCTATTACGGTGCCTTATGTCCACATGCCTCCCAGTACTTCCCTGACAGGCATAAATGACATGAGATTACTCGACATGAGATTACATGGGGGAATGCGCAAAGTCAAAAGCAGCCTCAGATGAACCTATCAGCTCCCATGAAGGTTTACAGCCTCAGAAACCCCTAGAGCAGTGGTTCCCAACCTTCCTACCGCCGCCACCCTTTTAAGACTGTTCCTCATGTGGGGTGACCCCCCAACCATAGAAATATTTTCATAGCTACTTCATCACTGTCGTTTTGCTACTGTTATGAATCGGGCGACCCTGCGAAAGGGTCGTTCAACCCCCAAAGGGGTCGCGCCCCACAGGTTGAGAGCCGCTGCTCTAGCAGGGCCACTGTGAGTCAGAAATGACTACAGTACCTGCTTTTCTTTCTTTTTTAAGTATTCAAATTGAGTCTCTGGATAAGCTCGGTTGAACCCATTTTGTTGTTCTTGTTTCTGTTGCGCAACAATGTTGGCTTGCATGTAAGCCAATACATATATAAATCAGCAGCATGCACAGTTATGTCCACGTAAGTAACCACCGTCCGTCTGAGTTGTGCTGAAGAGACCCTTTGAGAAGTTTCAGGGAGCTAGGACAGGGAGGTCGTTTTGTGATCTTTCAGGGACCTCGAGTCGAACTGTGCCTCGGGAACTACCGAATCTCTGACGTGCCTCACACTAAACTCCGCCACGCCCAGGCCTGAAAGCTGGCATCTGCTTTGTCCACCTCCACCTGCGCCATCATGCAGAAAGCCACAGGGCGGAGCCTGATGGAATGCCCTCTGCAGATGCCCCCTGCTGAGGCGCAGGCCAGCTCCTGTTCCATTCCGTGGCGTTTGAATGCCGGGGCCTGAGGCTCCTTTTCCTCGCTCTGTGCTCACTGTGCCAGTCTCCCCAGCTGCCAACCACTGCCAATCTGGTCTTTGTAAACACCATGCCCATCACATCACTTCCCCTTTCAGAAATCCATATGAATTCCCTGCTTCCCAGTCTGTCAAATACAAACCTTTTTTCTGAAAAGAAATTATATGTACAATCATAGAGTCGAGTATTTCTCCGTGAACAGCCAGCCCATTGACCTTGGTTACATCCTCGATACTGTGCCACCATTTCTATCTATTACATTACTTTACCACCATTCAGACTCTACCACTGACGTTCTCCCTGTGCTGTAAGCTAACTGTTATTGGGTTAAGTTCAAGTTCATATAGATAAATAAGCCTTTATAAGAATACTATTCCCCAGGGGAGGGAGGAGGAAGAAATGGGAAGCTGATATCAGGGGCTCACGTGGGAAGAAAATGCTTTTAAAATGATTATGGTGGGAGGGGGGAGCGGGGAGGGAGGGGAAAAAAGAGGATCTGATGCAAAGGGCTTAAGTGGAGAGCAAATGCTTTGAAAATGATGAGGGCAAAGAATGTACAGATGTGCTTTACACAATTGATGTATGTATATGTACAGATTGTGATAAGAGTTGTATGAGCCCCTAATAAAATGTTTTAAAAAGTGATGATGGCGGCAGATGTGCAAATGTGTTTGACACACTGGATGAATGTATGGCTTGTGATAAGAGATGGAAGAGCCCCCAGTAAAAGTATTTAATAAAAATTTTAAAAGGATACTATGCACAAGACATTTTTATTAATTGGGCTTAATGATAATAAAATCCAAACTTTAATTTTTTTCTCTTGGAAATCGATTTAATAAGCTATCCATTTCAAATATTCAATAGCACTACCAAAATAACATTGCCAACTAGATTTTCAAGCAATTACATACAACTGAATTGAGATTTATAACTCAAAATCAAATCCACCGTCAACTTGATTCCAACTCATAGTGACCCTTATCTAGGGCTTTCCAAGGCTGTCAATCTTATGGAAGCACACAGCCTCACCTTTCTCCCAGGGGACAACTGGTGGATTTGAACTGCCAACCTTGCGGTTAGTGGGCCCGTGCTTACCCAACAGCGACACCAGAGCGCCTTTACAATTTATTTATTTATTTTAATGAATTGTTTTATCAGGGGCTCATACAACTCTTATCACAATCCATCCATCCATCCATCCATCCATTGTGTCAAGCACATTTGTACATATGTTGCCATCATCATTCTCAAAACATTTTCTTTGTACTTGAGCCCTTGGTATCGGCTCCTCATTTTCCCCCTTCCTCCCCTCCCTCCCTCCATCATGAACCCTTGATAATGTATAAATATTTTTTCATGTCTTACACTGTCCAATGTCTCCCTTTACCCACTTTTCTGTTGTCCATCCTCCAAGGAGAGGGGTTATATGTAGATCATTGTGATCGGTTCTCCCTTTCTTCCCCCACCTCTCCTTCCCCTCCTGGAATCCCTACTCTCATTATTGGTCCTGAGGCGTTTGTCTGTCCTGGATTCCCTGTGTTTCCAGCTCTGATCTGTACCTGTGTACATGGTCTGGTCTGGCTGGATTTGTAGAGTAGAATTGAGGTCATGACAGTGGGGGGGGGGACTGACATTAAAGAACTAGAGGAAAAGTTGTATGTTTCATCGGTGAGCATCTTTACAATTTAAATCAGAAGCAAAAGAGGGATAAACTGAGGAATTAATCCACCCCCAAATATTTTTATTTTTGTATATTTTTAAAATGTAGCCACCTTTTAAAAAATGTCCTGCTCCTTTTTTCATGATACAATTTTTGCCAAGTTCCTTTTGATCTACCTTTGATCCTTGTTAGAAGTTTGAAAGAGAAAATACTTTCTAATCTCTGGCTTTTGGGGTTTCAAAATGATGCTATAAAACAGTCAATCAATAAATAGAAATAATTTTAAAAAGAAAAAACAGTCACAAAAAATAAATTTCAGTGTGGTTAGGTGAGATTGTTCTTTTGTTTTGAATTGTAGTTTAGGTGGAAGTTTACAGAGCAAGATAGTTTCTTTTCTTTTTTTTTTTTGCAACACAGTTTCCATCCAACGATTCACACACACTTCATTTCCCAGCATTGGTTGCACATCTCCACACCCACCCAGTCCACAAGAACTCCCTCACCTTCCTGCCTTCTGATCCCCTCTAAGTGCTGTAAGTAGGTGCCCATGTGAATAAGACACATGGTGATGCTGAGAAGAGGCCGCCCACTCCCGCCCTGGGGGCCTTGCTCTCTAGTTGGTCAGAGTGCCACACCCATCCCCTTGTATTCCAAGGGCTCCCCTGGAGCCTCGCTGTCACCTCACTGGCCCCTGCAGGTACGAGATTGGAAAGCCCTGAATTACGGAAATAGAAATAACTGGGTACCTTCATCATGACTCAAAGCCAGCACCCTCGTTTCCCTCTGCTTAAAACAGATGTCATTTTGTGCTCTGTGTAATCTGCTCCCACCCTATCACCCGTTCACACAGTGCACACCTAGGGCACACCTGTACCAGGGACTCTGCCAGATAATGGAAGCAGAAAGATGACCAGGATGGAGATGGATCTTATCAAGAGTTCCCACTATATAGCAGTCTCCCTGGGACACAGGTGGGGGTGGGGGGGAATCCGGTGGGCTGTCAGTGGCTTGCGTCTCCAGGCCTCGCAGGAGAAAGCTGAGAGATGGTCAGCTTCCCTCGACTGACAGCCCTCGAAACCCCAGGAAGCAGCGCTGTCCTGTCCTGTGCGCTGAGTCGGACCAGACAACAGTGGACTTTCTATTATGGATGGGATTGTGTACGCCCCCACCGCCACCATACGCGTTTTAAATCCCAGCCTCTTCACCCCTGGATACAGCCCATTTGAGAATGGGTTGTCTTTGTTAGGGCAACAGGCAGGCGGGACCATTGTAGGGTTTCTTTTGAGTCAGTCTCTCTTTGGGGAGATTCAACAAGAGCAAGGTGGTGATGGGGGAAGAGAGATGACAAACCACTGCCGGTCACCCAGGAGAAGCTGAGGAGACAGGGACCTGTCCCCAGAGCCCACAGAGAGCGAGCTTTCCCCTCGTGCTGGCGCCCTGAGTTCTAACTTCTAGCCCCCGGATTGAGGAGACACATTTCTGTTTGCTGAAGTCATCCACGTGTGGCAGTCCCGTGGCAGCAGCACTCGGGGACGAAGGCACGGTCAGCTTATCCCACGAGCGAAGGGGCGTCCACTCCTATTCCTAGGGCCTGCCGATGTCACCAGCTCTCGCTCTCTCTCTGACCTCTTCCACATCACACCCAGTCTGACAGGCCACTTGGTACGGTGGAAAGGGTGGCAGGAAAGAGACCAGTGGGGCGACACTGGACAATTGCCTGGGGCTTGACTTCTCCACCGTCTCTCAAGCACAACGGTTAGGGAGAGGTGTGGGGTCAAACTGCCCGGGTTGAATGGCTTTGCACAAGTCACTGAACCTCTCTGAGCCAGTGATCCCTCCCCTGCTGTTTCATAAGACGATCTAAGCCACATAAAGAGCGTGGCGTTCAAGCGCGAACTCACTGCCACTGAGCCCATTCTGACGCACACCGACCCACAGGGCAGGGTACCGGGGCCCGGTGGGTTTCCAAGACTGGGACTTTTGATGGGAGTAGAAAGCTTCGTCTTTCTCCCATGGAGTGACTGGTAGTCTCGAACTAGTAACCGTGTGGTTTGCAGCCCACGTGGAATCACTAGGTCACGCCTGGCGTGTTGTTAGTGGCACTCCAGTCAGCTCTGACGTGCAGTGAGCCCGTGCCCAGCAGGACAGAATGCTCCGGCCCGTGCCCTTCACTAGGACGGTTTGGAAATCGAAGCCCCTGCGACTCTAAAAAGGTTCCTTTGTGTGTCAGCCCCTTCAGGCCTGTCCCCCCCATTTCCACTGCTCCAACAGGTCAGTCACTTACTGATGATCACTTGGCTCTCCTGCCATGTCTCCTCCCATGCCCAGCTCTGTGCCCAACCACCTCCTAGGGGCACCACCAGTGCATGTGAAGTGGCAAGGCTGCAGCCTCCTGCCCTTCAGCGAGAAGCTGAGATGAAGCCAGCCCAGAGCTCTGGGTACTGCCAACCAGGACCAGCCCGGCGGGGGGCTGGGTGTGCTATTCTCGGGCTGATCTTGTGCTCTGCTGGAACATACAGAAGAGGACCCCATTTCCCTGGGTTCACTCGGTCTCGGGAAAGGCAGATAGCTGTCTGCTTGGCTCAGTGGCATCACAAGAAAGAAGGGGAACAGATCAAGCCAGGTGACATTGACAGGGGGAGTGACAGAGGACGGTCTGTCAATTTTCTTTTCTTTCTTTTTTTTTTTTTTTACATTTTATTAGGGTCTCTACAACTCTTATCACAATCCATACATATACATACATCAATTGTATAAAGCACATCCGTACATTCTTTGCCCTAATCATTTTCAAAGCATTTGCTCTACACTTAAGCCCTTTGCATCAGGTCCTCTTTTTTTTCCCCTCCCTCCCCGCTCCCCCTCCCTCATGATCCCTTGATAATTTATAGATTGTTATTTTGTCAGATCTTGCCCTATCCGGAGTCTCCCTTCCCCGCCTTCTCTGCTGTCCATCTCCCAGGGAGGAGGTCACATGTGGATCCCTGTAATCAGTTCCCTCTTTCCAACCCACTCACCCTCCACTCTCCCAGCCTCGCCCCTCACACCCCTGGTCCTGAAGGTATCATCCACCCTGGATTCCCTGTACCTCCAACCCTCATATGTACCAGTGTACAGCCTCTGTCCTATCCAGCCCTGCAAGGTAGAATTCGGATCATGGTAGTTGGGGGGAGGAAGCATCCAGGATCCGGGGGAAAGCTGTGTTCTTCATCGATACTACCTCACACCCTAATTAACCCATCTCCTCTCCTAAACCCCTCTATGAGGGGATCTCCATTGGTCGACACTTGGGCCTTGGGTCTCCACTCTGCACTTCCCCCTTCATTCACTGTGGTATACACACACACACACATATATATACATATATACACATATTCTTTTTTTTTTTTTGCATGATGCCTTATACCTGATCCCTTTGGCACCTCGTGATCACACAGGCTGGTGTGCTTCTTCCATGTGGGCTTTGTTGCTTCTGAGCTAGATGGCCGCTTGTTCACCTTCAAGCCTTTAAGACCCCAGACACTATCTCTTTTGATAGCTGGGCACCATCAGCTTTCTTCGCCACATTTGCTTATACACCCATTTGTCCTCGGCGATCGTATTATGGAGGTGTGCAGCCAATGATATGATTTTTTGTTCTTTGATGCCTGATAAATGATCCCTTTGGGACCACCCAATCACACAGGCTGGTGTGTTCTTCCATGTGGGCTTTGTTGCTTCTGAGCTAGATGGCCGCTTGTTTATCTTCAAACCTTTAAGACCCCAGACACTATCTCTTTTGATAGCCGGGCACCATCCGCTTTCTTCACATTTACTTGTTCACCCACTTTGGCTTCAGCAGTTGTGTCTGGAGGGTGAGCATTGTAGAGTGCAAATTTAATAAAAGAAAGTATTCATGCATTGAGGGAGTGCTTGAGTAGAGGCCCAAGATCCTTCCACCACCTTAATACTAAACCTATAAATATAGATCTATTTCCCCATCCTCATATATATATTTGCATGTACATGTCTTTGTCTAGACCTCTATAAACGCCCCTTGACTCCTAGCTCTTTCCTCCATCTCCCTTGACTTTCCTCCTGCCCTACCACCATGCTCTGTCCCCACTTGGGCTACAGCTATCCCTCTTCTCTACGCAACCTTACCCTTGCTCGGTCTGTCAATTTTCTGTGCAGCATTAGCAGCAGCAATGTATGGCCCTCTGTAGAACGGTCCCTGGAGCTAGCTATAAAAATATTTTTCATTAAAAATGTGTTTTCATAAACCCAGCTCACAGGTACCAATGTGCCTGAAAGGTATAAAGCTCCAAGCGGCGTCTTCCCTTTGGTACTTTCGAGTGTGTTCTGTTGCCAGTTACCATGATGCTTCGGATCGTGTGGTTTCTTCTGCACGACATGCAGCTGTATTTATTGCTGCCGGGGGTGGGGGTGGGGGTGGGGTTATCATCCTTGATTTTGTTCAGTTTTCTGGTGTTTTAGCTACAGGAGTGTGATCATGAGTGTGCATGAACCTATCATCATTTTTGGGGGAGGGGGTGATGAACTTGTAAACAAAGGCAAAGGAGAAAAATAAACGAGCTTCTGCTCAGTTACCAATAATGTTGTAATGATGCCCTTTGATGTCCAAAGATTTTACAGGACAATTTCGGTGGTGTTCACATGATCTGAGAAATATTACCTTGAAGCAGTTTGCACCTCTACCGCCCCCTCCTCTGTGTTGAAACGTTATTCCTATGCTGTTGGAGGTCCATGGGTAACCCTAGTAACGCCACGGGTATGTTCCCCCCGCCTCCCCGTTCCCACAGGCCTCCTTCCTCAGCCTTCTGGAGGAACAGAACCGACTGAAGAAGAGGTTATGGGAGCTTCAGGAGCTAAAGAGACAGCGCATGCATTTCTCCCAGGACAAGGTGAGAGAGAGAGAGAGATTGGGGTGCAGCCTGGCAGAGCGAGCTTGGCACCAGGGAGTGCTTGGTTTGGTCCTGGCCCTGCCACTTTCTTGCTGTGTGGCCCCAAGAACATTGCTTGAACTGAACCTCGCTCGTCTCATCTGAGAGGTGAACTTGCCACCCGTCCTGGTGTGTGCGTGTCCAAGCCCAGCATGGCTCCTCACTTGCATTCCCGCAGTGATTGGGAAATAAATGTCTTTCACTCTGGTGCCCGGCATCTGTCCAACAGGGAAGGGTTTTCCTCCAGGGAGGGCGTGGGGCTCTCCCGCCACTCAGAGTACCATCAGCCTCCCCTCTCCCAACCCCAGGTGCCATTCCCATGTCCTGAGCTACCGTTAGTATTTCAAGGGCACACACAGCAGGGCCGGGCCGCGCCCAAGGCTTTGCTTTCCAACCTGAGAATCTGCACCCCTCTGCCCGGAGGCTCCGCTGTGGTCATCTTTGATGACCTGAAGGGTGAGTCAGGGGGCATGGGGATGGTGGGCAGGGAAGCGACCTCTGGGCGCTAGGTCTGAGGTTTCCCAGTACTGACCTCTGTGCCCCGCACCCAGTGGCTGAGCAGATCCTGCAGCAGCAGGAGCACAAGATCCCCATGGAAGAGTGCCGGCTGCGCGTGCAGGTCCAGCCCTTGGAGCTGCCCATGGTGACCGCCATCCAGGTGACAGAAGGGCAGGCCTTGGGCACGATGTATAGGAATGTTCTGCAGCAGGGCCCAGGGGCTGTGCCTGGGACCACTTCCCCCGTCTCCCCTAGGTGTCCAGTCAGATCAGTGACCGCAGGGTGCTGGTCAGCGGGCTTCCTGCGGGGCTGCAGCTGGGCGAGGAGCAGCTGCTGGACAAGTTGGAGATCTTTTTTGGCAAAGCCAGCAACGGAGGCGGTGACGTGGAGATCCGGGAGCTGCTGCAAGGGGGCGTCATGCTAGGTTTCCTTGAGGATGGAGGTCAGGGCCCCCCAGAGCCCGGAGAGGTGGTTAGGGGGCAGGTGCCTGGGGCCACAGGAGAGAAGGGGCCTTGGATGCTAAAGGGCCACCTCCTCCTGTTCCCACAGTGGCCCGGCGCCTGTGCCAGATTGGCCAGTTCAAGGTGGCCTTGGATGGGCGACAGGTGCTTCTAAAAGTCTCTCCCTACATGACTAGTGAGATCCAGAATGCCAAGGTAAGCAGAGGTGGAGAATTGGGGCCAGGCCAGGGCAACCGTCTGCCCGCCAGGAATTTGCCCAAGGAAGGACCGGAGGGAGTCTCCGAGTCCCCACTGCAGCCAGTCCAGAGCCCGCCCCTGCTCTCAGCCTTACCCCCCTTACACCGGGGCCTCTTCCCCCAGGTCTGCCTCCAGCCCGTGCCCCGCGCAGTGGTGGTGCGCCACATCCCCGACATCCTGGACGGCCCGGAGCTGCAAGACGTGCTGGAGATCCACTTCCAGAAGCCGACCCGCGGGGGCGGGGAGGTGGAGGCCCTGAAAGTCGTGCCCCCTGGCCAGCGGGGGCTGGCGGTCTTCACCTCCGAGTCGGGCTAGGGAGCCTGGGCTCTGCGCTGGCCGCTGCGCTGTCGGGTGCCTGTGGGGCCGGCCTTCCTGCTCGTCACCAGGGGCGGGGCCTTGAGGTTGCGCAACTGGGTCAAAGGAGAGTAAAAGTGTCTGGGTGGCCTGCCCGCTTCCTCATTTCATGAAAGGAAAGTTGATTCGGCCCCCTGGGGAAGAGGATGGGGACTTGGCTGGGGGAGGCCAGCCGCCTCCTGCTGTCCTCCCAGGCCTTCTGATCTGTGAGGGAAAGGCTGGAACCAGGGTTTGGCTTTTTATTGACACAAACACAAGGCAGCTGTGGTAATGGGGTGGGGTACACAAAAGCAGAGATCGCACTTCACATGTTCAGGCCTCCCCAGGACCCCGCCCACACACACACCCATTGGCAATGGCTGGGGCAATCAGCACCCCCCCACCCCACCCCCAGCAAGTCCCCACTTTGGCTCCAGCGATCCAGGTCTTGACCTGCTTGCTTGCTTCCCTCCCAGCGCCAACTCCCCACCGTGTAAACAAAGTTTAGGGACAAGCTCTGAGAAGGCAGGGGGCCTCCCGTGGCAGCCAGGGGCATGCGCTTCTATTTTCCACTTTGGCCCCAGGAGACAGCGCTGCTGCTGGTAAATGCCCTTCTTATCCGCAAGGCTGGGGATCTGTCCCACCTCTTCCTCTTCAACCACCCACTGACAACTGGCAGCCCCAGAGACAGGACTTGGCACAAAGGGCCTGCCCACCAAGAGGGTGACCGGTTCACCCTTGTGGGAGGCTAGGGCTGGCCTCCACTTTTTCCCCTGCACCCCCACTGGCACGTACACAGATTTTTGGCAGTGGTGTGGGACTGGGGATGTGTGAGACCCCAGCTCCACCAGAGGAGAAGGCACTGGGGACTAGAGGGATGGAGAAGGAGGTGGGGACGGGAGACACCCCCCCCCCCACACACACACATACACACACAAGCACAGGTTTTCCGTAGCTAAGGCACTGAGAACAGATCCCAGGACTCGGTGAAGAGCCATGACTTAGGGCAGGGGGTCTGATTCTCGCCCTTGGGAGAGGCAACCTTGGCTAACAGTGGCAGAAAACCAGGAGGTGGACAACGCCCAATTGTGCTTAAGAGGCTGGGGACATGCAGGGCTGAGAGGTGGGCGCTGGCTGGCCTGGGGGTGAAGGGACACTGGGGAAAGACAGGTACATGCTGGACTCACACAGACTGGCCCCACATCCTGAGCTGACACTTCAATTCTTTGGGGAGGTGGTGGGGCAGGGTGGTGGGCGGGAGATGAGGCAGGGGTAGAAGCACACTGGATGGGGAAGGACTGGCTAACCTTGGCACAAAAGCAGCACAGCAGGCCCGGGGAAAGGGTGGGAGACAGGAAGCTTCCAGCCTCTCTCACCCTCCCTGTCTCCTCATGGGGCCCAGACATCCAAGTGATCACTTCCGGCTTCCCTGACCTCTTCAGGGGGCAGGAAGGGGGAGGGGCAGGGAGGAGGTCATCACCAAGATCTGGGGGGTAGGGGTATGGGGAGCAAGACAACAGAGGATGAAAGGCGAGATGGTGGTCAACAGAATGTGGCTTCCCAACTTCCCCCTCCTTGGATTCCAAGGGTCCCCCAGACCCTCGCCTAGTTCTCCTTCTCTGGCCCGGGCACCAGAAGGACCTTGCCCACATTCTTCTTCTCCTGCAGCTGCTTCATGGCATCAGTCACCTGGCGGGGCGAGGAGGAGGAAAGACTGGTCTCAAAGCCATTCGACTCCTGCACAGCACAAGAGGCTGCTCTCCCCTGCCCCAGGGACCCCAGCCTCACCCGCAAAAGCCATCCGCTCCCTCACCTTCTCAAAGGGCCAGACCGAGTCGATGTGGGGCTTGATGCGGCCCTCATTGTACAGAGCCACCAGGTGGGCCACCACACCACTGACCAGCTCCACCTCGCTCTCCAGGTAACCCAGGTGGAAGCCACACACAGCCCGGTTGGCCTGTAGCAGCTGCAGCGCCGTCACACTGAACTGATTCCACCAGGTGCGGGCCAGGGCCATCAGGTTCCGTTTGGGGCCTGTCATTATGTTGGCCATTCCTGAGGGATAAAGTACAGGCAGTGAGGATCCAGATGCCAGCCCCATCCTGGCACGCTGCCCTTGGCCGCCTTCCCCCCGTGGTGTCCGTGCAATGCTCCACACCAGTGCGGTACCAGAGAGGGCCGGGATCACGCTCTGCCTGCTAGCTACCGGCCCGAGCCCATTTCAGCGGCCTGAGACACTGCTCTCATCTTGACTGTTTTTTTGTGCGACACGGTATTTAAAATGAAAATGCAGCTGGCCCAAGAAGGCCATGGGGCAAGTTGGACAGAAGTCAGCCTGGCCGATTTTGCATCAGGAAAAAAATCCCCAAAGAGGAGCACAGAGAGAGGGGACGCTGGGAATTTACCAGGACTGCGGAAGGGAAGGAAGTAGCTGGTACCTGGGAGAAAGCACTCTGCATGCCAAGACACAGGAACCACTTCCAACTCTGGTGCTGTGTGGTACACCTGACAACCTGCCCCTCCTCCCTCCGGAAAGCTCTGGAGACCTGAGCTCCACCCCTCAAACCTGCCCTCCTTCCCTTACCATGTGCTCTCCCTCCCAGCCCACGAACTCACCGTAGGTGACAACCTTGCCCATGGGTTTGAGGAGGTTGTAGGCCTTAGCGGTGTCCGAGCCACCCAGAGGGTCCATGATGATGTCCACTCCTGCCAGGGTCAGGGGAGCGGGGACAGCTTTAGGATCCACAGTTTAGAGACTACCTCTCTGGCCCCAGGTGCCGCATCCCTCGCAAGCCCTAAGCCCCACCTTTAGGGGAGACCTTCTTGATCTCATCCACGTAGTCACTTGTGTGGTAGTCGATAGGGTGCATGACCCCATTCTCCTTCAGCACCTCGTGCTTGCTGGCCGAGGCTGTTCCAAACACGGTCACATTCTCTACTGTCCGGCACAGCTGCAGGGCAGCCATGCCCACGCCCCCTGTGGAGACAGACATTCAGGGGCTAGGGAGCCCTCTGGCAACCATTCCACCCCCATGGAATGGCAAAGGCACAGTCCCTGACCCTCATCTTGTCTCTTTCCATCTCATGCCCAGTGCCCATCATTGGGAGTTGGGGACAGGGGGTGTTGGAGAGTACGGGGTGCTGGGTGTGGGTGTGTTGATTTGGATGGCACACTAGGCTGGACCCAGTGCCTGAATGTTACCATGGCAACAGCACCCCAGCGGCCTCTTGGCCAGCCAAGGACTCCAGCAGCCTAGTGTTGCCATGACAACAATCCAGCCAGGCTGCAGGCAAGGGGCCTAGACAGAAGTGTGGGGGGGTGGGGGGGGAGAGGTCTGGAGGGAGAGAGAAAAGGCAGGAGGCTGTCACCTGCAGCCATGTGGACCAAGACGCTGTGGCCAGGCCGCAGGTTGCCGAAGTCAAAGAGAACCATGTAGGCAGTGATGTAATTGACCAGCAAGGCAGCGGCGTCCTCAAAGGTCATGGTCTCAGGCATCAGGAAGGTCTGGGATGCGGACACAGTCACCTCCTCCTGCCACATCCCTGACCGGATCAGCACCATCACCCGGTCCCCTTCCTGGAGGGATGGGAGAAGATCATTCATTCACCCACAGGGAATTCCCTCACCTTCCACGAGGCAGAAGGCCCTGTTCTTGGCAACGAAGCCATCGTTGAAGCAACAGTCCTAGTTCTGGTAATGAAGGCAATAAATAATAACACAAACCACAAAAAACATAACAAGGGCCAGGCCCCGTGTGTTTTATCTCCAAGTGCCCATGGAATCCTTCCACCAGCTCTCTAAGGTCGATACTATGCTTATCTCCGTTTTATAGATCTTAGAGCTGGGCATTGTGTAAGGTCCCTGAGCACCAGAAGCTGACCGGGCAGCATGAACGCAGTATCCAAGAGGCCAAACTCCTCGGTTCACTATTCATCTGCCTGTTGTGTGACCTAGGGCGCATTTAAATCACTTAACCTTTCCGTACTCCTCGTTGAGTCACCTCATTTGGAATTTTGGGCAGTTATGAATACATGGGAGAGGTCATCGGTTAGTGGGGTTAGCCAATGATCTCGCACGGCACAGAGTCTGCACTCAGTAATGTGATAACAGCAAGGAGCGAAAGTCATGGAATCTAACAGCTGCAGGCTGAGTGGATACGTGGTGACACTTGTGCTGAGGCTACAGCCCAACAATGGTAGAGGTCTTTATGAGGTTAGGGCCGGGCACAGAAATCACCAGTCCTGGGGACCAAACAACCACCTTCTCCCAGAGCTAACAAAGGGCTAAGGCCAGCCACATAGTTCCACCAGGAAAGCCACCCACTACCCCCCTAAGCTAACCATGTGTACAACAGAGGCAAAGATAAAGAGCCCTGCCCTGCAGATTAGCAGCCAGGGTCAAGGGGAGGGGAAGGGACGGGGCTCTTAGGAAAAAGGAAGGCTGCTCCTGTGGGTGCTGTTTCCGGACAATCTGGGTCTGTCTTGGTCTTGGACAGGCATGATGGGAATTCTGTATATTAATGAGACAGGATTCATGAGGATGGGGGAGGGGAGCCCCACACCTTTTTTCTTGTTTTCAAGTCCCCATACTCCACTCAAGAGGAGGCTTGAGGGCTGAGTTCTTTCCCTGTAAGTCCTGGCCGGAAGATGGGCATCTGGGGAATGGACTCACCTCTCACCCCAGGGTTCAGAGGTGACAGAAACCGCCTGAGAACCTGGCAAAGGGGCAGTGGCCAGTTGGGGTAAGATTGACCCAAAATAAGTCTCACCCTGGCTTATGTCCAACCTGCAACCCAACCCAAGGCTGGGCTATGCCCTTTGCCCAGTGCATACATCAGGAGGGAGGGGGAGCAGCCCTCCTCCCCACCGAATCCAGGTTGTTACATCAGATTCGGCGCTGGACAGGATATCCTGTATTTACCCAGCGGAAAGTGTGAGGAAGGGAGTTCAGGTGGGTGGTCTTTAGCAGAAACAAGCACTAAAAACCCCACCCCGACATCCCCAAATTTTTTCCTAGCACCTTCTCAAGAACTTGGCTTATTTAAAAGAGTGGTGGGAGTGGGGGAAGCCCATCAAGGAGGAGCAGAAGGCTTGTGCTAGAAATGCCAGTTTGGGGGGGTTGGGGTGGGGGGCAGGTAGCCCTAAAACTGAGTGTGATGCTGTAGGCACATACAACCTCTTTTCAAAAAGCCACTCAGCTATGGAGTGTATGATCCGTGAATTTGATATCAATAAAATCACTTAAAAAGACGAAGCAAGCCAACTCCGGAACCTGGATCTGGCTGGCAAGCAACAGGCAGCCTGCATCAGAGGCTGAATCTGAGGGGCCTCGCTTGCCAGGGCTGGACTTCCAGCCAACAAAACTCGAAGGAAGCACATGCAGTGGCCTCACCCCAGGCCTCTCCTCAAGTCGGTCATTTGGGACTATTTGGTGCTCGCAGCTGTGGGCAAGATACCTAGAAAGGAGAAATAGACCTAGACCGGCAGAGCTGGGCCAACCTGCTCACCGCGCCACCCGTACCCACCCCAGTCCAAATGGACCGGGCCATGCTTCTGAGGTGCAGGGGTCCTCCACTAGCAAGGCAGGGGCGGGGTTCCGCTAGAGCTTCCCGAGGCCAGCCACGGGGTGGTGGGCCGCCAGCTGAGTCACCGGAGGAGGAGATACCGCAGTCACGGGAGACATCCCAAGACAAAGATCCAGAGCCCCAATCCCGCCTCCCCCGCCCCAAGGCCAGACGGCATAGGATGGGCGCTGGCCCGGTGGTAGAGGCGGGCGGGGAAGCTCCGAGAGCGGCTCTCCCCAGGACGGGCGTGACCCGTCTCCACAGCCCTGCACGGGGAGGGGCCGCCTCACACCCCCGCAGACCACGGGGCTGCATGTGACTCGGACTCTGGCATGGCCGCTGCGCCCCCGCCCGATCCCCAGTGCACAGCCCCTCCAACTCTCGCTAACCGTCACTCCGGCCCACAGACCGCAATTACTCAGGGAGTATTTAGCGGTCAGGGGTACAGGTGTGGTGTTACCACAGGCTGGGCGGGGTGGGAGGGGGCCCCCCCGCGCGTGTGGCGGCCGATGCGCATGCGCAGTGGCGCCTCATTGTTTCTCCCCACCTCCCTTCCCCTGGGCGGTGGCCGAAGCAGAAAATACTTGGGGAGGGGGCGATAACGCCGTTATCTGCACCCCACCTTCTCAAACCCAGTTCTCCGGGAGTGCAGAACTTAGGATTCTTTCCCACGCCTGTCCACCCCGGTCCGGGCCAGTTTCCCCCTCCTGCCACACCCCCCGGCACCGCCCATTCGTGCCCACCTGCCCCGCAGCCCGGGCAGCCTTCTGACCCTGCCGCGCCGCCCCGCCCGCTCACCTTGCGGTCGCTGACTCCCTCTCCCACGGCGCTCACGACCCCCGCGCCCTCCATGCCAGGGATCATGGGCAGCGGCAGCAGCCGGTCGTACACTCCCTGGCGGGCCATGAGGTCAGCGAAGTTGAGCCCGCAGGCCCGGACGCGCAGTGTCACCTGGCCAGGGCCGGGCGCCGGGGGCGCGGCCGGCCGGCTCTGCAACTTCACCTTGTCGTAGCTGCCGTAGCCGGTGAGCACCAGGCAGCGCAGCTGTGGCGGCGAGGCGGCCGTAGCCTCCTCCGGGGCCGCCGGCGGCTGGGGGGCGGCTGCTGCCTCGGCTTTCGGGGGCTGCGGAGAAGCGCCTTCCCCGGCCCCGGCCTCAGCCGCCACTACCATGGTAGCCGCCTCGGCTGCCTCCTTCTCGGCGGACATGATTTGTACTCCCAACCTGCAAGCACAGCTGGACCAAGGTTGCACAGCTGGGGAGGGCGGGGCGCGCGACGCGAACAGCGGCAGCGCTGCGAGTGCGGGGCGAGCGGGGCGGGGGCGGCGCAGCGTCGGGCCGGGGGCGGGGCGTGGGCGGGGCTCGCGGGGAGGGGCGTGGCGTGGGCGGGGCTCGCGCGCCCACTTAAAGGGCCAGCGTCTTGGTCACCGGCGCGCCACGGGAGCGGGAGCGGGAGCGCGAAAAGCGAACCAATGGCACGTCAGCGAGACGCGCGCGAGTTCACGCGGACCACGGTTTGCTTTATAAAAACGCATGCAGATTAAAAGACAGTTAAAGGAGCAGTCTGAAGCAAAATCTCAAGACCTGAGTTAACATCAGATTTGAGGAATCGGCTACCTTTGGATTGAAATCCAACCAGTTTGTACCTGCAGCTGCGACTCTCCGTAGGTAACCTCGGGCACGGATTAGACCCCATTCAGTGTGGTTTTGCAGGGGCAAACTGGGAGCTCAGGGACTGGACTTCTATCTGATTTTGATCTGTAATGCTCTGGACCTCAATGTTCCCTTCTGTAAAATGGTGACCGTGCTTGTTTTTAGTTATCGTTACCAGATTGTTTAAAGACAAACTGAAATAGAGGATAAGGAAGCGCCTAAAAACGGTAAAAGATGCCTTGCAAAAAGGCAGGGTTTTAATTGCGGTTAAACTCTGGATCGAGGCATTTAGGGCTTGGTTCTGGCTCCTCCCGGGCTGTCACTTTGAGAAATTATAGCTTCCTTCGTTTCCGTCGCCCGGAACATCCACCAGAGGACGCAGCTCCCCTAAAACTTTCCACTCAGCGTTTGGTAAGAGGAACTCGGCCCGCGCCTCCCAGCTCGTCCAGCTCGCTGATAAGTCACCACCGACCCCAACCAGCCGCTCGTTGCCATAGGGACCGAAAGCTATGATGTCACCACTGTGGGGTGGGTGTGTTGGAGTCAGAAGTCTCGACGTCGCCAAGACCCCTTCCCGGGACAGGAGGGGAGGGAGACACCCGAGCAGCCGCCGTCTCTGCCCCGCCGTTTCGCGCCCCACGTGTTCGTTCAGGGAGTGGACGGCTGCCCCGCGCGTGTCCGCACTGGCACACTGGCGTGCACGGCACGCGTGGGCACGTAGAAGGCCCGAGCCTCACGCGTGTGCCGCCCCGGTCCTGCTCCTCAGAACTTCACCCCAACTTCACCCCGTCCCCACCTCCAAGGAAGCCAAATGGGCCCGGCTCCGGCCAACCCACACCAGCACGGTCCGGTTGGGTCACTCCCGCGCACCCGAGTCCGGCGCTCCGGGCCCCGCCCAGTCCCCTGGCCCCGCCCCCGACGGCGCGGGCGGGAGGCGGGGCTGGGGGCGCGGCCGGGGGCGGGGCGAGGGGGCCGCGGCCCGGGGCGGGGGCTCGGCGCGGGCCCGCGAGATGCCGGTGTCGGCAGCCCGAGCGGCTGCAGCTGCAGCGGCGGGGGAGGCGGCGGCGGGGCCCGGGAGGGGGGCGGCGCGGGGGGCCGGCGCGTAGCCGGGACCATGGAGGGGCAGAGCGGCCGCTGCAAGATCGTGGTGGTGGGGGACGCGGAGTGCGGCAAGACGGCGCTGCTGCAGGTGTTCGCCAAGGACGCCTATCCCGGGGTGAGGAAGCGCGGCTCGCTCGAGAGAAGGGCGCTGAGGGCGCGGGGGTGGGTGACAAGGGCCCCGAGAGGGCCAGGAACGGGGGAGCGGGCTAGCCAGGGAAGGAGAGGGGCTCGGAAGACTGTGGGAGGCATGGGGGCTCTGGAGGGACTGCAGAGGCTAGGATGGGAGGAATTGGGGAGCGAGGTGATGTGGAATAGGGTTTGGGAGACTCCCAATGGGGGCGGCTGGGGAGATGGGGGGCCCTTGGGAATGGGCAGAGGTAGAACTAGAGGCTGAAGGGGCCAGAGTGGGTGGTCTTGGAGTGAGTCTGAGCGGGCTCTTCTGGTCTCCCCTTTGCCTAACCTCAGACCGATTGGGTGCGAGGCTGGGCTGGACCAGGTGTGGGCGTGGGGAGGACGTTTGTCAGGGGTGAGATGGAGCAAGGATCTCATGATGTCCTTTCCGTGTCTGCAGAGTTATGTCCCCACCGTGTTTGAGAACTACACCGCCAGCTTTGAGATAGACAAGCGCCGCATTGAGCTCAGCATGTGGGACACTTCAGGTAGCAAGGCCCCTGGGGGTGACCCCGACTTCCAAAGCCCTGCCCCAACTTCCCTCTTGGGGGACCTTTAGGCTCAAGCTCATCTGTCCAGTTCTAGGAAGAAGGAGAATCAGTGTTCTGCTTACAGCGATGGAAACTGAGGCAGGGCTTACTGAAACAGAGCCCTTGACCTGAAGGAGAAGCCCCACTACCTGAGCCCCTTCTGCTGGGGCCTCCTCTCTGGGAAAGTTGGGAAGGGAAGGGTCTTTTGTTTGGGAACGTGTGCCTTTGAAGAGACTGACTACGTTTAGGGAGGACATGTAGAATTTCCTTGGGATGGGGGAGTGACTGGGACTGAGAAGCAGACTCTTCTGAACTTCTGAACTATTCTAAGATAAAGTCTTAGAGGAATGGGTGAGCCCTTCCCCCACCCGCCTTCAACAATGGGGAGAGGTTTGGTGGTTTTGTTTGCTTGTTTTGTTTTTTTAAACCAGATTCTCCTGGCGGGTTGGAGGTGTCTATCAAAGGCCAGAGGTACAAAAAATGTCATGGTGAAACTGATTTCACGAGATTCTCCATGGGGAAAAGATGAAGTACTGCTGCTTTCAGAGAGCCCCAGGGAAGCGGGGACCTTCTGTCCCTGACTAGAAGTCCTCCCCACCTGCCTCCTTGGGGACACACAAACTGCCTGTCCCCTCCGCCCGCCCCCAAAGAAAACAACAACTCTTGACCACAATTGATTTCTAAGGCCCTCCCTCCCACCTACCCCATCCCTGTCTGTCTTCCACCAGGTTCTTCTTACTATGATAATGTCCGGCCTCTGGCTTATCCTGATTCTGACGCTGTGCTCATCTGCTTCGACATCAGCCGGCCGGAAACACTGGACAGTGTCCTCAAGAAGGTGGGAACCCCAGGGGGTTGGAAGAGCCCCGACAAGGTGGACAAACCATCATCCTTCGAAACTCTTGGCTCTCCTCACAGACACAGCTGTGGGGCAGGAGCAAGGGGGATTGGGAGATTCCTCCTCCTGGCTCTCCTCATCTCTGTGGGTGGGTGTGGGGTCCCCAGATACAGGAGCTGGGAAAGCCCCCCCCCCAAGGCCTCTCCAGGTCCATATTTCCATGAGAAAAGCCTGTGGTGAAAGGATGAGTGTCTGCTAGGGCAGCCCCAGTTCCCAGGCAGGGGAGGGCAGGGCTGGGAAAAATTGGTCTGTTCCCAGACCAGAGTTTGAGAAAGGGGTGGGAGCTGGACGGTTCAGGGCTGAAGACTCGCTTGCTCTAAGGGAGGAGGCCCCTAAACCCTCAGCCCCACCCAATTCTTTCACCTCACCCCCGTCTCCACACCCAGTTCTGCTTTCAACCCAGCTCCAATCCCCTGTGGTAAAAGAGTACTGGGGGTGGAGCACCCTCTCTGCCCTGGGTTCACCCTGGGCACCCCTCGAACCTTCCCTAACTCTTATTTCTCCCCTAAACAGTGGCAAGGGGAGACTCAGGAGTTTTGCCCCAACGCTAAGGTTGTGCTGGTTGGCTGTAAGCTGGACATGCGGACGGACCTGGCCACACTGAGGGAGCTGTCCAAACAGAGGCTGATCCCTGTGACACATGAGCAGGTGGGACTTCTGACCTGACCCCAGCCTAGACCTCTCCCCTCGGTCTCTGATTTGAATACACCCTCCCTGGCCCGGCTGCATCAGCCTCTGATCACTGATCTTCAGCCCGCCCGCCCCCAACGCTTAGCTACCCAGTGGTCCCTTGCTGAGAGGTGTCCTCAGTCATGCTCTCTCACGAACTTCTCTTCCAGGGCAGTGTGCTGGCCAAGCAGGTGGGGGCTGTGTCTTACGTGGAGTGCTCCTCGCGATCCTCCGAGCGCAGTGTCAGGGATGTCTTCCACGTGGCCACCGTGGCCTCCCTGGGCCGTGGCCATAGGCAGCTTCGCCGTACTGACTCACGCCGGGGACTGCAGCGATCTGCTCAGCTGTCAGGACGGCCCGACCGGGGGACCGAGGGCGAGATGCACAAGGACCGGGCCAAGAGCTGCAACCTCATGTGAGGGATGCAGCAGAGCGGAGTGAGGCGGGCGGTCAGGGCCACGTTGTTCACTTGCCTGACCCTGGGCTTCCTGACATCCTGATCGTGGCCAGGGGGCCGGGGCGGGCCTAGTGGAAAGGAGCTGGTGGACAAAAGGGCATTACCATTCCCTAAATCCTCATCTCCCTCCTCTTCACAGGAAGCTAAGGGGATGACAGGGGCAGGTACCTGAGGCATGAGCTAGGAAGGGGCAGGTGGGTGTTGGGGAAGCTGGCCTCAAGCTTGGTGACTTGGTTGTCCCAGTCAAGGAGAGTTCCTCCCCTCCCCTCCCCCCATATCCAGTTCTAGCTTCCTTCCCCAAGGAGCATCCATGCCCTTCTGTTCCTCCCCTCACTTCTACAGCTGTTCTCAAGCACCCTAGCCTACAGGTGTTGTGCACTAAATGCAAAAGCCAGGAAAAGCCCCGCCCCTAGCTACCCACCTGCCCTAGCTCCTTCCCCCCAAGCTTCCAATAAAACCCATGCCCATGTCAAACCACTGTGGCTTTAGTGTTGATGCTTTGGAAAAACAACAACAACAACAACAAAATCAGTCTCTAGCAGTGTGAAGGAGAGTTAGGCCTCAGGAAGAACTTTCCTGTCTCTACCCACAGTTGGCGCACACACAGAAAGCCCTGGGTCCTTTCGGCCAAAACCTTTGAAGAGCCAGAAGCCTGGGAATGAGCGGGAATGGGCCGGTTCACCTAGTTACTGGATTGGGTCCCCCTGCTTGTGTTGGAGGGGGGCTTCCTGAGTACCTCTTACTGACCATCTCCACCCCTAAGCCCTGGTGGTGTACAGCTGGAGGGTGGCAGAGGTCTCCAGGTCACAGAGGCTGACCCTCTTCAGGGTGAGGTTTCCCAAGGGACCAGGGGTTTGATCCTGGGATTTCCTGGGTGGCTGGGGCAGGGACTCTCTGCAGCTACTTGAAGCCTGGGGGGAGGGGGAGTATCAGCTGTGAGTTTAGGGTCATCCCCACCCCCTAGAGACAGAGCTGGTGGAGGGGACGGCCGTGGCGCTGTGGTCAGTAAGGACAGTGTGGGTCTGTTTTCTCAGGAGTCTGGTTTCACATTGTCCTGTATTCCCTCCCTGGCGCCCGTCCCACTGGCCTCTTTTGGTGACATGCTCCCTGAGGAACCATCCCTGGCCCACCCCGCCCCCAGTTCTGCCAGACACAGCATCCTTAGCCTCCCATCTGCTGGGATCCCCACCCACTAAGTACCCTCACAGAGGCACTAAGTACCAACTGGGGCCAGTTGGCTGGCGAGACAGAAAGGGCCTGCCTCTGTTTCTGGAGGCCAGCTCTGCAGGAAGAGGGGCTCCCCAGGGCTGGGGGTGCCTTGAGGCAGGCATATGGGTGCTGCAGAGTGCCGCAGGAGCCTACGGTTTGGGAAGAAGGTGTGCCTCCGAGCTAGGTACCAAGGGTTGAAGAGGTGTTAGCTTACCAGGCACAGAGGGTAGGGAAGGCACTCCAGACAGAAAGCTCAGCAGGTTGGAGCATGGGAGGCAAGGAAAGACATGGTGCCGTTGGGTCCCGTGGCCATGGGGCTGGGGAGGTGCCCAGAGGCCACTGCAGGGCCTGAGAGGAACTGAGGACTTCAATCTGAGGCCGAGCGGAGCCACCGGGGATTTCAAGCAGGGAAAAGAAGTGATCAGATTGGGTTTGGGGATAGATAGCGGGGTGGGGGTGTTGGAGGCTGGAAAAACTTGACTCCGAGATGCATCATTTTAAGTAGCTTCTTTTCTCCCTGTAACTGTCTCCAGACATGAAAGGAAATCCACACCCATCTCCTGATCTATCAGTGCCCCTTTCTCCCTCTTCCTTCCTCCTGGGCCCCCATCTGGTCCATTTCAGCCAGTCTTCCTGAGGATTCTGGGCTTTGAAGTACCCTGCCCCTCACACTGTCGACCTGAGACCTGGTTAGGGGTGCTATTGAGACCGCTGAATCCCCAGGAGGAGGAGATGCTTAGGGAGGGCCTCCAGAAGGATGCCAATCTGTGTGGCTGCTCTACTTTGGGTTCTTGGGGTACCAAGCAGGCTCAAGCCTGCAACCACCCAAGTGCAGCGTGTTGGCACCCCTCTCCTCTCCCAAGCTCCCTCGCCTGCCATTGCAAACACATCGCAATATCCCCCGGAAGCAAACAATTAGGAAGAGAAGTCAACTGGAGAACCCGCAAGTAGAATCCATTTCCAGCACCCCTAGGAAGGGAGTTTGGTCCCCTCTGCAAGTCTGGGTGCCCCCCCCCCCGTTTTCCTTTATGGGGAAGGAGTTGGAGCTCTGGATTAAGGAGCCCTGTGAGTGGAGGAGATGGTAGACTGGACCTTGGTCCTCAAAGCCCCTGTGGCGAGGGGCAGCCCTTCCTGCCCCCACTGTTGCCTGATGCCAGTGTCAGACCCAGCGCAGGCGGCTTCCTCCCTCCCTCCGCAGCTGTTTTCCCCCACAAATTAGACACCCGTTTGGGAAACAATGTAGCCTCGTTAATCATTTAATGAAATAAACAACTAATCCTGCTGTGATGCTGCCAGTGTTTCTTAACCTCTGCAATCAGCGAGCTGGGAGGGAGGAGGCTGAGGAGAAACTGGGTCCGCCCCTGGGACACTTCAGCTGCTCCAGGGTTGTCCCCTGGGGACTCCAGCTTGCCCTGCAGGGACAGGCAGGAGAAGGGCTTGACAATTGGACATCCCAGAGTTTGGGTGGTAGACCTGCCACCTCCTCCCTGGGAAGTCTTTGGCCAAGGGCCTGCACCTGCCTGAACTCAGTTCCACACCTGGCTTGGAAGAGTCGGAGGAACAGACACTGACCATCTGAAAGGGACCCAGTTTGATGGGGCAGCCTTTTTTTCTTCACCTCAGAGACCTCCAGGCTGGAGTGCTTCTGAGCTGGCCCAGAGGGGAGCAGGCTTCTTGGAGGAAGTAGTGGTGCTGAGACTCGGGGTGAAAGAGGCCGGAAGGCTGGGAGATTGCAGGGTCCCCGCATCATCTGAAAGCGAAATCCTTTGGTTCCCCACTTTTATAAACACCCCTCATTGCCTTCCCTGAGTCGCGGGGTGTGGACCCCATGTTGCCATAGTGACCGCGCCCCGGCTACAATCAGATTGGACTGATTCTTTTGGCCCAGATCCTGCAGGCCGAGGGGATGGAGGGAAGGGGTCATCTCCATGGCCACCAGGGCCCTGGCAAGCAATTCTGGGACTTCCCTGTCCTTGGACCCTGCCCTCCTTCCCAGGAAAAGGGTCAGGTCCTGGGAAGCTCCTCTTGTCAAGGAGTTTCTTCACCACACCTCTCCATCCACCTCTCCTCCATCCCCTGCTCCCTCTAGGCAAGGGGTGGGTGAGGGTCAGAGCTCTGGGAGGCTCCGGGTCCCAAGGGAGGGGGGCTGATTCCCATGCAGCTAACCCCACAGCAGCCAGAGAGACCAGTGGGATGCTAGATGCATACCCCTCCCCCAAGAAAATGCCTCTGCTGTTGACTCCTAAATAACAGATGTCTGTCTGCATATTAATGAGATTGGACGAATAATTGGTGAGTTTTTCATTCAGTGTCAGAATGAACCCAGAGGCCCTTATGCTCAAGCACACAGACACCCACTCCCCCTAGACTTTCCCCTCCTCCAGGGGACAATGAAACCCACCCAGACACTGGCAGGCCTGCCCCACAAAGCAGAAAGGGTGGACAGGGAGCTCGGAGGAGGTGTGAGCTGGAGGGAGGGCCCCCCTGGCCTGGGTTTTGCTGCCCCAACAACTCTCCAGGGGTGAAAGCCCGGAGGAGGGTGGGGGCCAGAGGGTAGAAATGGGGGAGGCATTTGCTGCCTCTGCAAGAGCTACAAAGCAGTGCCTTCTTTAGAGAGAGGGCGACTCCCTGGAGCTGGGATCAGGTCACCCACCCTGACGAGCCCCTGATTCCGGGCCTGAGAATGAGGTTTGGGAGGCAGACAGCCCATCTGCCAGCTAGGTGCTCTGGCCCAGGTCACTCGACCTCTGAGCTTCTGTCTCCTTGCCTCAGCAAGCACCTGCCTGGCCGCCTGGCCGGGTTGCAAGGACAACGTGAGATCAAAGTCTCCCTGGCAGGTTTATGACAGGGCTCAGCAGAGTCCTCCCTTCCCACCTCTCCCGGAACACACAGAGACAGTTTCCAAATTGCTACCTTTCCTGCCAGATGCACCCCTAGGAAGGGCAGGGATTAATTAGAAGTGTAGTAACCATCGTGGCTGGCTGGAAACAGAGGAAACGGTAGAGAGAGGAGCAGGGACAGACAAGTATCATATCAGACAGACAGACCATCACTGGAGAGGGTAGAATGGAAACCAAGGGCCCTAACTGAAGGGACAGCCAGTGAGCGAAAGGCAGACGCCGGGGCCCTGTGGTCATCTCCCTGTTGGACCACAGAAGGCTCATCTGCTTTTAGCAACTCCTTCTCCTCATCTGGAAAACGAGGGGGTGGGTTTGCTCTGTGCGTGGCCCCTTCTCATTGTGTGAACACAAGAGTGCCAGCGGGCCCAGAGGAGAGCCGGGTTGCCCCCTAACACTGTCACCCATCAGTCACTCCTGCTTGTCTCCTCTGTCCCTTGGTAAATGGATCTGTTTCGCCAGCAAACAACTGTCCGTTGTGTCCTAATGAGGGAAGAGCAGGGAAAACCAATCACTTATGATGCAAATGAGCCCCGGCTGCAGCCTTCCAGCATTCAGAGTGAGTCTCTTCTGCTCAGGCTCCTCGCTGGCTGCCCCAGGTGGGCCTTTCTCCCAGCTCCAGTTCCCATCTGGTCCTGAAAGCGAAAGGGGGTGGGGGGAGTCAGACAGAGACCTAGGCTGGCCTTCCCATTGTCCCTCATCATCACTCCCTTAGATCAGCCCCATCCCACACCACCTCTGAGGCAGGCCCAGCGCCTCTCCCTCCCCCACAGGTTGAGGAGCAGACAGGAGGCTCAGGGTGTGTCCATCTCTGGTCCACCCCACACCTCCAGCCCCAGGCCTCAACAAAGAGTTGAGGCGTAAGAGAGACTGATGGGGTAAAGGCTGAGGTGCCCAGAGATGAGATGGCCAGTGAAACAGAACGGGCAGAGGACATCCCGAGGCTGGGAGAGAAGGCGGAGGCTTCTAACACATGTTGGTTGTTCCGCCAAGATGACCTGGGGAGAGAGGTGGACCTGTTGGATTTCTATGGGGAGTTTTCTGCAGAAACCAGTTGTGGATCCTGCACAGGTTTTTTATTTCCATGATTTTCAGAGCCTCCCTGGGCTTGTTGCTGAGCCCATCGAGGGGCGACTCACCTTGGGAGCTGTAGAGGGCCCTTTTCCTCCACAAGAGGCCTCCCCTCCACAGGCCCCACCGCCCAGGCTTGTCAGAGGAAATCGTCCACCCACCTGGCACTCACTTCTTCCAGTCTACCAGCTAACAGCTGCGAAGGCCCTCTGACTTGTCACTTGACTGTTCTCGCTAATGGGTGTCAGCCTTTGGTTTTCTGTGGGTTTAAGAGAAGATGGCAAACATCTGCTAACCTTGGGTGACCTTCAGCTTCACCCTCCGCCTTCCCTTCTCCGGGACACACATCTAGTAATGCTTCACAACGAAACAAGGCCTCATGGACTTAGCCAATGTCCACCGCTGCAACACTGCGGAGCAAGTCACAGCTTTCCCTTACCTTCCCTGCTCCTAGTCTCCACTCAGCTGGGCGCCACACGCCTCCCCCGCCTCTTCCCCCCACCCCCGCGACAAAAATACAGCCAGACAACATGATGCATTTCTGCCTGTGGCCTAATGACTAGAAACTCCAGGGCTGGTTAGACCCAGGGCTTCAACTCAGTCCCTAAGTGATCTTTCACAAGGCCCCAGACTCCAGTTTTGTCATCTGTTCAGTGGGGATAGCAATCGCTACCCTAGCTATCTCCAGAGGATCGGCAAGGGGGCGGGGAGAGAGATAATGCCTGGGCCAGCGCCTTGAAGCTGCAGAGAGAGCATTATAGGTGAACATTATCATTATGTCCCCAGTGATGGTGGCGGGAGTCTCCCTGACCAACTCAGGTGCCCAGCTTGGGAGAGAGTGCATCGGAGGACACATCAGGGAAACTGATGTCCCCTGCTTGGGTGGTGGTGGTCTAATTAATCATCAAGGAAAGCGCTGTCTGACAAGTGTGGGTGTGGTGGTGGAACAGTGACTCTTGACCATGTAGATTTCTTTGTTTGGGGAAGTCTTGGGTGGTGGGGTGGGGAGTGCAGCAGTTAGAAAAAGCATTCCCTCGGCGGCGAGTCCACTCATCTGCTCTTGAAAGCTTCCTTCAGCAAACAGTCACTAGGTGACTAACAGGGTATTTGCCAGGCACACAGTTGAGTCCTTACAAATAAAATGACATTGTCCACAAATAGAAAAGATAGACTATGCATACAAATCAAATGAAGACTTTTCCATCGATCCAGCAAAACTTCCACAGTATCCTGAAGGACAGAGGGATTCGGAAAGATCCCGGAAGGCTCTTGTGAAGAAGGAAGAAACGGGCAGGATATGAGTCTGCAGAAATGGCCAAGCAGAACGTAGTCGATGGAAGATGGCAAAGCAAGGGGCCAGCGAGTTGCTGCCAAGGTACAGCCACTCTGTGTACAACGGAAGAAAACCCGTCTGAGCCATCCTCTCGCTAGTGGCTACCTGTGAGCCCATTGTTTTGGCCACTGTGTCCATCGTCTCAAAAGTCTTCCTCTTTTTCACTATCTTATCAACCATGATGCCCTTCTCCAGGGACTGATCCCTCCGGAAGACAGGTCCAAAGCACCGAAAACAGAGTCTCGCCACGTTTACTTCCAAGGATCATTCTGGCTGTACTTCTTCCAAGACGGATTTTGATCACTCTCCAGACAGCCCGGGGTTGATTCTGGTCTTTGTCAATGCCATCATTCAAAGGTGCCAATTCTTCTTCAGTCTTGCTTATTCAGCAGACAGCTTTCCCAAGCAGATGAGCCGACTGGAAAACCATGGCTTGAGTCAGGGACACCTGAGTCCCCAAGGGGACACGTGGCTTTGGAACACTGGAAAGAGGTCTTTGGCAGCACATTGCCTGCTGCTTCCATGGGGTTGAATTCCTGGCAGTCCCCCATGATGTACTGCTCCCACCGTTTTTTAAAAGTTGGACTTGCATGTGACAGCAATGATATCGTTGGATTACGCATGCATTCCCTCGGCTCACCTTTCTGTGGAATAGGCACAACTATGCACCTCTTCCAGTTAACCGGCCAGTTAGCCAGCTTCCAAATTCTTGGCACAGATGAATGAGTGCGTCCAGCACTGCATCGGCTGGTTGAAATAGTGACGTCGGTATTCCAGAAATTCCTGGAGCCTGGTTTATTGTCAGTGCCTTCCGTGCAGCTTGGCCTTCTTCCCTTAGCATGTCCTCAGTGAAAATATGTTCTCTGTAAAATAAGATGAAGAGATGTATCGAAAATTCTGAGACCGTCCAGACTGGGAAGACATCCAATTTCACAGAGCAAAGAGGGACAGTGGAGAAGAGACCATCGGAGCAGAAGTAAGAGTTACTAAATCATAATTGGCTAAAAGACGATCAGAAAGCCAAAGGTGAGGTATACAGAAGTGGGGGTTTAGCAGCTGGATGGGTAACAACACACCAGCGGGAACACACAATTAGTTAAAGGACATGTGCTCTTCCGTTTATCACAGGATGATTCCGGGGCAGTGGCTGGGCAGGTTTTTCTAGTAATCTGACATTAACATTGTTTTCTCAATCATATCTCTCTCTGGCAGTTCATGGTAAAGATTTATGAATAGTTCTGTGCATCTCAAGACCCTTCATCATAGACATTGGCCTCCACTCAAGTACTCCCTCAATGCAAGAACACGTTGCTCTATTAAACTGGCATTCCATGATGCTCACCTTCCCAACACGATCACTGAAGACAAAGCGGGTGCATAAGCAAATGTGGTGAAGAAAGCTGATGGTGCCCGGCTATCAAAAGATGTGGCAACTGGGGTCTTAGAGGCTTGAAGATGAACAGGTGGCCGTCTAGCTGAGAAGCAACCAAGCCCACATGGAAGAAGCACACCAGCCTGTGTGATCATACGGTGTTGATGGGATCAGGTATCAAACAACAAAAAATCATATCATTGGGAATGAGGGAGTGTAGAGTGGAGACTCAACGCCCATTTGTAGGCAACTGGAAATCCCATTACAGAAGGGTCACGAGGAGGAGATGAGCCAGTCAGGGTGCAGTATAGCAATGATGAAACAACTTTCCTCTAGTTCTTTGATGCTTCCACCCCCCAACTATCATGATCCCAATTCTACCTTACAAATCCAGCTAGACCAGAGGATGTACACTGGTACACATGGGAGCTGGAAACACAGGGAATCCAGGACAGATAAACCCCTCAGGACCAATAATGAAGGTAGCAATACCGGGCAGTTAAGGGTAAGGTGCTGGAGGAAGGGGGAACCAATCACAATGATCTACATATAACCCCCTCCCTGGGGAATGGACAACAGAAAAGTGGGTGAAGGGAGACATCAGACAGTGTAAAACATGAAAAAATAATAATTTATAAATTATCAAGGGTTAGTGAGAGGGAGGGTGGGATAGGGAGGGGAAAATGAGGAGCTGATACCAACAGCGCATAAAGTTGAAAGAATATGTTTTGAGAAAGATGATGGCAACAAATGTACAAATGTGTTTGACACAATGGATGGATGTATGGATTGTGATAAGAGTTTTAAAAACTCCCAATAAAATGATTTTTTTAAAAAAAGACTGTTCCTCATAAACTCTGCCATTTTGCATCTGTTTAACCATAGTGGAAAGGCCCCTTGTGAATTGACTGTAATACACTGCACCTGCCAGATGTCAGAGAAATGCTTCCTTTAGGGGAACGTGGTTAGGTCAACATCAAGGTCGGAGGAATTAGTTAGAAAAGGCAGCTTTAAATTTGAACATGGATTCTAGATTCATGTCAAGATGTAAAAATCCAGTTAAGACTCCTCTTTCAGTCTGCTCTATTTACCCACACCAAAATGCTTCTGATTTTAGACTCTCATACGAGTCCTGTTGACTCTAGGTTATATGCTACCTCCTGAGTGCTCGAACATAGACATTTTAAAAAGTCATTTTATTAGGGGCTCATACAACTCTTATCACAATCCATACTTACATCAATTGTGTAAAGCACATCTGCACATTCGTTGCCCTCATCATTCTCAAACATTTGCTCTCCATTTAAGCCCCTGGTGTCAGGTCCTCATATTTCCATAGACTAATTCTAGTACAGTGACTCAGTGACCCTGTCCTCTACTCTTGAGGCTATGTCGGTCAATATTTTGCCCATAGAATCCTTCAATATTGCAACTTGAGGTTTGAATTTTTCTTCAGATGGAGAAATGCTGAGGATGTTCTCCCCTTTCGTTTTGCTAACTGCATGTCTGCATGTTTTTATTAAAATACTGTAGGGAATTTGTCTTCTCAAGCTGCCCTTTGAAATCTGCTCAGCTCTTTCACGTCACCGTTTCTTCCGTTTGCTTTAGCTACTCGATGGGCGAGTCAGTTTTAGAATCTCTTATGACAGCTATTCTGGCCTTTTCTTTCTATCCTGCCTTTTAAATTACTTTGCTCTCTGCACGTACGCTGACCTTGATGTCATTCCACACGTCATCCCGTCTTCAGTCAGTAGTGTTCACTGCATCAACTCTGTTCCGGAGATGCTTTCTAAGTTCAGGCGGGAAATACTCATGCTCTCTTGGACTTGTTTTAATTTTCTTTAGCTTCAATGTGAACCAGCCACGGACAATCTATTCCATCGGCAGCCTCTGACCTGGTTCTGAGCGATGCTTAGTTTTCCATCATCTCTTTCCACAAGTGGATCCTGATAGAGTCCTGGGTGTACATGGACGGTCACCATTCATGTTGTTGGGGAAAAAGTATTTCAAACGAATAGGTCCCCAGTCTCGTAAAACTTTATCATGTGATCTCTGGTGACATTTCTGTCACAAAGGCCATGTTTTCCAACTACTGCTACTTCTGTGTTTCCAACTTCTTGACTTCTAATCACTGGTAATTATTAATGCATCTTGACTAATAATGCTTGCTTCATTTCACACAGCAAAGTTGGTAAAAACTTCAATTCTTCATCTGCACTCGTGGCTTTGCATACATCTGAAAGAGAGTCATAGTTATGAATCATGTAGGTGCACGGACGCCTAGCATCCTATCACTGACAGTGCTGTAGTTCCAGCGAGATCTTGTTCTATTCGTGACACACGCAATGCCATTTATCCGCAATTGGTCGCTCCTGGCCTAGGGAACTGCCAAATGATTACCTGATTGAAAATGGTCAAAATCTGTGCATTCCAGCGCACGGACCCCTAGGAAAGCTCCATCTTCAGCATTCCACTTCACTGCCGACAATTTCTAATTGTCCAAGATTCATACTTGTACATTCCAGTCCCGGTACTGACAACGCTTGAAGCCGTTGCTCCTCATTTGGAGTTGCACCGCATCAGCAGACTTACTCTGTCCACTTCATTCAGTCAACTGGACCTTGATGAGGCGGCTCTTCTCCCCCTAAAGTGCTCTCCCACCTAAAGGACTCATCTTTGGGCCCGGTATCAGATAATGTTCCACTTCTTATTCTAAGGTTTTCACCTAACAATTTTTTGGGGTTTTCTTTTTCTTTGTGTGTGTGTATGTATGTGTGTGCATATGTATGTGTGTGTGCATGTGTGCATATTTTTGGCACCTAAGCCACTCACCAATTTCTAAAAGAAATAGATCACCAGGTTTTTTCCCCATTCTGGAAGCTCCACAGTAATGTGTGCAATAAAAAAGAAAGAGAGAGATCTGGGCAGTATGGGTGACCCTGCTGGTATTTGAACTACTAGGAACATAGTTGTTTCCAGCATCATAGCAACCCACAAGCCTTAGCGTGGCAAGCTGTCAGGTGCGGGGTGGGTTTGAGCCCAAGTGGATGGCAGAGCACATCCTGCTCCGTAGAAGCAAGTGGAGCAGAGTCTGTGAGGCCTCTGTGTTTGGAAGCCAAGGCATTTGGCCTGCGCTGAGAAGTCCAGACAAAATCGATGATACCAGATCAGAAAAACATATTCTTAAGGGCTACTTCATCTCCCCTCCTCTTTCTGGGCCTTTTCCCCAAGTCTGGAAGCCGAAAGTTTACCTGGGCCTTTTGGAGACTCTTGGTTTCCTTGTCATCAAAGGCTGCCAAAGGGGGGAATGGGGAGCTGATAGCAATGGTGAATGTGTAACCCCACTCGATGGACTCAAACAACAGAATTGTATGTGAATGGACAGACTGGATTGTGTTGTGAGCTATGACAAATATACACATGCATGTGTATATGTATATATACATACATGTGTGTATATACATATATGTGTGTGTATGTATAAATGTATATATATATATATTTAAGGGTGCCTGGGAGGAAGGGAGGGGAGGAAGGGATACAGGGGAGCTGATATCAAGGAGTTCAAGGAGAAAGAAAATATTTTGAAACTGATTGTGGTAGCAATTGTACAACGCTGCCTGCCTGATGTGATTAACTATGGAATGTTATGATAGCTGTAAGAGCTCCCAATAAAACGATTGGAGAAAAAAAAGGGGGGGGAGGGGAGACTCCGGATAGGGCAAGATATGACAAAATAATGAGGTATAAATTACCAAGGGCACATGAGGGAGGGGGGAGAGGGGAGGGAGGGGAAAAAAAAAAGAGGACCTGATGCAAAGGGCTTAAGTGGAGAGCAAATGCTTTGAGAATGATTGGGGCAGGGAATGTATGGATGGGCTTTATACAATTGATGTATGTATATGTATGGATTGTGATAAGAGTTGTATGAGCCCCTAATAAATTGTTTAAAAAAAAAAAAAACCCTACCCAAGTCCCAAGCCTAGCAGCTTAATAAGCTCCTCCCGCCAGGAGGCTCCCCTTAAAAGTCAAGCCTGACTCCACCGTGCCGTCCCTTAAAGAACTTCTGCAGGGTCTTCTGGCCTCCACCACTGAACGGTCAGCAATGTCAAGGATAGAAGTGAAATCTTCTCTCCCTGTCTTATGTACCCAGAGGAGGTCCTGGGGAAGTAGTGGGTCACACTGGGCTGCTGACAGTTCGAAACCACCAGCTGCTCTGTGGGAGAAAGATGAGACTTTCTATTCCTGTAAAGAGTTAGTCTCAGAAACCCACGTGGGCAGTTCTAGCCTGCCCTGTGGAGTCCCCGAGTCAGCATTTGAGTTGGTTTTTGGTCTTACACACCCAGAGGAGCCCTGGAATTGCTTAAGCATTAGGTTGCTAACTGAAAGGTCAGCCATTTGAACCCACCAGCCTTTCTGCAGGAGAGCGCTGGGGTTTTCTGAAGCAATACTGTGACAGGGCTGCTCAATGACAGTGGATTTTTTGTTTTGTGGACACCCCCTTGCCCCCCTTATAGGTGAGTAGTGAACCCTCCTCCATCACTCACCTGATTGTTATTGACTGCCTCCAGGACTGGGAAGGGCCTGGACTTGACCCTCACACAGGTCTATGTGGGTTTCCTGTTGCTTCTGTTCTGCCACATCTGTCTGCTGTGTGACCTCGGGGAAGCTGCTTGACAACTGAAGGCTTCCTTTTCGTTTGTCCACGTGGGGCATATTGCGGGCAGAGGAGTGTGGCACGTGACCCTCAGTATTGGTTCTTATTGTTGCCCCCGATAGCTGGCCAGATCAGATGGTCCATCAAACCCAGGCCTGGGCTTTCATCCCTGTCCCCTCCCAACGGCCTGCTGCTTTGTCCGTCCTCGGGTCATTCCTGCCACCAGTCATCAGCCTGCCTGCCTTCTCCTTTCAGGCTGGCTTGCCCCTCGGTCCTCTGAGAGGTCGGAGGCTGGCTCACTGGGAATAGGCTGTCGGTTGGCCATCAGTCAATAAAGATAAATTACAAAATCATTTATTTGTTCTTGTTACCTTGAGGGCTCTTTGAAATTGCCTTTCTTTTGAAAGCCACATTTGCATATCTCTATGCTGGAGTCAAAGGCTGCAGCTGTGGTTTCACTGCAATTTAAATATTAATAAAACATCCTAAACCTCTAGCTGGTTGTTTTTTATTTTTAAAGCAGCCCGGCACTACTGCTCCTAGGTTGCTAATATGATTTAATCTTTGTCCTCGGCTTTGTATTTGCTTAAAGGGCCTTTTTGGAGTTCACAGAAACCAGCTGCTGCAAGCTTGTAGCTAAGAGCCACTTACCAGCCCAGAAGCCGGAGTTTCCCTGAACAGACCCAAGATTCCCCTTGAAGACAAAAGAATCGATGGTAGGTGACAATTTATACCAATTTGTCTCTTGTAGCAAGCTGGTGCTTCTCAAGCTTGAGCACAGGGCAGGGCCTCACCCCTGATTTATTTAGTAGGCCTGGGGTGAGACCCCGACTGCGAATGCGCTCCCAGGCCATGCTGTTGCCCGTGGCAGGGCTCCTGATTCAGCTGGGGATTGAGCTGCTTTAACATCGGGGTCGCTGAGACTCCAGAGTTCTCGCTCCCAGCTGCCACGATGTGGGAGAAGCAAGCCTCTCCAGCTCTCGATTCCTTCTAGACCCTGACAACCCACTCCCTCGCTTTTTCTGCGCTGGCACTCTTGCTCCCGGGGACCGGCTCCTCCTGCACCTCCCCACTCCTGGCTCTCCACAGGAGCTGGCTCTCGCCCGCCTGCCTTCATTTTCGATTTATTCAGATTCATTTCTTTAATTTTCTCCTTGATCGTGGGCAGATTTACAGGCTGGGGGGCCCTGAGCCTTGCCGAAGGGGGCCTCTGGCTCAGCCATTTCACAGCCTGGGAGCGTGAGCTTCAGCAGTCCCACTCCAGGACTCGGGCCCTCTGCAGTCCCGCTCTCCCAGCACTGCCTGCCCTATCTGCTCCTCGCAGCCTTCACAGGATACATTCTGGGCCGCCTGGCTCCTTCCGCTCTGGCCACCCTAACACCGATTCTTTTCTTTCCCTGGCAGGCTTTTGAGCCCGATACGTTGATGATCCTGGTTGCGTTTCGTCAGGCGAGCACGATAGCCTGGCTCCTGTGGGTCCCTCCTTGGGCCTGCAGGATGACAATCCTCCCTCTTCCTTCTTTGCAGAAGTCCATTTTGTGACAGGAGATAGAGTCAGTGGGAGGAACCGGCTCCCACGTCCAGGTCCAGAGGGGACTCGAGCACGTGGGCGGGGGACAGGCTCACATCAGAGGTCAGGGGAAGGCAGATGGACTCCAACATCAGATAAGACCGTGGGACCAGGCCAGGCTGGTGAGGACGGCGAGGGTCAGAAGTTGCCTCGGGAGAAAGGTGCAGAGCTCCAAATAGATGGGTGTGCAGTTTGACGGAAGACCTTGAAGGGCAGTGACATAACTTTTGAAAGATGTTTTAGTCACCTCAGCTTTCACCCCAGATTGCTGGAAAGGCAAGTTATGCGCGGTGGATGTTACTACTGAGCTATCAGTGGTGGGGACGGCAAGTCGAGGCCTGGTTTGAACCCAGGGCTCAGTAGCATTTTGGCCACTTCCTTTCTTCCTGTGCTGAGACCACCAGGGAGCTGGGATGGCCTTTAGAGAGGACATGTTGTAGGTGAGAAATATCAGGGGCAATAGAGATCTCAGATACCAAATACAGTTAATAGAGTTCATTCAATCTCAAAAAGACAAGATGCAACATTTGGAGGATGGAGACATGGTCCCATGGTGTCCAAGGGTTTAGAGAAAATCAGTAGTTTGCACAGAACACGGGAGGACAAAGGAACCTGTCCCAGCTTTATTGGCCACAGATCAATAGTTAACTACAGAAGCGAATGGGACCAGGATGGGGACATGCACATTACGCTAGACAGAAGAGCTCCAACATTGGTCCCTGACCTTCGAACCCAGGCAGTCAGGCATGACCCAGGACTCTGAGACCCCAGCACCCCAAGCCCGACCAAGCACACACCCAGGGAAGCCCCTACAAAGACCGCCTGCCTCTCCTTTGCCTGGCCCAGGGAATGGTAGTAATCCACTTTCAAGCACCCTCTGCCTGAGGGCCAAGCTGATTCACTTGGTAAGTAAACGCTTCCTCTATGTGGAGGCTCAAACAGCCTTCAGTTCAGAGAGCTCAGAATGTGAGTTCTGCTACAAAGGGCACACGGGAAGCTTGGACAGGTGGAGGACAGCATTCTATACTAGGAGGCGGGATGGAAGCAGAAATGCGGAGCCCGGACTCACTCTGTGTGCCTGGCTCTGGGCAGAGCTGCCACTTAAGAGGCTGGGACCCTTTGACGCCCCTGCTCTATCGTCTCCCACCTTGACCCACAAAAGCCAAGTGAAGGGACTGGGTCCCTTCACAACCAAGCCCTCCGCCTCGGTTCCCAAGAGGCTTGAATTGGTGCCTGGATTCTGGGGTCAGTTACAGTGCTGCTGGGAGGGTGGCTGAGGACGGAAAGTCCTGATCACCGTGTGGACAACCATGCAAACTTTGAGCAAAACCTTATGAATCAGGAATTTGATCCCCAGTTCCCGTTAGTCGACCAAGGGGGTCAGTACCCACTTCATGGGGCTGTGATGCAGATGACATGCAGTGCGATGTGACAGATGGTGGCAGTCAGCTCCATCTCCTCTCCTCTCCAATGCTCCTCCCCCCACCTAGAGCGGTACTGAATTGCGGGGCAACTAAATTTTCTTTCTGCTTCAAAGAGGATTCTAATCTCAGGACGGTGTGAGCACCAGGAAAGGGCACAGAACACTCCCTGTGGGTTGAGCGTGTTAAGGAGGAGGGGGAGGCGGGATGCTCCAGTTCTTCTCTCTGGAAAACTGTCCTCGGGTTATTCAAACAAACACTAATCCTGGTCCCGTTGGGAAGAGTCTCTGCAGCTGTGCTCATAGTTAGGATTACGGCCCTCGAGACCCAGATTCCCTGGGATTACTCAGTGGGCCCAATCGCAGCATGGGAACCCTGTGGGGTGAAGACATTTCTCCGGTGGGAATCAGATGCAGCAGGGAGTCAACACTGGAGAGACTAGTCGACGCACCTTGCTGGCTGTGAAAGTGGAGGTAGGGCAGCCTCTAGCAGCGGACTCATCCCTGACTGCCAGCTAGTGAGGCCACGGGGAGTCGGAGTCCGACACCTGCAAGAAAATGACTGGGGCCCGTGACCTGAGGGAACATGGAAGCAAGTTCATCTGCAGAACTTCTAGAAAGAAGTGTGGAACAAGGAGCCCGCTGACCCCCGACCTCCAGGACTGAGAGATAACAGACGAGTGTGTGTCAAGGCACTGAATGCGTGGCCATTTATTATGCAAACAATAGAAACTTAATGCCATAGGGTGGCAGGCGGCCGCAATAACCCTGGGCGGTTGGTGCTGTTATTCCCAGTCTACAGACGAGGAGACCGAAGCGCAGGGCAAAGGCTCCCGAGATCCGCAGGAGGAAGCCGCCGACACAGCGCTGCTCCGTGGCCGTGCTGGCGGCCAAGTTTATTTGGAGGCGAACCCAACATTTACAAAAACATCTCTTACAGTCAAGCCTGCGCTGCCCTCACACTGGGGGCCAGGGAAGACCTCATCCTCCCAACAGCTACAAACAGTTCCGGATAATGAGTTTATGAAAAACGCTTTCTCTTCCTTCAGCCAGCAAAATTATTTATGAAGCTCTGTGGTTCAGCAATAGGGAGTCAAGAGGGAAAAATTACCTCGAGGAAAGCAACCGCTCGTTTCCTGGTGGGACCCGTCAGTTCCAGGCATGAAATATTCATCGCAGAAAGCTTGTATTTTAGAAAGGAATGCGTGCATATCAGAGCTGTAACAACAGGTTATGTCATCACCAGCGGGGAGTCAGAAGACACGGGTTCTCCAAAGGGCTCCTGCTTGGGGGCACACAATGGCTACGGGGTTCTTTTAGACACCAGCAGCCACAGGCCCGATTTTTGGAGAGGGTGGAAGTCAGTAAGACCCCCTGGTACGATCATCCCCCGGCAGCTTCCCACCGACAGCCACTCGCGCGGCCTCTGCATCGCGTGCCCAGCGCTCTTCCCGCCGCTTCACGGGGCTCCTTTCCGAGGGCTCTTCTGACCGAAGTCCCGCCACAGACCCCCAGGGCCTTCCCTCCGCTGGAGCGCTGACTGTTGGCCTCAACACAGAGTGGGGCTTTAGAAAAACACACTAGAACACCAGCGACATGCTCCAGGCCCCAAGTCAACCCCGATTCCCAGCTGCCCAGCAGCAGGCGTAGGGCTGAGAAATAATGAATTCCCAGCGTGCGCGACTGGCGGGGTTTAAATGGTTTAAAGGTTTTTTTTCAGGTGAAAGATTACCACAATTTTGTGCTCAAGGCAAGTCTCAGAGGGAGACTTGAAGCAGAAAATCCTTTAGGGACCCTAACACAGTCAGAAGTTCTCTGAGGTACATAAAATAGCCAGCAACTGCCACTGTGGTAGCAGTAACAGACAGAGGAGCTCCCAGGGCCTGGAAAGGCCCTTCCTTCCTTCGGCTCGGTCTTGGGGTCCTGTGGGGACCGCCCTATATATACAGAGGGTAGCCTGGAATCAGTAGTGATCTTGGGGGACCTGGAGGATCAAGTAGGTGTCCAGCTCCTGGCGTTGGTAGAGGGCTATGCTGTCCAACACCCACTCTCGGGTCACTACAGATGCGTCACACAGCTGCCAAATTGCTGGGGACAGAGAACACAAGGAGGGATTAGTGGCAATTCCCATTCCCCCAGGTCTGACCCATCAAGCGGCTGCAGGGCCTCAACTGTCTGAGTTCTCAGGTCCTCAGCTCAGGGCAGAATCGTTGCTGACTGAGAAGCCTCCCAGCCTCCGACCCCTCTATTAACCTGAGCTTCAATCTGAGACGGAAAACCACCAGAGAGCACAGAGGCATCGCGAGTTCATGGTGCGGGAAAATGTTTGCAGTCTCGTCAGTGAAAAAGCACAGCGGTATGAGGAGCACAATCCCATGCGTGTAAAAATCCATGCATGTGTACTGCACGTATCTATGATGCACATGGCCTAGAGACTGGATGGTGACACATGGGGGGGTGTCCCTGGGACGGTTTCACGGGGATGCTTACGCCCCCTCATGACCGGTCACGCCCCCCCCTCCCTTGCCCCCATGGAAGAAGTTCATGCATTATTTTTATGAGGCCAAACAAAACGCTTCGGAAGGACATTTTAGGCCTTCCTTCCTTCCACAAACACTTATTGAACACTCAGAGTGAGCCAGAACTGTGGTACACTGTGGTGCAAGACATCAGCCAACAGGAGCCAGCACGAGACCCACGCAGGACCTTACCATGAAAGTCACTGTCCTCGGGCCAGGCGTCCGGCTGCACAACCACAACTGGGTGAGCGCCCTGCAGTCCCAGGGAAGAAACAGAATGGGAGGTGTCAGGGCAGCAGTTTTAAATTGGTCACTTGGGGGACGGGAGGGGGGGGACGATGGACATAGCAGTGCGACAGTTTCGAAAGTGACACTGGCTACATCCTTTCCATCATGCAACACCCCCCCCCCCTTTCTGAGTGGCTTCTCCTGAACACAAATGCACTGCCCATTCCAGGAGCTGCTGTCTGCTCCAGCCCACACACTAGGTAATTCTTAACAGAGCACAAGGCTCAGGCAGATATTTTTTAATGCTTAAAATAAACGGTGGCTTGGTTTTAAGATGACATCAGGGGATATTTTTGGTTTAAGGTTTATAGCTTATCTCAGGTTCATCTCCCATCCCGGGCTCTAGACACAGTCGGGTCCGTGAGTATTTGAAACGATCTCCGGCATTTCCCCTCTCGATGCGGCATCCTCCATGGAATCTCCATGGAAATGCTCAGCAACGGAAGCCGGTGCCCTCCAGGTCTGGTGCCATGGCAAAGGAGGCACTGACGCACATCTCACACCCCCTCCTCTTTCTGAGTCGCTGAGACCAGGTGGTGGGCTGCCAGCTGTAAGGAGCTGCTCTGCTGGACACACAAGATGCCGTCTGCTCCTGTAGTGGACCTACACCCGCGGAGAACCAAGGGCCAGTTGTCTTACCACCCCCGAGTGAACGGCAGTGGGCTTGATTTGGGGGTCCCGACTGTCCTTCCTCTGTTGCTCCAGGTGACGAGAGGCCAACTCTTGTGTCTGAATCGCCACCTTGTCATTGTTAGGTGACATCAAGCTGGTCCCAACTCACTGTGACCCATGGCCAACAGAATGGAGTGCTGCCGGGTCCCGTAGCACCCTGAGTCACGGGGAGCTCACCCCCCGGTGCAGCCACTGGGCCAACCCAGCAACTCACCTCATCAAGCACCTTCCCGGTTTCCCCAGGTGACCCCAGATGGCAGACAGCAAGAGGGAGGGCAGAGCACTAGACATGTTACTAGGTTACCTGGGACGCCCATGAAATCATGACCCTATACCCCCAAACCGAGTTTCACGAGGTGCTTGGTTGTACTCAAGTTGCCTGGAGATCTTTTAAGATCATTGTTGTAACTGTATCTATCACACACGTGACAGGCACACCATCAGCTGTGCAGCCCTTCCCTGGATCGATGCCGGTCCTTCACCACGGCCAACTCCCTCCCAGTAACTGCTAGTACATTTTGTTCTCTATACATTTGCCTTTCAATCTAAGCGAGGCCACACACTATTTGTCCTTGTGTGGCTGGCTTATTGTGCTCCACCCAATGTCCACACTGCAGCGCGCATGTATCGATCCTTCTGTCTCCGACTGAGTGTGAGGAGTTAGCTCCACATTGTTCACCGCTCATCTGCCGACGGCCTTCGCGTATTTCCCACTGCACTGAGACACCCGTCTCCTTCGGAGAGTCTGCTCTCAAGTCTTTGTTGGGCTACAGGGCAGTCCCGCTGTTTGCCCTGCTCTTCAAGAGACTCCTTTATCAAGTCTAGGAATGAAGACAAATCACATGGGTGGCGGAGAGGATCGGCACGGGCCCATCGTGGTGTGGAAAAGGCTCACAGCAACATGGTTAGGGACAGAGATGAAGGGGGGAAGATGAAGGGGGGAAGACTCATCACAAACCCCCATTAGAGATGGATCAGTTCGTAGCAGTGGTAGGCAAGGGGTCGGGCCTGGGATCCGTAGCTTACGGCAGATCAGAGAAGCTCACACGATTGGTTCTGGAGCCTGCTGACCACTTGGGTTGACGTGAGGCATGACCATGGAAGCCTGGGACCCCGCTTTCTATGGAGAGGGCACCCTCCCGTGGGGCGCCCAAGCAGTCGCAGTAATCCACCTTCAAACACGCTCTGCCGGAGGCCGACATTTTTCACATTGCCGGTCAACGGTCACAACTTAGGGGAGGCTGGAGAGCACCCAGATCTTCTGCGAGCACCTCACCAAGAGTACGGAGCAGGGCCACATCTAAGAAGCCAGTTCTGTTTTAGTTGATTGAAGACCAGCCTCACGTTTTCCACAAGGGCTGTACCATTTTGTACTTCCATCGTAATGGATCAAAACCAGTGCCACCGAGTCCATTCTGACCCACAGGGACCCAAGGTTTCTGAGGCTGTATTCGTTACAGGGACAGCCTCATCTTTCTCCCATGGAGTGGCTGGTGGGTTTGAACTGCCAACCCTGCAGTTAGCAGCCCAACACTTACCCAACAATGCCACCAGGGCTCCCCCAGAATCATAGGGGTTCAAATTTCCCAATATCCTTGCCAACAAGTTACTTAATGGGTTATAAAAAACCCTAGCCATCCTAGTGGGAGGGAAATGACATCTCATTATGATTTTGTTTGGTATCTCTGACAGTTAATGACACGGCATCTTGTTATGTGTTTGGTGGTCATCTGCATGCCTCTAGATGCCTACTCAAGTCCTTTGACTGCGTTATGATTGGCTTGTTTGCCTTTTTGTTGTCCATGTTTAAAAACCAGTTGACTAGAAATATGTGGATTTATTTCTAGACCCTTAATTCTTTTGCACTGAGCTACACGTCTGTTAAGACACCAGCTCCGGGTCCTGTGATTGCTGTAGCCGTACAGGGTCTTTCAACACCAGGACGATGAGTCTTCCCACTTTGTTCTTCTCCTTCCACATGGCTTTAGCTGTTTGAGGCCTCTTCCCATTCCACAGAAAGCTGAGGGTTCTGTAAAGGCGGCTTAGAATGTTGATCAGGAATGTGTTGAACGCACAGGTCCCCCTGGGTAGTGCTGGCATCTTCACAGTCCACGCACATGGGGCACCTTCCCTGTTGGTGTCCGTCGGCCGGGCGTGACAAGTGTCCCCGGCTAGTTGGAGGCCTTGGGATCGTCCTCTTAGCTGCAACTGTACACAGAACGCGTTTTCCAATTTCCCTCTGAGCGCTCTCACTGCTGGGATCTAGAAACCCAGTGGTTCCCGTCTTTTGAACTTGTGCCTGGCAACTCTGCTTACACTCTTCTGAGCTTGAGTTCTCTGTGGACTCTGGGACTTTGACATGTCTGGATGGTTGTTGAAGTAGGCTACTCGGAGGGCAGCCACACAAAGGAGGGAAAGATGAGGCAGAAAGAGCCCTCCCTCAGTAAAAGAAGTCTAGCCATCACTTACCGCCGTGAGTCTTCTGGCCCGGGTCTAAGGTCAGAGCTCAGAGTAAAGGAGGCCTCTGAGGCTACCTTGGTGGTGGTGTCCACGGGGACCGACAGGGGCCTGCTCTGTTCAAGCCCAGGGTAGAACCTTGAGCTCCACCCACCCCCTCCCCGACAGGGCCCCACTCACCGCACCACGGGTGAATGACGAGAGCTCCTTCACGACGGAGGCCCCGCACAGCTGCACCATCCACTCCAGGTGATCTGAAGAGGGCATGGGATGCAGTTACCACAGTACCACGTAGTTACCCGCTACCCCATCCTACCACGAGTAAAGGCTACAGCCAGACTTTGCCGTGGCAGAATCTCCACCTCTTCTGACCAAAGACAGAAGAGCATTAAACTAGAATCCACACGCGTGTGGATTCAAAGTCAATTTCCCACAGAAAGGTCATCTACTCTAGTTATCTGTCCCCTGTAAGGCCGGCTGGTGGTCGGATTTGATAACGTCTCAAATAAAATACTTTGAAAGGAAAAAACAAATCCAAGCTCTAGAACGTTCATTCATTTGCTAAATTGCACCCTCCAGCCCATCCCCTGCAACTGTGTTGGTGATTGATAATCAGGGCCCCTGAGAGAGCCACTCTGGTGGTGATGACTGTCAATGTCAGCAGACAAGGAGATAACTCATTGGGTCAAAAAAAGAAATAAATAAACATCATCCTGGAGACTCAGCACATCGATGGGCAAAGGCTACATGCTAAGCTTGAACCAAGTCGCCGGGGGCTGGGTGGGGAAATTAAGTCAGAAGAGTGGGATGGCATCAGAACCGGGCACCTGTGGGCACCCCTGCATGTTGGCCTTTTCCACTGGCCGAGGTGCTTCCGCTTGTCCCAGTGAGTGGTGACGTCAGCTGACTCCCACCAGAAAGGATCCTTACTTCAAAGAGCCTGGTTTTCATTGGACCAAAGCACTAGGACACAGACAAGCCCTTGAGGGGCACTTGGAAATTTCATAAAAGTCTAATCAATAACCAATAAAGAAGAGAGAAGCAAAGTTACTCTGCCCGACTCTCAGCTGCCCCCCAGCAGACGGTGGAGGCCTTTGGCGGCAGGGGGTGGAAATGAGGGCACAGGTGGGGAGCCTTTGTTTAGAAAAGAACGAAGCTCCCCGAAGGACACACCAGGGCCTCGGAGCGGCACAGCTCCAGAGCGGAGCCCCAGAGCAGCCCGAGACAGCGTTTAGTTCACTGTCAAATTTAATTTGAAAATGCCCAGCCAGCCTTGCCCTGTTCTGGGTCTGTGTGTGTGGGGGTGAGCCCCACAGGGCTTCCGTAGCAGCTCTGCTTTCTTCTGTTAGAAATAAAGATGGTTCAGGAAGGGCAGAACGCCGTCTTGACATCTAAAGACCACGGATCTTCCCCCTGATGGATCTTTCCTCCCTGTCTTCAGACTCAGTATCATCTGGTGCATGGAAGTACCAGGGCTGTCAGAAGAACAGACCGATCCGTGCTGGAGGAAGTGCAGCCAGGGTGCTCCTGAGGCACGGATGGAGCGACCTGGACTCCCGTACTTTGGACATACTCTCTGGACAGACCAGTCCCTGGAGGAGGACCCATGCTTGGTGAAGGGGCGGGGCTGACATGAGACCTGGAGAGGGGGGATGGACTCAGTGGCCACGACAATGGCTCAGATGGTGCAGGACCGGTCATGTTTCCTTCTGTCATCCGTGGGGGCCCTAGAAGCCAGACTCCATCTGACATCCAAACCAAGAACAGCCCGTGTCCTCGAGCCTAACTCTCTGTTGCTGGCCCAAGTCAGCTTGCACGGATCCTCTTTGCCACAGGGTAACAGTCAAGCTGTTTTGCCTTGAGGGTGGCAGAGGCACAGCACGACCTCCCTAGAGCAGCTCACCAACGTGAGCGTCTCACCAGGGGCCTCCTAAGGCCACAAGCAAGGCGATCTCCTCTGTAATCCTCCTCTGGTGCTGGGTCTCTTACCTGTAGGCATGTTGATAAAGGGTCCATAGCAACAGACTTCTAGGCCCTCGAAGATCTGGAAGAGAGGGCAGAGAGACAAAGGGAAGGGCAGAGAAGGAACTGTCGGGTACAAAAGTGAATGGGCTTTTCAACACTATACAGGAAGAGCTTTTCTCATCCACCTGACAGCTTTTGCTGCGACTTGCAAGACAACCAGAGCACACACGGCCTGGACACGTGTCTGAATCGTGCACGTAGCTGATCGACACTCATGGGAGGGCTGAGCGCCATCTCGTCACTAACCAGGCCCTAGCTCCTTCCTGGTGACCCAGGCAGGCGATTTCTCCTCTTGCTGGAGAGGAGACGGGGAGTGAGTTTCTTGTTTCTTCTTGTTAAATCGAAGGCCAGGGCAGCACTGGCTGCGGGTGATGTCGGCCCAGACCGCTGGAGCCTCGACATGAGCATGGCCGCCACCAGCAGAAGTGGCGAGGCCTACTTGATGTGAACATACGCCCTTTCTCCTGGCCGACACCTGCTCCTTCCTTCATGCTGCTCCAGGAGCGGACTTGCTCCACCAGAAGCCCTGACGGCGCTGGCCAGAATTTTCTGTGATGATGGGATACAGGGAGAGGCCTTCAGAAAGCTCGTGGGGAAACAGAAACGGAGTCAAAAGATAATGGACCCCCCCCTCTGTGGGACCCCCCCCACGTGCTCCAACAGAGCAGTCATTCGCCACGTGCGTGCAGTGTGGTGAGGGATGCACATCCTTGTTCTTTCATCTGAATTGGGGTCAGTTGGGTGGATTTATGTAATTTACCTTTCGCCAGGAGCCCTGGTGGAGCAGTGGTTACAGGTTGGGCCGCTAACCTCAAAGGCAGTAGTTCAAAACCACCAGTCACTCCAAGGGAGCGAGATGTGGCTGTCAACTCCCCGAAGAGTTAGTCCTGGAGACCCCAGGGCAGCTCGAGCCTGCATGGACTCGAGGGCACGGAGCCCGTCTGTTCTTTCGGTCAGCCTACCCTTTCCGGGACCATCTTCTAGACTCTCTTTCCTTCCTCCTCCTTCCACTCAAGACAACTGCCCGGCCTACCAGACACCAGCACAGGGAGAGCTCAGAAAGTCCACAGCACGTGGCTAGCAGGTTAGGAATGGAGCCCTCGCTACGACAGCCAGAGGCAGCAGGAGAGCAGCAGGGTGCGTCTGTTTTGAGAGACGCATTTTGCCTGTGTCTCACTCTGTGCCAACTAACCGTGCTTTCTAACTGCCGGCGGGGCAGCTGCTCGTGATGCTTGGGCTTCTGCAGCGGCAGCTCGTCAGAGCCCGGTGCTGCCGTGGCAAGTACAAGAGTAGGAATCTGATCAAGCAGGCTGACACCCACTGAGGAGGAAGTCTAGTTTTGAGATAAGGAATGTGTCTTTTACACATTTCTTGTCCATAGGAAAGCCTGGCGGTGACCAGAGTACTTTCAGAATGTTGTTACTTTGAGCAGGCGCTCCGCCATCAGTGCCATCCAGACGCAGGACAGACTCCACAGCACTGAGCCTTCCCAGGAGGAAGGGAGCGCTGCTCCCTCTGCCCCACGCGCGGCCGGCGGGTCAAAGACAGGCGGCTTGCTCACGCGCGGCTCCCTGGGGGAGGCAGAGGGAGAAGTAGGTCTGGCAGCTTTGCTTGGCACCTGGAGCAGTTATGTGAGAGGCTCAGAGGGTGAGGGGCCGACCTCGGGACCTAATTTGTGACCATTGCTCAAAGCAGCTTTCCATCTCAACTGGTTTCTCTCAGACGTGTGTTCAGGGAGCGGAAGGTGTGCCATCTGGGGACGTTCTGATGTGCCCAGTGGTGGACTGAAAAGGAGGTGCACAGACTGGGGCCATCCGGCCCCGGGTGACCTGAGAAGCAGTCTGCTTGGGCTTCACAGGCAGGTGTGTTTCTGCCCGACTTCTGTCTGAGAAGACACTGTCTTGCTTTGTCACCTGCTACAGGTGATCGGGGAAAGCCACAAGTGTTCCAGGGCCTCGAGCCCGTCACTGGCAAAGCTGCAAGAAGAATGTGCTACTGTTTTCTCTGTGGAGCTTCAGTAACTTTCCAAAGGGCTGTGGGATTGTTAAGGAAAAGCTTGATGGCGCTGACGACCCGGGCTTAACCTCTAGTCCCGTCCCTCCAAAACAATGTGACCTGCAGTGACTTAAGTAGCCTCTCTGAGCCTCAACTTCCCTTTCCGTAAAATTGCCATGATACCAGCACCCACCTCGCAGGACTGTGTAAAACTGTTAATTAGCTAGAAAATGGTTGAGGGCTGAGGGCAGCCCTCAGCTCTTGGCAATCACCTCTCTGGCATGCTTCCGCAGGCAGCACCACGAATCTACACACTGCTCGCTTGAGAGAAAGCCCGGTGGTGAACGGGAGAGAGCAAGGCTCTGGATTAAAACTGGATTCAGATTTCAGTCCTGTCACTTTCTGGCTGAGACTGGAAGTCCAGACTGAACTCCCCATCAGGCAGCCTCTGCATAACCGGCGGCTCTCTTACAGGAAAGCACCTTTCCAGTGCTCTAGCGAGGAAGGAGCCTTGCCAGATGAAGACGATCACCTCCTAAGGGGGCTGGAACACTGGGGTGGGGTGGCTGGATTTTTTGCCTTTAAAAACACGGGGCCTTTTACCTTTCTGTCGTGGAATTCTCTTGCTCGCTTTGGACCTTGGTGGTTTCTTCCATTAACAACATCTCCTCTGACTTCAAAATCAGACTGAAAGAAACCAAACCCCCAAACCGTAAGTCAGAGAAAAAGAAGGCCAGTCAGCAGAAGTGGAGCAGACATGTCCTATTTCAGGGGTTCAATTTCACTAGGCAGAGTTCTGACCAAAAACAAAAGACATCATTCTTAATGGGAGACTTGAATTGCCCAGCATCTTGGCTCCTGAAATCAATTCACTGAAGCAAATCTTTGTGGGCAGAAATTAACAATCGGCTTTTCACCTCGCAGGGACTTAAAGCACTTTAATCTTTTTCCTTTTTTAACTTTAATTTGCAACATCTTTCTCCTCTCAAAACATTCACTTAGCATTTAGACGAAACTGCTAATACAGTCTTAAATCGGTTGTGTATTAAATCTAAAGAAAGAAGCACCTCTCAGATTTCAGGTGAGAAGAGTTATACAGTAAAGAGACCACATGGCAGAAATAGGTAATTGACACACTGAAAGAAGGTACTTATAGGTTTTTCATGATCACTAATCACAGTCAGAGGTGAGGTAGTAAACAAAAATGAAGGGACTGGGGAGGTTTGAGTTTGGGGGAAGCCTGGAGAGGATGCTTAGGAACACTTCAGACGGGAACTCAATGGGAGGGGAGACCCCCCCCCTGCGGCCAAGGGCATCAAGAAGCCAGGTGTGAGCGGAGCTATGGCGGGTGAAAGCTTTGCCATCGACTTGAACAGGACTTCCAAATTCATCGTCTTGAGACCCTTGGGTTTTATCCTGTGTGTCCAATAGCTCACTTGACCTCTCCACCTGATGTCTAGCCTAAACCTCAAGTCTGAAACAGATCGCTTTTGGTTTTTTTGGGGGGGAGGTTGAAACAGACAACTTTATTCCATTCCTGTCTCCCCCTTTCCCAACATGCTTTGTTCCTCTCCCAGGTCTCCACTATTTAGTCTTAAATGACTCACACACACTGACGCTCACGCCCCTGAATGTTGCCCTTAATTCCATCTTTAACTTCATCCTATCTCCAAATACAACCCAAACCAACCTCTTCTACCACCTGCATGTCCCCAGTTGCTCAAAGACCCAAATCCAAGTCCCTTACAGTGGCTTACCAGCCTGTCAGACCTGGCCCTTGCCTATGACTTTCTACCCCTCGCCCAACGCCCACTGGCTACACAGACTTCACTGATTACTACTCTCCAGTTATACCAGGGAGCCAGAGCGGTGGGAATGCATTGGGCTGCTAACCACAAGGCCAGCGGTTCAAAACCACCAGCCATTCCACAGGAGGAAAGAGGAGGCAGGAAACTGTGAAGACTGACGGTCTCAGAAGCCCATGGGGCAGTTCTGCCCCGTCCTACAGGGAGGCCACCACGAAGCAGAAGCGACTTGATGGCAGTGAGTTTGGTTTGTGATTTACGCTGGCCCCCATTTCTCTCTTTTTAAAATAAACCAAGTTCATGTTTACCTCAAGAACTTAAGGCTCGGTGTTTCCTATAGTCTTCCCCATGGATTCTATCTCATCTTTCAGGTTTTAGCTCATTTCTTTCAGAAAGGTCTTCGCCGGCGAAAAAACAGCCAATTGCTCTGCCCTCTGGTGGCCTGTGGGTTAGGGCTGAGCTGCAGTTTGAAAGCCCTGCCAGGAGAAACACGGGGCGTCTGCCCCGGAAAGACTTCAGCCCCGGAAACCCAAAAGAGGCAGTTCTACTCTGACCTACAGAGGCTGACAGGGGTCAGAATGGACTTGATGGCAGAGTGTCGAGTTTACCCGCAGCCAGCTGCTAGCTAATGGTTTGGGTGCCGGTGAACATTTTACTGTGGTTTGGGTGAATATTGGTATCTTAATGTCAACTCTATTTACTGTATGTTTCCCTTCACGACACGTGAGTCTCCAGCAGAGCAGACACCTGGTCAGTCTTTTTACTCCTACAGCCGTAGTAAACACAACGGAAACCCAAACCCACTGAGACCGAGTTGATCTCAACTCAGTGACCTTACAGAACAGAGCAGAACCGCTCCCGGGCTTCCGAGACTGTAACGGGCGCTTACAGGAGTGGACAGCCTCCTCTTTCTCCTGTGGAGCAACTCGTGGGCTCAAACCCACAACCTGGTGGGCAGTACTTCAATACGCAACCACTACACCACAAGACACCTCCTGCACAGAGCAGGTTCCCAAGAAACAGCCACCGAAAAGTAAAACAGAGATGCCATTTCATTATAAACATGCTAAATAGTACACAATAGTTGAGAACTGCTTCGCTAATTTAATTTTGCCTGATGTGTTGTCACCAGCAGCTCCTAGATGGCTCTGCTCTAAAATGATTCCTCCTCCTACACTCTGTCTTATTTACCTCTCGCTGTTCTCAGCATCATCAAGTGCCACATCTCTCAGAAGAGATCTGATTTCTAAACAGAGACATTTGCATATTAATACAAAGGATTTTTCAACACCAGTGAGCGAATAACCAGTTTTCCAAAGATATTTGTGTGTAAGGTTCAGGTGGGTCAGCTTCTTGGTCTTAATGAATCGCTTTCCCCTCTGCTTTATAAATTCCCTGCGTAAAGGATGGCTTCTTTTGAAACCTAGGATCAAAGAGTGAGCACAAAATATTCTGGTGGGACTGTAGAACTCGATCCTCACTGTAGACAGGGGTCCACCGAGGGAAGGGAGCACCCCGCTTTCCCGACTGTCTGACCAGTTAGTGACACCAGGGACCCACCTCATGCAGCAGCTTTCTTTGCTTCATCGACTGGGCCGCCCCTAGGAGAGAGCACAGGAAAGGTGGGTCGCACGAGTGCGTCGCCTCCTCATTTAGGGCTGATGCGCAATGCAAACATTTTGAAACTGCTGCTGCACATGAATTTCTGCCCATTATTATATAAACCCTACTCCTATGCTGGCATTGCTAGGAGCAGATTAGGTCCTATTAGTTTTGAAAAGAAATCCGTTTTCTCCAACAACTCGAGCTTATCTGAACAAAGATATGCATTAAAGATAAAGGCAGCTTAGTGTTACCATTAAAGACCTTTTGGTAATTCAGACTCAGCAGCAGCAAAAACCTTAGGTGTTAAAATGTTAGGTGTAAAAATACAATTCTGAAGTGTCAGAGGGAGGAGGGAAGAAATTGCATTGTACTTACAGAAATAGCTGACTACCCATTTTCCGCCTGCAATTCCCAGAAAATATTTCAGTGTCCGTTCGCACACAAACTCAGCGTCTGTGAAGTGAAAAAATACACAAGATCAGTAAGTGTGCTATCAATGTGGATGGATGATTCCAACACTCTTGGTTCAGAGCACCGCAGGCTGATGAAAACAGGCCTAGTTCTAGACAGCAGGTGGAAGCTTAGGAAAGGCTGACATGAAGTGAGGATCAGAGATGCCCAGGCTGAAGAGCTCTGTCCTCTTGCGTTCTAAGCATGACCTATGTTAGTCAGGTTGATAGGAGAAGCAACGACAGAGAGCTTTCTTTTTTTATTTTGTATCCAAAATGGATTAGATGGCTTCCCACTCATCTCGATTCAGGGTCTTTGAGTGCTGCTTCCGTCTGAAGGCGCATCCTTCTGCGAGCCTTGCTTGTCCTCCTGACAGAGGACAGTAGAGCAGCCAACACACAAAACAACTGTGTGTGCGTGGCTGAAGACCGGGGCATTTGACACCATGAAGTAGGAGTTGGGGCTCGGCACCAGGCGCTTCTTCCTGTGTTTTCTCTTCTCCTCTTCAGGAGAGGGATGAAGGAGATCCTTTGCGAGAGGCATGATGGCCGGGCGATCGTCAGGGCCGGAAATGACAGAGATCTTTCTTAATGGGGGGTAAGATGTGAATACAAGGTCACTATGAGTCAGAATTGAGTGGCTGGCAGTGAGTCTAACATGTGAAAGTAAAGAAATAAAATAAAATACTGCTGATTGAACTACTGAATTGTATGATATGTGAATCATCTGCCAATAAAACTATAATACTATTCCAATAATAGTATTGGAAAACACTATTGAAAACCTAAAAGTTAATGTGACAATTTTTTAATAAATCATTTTATAGGGGCTCATACAACTCTTATTACAATCCATACATACATCAATTGAGCAAAGCACCCTTATACATTCGTTGCCCTCGTCATTCTCAAAATTCGCCTTCCACTTGGGTTCCTGGAATCAGCTCGTTTTCCTTTTTCCCCCCACCCTCCCTCTCCCTTCCTGTTCCCCCATAATGTGACACATTTTCACCAGAGTTTCTACCTGGGGAATCTTTACTCCCTAATATTCCTTTGAGAGGGGCAGGAAAATAGGGTACTTTTCACTCCACAGAAGCATTTCCAAGAAGCAGCAGCTAAGGATTCACTTCTGTTTGTTTCCTAGGGTTTCAAAGGTTCCTCTGAAGAACTGAGCAAACTGCGGAGAGAACAAGTAGCTTTGCACAGAGAAATGTATTCAACTAAATCTACACGCAGCAGGCCGTCTGCCCCACAGACGTCTGTCTGCACCTTCTAGTTCTTAGAGCTTTTTGCTTAATGGTGGCAAAAGCCGACTTAACAATATGCTTTAAACTAAAAAATTTCAGCTCATTTTTATTTCAAACAAGCAAATGTTACTCTGGTCTTTGAGTTTAAGGACTGGGTGGCTTCAGGTTCAATTTGCATTTTAAAGGTTTCTTTTGCCCTTTCATCTGCTTTGATCCAAACCCATAGCTCCAGAGATATTAAACTTTAATGACATTCATCTCTAAAGTAGTACTCAGTTTGTGGTACCTGGTTCTGCATCTGCTTCCAGCGGGCACGCTTTTCATACAGTAGAAACCCACATCTGAAAGGCTCTAGAGCATGTGTTGCTACCAGGAAGTCTGCACCCGCTGCTCAAGCACCTGCGGCCAAATGCACATGCTGCAGTGGACCCCGGCATTTCCAGAAAGGCTTTCAGAACTGAGCCTCAATCTGCGTACTCCTTCCCTGCCACCCCCATGCACTGGTCTTGGCTCAGCTTCCGGAGCCCCATAAGTGAGTCTAACTCCCCTTCCAGGTAACAACTGTTCAGCTATTTGAAGACGGTTACCTTGTTCCCTAAAGTCCTCTCAGTTCTCTGCATTTCAAATAATATCATTTTGACTTCCAATCTCTATTCCTCAACTTCTACCTCTGGATGAATACTTCCCAGTTGGTCAAAACCAAACGCACAGCCATTTTGACTGGCAGCAACCCGCTCTGTCCGGGACCTTGGTGAAAAGAAAGCACGGGACTCTGACCAGGCCCTTCTTGCAGGCAGTTAAGAGCTCACTTTCTTCCCCTCCCTCCCACACCCTCAAGAACAGAGCTGGGCAAGGTCTTGTCCTCACCTGCTGCAGAATTTGGCTTATAGTGATGTGGCCCAATTTTAATGAACACTCTTGGTTCTTGTCAGGTGCCATCAGGTTGGTTCCAACCCAGAGATGCCGTGTACAACACAACCAAACCCTGCCCGCCTCGCACACCCCCACAGCTCACTGTGGCATCACTGCACTGAAGGGCTTCTGTTTGCTGGCCCTCTACTTTATCCGACACCATGTCCCTCCTGATAACACGTGCACTGTACCATCCTTGCTTCGAAGGCGCATTCTGGCTACAAAACACACCGGTTTATCCTTCAGGCAGTCCATGGTAGAGTTAACACTCTTTGCCAACACCAAGATGCGAGGCATCAGTTCCTCTGGTCTTCCTTAGTCATCGCCCATATGAATATGCAGCAGATGATTGAAGGCACGCTAGCGTGGCTCAGCCACACCTCAGCCATCAACACCTTTGCTTTTGAAGACTTTTAAAGGAGTCTTCTGCAGCAGACTTCCCCCGTGCAGCGCACATCCTTTGAGTCCTTGGCTGTTTCTTCTACCAGTGTTGATTGTGGAGCAAAGTAAACTGATATCCTGGACAAATTCAATCTCTTCTGTGTTTATCGTGATGCTGCTTAATGGTCCCATTGTAGGAATTCCTGTTTTCCTGGCTCGCATGTTTTACCATCAAGGACCCAGAGGCCTCCTTTAAGCAAGTGAGGTTACGCCAACCTGCATATTTTTATTTTTAAGAAATCATTTTATTGGGGGCTTGTACAGCTCTTATCACAATCCATCCATCCATTGTGTCAAGCACATTTGCACATCTGTTGCCATCATCATTCTCAAAACATTTTCTTTCTACTTGAGCCCCTAGTATCAGCTCATTTTCTTCCCCTCCCTTCCCCACCCTCACGAACCCTTGATAATTTATAAATTATTATTTTTTATGTCCTACACTGTCCAATGTCTCCCTTCACCCACCCTTCTGCCGTCCGTCCCCCAGGGAGGGGGCCATAAGTAGATCATTGTTTCTCCTGCATATTTTGGATGGTGAATGAATCTTCCTCTCATCCCAATGCTAGTTCTCCTTCCTAGGATGCAGCCCACAGATAGTTGTTCAGCATAAAGAGGAAGGATGCAACCCTGACACTCTTCTAACTTTTGACCCATGCAGAAACCGTTTGCTGTTCCCACACTGCCTCTTGGTCTCTGTACAGGTTCTGAATGAGCAAAATGAGGGGTTCTGGGGTTCTCATCCTCCCCAATGCTATCAATCACTGGCTATGATCCGCACAGTTGAATATGTTTAGGCAGTAAAACGTCTTTCTGGTACTTTGAGGATGGCAAAGAGGCCACATCTTCTGACCTCCTCTGACGACACAGGGAGGAGGAGAATCCAGACAGCCACAAAGCAGCGCTCAGACATGCCCACACCCTCCATCTTTCTCTCTTCTTACCATTAGATAAACTTTACTGCATCACAGACGAGGCTGCAGGAATCACCTAGCCTGTAGGTGGACACCTCTTACATCTTACTCATCAGCCTGCGGAACGGTGCCTTTTTCAGAGACAGCTGACATCCCAAAATTCTCGGATATCCGTGTTTTCAACTGTCCTGGCTTGTTGAATTTCATACAAGCTCGATGTATTAACCCATCTTTCTGGGCTTGAGAAATGGAACAGGCAACACCTGTGCTCATGGGAACCCTCCAGATATACTCTTCACCCAAGAAGCTGTGGATTTCAACGCGACATGCGCGCTCCTGAATAAACTCCTGAGGGGGACGCGGGCACACACAGACTTCATCTCCTATTGGAAGCCCAGCGTCACCCCCTCGGTCATGTTCTGTCCGTGACCACAGATGGAGCAGACTGCAGCCCGGTCCTTCCTTTCCCACCATTTGTCAACACACAGCCTCTTCCTCCTCCCAAGCAGACGGAGTCCTCTGTTGCTGTGATTGAATGCACTCCACAGGGTTCCCCTGGGGCCCCTTCAGGGAAATGGCCTGGTTGCTTAGAATGGTTTTTATTCTCGCAGATGTGGCAAAGAGGTGCCCTCCATCTCTTTACCCTATTATGACACCAACTATTCGTCCCACCACACTCTACTTTTCTTCCTGGTTCTCCCATTCGTCCAGTGGTCACAAACTCACGGGCAACACTCACAATTATGGGGGTTGATTGGAGAAGCTAAGAGGCTGCCACAAACCAGATGTGAAAACACTAAGGATATACTCATTGGTCCACAACAATAGCACTCATCTGTCAGCAGCCAACAATCTTTCTCTCTCCCTCGGATCCACAGCCTGTTGGCCACATGGTCACTTGGCCTCCGCCTCCATGGGTCAGAAGCTCACCCATTGCTCTGCCTCAGCCTCACAGTCTCAGCACCGCTCCTCTGCTCTGTTCTTTGGTTTCCTCACTCCGGTCATTGTTGCCTCTTGAAGCAGAGATCTTGAATGTGAGCCGTTGCTGGATCTCCTTCCAGCTTGATCCACACACCCTTCTGACTCTGAATGGAATTTTGGGCCGTTTCCTGTCAATGCAGCCATTTTCCACCTGTGCTTTATTAGTGATCTGTTCAATCATTTACACATTCTGTTTTATCACCTTTCTTTGGAACGGGTACAAAGCATGGTAGTATAAGAAAACAGAAGTTAGGAAACCCAAAGGGGAGACGTTCAGCATTTATCAAGCTGAAAGGGTTGAAGAAAAAATTCAAGCCTCGAGTTGCAATATGAAAGAATTCTAAGAAGAAAATACTGAACGAGGCAGGAAGCATCGAAAGATGAAGAAAGGAAGACAGGATCACCGTATCACAGAGAGATGGTTGATAAGCAACAGTTTCAGGAGATAGCACATGATCAAGAAGTGAGGCATAAGCGGAACAAGGCTAAGCTTCAATGAGGAAATTGGAGAAAAGCCCCCATGAACTGACGGAATGTCAGTGAGGATGTTTCAAGGAATGATGAATACTGGACGCTCACCTATGCCAGGAAAGCTGAGACAGCTACCTGGTCACCCACCCAGAAAGATCCAGGTGGGTGCCCATCTCAAGAACAGAGGCCTTCCCGCCTTTAAAGGAGCCCTGCTGGCTTACTCAGACTTACCTGATCGTCAGCTGAAAAAGCCCAGAGTTCCCTTTACCACGCAACTCACACTGGAGACATCTTAGGCTATCTCAGAATCAACACCAGGCCTGCTCGCTGAAAAATTCTCAACCACCCTCAAACTAGGGGCTACACGGGCTACGTTTTGAGTGGAGGCCGTGTGCTTCCCCATCCCCCGCTTTGCTCCCCTGCTCTTGTTCCTCCGGGACCAAGGCTCTGTCTCACCACCCATCCCTTCGTCCAGGGGAGGGCAGCGCAGATAATGTGGAAGTAATGGCTTATCACCTTCCAAATAGTAACCCCAAACAAAAAGGGGTCAGGAAGTAGCAAAATTAGGATTCTTCCATAAACCAATCACTGACTGACTATTGGGAAACTGGCCTCCATGCTATGCTCAATGTACGGACTGACGGTGGCCCCTCAAACATACTGCGAATGCAGACCTCTGTGCCTGTGGGTATAATCCCATTTGGGAATCGGTTGTCTTTAAGTGCAGGGTGTGTCTTGAGTCAATCTCTTATTAGATAGAACAGGAACCGATTAAGCAAGCAGAAATGGGGGCAGAGGTCTGTGGGCCTCTTGAAGGCCACCTAGGACCAACAGCTCAGAGCTCAGGGCCGCCTCCAGATCTGAAAGAGGAAGCCGTCTTCTAGAGGTCGCACCCTGCATGCTTACTTCTCGCTTCCTAAAGGGTAGGAACGTCCATTTGTTTGCGAGAGCCACCCAGCTGTGGCTCTAAAATGATTTTTTTGTAGCAGCACTAGATTACCAAGACACTCATCAGATATTCTCACATCCTCATGCAGCCTTGGGCTACGTATTGTGTTACAGCTTTGTCATACCTGTTTTCATGATGACATGAGTAGTCTCTTCAGTAATCTCATTAGTTAAAGTGCAGTTGTATTTTCTGGCAAACTTGTGTACAAGCATCTGAAATCAAAGGAATACTGCATTAAAATAACATTATTTTAAGTACACAGTTTAGCGGATTCGTTATTCTAGCTTTTAACCTCCCGCCCCCATCATTCTAGCTTTAAGTGTCTATTTTTCTCAGGAAAGGTACATTTATTTTATTCTAACACTGCTGAAGACTCAAATTAATAATTCAATAAAAATCATATGCAAATCAGAAGAAACACCGAGAGCTCACACTAACAGACATGGAAGCAAAATAATATGAGTTTTGTCTTTAGGAGCAGACATCATTTGATTCCCAAAGGTAGCTTCTTTGCAGGGTGACAGTCCATTCTATTAACATTGAGATTTATCAGCCCGCACGTTCTAAGCTGAGGAGCAACGAGCTCATGTGGTATGCGGCTTCAACACAAGATCTAACCCTCTAAAAATTACAAAGCACTCCAGTCAAGAAGCTTCCAAAGGTCAATGCAAAAACTCTCCATCTCATCTTAAGATGAAGGACTGGAAGAGACTCATATTCTTCTCAAAAAAAAAAAAAATCTAGAGCTGTCTAGCCACAACCCATCAACCAAATGAAAATCAATAGGGCAGTAGGAGTAATTAGCCAGGCCCACTATGGGTGCAGTTGTTGGGTGAATCACTCTGTTTACCGAGGGCCATCGTTTACCAGCCGCCCACCCACAATCCTGCAACAGAGGTCAGGCCAGCTCTCGCTCATGCTCCTGCACTCCGCACGGCCACAGGGCTCGGAAAGAGGCAGGCTAGAGAAGCAATGACACCCTCCCCCTCTTACCACTGCCCTCTGCCGGGATCATTAGCAATTCCGAACTGATTAATTGCTGAAATCCCGGCCCTGAAACAGTGCTGGTTAGAAGAGGAGCCGCTGAAAAGATCATCTTGATGTGGGCTTTAGAATTAATCACGTGTGATGCAGTCAGCAGCTTGCATCACACGTTTACCACACTGCACCACGTCTGAGGGAGCTCAAAGTTCCCTCTTTGCTGTTTTAAAGACGAGCTGCAGCTCAGAATTGCCCAGGGCAAGCTAGATTAGACAATTTTAGCCCTCTCTGAAAAGTTGAGCTCTCAAAACAAAGAGAGAGGAGTGCTCACTCTCAGTGAATGAACAGCCACGCTAGACACACCGTGTAGGCAAGTACTCAAGAGCAATATAGGTCGGGATTTTCAGAGCACAGAGCCAGCCTGGCCTGTGGTTGGGAGACGGGGATTTAAGTAGCGATCATCTTGCACTTAGTCACTGTTAACAGCCAGCAAAGCCATCACCTTTGCCCTTTTAGCAGTGCGGTGCATCTGGCCACGTGCAGAGGGGTGTGCTGAGTCACTAACTATGGAGAAGTTAGGCTGAGAAATGGCCCTATCCTAGGAAGGACCCATTACGGAGGACAGCTAACGAGCGAGCCCTGCTGCTCAGTGTACTCCGGCGTGTTAGCTTGCCGGGCATTAGAGACACGCGCTGAGTAACTTCATTCTGAAGTGATCCCAGTGCTGACTAATCACAGAGGGAATGCTCCAGGATTGCTAACCGAGGTTCCAGTGGTCCTGATATTTCAATGCATCGTTTTCCACATTGTGAAGCAATTCCCATTTCTGGCATGAGGGGCTCGGCTCCAGGAGAGGGTGCAGGGAAGCCAATGATCAGGCAAGCCCTTCAATACCTGTGCCGCAAGCCGGGGACGGAGACAAATGAATGCTGGAAAACCCCAGTGCGCTGGAGCCATCCTGCATTTGTTCATCTGATGGGCGTCACGGTGGAAAGGGGGAAAGATGGTATACCTGCTTGCTTTCTTAGATCTACAGAAAATGTAACTTCAAAAGCTCCACAGCACACTCAGAATGATCTATTTTCTGTTAATATCTAATCATTATCTTCTTAAATAATTATGAGAGGGCATCAGAAAGTTCATGGAAAATTTCCTTTACTTTGAAATTCCATTTTTTCCCTACAAATGTTCTGAGGACCCCTTCTAGATAGGAAAGAATCCGTGTTGTAAGCTATACACAGGTTCAAATTCTCAGGCACTAATACTCAGTATTACCGTTTTTACTCGTGTATAAGCTGAGTTTTCCAGCACAGTTGTAATGCAGTTTTTGTGGTACAATTAGGTACTTTGGCTGATATTCGGGTCGGCTTCTACTCGAGTGTATACGGTAAATCACATGGAACGGTGCCTGCGTCCTAGACCTAGAATAGCCATCACTACTACCTACTTACAGTCTTCCATGGCTCAGCTAACAGGAACAGACAGACGGACACACTCACAAGTTCTTTCTGAGTCAAGCCCGAGGCCACCAAGGACACGCGTTTGTCGACCCTCTCTGGGGTTCCTGGCTTCTCCGTGCTCGTACTTTCTCCCGGCACATTGCTCCTCGCAGCACGAGCAGCCGTTGGAGAGTTGGTTGACTCTGCCACTTGAAACCGGGGTAACTTGGGTGCAGAGGACGAGGGTGGCCTGCTGCCCCCGGGAGCGGGGTCTGGAGCTCGAGCTTCAGGGGCATCAGAGAAAAGGCTGACTCCGGAGTCTAGGCCAGGGCTTCCCTCTGAGAGGCAGGGGAAGAGGGTGAATCAATGACAATGAATCTGGATTACCACTGTCCAACTCTGCCGAGAATTTAAAAGACAGGTCAAGTTAGTTTCAGAGGAAAATGGCTACCTGAATACACTTTCTACGGAAGTGTATTTCTATGGGAAAATAGCTTAACTTTTCTAAAGGGCAGCTTGGCACTATGTAGCAAAAGCTGTAACATGAATATACACTTTCGGTCAGTAATTTTAGTCTTAGAGATGGATCCGCAACAAAAAATGTCTGTTCCAATAGAATACTGTACTCAAGAGAATTTGAATGTAATTGCTGAATTGTAATAAAAAGGAAAAGTGCCCACAATATATTAAAGATAACTATGAAATAGGATTTATCTTGAGTCTCTATTTTAAAATATACTTTTAAGTAACATGAGTAAAAAAAAATCAATATTTTACCATTAAGTGAGAAAATATAGATAGCTAAATGGTCCCCCCTTTTATTACCTAAATTCTTCAAATTTTTGTCAATGAATATACAGTACTTTTGTGAAAATGAAAAACAATTAAAAAAAAAAAAACAACCCAAAGAAACCACACACCCAACCCACAAAACCAAAAGACAAAGGTGAAAAATGAGATACTGAACTTTTGTTTCTTCACCCACGATACCATCATTTCTTCACTTATCACAGGATCTTACGTCATTACCAACTAAAAGTACGAGAGCAGCCAGCTCTCAGAAAGCAGCATTCTGCCAGGGAGCAAGCACAGCCAAGTAGGATGATGGCCCAGGACACGGCCAAGGAGCACATTTCAGTGCCAGATAGCACCTCTGATGATCATGTGTTTTTGAGGATTAATTTAAAACTTTCTTTACTGATTACAATTTTGATTTACAAGCCATAAAACACACGATTCATTAAAAGTGATTTATAAGGTATAAAATATACAGTAATTTATTGTTCATTAATTCATAAAAGAACTTGCTTTGGGGATTTGACTCATTTTTCAATAATGGACAGGTCTAAAACTCAGCTCTCGGCCTCCATCACGCTTGTCTTAGGCACAGGGCTGCTAACTGAAAAGCCACAGTTTGAAGCCCGCGGCTGCTCCGTGGGAGAAGAGGAGCAGTCGGCGTTTGCAGAGCTTGAGTCTCAGAAAGCACCGTATGCAGCACTTCTGTTCGGTCCTGTGGGGTCGCGAGGAGTCAGGTCAACTTGCAGCAGTGGGCTCGGTGGGCGTTACTTGTGTTACAGTTGAAAATAATAGCACGTAAGTTATTTCTAAGAAACGGGCTTAAGTCTTGCAGCTGCATCCAGGATAGACCTGAACATCGAAGGCTGATTAAGCAGGATATCTTTACTTATGATTCACAGTAAAATGGTTTGGACGAACCATTGGAGTGGACGAACCATTACCTGGATCTTGCTTCGGCAAAGAAGACTGGTCCATTAAACCACGCGCCTCACACTTCCCCGGTGGTTGCATCTGCACATCCACAGCTTCACTGAGCTCCCCCTCGGCCAAGCAGCTTCCACTCTGAAGGGCCCTTGAGTAGACATCCCACCTACTGTCTAACACCTGCAGTTTAGAAGACCTAGAAAGACGGATGAAAAGAGAAACCCCGATAGCTGCTTGTGACAGGACTAACTGGGCAGCCAAAGATAAGGGAAACAGCTCACTGTCCAACAGAGATCAGGAATGACTAGCAAAACAGGGCCAGTCACCAAGTCTGGATTCTAGCTGCCCGCCAGCACGTCATGGCTAACACAGAACGGCTCCCCTGGGGCAGCAGTTCTCAACCTGTGAGCCGAGACCCCTTTGGGGGTTGAACGATCCTATTTCCGATGGTCTCAGGAACCTAGACACTGCTCCTCTATCCGTCTCCAGGCAGGGCTGCCCACATGCAGATAGGTCCACCTACAGGGTCACTACAACAGGAGGGGCTGTATTACAGGGTTGGGGCATTAGGAAGGTTGAGAACCACTGCCTTAGGGGTTGGTCTGAGGCAGTGTATCTTCTGCTTGTTTAAAAGCACGTCAGCGAATCTCACCAAATTATCCACGGTCATTCACTCAAATCCTATACACTACTTTGCTTGAGTCCACGTGGATGTGCTAAACTGAGATCTCACATAAAAACAGAAAGCAGGTTGATTCCAACCTCTTTACACTCATTCTTTGTTCCCGATTTTAGCAGTTTATAGAAGCATCCCGTCCCGTCTTTAAAATGTACGTAATCATTAAAAAAAACAAAGCCAATTATCAAACAGTCAGAAGAGCAGATGCAGCCAGTAATTCCTTTACTCGTTCAAGTGTTTAGGATTTTTCACACTAAAATACCAATCAGCAGATTTAAAGGACCTCCAAGAGGCATTTGTTAACTTAACAGCAATTGGGTACTGACTATGGCTCAAGCACTGACTGAGAAAGACCTAAACTGCCAGCTAGTCTGGTGGACCGCTCAATCCATGTACAGGCTCTCTGACTGACATCGCCTTGGGGGCTGGGCAGCGGGAACTTCAGTCTGAATCGTCAGCATGGTCACGAGGCCATTACCTTTAAACATGGGCTTAGAGCCTCTAGAGGCTAAGCCTTTGGGGGAACAGTTTTATTGATATAAAATTCACACACCACATCGTTCAATGGTTTGAATATATTTCAAAGAGGTGTGCATTCATCTCATCAATTTTAGAGTATTTGCTTCATTCTTGTACTCGATGTTCTTAGCCCCTCATTTCCCCTTAACCTCTCCTGCCATAACCTAAGAAACTATTATCAATCTAGTTATTGTCTCTATAGATTTACCTACAGAGGCCACATCTTTTCATTCTGTGACAGTCACAATGGTAGTACCAAAACCATGAGTTCAACCCACTCACTGCCTTTGAGTCGATTTCAATTCATAGCAAGTCTATAGGACAGAGTAGAACTGCCCCATAGGGTTTCTGAGCTGTCGGTACATTCGGGAGCAGACTATCCAATCCTTTTCCTGTAGACAGGCTAGTGGATTCAAACCACTGACTTATCAGTTAGCAACCTAGTGCTTAACCCCGTTCACCACCACGGAGGGCCTCCTCAATGCAAGCAAGCAGCCTGAAAAATATCCCTTAGTACAATCCAAGACGCTGGGAAAAGATAATATATGATTAGACTGCCAGCCTTTCATCATTTCCACAGAGATAAATTGAAGAATACATGCAGTTACTAGCGTCTCGGTAAGTGCAAATTCTGTTTGTCCCTTAGAATGCTGAGCTGTGTGACCCAAAAAGCTTTGCATGTCTCTGTCCCAAACTTGTCCTTTTACCTTCACAGCCTTGTAAAGATCCAATCAGGAAGCAGGTCAGTACTTTTGGAAATATATGGGGAATAGAAAGGTTATTCCTTAGTGAGGTAGTTAATTGTGCCAACCTGGCTGATAAATGTGGTAGGTTAACTGAAGGGCGGAGGCATAAATGGCTCGGTGAGCCTCACCTTTCTAGTTCTCGGGTCTCTTGCTTTGTGATGATCGGACCAGGGTGCAGTTGCCTTAGCCAGTTCCCTGCTTTAGCTGGCAAGGCTCACTTCCTGCAAGACATTCCCTAGAAAAAGCCACATGGATCTACCCCAATGCAGCCCTGGATGCTGGAGCAGCCGTGTGGAAACCCCTGTCAGCGCTGAGATGCTTACACGTTCACTGATTCGGCTTTCCTCCTGCAGTCGGCATCACAGTGTGTGTTTTGTGAGATGGAGGAGGAGTTTGTGGATTGGTATTGGACATATGGGTTAAAGGGTCAATGTTGGACTTGTGGGCTTGGGCAGTACTGGGTTGGGATGTTTTCTTGATATGTACTTAATCTTTATATAAAACTCTCTCTTATACACGAGTGTCTGTGGATTTGTTTCTCTGAAGTACCCAGACCCACACCCGCAGGTTGTTCCCCACATTATAAGCCAAACCTAAGACTCTGCTTGCAGGGAAGTCCATTATCAACATAGATTTCAACAACCATTCCTAGAACAGCCTCACTATGTCCTAGGGTAACAGTGAGGGGAAGGTTGGCTTGGAGACCTCTTCCAACAAGCTCCAGGCTTGTTCAGGCTTTAATTCTATAATATTCTGATCTTCAGAAGGGATAGAGCTAACTGTACATTTTTCTTTCCCTGTACATTTTTCATGTAGCAACTAATGGTTGTTTTTTTTAAAAAACCCAGAGTCCAATAAAACAAAGCAAGTGCACCACAACACTGAGAGGTTATGATGAGGGCAAGGAATGTACAAATACACTCCACACAATTGATGTACGGATGGATGGTGATAAGAGTTGTATGAGCTCCTAATACAATGATTAAAAAAAATGTCTGTGCACACAATGGGACTGACAGTTCTGGGGGAACAAGGGACAGGGGCAGGTGGTGGGAAAGGTAGTGGTGTTAACAAACCCAGGGACAAGGGAACAACAAGTGATCCAAATCGGTGGTGAGGAGGGTGTAGGAGGCCTGTTAGGGCATGAGACAGGGTAATGTAACCAAGAGGAATTACTGAAACCCAAATGAAGACTGAGCATGATAGTGGGACAAGAGGAAAGTCAAAGGAAATAGAGGAAAGAGCTAGGAGGCAAAGAGCATTTATAGAGGTCTAAATGAAGGCATGTGCATATGTAAATATATTTATATATGAGGATGGGGAAATAGATCTATGTGCATATATTTATAAGTTTAGCATTAAGGTAGCAGAAGGATATTGGGCTTCCACTCAAGTACTCCCTCAATGCAAGAATACTTTCTTCTATTAAATTGGCATTCCATGATGCTCACCCTCCCGACACAACCACTGAAGATAAAGTGGGTGAATAAGCAAATGTGGTGAAGAAAGCTGATGGCGCCCGGCCATCAAAAGATAATAGTGTATGGGGTCTTAAAGGCTTGAAGGTAAACAAGCGACCATCTAGCTCAGAAGCAACAAAACCCACATGGAAGAAGCACACCAGCCTGTGTGATCACAAGGTGTCGAAGGGATCAGGTATCATCAGAACAAAAAGTCATAGCACTGTGAATGAGGAGGGGGGGAGTGTGGAGTGGAGACCCAAAGCCCATTTGTAGGCTACTTACTGGACATCCCGGGGAGGAAACGAGCCAGTCAGGGTGCGATGTAGCAAAGATGAAAAATACAACTTTCCTCTAGTTCCTAAATGCTTCTTCCCCCACTATCATGATCCCAATTCTCCCTTACAAATCTGGCTAGACCAGAGGATGTACACTGGTACAGATAGGAACTGGAAACACAGGGAATCCAGGGCGGATGATCCCTTCAGGACGAGTGGTATGAGTGGCGATACAGGGAGGGTAGAGGGAGGGTGGGCTGGAAAGGGGGAACTGATTACAAGGATATACATGTGACCTCCTACCTGGGGGACGGACAACAGAAAAGTGAGTGAAGGGAGACGTCAGACAGTGTAAGATATGACAAAATAATAATTTATAAATTATCAAGGGCTCATGTGGAGGGGGGAGCGAGGAGGGAGGGGAAAAATGAGGAGCTGATGCCAGGGGCTTAGGTGGAGAGCAAATGTTTTGAGAATGATGAGGGCAATGAATGTACAGATGTGCTTTACACGATTGATGTATGTGTGGATTGTGATCAGAGTTGCATGAGCCCTTAATAAAATGATATTAATAATAACAATAATAATAAGGGACTAAAACTCAGGCTCTAACCACCAGTAAGAACTTTGACAGACAGGCCACTTCATCTCTCTGATCCCAGAGACAATTCAGAGACCTTAATCAATGTCATTCATAATTTGTTATGATCCACTCAGTTGCAGGCTTTGGTGTGATCAATGAAAGATCGGTAACCATAGTAATGGGTGTGCACACAAACGAGGGGAAAGGCGGTGAGGCAATGTGAACAGTGAGAGTTCACCCCAGTCAAGGTGCCCCGTGCTGTGTAGACACTCCAGCGTGACCTGTCTTACCTTTCCTTTCCAGGGTCTTTGTCTTTACTGAGCATATCTGGGGAGGCTTGTAGCTTGGCAGCAGAAAGGCTTTCTGTATTCTCACTCAGAGGATGTTCGTTGCTTTTCTCTGAAGTGGGTGTGGATCCTGTACGTGGAAGGAGGAAACAAAGAGACCTGCTTTACTGCTGTGTCTGAAGGGTGACAGCGATCTTTTAAAAAGCCACAAACTGATTGGTCTCAACACGCACATCAGGCAGAGTTTTATACACATGAGTGATGTAACAGGCAGGTGCTGGAGCCAAATCGAACTAAATGATTAAAACTAATACTGATAATACAGGAACACTTTAAGCCCAAGTAAATAAAGATACCCAGCTGAGCCAAGGCTGAACAAGTTGCGTATTTATATCTTTTTGGCCCTGAATGATAAGGAAATAAGAATAGGGAACAAACTTTTGTCTCTGCAGCAAATTAAACGATGCCCAAACCGCCCAGGAAAACGGACAGAAAAGCACTTGGAGAGCACAAAGCAAATGCCACTTTCTAGTCTCCTGCCTCCCTCAAGGACGTCAGCTGCACGTGCGCACACGCAGGGGGAGTCAGGCGAGAAAGACCAAGACGGTGACATTCTGCTCCACGTCTTCAATCACCGCACACGCACGCACACGCACACGCACACACACGCACGCACACACAAGGCACTGACTGATAAGGAACAGGGAACTAATGCAATAGCCCCAAAGTAAAAATGACGCAGAACAGCCCTCAGGCAATGCTACGGCGTGCCAAGTACGTCCTCTATTCAAACCTCCAAAGATAGCTTGCACCAGCACTTCTAGGAAGTGGCTTCAAGGCAGAAATGTTCAAAAAGCAAAAATTTAAAAATCCCCAATGCGATCGCTCCTGAATGAGCCATTGATAACGGTCTGACTTCCCCATCGCTGCTCCAGCTCACTGCCCGAGTGGCCTCCGATTCACAGCGACCAGAGACTCGGCGAGGAGGCAGCTGTTACAGACAGGACCTAACTTTCTCTGTTTTGGAGCCCGGGCAGTTCCGGGAAGGTCTCTCTCTACAGGAAAGCCTATGTCCCTCTGAGCTTTAGCTCCTCGGTGTCCTTGTGAGTTGGAATCTTCCTGCTCCCAGCTCTGCTCCTTAGCTTGTTTGCTGAATCTCTTTTCAATCTCAAAAGCGATGACTCGTGGCACCCAGACTAAAATGGGAGCGATAAAGAAGAGTACCACGGATGTCCCACCAACGACCCACGGATGACCCAATGACCTACCAACGACCCACCGATGACCCAATGACCCACCAATGCGGGAAGGCTCCATGTTTAAAACGTAAAAGACACACCCTACACTGACCATGTCTCATTAACAGAACAAAGAGATCCCGTTCCCAAATGGGATTCTAATCTCAGGCAGAGAAGTTTATGATTTCCAGAATAACCTTTTTGGGGGACATAGTTTCATCCATAACAATTCTAATTGGTTTTGAGCTCTTACTAGAAAAGGTAAAATCCATAAATTGGGAAAGTTTAAACAAAGGGCTATATTAATTAAATTATCTTTTAAAGGCACTAGGTAGCCTGGGAGGAAATAATCATTGATTCCCTGAGCTAATCCTCAAATGCATTATTTATAATTTCCTTAACACTTTTCTTTTCAGGACATGTGAATTTCAAGGGACACAGGGATTTCCCCTGGAGCTTGCAGTTGCTTAAAGCAAACCAGCTCTCATCGTGAGCCAGCAGGTTTTCCTTTCAGCTGGGTATGCCACCTTTTTATTCATTAATTGACTATGAATTTTTATTGTGAATTAGGTGGTGGTGGTGGGGTTATAGAGCTTTTAAACATAGGTATTGTTTCCCCTCAAAATATAAGGGTAATATATGCTCTCCAAAGTAATCACTCCAAAGTGAAGTGACCACTGAAAGGAGTCTATTGGGGGTGTGGGAGGGGAGGCTGGAGGGAAATACAAGGCAGAACATATTCTGGACCTGACTGAACTGATGATTTCACAACTTGCTTTGATAAAAAAAAGTGAAGGGGTTGGGGAAAACCTCAGACAAAAAGTCATTTATTAAAGTCGTTCATGGACCTGAACATTTAGCATACATCCTCTTTCATTACAGTGGATCTCAAGTTACACAGTAAACTTTTTCTACCTGGGTCAAGAGTCCATACACAACTCAGTAGCACCTACAACACACAGAACAAAACTTTTCTGTTCCTGGTCCTTAATCCTTATTTCAGTCTCTGACTGGCTAGCCCAAGTATGAGAACAGCCTCACGGTGCTCCTTAACACTTGTTCTCATTTTGGGGAGGTGTGTGTGTTACCATTTTATATTCATCCTGGATAGACAATCCACATCCAAGCATGTAATACATTTAACCGTTTTACTGTGCCCCAGAGACTCCCTGTGGAGCGGTGGTTCATGCTTGGCTGATGACTGAAAGTTAGTGGTTTCAACCCACCAGCCACTTCATGGGAGAATGACCGGCAGTCAGGGTCCATAAACATGTACAGCCGTGGAAACCTGAAGGTGCGGTTTCATTCTGCCCATATGGTCACTCTGACTGAAGAGCAGTGGGTTTGGTTCAGGAGACTATGTGCTAAGCACTGTGACATAGACTGGCAAAAATAAAGAAAAGAAAATTGCGAAGGGAAAGAGATATTAAGAAATTATAAACTACATTTTAGTTTAGAACTCATATACTTAGAACCCATTAGAAGATACAGGTTTAAGAAGTATATAACATGGAGACAGTGTGGGAACTGCGCCTGATCTGACCCCACCACAAGAAGCCAAACACTGAGGGTGTGCATGCAACAGAGCAGCAAGGGGAGCAGAGCTAGGAAGTCCCAAGGGAACACCAAAAATAGACTTTGGGGCCAGGGCATGACACCCCATCAGACTCCACTGGAAAACACTCCTATAGGTCAACAAACAGACCTTGAACTACAGGCTTTTCTTTGTTTTTGTTGCTTTGTTTTGCTCTGTCTTGTTTTTGTTCGGATTATTATCTCTGCAGGTCTATCTAGATGAGATAGGCGGGATAAACACTCTGGAGGAGAAAACAACGAACCTAAGGTTTGGGGGGACATGGGAGAGGGAGAGGTGGGGGAAAGGAAGTGGTGTTAACAAACCCAGAGACAAGGGAACAACAAGTGATTCAAAATCAGTGGTGAGGAGGGTGTAGGAGGCCTGGTAGGGCTTGATCAAGGCAATGTAACCGAGAGGAATTACTGAAACTCAAATGAAGGCTGAGCATGATAGTGGGACAGGAGGAAAGTAAAAGGAAATAGAGGAAAGGACTAGGAAGCAAAGGGCATTTATAGAGGTCTAAATAGAGGCATGTATATATGTAAATATTTACATATGATGATGTGGAAATAGATCTATGCACATATATTTATAGGTTTAGTATTAATGCAGCAGATGGACATTGGGCCTCCACTCAAGTACTCCCTCAGTTCAAAAACGCTTTGTTCTATTAAACTGGCATTCCATGATGCTCACCTTCCCCACACAATCGCTGAAGACATAAGCAAATGTGGCCCCGGCTATCAAATGACATAGCATCTGGGGTCTTAAAGGCTTGAAGATAAACAAGCGGCCATCTAGCTCAGAAGCAACAAAGCCCACATGGAAGAAGCACACCAGCCTGTGCGTTCATGAGGTGTCCAAAGAATGAGGTATCAGGCATTGAAGAACAAAAAATCCTATCATTGAGACTGGAGAACGAGGGGTGTGTGTGTGTGCAGAGTAGGAACCCAAAGCCCATCTGTAGGCAACTGGACATCCCCTTACAGATGGATCACGGGGAGAAGACGAGCCAGTCAGGGTGCAGTGTGATGAAACATACAACTTTCCTCTAGTTCTTAAATAAGCCCCCCCACCAACTATCTTGATCTCATTTCTACCTTACAAATCCGGCTAGACCAGAGGATGTACACTGGTACAGATAGGAACTAGAAACACAGGGAATCCAGGGCAGATGATCCCTTCAGGACCAGTGTTGAGAGTGGTGATACGAGGAGGGTGGGGTAGAAAGGGGGAACCGATTACAAGGATCTACATATAACCCCCCTCCCTGGGGGATGGAGAACAGAAAAGTGGGTGAAGGGAGACATAGGACCGTATAAGACATGAAAAAATAATAATTTATAAATTGTGAAGGTTTCACGGGGGAGGGGAAGGAGGGGGAAAATGAGCTGATACCAAGGGCTGAAGCAGAAAGCAAATATTCTGAGAATGATGATGGCAACAAATGTACAAATGTGCTTGACACAATGTATATATGTATGGATTGTGGTAAGAGTTGTATAAGCCCCCAATAAAATGATTAAAAAACAAAAAAAGTACAAACAGCAACAGACACAAACAGCTCCATTTTAAAGTGGACAAAGGTCTTCCATAGGTATTTCACCAGAGAGGACATTCGAATGGCCAAACACATGAGAAGGTGGCAGTGTCATCAGCCATCAGAGCTGCATGTCAAAATCGCAACGAGACACCATTTCACTCCCACTAGGATGGCTCCCAGAACTCTGAAAGCAGCACGTGTTGGTGAGGGTGTGGGGGCACTGGAGCCCTCAGCCGCTGCTGGCAGGAATGCCAAATGGAGCAGCCATTGTGGAAAACAGTGCGGCAGTTCCAAAAAAAAAGGGTAAGGAACTATCTTGTGACCCGAAAGACTTGAAAGCAGATTCAAGAAGAGACGTGCACACCAATGTGCAGGGCAATGCCACGCACACTCGCCACGAGGTAAAAGCCAGCTGGAGGCCCAACAGATGATGGAGACACTAAGGGTACATGCTCCGCCTCCATCCATGCTGCCGAGTGGGCGGAGCTTGGAGACAGGCTGTGTGCAGAGCATACTAAGCCAATCGCAGAAGGAAAATATTGTATGACATCATTCATGCAACAAGGCAAATGTAGACAGAGTAGTGGGGGAAAGGGTGCTGACAGTGATGGGGGAGTTGGCATATTAAGGGTAGGGTCGGTCAGCAATTACATGAATTGTTGGCAATAAGTCGCCCATCTATAAAATGGGCCACTGGCAAAAGTTGTATATGTTTACAATATTGACAAAAGGTATTTTAAAAAATTGAAAGCTACTGGCGTTGCTTATATGCAACCAAGTACCTCACAGAATTTATTCATGAGTTCGAAGGACATACCAGTTACTGTAAACAACTTCATGTGTTTAGTGCGTCCGTTATACCTCCTAGTTAGTTACCTAGAGCCCGGGGTTTTAAAAGCTCATAAATGGCCACCCAGGGCACAGAAATTAGTCTCGATTCACCTGGAGTATAAGTGGAGTGAGTAATCTGAGGAGGATCGGGAAGGTGGGTTCACTTCCTTCAGGAATAACTGCTTCCTTGGGCAGGAGACCCAAAGCATTAGATGGTGCTTAGCTGCCATTACTGAACATATTGATCAGATTCCTGATCAAAGGGGATGGAATGCAAATTCCAGAGATTCTAGACCAGGCATCCTCAACCTACGGCCCACGGGCCACATGCGGCCCGCCGAGGACATTTTACATTTTGACTGGCACCTCACCACTGTGTTCTTTCAGGAGCCATCCATACGGGATAAAACTGGCAAGAACAATTCAAACAGATCAGCTCTGAGCCTTGGGGGGGGGGGGGGGGGTCAGTGCTCTTATGCTAACAAGGGAGGAACAAGTCAGCGGGAGCGGGAGAGGGCCTCCACAGCCCAGCCAATGTGAGCAACGTCGCCACACGGCTTAGCTAACAAGTGTTCCAATATGTTCGTCAGTGTTTATTCTCTACAGCAAGAACATCAATAACATTTAGATGGAAAAACAGGTATACAGGGGGTGCCATAGCATTGCTTCAGATCAAGGAACTCACTTCACAGCAAATACAGTGCGGCAATGGGCCCATTCCCATGGAATCCACTGGTCGTATCATGTTCCTCATCATCCTGAAGCTGCCGGCTTGATAGAACGATGGAATGGGCTCCTAAAGACACAATTACGGTGCCAACTAGGTGGCAACAACTTGCGGGGCTGGGGCCATGTTCTCCAGGAAGCTGTATACGCTCTAAACCAGCGGGCAACATGTGGTGCTGTGTCTCCAATAGCCAGAATCCATGGGTCCAGGAACCAAGGGGTGGAAGCTGGAGTGGCACCACTCACTGTTACTCCTAGTGACCCCCTTGCAGCATTTTTGCTTCCTGTCCCAGCAACCCTGTGTTCCTCAGGCCTGGAGGTCCTGGTCCCGAAGAAAGGAACTCTCCCACCTGGAAACACAGCACGGATTCCACTGAACTGGCAGCTGAGAATGCCCCCTGGGCACTTTGGACTTCTCATGCCTTTGGATCAACAGGTCAGGACGAGTGTCACTGTACTAAGTGGGGTGATTGATCCTGATTACCAAGGAGAAATTGGACTGGTGCTACATAATGGAGGTAAAGAAGAATATGCCTGGAATCCAGGAGATCCCATAGGCTGACTCAAAGTGTTACCATGCCCTGTGATTAAAGTAAATGGTAAGTTACAGCAACCCAATCCTGGCAGGACTTATAATGACCCAGCCCCCTCAGGAATGAAGGTCTGGGTCACCCTGCCAGGCCAAAAACCACAGCCAGCTGAGGTGCGTGCTGAGGGCAAAGGTAATACAGAATGGGTAGCAGTAGAAGGTAGTTCTACCTATCAATTACGACCACGTGATCAATTGCAAAAGCGAGACTTGTAATTGCCAATGTCTTTTCTTTGTATGTGACTATTGCGTAATTTCCTTTGTTCAAGTATGTTATATCAGATATAATTTGACTCAGTGTGTTTTCATTTATATGTATGATAGATGATTGATGATACGTATAAGTGTGATTTCATTAATATCTGGAAATTATATAAGTATGTATGGGTAAAGAATCGTGTACAGGTGCCAGGCTGGCAAAGGGTGGATTGTGATAGTTTATTGTGCCAGCCTGGCCGATAAACACAAGTAGGATTAACTGAAGGGCAGAGGGATACATGGCTCGGTGAGCCTCACCTTGGTTGTCTGTGCCTCAGTTTAAAGGGGTACACTACCTGTGGGGTGCCTAGCCTGTGGACTGTGTCGCTGTAAGGTGAGGTCCCTTCAAGCCCACACGATTGGAATGTTCATCTCTGGAGCTGGGGACCGACAGTTGATGACAGTTGGGGACCTGCCTTGCTGTTTGCTGCCTGGGTATATATAGCCCAGCTCTCTCTACAGAAGGGGACTGGCATCTGGCAGCTCTCAAGCCTAGAAGGACTGCTAGTGTCTCACTGCTTCATAATTTAACTGTTAATTTCTTGTATTAGCTATCTGTATATTATTTAACGGTTTATTTCTCAAATTATATATCTATCTTTATAAATATATTTATATATAATTATTAGCAATCTGGTTTGCCTTTCTAGAGAACCCTGTCCAAAAACAGGGGGTTTCCAAAAGTCTAAGGAAAAATGGAAGTGAAAGACAAATGGAAGTTTTCCAAGCCCCTTCATGTACCCCATCCCACCCTTTCTGATTCAGAATTCCCAGGGGAGATGCCCAGGAATTTCTAATAAGCATTTCTAGGAAACATCTTGGGCATTAAGCTCAGCTGTGTCTGAAAATTACTTCTACGATAACAAGCTATGAGCTTCACAAATGCTAATATTTTCTTTATAAATGACAAGAAATCTGAGAGGAAAAACCAAACCTATGTATCTTCACAGGGAAGCATAGAACTCACAGCGTGTAAGTACTTATGTGGGACTTCAAAATGTTAATGCAAACACTCCATGATCAGGAAGCCACTTCCCACGAACCTTTGAAGCTCCCTCAGTCATTTGCACGAGAAGAGTGTGCATGCTTGGGAATGACCTTTGGGTCAACAGTAGGACCCATCTATGCGGAGGGAGGAACATTTGATATAAAGACATGAGAAAAGGGGATTTTGTTGTTGTAAAAATATTGAACCCTAAAAAATGAGGAGCTGATACCAAGGGCTCAAGCAGAAAGCAAATGTTTTGAGGATGATGGCAACAAATGTACAAATATGCTTGACACAATGGATGGATGGATTGTGATAAGAGTTGTATGAGCCCCCAATAAAATGATTAAATATATATATATGTTGAACCCCTAAAAATAAAAACTGGTTAATTGAAAATAAATCTCGAATTCTGAGGACAGCAATGTACCAATGTTGATTTTGGGTTTGGAACACAGGATGGTAAGAGGGAAATGAAGCAAGTTAAGGGATACACGAGAACTGCTTATCTAACAACACTGCAACTGTTCTGTAAATTGAACCTCATCCCTCGCAGATACAAAAGGTTTACTGAAAAAACGAACACAGCTGAGGCAATGACAGCCTTTCCTAAGAATAACAAACGTAGTTTCAGTTGAGACCCACACCCACTTAGGTGGAAAAGGCTCAAAAACTGGGCTGGTATTAGATTGATGTGAAAACATTTTAGAAATGACTCCGTAAAGAAACATCATCCACGGATCTTCTGAGAACAAAATGGAACACACGTACACACACATAGCAGATTCCCACAGGTATTCAGGGCTGCACAATCACGCTTCATAGGTTGTGCATTAGAATGGAAACTCTAGCTTGCTTTCAGGTGGAAGATGGTGAGAGTCCCGTAAAGAAGGCTCTTGGGCTTCATTGCCTGGGAGATGAACGAGACGAAGATTCAGCTACAGAGAGAGCATTTAAGGAACTACATGAACCACTGCCATAGCAACCGAGTTCTAGCTTCTTACGCATGAACTCCTGTTTCTCCACGAGCATAAAAACACAGCAGCACCTGCAGGGACCGAGGCCACGACTCCGAATAATTAACAGACTCTGGTTCCTAGAAAGAGACCAAGCATGGCCCAGGGAGCCCCAGGAAGGCCGAGGAAGGAAGGCAGCGAGAGGGAAGGACTTTAATTCCCTAAGTTGCTGGGCAGGTGTCGCTGAAACAGCAGCAAGGAGCCCTCTGGGAGAGCTCACCAGCCCCACCTGCTTCTAAAGCACAACGCTCCTGGGGACCCCAGGCCTGTGTCTAGCTTCTCTTTTACTCCTTTGCACCTCTGAAAAAAACCTACCTGGTGTGCTTTTTATTAGACTCTTTCCAATTAAAACTAAAATTTGTATCTCAATTTCCTTCATTTCTGCCCCCCCCAAACTCAACCTCACCGACATGGAGTCAATGGCGACTTAAAGGGAGCCTATAGGACAGGGTAGAACTGCCCTGAGTTTCCAAGACTGTCACTCTTCAGGGCAGTGGAAAGTCCTGCCGTGCCACTACTGATACAGGAGCACAGCATCCCTCAGCCCAGCGCTCACGTCCTACAGGGAGTCCTACGGGATCACCCCCACCTGCCTGGTGACTCCAACTGCCTGACCTAACGGATAACTGAACCATGGTTGGTTACCAAGCATCAGGGCTGACAGGCAGTTGGGCTTTCTGTAGATCAAACTGCAGCTCCTGACGCAGCGAAGTCTCTCTGCCTAAGAATCAGAAAGCACACTGAACCAAGTAGCTGTGATCTGACACCGTGTGATAAGGCATCCAGACAAGTGCTTTTCCATAAATTTTCTGAAGCGACAGGGTATCCATTCCCAGCTTTCCCCACTACACTCAACTGCCTAACAGCACAGACCACTGTGTGAGTCTCAGAGCTCCTCATTCCAGGTGCAGGGCCAGACAGTGACACTGAGTGATTGCCTGCCTGGGGTCCTCTCCGAATGGGAAACTAGTTGTGGGCAGGGACCAGACCAACGTTTTAAAATTACCCATGAAGGGATTCAGTAAATATGTGCTGAGCAAAGATCATAAAATGTTGGAGCCAGGACTTTATTTTTCAGAGGGCAGTAAAAAGCTTAGGGTGGGAAAAAAAAGGAAAAAAAATGCTTGAGGAGGAGAAGAATTTTGCTTAAGATAACAGACCTTGGCCAGTATTACGCACTTCCTTTTCCGGGTTGAGCAGGCCCTTGCCCACGGGGGAAGGGCAGTTGCTGGAAGACTGGCTCCCGTGCTGCTCCAAGACGGCCTCCAGCTCCGCCATTTCCTGCTGCAGCTTGAGCAGGTCACCCTGCATGGCGTCCCTCTGCTGCAGAGACAAGAAGTTGGTCCAGAAGGTTATTTTGTGGGTGAAATTTGCCAGAAAGCAAAAGCATGTCACAGCAATTAATTTTAGGATGTGAATGAAAATCACCCAGTATGGAATTAGGAGTTCTAGCTGAACACCTTTCAATCCAACCATAATTCATGTAATCAATGCCCATGAAATTATTTCAGAATATTAACGAGGGAGGAAAATCCCCAAACTCTTTCAAATAGACTCATGATGGCCTTTTGGAGCTGAGTATTTTCTTAGGGTTTTTTTTTTAATTAAAAGATCATTTTATTAGGGGCTCTTAGAATTCTTATAACAATCCATACAAGCACATTTATACATACGTTGCCATCATTCTTCTCTAGGCATTTACCTTCTATTGAGCCCTTGGTATCAGCTGCACCCCGCCCCCCCATGATTACTCTCTGTTAAAGTTCGGGAGTGGAAGGTACTTAAACACTTGATATTTAGCCAGGATTCTATCACATAAGGAGTCAGATGGCACAAAGGTTGAGCAATCATATGCTCACTAACCAAAAGACTGCATTTTTCATCTACCAGTCACTCCACAGAAGAAAGAGCTGTGACGTGTGTTTCTGTAGAGATTTATAGCCTTAGAAACCCTATGGGGGCAGTTCTAACATGTGAGTCCTGACCAAATGGGAGCGAATGCAGGACAGCATTTCAATTTCTCAATGACTGCAGACATACTAGAGAAGGTTGGATAAACCCCTGCCTTGAGATAATCCTTAAAACAACTAATATCCCTTCATCAAACCAAATAATAGTTTAGCTTAATTAGTTCTGAATACTATGCCCTTTTAAGACGTGCATATATGGTATCAAAATGACAATGGGAACTTGAAAACTCAGACTGCAACCATGGGGACAAGAAAGCAATCAACATCACTGAATTGTACTGGAAGCTGTTGAACAACTTGCGCGCGTGTTGCTGTGTATATTCTCAACACCACCACCAAACAAATCATATCAAAACATGATTGTTAACATTTTACATGGTTCCAAAACTTCCTATTATGAGCCTCATAGGACGTTAGGTTATCCCATATAAAATGTCTGCCTTTCATGCTGATGAAATATTGGGCAAAGGCTCCTTCCTACGGTACATTTGGGGTACGTGATCAATAACCTTGCCTACAGGCTGTGAGAACACTTCCTTTTCTGAATTTTTTCTTTTTTAAATTTGGGGGCTCGTACAGCTCTTATCACAATCCATCCATCCATCTATTGTGTCAAGCACATTTGTTGCCATCATCATTCTCAAAACATTTGCTTTCTACTTGAGCCCTTGGTATGAGCTCATTTTTCCCCCTCCCTCCCTACTACCCCATGAACCTTGATAATTCATAAGTTATTATTTTATCGCCTTTTCTGAATTTCTATGACCATTTAGTCTCTTACAGAAATCGCACAGAGATAACTCATTAATTTTTCTGCTTCGTTCGCTCAACGACTATTTATTGGCTATGGGTCATGGGTCAGGCACGGTTGTCCGAGTACTGGAGGCTCTCTAGTCATTGTAGCCTGGGGCAGGGTGCCTACAGCGGGTTGGAGGGAAGGGCAGTTACTCTTCAGTCAAGAGGGGCTCTTGTTTAACGGGGCTTCTGAAGGTTAGCGATTAAGCTATTTCCTGAAGGAATCTGTTCAGTCTAGGGTTTTTGATAAGAAAATAACTTGGTAAGTCCAGGCTTTAGATGGACATTTTCCCTTGCTTTTTAGAAGGAACAACTATTGGTTGCAGGAAAACTGGGGCAGACGGATCGTCTCACCCTCCCCTGGTCCTTGGAAAAGGCTTTCCCGGCTACTAAAAACGAGTCATCTTCTTTCTCTTGACACCAAATGCACGTTCAGATTTTTATGACTAGAAAACGTTATTTCCAGAGTCACAAAGATGTCTACTGCTTCCCAGAGACTGCTTGGCTGTCAATCTCCGCAGCAACGCCATTGCCACCACGTGGAGCTTGTGAGCAGTTACATCGCTGATCGAGGTCTTGCCTCAGTGAACTGGGAAAGATACCACAGAGGGAGGCCTCTGCTCAGTGCTTTAGAAGCTGTCTCAGTGACTACTGTCACCACCATCTGACTTTCATGTGGCCAGAAAGACAGATAGAGCCGTAGCTATGTCACCTTCTTTAGGGTTCTTTCAAAGGACCTAGGTAAATTTCCCTGAAGGCAATTGACCAACTACATTTGGAGACCCAAACCAAATTGGACACCATGTCCTCTTGATTGTAATTATTGTTTCTTGAATTAGCTCTACTTCTCTATTCTATTCCCACTCCGCTCTGCTAGACTTTTAATCCAGCTACATCACTGCAGACGTTCTCAGAATGCCTACGTAGGCCCCTTCTTCTATAAGGCCTGTAGCGGTACACCAGTGCTTGGATAATTGAACACCATGTAACTGCTAGTCACCTCTACCCTCAGGATAAAGTAACAATCCCCTGGCAGAGTATTGCAGGGCCTCGCCACACCCTGGCCTTCTTTCTCATTTCTAGAGACAGGCCAACCAGGTACTTCCTGGACACCCCCTGCCCTTGTGTCCCTGCATCTCCCCTTTCCATTTGGAGACATGCTCAGGCTCTAAGGCCCAGCCCGATGGTCTCTTTAGAAGTTCCACCAATAATATTCCAACTTTTAAGAGCAAATGAGCTCTCATTATTTTATTTCACTTTTTGGTACGGTGAGTAACAGGCAGGCCACTGGGTGTAAACAGCCAACTTATATATGACTTGTAGTTACTAACCATTTCAAAATCTATAAAAAGTTGTAATTTTATAAGTTGAGAAATTTAAGGTACACACAATGGATTGTAGAACAAATGGGTACTATTTTTAATGTGCATCAGAAGATTATTATTACTGTATTATGCTGTTAACGAGGTCTTAGTGTCTCCTGGAGTGTTTCTTTAATGTTTCGTATGCACAGAAGGGTACACTAAATACTAAGACTGATGTTAGATACAGACCATACCTAAAGCAGATGACATCAGGAATTGGAATCTAAAACTTTAACCTACAGGGGCAAAAGGTGAAAGGCATCTAGACTGACAGAGTCCTCAAATCCACATCCAGAAGGGATCACAAGAGTTGCACCCGTAACATGGTCTCCTGGTCTTTCCGTCACTTTAGGGACCACGGCAAACCTTCCTACAGAAGCAGGGAACACCGGTGACAACTCAGGTACAGAATGGGCAGTCCTCCCAAAGGTTTCCTTCCACCTCCAACGGGCTGAGGTCTAGAGAGTTATTCTGCACCCACAACGGGCTGTAAGAGACAGCCCCTCTCCATCTATGGTTCTCGGTGACAAAAGCACCGGGTACTGCGAACCATTAAATATCACTGGGACTTGGGGAACACAAGGGTTCAGGCTTTCTGAAAAGCAACTTAATAATGAATCTCAAAGGTCAAAAACTGTAGGCCTAGGAATTTATACTAAAGAAGCTATTAAGGATATGGACAGACACTTAGCTACCAAGATGCCGACCACAGTGCTGCACATAACAGAACATGTTGTCACCTATGTTACAACACTCGATATTCAGCACCAGGTCCAATACAGCATGACAGGCTCATACACAGAATGCCAGAAGGTAGCTCAAAATAAAGTCCCTGAAGAAAATTTAATGACCCATGGCCCTGCGGGGGACAACACCGGAGACACAGTGTGGGAATTGTGTCCGACCTGATCCCACCACACCGAGGCAAAACACTAAGGGGGTGCAACAGAACAGCAAGGGCATGGAGCGGCAAGGTCCCCAGGGAATGCTGAAGGTGGACTTTGGGGCCAGGGGGTGATACCCCAACAGACTGGACTGGAAAGCACTCCTAAAGACCAGCAAACAGCCCTTGAACTAACTACAAGCTTTTCTGTCTTGTGTTTTGCTTTTTTGTCATTGGTTTGTTGTATATTGTAGCTTGGTTTTGCACTGTCTTGTTTTTGTGCAAGCTATTGTTTCTGCAGGTCTGTCTAAATAAGATAGGCTGGATGAACAATCTGGAGGAAAAACAACAGGACTGACAGTCAGGGGGGGGATGGGAGAGGGGGAGGGGGGGGGAACGGTAGTGGGTCCAGAGCTCTTCATCTGAATCATGTGGAATTTACGGTCAGAGAAGGTGAGCACATTTGCCTATGATGGCACAGCCAGATTTTCATCGACATTATCTTCAACAGTAGTCACTAAGGACGACCCTGAGCCAGGAGTATAAAGAATAACGATGTGGCGCCTCAGAACGTGTTCATCAATGTGAGACATGTACATTGAAGTATCAGTCGCGGTGACTCTGAATTTGTCAATATTAGAACTTGGGAAAATTTGGTACCATTCTTATAAACTAGAAAACTGGGAGATAGGGCTGGGCTGTGAGCAAACGCTCATCATAGTCTTTCAGAGTCGTGATGCAGAATGCCTTTTCTAGGAGACGGCTCTGCTTTGCATACGGAAACATCTTGTTCACTAATGTTGATAAAGCTGTTCCTGTACTCAATCATGTTGGCTTTGACCAAGACGTTACATTGCATACTTTTTTAAAAGAAAAAAACATGACTTATAAGCACTAAAGAACAATTAGCAAATGAAACAAACAACACAATAAAAAAGAAAAATGTGTGAAACAAGGAAATGCTAGAGAGTCTCTAAGAGGAAGTGATCCAGGTAGGCTCCATTTGCAACTAACTGTGAAGCTGCCACCCCATCTCATACAGTTGTGCTTTCCCATATGACTTTCTATAGGGAAAATGGGTTTTGAAAGTTTATTAGATTCCGTATTTGTTGGCTAACAGGTGGTGTGTGTGTGTGCAGGAACTACAAGGTCGAGGGAGTTCCATTGAAGTGCTATTCATCTAATTTGAAGAGACAGGGAAGGCTCTACACATCACCATCAGGCCCGTAGTTTTAAAGTGCAAGTTAAGCAACATTAAGAATGCAGGATTCGTATTACTGACTGCAACACACATCGCACACATCAACCCAGCACCCTTTGTACCTGTGTGGTCAGTAGGTCACTCTGAGAGGACAGCCCCGATCCCACTCCAGAGAGGTTTGACTCACTCTCGTACCCAGATGCTGCTTCACCTGAAAGGGCAATGGAAAGCAGAGTTTCAGATGTAATCACAAACCATAAACACTGCCACTTGCTGAGCCTCTCTTCCTATTGGCAGGAGGGCGTATCTAGTTCTCGAATTGGGACCACTAGATTTTCTTAGACATCTTAGCAGTGAACACCAGAAGCAAGTCCACCAACAATTGGGGCACTACATTTCATCCAGGGAGGACCCTGGAGTTAGGGGCAAGACTTCTGACTTTTAAGGGAAACCACCTTAGGAGAAACCTGTTTTAAAGATCCACAAGCAGTTACTTTAACTATACTTGAAAACGCATAAAAATTGTGCTCCCTCCATCTGCCCCTCCCCCCAGAAGAATTCATTTCAGAGGACAGCACTGAAGCGGCAGCTCAGGAAGAGGGACAGGTCTGATCAGAGCACACAGGAGCAAGTGAAGGGGGAGGAAGAGAGAGTGGAGCACATCCTGGCCCACCAAGCCTTGAGGACAATATTTCCGCTCAGAGCAGCCAATCCAAAGAGAAGACCACATGGCTGGCCCCTCTATGAGATACGACATCTCTTACTAACCCATAGCCCTACAGGGGACAACAGTGGAGACACAGTGTGGGAATTGCGCCCGATCTGATCCCACCACACCGAGGCAAAACACTAAGGGCATGCAACAGAATAGCAAGGGGAACAGAGCAACGAAGTCCCCAAGGAATACCAAAAATAGACTTTGGGGCCAGGGCTTGGCACCCCAACAGACTCAATTGGAAAACATTCCTAAAGGCCAAAAAACAGTCCTTGAACAACAAGCATTTCTTTCTTGTTGTTTTGCTGTCATTGGCTTGTTGGTGTTGTTATTTTTTATTTTGTTGCTTGGTTTTGCTCTGTCTTGGTTTTGTGCATGTTATTATCTCCGCAAATCTAATAAGATAGGCTGGAAGAACAATCTGGAAGAGAAAACAATGGGATCGACAGTTCCGGGGGGACATGGGAGAGGGGGAAGTGGTGTTAACAAACCCAGGGACAAGGGAACAAGTAATCCAAATCGGTGGTGAGGAGGGTGTAGGAGGTCTGGTAGGACGTGATCAAGGGTAATGAAACCGAGAGGAATTACTGAAACTCTAATGAAGGCTGAGCATGATAGTGGGACAAGAGGAAAGTCAAAGGAAATAGAGGAAAGAGCTAGGATGCAAAGGACATTTATAGAGGTCTAAATAAAGGCATGTACATAGTATTAAGGTAGAAGGACATTGGGTCTCCACTCAAGTACTCCCTCAATGCAAGAACACTTTCTTCTATTAAACTGGCATTCCATGATGCTCACCTTCCCGACACAATTGCTGAAGACACAGCAGGTGCATAAACAAATGTGAAGAAAGCTGATGGTGCCAGGTTATCCAAAGATACAGCGTCTGTGGTCTTAAAAGCTTGAAGGTAAACAAGCAGCCATCTAGTTCAGAAGCAACAAAGCCCACATGGAAGAACACACCAGCCTGTATGATCATGAGGTGTCGATGGGATCACAAAAAAATCATGTGCTCACCTCCCTGATACAATCGCTGAAGACAATGGGTGCATAAGCAAATATGGTGAAGCTGATGGTGCCCGGCTATCAAAAGACAGAGCGTCTGGGTCTTAAAGGCTTGAAGGTATACAAGCAGCCATCTAGCTCAGAAGCAACAACGCCCATATGGAAGAAGCACCCTAGCCTGTGTGACCTCGAGGTGTCAAGGGGATCAGGTATCATCAGAACAAAAAATCCTCTCATTGTGAATGAGGGGGGAGTGCAGAGTGGAGACCCAAAGCCCATCTGTAGGATAATTGGACATCCCTTTACAGAAGGGGCCTGGGGAGACCAGCCAGTCAGGATGCAGGGTAGCAACGATGAAACATACTTCTAGTTCCTAAATGCTTCGTCCCCCAACTATCATGATTCCAATTCTACCTTATAAATCTGGCTAGACCAGAGGATGTACACTGGTAGATAGGGAAACAGAACTGGAAACACAGGGAATCCAGGGTAGATGATCCCTTCAGGACCAGTGGTGAGAGTGTGGGGATACCAGAATGGTGGAGGGAGGGTGGAAAGGGGGAACAGATTGCAAGGATCTATATATAACCCCCTCCCTGGGGGACAGACAACAGAAAAGTGGGTGAAGGGAGACGTCGGACAGGGCAAGATATGATAAAATAATCATTTATAAATTATCAAGGGTTCAGGAGGGAGCGGAGAGCGGGGAGGAAGGGGAAAAAATGAGGAGCTAATGCCAGGGGCTTAGGTGGAGAGCAAATGTTTTGAGAATGATGAGGGCAACGAATGTACAAATGTGCTTTACACAATGGATGTATGTATGGATTGTGATAAGAGTTGTATGAGCCCCTAATAAAGTGATTTTTTTTAAAGTGCTCCCTGAAATGCAGGCCCATTTAGATTGAAGAGAGTGGGGTGAACATAAAAACCTGGTTCCAGTACCTAAGTCTGAATTCAAACTCTGGTCGTCTTGGTGATCAACCTCTTCAAGGCCCATTTCCCTTTCGTCATCATCCGAAACCAATTCGTTGTCACTCAGAACAGCTTCCTGGTCTTCAAACTGATGCCTCACTTGTTTGGAAGAAGAACCAAACAAGGACGGGCCGTGGGTGTTTGCAGTCAAGCCTGCCGATGTGCTGTACGGGGAAAATAAGCTTCCAGAACATCGGGGCTTCTCACGGTGATGTTCGTGGGAAGCCTTCGCCAATGCTGGCTGGTTTTTGTCGTCCTTTGCGGTTGCAGAGCTCTCCCAGGTGTTCTTGGAGAGGTAATCTATGGCGTCAGCACTCCGCCTGGTCGACTGAAACGAAGCGTTGGTTACTTTACCAAACAGTAAGTGCTGAAAGCTGGGAAGCTCTTCTTCCTCACTGGCTTCGCTTTCTTCTAAGGACTCTAATTCTTCCGCACCCCTTGGGTGACCCCAAGTCAAACCTAAATGGGATGTAGGCCCAGGGCTCCTTCTGAAATCTCTTCTCTGGTTATCTTTGCCAAAAACTGCAGACCTTTCCTTAACGTCACTTTGAACAAAGTAGCTGTTATTTTTTATTTCACTGTCATCTAACAGGTCTTCAGGTGTCTCCGAGCAAATCTGAGAACCGTTGCTCTCCATCGGTTGCTCCGGGTTACGTGACATTAGATAGCGGGAGAGATCCGGATTGACAGCTGGAACTAGTCCTCCATTGCCTTTTTGCCTTCTTACTTCAGGATGCTTGCATTTCCTTAGGGGAAGACTTTCCTCCTTACAGCCTTCAGGCTGCACAAGTCCTAGTCTGAGCACAGCATCCAATTTAGGTTCTCTGTTCCTAGCTAGTTCTGCCTGAATGTTTTCGCTGCTAGAACCTACTTCATTTAGACTGCTTGAGCTGGTTCCTTTAAAAGCATTTTCTCTAAGCGTATTTTGGCTAATTGTGCTCACTGTACTTTGAATGATGCTCTCATTCCCCGAGGCTCTTTCAAGGGATTCTGCCTGATCCTCCAATCTTTCTTCTGACAGCTTTTCCTTACATTTACTTTTAAGGGAGGATCTGATGGGAGAGAGTGGTGGGGTATGCTCTGTGGTTTGCAAAACTCCGTGTTCGACTGAGGTACCGGGGTCAGATTCACTGGCTCTGAATTGAGATGCCTGACCACGCCTAGAAACTCCTTGAAAGCTACTGTTGGTGTAATCACTTGGCTGCTTCTCCGTGCCCACGGTGGTATGAACTGCCCGCACAGGCTTAATTGTAGACTCTTTGTTCTCCCGAGTCCCTTCTTCTCCACCCTCAAGAGCATCGTTTGGATTCTGTTTCCTGAAGGCACTAGGATGGGCACAGAGTGTGGCACACTCCTTTTCTGGATTTGAAGAGAGAGCAAATGACTGACGCTTGGAGACTTTGAACGTATTCTGTAGAGACTGAATATCAAGTTCACTCTCTTCCATTTCTGTGCATGTCTCTTGGATGTGGGGAACGCCATGTGTCAATAGATCCGCAAAGCCCTCCGTGCTGTTTCTAGTATCTCTGGAAAGACCGTGGGCACTTTCGCTGGGGTTGTCCGTTGCTGTGCACTGCCGTGCACATGGATCTGGTGCTGTTTGTGCCTGTCCGCGGCTGCCTGCTTCCATTATTGAGACGCCACCCGGGGTGCCGTCAGCAGCAGGTATCAGTGAAAAACTGGTGCTCTCAACAGATCTTGCAGTTTGCAGGCCCCTTGCTCTACCCAACACCTCATCTTTGGGGTCTCTGGCGCTATTAGACACCTGCACTGCTCCCCGTTTCTCTGTTGCTTTTGCCCCTGGAAGGCCAGGACAGACAGCTCCATGAAGACTGCCAGAAACGGAACAGTTAGCAATTAAGTCCGTTGTGCTTGTTGACTTTCGGTCTGGGAATGTGTCAGGGGCGTGTTTTTTGCCCCTTTCTCCGTTTGGCTTGTCATTCTTCTTGGCTCTTTTCCGCTTTAAGTGCCGGCTCCGTCTGATTGGCTTTGGCTCGGATTCTTCTTTCTTTAGCTCCTCACTGCTAGGCCAACTGCTGATTTGCAGCTCCGTGTGCGTAGTCGGGCTTGGTTGTCTGTTGACTAGTTCCAGCGGATGGATGTGCCTGGCAGAGGGCTTCCTCCTCAGCCTGTTCTTCTGCGCTCTTGAACTGAACACAGGCAACTCCAGTTCCATACTGCTTTTCCGGCTGCTCAAAGGTTCAGCTACAGTTCGAAAGGCAGATTCTTTGGCCGATGTTTCTGCCAGGTTAGCACTCTTCTCCTTCGGAACACGATCCCCGCCTTTTGTCCCTCGCCCGGGACCACCATCGGGAATCTTCTGCACTGGCCCCTTCGGCTGCATTGGGTCAGGTCCCTGATGGATCGTTTCAGGAGTCTTTTGAACGACAGCCAAATCTGCTTTCTTGATGAAGTCCTCAGGGTGCAGGACGAAGGATCTCCTCTTGCGCTTTAATTTACTGGTAAGAAGCTGCTCTTGTGCTACCGGAGGCGCTACGGCAGCCGCAGCTCCTAGCACCAGATCTTCAGTTACATGGCTCGAGTTAAGGAGGCTTGACTTCCTCCGATACGTTTTCCCAAATATTTTGTCTTCGATGTTACTTTCTACTGGTTTGGAAAAGACTCTTGCGCTTTTATGCAGTAAGGGAATAGGAGGGTCCCTGGCCATCAGGTCTGTTTTCTCTGGAGAACTATAAGATTCACATGCTTCGTCTGGAACTTCGAAGGCTACAGCTACGTCTGCGCCTGACTCAGGCCGCCCATCGCGAGAGTCACCCAGGCCGTGGCTTTTGGAAAACCACTCGTTAACCTTCGAAATGCTGCTCTTCCGTGTTTTCCAAGGCACATCATGGCTCTTTCTGGGCCTTTTCTGGCGCGGAGGTTTCTGCTTAGACACTCCTTTCCTCCCATGCGCGGAGTCAGCGCTCACAACTACCTCTTCCTCTGTGTTACGAGTCGGCTTGTCATTACCCGTTCCCCTACTTTCAGCCCATCTGCTATGCTGGCTCCTTGCTAAGCCAGGCTGTTTGCTTTCCTTGCAGAATCCAGCCTTTTCTCCATCCAGTCTGTCTTCGGTGAGTAATAAGCTGCAGTCCTCGCGCTGTGCCGAGCTGGCAAGCGTACGTGTGCCACATGGCTCCACAGGTGGGTTTGAAACAGGCTCATCCTGACACTTTTCTGGATGCTTCTCAGTTGCTTGTTTCTTATGGGTTTTCAAGTCTTTGCTCCTGGACGGGCGGTAGTCAATGATCGGTAAGTCTTCAGAAAACTCACAAGCAGCTGAAAATGTACAAAAATAACAAGGTACTTAAAAACTGGACTACTTGGGAAAATAAATACTTAACACAACTTGGGGGTGGCTGGTGACTTTCAGAGACACTAAGCTCATAAACTACCGAATACACTGAAGCTGCAGCCTACGAGCTTTCATTTAATTCCCACTTAGCCAGATTCTCTCCATTTCCATTTAGGATCAGTAAGATTTTAGTTTCAGAATACTCCCTACTCATAGACCGCACCTCAGGAACGCTCAGAATGATTTAAAAGCAGACTGCCTGTGCACCAGGCACTGATGGCTTGAGCTTGACTCCCGTTCCCATACATTTTCCCAGGAAAGGGCTACCATCAGCTACATAGGGTACTACGATAGTTTAGTACCAATGAAATCTATCAGGCTATGCCTTAACTATTGAAGAGCGATATTTGAACTCTGTGAAGTGCTGTGAATTCTAAACCTCCCCAAATGATCTTCAGAATAATCTAATTTCAAGATTGTACCTACCTGTTCTCTCTTCAGTTCCTGTTAGGAGTTGGGAAAACTTACCATTACCCTTTTTTGAAGGATCCAAACCGGCTTCCGGTCTGGCTCCTTGAGGAATGATTTGTATCAAGTCTGGGTCTAGCACACTGCAGAGAAAAGACCAGACATCAAGTTGCAGAATTACCAACGAGGCGAGCTGAAATATTTTTACCCTTCCAAGCAGGGCTGAAGTAAAGTGGTCAATCTGATTCATTTCTTTTTTTGTTTTGTTTTATTGGGGGCTCATACAGCTCTTATCACAATCCATACATACATCCATTGTGTCAAGCACATCTGTACATTCATTGCCCTCATCATTCTCAAGGCATTTGCTCTCCACTTAAGCCCTTGGCATCAGGACCTCATTTTTCCCCTCCCTCCCCGCACCCTGCCCGCATGAGCCCTTGATAATTTATAAATCATTATTTTGTGATTCATTCCTTAAAATCTGTTCCCTCCTTTAATAACTTCTAATGGAAAGGAAACGGTCAAAGACTGGGGCCACACAGTCAAATACCAGAGCAGCAAAGCACAACAGGGCCCATGAAGACCAAAACTTCAATGATTGCCAAGACACTTGAAAAAAATTAGCTTCAAAGTGTATGTTAAAACGTTAAAATAATAAAAAAGTACAGCTTACTGAGAAGGCAGTACCCACGATACATAAAGGGGATGCCTGAGAGCAGCTGGACATGAGCCTCGTGAGAATGGGATTAAACCATGCAGACATCCCAATAAAATTCTAAGACCACCTTGTTGAATATCCCCCCCCTGACACACACACCCCCACCCTGCTTGTTGAATTTCTAGCTTTTTAAACTAAACACACACACACACACACACACACACACACACTATTTAGTAATTGTGACATTAGGGAAAAAGTCATTGGTAAATAAAAACTGATTTCCAGTGACACTATCATAGTTTTGACAAGTTATCAGAGGACCAAGAACAAGGTCAACCACTGATTTCTACAAAAATCAATTTGGCAGATCACCCAGTTGGGGGTGGCTGATAGATTATGTATGATCTGTGTAGAAGGTTTGTACAGAGTCTGAAGGGCAGGTAGAATTAGGGATGTAAAAGTGATGATCTGCTCATTCCCAAGAAAAGGTTTAAAGAGGAAGAAAAGAGCTGAAATTGGAGCCATCCAAACCTTTCATCGGCCACAATGACAATGGTGTCAAGACAAGTGTCTGCAAATGAAGCCTGAGCGCAGCCTCTGCTGGCAGCAAGCCCCGCAGAGCTCTCCGGGTCTCACCAATCGCTTTGGACATTATTGACAAAGCAAACCAAACGGGCGTCATTTCCTCAGCTCTCAACAGACAGGGCTGAACTAGTTGATTTCTAACGTCTCTTACAATGCCGCGATTCTAATCTAGAGAAGCCAGTCCCTGATATACAGCTTAATACAAAACTACTGGCCTCACAGATGGAAAGCTCTCTTTGACTCACCTGTAATAACTTGCTTTATTAGATGAATCTTCAGAAGAATCAGATCCTAAAAGAATTTCCCCAAAGAACCCCCAAATCAAATTAGTAAGAAGTCTTTCGATGGGAGCATTAAACTCCAAATAAAAAAAAAAGTGCTACAAAATAGAAATATACACTAAGCGCCCACGACATGGAAGGCACACAGCAGATTGGTCAAACAACAGAGAAGCAGTTAAAAACAGTGCCTCTGAAGTCAGACTTCCAAGGTTTGCATCTTGGCTTTGCTACTGACTCGCTTAACTACGTGGGCAGAATGTCCTGACCCGTCTGTGCATCGATCTCCTCATCAGCCTAGTGAATGTAAGAACACAGTCAACACACCGCAAAGGCCCGTCGTGTGCCTGCGTGGGTTATAGGACTGAAACACAAGCGTGCTTGCAGTCTATGAAGAGCTCTTCCATGTAGCTACGAAAACCATTTTCATGACACAATACCTGTTGTCCAGGAACGTACCGTCTTCAGTGAGGAGGGAGACAGACAGTAAGTTCCATGAAATCTGGTAAGTGCTGTGGTAAACACAGGTAGGGAGCGTGGCAGCTCAGGAGTCCACTGTTGCCAATTCTAAATATACGAGGATGCTTTAAAAAGTTCGTGGAAAAATCCCACAGCACTTTGGACACGCCTTCATATTGTAAGACGCAGCAAGTAGAGGCCTGTCTGAATTCTGAATTCAGCACTTCCAAAAAGGCTTCCTGCTCTAGCATAATAATCCCTCCAAGTGCCACAATGCCCCCGTCCTAAGTGCATTTACGTGGACTTTAACCAGACTTCCTGCCTTTGGTTCTTTTATCAAGTAAGGTTCTCCAGGTGGGAATTTTAACTTTTACATTATTTATAGGACTTGTAAAATTATTTTATTTTCGTTTCTCAAATCTTGGCACGTGCATAAATTAAGACCAAAACTTTGGCAGGACTGGATTCCAAGAAATCCAGCAACTCTCATTCTAGAATTCAGGCTTGGAGACCCTTACCCAGTTCAATGTAGACAGGCTTTTTCTTCTTCTGCTGCTTTGTTCTCAGAGACGGCACAGGTCCAGGGCTAGAGGGCTGGGCGTCACGATTGTTTTCCTGCTAAGAAGCACAGGAAAGAACTTTTAGCTAATGTTTGTCTAGTTCTGTGTTTTTCTTGAAACTTGAGCCCATGAACAAAACAAATCAGCCATGATCAATTAACCAAATTTTATCTGATACCTGGAAAAGAATCCTGGTAAATAACATACCAAAATGCCTCAACCAGGTGTGATTTGAAGTTTCCCTTTTCTCTGCTCTAAATTTTTTTTAAATGAAGTATGTATTATTTGTATTTAAGCTGTTGGTGGGATTTTTTCTTTTACATTGAAAATTATGGTTTAGGGAGGGGAAGAGGGGAGGGAGGGGAAAAATGAGCTGATACCAAGGGCTCAAGTAGAAAGCAAATGTTTTGAGAATGGTGAGGACAACAAATGCACAAATGTGCTTGACACGCAATGATGGATGGATTGTGATAAGGGTTGTAAGAGCTCCCAATAAGATGGTTTAAAACAAGGAAAAGTGTGGTTTATTACCCTTGTGGAGGAGGTGAGTGTGTTCTGGGCATGGGAGGAATAGTGAAATAAGTAGCTGGTTAACAGAAGAACAGACTGTATCAGAGACTGCTCACCACTCTCACCCCCACTCTAACCCCCAGCAGTTTTATTGGCACTAATTTATACATCACACAATTCAATCGTTCAATCAAGGAGAATTGTACAATCATTGCCTTATCAATTTTAGCGCCCCTCCCCCCCCCCCCCCCCCCCCCCCCCCCCCGCCGTGGTTAAATCACCATTCAAAGGAGCTGTGCACAAACTGACTACATCTGTGGGAAGAGACACTACGTTGAGAGGCTGATGATGTGGCCTCAACAATAGGCAGAGAGATATATAAACTTTAAATATGAAGGGATTTTGAGCTCTCCTAATCTAAGAACAATTTGTTCCTGGGATGTGGCCCTGCTCCACACTCACCCTCACGCAGAGAGCACTGGAGATACGGGTGCAAAGCACACTGTGGGCAAGAAATTAGAGGGGGCCCATGCGCTCAAGTTTTTAAAGTGTAACAAACATATCCTTTGAAGCGTACACTTTATGTCGTAGTGTAGGAAAGTAAAGAGATTGATTAAACACACCTTTCTGATTATATCTGTTCAAAAGTGTAAATAAAGACAATAAAAACTCGACATTCCTAAGAACACTAGTAAAAGAAAGATTTTAGAGCCCAACAGTACTTTGATGAAACTTCCCTTCTTTTTTGTCTCAAAACTATTCCCTGCCATTGGGTGGATGCCGACTCGTAGCGACCCCGAAAAGCACAGGCAGACCTGCCCCTGTGAGTTTCCAGCACTGCAACTCCACAGGAGTACAAAACCCAGTCCTCCTCCCTCGGACCGGCTCGTGGTTTCAAACGGCTGACTTTGCCAATCGCAGCTCAGTGCAGTGCAGATCCACTCCCTCGGCCCTTTTACAAAGCTGGTACTATAAAAACCGTTACGTTTGCGATCCCAACAAGATGGACTGGCACAGGGGCGAGGTCAATGGCTCACACGTGAGTGGCATTCGGAGGACGAGGCAGGGTTCTGTTCCACTGAGCTGATGGCTCCTCACAACCATCTACAAGTACAACAGAGGGATCACTGCTGTTTCGGTGACAACCAGACACTTCTGGCTGACCTAACTTTCAAATTCTGAAAGCCGATTCCCCCTTGTCTAGGCAACTTCCCGGAAGAAATAAGATATTGCCTCATGGTAGAAGAACTGCCACAGACGGCTGGTTGAGACATGGCAGTCATCTCATGGCTGTTTTAGACAAGCAACCGAGCACATGGGCATCCCACAGCAGGAAAAGAGCCAAGGCCTCTCTGGACCACCTCAGGCACACCGCCCTTCCTGGAACTCTGCTACCGCTCCTCCATGTGAGCACGCTCCCACCTTTGCTTTCTCCTCCGACTTCTTCACTGACTCCTCATGGGAGCCAGCGAGCATCTAGCACAGTCGCTAACTCCCAATGCCCAACGAAAAGGTGCTGCCAGCAGCAATGAAAGCGGCTTTACCAAGGCAGGATTTTCAGGATTGTTCTGTCCAGGTTTCTTGGCCCGGTTCCGGTAGCCCATACTTTGGATGATAGATACTTCCTCCTTTACATGCTCAGGAGAGTTATTTTGCTTTTTTGAAAAGTTGTGACTCTTTTCAACTGTTGAATTATAAGAAAAAACACGTTATGTTCGGAGTGAGAAAACGAATGAACTATCATCAAGGAGCCCACAAGAAACTGGTGCGTCAGGACAACACGTCACAACAAACTGTCCCTGTAACGTCTTTGCTGTTATTCTAAGGCAACTTTGAAAATTCTACTCATGAGACATAGATGAACAGGCCGTCAATGTTATTTTTGCTCTTTCCCCCCACTTCAATACTGACACATTTACTTCTCAAGACTACACTCCTGAGTCTAACACCAGTGAGGTTTAGAAACACCACTACTTTCTGTAACATTAAAGCCTTATCATCTACCTAAAGAAAATCATTGTGCAAATTGCTTGGGTTAGAATGGGCAGCCACTTGAACGTCGGCCTCTAGGGCTATGCAACACTTACACTGCAATCCTGTGTCAAGTTCAAAGGCATGAATGGTTTTCAACAGCTCTTCAACAAGTTGACTAAACCTTGTACTTTCTTGCAGGCTTCTGAAATAACATAGTTTGAGAGATACCGTTAAGAGCAAGAGAGTACCACATTTTTAAGGGCCCTGCACAAAATACACACGAACTATTCCTACTATCTGAACCCCACCCAAGCCCCCATTGCTAGCTCCTTTTCTCAGGCTTTTCTGTCACACAATCATCACATTATTTTGAAAATCTAGTTAGATAATGATGGCCAAAGAAAGATCACGACTTGGGAAAATCGAATGCACTCAGTCCTTTAGAGTCCTAAGCACTTCCTACGTAGCAAGCATTGTAAACGCAGGGCTGAGACGCCACTGCCCTAAGAACACCTCACACCCGGCAAAGGAGACAAAGAAAACAGGGCCAGCAGAGGTGCTGACACGAGTCTTACTTTTGCTAAGACTCCAAGTTCCTGCACTATTCAGAAACAAAAAATGACTCGCGAATACCTCTATTTGGCCTAACACTTTCAGAAAAATGGCTTCAGAAATAATTTCCGGTGTCTGCTACCCGCTTTCATGTATCGGTCTACTCACGGGCAGTTTGATAAGGACATTGCGATGCTAAACCATGTCTTCTACCTTTTACTGTTGTGGTTCCCATCGCTGCCCACGGTATATACCTTTTGGTTATATGATTCTTACACAAAGGACACTGAGACGCCCCTTTCTTCTGGTTGAGAAGTTTCAGCATACAAAATCTATAATGTATAAAGAAAAAACGATTCATGTTACTCTCTTGTGGAAGGAATATTCAAAGGACCATGAACAGGTAAACTCACAACTGCCCTTAGGCAGTCATTTCTCAGATGTAACACAACAAATGGCTTTCTCTATGGTTTTTAGATGCTGCATAAGCAGAAAGCAGCAACACATAAGCAACGATCTATGAAAACTGAGCTTACACGCCTATGTTTTACCGTTATGATCAAATCGAACCTATTACGCAGTTAGTGTGGCACACTTAATGACATACTCACAATAATTTTAAGCTGCGTGATCTGACATAAAGAGAAAGTAGCTCATATTAAATGATGATAATTAGTTTAAAAATCCAGTTCCTGGCCAGACCGGAGTACACACATTGGTCCATAGGAGCTCTGGATACATGGAATTCAAGACAAACCCTCAGGAACAGTAGTGGGAGGAGCCATATCATGAGGGGCGGTGGGGCCCATCACAAGGTTGGGTATATAGCCCCCCCCTCCCCTCAAGGGGGATGAATAACAAATGTGGGTGAAGAGAGACAATGGACAGTGTAAGACACGAAATAATAATAATATATTATTGATCAAGGATTCACCAAGGTGGAAGGGGAGGGGAGGGAGGGAGAAAAAAGAGGAGCTGATACTGAGGACTCAAGTAGAAAGAAAATGTTTTGAAATGTTGATGGCAACACATGTACAAGTGTGCTCAATACAACTGAATGATGGATTGTTGTAAGATTTGTGAGAGCGCCCCAATAAATGATTGATAAAAACAAACAAATAAAAAACCTCAGTTCCTTCCTACAAAGCTAAAGTAATTAAGACCACATGAAACTAACGTAAGAATCAACATATTGATCAATGGAACAGAATTCAGAGTCCAGAAATAAAGTCATACATCTGGTTAATTGTCAATTAATCAGTAATTCACTGATTTACCACATGGATGCCAAGGCATTAAATGGAAAAAAAACAAAAACAAAAAAACCAGGAATCTTTTCAACAAATGACACAGAGACAACTGGAAATTCATATGCAAAAAAAATGAAGTTAGACTCTTCATGTAAAAATTACCTCAATTCACAAAAAATATCTCAAAAAGGAGCACAGGCCTAAGCTGTGTGCATGCGAAACACCTTCTACTAACTTACAGTGTAACTGGGTGAGTTTTGTCATTGTTGTTAGTGCCTTCGAGTCAGCTCCAACCCACTGCCACCCTCAGACACTGCCCGCCCGGTGCCGACCTCCCCACCGCGCTAAGGCAGTGGTTCTCAACCTGGGGGTCGCGACCCCCATGGGTGTGTGTGTGAAACAATCCTTTCACAAGGGTCGTCCGATTCATAACAGTAGCAAGATGACAGTGATGAAGTAGCAACGACAATGTTATGGTTTGGGGGGGTCACCACCGCATGAGGAACTGTGAAAGGGTCGCGGCGCGAGGAAGGCTGAGAACCTGTTCTGATGCCTGACGCTGTCACTGTGTCGTCCCGTCTCACGCAGGGCCTTCCTCTCTTTGGCTGCCTTTCCACTCGATCAAACATGATGTCCTTGTCCAGGGACTGGCCTCTCCCGACAACACGTCCAGAGTATGTAGACGAGGCCGTGCCATCCTTGCCTGTAAGGAGCACTCTGGCCTTACTTCTTCCAACACAGAGCAGTCTGTCCTGTTAGCAGCCCATGGTATTTTCCGTCTTCTTCTCCAGCACCACAATTCAACTGAACCGATTCTTTTACGGTCTTCCTCATTCACCATCCAACTTCACATGCACGTAATGCAATGGGGAACACCCTGGCTTGGGCCAGGCGCTTAGTCCTCAGTGTAGCATCCCAGCTCTTCATTACCCGACAGGGGTCTCGTGCAGCAGACTGACCTCATGCAATCAGTCTTTCGATCTCTTGACTGCTGCTCCCATGAACACTGACCATGGATCCAACAAGACAAACATCCTTGACAACTTCACAAGGATCTGGCCAACCTGTCAAGGATGTTGTCCCGTAATATGTGAATTAAATCTCAAAAAAAAAAAAAAAGTTTAAAAAGCAAAATCAACTCAGGGCAGGAACTAAAACTACCCCATGTTTGCATTTTGCCTAGTAGAGCAAAGCTGCTTACAAGAAGTCTAATGAAGAAGGCTAACGCTGGAGGGACACTGAGGCTTTTCGAAAGGTGCCCTGCTGGTGAACTGAGCAAGTACTTGTCTGCTAAATGCAAGAATGACTGTTCGAATCTCCCAGACACTCTGCGGGAGAAAGACGGCACAGTTTGCTTCCAGAAAGATTGACAGCCTTTGGACACCCTCCGGGCAGTTCTACTCGGTCCCGAAAGTTCCCAGGAGTCAGAAGAGACTCCACAGCATTGGGTTTGGCTTGAGATTTTGAAATGACTTGGGACCTGCAACTTTGTGGCTGTCTCAGATCACCAGCAAGAAGTCAATATAGCCAAGGAGCCTTGAAGAGCACAGAGCACAAAGGAAAACACTGCTCCAATTGGCTGGTCTTGGCTCTAAAGATCAACTTCTCACAGGAAAAAGAAACAATAACAATTTAGTGTTCGGTGTCCTTACAGGAATTCCTAAATTCAGGAATCCTTAGCTTATCTTCATGAATATTCTAAAATCACATTCAATTTTAAATACAAGTGCATTCAAAACTATAGTCATGAGGTAGGAGGGAATACATATAATTTGTGTTATTTATATATCCTCTGTATTAGTAAGCTCATTATCACATACAGGGTTTGTTTTTCTTTCCTTTCTTAAAATACTTGTATTGGGGGCTCTTACATCTCATCGCAATACATACATTCCTCCAGTGTCTCAAACACATTTGCACAAATGCTGCAATCGTCATTTTCAAAGCATTTACAGTGTTTGTTTTTGATTGAAATTTATTTATTTTTTTAGAAATTAGGCTGCCCTTCAAGGTAATACAGATCCTAGTTTAACTGTAGAAAAGAAAGCCCCTTGTCCCACTAAATTACCCATCCCACCTTTTTTTAACATCTCCTCTCCATCCTACTTTCTTTTTTTTTTTTTTTTCATCCTACTTTCTATGAAATTTTTTCACTCGGAAACAGACTTCCATTTCAAAAGGCAAATCCTTACATTTGTCAAAGTAACAGGACTCACTGAGAAACGAATATCAACTTTTTTTTTTTAATTTTTTTTTTTGCCGCCCCCAACCCCGCAGCTCATGAATATCAACTTAATAACTTCAAAAGGTTAATAAGTAATGCAAACAAACGAAAGCACAGGAAAAGCAGAAAGGAACAGAGACCCTGGGAAGGCGAAACCTTGATCTGCTTCTTTCACAATAGCTGTCAGTTTGCGTCCACCCAGGGACACAAAAAGCAAACAGCTATTCAAAGTGACTTCCCATGCCCCCAAACAAGGTATGCCAACAGTTTACCAGAGATGAAGGACACTGTCATTGTGGCCACTTCTCTCTGAGGCTGAGGGACATAGATTCAGGTGAGACACTGCTTCTTAACGGAAGAAATTAAGGCTTCGATGAACAGATCGATGCTTCCCTCCCCATGAGGACAAATACAAAAGCTAGCAATGGAGTCAGGCGAAACACTCAAACTTACTTGCAAAATATATGGTCACAATTTGTGGAAACCGGCTCTCGGATTAACTCCAGACTGAAAGAGGAGGGAGGCAAAAACAAGGATAACAAATGAGGCTTAATCATTTACATAAGAATAAATAAATACAGTAAAGAGTTTCATCTTTACGCTGCTACCACTGAGTCAAAGTAAGGCTTTGAGTCCGGCGAATAAGCTTGTACTAAATGCGTACTGCGCTAAGTGACAAGAATGCAGCAGGAGCTACGGTCCTCGTGGTCAGTGAACTTGAACACATCAAAGCAGAACTACACTGACCACGTCAGTACACTCCACTGAGCATTTAAAAACACTCGCTACTACTTCTTACTAATGAGAGTTCACTGACACTACCTGTTTCTTGGTGTAACTCTTGTTCCTTAACTCAGCTCTAAGCTCTGTAAAATCGAAACCCACTATTGCTTGTGGGTTTCCGCAGAGCACTATCAGGTAACATAACATTGCCCATTCTCAACAACTTGCACACGTGCAGTTTAGTTAGATTCAGTGCACTCTTTCAGAAACAAATGATTGCCTTTTTACTATTAATATGGAAACGTTCAAGCACGAACACAAATAGAATAAAATGAACTCCTGTACTATCACCTAGCATTAATTTTCGATTTAAAGCCAATGTTATTTTATCTATACCTACTTTCCCACCCCAGATTATTCCTAAACAGACCCCAGTCATTGTATCATTGCATCGATAAATATTTCAGAATATACCTTTCAAAGACATATATAACCTTGAAACTATATTTCTTTTTTAATTTCTGTAATATCGTCCATTACATAATTAATGTCCTCATTTCTCTCGTTGTCTCGTATTTGAACAGTTACATTTGTGTAAACCAGGTCCCCAAAAAGCCATCACATTACATTTTGCTGATACGTCTCGTCTCTTTTTAATCTATAGTTTTCCTTATTTATTTCAAAAACTAGGTCGTTTGTTTTGTGAAATTTTCCACATTCTGGAGGTTGCCCTTTGTAACTGCAAGGCAGGCGTTCCTGGGTGATGTACTCCTGCTGGGAAGGTGGGAGACTAACTCACCCAAAGGTGCCTTGGAAGACCGCTCTGGTCACGTGCTACCAATTGCTCATAGAGGAGTTCTGCTCTGACTCACTCCCAGCTCCCACAGCTTGGGCTCCCCCGTGTTCTTCCAGCTCTTTTCATCCGTGGACACTAGACCAGGCTGCAGGGGCCTAAGGGAGTAGGGGCTTGTAAGCCACCATGCATGGTGCTCTCATCTTAAATGAGTTTCACAAACTGAGTTTGGGCGAAGACCAGGCAGAACATCAGAGGACAGACAATGTGGTAGCTGACAGGAATCTTGTTCTTTCCATTAAATGCCTAGTTTTTTTTTAAGGATCACAAGAAAACATGGGAGACAATGACTTCATTGTGAAAGGGTTTGGTAACACGACTCTTAAAATCACAGGTTTCTGACACAGCTCAGCGCAATCAAGCAAAACACACACACCACAAAGTCAGCCAGTGTTTGTTCACATCCCTCTCTCTTACACACACACCAGTAGAGTGACCTTGGGTCAAGGACTCTACCTGAACCTGTTTCCCTTCCGGTCACTTGCTCTGCCAGGTACCTCAGACTACTCTGAGAACCAAATTATATGTAACTTGGGGAACTGCTTCACCAGCTGAGGTGCTGCCTATAAATGTTAGCATTGTTATTTGGCCCAAAGGTGATTTCGCAAAGAAAAATGCAGACGTGGAGAACTTTAATGTGTTACTAAGTCCCTATTCCTGAGATAAGCTATCATAGAAATTCTCAGTGAAAGAGAAGTTGGATTTAACTACGACGCCAGATGGCTTTCATTCTCACACTGACTCAGTTCTGAAATAATTATATTTCAGTATGGTAATTATAATCCAAGCTACATAAACATACTGTAAACACAAACTCTGAACAGATGAAAACTCCACTATGGAAAAAGGTAATGAATGACTGTCGAAGGAGAAGCTTGAGGAGGGCACAGGAGTACAAAGGAATCATTAAAATGTTCCTCTTCTGGGATCAGCCGAGAGCAAATGTTTACTAGGAAAGTGATTCACACATCCCAGAGATGGTTCGAACCCGACAGTATTTTAGGCCAACTACACGTTAGCCTTTCGAACATCCTAAGTGCCCAAGTGAGTGAGAAAAGAAGGTGGGCTAGGTTCAGAAAAACCACCCCCCACCAAGCTATACTTTTAGGCAAAGTCCTCTGAGAGTCTAGATTGTTATGTAACCGTGCATAAAAATACGGAAAGAGCTATCAGTTGTCAGAAACAATGGCCACGAAGGAATTTGAGAGGCAGGACTTTTATCCCAAGAGACCCTAAAAGCTAACAACTTATTTTCCAGATACTGTAAGGGATGTTTCCAGTGGCGACCAAGCATCAAGTAGGAAGATATAAGGGCCCTAAGAAAGGCAAACCCCTTTCCTGGGCCTGGAACTCCCAATTGCACTGTTCTGGGCTGTTCCACGGGCGAAAGCTGACGCCACCTGCTCCCGTACGGATTAGCAGGCCCGGAAATCCTACACAGGGATGCTGTGAGTCAGACTCCATGGCAATGGGTTTGTCTTTTCCAGGCACCGTCTTTTGTTTTGTTTTTAACATACCATCCCAGAACTTCCCACTAAAGCCAGCTGAAGGTTTAAAAGGGTCCATGGGTAATCTGGGTACTGCCAACAGTTAAGTACTCAACGGCAAGCCAGAAGGTTGGTGGTTCAAACCCACTTGGAGGCACCTCAGAAAACAGGCCTGAGGAGCTGCTTCCACAAGGTCACAGCCTTGAAAGTGCAGACGTCCTCCTCTGAGCACAGGTCCCCAGGAGGCGGACACAACTCAACGGCAATGAACGACGGGAAGGTTCAAAAATGACTGGGATGAATGGCTTGGGTTTAAAAGCCTAAATCTATTTCTAATAGGAAAGGAGCAAATTCAACAAGCTGGCAAAAGCACAATAGTTGATTGAAAATGAAAATTTGGCATTAACTTTTATCCCTGCGTCTTTAATCTTTATGTATCTGAGTTTTTTAATTGATGGCTTAATTTGCCAGGAGGAGAAAGCACATTACATTTTTATGACTTCATCCACGGACATGTAAAATAAATGGACCCAAATGTCACACTAGGGCTTTTTGATCACTCTCCGTAATTATCATGAGGATTCTGCAGTAAGTTGTGCTTTTCAAAAGCAATGCCCCCCCTTCCCCCCCTGTAAATTGTCATTCCCTGCTTCCCTGGTTCTAATGTTGCATAGATTAGGCTGTTCATCTCATGTAGCTCTTGCGTTTTTGCTCAGTTTGAAATGCCGAGGGGCAAAGGAGAGCAAAGTTACTTATAAATCTTGCCTCTCTGAAAAGAGAAAACATACTTGGATTTTCCTTAGTCTTATTTGACCCCATATACGAAAAACAATTTTCATAAAGCACAGAATATACCTAAATTCATCTTCCTTCTTTGGGAGTAAGTACAGCTTTCAAAGTATTTATTTTCCCTAAATTCTAAGGTTGCTGTTGAGGACAGTAAAAGATATACCAATTAAAAACAAACAAAACCTTTCTAAAGTGCACCTGTACGTGGTCGTGAACTGATCGTGAACGCATCCTTCCAGTTTTCATCCTCCTGAGCTGCCCCTCCCTCCCTCACACCCGCTCAACGCCCCCTCCGGTTACGGTTTAGTCTTCTGAGTTGATGTTTTCAACTTCACCCCATGTAGGTAATTAAAAGAGCATAAGCTAGGCAGACCTGTTTTACTTGTTAACCCAAACGGCTTCCGTTTTAACGTGACTTCAGGGGATATTTCTGGTCTACAGATTATTTTCGGACATGTTTCCAGAAGGGCTAAAGTTCACGAGCATTTAAAATTCTGTTCTGCAGTTCCCCCTTTTTGATCAGGATTTTTCTATGGAAACTGTGATCACACTGTGCGGTGATGGCAGGCAGGCACCATCCAGTTTTCCTGGTCTCACAAGGAAACAGTTCCTGGAGGCCATCACACATTCCATATCCTCTTCTTATTCCTAACTCGCCTTCCACCTAACTACAGGCCCACTGTGCCTTCCGTGGGCACTTACAAGCTTTCAAAACCCCAGACACTGTACAACCAAGTAGGCGGTGGAACAAAAGCATCAGACATGTAATTAGGCCAGTTAGCTGGGATATCCCCTGAAGCCAGGACCCCAAACCACCAATTCAAGGAACCAAATACCTGGAGGCACTGAATGCTACAAACACAACCCCAACAGTTACTTTGTTTCCCCTTTTCTGTCATTGTATCAATTTCTTGGATGTTAACACACCACTACCTATTACAATATTTTAAAAAAAGCTCAACTACACTATGAAAGAACTACTTAGTTCTTCATTTAATTCAGTCAATAAATGTTGCTTGAGTAGAACTACGAGGTCTCAAGTACAGTTCTACCTACAGAAGGCAGAAATAAATCTGAAAAACAAACAAACCCAGCCCTCACGGGGTTCGTATATTCTGTGGGAGTGAACTGCGATGGGTGGGAGAAGAGCAAAAGACAAATGACAGAATATTGAGCCGTAGTAAGTGCTCTGGAGAAGGGGATAAAGCGTGTGCTGGGTGATGAGGGGTGGCGATTTTAAATAGAGTATCTGAAAATGCCTCTCTGAAAGGTGTTTCCGCCAAGATCTGCAAGGCAGGCAATTATTAGAGAAAGGACATTCTGGGCAGAGGGATCAGCAAATATTAAAGGTCAATGGCAGGACAGTGTGTGGCATGTGTGACGGAAGAGCAGGTAACAGGCCAGAAAGACCAAAGAGAAGCGGCGAAGGGGGAAGGGAAGCGGAAAATAATTATTCCAGCTTTCCTTTCTGCTTTTCCTTGAGCTAATGCTCAAGAATGGCTTAACTCGCTTTGTGGGTTAGAGCAGTTGGAGATCATCTAGTGACTACTTGAATTTCTCAACCTCTTTTGTGTCATAGACCTCCAACAGTTATGTTTTTCAATGACTAAATTAAAAATATTTAAATTAAATATCTAATTATATTGAAGTACTGTTCATCCTAGGCTTCCCTTGGTCCTGGCAGGACTGCAAGTTAAGAACCCTGGAATACGTACAAGGAAACTTTCTGGAGTGACAGAGGCGTTTGATGCCTTAATGGGTACTAGAGCTACAAAGTACACACACTTCTGAGAGTGCATTGACTTGCATATTTAAGATCTGTGTATCTCACTATGCAAATTAGACCTTAAAAACAACGAGGACACGAGTCACTCAGGGTTCAGTGTAGCAGCAATGAAACTCAAAACCTTCCTCTAGTTCTTGAACGCTTCCTCCCCCTCAATTATCATGATCCCAATTCTGCCTTTCAGACCTGGTTAGACCAGAGGATGCACAGCCATGCAGTAGGGATCTGGAAATACAGGGAATCTAGGACGGATGATCCCCTCAGGACCAGCAGTGAGTGGCGGGAGGGAAGGGGGTGTAGAAAGGGAGAACCTATCTTGGGGATCTATGTGTAACCTCCTCTCTGGGGGATGGGCAATGGGAAGGTGGGTGAGGGGAAACACCAGGCAGTGTAAGATAAGATAAAATAATAATTTATAAACTATTAAGGGTTCAGGGGGGAGGGGGGAGGGGGGAAGCGGGGAGGGAAAAAAAGGAAACCGAGCTGATTCCAGGAACCCAAGTGGAAGGCGAATTTTGAGAATGATGAGGGCAACGAATGTATAAGGGTGCTTTACTCAATTGATGTATGTATGGATTGTGATAAGAGTTGTAGGAGCCCCAATAAAAAGATTTATTAAATTTAAAAAAAACAACGAAAACATTCTAAATCCTGTATCTTTTAAAGAGAAAAAGGAAAAAAAGGTTCATTGAGAGGCTTAAGGTTTGATAAGCTGTTGGAAGCAAAATGACAATGGACTGGGTAAACCCTCCCCTAATTCACAATAAAAAGTGTGAAGGGGGTGCGGGTGGTAAAAGGGAGTGGTCAAGGAGTTCAAGAAGGAAGAGAACATTTAGAAACGGGCTGTGGTAGCAATTGTATAATGCTGCTTGATGTGACTCAACTATGGAACATGCTATCCTGTATTAGCTCAGAGTAAAATAGTTTTGGAGAAAAAAAAGTTTAGAAAATCGAAAAAGGCTCATGCAAAGTCAGAAGGATCTGCTGACGTCTACAATGACTAGCTGCGCTCTGACTGATATGCCCAGGGTTGGTTGCAGTCAAAGGTTCTCCTAAAGACCTATCCTCTCTTAGACACCAGTCATTCATGATTTTACTTTACAGTTACGAACTATGTCCATTCCAAGTGATCAAGCTAATTTTAAGAAATAGAAGCCCAAATGTCACTAGCCCTAACAAGATACCTGCCCCAACGCAAACAAAGAATATCCATGACTTAGGAAAGATAGGGAGCTGTGTGCATTAACAGGGCAGAAAAGGAGGGAAAGTGTCATTTTCTATATATTTTTTACGCTCGTCGGTTAAAAAAAATAGCACTTTTAACAGCTTGTGAAATGATTTTTCTCCCTATAACAGGTTATGCCTACTCATTTGCACAGGAAATAATCATATACATTAGAAGAATCTTAAATCAGTACTTTTTGTTGACTTACCAGATTGGACACTCTAAGATTTTCTGCATCGCAATAAGGACATTATGCACTTCTTCAATTCGAGCCATAGGTAAAACTTTTTTCTGCTCTACTGAACTGTAACACATCAAGTACATACAACTAAGTAACTTGAAATTTTAACAGCTGAAGCTTTTAAGTGACATTTTTGAATGAGAGACTTAAGTTGCTCTAGAAACATATCAGCTACATAGTTAATGACAAAAGCCTTTATTTTTTTAATTTGTTATTTCTTAAAATTAGACAATTTTCATAATTAGTTTAAATTCTCTATTTTTCTGACTTATAACCTCCAACCTCAGCCTTTTGAACCTTTCTTTTCTCCCAGGAAGGTCACTGTAGGTTTCCCTGAGCCTGACTGGGTAGGTGGTTTGTCCCCAGCTTTCTCCAGTCATCCTGGTTGTTTCCTTTTCAGGTTTTGCAACAAAAGGAACACAACCCGAAGCAAACAACTCTCCTGACTCCTTCCCCCAGCACTGCCAATTCACCTGCACTCATCTCTGAATCCTGAACCTCCAGCACTGGCTTTTCTCTTCCTAAGGCCCATCCCTGTGAATAGCACTTGCTTCTGCTTTTAACCTTGGAAAGGCCTAGAACCTAGTTCTTTTTTGTTGTTGCTAACATTTTATTACGGTTTGGGCAAAGTTTAAGAGCAAATTAGCCTCACTCAATTTCCACAGATCTTATTTAGTGACATTAATTGCCAACCCTTCAACGTTACAACACTCTTCCCACTTCCTCCATTCTGTTTCATTTACTCCTCCTTCCTGCCTTCTGGGCTTTGTTATTAGGCAAATGCCGCCCCATGATCTCATATGGTTTTTTGTTTGAAGTACGTTTCCTTATTGATCATTTTATAGGACTGTCTGTTGTCTGGCTGATGGGTGATCTCCAGGGGTGGGGTCAATTCCAGTTTTGAAGGTGTCCACTAGTTTCTATCAGCCCAATAAATCTGTTTGTTAAGATTTTGCTCGACATTGTTCTCCCACTCCGACCAGAATCCTCTTTTGTGACCATGACAAAGTAGTGGAACCCAGGCACCATCTGGTTCGCTAGCTGCACGGAGGTCGTTTGAAGCCAATTCCTCGGATCTCTTTCCCATAACATCCGGCCTGCTCCTCTTCAAGGACCTTTCCCGGGCTCAGTCTGGTCCCACTACGTCCTCAGGGTCCCCCACCGCCACAGGCCAGGCCGTCTTCCTCCGCAGGCTCCCAGGAGGCACCGTGCAGTCCCTGCCGTGATTCCTCCAGTCCGACACTCCGGGCCCTCTTGCCGCTCCTCCCTCCGGCCACCTGGCCATCCCACCTCCCCAGAACTCCCCAGATGAAGAAACTTTACGTCTCCCTAGGTTCCGCTCCAGCTGCCGCAGAAGCTCCGGTCCGGCTCGCCTTCCCGCCTCCCACCTGTTTCCCGCTGGCTCCCCTAATTCTCTTAGGGCTCCCCGTCTCGTGCCGGGGCCCTCACCCTTACCCAGAGAAAAGCCTCCAGGCCCAGAGGCCCAGTTACCAGGACATCCCCCGGAGTCGCCCCCGGCTCAGAAAGGGTCCCCGAGATCCAGCCCGGCGGCAGCAGTTTCGATCCGATCTGTAACTCCCGCGCTTTCCTGTCGCCACGGAAACGAGCCACAGCTACAGGGATGCGAACCTCTCAAAATGCAGGGGTGAGACACGTCAGCGGAAGGGCGGGACAGAAAAAAGCAGGCCGAGCGCCGCGCGGCTCCGATTGGTCGCTTTATTCCTTTTCCCGCTTACGTCATCAGCAAGCGCCGGAAGAGAAGGAATCTCCAGGCGGCTCCGCCCCCTCGGCTCCACGCTCCCCCCCGAGTTTCTTATTACGTCACAGTCACCTGTGGCCCGAATACGAGCGGGACTTAGCCCGGAACGGCGGCAGGAAAGGGCCTACCCCCGCCCTACCCGTCCCGCCCCCTCAGCGCCATGGAAGGCGCCACTTCAAGTAAATAAAGGGCTCCGTGAAGAAACTACCACTTCCAGCATGCACTGCGAGACGACCGGCCTGCGCCACGGTGTTGTCGGAAACGGTAGTTCTATGGAGAGGTACTTTCGGTACCGGAGGCAGGCACGATCCTCACGGAACCCGAGTTGCTAGATTGGCGATTCCTGCGTGCCCGTGGGCCGCGACACCTATGGATCGGAGTGCGCGCCTTCGCCTCTTGAGCGCGGGGAGTCGGCGACGGAGCCCAGCGATCTTAGAAAGACTACATTTCCCATCCAGCCCCACGAGACTCGCACTGGAAGTCGCCCAAGGTCGGTAACTTGGGAGAAGACCGGGAAGTAGAACGGCGCCCTTGCCCACGTCCGCGCACTCTTAGGTCCGCCCCTCTCCTCCAGGGTTTGTTATTGTTGTGCGGGTTAGGCCGCCCTTGTCCCGCCCCCGCCGGGGCCGCCTCGGCCAATCAGCGGGCTGAAAGCTTTGAGGGACAAGGGCTGGGAACCAATCATCTTGTGGGAAACTCAGAACCAAGCCTCGGCCCGATCGCTCGCCGCCATGTTAGAGGCCCTCCAGTGGGGCCGCCGCGGAGCTGGCAGCGCACGGTCCGCGCACAGGCCTCGGGCAGGCGCCCCCCGCGGGCGGGAAGCTGGTAAGGTTGCGGCGGTGGTTAACTCGGGGTGGGGTCACGTCACCCTCGGGAGGTTTGGGGAAGTCCGGGGGGAGAAAGCTTGCAAAGGGGGAAGGGCGGCCGACCCCTTCCTTCCGAGAGCCGAGGAAGAGCGCTTCCCGTGCGGAGGCGCCGAGTAGGAGGGGGACGCCTCTCCCGGGATGAAGCGTCCCCCACGGAGCGCTCGGCTAGGCTAGGCGCCTAGGGGGGTGGTGCCATTTATCATGGGGGGGTGCCAAGAGACGGTAATGAGATGTGGGGGAAGTTGGCAGGAAAGAAGGTGGGGGGGGGGAATGACACGAATGCGCCTGTTTGTGAGACCCTCGCGCCCGTGTGGTTGGCAGGGCGCCGGTCACGTTTTCTTTGGAAGCCCGGGTAGCTTCCACAGGCCTCGCCTGGAACGAGCCACATTCCCAGCGGCTGGTCCGCTGTAGTAAAGGGATTTTTATTTATTTTTTTAGGATAGGAAAAAAAAAGACAACGAAATAGAGGGGAAGGTGGCTCTGTGCCAAGCAAAGGTGAGTCAGTGGCATGGATTTTCCATAATACGGGTTATGGAATCCGAAGGCCTAGCCGTGCTGGCTTTAGCTGACGGAGGAGAGGGGTCTGTCATTGTGCTGTTCGCAGGCTCACAAGAGTGTTCCCAACAGCAGGTTGTGGAGACCTGCCTCTCCTCCAGCCGAGGCTAGGTTCTCCCGCTTCCTGTTTTCTCTCTGTCAGCCGGCGGCTGGATGAGCTCCAAAGTATCCAAGCTGATTTCCAGTTGTGTAACTCAAGACCAGGGGAGGGGGCTTTTCTCTCAGGGCACTTCTGAAATGTAGCGCAGGGTTCCTTAGAAGTTGAAAAATAGGAATGCATTTCAAAATACCCACTTTGGGTAGACTGAGTCGCTTCCTCTAAGACTCATCTGTTTTTCTGCCAAGTACCAGGAGAGACATTCTCTCCAAATTTCAGGAACTCCCTGGAATTTCGGTCCGTGTGAACAGATTCTACGTGCTCGGGTCGGATAACTTGGAGGTGAACTTGGGGGCCCCTGGTGGGAAGAAAGAATGGAGAGGGAGGAAAATGGTTTAAAGTGTAAAAAATCTCTGATCCTCAAGAGTTCAAGGTCATTTTTAATGGCCAGCTTAGTGGTATTGCTTCATAGGTGAGTGAATTCCGGGATTGAACGGAGAACACAGGATTGTGTTCGGATCTGAAGAGTGGTGGTACTGTGAGACAGGAAGAGCTTTTAACTCAAAAGGTTAAGTGGTGTGCTCAAGGTTACCTTACGCCTTGTAACTTCCTAGACTAGAGCCAGGTCTGGAGCTGAAGTTGCCCTATCCCTTTGCCTCCACTAAGGAAACGTCACTGAGCCTCCACCCTATCTCCTGTCCCTGCAGCAGCATCTGGTTGGTGTGGTTTTTTTAGATACTCATTACAAGTTTGTTATTGAGTATGCTTACGAGCTGACCCTTCACAGCAATTTAACAGGGATTTTAAACAAGCAGTTTTTCGTGGGAGAAAGACAATAACTTTCTGCTTCTGTAAAGAGTGACCCTCTCGGGCACCCACAGAGGCAGTTCTGCCCTCTAGGTCCATGATTCCCACTCGACTTGATGGCAGTGGATTTAGAAGGCCATTTTTCATAAAGGCATCAACCCAAACCAGTTCATCAGTATACACGCTCCTTATTTGAAAATAAGCAACTGGCCAGAGTGGATGCTTGATATTTGTTAAGGAATTCCTGTTAACAGCTAAAGCACAGCTGTTGTGTCAGGGTTTATATGGATGACATGCTGCATAGCTGTTAAAATGCTTATGATGATTCGGTGGGCATAGGGTCTAGATCACTGACCCTGAATCAGTAAATGGTGAATGGCAGGTTATGGGTCCATAGCAGATCATATTACTTGTTCTACTTTTATGTAGGCTTGGAGTTTTTCATAATTAAGAGTTCTACTTTGTTTTTAATTAGAATAACTTTGTTTATAAAACATCCCTGACCACAATCAGTCCAGTACTAGTGCTTAAGGGAGAGGGCGGGGAGGGGAGTGTGAATGAATGAGGGTAACCCTGAATCAATGTTGTTAAAGCCAATTGTTCTTTGTTCTACGTCTTTAAAATGTCCCAGTGGAAAAAGGGGCAGACTACAGAAACACAAGCTCGGGCCAGCATGAAGGTGGTGAATGCTGCTGGCCGTCTAGTCTGTATTTTGGCTAATGCTTTGTTAAAAGTGGTCTGAAGGAGAACCTGGGTTTAATTAGCAAGAGCCTACGGCTTCAAGGAAAAGGCAGAACTTTACTTTCAAGTCACACAAGGTTGCAAGTTCCCTGAGGGGAGAGACCTGTTTTGTCCCTTCAGTATTTCCTCTTCCTATCTGATAGCCTCAAGGTGCCCAGGTGGTATAAGGGTTACAGTGTTGGCCTGCTGACCCACCCTAACTGCAAGGTCAGCAATCGAAACCACCAGCCATTCGCCGGCAGAAAGATGAAGAAGCTTTCTACTGGGCGTAGGGTTAGTCTCTGAAACCCAGAGGCATTTCTACCCTGTGCTGTACAGTAGTTGGAATCGACTCTGGCAGTGAGTTTGGGTTAGAGCAGGTATTTAGCACTGCTGCTGTTGGCTCAGTTACACAATTCTAAAATGCCTGTAAGCTCTAAAAGGATTTTTCACAGATTCTAGATGTTGTCTATGGGTGTCGCCAAAACAAATACCGTATATACTCAAGTATAAGCTGACCCAAATATCAGCCGAGGCATCTAATTTTAGTACAAAGACTATTAAAAGTGTGTTGGAACGGAGGGGGAGGGGAAAAAAAGGAAAATGAGCTGATTCCAGGAACCCAAGTGAAAGGCGAATTTTGAGAATGACGAGGGCAACGAATGTATAAGGGTGCTTTACTCAATTGATGTATGTATGGATTGTGATTTGTATGAGCCCCAATAAAATGATTTATTTTTAAAAATGTGCTGGAAACCCCGGTTTATACACGAGTATATGCGGTACTCTTAAAAGATAATTACTTCTTTTGAGACGAGCCCGAATACCCTTGTACATAGATCTAGCACGAGTGTCTTTATTTCAACAGTGAGATTTGTTTTAAACTCCCTATTAGACTGTCCGTGTTCTAAGAGCAGGGACATTGTCTGTCCTGTCCCCTGCTGTAGCCCTTAGGTGGATCTGTCTGTGGGGTGCTCAGCAATATTTGTGGAGTGACGGAATGTTGCTGCAACTTGTAAGACCCTTCCTAACCGACGTTCTCTCGCCTCCTCTCTCACATCCAGCCCTACAGCATGGAACCACAGGTCACCCTAAATGTGACTTTTAAACATGAGACGCAGAGCTTTCTGGTTTCCGACCCAGAAAACACCACTTGGGCAGATGTGGAAGCTATGGTGAGTGTGCCTTTGTTGTGTCTCCTGGTCTCCTAGGGCCGCAGGTGCCCTTTGCTCCTGGCGGCTCCCGCCTGAGTCATTTGGAAAATGGTTGGGCTCGTGGGCCCAGAAACCCTAGAGGACGTGAGCCCCATAAAGGGATCAACGAAATGAGGTCCTTTTTTGGTGAATTTCAGATGAGAAGGTAAAATGACTTTCCAAGTAAGATAATTTCCGAAACTTGTTCATTTTAGAAGCAGTCTGAGGAGTGAATTGGTGTGGGCCCCACCTAACTAGGCCCCGTGACTGTGCGCATCGCAGATGCAGCCGGGTTTTGCAGGAGCAGATGGATAGGTGGTTTGTATTGCTAGGTCAGAGGTTGAATGCTTCAAAAGTTGAGCAGAAAAACCAAAACAGCCGTCCCCTGGGTGGTTAGACAGCAGTGTGGTGTCAGGCAGCAGTCGGACTGCTCCTCTGTGGGAACGCTTTTCCTGCCTGGTTTGCCCTTTGCACTCTGCTGTTTCTGCTCAGGCTGCAGTGGAGATGTCTCCCTGCCTGGTTGACTCTGTTTACCTAACAGAGAGTTGGGAAAGGTGATGTTAATCCCCCAAAGCAGAATGTTGGGTATCGCCCCCGCCTGCCTTCTGGGTGGTGACACTGCTACGTTCTCGGAAAATCAAGCATTCGTTTCCCAGAGCCCTGCCAGAGAAGGACGCACCCCCACGGGCGCGTGATGGACAGGTGGTGAGACTGCGCCCTGTCCCAGAAAAACAGCCCGGCCTGGTTGAGGTCTAGCAGTCAGTCGCTGGTTTTGCTGCCGTTAATGAACTGACAGCTTGCTTTTTGTCTTTATTGTCAACTTAAAATTTTCCGTCTAAATTGATCTTTACACTGTTCTGACTCACAGTTTCTTAGAAACCCCATCATTGGGGATAGTGGGGAAACCTATATAAAGACAGTTCACCTTTCCTCCCACCTGTTGGGGCTCCCCAGGGTTAACAACAGTCCTGCTCTGTTCACCCGTGTCTTCCATGTCCAGGTGGACAACTTAACCTGGATCAGGTCGACTTTGCTGCTTGGTGTCCTCACCCAGCAGACAGACACAGTGTTAGATCGGGAATTGAAGGAAAGTGTGGGTGTTTAATGAATAGGTTGACGGCCTGCTCCGGTGCTCAGAATGGAATGAGGGGAGATTAGAAGTCACTGAAGAGAAGAGTCTAAAGGGAGAGCCAGAGAGAGGGGCGGAGAGAGAGCGCGACAGAGGAAGCTGAGTTAATAAACTTTGGGGACAGAAAGAAATTCTGTCTAAAAGGAGCCTGTGCTTCCTGCCCCGCCTCCCCCCAATTGGCTGTGGCACCAGCAGGACCTTGAAGGGGTGGGTGGGGGGTGTTTCCTGAGATGTCTTGAGAAGGCGAGGTGTCCTGTTAGGCCTGAGGATGGAGAAGGAAGGGGTGAGAGACGCAGGCTGTGACTGAGAGTCACAACGGTTCTAGAAGTACGTGAGGGTGAGAGCACATTCTGTTTTTCTTTCTTTTTCTTTAAAGGTTATGATACTTTGAGGGGACATAATTCAACCTAAAATATCCCGTTGCCCCTCCAAAAGCTCTCTGGGGAGCTGTAGACACAGTACTCTGTACTATGGTTCTTTGTTCGCCTTAACTTTTTATTATAAATTAGGTGAAACCAACCCGGATCATACCGTTCTAGATTAATTCATATATCAACTCATCCATTATAATCCCCGGAATACGTCTTCACCATATTTCTTCCCTGTGTTTCCGGTCTCCCTGGCTCCTCCTCTCCTAACCTCTGAACCTTGTCCTTGGGGAGAGGTGGCCCTTCTGACCGTCCGTGGTTCATTCTGATACAGACGTTAGCTCTGTACCAAACCGGAAGGGTAAGGCCCGTAATTTTGGGGCTCCATGAGTCTGTTGAGCCTGGTGTCTTTGGATTTTGAGTTCTATTCCCCATTTTCCTCCTGTTCTACCCCAGAACTTCTGGGGTGATTCTTTCAGAGCAGTTGGGAGTGGTAGCTGGGCGCCATCTAGATCTTCTGAGCTCGGGATTGTGGGCACTGGTGGCTGCGGGGTCCCTCAGTCCACTGCACTCAATGTCCTCTGCATGGGGACCCTGGCTGGCTGTTGATGAACTTTCAAGACCCCAGTGGCGCACCAAATTAAGATGTAGAACATTTTCTTTATGAACCATGTTACGCCAGTTGGCCTTGGTTTCTCCCTTGTGGGTATTTTAACAATACTGAAAAATAATTGGGCTGGGTTGTTTTTGCTTTTTTTTTTTCTTTTTTTTGCCACTGCAAGATAAACTCCGAGAGATCCCTCTGGGTATATAGCTCAAAGTGAGATTAATGGGTCACAGGATAATGTGATCTTAAATTTTAATGGCTAGTGTCAGGTTGTAGAAACTCACTGAAATATATGATCGTGCCCTTGTTTCTGACAGTACTAAAATATGACGGCTTTCAACAGTGTTGGCCATTCTGATAGGATGGCACCCAGTTGTTTTAACTTGCATGTGGGTACCAGTGGTGCTGAGCCTCTTCTTCTGTATTTGTTAACTGTGCTGGTCTCCTGGGTTTTCAGTACATTCCTGCCTGCGGTCACCCACGTTAACCTTGCCCTTAACAGCTGTGCATGTGTTCCTCCGATGCTAGGTAATATCCTGAGTCGTTTTTGGATCCTTAGATAGACTGTTATTTGTCTTGATTTGGCATATGGTGGTATCATGTACACTTTTTCAATTTCATGTAGTAAAATATGCCCAGGTGTCCTGCTGTGGCTTCTAGCCTTTTTCATCACAATTTGACTTTTTGGTGTCTCGTGTATTTTTCATTTGTAGGTAAAAGTTTCGTTTGATCTGAACACTATTCAAATAAAATACTTGGATGAGGAAAACGAAGAGGTAAGTATGTCATGGTACCTATTGCCAGCCGTCCAGATAATCAAGACGCCTCCCCCCACCCCCCAGTCACATCCACTGCGGCAAATTCATTCTGACTCAGCAACCCCATGTACCAGCCCCTCTCTTCCGCAGAGCATCAGTGGTGGGTTTGAACACTGGCCTGATGCCAGCAGCCCAGCACCTAGCCCACAGTGCCACCCAGGCTACAAAACTGGGCGATCTTTTTGAACTGTGGTGTGATGTGGGAATTGCATGTCAATAAAACTTTAAAAACTAGGCCTCTTTTTCTCTCTCCAGAGTGATTTATGTGGGGCTCCAAAAGTTCAGAGTAGTGTCTCATTTCTTCAGTGATTTAATGTACATACTCGAGTATAGGCCACCCCGAATATCAGCCGAGGCACCTAGTTTTACCACCACAGCTGCATTAAAGGTGTACTGGGAAAGCTCAGCTCACGCACGAGTGTATGTGGTGACGCTCTGAGCACAGTTGTAGCGTCAGTAATGGAGGTCACAAATAGGAAATCTCCATTAAAGAAATATGAGGAGTAGCTTTAAAAACGAGTGTTCTCAGGAAGTCCTGGTGGTGCAGTGGTTCGGAGTGGGCTGCACCCTCAGCATCAGCAGTTCAAAACCACCAGCCCCTCCTTGGTAGAAAGACCGGCTTCCTGCTCCCCAACAGTGACAGTCTTGCAAACCCACAGGGGCAGTTCGGTCCTGTCTTACACAATAGCTCTGGATCTATCAAACACATAACTTGGAAAGAGTAGAGTAAGGGTTTAACCCCTACCCTCTGGCTCCAGAGCTGAGACTCCTGACCACCGTATCAGGCATCTTACTTTGGCTAAATAAAGGAGGACACAGTAACTAAGCGATACAGTTCTTTTGTTGTTATTTTTGTGACCATGAAAGCTAACCCCCTGGCCTGAGTGCTTATGCTGTATTCTGTGAGGAAGGCTGATCATAGTAACAGAAATACTCAAATGATGAAATGCTTATAATTCACTGTTGCTTTTTTTCCCTTCTCAGGTATCCATTAACAGTCAAGGTGAGTTCCTGAAAGAACCTGTTCGGCTGCATTTAAGAATCTTTTTTTTTTTTTTCTTAACCCTAACCCTAACCCGCATTTAAGAATCTTACCAGTTCACAGGTTTATGAATTTCCATTTACACTCAGGCTTCATGACATTACAAAGGGCTTCAAAGAACTAGTTTAAAAGGGTGGGCAGGTGTTAAAAGATAACAGAATTCTCTCCTTTGCAGCCCGCTCATGTTTGTTCTGTAGTAGAATCTAGTATGCAGGCAGTCAGCATTGCGCACACCCATCCGTGGGCACTAGCTACCTGGGCACATTTAATGTGGCGTGTGTTGCAGTAGGCTGACAACTTTGAATAGACCCTGAGGGGAGTTTTACCCAGAGCTGCTGTTAAATGTGAGATGTGCTACCTGATTTCCATTTGACTTACGAGCTTCTACTGGCACCTGCCCCTCTTCCTGACTTGTATGTATTTTTGTGTCGACTTCTAAACCCAGGTTAACGCTGCCCACGTGCTGAGCTTCAGTACGCGTGGTGCAGGAGCAAGGCTGAGGCGGTCATGGACCTGGGGGTAAAGGCAGAGGGGTGTGCAGTAGCTGCTCTGGGCTGGGGAGAGATGCGTCAGCAGAAAGATAGCAGCCGTCCGTGTGTCAGAGATGTCACGGTAAAGGCTCTGAAAAATCAGGGCTGCCTGTACTTTGTCGGTCAGCTCTCACAATGTCTGTCTTTTTGTCCTTTTAGGAGAATATGAAGAAGCCCTTAAGGTAAAGGTTATTTCCCCTCTTTCTCCAAATCGTTTAAAAAGGCTTCTTGATGAAATGCAAACCTGAATTCCTTTAGCGAAACCTCCTTTAGGGGATTCTGGTGAGCAGGGCTTACCGTCCAGCTAAAGGGAGCTGATGCCCTTACACCGACCTGAGCTGCTGTCCACTTCCTGTGTCTCAGTCCCTGCCTCCTCAGGATCCCTGCGGAACATGGCGGTGAAACGGGATCTCAGGGCTGAGGCGGGCGAGTCGTGCCCCGTCTTCTGTGAACATGAGTGATGAATTAGTGGGAGCACCCATTGAGATCATGTCTTCGTTAGGAGCTGCTAGTCCAAAACAGAGCTCTTTGTCGAACAACCTTGATTCCAGGGAGAGCAGCTGGGGTTGTCCTTCTCAGGGGCTGGCCAGACTGGATCCTATGGGGCCATGTCCTTCAGCGCTGTGGTCACTTTTCCCGTAGCCGTCCACTTTCACCAGCAGTGGAGATTCCCCAGCCCCCCGTCCACAGACTCGTGTCTGCACCCCTGTGTGTCGGCTTCGTGGTGGTGCTGCTGTGCTCTCAGCTCTGGCTGCTCTGACGCACCCCTGTTCCACGGAAGAGTCTTGTACGCCTTCGTAGCTTTGCTGCGAGCTCACCTGATCCTGTCGGGAAGCTTAGACTTCAGTAGCCTAGAGTTAACCGTAAACCTGTCTTGTGTGCGAAAACATCGGCACTTTGGCATTTTCGTCTGCATAGTGGTGCTTGAAGCAAGGCCCAGCTCGCTGCACCCTGTGCCGCCAGGGCTGCAAAGGCGTCGTGCTTCCACGCTGACTCTGCCCTTGAGCAGTTTCCAGACTCTGACAAACACCTTACTAAAAGCTGGTCTAAAGCCATGGTGACAGACCACAGCTGGCCGCCTGCCGCCTGGCTTGCACAGGGCCAAGCACAGTCAGACCCCCAGATCTGTGCGTCCTCCCACTGCCCTGTGTCCCAGCCTGAGTTGGGCAGCTGGCGAAACCATCTGGTCAGATGTTCGCTCTTTGGTCCATGTAAGAAAACTTGTGGGCCATCCGATGCGACCTTTAGATGGAATCTTAAATCTGTTAAGTGAAAAACAAGCGAGAAGAAGCCGTTCTGGTTGGCAGGGCACTCTCGACTCTAGAACCCCGAGTGCTCCTTGAAATGTTCAAATTTAGGAAGGGGGCTCTTCAAGCCCTAACCTTAATGAAGATGGATACAGTTAGGGGACATGGCTCCAAGCTTCTCAAGTTCTGTTACCATGGTGCTGAGTCTCAGAGAGAGCTAAGATTGCAGTCCCTATAGGTGGGGTTTGACGGTAAAACAGAAAAAGTGCAATGTATTTATTTTGCACAGAAAAAGTGCAATGTATTTATTTTGGGTGATGTATCCTACCGAGTTGCACAGAAAAAGTGCAATGTATTTATTTTGGGTGATGTATCCTACTGAGTTTCAACCCTATGAGTCGACATGTGTGTTGGTTCCCAATTAAATTCCTGGCAAAGTAACGTGTGTGTGCTGCTTGATATAACAAACATAAATCCTGACGTCACACTCTTCCATGTGGGAAAGGAACCTTACCATTTTGCTTTGTGGTGTGTGTCCTCAGATGGCAGTGAAGCATGGGAACCTCCTGCAGATGCGGGTCCTGGAAGGCTGCTACCTCAGGGGCGAGGCCCGAATCCCAGTGGCATCAGAAAGGCCGCCAGCTACCCAGACAGGGAAGAAGCCGTTTGCACATTATCCCTCACTGCTGAGGGTCTTGGGGTCCGATATGAAGCCCCCAGAGGCGCCTACCCCACAGGTATGAAGGGAATGGACTTAATTATCGTATTGCTAACCCATTGTTACCTTGTCTGTGGTGTGCAATTTGAGATATTCATTAAACTGTGTTTGACACTATCAATTGTGATAATGAGTTGTATGAGCCCCCAATAAAAAGATTTATAAAAGAAACACAGTTCAAAATAATGCACTCCGGGTAAATTGTTTTCAGTAGAAGGAAAGTTCCCACCAAGATCTTGGACTGTGCTTTCTTACAGCCGTCTCCACTTGACCTATGTGCTGCCGACCAGCTTCCAGAGAAGCCCCCAGACTGGTTCACACGCTACCTGGAGACGGTGAGTGCCCGCTGGCGGGCGCTTTAGAGGCACTGTTGCCGCGGGTAGAATGCGGAAGAACGGGAGCCGAGCAGGGAATGGAGAGTGGCAGCTGATCCCCCCATTGGTCGGAACAAACCTTAACGTCTTGAAGTTTGGGGGAGTTGAAGGTGCTGGCGTTCGGCAAGCTTTTCTTTGCTGTGTTGGCTCTGGAGAGAGGTCCTTGTCCAAAGGTCCTTGTGAACTTATGCTCCTAGTTGATCTTGTGGTTTGGCTTGTCTCTGCCCCTTGTCTGCTTCTAATCCACTTACCCATATACACTCCAGTATAAACCGCCCCGAATGTCAACCGAGGCACCTAATTTTACCACAAGAAATCGGCATTAAAAATGTGCTGGAGGACCTGATGCAAGGGGCTTAGGTGAAGAGCAAATGCCTTGAGAGTGATTGGGACAGGGAGTGTATGGGTGTGCTTTGTACAATTGATGTATGTATATGTATGGATTGTGGTAAGAGTTGTTGGAGTCCCTAATAAAATGTAAAAGAAGAAAAAAAAAAAAGAAAATGATTAGGGCAAAATATGTACAGATGTGCTTTATACAATTGATGTATGTCTATGTATGGATTGTGATAAGTGTTGTATGAGCCCCTAATAAAATGTTTAAAAAAAAAATGTGCTGGAAAACTCAGCTTATGAACGAGTATTTAGGGTATGTCCTTTCTTCCTTTCAAACTTTTTGTTGTGAAGTAGGTGAAGCTTTACATAGCAGATCACTGTCTTTGCTTCAGCAACTTAAGCGCTTGTTAAACCTCCCAGTGACTTGCCTCTAGCAGCTGTTCAACTAGACTGGTTCTAACCAGGAAAGCATGTAACTCTACACTGGGTGCCCGGGAAAGGAGCAGACGAGGTCGGGGGTGTAGGGGAAAGTTTCTCACTGCAAAGGTTTCCTAATAGTGTCTTTGAACCAGTGTAACTGTGAAAGGACTAGGTCTGCTGCTTGGTTTTGTGTAGGGCTCAGTCAAAGCACCCCTTTTCCCAATATCCGAACTGAATGTTGCTCCACCTCTGCCTCCTCTCTAGTTCAGGGAGCAAGTGGTTAAAGAAACAGTTGAGAAGCTGGAGCAGAAATTACATGAGAAGCTTGTCCTCCAAAGCCCAACCTCGGGTTCCTGTCCATCAGAAGACTCACTGCCCATTTCAGATGAAACGCTGTTTTTGCCAGAAAACCAGTTCAATTGGCACATTGCTTGCAGCAGCTGCCAAAGAAAGATCATTGGCGTGCGCTACCAGTGCAGGTAAGCCGTAACCTGGGGGGTCGGGGGGGGTCTACTGGCAGCCCTTAGAGCAATGCCTTTATTGGACAGGTAAGGGAAACTGGTGTGTTTGTCTGTGGGCAATAGATGGAGTCATTCGGGGTTGCAGGTAAACTGCTCTTCAATCACGTGCTTTCTGGATTGAGAGTTAAGTCATTCCGATTGTAGTGTTCGGAGAGGTACTGGGATTAACAGCCAAAACAAACAGTGCTATCAAGTCAATTCTGACACGTAGGAACTCTATGGGACAGAGTAGAACTGACCCTTTTGGGTTTCCTAGGCTATAGCATTTTAGAATTCCAGTAGAAAGCCTCGTCTTTCTCCTGGTGGAGCAGCTGGGGCTTCAAACGGCTGGCTTCACAGGTCTCAGCCCAGCGTTTAAACACGGTGCCACCAAGCCCCCTAAAACTTCACAGGGAAAGGTGTACCCTGATACAGGATTGGATCCAAATGCTCTATCTGCGTTTCCCTTTGAAGGATAGGCCAGGCATTGTTCTCCCCATTTCATTAACCAGGAGCCTGAGACATGGCCTGCTCAGATGCATGCGCACATACCAGCTTGCCGGCAATAGAGTGGATACAGACTTCTAGTGCCCGATCTGCCTAGCTCGGGGTTCTCACTGTGCCGTTCTTCCCCCAAGCCTGTGCCCATCCTACAACATCTGCGCAGACTGCGAGGCAGGGCCATATACCCACGACTCTAACCACGTCCTGCTGAAGTTGCGGAGACCTGTTGCGGGATCTTCTGAGCCGTTGGCTCACTCGAGGGCCGCTGCTCCTCGCCTCCCTGCTGCTCTGGAGCAAGTCAGGTAACGGACGGTGCACCTGGTTCGCAGGAGAGGGCGCGGGTCCCGTGGCTGCAGAGACTCCACAGTCCTGCTCGCCTGCAGTACAGCCATTTACCCGTGGGAGTGGTCACTAGAGAACAAGCTCCAGGAACTAGACTGTAAGCTGGTGCTGATGGGGATATTTAAGACTTTGATTCATTATCTCACAGGCTCCAAAAACAAGTGGACAAGAACTTCCTTAAAGCAGAAAAGCAAAGGTTGCGAGCTGAGAAGAAACAGCGGAAAGCAGAGGTCAAGGAACTTAAAAAGCAGCTTAAACTCCACAGGAAGATTCATCTGTGGAATTCTATCCATGGGCTTCAGAGCCCCAAGTCTCCTTTGGGCCGACCCGAGAGCTTGCTGCAGTCTAATACCCTGATGTAAGCCTGGGGCCCTGATGGGGAGCCAAGAATCGAGGTTCAGCTCTCTGAACGGATGGGCAGTCAGTTTCCGTTTCATTCTTTCACAGCACCAAGCCCTTGAAATTTCCTGACCCTTGATCCTGGCTTTAGTCGAGAGTGGTTTAGTAATTTGTTTTTGTTATAATTGACTTTATTTTTCATGCTAAAATTTTAGTGTTCTCTGATTTCTGTTAGAGTGAGGTCTTTATCAGTTGTGCTTGGGCATTATTGATGGATCCTTGCATGGAGTCTCCCCTCCTTTTTAAAAAATTTTTTTTAAAAGATCATTTTATCGGGGCTCTTACAGCTCTTCTCACAATCCACACATCAGTTGTATCGATCACATGTGTACATGTGTTGCCATCGTTTTTTTCTAAACATTTACTTTCTATTGAGCCCTTAGTATCAGCTCCTTTCCCCCCGGTGACCTCTTGATAAATTCTAAGTTGTTATTTTCATATCTTACATGTCTCCCTTCCCTTACGGTTTCTGTTCATCCCCTGGTGGGGGAGGGGGGTTGGCTGTGGGGGCTTTGTGTCCATCATTGTGATCAGTTCCCCTTTCCTGTTCCCTCTCCCCAGTTTCCCCTGTCCTCCCAGCATTGCTTTTCCCATCCTGTCCTGGATTCCGTGTGTCGTGTCGTGAGCTCCTCCCTCTCACCTGAGCCTGTGCACGTGCTCAGGACTGATGTCATGGTAGTGGGGTGAGGAAGTCTCAAGGAACCAGAGCACTATTGTGCACTTTGTGCTATCCTGCACCCTCGTTGACGCTTCCCTTCCCAGTGACCCCTCTGTGGGGGATGTCCCATTGTCTGTGGATGGGCTGTGGCTCTGTCTCTGTTCCGACCTTCCTCTTTCTCAACAATACTGGTGTTTGTTTACCCGATCCTGTGATCCTGTCGACTCCTCATTGATCACATAAGCTGTTCCGCTTCGTCTCTGTGGGCTTGTTGCTTCTCTGCTAGATGGCTGCTTGTTGAACTTCAAGTTTTAATATCCCAGACGCTAAATCTCCTGATAGCCGGGCACCATCCACTTTCTTTGCCACATTTGCTTATTCACCCATTTTGTCTTCAGAGATTGTGCCGGGAGGGTGAGCATCACAGAGTGACAGGTTGTTAAAGTGCTTTTGTAGTGAGGGAGGGCTTGAGCAGAGACCCAAGTCTGCCCACTACCTCAGTGTATCGCCATATAAATCTGTACATAGGCCAATACCTCTGTTTTTATGGATCAGTACATTTACTTACGTACATGTCTGTGCTTATGCCTCTACCCATGGCTTTGCTTCCTAGATCTTGCCTGTTTACCTTCCTCCTGCCGCACCATCTCACTCACCCTCTGTCAGAGACTTGTTGACAGGCTCTGGTTTTAGAATAGTTTCCGGCTGACGGAAAACCATGTTGAGCGTGCAGAGTTCCCATCGCTCTCCGTGCCCAGGTGCACAGGCAGGCATTGCTGCTCCTGTTAGCACTGTCTTTGCTGCACACACTTGCTGATTATTCAGGTCCCCCCTTAGAGTAGGACCCTCCCCTTGCGTCGGACAGTCTTGTGAACTTTGACAAGCGCTGTCAGGTGTCCTGCGCCATTGGGGTGGTGCAGGATCTCACCCCTGCGTGCCTGTTACCCCCACCACCCCACCGCCAGACTCTGGCACAGAGCCAGTTAGCCCTTCACTGTTTCTCTCGTTTTGCCTTGATTATATTGCTGGAAATGAGCATGGCTTTTTCAGTTGGGTTTTGTTTACTTAGTAGCAGCTTGGCATCCTTTTTTTAATCAGTTTATTGGGGGCTCATACAGTTCTTACCACCATCCATCCCTCCATCCATTGCGTCAGGCGCCTTTGTGCATTCATTGTCCTCTTGAGTCCTGGGTGTCAGCTCCTCGTTTTTCCCCTCCCTCCCCACCCCCACAGCTTGGCACCTTAAGGTGCTTCTATGTGTTTTTGTTGTGACATGTAAGTCATTTTTCTGTGTCACTGAATTCTACTCTTTCGTGTGGATATCAGTCATTTATCCATTCGCTTTATTGTGGGACGTGTGTGTGTGTGTGTGTCACACGCTGGTTGCTTGGTGGTTTGATGTTAGGCGTAAAGCTGCTGCAAGCACTCGTGGGCATTCCCCTAAGCGTTCGTGTCTCAGGTCAAAGCCTAGGAGCACTCTCGCTAGACCAAGTTCCACTTGGCATTTGCTTAGCTGCCTCTTGAGGAAGAATTAAGCTTGATGGGTTCTGAAGGAAGGTCATTGTGACCCCTCTTTGCGGAGGCCGTCTAGGTGTGAAGCACATGAGCAGATGTCTGTAAGGGCTCAAGCCTTGCTCTGTTAAAGGCCCCTGTCACTGCCCTGCCTAAGGACTCCTGATGCAGAGTGAGTTGCCCGTTGGGCTGCTAGCCACAAGGTTGGAAGTTCAAACCCACAAGTTACTCTGAAGGGAAAGCTGAAGCTTTCTGCTCCCTCAAAGATGGACAGCCTGGGAAACCCACAGGGGCAGCTCTGCCCTGTCCTAGAGGGCCACTGTGAGTTGAAGGCAGCTCAGTGGAAGGACGGTTATTTTGCTTGTTCACGACTCTCGCCGTGGCTTTTTAGCTCAGGAGTCGCATCTGTCCTTTTGTAAAAGCCCTGTTTGTTCCATTGCTCAGGTGAGTGTGGTAGGGCCTCCCCGAGTCACAGCCATTTGGGCAACGGTGGTTTGTGGCCACCAGCCATCGCCCTAGTGACTGAGGGCGTGCACTTCTGTCTGTCCAGGCTCCCTCTGCAGCCCTGTGCCCCAGTCGTCCCAACCCTCAGCGCAGCATTTGTGGATGAGAATGTGCCTGATGGGACTCACCTTCAGCCAGGAACCAAGTTCATCAAGCACTGGAGAATGAAAAACACAGGGAATGTCAGGTGGAGTGCAGACACAAAGGTATCCATCCATTCATCCCACTAAACGTGGGGTGCTGCCCTCGGAGGTGACAGGCAGCAGGCTCAGCTGACAAACGTGCTTTCTCTCGACGCTCCTTTTCAGCTCAAGTTCATGTGGGGGAACCTGACTCTGGCTTCTACAGAAAAGAAAGATGTCTTGGTTCCCTGCCTGAAAGCCGGCCACGTAGGAATTGTGTCTGTGGAGTTCATTGCCCCAACCTTGGAAGGAACCTACACCTCCCACTGGCGTCTCTCTCATAAAGGCCAGCAGTTTGGGCCTCGGGTCTGGTGTAGTATCATAGTGGATTCTTTCCCCTCCACCGAGAGTCCTAGTGACGACGACAAGGGCGCGGTCGGCTCAAGCAAAGAGGATCCCACTTGCAGGCAGGAGGTAAGCAGGGCAGCCTTTGGCCAGGATTCCAGCCACACACACACAGACCCTGGGCACAGCCTCTGCGCGCGACTCTCCCTCCCCGTCACGTGTTTGTGCCCAGGTTTGGCCTAGTCCTCAAGGGCTCTGAGTGACCTTCGAGCTTGAGGCAGGCAGTCTGCGAGTGTTTCTCTCTCTGTGGAGTGAGACTTGTCCAATGTCTTTGCTGCTGGGACTGACCCGGCCAGTGGAACTGCTGGGCTGATCACTGTGCTTCTTGGCGGTCTTCTCCCTGAGAAGCCCTGGTGCACGGGCCCTCAGGGTGAACACAGCCTGGAGCTGCCCCCCCACTGGAGGGCTGTGGGAACGGTGGCAGACATTGAGGGGTAATTGAGCGAACAGTGCTAGGTTTTACGAGGTGCTGAGTCCACGGCACCGCCAGCGTCCTCCCTCGTCACAGGAATGCAGAGCTCAGTGGCATACGCCATCTGAAAGGGGAGAGCCCGCCGGGTCCCGTGTGCGTTGTCAGCTGACACGTGGCCCCTTGGCACGGTGTTTGTAGTTTGTCCATTAGTCTAAAATCAATCTGTAACCAAAACTTCCTTTCTTCCATGTTGAGAAATGCAGTTGTGTTTGTTTGTGGGGCGCCCATCAGCCTGTTGAGGGCCTAAAATCTGTCCTTGTGGTTTGTCTCTGTAGGAAGCTTTTCTTCTGGTCAAAGAAGACATTCGGCTTGGTGACGTGACGGAGCCCACAGAAGGGACGGGGACCCGCTTCCCACAGACCAAAAAGGTTGCCAGCGAGAGGGAGCTCTACATCCCGTCTGTGGACCTTCTGACTGCCCAGGTGGGCAACGTGGCGCCGAGGGCGAGGAATGGGAGGGAGCCTTGACGAGAGGGGGTGCCCAGAGCGGTTGAGCTTCTGCCCTCTTTGACCCCACCAGAAGCATGCGTTCAGGCCGCTCCCCGGGGAAGCCGCCACTTCTCCATGAAATGCTTGCTCTTGGCATTGTGACCACGGCTTCTTCACTTTAGTCCCCCTCCTTCCTGCCGCACATTCAATCTCCATTTAACTCTTTTCCCTGGGCTGAGGTGAGGTGTGGATTTGAACAGTTGGGCCCAGGGACTGTAGAACTGAGGGCCTGTCAAGACAGAACGTCGACCCAGTGTGCGCTGCAGGCAGCCTGACACGGCCTGTCTTTCTTTCCAGGACCTGCTGTCCTTTGAGCTGTTGGACATCAACATTGTGCAAGAATTGGAGAGGGTGCCACATAACACCCCTGTCGGTAAGGACACGGCTCGCTTCACCAGGTCTTGTCTCCTCCCACCCTGTGAGAGTCAGAAGCTGCAGCCACGGGCCAGGTCATCCTCGCTCCTCCACTGGCGCTCAGGGGCAATGGTGCACGTTTGTGGGAGGCTGCTCACGATGGAGGGCCTGTGGAGACTCCGCTTTGCCCCTTTGCTCCCTTACCTTCATGATTCTGTGTTTGGGCCCTGACGCTGCAGGCCAGCTGACGATGATCCCTCCTTAATTAATGGAGCCTGTGCCGGTCTGGAAGCGGACCTGGGTTTACTTTAGCCCTGGGTGCTCTCCCTGGTTGATGGTTCGCCTGTCTTCACTCTCCAGATGTGACTCCCTGCATGTCTCCTCTGCCACGTGACAGTCCTTTAATAGAGAAGCCAGGCTTGGGGCAGATACAAGAAGAGAGTGAAGGGGCAGGATTGACGGCACTTCCTGGTAAGTAAGGGGTTAAGCATTCCTAAAGCATTGTCCATATCGCGCCTGCTCCGTGCTTGGCACCTGGACTGACCTGCCTTGGTGTGTGAACGGCTTCCTCGTGAAGATGAGAGTGAGCGTCTGGTCCTCAAAGCCCCCCCTCAGGAGGCACAGATCTCAACTGCTCCTTGGCATGTCTGAGCCGTGTGACAGTGCTCTCCGCCCTCACCGCCCTCGCCTCTTCCAGACTCCACAGGGCCGGCGAGGAACATGGCTGAGAGCGCTGCCTCTGGGGAGGACACCGAGGACGACCTGAGCGGGACCCAGTTTGTCTGCGAGACTGTGATCCGGTCCCTGACCTTGGATGCGGCCCCTGATCACAACCCACCTTGCCGACCCAAGTCCCTGCAGAGTGAGTGTCCCCGTGAGTGCAGGCAGGGTGGCCTGGGCGCACGCACTCATTCCCGCCCAGGCCACACAAGCCGCCCGGCCACCTCCATGCCGCGGAGCCTCCTTTCTGTGCTTCCTCAGCGGACGACAGCCGCAGGCCCTGCCGCCTGGCTTCTCCTGTGGGGCGGGCAGCTTCCTGGGAACTGGCATCACCACCAGGCGTCCTTGTTGGCAGCTGAGCTGTCTGCTCTCACCTGAGCAGGAGCCCAGGAAGTGGTGGAGACAGGCGTGCAGACTGAGTCCCTACAGGGGACGTGCTGCCTGACACACACCTGTAGATCAGACACGTCCCGATGTCAGATCATAGAACCAAGGGCATGTTTCAAGAACTGTCTGAATATCCAGTAGTGCCTTGAAGTAATGTGGAAACTCGAGTCTAGTGAGAGACCCCTTCAACAGATGACGTGGGTACAAGTACGTAACAAAAAGCCCGAAAGGGTTGAGACCAAGTCGTTTTTAATAGGCGTATGGCGCCTTTGGCTTCCTCGTACAGTTTGCTGGTTCTCTGTGTGGATGTGCATCTCTTGTGAAAAAAGGGAGGGGACGACATTTTCGTTTATCTTACAGCAGTGTCAGCTCCTTACTGTCTCAGTCCACGAGCCACCCCCTGGAGAGTGACTAGGATGAGGCGCCCTTGTTTCAAAGGAATGGGGCTTCTCTGGAGCCGGGGTGTTTCTGTGAGCTGTGCGCCCGTCCAGCTCGCATGGGCTTCACAGTTAGGCCCTGGCCATGGCTCCTTCAACAGCCCTTCCGCCGTCTCGTCCCTCGGCTTCCTGGTTCTAGCCCACGAGGCCTGAGCACCTCAGAGTAGCATCAGAAGCTACTTTTAGCGGACACGTTAAAACTGGTTACTCTCCTTCTGCAGTGAGGTGCACCTCATCTGAAGGAGAGGGACCCCTCGGTGAGCAGAGAGGGGAGAGTGTCGATATCGCCGAGGAGGAGGAGGAGGCGCTCAAGGAGGAAGTTCAGAGTCAGTGCTCTGCTTCCTCAGAGGACTACATCATCATCCTGCCGGAGTGCTTTGACACCAGCCGCCCCTTGGGGGACTCCATGTGCAGCTCCGCCCTCTCTCAGCCTGGCCTGGAGCGAGGGGCCGCAAGCGAACCCACCGCCGGGGAGAGACTCTCTGGAGGAGAGAACCAACTGCAGGGGCAGGACATCAGTGAGATCCTCATGACCTCACAGACTCTGCAAACAGTGCCTCTCACTCCAGAGGTGGTGGGGCCCCCACCTTTGCTGCCCAGGTACCATCCACAGCCCCCTCCGCTGGCGCGTTCCTTACTCAACCCACTGCCACTGAGTCCATCCCAGCGCTCAGCGACCCTGGCAGACAGGCGGGGAAGTGTCTCAGCGCAGCTGGTGGTTTCAAACTGCTGATGTCGTGGTTGGCAGCCCAGCTCGGAACCACGGCCCCGCCAGGGCTCCTGCGGTGCTCTTCAGTGGTGGGCTAGAGTGTGCGCAGAAGCAACTTGACCTCAGCCTGGCGAGAGGCAGTTTCCTTGGTGAAAACCTGAGTTCAGATGAGCCAACTACTTCCCAGCCCATGTGGACTCGGGATTTAAAGGAACCCTCGCTGTACTCAGCTTTAATTATCTGAGCACACTCTTTCTGTGTTTTGATTTTTCTAGTGTCTTATTATGAGCAAAGACAATGAAGAAATGCTGTTATATTGGTTCCCCAAATCCCCAGGCATGATGAGGAATCGTGAAGTCATGGGGGGGGGGGTGCTGTGAACGCTCGCAGTTTATCTTAATTCCCTGTGGTTTAAACTTCTCCCGGTGAACTTGGCATTCAGCTGATCAGCACTGCTTAGAGAATAAGTGGCTGGACTGGAGCCGGTCTTTCTAGTTTGACTGTAACCAAAGAGGAAAAGGAATCGGAGGCACCCTCTGAGCTGACCTCCAAGTTCAGGCGTGCGGTGCCTTTGGCACTGTTGTGCCGTTTGCTGTTCTTCACCTGTGGTCTTGTCTTTCTGAAAGGAGCCCCCCTCGGGTACAGCAGCCTGGCTCCCCAGGCGTGGAGGTGCCGCTTACCATCCCCGAAGTTCCTCCAGCCCCTCGTCACGTCAGAGGAGGTAACGACCAACCTGCACGCTCACTCCTGCTCCTTTGTGGTGGGAACCAGATGGTACATACGTGCCCAGCGATGGTGGGAACCAGGGACTGCATACGTGTTCAGCGATGGTGGGAAACAGATAGTACATACGTGTTCAGTGATGGTGGGAACCAGATAGTACATACGTGCCCAGCGATGGTGGGAACCAGGGACTGCATACGTGTTCAGCGATGGTGGGAAACAGATAGTACATACGTGTTCAGTGATGGTGGGAACCAGATAGTACATACGTGCCCAGCGATGGTGGGAACCAGGGACTGCATACGCGCTCAGTGATTGCTTGTGCAGAAGACACTAACCCTCATGCGAGAAAAAAGTAAGATCCAAGACTTGACAAATGAATAAATGAGAGAAGATTATAGACTGTTCTTCTAGTTTCAGTACGCTGTTTCTTATCACTAATCACCATCGCCCTTCAACATTCCCAGCTGCTGTGGGATTGCCTCCTGCCTGCACGTGCTTTGCAGTGAGTCTGGGCGCTGAGGAGGCTGCATCTAACCGCCAGCCCTTTTGCTTTTAGAGTCCAGAGGCTCGTCAGGACATGCGCACAGCAGACAGAGGAGCTGTGACCACTCGAGGTAACGGGGCCTTGGGCAGTTTCTCCTTCAGAAGCAGGTGGACCCACTGCTATTGCTTCTGCTTTAAAAGAGCCCCTGAGAGCAGGGGGGGGGGGCACCACTCGTTCTCAATCTCCTCTCCTCACTGAGGAGGCCACACCTGAGGCTCGGGAGCGTTCCCAGGCAGAATAGACGGGAACGCCTCGAAAGGTCTGTGGTCGGCCTCACCCTTGGTGGCAGAGAAGGCAGGAAGGTCAAACCCAGTGGGCATCTTGGTAGCTTTTTCTTAGGCACACTTTCTAATCAACTTAGAGCAGTGTCAAGATGGGATCTTCCCTGCAAAATCCAGAAAACCCTGTTTGCTCTGACTTAGCTGGGTAGAGGTGACGGCTGTTAGCCCCGTGCACCCTTGACCGTGTTGTTTGAACGGGTGGGGCGCTGGCGTGCTACCCAGAGCGGTGTGTGTTCTGCAGTGCCCGTATCTCTCCCCCACCGCACCCCTGTGCAAGATAATGCTTACATTGAGGTTTTTGTTTTATTTTATTACTGATCACTTTATGGGGGACTCTTGCGAATCTTATGGCAATCCATCACTCACTTGTATGAAGCACGCTTGTACATGTTGCCACCAACATTTCCAAAACACGTTCTTTCTACTTGGGCCCTTGGTATCAGCTCTTTTTCTCTCCCTCCCACCCTCATGAATCCTTGATCGGTGATATGTTATTATTTCATGTCTTACACTGTTGTCTCCCTTCACCCACATTTCTATTATTCATCCCCCTGAGGGGTGGACTATATCGCCCGCCTTTTACGTCCTGTCCCCCCAGAGCTCCTATCCAGTACCCGGGGCGCTGGCCCTGCCTCATTGTTGCTTTGGGATGCATACGGCGACAAGTCCCAGTCTGGTTTACATCTGATGGCTTCTTTAAGGACGTCTCCTTTCCCTCGGCTTCCATTAGAGCCCTGGCGGTCGGTTCAGGGGGGTCATTTGGTTTGCCTCCACAGGCACCACCACGGGACCGGCATTGCTGGAGGACTAGTGAGAGGGGCTTTGTCCGTTGCAGCCTCTGCGTACAAGGTCCTGTTTGCTGGGCCGCCAGTCACCGCACAGGTGAGCGCATTCCTCTGGGGGTCAGAGAGCAGCATGGGACTGGGGGAAGAGCATGGCCTGGTTAGAGTGGGGCTCCACCAGGCTACTTCAGCGAGGACGGGAAGGAGGGCTAATACTGCTGGAGGAGTTGGGGGTGGGCGCGAGCTGCCCCACGCTCTGGAGCTGCCCCATGAATAAGACACCTGGTCCTCCTAAATGGCAGACATTGAGAGCACAGAGACCCAAGGAAGGCTACCTGGCAGATCTGACCTGGACTGAATCCTGAAGATCAAAAGTTAAGCATTGGCCAGGGAAGTCCTGGGAATGACATCGTAGGCAAAGAAGCCAGGAAAAAGTCTTAGGAATGTAAGAGAACAAATCTAATAGGAGGGACAGAACCTTTTTTATTATTATTCATTTTATTGGGGCTCTTAGAGCTCTTAAAACAATCCATACATCAACCGTATCAAGCACATTTGTACATAAATTGCCATCCTTTCTAAAACATTTTCTTTCCACTTGAACCCTGGTATCAGCTCCTCTCTCCCCTCTTTCCCACCCTCTTGAACACTTGAATAATTATAAATTATTTAATTTTCGTATTTTACAGCATCTGCTGTCTCCCTTCACCCATGTTTTTGTTGTTCGCCCCCCTGCGGGGTGGGGGTTGTACATTGTTGATTACGATTGGGTCCCCTCTCCCCCTTCTGACAGAACCATTTCGTCTTGAGAAAATAAGAGAAGGTCAAACCTGTAGGCAGCAGGCATGCTCACTGGATGCAGTGTATTAGGAGTTTGGATTTATTGTCGGGCTAGGGAGAAGACCCAGGGAAAGGTCTTAAGGAAGTTGGCAAGATCAGTTGTGGTCCACTGCTGCAGTGAGGACGGTGGCACGGGTCAGGGAAAGTCCGTCTGAGAAGCTGAAGGTGGGTCAGAAAGAAGGGTAAGAGTTGAGGTACAAGGAGAAATCGCAGACCTTAGTGCCTATAATTCCGTGACTAGGAGGAAGTCGAGGCTAGCCCCCAGGAGGGAGGAGACGCCTGGATGAGGAGAGAGAAATGTAGGTCAGTTTTAGATGGGAGTAAGGTGCCCGCCTACGTGGTGTATGCAAGTAAAAAGAGAGTGCAGTTGGACATAACATCTGGAAGGTGGGGGGAGCTGGTCTAGAGACGAGGATTCAAGTTGCTTGCATACAGGTTTTAGAAGGAGCCGTGTGGTTGGATGAGCTCATCTGGGTCACATAAGAAGCAACCTTTGAGGAATGAGGAAGGAGAGCTCTGTCCTGGAACTTAGGGTCGGGAGTTTGAACAAGACAGTGGTCAACAGTGTCAAATGCTACAGCGAAGGAGCAGGTAATGAGGAATTTCAAAGTGCAAAGATAACAGGGACACCACCCCCGTTTCAGAGAGCTGGGCTACAGCGTGGCAAGTGGGGAGGGACGCTCGCATGTATGGGGCGCGGGGGGTTCTTAGAGGAGTGAGAGGAGCGCTTTTTCTGAAAGGGAAAACTGGTAACAGAAAGTCCAAGGGGAGAGTAACTGATGGGAAGGATCTCTCAGGTGATGTGAGGTAATTGGATACAAAGCAAGAGTGTGTTAGGAGGACTAACCTGGAGAGGAGGATGGGTAATGGGTTCCGAAGTTCCGCGGAAGAAGGGAACTTGAGTGGGACAGGGATAGGTGGAAGTGCTCGAGACTGAGCTGAACACGCTTAGCGACTTTATCACAGGAGTTCTCTCACCAACCCCACCTCCGTTTTCATAAATCAGGAGGGCTTATTGAGTTTCCAGGGCTTCATTTCCTCTGATCAAAGAATGCTTCTTCCCCTTTTTTGGAACAAGAGTGTTTATTGAAGGGGAATGCTTTGGAAAAGAAGCCCAAAGGGCCCTTAGCAAGTCTAAAAGGCCAAGAATGCTTCCCGGTTTAAGGACAGTTCATCAGTCTTCTGATTTCCTTCCCCTTCCAACCCATTATGACTCCTTACCTCCCATTTTGAATGAATCTAGCAAGATGGAGGTACTTTGTGAGGTAAACTTTAATAATTTACAAATAAATTCCCCGCTCTTGTCTGCACAGCCAGTCGGTTCTGAAGACCAGACCGCCGCTCTGATGGCCCACCTCTTTGAAATGGGATTCTGTGACAGGCAGCTGAACCTCCAGCTGCTGAAGAAACACAATTACAACATCTTGCAGGTGGTGACAGATCTGCTCCAGGTCAACCACAACGAGTGGCACAGCCACCGCTACTGAAGAGCGTCCGTGTATTAAATAACTGCCTGCCTGCTGCTGCTCAGCGAGGACTGTGCTCTGCTCTTGGTGTCGGGGAGAAGCCCTCTGTTTGGTTTTTAATCTCATGAATAACCATTGAATTATCAAGACAATACCTGCAAGACAGTATTTTGGGGGGAGCCAATGAGAGACCAGGACGTGGGTTTCCACTGTAGACACTGGGTGAATGGTAGGGAGACGGTGGGAAGTTGGGGTGAACCCCTTTCTCCATTTCAGTGTGTGGAAGAGTATTTAAACCACCTGGACAACCAGTTTTCTTTCCTGCTTGTATTGAACCTAAGTGTGTGTGTTTGGTTGATGTGGGTGCTCTGTGGAGACACCGACAACCTGTTGGTTGTCATTCTTTAAATGAAATGAATGTTGGAAGAAGGCTCAGTTGTTTTCAAGACGTATTATAAATCCTCTAGCCTGACCCCACGCCTCACAGCTCTGTGGGTTGAAGTGACCCCATTACATGACAGGAACCCCGAGAAAGTTCCCCAGCAGGACAGAGTGATACCTCTGCTTACAAAGGGCCAACGGATGTGATTTAGAGCCCCCCCCCCACATTCCCATGAGAGGAGGGAGGCGTGTACTAGATCCTGAACTCCCAGCCCCCGACAGACAGACTGTTGTAGTCGCTGTGCATCTACCTTTAAGGGGAAAGAGGGCAAGTAAAGCACAGTTCATGACGACTTTCATGTCAGAGCAGCTTTTATTCTGGTAGAAGGGTGGAAGCTCAAGGCCGGCAGTGAGTGAGTGTGAGAGGCAGGGATGTTTAAAAGGTGTCAGCCCTGGGCCACCTGCAGGGAAGTTGGGGTTAAGCCCGGAGGAGGAGGGAAAGCTTGCTTCTGAGAGCTCGGACACTAAGATGTACTCGTGCAGATGACTTGAAGAAGCAGAATCCAATCCACCCGGGCTGGAGGGGTAGGCCAATTAACACCGCGCTGTTAATAAGCGGTGATGTCACCATCAGCCCCGGCGCTGGTTGACGGGGTAACTTGGATGCTGTTAGAGGAAACCAGGATCAGCCCGCCGGGTGGCTCACTAGTGGGGGGGGGCATGTAACGGGGTGCCGGGTGCCCCCCCCCCGGGCCAGGCCCATCTTGGCTCGGCCGCCTCACCGTGCTTGTGCACGGCCGCTCGAAGAATGGGGAAATAAAGGCTCTGAACCCCTCCCGGCGTGGTCCTTGCGGAAGCGGCGTGCGCGTGGGGGGGCGGGGTCGCGCTCGGGGGGGGGGCTGGGGGCGGGGCTCCGCCCCCCGGTTGCTCCCGCAGCGGTTTCCGCCCCGGACGCCGCCGGCCAAGGTAAGCGGTGCCCGGGCCCTCCTCCCCGTCCTCGGGCGCCCCGGCGTTTCCGCCTGCTGTCCTCGACGTCCACGCTCCTGAAGGCTGCGCTTGGCCCGCCGGCCGGACCCCAGGAGCGCTTCAGGCGCCCCTCCGTCCGCAGTGGCCGTTCCCGCCCAGCGCCCCTGCGGCGAGCGGAGCAGGAGGGCGCAGACCTGAGCCAGGTGGGCGCCGCCGTTATTTCAGTCCAGGTTTGGGGGTGGCCCGCCCCTCCTGCCCCTCGGGAGCCTTTGCCCAGGGAAAGGCCGCCCCCACCCGTCCCTGACAGCGACCGGCGGCACTGCCTGCGGAATGTCGCGAGTCCTTCCAGGTTGCTTGACCACCTGGGAGCCACCCGTCTTTCTCCTCCTCCCCTAGGGGCCCCTGGCCTTTGAAGCCCGCGGCTGCCCAGGCTCAGGGGCGGAGGCTGCCCTTCCGTAACCGGGCAGGGTTGCTTGGGCACGCTTGCTGACGGAGGGACCGCAGGAAGAGTCCAGGCGGCTGCCCCCCAGCCAGGGGTAACTTCCTTCCCGGGAAGTGAATGGCAGCAACTGTGAAAGTCCCTTCGTGCACAGTCACTTCTGCTTTTCAATCCATGAACACACACAGGAAAGGCTCTGATTTCTGACCGCAGAGCCCCGGTAAGTGCACCTGTGCCCCCTTCTCCCTCCCACGGGCTTGTGTTTGCTGGAGCCCCCTGGGAGGGCGTTTGCCAACCTGGAGAGCGGAAAGCTAGGGTTCGTGTCTGTGCCAAGGAGCTGAGCACCGGACTTTGTTCTTGCCTCATTAGATAAACCCCGAGGATGGGTGCGACCTCCTCCCAACTGGGCTCTTGGAAGGGCGAGAGCCGGTCACTCCTGTCTCCCAACCCAGCCATGAGCCACAAAGCCAGCACCTACTCCAGCACCTGCAGCCACGAGCCCTTCACCCACCGTGCGCCCTGTGAAGAGGCTGCAGGCGGCAGCTCTGTGACTTGTCCCACTTGCCAGGGCAGTGGGGAGATCCCCCGAGGTGAGTAGGCCAAAGATCTGGAAACAGCCTGGGATCCAGGAAGAGCTCTGAGCGTGGCCAGGGCCAGACCCACACGTGCTCCTTGGCTAAGGTTGGGACTGCTCACACCACACCACACCCCGACCCTGGCTGTATCCCCAGCTGGGAATTTCTAGCTGCTCTGCCAGGTGACAGGCTTCAGGAAATTAAAACCGCTCTCTCCAGAGCTGAGCATCTGAATGGACGGCGTCTTCTCAGCAATTCCTCACACCTGTTCATGAAAATCCCGCGTGTGTTAGAGCTGTCGGTGCCCAGGCAGCCTGCTTGTGACAGCCCTCTAGGAGGTGGCTGACTCGCCTGTGTGGGAGGCTAGCAGAGGAAGCATGGTCATGACTAGCTCGCGGCCCCTCCCCTTCTTCCCTGGACAGAGCTGGAGAAGCAGCTGGTAGCCCTCATCCCCTACGGAGACCAGAGGCTGAAGCCCAGGCACACGTAAGCCCGTCTCTGCCCTCTTGTCTGTCTGCCCCATTCTCTTGCCCCCAACGTCTCTTCACTGGCTCTTCCTCGGAGAGGCCGAGTCTCCCGTTGGCAAGGGTTCTCCTGGTGTCAGAAGCCCTGGGCACAGCAGACAGCCCTGGCTGCAGGTGCTTTGGGAAAGTTGTTCTTCCGAAGAGCACCCCATGCCGTGAGGCCTCTGTTCTCTCCCTAGCAGGGATGGGAACCAGCTGCTGCTTACTGAGACCCTTCAGGGGCAGCCGCGGGTTTCACTGGGGACCCCGCAACTTTGATTTTCATCCGGGACCATTTGACACGAATCCCTGCAACCTACTCAATAGGCCCTCCACTTCACCCCCACAGGGTGCCCCACATCCACCAGGCCCTCCCTGACCACTGCACTAGACCCCAACCATAACAACCAGGAACCCTGGAGGCATAGCGGTCACAGTTGGGCTGCTAACTACAAGGTCAGCGGTTCGAAACCGCCATCCACGCTGCAGGAGAAAGACTGAGCTTTTTACTCCCACTCATAGTCTTAGAAGCTCACAGGGACAGTTCTGCCCTGCCCCATAGAGTCGCCATGAGCTGTTAGGGACTCCGTGGCAGTGAGCGGTGGGTGTGGGGTGGTGGTGACCCTAACCACCTAACCTCCTCTCTCCCTGTACTTAGTCGCCAGTGAGTCCCTCGTGACTCGTGCCGGGCCGCCCAGGTGTGCAGGGTAGACCCGGGCCATAGGGTTTTCCAGGCTGGGAGATTCCAGAAGCAAATCAATTAGCCCGCCTTCTCAGGTAGGCACCCTGGTGGTGCTGGTTAGGCACTGGACTAACTGAAAGGTTGATGGTTCAAAGCCACCAACCACTGCGTGGAAGACAAGACGAGGCTAGTCTTGGAACTGGCATCATTGGATCTCTATGAATCAGAATCAGCTCAACAGCAGTAGGTAGGTCTTCCAGGGCACCTCAGGTTGGCTTCAAACTGCCATCCCGTCAGCTGGCAGGGGAGCACTTAACCATTTGTGCCACCCAGGAACTCCCGTCTCCGTGCACATTGCAATTCAGAGTTGGAGGGGCGGGTGGAGTCCTGTTATGAATACTAATGTTAAAGGTCAGAGCTCTCAAAATCCATGTGGCCTTGTTTTTACTAGAATCAAAGCTAACCCTTGCTGAGCCTTGGGACCAGCGTTGCTCTTTATTCATTAAAAGTGAGTGGTCATCGAGCCCCTTCTGGTGTCAGAGTGGACCTGGGCTCCGTCGGGTTTCCCAGGGCCCATTGGTTTGGAAGCTGACCATCAGCCAGCCCTTGCTTCTGAACTACCTCTAAATGGCGTCAAACCTCCAAACTTGGGGTTAGCAGTCAGGCAGGTTAGCCATTTGTACCCCGGAGAGTCTGTTCCTACGTTAGCTCATAGCCAAGTCTGTGACGTAGGGATGGTTTGGTTGCATTTTACAGATGGGGAAACGGAGGCTTTCGGGGCTCGGGTGGGAGGCTCAGAGGTATTTCCTGGAAGATATAAAGCAGTCAGAAGCCCCGGGTGGTGTAGTGGTTACCCGTTGGGCTACTAATCGCAAGACTGGCAGTTCAAGACCGCCAGCCTCTGCGGGAGGAAGATGAGACTCTCCCTCCCGTACAGAGTGACTGTCTCAGGAACCCACAGGGGCGGTTCTCGCGTGCCCTTTAGGGTGGCTGCAGGCCTGGGCTCAACGCAGGGAGCTTGGTTTGGGTTACAGAGCAGTGGGGAGAAGCCAGCCTCCCTGCCTCCTTACTGTGCGCCCCATCTGGGAGAGTAAGGAGTGGGGAGGGCCTTTGGCCGGAGAGGAGTGCCCAGACCCCACCTCCCCAGCTTCCTGAGTGTGCCCACCTCGCCTGCAGGAAGCTCTTCGTGTTCCTGACCGTGCTCACCTGCCTGGTGACCTCCACCTTCGTCGTCTTTTTCCTGTTTCCCCGCTCGGTTGCTGTGCAGCCCGTGGGCCTCAACTCCTCCACAGTGGCCTTTGACAAGGCAGACATCCACCTCAACATGACAGTGAGTGGCTGCCCCTGGGCTCCGACCCCACGTTCCCAGCGGCCCTTCGCTGCGAGCCTGGGCTCCCAGAGGGTGCTGGGGGTCCGCAGAGCAGTGGGCAGCCTTGCACTCTCGTCAAAGACCGGCCGAGGGTTGAGGCTTTCTCTACCGTCAGGGGTCAAAATCGAGACCGGGTCAATCGTGCCGCACAAGGAGATGAGGGGAACCATGTGAGGGGGGCTTCCTTACCATTCCTTGACCCTCAGAGGGGATCCCAGATGCCAGTCCGCCTGGGGAGTGGGGTTGAGTCAGGCTGGGGAGCTAGGTTTCTGCACCGTAAGGCTTTCCCCTCTCTAATGGCCTCCCTTGCCTTCGTCCCTAGAATGTCCTGAACATCTCCAATCGCAACTACTATCCCATTACTGTGACCCAGCTGGCCATCGAGGTGCTGCACCTCTCCCTCGTGGTGGGCCAGGCTTCCAAGCGCCTCCTCCTGCCCGTTGGCCCTTTGGCCAGTGAACAGGTGACTCCCTCTCGCTGGACAGCGGGTCCACTGGTGGGTGGATCCGTGTGGTGGGAGGGGAGCAGCCGGCTTGGCACCGACCCTGTGCCCATTTGGTTGGCAGGTGTTGTACACGGTGACCAGCAGGCTAGGGGATGAAAACACCTTGTGAGTATCCCTTCCTTCATGGCCGCTTCCCTCTCAGCCACCTTCCTGCTGAGCCGACCCTGCCCTCTGGTGTCTGCCTGCCCTCTAGTGGCCCGGCTGCAGGGTGCAAGGGTTCAGCACGTCCAGCCTCAGCCTCTTCCCAACAGAACACAGGCCAGCATTTGGGTCCCTCCTTGCCATCTGGGAGCCTTGCGCTCTTTAGCCTGAGTAGCTGAGGGGGTGGCTACCATGAGCCTGGGCCGGCGGGGGGCGGGGCGAAGTGGTCGACTTTAAAAACCTCAAGAATGCGCTGCCAGCAAGTCCATGTCCACGTCCACGTCCACGAAGAGGGAGAGGAGGAGGGTGGGAGCTGTTTGTTGCAGGCCCCTGACCAAGGGGGCAGGGAGAGGAGGGGAGGAGTCTGGCAGCCAGTCTTCTCTGAGTGGCCATTTCATGTGACACCTGGCCCCACGCCCAATCTTTCTTTCAGCAAAATCTGTACCTGGCTGAAAATCAAAGTTCATCACGTGCTTTTGCATATTCAGTGAGTAGGGCCGGGGCCCTGGTCTCCCCCGACGCTGAGCCGTTCCTGCTAATTCAGCGGCCCCTTGGGCACAGCAAGCCCAGCCCTGCTCTGGGCCCACTTTGTGTACAAGAGTTGGCTGGAAGGTGCCGGGGGCAGGGGAAGCGGTTGCCCCAGGTGCCCTGGGAGAGGAAGGGGAGATGCTGAGGGAGCAGACCTTCCACAGCACAGCGGCCACTGAGCGCCCTCTCTCTCCAGGGGCACCTTGACCTGTTCCTACCTGAGCCACTCAGAGGAGCTGGTCTTCCAGAATTATGAGTATGTGGACTGCCGGGGAAACTCGTCGGGTGCCCCCGTGTTGGCCCCCCTCCCACCGTGACCTCCAGTTTGGTTTCTATCTCCCACAACCCCGTTGTGCCCAAGGACGTCTGGTCTGTAATGATTGTCTTCTCTTCCCTGCACCCCCATCCACCCCCACACACACACACACATTCACGTCATCCGGTTGTCCACGGGAACACTAGCTCGCTTCCCCCCGGGACTAGAATCTGGTTCTGCCATCAAGCACCCGGAGGAACGCCTGCCCTTTCTGGGTTGAGCACTGACTATCCTGGCCCCCACCCCCTGGGCCTGGGGCCTGCTCTCCTGCTGGAATGTGCTGGAAGTTGCGTCTCCATCTGGCTTTTCCTGTCCTCCCCTCAGGTCTGGCAGACACTCAGTGATAGGAGAGCCATTCCATGCTGACTCAGAGCCTTGCAGGGCTGCTTCTGCCCCTCCCTGCTTTGATCATGTGATAGAGTGACAGCGGCTGACTGTCTCCTTTGACCTCTGTCCTTCCTGGTTAATAACTGTCTCCAGGTCACGAGGAGGACAACAGTGTGGGTCCAGGGAAAGCTGTCATCTCCGCAGAATGGGCCTCTTCTGTTCACACTGAGCAGGGCAGTGGTCCCTGGCCACCCTCGTCCGATGCAGGGAAAGCTGAGCCCAAGGCAGGGTCGTTTTCAGAGAGCTTATTCAAGTAGGGCTTCCGGCTGTTGGTGAGCAGACACAGACGAGCCAAACAGTGGTCTCTGCCCCGGAAGCCCCAGCTTTGCCCTCCCGGGATCTTAGGGATATGAAGCTCTTCGTGGCCAATCAAAACGACTTGGCTCCTTGCCACCGGCAGCCTTGCCCTGGGTCCACATTCTGTTTCCAGAGGCCCCTGCTCTCGAGGGACAGAGCTTGACCCTCCACTGCTCCACCAGCATTAAGCACCAGCCACGCCATCCAGCCTGGGCTGTCTCCGATGACAGTGGAAGAAATGACTTCCCAGCGCGGGTGCCTTCCTTCCTGAGAGTAACCTGCAGGTGTTCGCTTGCTAAAGGGAGCTGGTGGTTTTTATGGGTCGGACAAGTAGAGAGAGACATGGGTGATGGTGGAAACAGCGGAATGTGGAGTCGGATGGATGGAGAGGTGGTCGGACCTGGTACCTAGCTGGCGGGGTGGGGGGAGGTTGCAGGGGAAGAAGGAGCCCATGCCATCTCCACACTTCCATGCCTGGTGCCTGGGTGAAGGTGGGGCCAGCACAGCACCATGTAGCCAGAGAGGCCATGCTGGAGCGTCTGTTAGCTCAATAAACAACACCTAACACTAGCCACAAAACGTCTCCTGTGAGTGGGAGGGGCTGGGGAATATGGCCTTGTCTCTCAGCCACCTTATTATGTACAGCCTCCCGCCCCCCGCCCCCCACAGCCCCAGAGAGTGGCGCACACCAGCTTGCGGCCTCTGGCTCTCTAACTCGGACCTCGGAGGTCCTCGCTAACTCGAGTTGAAAGCCCATTCCCGTTCCTTCTGCCCGCACACAGGCCTGGGGGGTACGGAGTGGGCTGCCCACGGGATCGGGATGCCAGCAGCTCCGGTGACAAGAGCCTTTGGGGCCGTCTGGCCTGGGCTGTATGGGGTGAAGCAAGAAAGCGCTTCCCAGAATCTGTGCCTTCCTGAACAATCTGACGCTGCCCACCTGCTCCTCCACCCCAGCCAGGGACTCCCCGGCCCCACCCCCTCTGCTGCAGCCCCAGACTGGCCTGCAGGGCACCTGTGCACTCTGCTCTTTGGAGCCTCTTGACCAGCGGTTCATGACCTTCCTGACGCCGTGACCCTTTCCATCCAGGTCCTCATGTGGTGGTGACCCCCCAGCCATAACATCGTTTTCATTGCTACTTCATCACAGTCACTTTGTTATTGTGGTGAATTGGGCGACCCCAGTGGAAGGGTCGTTTGACCCCCAAAGGGGTCGTGACCCACAGGTTGAGAACCATTGCTCTTGATCTTTTCTGCCAAATTCTGTGCATTTTAGACGAGAAGTCTCCCTCCCTGCCCAGGCTAGCTAGCCTGAGGCACAGCCCTGACTTCCTCACCTTTCCACCCCTGAGTGCCTGCTGTTGGCTGGGCATTGTACTTTGCCCCAAGGTCCTCGCCTGCCACCTCCCTCTGCTGCTACCCAGCCCCCAGCCCCACGGTCTCAGGAAGCGTGGGTCAGCAGAATGGATGTTGGCTCTGACCCCAGCACACCTCCCATTGCTGAACTGAGGCCAACACTTAGGGACTTGGGGGGCGGGGATCCACGTCCAAGTCCTCTCATGGGCCTTGCCTGGACCAGTGCTCAACCTTCCTAATGCCGCGGCCCTTCAATACAGTTCCTCGTGTTGTCGTGACCCCAACCTTAACATTGTGGGGTGTTTCTTCCCTACTTCACTGTAATTTTGCTGCTGTTATGAGTCAGGGGACCCCCAAGGGGGTCGCAAGCCACAGGTTGAGAACCGCTGGCCTATGGAGACCCAGCCCTCCTGCCCCCCTGAGTCCTCGCGTCCCCTACGCACATCCCAGCCTCCCATTGCTGACCGGTCTCCGGCTTCCTTCCGGAAAGAAAATGCGCTTTATTTCTTCCTAGAGCGGCTCCGCAGGAAGTGACGCTGGCACCGCGACGGCGCCGCCTGGCGGCCAGTGTGGGAGGTGGGTCTGTCACCACTGCTGTTTATAATTGGTTGACTGAGAAGAGAAGAGAGAGCCGCAGGCAAAGCAGGTTAGTTTAGCAGTTTCTCGGAGGAACATCAGTAACACGTTAAGAATAGGCAGCCCCGAGCACCTGTTGGAACCCATGGGGAGCAGGCTGCTTCCAGGCCTGCAAAATCCAGGAGCTGAAAAGTGCAAGGAGCAGAAGCCAGCACACGAAAGGGCAACTTCAAGGCAGGCGGGAAGTGTGTGGCTTTAGGGAGCCAGCCCAGGGTTCGGTGGTCTAAAAGGAGCAGCCCATTCCCTGTGTGAGCCTGGGCTCCGGGAAGGCATACACATCTGCAAATGATTGTGTCCCCAACCTGCCCGGGGCCCCACACGGAAGACTGACGGACCCCCAAACTCACGGGCAGAAAAGCAGTGCGAGCTGTTGACAATAATACCCTTAAGGCCAAAGTGTGGTTGTGAAGCCAACAGACCGGCCAGGGCTGGGAGGAGGAAGCCAGGGAAGGATGTTCTTTGGGAAATTAGGACATGTGAAAGTGTCCCTGTAGAACTAGGCATGCAGCACGGCCGCACCAGCCGCGCTAGTGTTCTGGGACAAGCCAGTAAATCCTGTGCAGTAATAAACCACACCCGCCGTGTGAACTCTGGTTTGTGGGTTTCTCGAAACTGCGACTCTATGGAGCAGGAGGGCTCATCGTGGATAGAGCGGCGGCTGGTTTCACACTGCGGACACTGTCATTAGCAGCCAAATGCAAAATCACTACACCACCCGGGCTCCATGTGTACAGTGATGGAGAAAACTAACCAGGGGCACGTTCAGCGTGTATTAGAGACTGGAACCCAGCCACCTACCGGCAACTATCGAAAATGGTGCTGGCAGAACTGGACATCCGCTGGAGGAAAGGATGGAACCAGACCTCTCCCTCCCAGCATCTACAAAAAAGGAACCCAATACCTCTACCTGAAAACTCCCAGAAAACGGGAAATTAGGGGGCAAACATGCCCAAATAGAAGATGAAAGAGAGAATGTGGAAAATCTCAAACACTCATTAAAAGCTTAGTGTCAAAAGTGGAGCAATGTGTAGATTGAGGACAATATCCATCTAATCTCTAAAATTTATAGAAAAACTTCAACCAAAAACATAACAACCCACTGATCAGGACGTGAACACAACTTTCCCCAAAGAAGGCAACAAACAAGATGCTCTGGATGGCCGGCCGTCAGAGATGCCAGTCAAAGCTATACCACGATGCCGCCTCATTCCAACCAAATGGCACTGGCTACAAAGCACAGGCTGGTGGGGAGATGGGTGGGCTGTAAAATAGTCCCGCTCCTGTGGGAAAAGGGGTGTGCTTCCTAGAATCAAACCGGAACCTCTGCCCTACATCGGGCCACCTCCTGTACCCTACACACCTGGCCCTAGCAACCCTGAGAGGGGCATGCAGGGTCATCGCCCCTGATGCACAAGAGTGCAGCCAACCACAATGCCCGGCAGCCGATGAACGGCTCCCACCTCTGCCCATTCTGAATGGGCCACAGTGGACGATCCTGGTCAGAATGGGAGAAAGGTGCTGAAGCCAGAGGACTCCCCGAGAGGACCACTATTGCCCTGAGCAGCGCTTTCAGAACATAGTAAACAAGACAAAGCGCTCCTGCGCACCAGAAGATTCCGCTAGCAACACCGTGGTCAAGGCCACATGCATGAGAAGACCAGGGGACCCCAAGCTCTCCCGGAGCTGACCTCTAGCTCAGCACAGCGGCAGCCTGGAGGGCTGTGTTTTGTTCAGTTGGCTTTTGTTTCAAAACAGTAACTGAAAACGGAGCGATCAGAATGTAACCAAAGATGACTGACATTGTGAAAGTGTGACGACTGTCAGTCAGTGAGCACCTGGGGACCTGCTCGGCCGGGCAAACTTCCACTGAAAAGGTAACGAAATGTTTGAAAAAACAATGCATAAGCTAAGGAACAGACTGCAGGGGCCACAAGAGCCAAGAACTCCACTTGTGCCACACACACACACGCACACACACAGAGGAAAAGTCTAAGACAAATTACACAGTCTGTTGTCAACTTGAGGCTGAAGCGTGAAGGGGTACAGTCTAGCCTGTCAATCAGGTTGCAGCTTGATGACCTCATTTGAGAGCTATAAACACAAGTAGCTCGCTGGAGGGCAGGTCCACTCTCTGCTTCGTCTTCCTGTTGACAAGCCACATGGAGCCACACGGGTAGCCAGAGGCCTGGAGCTGGAGGAGCCACGTGGAGACCCACGCCAGCACCACGATGCTTCCACCGCCACTGGATCCACAAGACCACCACCCACTGGCCTGCGATCTTCCTGCAGTCGGTGTCATTGCATGGCTGCCTGAGTCTAAAGAGGAATTTATGGACTAGTAGCAACATATGGGATAATATCAGACTTAAGGACTTGATCTGGACTGGGCTGGGAGGTTTTCTTACTGTACAATGGCTCTTTGATATAAAGTTCTCTCTCACACACACACGAGTGTCTATGAACTTGTTTCGCTAGTCAACCCAGACTGACACAACAACCTAGTACTGTTAGCTTCAGCCAACGGGAAAGGGCCGGCCCTAGGAAGGAGAGAAGCTTGATTTCCAGTTACCACGTAATAATTTGGAAATGTCTGCCTTTCAACAGTGTGGCATTTCCTCGCCTAAACGTGCCTAGGAAACCTTTATGAAACAGCCAAAATATATCCCAGCTTCCTCCACCGGGGTCCATACACTTGAGGCCAGGGTTGCCCTCTTCCCTCCCAGCCCCCAGAGTGCCGCGTGCTCAGACCAGAGTGCACCACCACCATCACGGCAAAACACACCTTCCGCCATCTCAAGTCCTGTGCCTTCTGGATGTCCTTTGAGTTTGGGGAACAAAAAGGCATCTGAGGGGGCAGGAGCAGGACCAGGGCCGTTGGTAGATGGGGTAAGGCTGCCCGTGAAGTGCTCGCTCTCCTGCAAGCACGAGCAGGTCCATTACCGTGATGGGGAAAGTGTCCGTGGAGCGGTTTCCCAGCGGTTTGGGTTGGTTCTCACCAGTGTCCTTTCGATGCCTTGCAACTTCTCATACTATGCTCCCCGCTGACTGTCCTCTGCCCCTTTGAGAAAGTCTGCCAAGATTGCTCCACGGGCATGTTTTCTTTTCAGTGCCCTAACCTCCTGAGCTGACCTCTCTGCCTTGAATTTAACTGGCCCAGCAGATCCCCTCGGAAGCCGCTGGAAGGGTTTTGGTCAGCCCTTCTGTTTTTCACAGAAACAGGGAGAGTGCCAGGTGACCACACAGGCAGGCGGAAGTGGTGTGTCTGGCAGCGAAGGCACAGCAGATTGCCAACAGCCACCGACAGGTGGGACGGGGCAGTGGAGCAAGCCCTTCAGGTAGAAGCAGCCTTGTGGCCACCTTGAGTTTGAGCGGCTGGCCTCCAGAGAGACAGCGTTTGTTGGCTTAAGCACCCCATCGGTGGCTCTGTGATCCGGCAGCTCTAGGGAAAGAATACAAGAGCCCAACTAGCCCAGGGTGGTTGAAAAGGCTCACACACACAAAGGGGGGGGGTAGCCCAAGCCAAGTGTTCCCTAACTGATAAGGGCAGAATCGGAAATCCCATACATACATGCAATGGCCTATTATATAGTCATTAGAAACTAATGAAATTCTTTGGCAGCCTGCGTGGATGAATCTTCAAAACATGCCACAAGGGGAAGGAATCAGGTTCAAACGGCTAACTATCCTATGATCCCATTTACGCAGGCGAATATAAAACAGGACAACTCACATGGACGGAGAATACGGGTCACGAGGGGCGCAGGGGACAAGGACCGAGGGATTACTGACTGAGCGCATGGTTTGTGTTCGGGGAGATGGGAAGTGTTGGCAGTGGGGATGAGTCCCCCACATGCTGCTGAAACAACCATGAGACTGGTTAACGTTGCAGATGCATGCTCTCGATTTACAATGTAGCGCCGCAAACATTGTAAACAAACAGGATCGTTTGGGGAAAGCCCCTAGGCTTCTGGGGTTCCCGGGAATTGAAATAAAATGTAACCATCAGGTTCTCAGCCACCTGGGTCATTCCAACCACCTCTGCAAAGCCCGCTCGCTTGGCTCTCATCCTCGGGGAGGGTGATCACGGGGGTCTCCGGGTGGCACAGGCAGTTAAGCATTACACACTAGTAGCTGGAAGGTTGGTTGTTCAGATCCACCCAGATTAGACGGAAGCCCTGGAGATTGACTCAGAAAGCCAGCCAGTGAGGACAGTTTGGCTTAGACAGACTTGGGGTCTCCTGAGCGGGGGTCAGCGCCTAAGCCCCACCCAGCCTGAAGAGCAAGCATTCCCTTTATCTCGCTGCTTTGGCATTTCTGCTGCTTCCCAGCTTGAATTCCAGCCCACCCCACCCCCACCCCCTCTCTAGCTGCCTTTGGTGGCAGGTGCCTGTGGGGTTTTCCAGGCTGGTGGGCTCCAACTGACCACCTCTCCCTGAACAGCTGGGCACGTTACCCTCATGCACCAGTCTCGCCCCTTTGTATGCGCAACGCCGAGCCAAAGGCCCTTCCAGACGGTTCTAGAGGTCGAGGAGTGGACGTGGCTTGAGGATCCCAGCTCCTCCACCCCACTTCTTACACACACACACACACACACACACACACACACACACACACACACCCGACACTCAGCCAGTGTGCATTTGCCTTTCACAGCTTGTCTGTCTCACCGAGAATCGTGGGAACTTTTTGCTTAGGACTGGGCTAGCCGTGGGTGAGTCCTTGCCACCTGATAATGAAACAAAGTGCAAGTTACTCACCCAGCAGTTTCTGGGCATGGAACACAGCAAGGCTGGTGGCCTTGCCCAAAGGGGTGGGGCAGGGGGTGGGGGCGGAGGAGTGCAGGTGGGCAGGGGGCACTTGGGGACCACAGCAAGCGACCTTGGTGATTCTCAACTAGGTAGGCACCGTGCGGTCAGACCTGACTGGTCTGGCTGATCTGTTGATCGGCCTTCAACCCTCTGGCCCCCTCTGTCACCCCTGTCCTGGAATGGGTGCCAGCTGCCGTGTATGGAACCCGTCAGGCTGCTTTGCAGCCCTGGGTTGGCACAAACTCACTTCAGAGCAACAGAGATGGAAGAGGATGCTGTGGACAGTCAGAGAGGTGGGTGGTAGATGGGTCACCGTGGGACCGAGACAGGAGCAGGGGCTGCCTCTCATCTCTCTCTCTGCCCAGCCCCATCCCACGCAGCTCACTTACCAGGGCCTGAGAAATCTTTCAACCCCTGTTGGCTCCAGTTGGCTGACCCTGCAGCTGCTTGGCCCCCCTTTGAGCCTCCCTGGGGCCCCTGTGTGCTGGAATCCTGAAAGAAATCGCACTTGGTGGTGCACGGATTATTAGGACCTTGGATGTTTGGCAGGTTTACTTGTAATGGCTTCGACAGTAACTGAGGCTGGAGGTGTGGCTTCACGGATGGTCCTGGCTGGGCGACTGTCTCCTGAGCTGTTGGATCCAGTTCACTTTCTTCCATTTGGACTTTCTTCCACTCCTGGCAAAAAAGCCCCAGGCAAATGGCATCCTCTCCCCACCCACCCCACCCCCTTTACTGCCCCCTATTTACCAGAGAAAAACTGCAAGGGTGCCAGGCAGGCAAAGGGAGGGACAGACGGCAGAGTTGGAGGGTGAAGCAGGAGTCTGGCTCTGGGATCTCTCCCCCTGCCCGGCACGGCATCCATGAACGATCTCTCTGGTGACAGTGTCCCCTGGCACAGCCCGAGCCCAGGAGACACAACCATGCCTCTCGCCAACTACCTCCTCGCTGGGGAGCTGAGCTCCTGGGTCTGGTCAATGGGGTGGTCGTATTGGAGGGGGGCTGCTTTTTAACAAGGGGAAAGCGACCCCGTGGAGACGGGACTTTCATGGCGTCTTGCACCCACTAAATCCCCGACGTGTGATCTAAGGAGAACTTGGTGAGGTCGCTCACACCATTGGTCCTCTGTCTTCAAAACCCAGCAGGCATTTGGTCCTGAAAGCCCATCTTAATTGGGACCCTCAAGTTTCCTTCAAAAAGAGGTTTCTTTCCTTTTACGCCTCATCCACTTTGGAGTTAAGCAAAGCAGATGCGCGTACCCGCCTTGTCGCCTGCATGACTTTCGACAGTCCCTGAGACGTGCAGCAAGGGCCGGCGTCTCAACTTCCACTCGTGTGACGGTGTTGTGTGCCATTGAGGCTACTTTTGACTCAATACCAGCCCGGGTGACAGAGCAGCACTGTCTGTCCCTCGGTGTTGCTGGACTGCACAGGGACATGGAGGACCAGGTCTTTCTCCCGCGGAACAAACCACAAACCACCGATCTTTCGATTGGTCGACAAGGGCTTAACTGGTCTGCCCGCAGAGCTCCTGATCAATATCTCCATGAATTAAATGTACATCAGTTCAACAATTCAGTTCTCCGGTCTCGCCACGGTTCAAGGACTGAATGGCAGACTGACTAGTGGTTACTCTCCTGGCTGGGGGGAGATGCCACACTTTCACAGGCCTGGTCCTCGAGCCCAGGACTAGGCCTTAGCCTGGTGCAGTAGCAGAGCTGAGTGCCCAGCCCTCACCGACACACACACAGAGCCTGACCCAAGGGAGCCCGGGGGACCTGGCTGTGCCCACCGCAGCAAAATCACAGGCCCCAGGTAGGGAGCAGTGTGGGCGTTGGTCTCCCTCCCCACACCCCTCCTGCCCTAGGGGAAAATTCTGGCCAGCCTCATGTGCCTCCTCCTGCAGTCTTTTCTGCTCGGCCAGCATCCACTTCCTCCTGTCCAAGGCCATCTGCCTGCGCCGGGCCTCCCAGTGGTAGGCGCTGCTGCCCATGGCGGCGGTGGTGGTGGTGGTGAAGGGGAGGGTGGTGAAGGAGGGGGCAGGCTCTGCCACAGCCTGCAGTACTCCCTTGGAACACCACCCAGTGTCCTCCCACACCACTGAAGCCTGCCACCAGATCCAGCTCACAATGTAGCCACTGCCAGGGCGACAGGGCACAGAGCGCCCCACCCACCACCCCTTGCCCCCTACTAGGAGAGCAGGGAGGTGTTAGGGACCAAGCCTGCTAGGGACCATCACCAGGTAAGAAACACCTTCCGACGCAATTTTTGAGCCCCAGTTGTGGGAAACTGGGGACCGGGAAGGGAGTGCGTAGTCTAAATTCCTACGCTCACCATTCAGAGTCTAGGAGGCAGACTGCGGGAAAGGGGGGGTGATGGCGGTGGGGGGAGGCCTCCACGCTCTCTGTCGAGTTGGAGAGGCAGCCCAGTCACATTCGGAGCCTGGCGTCAACACGGACATCCGGGGTGCCCAGCTCCTTCACACGGACCTCGGAGTCTCCCCGAATGCCCGAGGGGCACGCTTCTTGGTGCCCTGGGTGTGGATGGCGTGCTCTGAGCACACTCTCACAGCCCGAAGCCCCTCGGCTCCTCACCCTTGTTTGTGGGGGCCGTGGCGCAGGACCAGGCTGGAGAGAAGGGACAGGAGGAAACGGGCAACGTCGATTCACGTCCCTCTCATCATCCTTCCTCTTCCCAGCCTTCCAGCATCCTCACCTGCGGGAAGCCCAGGACCTGGAAGAAGTGTCCGTGGCCTGTCCCCGCACTCGCGACACACGGCTCGGCATGCCTGCGGAGCTTCCTCCATCCACTTCCTCGGTCCCCTAGTCATTTTTTCTTCTGTCCCTAAGTGTTAAGAGTGATTTGCCCGTTGTCTCTTGCTCCCTTTGAGGCATTCCCCTGGAGGGCTTGGGATAGTCAAGACGGACGGACACACTGCCCATTGCAATGTGCCCGTATGACAGGAGGCTTGCAGGCCTATAAAACCCTACTGTTGACTAAAGTCTTGGCTCTTCCCCTTCCCGCCTCCCTCTGGAGATGGAGATCAGTCCCTGCGCTCCGCTGTCTGTCCTCTTGTTCTTCTGGATGCCCCCCCCCCAACCCTCTGCTGGCTCCTTCCTTCACCCAGATGCTCTAGATTTATTTTCCCCTCAGACCCTCCCCCTCACTCCCCCTGCGGAGGGGGGAGTCAATATCTGCTCTCCCAAAGCAACCTCCCTCCCAGGGAGTGCATGCTGCTCACCGGGACACTGAGAGGGTGGTGAAAGGCGGCTTTCCTCCCGCAGAGGCACCGGGGCTGGTTTCCAACTGTCTGACAGTGCGGGTCACACCGCAAGAATAATCGAGATGAAAGAAAGCACAAATTATACCCGTATTAGCTCCCAATAACATGGTTTTGGAAAATAAAAATAATAAAGCTGAACAAAAATAAGACAAAAGTTATAAAAATAAACCTATAAAATAACAAAAAAAAATTCCCACTAGGGCCCCTGGAAGCCTAGGTGAGCTTAGGAGACCGTGCCTCAGGTGTTCATGTGGGGGTGGGCTGGGAAATTCACCTGGGCTCAACGTAGGTGTGCGGTTCCCTGTCCTACAGGGACATGACCAAGTGAGGGATGGCATTTCCCGAGACTCACGAAGGCTTCAGGGGGACAGGGGCTGTGCACTTTAAGTCACTCCATGCAAGGTTATGACCCTGTGTCCTACACACACACGCACACACACACGCACACACACACACACACACACACACACATCCCTCCATGCACAGAAATACATCTGGAAGCAGCGGGGCTGGAGTTTGGCCACCAGCTGGGGCAGGGGGCACGGAGACTTCCAACCTCAGAGGCCCAGTGTCTCGCGTGGTGGTGGGTGGGGACGGGGCCTGGGCAGGAGTGGTGGGTAGTGGAAGGAGAAGTCTTGGAACCAGAGATGGGATCCTGGCTCTGGGAGAACCTGGGCACCCGGGCTGCCCATGTGCTGGTCAGCTTGCTCAGGTGGACTTGGGCTGGGCTGGGCGGTGGCACCCAGGACCTGCGACCTGCGAGGGGTGGACGGGGCAGTGCCTTGAGTGAGGGTTTGGCTCAGGCTGTGCTGTCGCCCCTGCTGCTGCGGAGCGGGAAGCTGCCTCTGCTGACCCACAGACCACCGTGCCCCTGGAAGAGCGGCCCTGGGGTTGGCCGGGGCCCCCACCTGGAGTAACCTACCACAGTTAACCCAATGTAACTGCATTGCATTCATTGGCCTGAGTACAGCCATTTGGTACTGCCCTGAGAAGGCCAGTTTGCACATCCTGTAACTCCGATGGTAACTGCTGTTTTCTGTAACGGCTGAGCCTTGCCGTTTATTTTAGAAACTGCTGATTAATGTGTCTAAACCCTTGCTCCAAGTAAGTTCCCCTTTTCCCCCCAAACATTGAGTGGCCACCTTTGTATCCAAGTTTCCCCTTTCTCCATACAATGTAATGCCCCCCCCCCTAAGTCTTGTTTTCCCTACTATAAAAACCTCCCTCTTTGGCCTTGGGAGAATTAGGTTCTAGCCGCCCCATGACCGCTGGCTAACTAACTGAAGTTGGCTACGGGTTGATCCATTTTGTTCTGACGCTACACAACCAGTTCCCATTGGGCCTTCCTCTGACAGTGTGACTTTCCAGGGTGCAAATAAACGTGCTCACTTCTTACCCCCCTCTTAGGTGGTTCTGGTCTGGGCCAGGTGTCTCCCTCTGGGCTGGCTGGGCCCCGATTCCATTCCAAAGCTTTCCATGGCGCGGGATCCCATTTTCACCCCTGGGTGGGCTTCCGGGTCTCTACCAGTGTGAGGTTTCTTGAGTGGGTAATACTTTGGTTCTTGGCTTCGCCCCAGAAAGAATTTACGCCTTAAAGCCCGTTTGTAACCCAAGTGGGTTTTTATGAAGGTCGGGAGGAGCTGCAAGCTTACGGTCTTAAAAGGGTACACACTGCTTCAGGGAAACGTGCCAAGCCGTCCAGAAGCCGCGAGGTACACACCTGGACACGAGCAACCTCATGGAACTGCACACCCCCACCTGTGGAACTGAGGCCAGAGCGCCCCGCGCAGCATGAGAGGGTGCCGGGACGGGGTAATAAGTGAGAACGGAGAGGGGTCCAGAGCTTGCTTCCTGCCTAATTCTGGCCCACCCCCTGGCTGGGGGCGTCATGGTTGAAGGTACTGCTGGTTAACCCCATTGGTTGTGTTGGCCCCCCACCCCAGTCTAGCTTGGGCCACTCAGGTGTACCTCCCACCTGGCTGGGGGCTTGACTTTGAGCATGCTCAGTTTGGGGGTCGTCATAGGTATCTAATGGGTGCCTGACTTCCTCCCAGCCTCTTTTAAGGGGGCCTTTTCAGGCATGAGCGAGACAATCCCTGGCCCTGAAACAAAATCACCCAGCATGTAAGTCCCTGTGCACGTGTCCCCACAACCACCACACCCCGGAAAGATGCCCCTTCCCTTGCACTGGCCTTTCATCTCTGTTTGGGTCCTCAGATCCAGGCCCGGGAAAGGCCCCTCTTCCCAACCCCACGCCGGCAAGGCCTCCTGCAGACGCTGTCCCTGAGAGGATGCCATGCACTTCTACGACCGCTGACCGCTTGGCGGAGTCCAGAGCCCTTGATAAGGAAAAAGGTGGGCTTTCATTTCTGGGCGGGGAGGGGGCGCGCGAGGTGATATGCTATTTAAGGGAAGGTCCTGTCCCTTGTCCAAGAGTACCTCTCCAGAAAGATCTCAGTGCCCTGACTGGCAGTGCCCAAACGTCCACACCCCTCTGTCCCCTGCCACGCCCACCCCACGCCCTCACCGTGGCCAGGGGTCAGTGGCCTCCTCCTGCCTTGACTTCACTGGAGGCAGGAGGCCCAGGGGGCCACCTCTCCCCAGGGCAGGACCGCCGCGGTTTCCAAAGTTAGACTTTTCGCGTTTTGTAACAGTTTCCTGGTGTGCATTAAATCCTTCTGTTCCTTTTAGTTGGTTTTTAGTAGGAGGGAATAGCCGACAGATGAGAGCCTGACATTGGGTGAGTTGAGCAGAAGCTGTTAAGTAGATCTCCAGAAAATGGAAATGTTAGAGCAATGCTGCCTTGTGAAGTCATTCTAAACCTTAAATTGCAATTTTTAAAAAAATATTGAATTGAGTGGATCATGGAAAGGATGCATAAGACTCACTGTACCCAGACTTAGCCAGTATTGCACCAAATTTGTGGAATGGGAACTGAAATATTTCATCCAATCATGAATCCCTGGAAGAACTCACTAGTTTGTCAGCCCTTGCCAGTGTTACAAATGCCTCTTCTAAGAAACCCTGGACTCTGGGAAACCCTTTCTGTCACAGGGATCCAAATCTCCTCCATGGTACCGACCAATCACAACCACAGGCAAGGTGAGGAAGGGACAGGACTGCCAGGCAGCCCTAAGGGGAGGCAATGTCACAAAGGGGATGATGTGATCCAAAAGGGTGACCCACAGGGAAAGGGCAAGTGCCCCTAATTTAGGGCATTTCATTCTCAATCAGCGAGTGAAAACTCAACTCTGCTGCTTCCATATTTGCATGGCGGCTGGATTAAGTATGCAGCTCTTCTGACATTAGTGTTATTAAAAACTGGAAAGGGATTGAAAGGGGAGGGAAGTCAACACCAGAGCTCAGGACCCAGAGCCTTTCCTGCCCACCCTCCACAATCAAGTACTGAGGAGATCAATAAGCCCCCATCTCTTTATCACCAGGCTGCCTTGCCACCTCCTCGCTCCCCTCCCCCCAAAACCAGCCACCTGGTTTCCCCAGCAGTACAGGGAGCTTCCCCCACAGCCCTAAGGGATCAGGACCTTAGGAAATGAGTGTGTTGGTGGGGAGGGGTGGTGGCAGATTGCAGCAGGGGGGACGGAGGAAGAAGTGTCAGAAACCACAGCCTTGCTGAGAACTGCTGCCTGCTGGACTCTGGTCCTCACTTCTAACATTTGCCGACTTTTCCATTTCTAATATTCAACTCACGCCCATGAAATACGCAGGACCGATAACAAAGGAAACTGAAGTACGGAGAGATTCGGTAATTTCTCCAAAGTTGCCCGGGTGAAATTGGCCAGACGTGGCTTTGAACAAATGCTGCAATGGTGTGAGATGAAAGTACACACAGCATGGATGGCTGTGTGCTTCGGCCTCAGTCTTTGAAGCTTTATCTTTTCTCCAATAATGTCCCCTGGAAATCACACCCAAGAAGGAAATTGTCATTGGGTTATCTGATAAAGGAGCTGAAACTGACAATCCCACCACCGCACCCTTGATCTTTCAAGTTTGCCAGGGGAGGTGTTGATGAACAGATGGGAGGGAGGAGATGGGGCAGGGGAGGGTAAAGGAAGGAGTCTCCTTTACGTGGGTCAAACCAGGCTATGGACCTGCGGCAATCCCTGTTCCCTAAAGTGGGAGTCCCAGCCCACCGACACTGGGAGTCTTCTTCCCTGAATGGACCACGGATCCGCTGACCCGTCTTTAACCTGGCAGCCCTCTCTCCGCAGGGTCTGCACCTAGTACACTGGGGGATGGACTGTTAGGCACCATTTTAGATGCTGGGCTTTCCACTCCGAGTGGACTGGACCTGCCCTCAAAGACTGTCCCTGACAATGGGGAGCAGAGAGGAGACAGCAAATCAAGAAGGTAGCCCCAGGTGTTATAAAGCCAGGAAAGAACAGAAAAGGGGAGCTATGCTGGAGAGTGATTGGGGGATAAGATGAATACAATTATAGACTGGGGGGTGGGGAAACACAGAAAGATGTGAACTTCTCCAAGAGGTGATATTTCCTCTGATGACAAGGAGGTCGGCCAGCATTCCAGGCTGAAGGACAGACTGAACTCCTCGCTGGGCACTACCTGTTTCCTCCTGCTGGCTCCCACCCTGGACCCGAGGCTGCCTGCGGTGTCATTGTTCTTAGACCTGCCTGTCCCATTGGACTAAGTCCAGAAGGTGGTGTCTAGTGCAGTGCCTGGCACACACACAGGGAATCCTGGAGGAATGAGTGAAGCTAAGGAGCGACTGAGCAAACGTCCACCCTTTCCACCCTTAGCCTGGGGCGTTGCCCTGTTGAGAGTCTTTAGACACACGCCCTCCCCGGGGCTGGGTTGATCTGAGGTTGGCCAAGAATACCTATACCAGAGGGACCAGACTTCAACCCAGTGTCGCAAGGTGTGAATGCAACATTCCGGCGTGGAGGAGGGAACCAGTGGGGAGGTCTGGGAGGCTGGCCCCTGTACCAAATATTAAGTGGATGCCTGCCCCTCCCCCCAGAAGAATTTGTTTCAAAGGACGACATTGACTCTGCAGCTCCCGGTGAGGGACATATCTAATCAGAGCACAAGGGAGCAGATGAAGGTGGAGGAGGAGAGAGTGGAGCACTTCCTGGCCCACCAGGCCTTGAGGACAATGACCCCAATTAGAGCAGCCAGTCCACAGAGAGGACCACAGGGCCAGCCCCAGTATGAGATATGACGCCCCTCACTGACCCATGACCCTTCAGGGGACAGCACCTGAGACAGTGTGGGAATTGCGCCCAACCTGATCCCACCACACCGAGGCAAAGCACTGGGGGAGTGCAGTGGAACAACAAGGGAATGGAGCGGCAAGGTCCCCAGGGAATGCTGAAGGTGGACTTTGGGGCCAGGGCGTGGTACCCCAACAGACTGGACTGGAAAACACTCCTAAAGGCCAACAAAGGATCCTTGAACTAACTATAAACTTTTCTTTCTTGTGTTTTGTTTTTTGTCAGTGGTTTGTTGTTGTTTTGTTGTATACTGTTGCTTGGTTTTGCTCTGTCTTGTTTTTGTGCATGTTATTATCTCCGTAGGTCTGTCTAAATAAGATAGGCTGGATGAACTATCTGGAGGAAAAACAACAGGACCATGATAATGGGACAGGAGGAAAATCAAGGGAAATAGAGGAAAGAGCTAGGAGGCAAATGGCATTTACAGAGGTCTAGACAAAGACATGTACATATGCAAATATATATGAGGATGGGTAAAGATATCTATGTGCTTATATTTATAGGTTTAGTATTAAGGTGATGGAAGGACCTTGGGCCTCTACTCAAGTACTCCCTCAATGCATGAATACTTTCTTCTATTGGCATTCTATGATGCTCACCCTCCCGACAACTTCTGAAGACAAAGCGGGTGACTAAGCAAATGTGGCAAAAAAAAGCTGATGGTGCATGGCTATCAAAAGAGATAGTGTCTGGGGTCTTAAAGGCTTGAAGGTGAACAAGCGGCCATCTAGCTCAGAAGCAACAAAGCCCATATGGAAGAAGCACACCAGCCTGTGCGATCACGAGGTGTTGAAGGGATCAGGTATAAGGCATCATCAGAAAAAAAAAAATCTTACCATAGTGAATGAGGGGGAAGTGCAGAGTGGAGACCCAAAGCCCATTTTTCGGCCACTGGAGATCCCCTCACAGAGGGGTCTAGGGGAGGAGATGAGTCAGTCAGGGTGCGATGTAGCACCGATGAAGAATACAGCTTTCCTCTAGTTCCTAAATGCTTCCTCCCCCCCACTCTCATGATCCGAATTCTACCTTGCAAGTCTGGATAGGAGCAGAGGATGTACACTGGTGTAGATAGGAGCTGGAGGCACAGGGAATCCAGGGTGGATGATACCTTCAGGACCAGGGGTGTGAGGGGCGATACTGGGAGGGTAGAGGGAGAGTGGGTTGGAAAGAGGGAACCAATTACAAGGATCTACATGTGACGTCCTCCCTGGTGGATGGACAACAGAAAAGGGGGTGAAGGGAGACGTCGGACAGGGCAAGATATGACAAAATAATAATGTATAAATTATCAAGGGCTCATGAGGGAGGGGGGAGGGAGGGAAAAAATAAAGAGGACCTGATACAAAGGGCTTAAGTAGAGGGCAAATGCTTTGAAAATGATGAGAGCAATGCATGTACAGATGTGCTTTACATAATTGATGTATGTATGGATTGTGCTAAGAGTTGTATGAGTCCCTAATAAAATGTTTTGTTTTGTTTTTTAAAAGAATACCTATACCAATTGTCCTCAAGTTGATCTGACTCACGGTGACCCCGCCTAGGGTCTCAGAGACGGTAAAGCTTACTGAGGAGCAGCTCGTGGGTTTGAACATCTGACTGTGTGGTTGGTAGTCCAACACTCAGCTAACCCACAGCACCTGGAACCAACCTCAAACCCATCCCCAAGGCAGAGACGGGACTCCAGCGGTCTGACGCTGCCCTCTGGCGGCCACCTTTATCCACTCCCAATTCCAGAGGAAAATAGTCACAAGGGCAAGGGATATACATTGTGTGTGGTCCCACCCTTCTACCCCCATCCCGACTCCGCCCCAAACTATGTAAACCTTAACCCGTAAACCTGCAGTTATAATTCTATTTGCAAATTATACCACATTTGTGTAGGGTGTGTCTTAAATCCATCTCTTTTAAGATTAAAAACTCTCTTACCTGTTGTCATTGAATGGACTCCAACTCACAGTGACTCAGGACTGGGTAGAGCTGCCCCCAGAGGGTGCGTGCTGTAATCTTGACAAAGGCAAACGACCAGAAAGAGGCTCCTGGGTCTGAACCTGGGACCTTTTGGTTAACAAGTGCCACCAGCGCTCCTACTTAAGGTATAAAAGAGCCGATTAAACAAGGAGACCAGCAATGCTGAGGGCTCTGTCCGGCGGGGGGGGGGGGGGGGGGGGGAGGAAAGCTCCGTCCAGTTGCCCATAGGCTCCGACGCACTTGAACCCCGAAATTGCACCCAACGGCAACACACCCCACATGGGAGCCACGAAGAGTCCCACGCCTCACCTGGGGGTTTATAACCTACCCCAAACCCTGACTGTCCTAAGAGCAGGGCACTCTCTCCTTGGCCCCCCTGGGCCGCACAACCCACCTCTACGGATGCCCAGGAGCAGCCCAGCAGGCACCCTTCCCTGTCGGGGGTGGCCCAGCTGCTCTCCTCAGGAGACAAAGTGCTCTCCATCCAGAGCCCCCTCCGCCTCCGCTCTGCCATCCCAACGCGCCCCACGCTGCCCTGCCTCCTGGCTGACCAGGGCCCGCCGCGCCGAGGGCGGGGACTGCGCGCAGAGGCGGCCGAGGGTGGAGCTCGCGCGGTGGCCACGCCTGGTGGGCGGGGCGGAGGCGCGACATGTAAATTTCAGGGTCGCCGGGATCGGAGGCGACGGAGCCCAAATGGACCCAGAAATGGTCGGCGGGAAGCGCTCAGGGCGATGTGCGCGGGGTCCGCGTGGCGGGCGCGCGCCGCGTGAGGAGCAGGGCGAGTGCGGCGCGGAGGACGCGCTGTGCGCGCAGCCGCCGTGAGTTGCAAGTGCGCGCGCGGAGCCGGGTGCGGGCGCGGCGGCTTTGCGTGGCATCGCTTCTCGGCCTTTTGGCTAAGATCAAGTGTAGTATCTGTTCTTATCAGTTTAATATCTGATACGTCCTCTATCCGAGGACAATATATTAAATGGATTTTTGGAGCAGGGAGTTGGAATAGGAGCTTGCTCCGTCCACTCCACGCATCGACCTGGTATTGCAGTACTTCCGGGAACGGTGCACCCCCTCGGGGGATTCCTTAAACGGTTTCCAAAATTAGACCATATGAATTAAGTGTGCTTGTTTGTAGCTTTTGCTTACTCTGCGCTTTTCACTTTCCTTTTTCGGTGTAATGTTCATTTGAGTTTCTTACCTTTATTTATGCTCACATAATCAGTAAAGTGTTAGGCTTATTAATTTGTTTTCCGCCGAGACCATGGTTTTGGTGCGTTTGGCACCCACGGGTTGAAAACCGTTGGTCTCCAGGCAGAGGTCTTCAGAGGTCCGTGGCCCAGCTGCATGCGGCCTGCCGAGGACGTTTCCCGGGCCCATTGCGTGTTTTGGCCCCTTCTGCTTCTTTATGTTAATAAAATAAGGCCTGTGCTGCGCTCTCGGACCTGGGTTTGGTCGTCATTTATGCTGAAGGAGCATTGTGGGCACCCTGTCGTTCCGCCGCAGACTCGGGTTCTGATTCACACCTGGAGGAAAAGGTGCTCTCTCTCTCTCTGGGACTGGCCCCTCAGGAGGGCTCGAGAGACCGCTGGTTTTCATTGGTTCTCGAGCTTGTCACACTGGCTCAGTCTGGTCTCTGATTGGCCGCTTCGCGACGCCAAACTCCTTCACCGATTGGGTCACGCTCAGTGGGTGGAGATCGCGCTGGCGGGTGAGGAGGAAATCAAAGAGCAGTTTGACACTATTTGTTTCTTACTTGCCAGACCCTTGCTTTGAAGTGTTTCTCTCAGGAAATTCAAGGTTAACACATTGTTATTTTATTCAAGGTTAACACATTGTTATTTTGTTCAAGGTTAACACATTGTTACTTTATTGCAAGTCCTCTTACCCTAAAACCTTATTGTTAAATACACTGCACAGACCTTTCCTATTACCTGTTCCTCAGCTCTGCTTTTTTAAGAAGTCATTTATTGGGGGCTCTTACAACTCTTACCCAATCCGTACATTTATTGTGTGAAACACATTTTTACTTGTTGCCATCGTCATCCTCAAAACATTTGCCTTCTACTTGAGCCCTTAATATGTGCTGGTCGTTTCCCCCTCCCTCCCCCCCAGTCCCCCCGCCCTCATGAACCCTTCATCATTCATAAATTATTATTTTGTCAACGTTGCCATCATTTTCAAAACATTTTCTTTCTACTTGAGCCCTTGGTATCAGCTCGTTGTGCTGCCCTCCCCTTGCAGCTCTTTGTTCCTCCCTCCCTCTTGATAATTCAGCTCCATTTTTCTGTTGTTCAACTGTGGGGCTGGACCCCACACTCCTCTGCTTTTAAGAAATGCTTCAAATAATCAACACTAACGGGTCAGTGTCAGTGACATCCCTCACAGACTGTTGTTTTCAGAAACAGCTTCAACACAGCCCAACTGGGAGGATCCGGGCCAATTAAGAACAGCAAGGTGGGGGTGGGAGTGCCAGACAAAGGTGGTGAATGCCGGGCAATGGGCTGAGCTTTTCAGGGGCTCACTCAGAGGGTGTATACACAGCTCTTCTGTCCGGGCCATCGCCACTCTCTGCGCATGGCTTTCTCCCCACATCGAAGGCTTTGCCCAGACAGTCCCTAGAACCACCCATTTCCTTCTGGACCCTTCTCCCCCATCCAACGCTTTGGAGATGGCTCTACACAGGCAGTATCGGGTCAACTAGGAGGCCCACTTGGAGCTTCCCACTGATGTTCTGATCCAGCGACCAGGTTGTAAAGACACCTATGGGAAGGTCTTGTCAGGAAGTCCCAATGGACTAAGAGATTTGGCTAATTCTCTTTAAAGGGAAAGAAACAGATGTATATTTGCTCAGTACAGACCATTAAAAAATCCAAAATGGTGTAAAAATTCTCTTTTATTTGGTTCCCTCATTTCATGTGACCTTTGTGCGCTGGGCCTTCAGCCCTTTTATTTTCTGGGCTTGTAAACTGCTCCGTTCAATCTTTCTTCCACATGTGAGTCTTCCCTCGGTTGGACCAAAAGTACTCGAGGGAGAATGTTTCCTTCTTCTTGGTTTGAGGGACGTCGGGATGTCAGAGATCCCTTATCCAGCTCCTCTGATGCCAGGCGCGTCCTCAGAACCAGAGCCACTGAGGCCTCTCTGCCCATTCAGCTCCAGGTCTTCTGCAAGACGAGCTCTGCAGACTCAGGTTCTAGTCCCCAAAATGCCTTTCACCCACTGAACTGCCCACTGGGTCCAGCCCAGCATCCTCTCAGTTAGCAGCCACATGCTTAACCACAGCTGTGCCACCAGGCGCCTAATTAATCATTAAATCGATCTCACTATATTACATGGACTAACTGGTAGATGGGCTCCTAGTGACTGAATTGGATTGTGAGGCTTCTAACACTCCTGGGCCTAACCACACACCCTTCCTAGACAGTAGCAAAGGTCGGTCCATGACGCATGTGCTGACAAGCTCTAACACACACACACACACACACACCCCACCATCACCACCACCACCCCTTATCAACCCTTGGTCTTAGCCAAAAGGCGAGAAGCGAGACACACACCTTATCAGAGAGGACCCCAAGTGACCTAGCTATGGTCCTACTCTAGTGAACCCATGTTCACCAACTCTCACGCAACTCTCATCACTGTCATTTTGCTACTGTTATGAATCTGGCAACCCCTGTGAAAGGGTCGTTTGACCCTCAAAGGGGTCGCAACCCACAGGTTCACAGCTGCTGCCTTAGTGCATCTGCAGCTGTAGGTGCTCAGCCATCAGCCAGCCTCGTGATCCACGCCCCCTCTGGGCCTGGGTCTCCCAGGGTGGGTGCTGCCGCCCATGATGGAGGGGGTTGAGTGCAAGGTTGCCAGCTGCCTGCTTTACCGCCCACAGCTACAGTCCCATGTCCTTTCACCACAATCCCAACGTCACTAACCAGACCCACCTCATAATGTGACCCCCACAAGCAAGGAGAGGTCCTATCCAAGCCCCTGGGGTGAGGGGAGGGAAGAGTTCTGTAAAGAGCCTTCACGGGCCCCTCCCCTCCCAGGCCTGTATAGGCCCCTAGAGGAGGCTGGAAGTAAATCAGGAAGCCTTTAGACTGGGCATGCTCCAATTCAGGCCCCAAGCCAGGTGGGCCGTCAACCTAGGCGGTCCAAACATCACCCACACCCTGGGGGTGGCTAGAATAAGAGCAGGAACCACATTCTGGGTCCTTCTTTTCTCAGTTAGCGCATGTTCATGCTGTGCGGCGCTCCCTCTGGTCTCAGCTCACCACGTATGGGTGTGTAGTTTCAAGAGGCTGCTTGTGTCCAGCTGTGAACTTCCAAGCGGCTTCAGCACAACCTGGTAAGCTTCGCTGAAATAGAGTGTACTCTTGAGACTGTAGAACCTGAAACGTGTTCGTCCTTCATAAAAACCCATCTGGAATACAAACCGGCTTTGGCGTGAATTCTTTCCCGCGCAAAGACATGAACTGAGGCATTACCCACTCCAGAAGGCTCACACTTTCACTGGAAGCAGGTAAGAGACACTCCCCACCTCACTGGAGTCGCGGTGTGCCTTGGCACAGTTCTGCAGCCAAGCCTACTCGTTTTCTCTTGGGTTTCTTTCGCTCACTCTTCCCAGCTTGTGGCAACCTTAGCTCACCCTCTGCTGAGTCCCCTCTGCCCCCAAATGCTGCGGGGTGATCCTGCACTATGTTCTCCCCTTTCTCCCTCTGATGGTCACTGTCGGTGTGGAGTCAAGAGGAAAGAAAATACGAAATCAAAGTCTCACCGGGGTCTCTGGAAGGCCGGATGGCTTGTTAGCCCCGTGTGTGTTTGAATGCACAGGTGGAGGGTGTGGGGGTGCAGGTGGAGGCAGAAGTAGAGGTGGTGGAGGTAGAGGTGTGGTGGAGGTGGAGGCGTTGGCGTGGGTTCATGCTGGGCCACGCAGTCTAGGGTCCACTTCCTGGGGACCCTCCCTAGCCTCTCTGGCCTCAGGACTGGCCTGTAGAACCAGAAGAGTATTGTTCGTTAGGTGCCTGCATAAGACTCAAGCGAGACCTTGGGATGCAAGCATTCAAGAGCAAGGAAAATGGTGAAGCCACCTGTTGGTTGCTATTATTCACATATGGTTAACATTACCCTCCCACGACCACGTGAGGGATGACATTTCGCCAGGTCACAAAGGCTTTGGGGGACAGGGACTGGGTCCTTTAGGTCCCCCCAAGTGAGCTATGACCCTGGCTCCCCCTGACACCCACATCCCTCTATGCAGATGCCAGAAATACATCTGGAAGCAGCAGGGGACCTGAGAGGAGAAGGGGCCAGCAGGGAACTGGCCTTCCAACCCCCAGGGGTGCCTAATTAATCCTTAACTTGATACCAACTGAAGAACTCAATTCTCCATGCGAGCCATACTATGAAGACTCTGGCAGAAGGGATCCTAGTGGCTGCGTTGCATTTTGAAGCTTTGAGCCCCCGTAGGTCCTACCCTCACACGTCCGTCCAAGACCTAGGGCTGGGGAAACGCGGGCTTCCATTTCTTGGGGAGGTGGGGAGCAGATGAGGTGGGTGGATGTGCAGTTGAAGGAAGGGTCTGTCACTTTCCCAAGAGCCTGCCTCTCCCAGAGCACCCCAGTGACCCCAGTCTCCAGCCTGTAGTGCCCCAGCGGCTTTCCTGAAGCAGAAGCTGTGTTCCATGAAGAGCTGGCTCCCTTCCAGGGACCCCTCCTTCCAGGCGTCCCCCACCTCCCCGTGACCAGAGGGCCCTGTCCTGGGCCTCATCTTTCCCTGACACCACTGGAGTGGCGGGACGTCCTGGGGCCCACCGCTCCCCAGAAGGTTAGTACTGGCGGAAGCGGAGCGGTCCGAGGGTGGAGCTCGCGCGGTGGCCACGCCTGGTGGGCGGGGCGGAGGCGCGACATGTAAATTTCAGGGTCGCCGGGATCGGAGGCGACGGAGCCCAAATGGACCCAGAAATGGTCGGCGGGAAGCGCTCAGGGCGATGTGCGCGGGCTCCGCGTGGCGGGCGCGCGCCGCGTGAGGAGCAGGGCGAGTGCGGCGCGGAGGACGCGCTGTGCGCGCAGCCGCCGTGAGTTGCAAGTGCGCGCGCGGAGCCGGGTGCGGGCGCGGCGGCGTTGTGTGGCATCGCTTCTCGGCCTTTTGGCTAAGATCAAGTGTAGTATCTGTTCTTATCAGTTTAATATCTGATACGTCCTCTATCCGAGGACAATATATTAAATGGATTTTTGGAGCAGGGAGTTGGAATAGGAGCTTGCTCCGTCCACTCCACGCATCGACCTGGTATTGCAGTACCTCCGGGAACGGTGCACCCCCTCGGGGAATCCCTTATACGGTTTCCAAAGTTAGACCATATTAATTAAGTGTGCTTGTTTGTAGCTTTCGCTTACTCTGCGCTTTTCACTTTCCTTTTTCGGTGTAATGTTCATTTGAGTTTCTTACCTTTATTTATGCTCACATAATCAGTAAAGTGTTAGGCTTATTAATTTGTTTTCCGCCGAGACCATGGTTTTGGTGCGTTTGGCACCCACGGGTTGAAAACCGTTGGTCTCCAGGCAGAGGTCTTCAGAGGTCCGTGGCCCAGCTGCATGCGGCCTGCCGAGGACGTTTCCCGGGCCCATTGCGTGTTTTGGCCCCTTCTGCTTCTTTATGTTAATAAAATAAGGCCTGTGCTGCGCTCTCGGACCTGGGTTTGGTCGTCATTTATGCTGAAGGAGCATTGTGGGCACCCTGTCGTTCCGCCGCAGACTCGGGTTCTGATTCACACCTGGAGGAAAAGGTGCTCTCTCTCTCTCTGGGACTGGCCCCTCAGGAGGGCTCGAGAGACCGCTGGTTTTCATTGGTTCTCGAGCTTGTCACACTGGCTCAGTCTGGTCTCTGATTGGCCGCTTCGCGACGCCAAACTCCTTCACCGATTGGGTCACGCTCAGTGGGTGGAGATCGCGCTGGCGGGTGAGGAGGAAATCAAAGAGCAGTTTGACACTATTTGTTTCTTACTTGCCAGACCCTTGCTTTGAAGTGTTTCTCTCAGGAAATTCAAGGTTAACACATTGTTATTTTATTCAAGGTTAACACATTGTTATTTTGTTCAAGGTTAACACATTGTTACTTTATTGCAAGTCCTCTTACCCTAAAACCTTATTGTTAAATACACTGCACAGACCTTTCCTATTACCTGTTCCTCAGCTCTGCTTTTTTAAGAAGTCATTTATTGGGGGCTCTTACAACTCTTACCCAATCCGTACATTTATTGTGTGAAACACATTTTTACTTGTTGCCATCGTCATCCTCAAAACATTTGCCTTCTACTTGAGCCCTTAATATGTGCTGGTCGTTTCCCCCTCCCTCCCCCCCAGTCCCCCCGCCCTCATGAACCCTTCATCATTCATAAATTATTATTTTGTCAACGTTGCCATCATTTTCAAAACATTTTCTTTCTACTTGAGCCCTTGGTATCAGCTCGTTGTGCTGCCCTCCCCTTGCAGCTCTTTGTTCCTCCCTCCCTCTTGATAATTCAGCTCCATTTTTCTGTTGTTCAACTGTGGGGCTGGACCCCACACTCCTCTGCTTTTAAGAAATGCTTCAAATAATCAACACTAACGGGTCAGTGTCAGTGACATCCCTCACAGACTGTTGTTTTCAGAAACAGCTTCAACACAGCCCAACTGGGAGGATCCGGGCCAATTAAGAACAGCAAGGTGGGGGTGGGAGTGCCAGACAAAGGTGGTGAATGCCGGGCAATGGGCTGAGCTTTTCAGGGGCTCACTCAGAGGGTGTATACACAGCTCTTCTGTCCGGGCCATCGCCACTCTCTGCGCATGGCTTTCTCCCCACATCGAAGGCTTTGCCCAGACAGTCCCTAGAACCACCCATTTCCTTCTGGACCCTTCTCCCCCATCCAACGCTTTGGAGATGGCTCTACACAGGCAGTATCGGGTCAACTAGGAGGCCCACTTGGAGCTTCCCACTGATGTTCTGATCCAGCGACCAGGTTGTAAAGACACCTATGGGAAGGTCTTGTCAGGAAGTCCCAATGGACTAAGAGATTTGGCTAATTCTCTTTAAAGGGAAAGAAACAGATGTATATTTGCTCAGTACAGACCATTAAAAAATCCAAAATGGTGTAAAAATTCTCTTTTATTTGGTTCCCTCATTTCATGTGACCTTTGTGCGCTGGGCCTTCAGCCCTTTTATTTTCTGGGCTTGTAAACTGCTCCGTTCAATCTTTCTTCCACATGTGAGTCTTCCCTCGGTTGGACCAAAAGTACTCGAGGGAGAATGTTTCCTTCTTCTTGGTTTGAGGGACGTCGGGATGTCAGAGATCCCTTATCCAGCTCCTCTGATGCCAGGCGCGTCCTCAGAACCAGAGCCACTGAGGCCTCTCTGCCCATTCAGCTCCAGGTCTTCTGCAAGACGAGCTCTGCAGACTCAGGTTCTAGTCCCCAAAATGCCTTTCACCCACTGAACTGCCCACTGGGTCCAGCCCAGCATCCTCTCAGTTAGCAGCCACATGCTTAACCACAGCTGTGCCACCAGGCGCCTAATTAATCATTAAATCGATCTCACTATATTACATGGACTAACTGGTAGATGGGCTCCTAGTGACTGAATTGGATTGTGAGGCTTCTAACACTCCTGGGCCTAACCACACACCCTTCCTAGACAGTAGCAAAGGTCGGTCCATGACGCATGTGCTGACAAGCTCTAACACACACACACACACACACACCCCACCATCACCACCACCACCCCTTATCAACCCTTGGTCTTAGCCAAAAGGCGAGAAGCGAGACACACACCTTATCAGAGAGGACCCCAAGTGACCTAGCTATGGTCCTACTCTAGTGAACCCATGTTCACCAACTCTCACGCAACTCTCATCACTGTCATTTTGCTACTGTTATGAATCTGGCAACCCCTGTGAAAGGGTCGTTTGACCCTCAAAGGGGTCGCAACCCACAGGTTCAGAGCTGCTGCCTTAGTGCATCTGCAGCTGTAGGTGCTCAGCCATCAGCCAGCCTCGTGATCCACGCCCCCTCTGGGCCTGGGTCTCCCAGGGTGGGTGCTGCCGCCCATGATGGAGGGGGTTGAGTGCAAGGTTGCCAGCTGCCTGCTTTACCGCCCACAGCTACAGTCCCATGTCCTTTCACCACAATCCCAACGTCACTAACCAGACCCACCTCATAATGTGACCCCCACAAGCAAGGAGAGGTCCTATCCAAGCCCCTGGGGTGAGGGGAGGGAAGAGTTCTGTAAAGAGCCTTCACGGGCCCCTCCCCTCCCAGGCCTGTATAGGCCCCTAGAGGAGGCTGGAAGTAAATCAGGAAGCCTTTAGACTGGGCATGCTCCAATTCAGGCCCCAAGCCAGGTGGGCCGTCAACCTAGGCGGTCCAAACATCACCCACACCCTGGGGGTGGCTAGAATAAGAGCAGGAACCACATTCTGGGTCCTTCTTTTCTCAGTTAGCGCATGTTCATGCTGTGCGGCGCTCCCTCTGGTCTCAGCTCACCACGTATGGGTGTGTAGTTTCAAGAGGCTGCTTGTGTCCAGCTGTGAACTTCCAAGCGGCTTCAGCACAACCTGGTAAGCTTCGCTGAAATAGAGTGTACTCTTGAGACTGTAGAACCTGAAACGTGTTCGTCCTTCATAAAAACCCATCTGGAATACAAACCGGCTTTGGCGTGAATTCTTTCCCGCGCAAAGACATGAACTGAGGCATTACCCACTCCAGAAGGCTCACACTTTCACTGGAAGCAGGTAAGAGACACTCCCCACCTCACTGGAGTCGCGGTGTGCCTTGGCACAGTTCTGCAGCCAAGCCTACTCGTTTTCTCTTGGGTTTCTTTCGCTCACTCTTCCCAGCTTGTGGCAACCTTAGCTCACCCTCTGCTGAGTCCCCTCTGCCCCCAAATGCTGCGGGGTGATCCTGCACTATGTTCTCCCCTTTCTCCCTCTGATGGTCACTGTCGGTGTGGAGTCAAGAGGAAAGAAAATACGAAATCAAAGTCTCACCGGGGTCTCTGGAAGGCCGGATGGCTTGTTAGCCCCGTGTGTGTTTGAATGCACAGGTGGAGGGTGTGGGGGTGCAGGTGGAGGCAGAAGTAGAGGTGGTGGAGGTAGAGGTGTGGTGGAGGTGGAGGCGTTGGCGTGGGTTCATGCTGGGCCACGCAGTCTAGGGTCCACTTCCTGGGGACCCTCCCTAGCCTCTCTGGCCTCAGGACTGGCCTGTAGAACCAGAAGAGTATTGTTCGTTAGGTGCCTGCATAAGACTCAAGCGAGACCTTGGGATGCAAGCATTCAAGAGCAAGGAAAATGGTGAAGCCACCTGTTGGTTGCTATTATTCACATATGGTTAACATTACCCTCCCACGACCACGTGAGGGATGACATTTCGCCAGGTCACAAAGGCTTTGGGGGACAGGGACTGGGTCCTTTAGGTCCCCCCAAGTGAGCTATGACCCTGGCTCCCCCTGACACCCACATCCCTCTATGCAGATGCCAGAAATACATCTGGAAGCAGCAGGGGACCTGAGAGGAGAAGGGGCCAGCAGGGAACTGGCCTTCCAACCCCCAGGGGTGCCTAATTAATCCTTAACTTGATACCAACTGAAGAACTCAATTCTCCATGCGAGCCATACTATGAAGACTCTGGCAGAAGGGATCCTAGTGGCTGCGTTGCATTTTGAAGCTTTGAGCCCCCGTAGGTCCTACCCTCACACGTCCGTCCAAGACCTAGGGCTGGGGAAACGCGGGCTTCCATTTCTTGGGGAGGTGGGGAGCAGATGAGGTGGGTGGATGTGCAGTTGAAGGAAGGGTCTGTCACTTTCCCAAGAGCCTGCCTCTCCCAGAGCACCCCAGTGACCCCAGTCTCCAGCCTGTAGTGCCCCAGCGGCTTTCCTGAAGCAGAAGCTGTGTTCCATGAAGAGCTGGCTCCCTTCCAGGGACCCCTCCTTCCAGGCGTCCCCCACCTCCCCGTGACCAGAGGGCCCTGTCCTGGGCCTCATCTTTCCCTGACACCACTGGAGTGGCGGGACGTCCTGGGGCCCACCGCTCCCCAGAAGGTTAGTACTGGCGGAAGCGGAGCGGTCCGAGGGTGGAGCTCGCGCGGTGGCCACGCCTGGTGGGCGGGGCGGAGGCGCGACATGTAAATTTCAGGGTCGCCGGGATCGGAGGCGACGGAGCCCAAATGGACCCAGAAATGGTCGGCGGGAAGCGCTCAGGGCGATGTGCGCGGGCTCCGCGTGGCGGGCGCGCGCCGCGTGAGGAGCAGGGCGAGTGCGGCGCGGAGGACGCGCTGTGCGCGCAGCCGCCGTGAGTTGCAAGTGCGCGCGCGGAGCCGGGTGCGGGCGCGGCGGCGTTGTGTGGCATCGCTTCTCGGCCTTTTGGCTAAGATCAAGTGTAGTATCTGTTCTTATCAGTTTAATATCTGATACGTCCTCTATCCGAGGACAATATATTAAATGGATTTTTGGAGCAGGGAGTTGGAATAGGAGCTTGCTCCGTCCACTCCACGCATCGACCTGGTATTGCAGTACCTCCGGGAACGGTGCACCCCCTCGGGGAATCCCTTATACGGTTTCCAAAGTTAGACCATATGAATTAAGTGTGCTTGTTTGTAGCTTTCGCTTACTCTGCGCTTTTCACTTTCCTTTTTCGGTGTAATGTTCATTTGAGTTTCTTACCTTTATTTATGCTCACATAATCAGTAAAGTGTTAGGCTTATTAATTTGTTTTCCGCCGAGACCATGGTTTTGGTGCGTTTGGCACCCACGGGTTGAAAACCGTTGGTCTCCAGGCAGAGGTCTTCAGAGGTCCGTGGCCCAGCTGCATGCGGCCTGCCGAGGACGTTTCCCGGGCCCATTGCGTGTTTTGGCCCCTTCTGCTTCTTTATGTTAATAAAATAAGGCCTGTGCTGCGCTCTCGGACCTGGGTTTGGTCGTCATTTATGCTGAAGGAGCATTGTGGGCACCCTGTCGTTCCGCCGCAGACTCGGGTTCTGATTCACACCTGGAGGAAAAGGTGCTCTCTCTCTCTCTGGGACTGGCCCCTCAGGAGGGCTCGAGAGACCGCTGGTTTTCATTGGTTCTCGAGCTTGTCACACTGGCTCAGTCTGGTCTCTGATTGGCCGCTTCGCGACGCCAAACTCCTTCACCGATTGGGTCACGCTCAGTGGGTGGAGATCGCGCTGGCGGGTGAGGAGGAAATCAAAGAGCAGTTTGACACTATTTGTTTCTTACTTGCCAGACCCTTGCTTTGAAGTGTTTCTCTCAGGAAATTCAAGGTTAACACATTGTTATTTTATTCAAGGTTAACACATTGTTATTTTGTTCAAGGTTAACACATTGTTACTTTATTGCAAGTCCTCTTACCCTAAAACCTTATTGTTAAATACACTGCACAGACCTTTCCTATTACCTGTTCCTCAGCTCTGCTTTTTTAAGAAGTCATTTATTGGGGGCTCTTACAACTCTTACCCAATCCGTACATTTATTGTGTGAAACACATTTTTACTTGTTGCCATCGTCATCCTCAAAACATTTGCCTTCTACTTGAGCCCTTAATATGTGCTGGTCGTTTCCCCCTCCCTCCCCCCCAGTCCCCCCGCCCTCATGAACCCTTCATCATTCATAAATTATTATTTTGTCAACGTTGCCATCATTTTCAAAACATTTTCTTTCTACTTGAGCCCTTGGTATCAGCTCGTTGTGCTGCCCTCCCCTTGCAGCTCTTTGTTCCTCCCTCCCTCTTGATAATTCAGCTCCATTTTTCTGTTGTTCAACTGTGGGGCTGGACCCCACACTCCTCTGCTTTTAAGAAATGCTTCAAATAATCAACACTAACGGGTCAGTGTCAGTGACATCCCTCACAGACTGTTGTTTTCAGAAACAGCTTCAACACAGCCCAACTGGGAGGATCCGGGCCAATTAAGAACAGCAAGGTGGGGGTGGGAGTGCCAGACAAAGGTGGTGAATGCCGGGCAATGGGCTGAGCTTTTCAGGGGCTCACTCAGAGGGTGTATACACAGCTCTTCTGTCCGGGCCATCGCCACTCTCTGCGCATGGCTTTCTCCCCACATCGAAGGCTTTGCCCAGACAGTCCCTAGAACCACCCATTTCCTTCTGGACCCTTCTCCCCCATCCAACGCTTTGGAGATGGCTCTACACAGGCAGTATCGGGTCAACTAGGAGGCCCACTTGGAGCTTCCCACTGATGTTCTGATCCAGCGACCAGGTTGTAAAGACACCTATGGGAAGGTCTTGTCAGGAAGTCCCAATGGACTAAGAGATTTGGCTAATTCTCTTTAAAGGGAAAGAAACAGATGTATATTTGCTCAGTACAGACCATTAAAAAATCCAAAATGGTGTAAAAATTCTCTTTTATTTGGTTCCCTCATTTCATGTGACCTTTGTGCGCTGGGCCTTCAGCCCTTTTATTTTCTGGGCTTGTAAACTGCTCCGTTCAATCTTTCTTCCACATGTGAGTCTTCCCTCGGTTGGACCAAAAGTACTCGAGGGAGAATGTTTCCTTCTTCTTGGTTTGAGGGACGTCGGGATGTCAGAGATCCCTTATCCAGCTCCTCTGATGCCAGGCGCGTCCTCAGAACCAGAGCCACTGAGGCCTCTCTGCCCATTCAGCTCCAGGTCTTCTGCAAGACGAGCTCTGCAGACTCAGGTTCTAGTCCCCAAAATGCCTTTCACCCACTGAACTGCCCACTGGGTCCAGCCCAGCATCCTCTCAGTTAGCAGCCACATGCTTAACCACAGCTGTGCCACCAGGCGCCTAATTAATCATTAAATCGATCTCACTATATTACATGGACTAACTGGTAGATGGGCTCCTAGTGACTGAATTGGATTGTGAGGCTTCTAACACTCCTGGGCCTAACCACACACCCTTCCTAGACAGTAGCAAAGGTCGGTCCATGACGCATGTGCTGACAAGCTCTAACACACACACACACACACACACCCCACCATCACCACCACCACCCCTTATCAACCCTTGGTCTTAGCCAAAAGGCGAGAAGCGAGACACACACCTTATCAGAGAGGACCCCAAGTGACCTAGCTATGGTCCTACTCTAGTGAACCCATGTTCACCAACTCTCACGCAACTCTCATCACTGTCATTTTGCTACTGTTATGAATCTGGCAACCCCTGTGAAAGGGTCGTTTGACCCTCAAAGGGGTCGCAACCCACAGGTTCACAGCTGCTGCCTTAGTGCATCTGCAGCTGTAGGTGCTCAGCCATCAGCCAGCCTCGTGATCCACGCCCCCTCTGGGCCTGGGTCTCCCAGGGTGGGTGCTGCCGCCCATGATGGAGGGGGTTGAGTGCAAGGTTGCCAGCTGCCTGCTTTACCGCCCACAGCTACAGTCCCATGTCCTTTCACCACAATCCCAACGTCACTAACCAGACCCACCTCATAATGTGACCCCCACAAGCAAGGAGAGGTCCTATCCAAGCCCCTGGGGTGAGGGGAGGGAAGAGTTCTGTAAAGAGCCTTCACGGGCCCCTCCCCTCCCAGGCCTGTATAGGCCCCTAGAGGAGGCTGGAAGTAAATCAGGAAGCCTTTAGACTGGGCATGCTCCAATTCAGGCCCCAAGCCAGGTGGGCCGTCAACCTAGGCGGTCCAAACATCACCCACACCCTGGGGGTGGCTAGAATAAGAGCAGGAACCACATTCTGGGTCCTTCTTTTCTCAGTTAGCGCATGTTCATGCTGTGCGGCGCTCCCTCTGGTCTCAGCTCACCACGTATGGGTGTGTAGTTTCAAGAGGCTGCTTGTGTCCAGCTGTGAACTTCCAAGCGGCTTCAGCACAACCTGGTAAGCTTCGCTGAAATAGAGTGTACTCTTGAGACTGTAGAACCTGAAACGTGTTCGTCCTTCATAAAAACCCATCTGGAATACAAACCGGCTTTGGCGTGAATTCTTTCCCGCGCAAAGACATGAACTGAGGCATTACCCACTCCAGAAGGCTCACACTTTCACTGGAAGCAGGTAAGAGACACTCCCCACCTCACTGGAGTCGCGGTGTGCCTTGGCACAGTTCTGCAGCCAAGCCTACTCGTTTTCTCTTGGGTTTCTTTCGCTCACTCTTCCCAGCTTGTGGCAACCTTAGCTCACCCTCTGCTGAGTCCCCTCTGCCCCCAAATGCTGCGGGGTGATCCTGCACTATGTTCTCCCCTTTCTCCCTCTGATGGTCACTGTCGGTGTGGAGTCAAGAGGAAAGAAAATACGAAATCAAAGTCTCACCGGGGTCTCTGGAAGGCCGGATGGCTTGTTAGCCCCGTGTGTGTTTGAATGCACAGGTGGAGGGTGTGGGGGTGCAGGTGGAGGCAGAAGTAGAGGTGGTGGAGGTAGAGGTGTGGTGGAGGTGGAGGCGTTGGCGTGGGTTCATGCTGGGCCACGCAGTCTAGGGTCCACTTCCTGGGGACCCTCCCTAGCCTCTCTGGCCTCGGGACTGGCCTGTAGAACCAGAAGAGTATTGTTCGTTAGGTGCCTGCATAAGACTCAAGCGAGACCTTGGGATGCAAGCATTCAAGAGCAAGGAAAATGGTGAAGCCACCTGTTGGTTGCTATTATTCACATATGGTTAACATTACCCTCCCACGACCACGTGAGGGATGACATTTCGCCAGGTCACAAAGGCTTTGGGGGACAGGGACTGGGTCCTTTAGGTCCCCCCAAGTGAGCTATGACCCTGGCTCCCCCTGACACCCACATCCCTCTATGCAGATGCCAGAAATACATCTGGAAGCAGCAGGGGACCTGAGAGGAGAAGGGGCCAGCAGGGAACTGGCCTTCCAACCCCCAGGGGTGCCTAATTAATCCTTAACTTGATACCAACTGAAGAACTCAATTCTCCATGCGAGCCATACTATGAAGACTCTGGCAGAAGGGATCCTAGTGGCTGCGTTGCATTTTGAAGCTTTGAGCCCCCGTAGGTCCTACCCTCACACGTCCGTCCAAGACCTAGGGCTGGGGAAACGCGGGCTTCCATTTCTTGGGGAGGTGGGGAGCAGATGAGGTGGGTGGATGTGCAGTTGAAGGAAGGGTCTGTCACTTTCCCAAGAGCCTGCCTCTCCCAGAGCACCCCAGTGACCCCAGTCTCCAGCCTGTAGTGCCCCAGCGGCTTTCCTGAAGCAGAAGCTGTGTTCCATGAAGAGCTGGCTCCCTTCCAGGGACCCCTCCTTCCAGGCGTCCCCCACCTCCCCGTGACCAGAGGGCCCTGTCCTGGGCCTCATCTTTCCCTGACACCACTGGAGTGGCGGGACGTCCTGGGGCCCACCGCTCCCCAGAAGGTTAGTACTGGCGGAAGCGGAGCGGTCCGAGGGTGGAGCTCGCGCGGTGGCCACGCCTGGTGGGCGGGGCGGAGGCGCGACATGTAAATTTCAGGGTCGCCGGGATCGGAGGCGACGGAGCCCAAATGGACCCAGAAATGGTCGGCGGGAAGCGCTCAGGGCGATGTGCGCGGGCTCCGCGTGGCGGGCGCGCGCCGCGTGAGGAGCAGGGCGAGTGCGGCGCGGAGGACGCGCTGTGCGCGCAGCCGCCGTGAGTTGCAAGTGCGCGCGCGGAGCCGGGTGCGGGCGCGGCGGCGTTGTGTGGCATCGCTTCTCGGCCTTTTGGCTAAGATCAAGTGTAGTATCTGTTCTTATCAGTTTAATATCTGATACGTCCTCTATCCGAGGACAATATATTAAATGGATTTTTGGAGCAGGGAGTTGGAATAGGAGCTTGCTCCGTCCACTCCACGCATCGACCTGGTATTGCAGTACCTCCGGGAACGGTGCACCCCCTCGGGGAATCCCTTATACGGTTTCCAAAGTTAGACCATATGAATTAAGTGTGCTTGTTTGTAGCTTTCGCTTACTCTGCGCTTTTCACTTTCCTTTTTCGGTGTAATGTTCATTTGAGTTTCTTACCTTTATTTATGCTCACATAATCAGTAAAGTGTTAGGCTTATTAATTTGTTTTCCGCCGAGACCATGGTTTTGGTGCGTTTGGCACCCACGGGTTGAAAACCGTTGGTCTCCAGGCAGAGGTCTTCAGAGGTCCGTGGCCCAGCTGCATGCGGCCTGCCGAGGACGTTTCCCGGGCCCATTGCGTGTTTTGGCCCCTTCTGCTTCTTTATGTTAATAAAATAAGGCCTGTGCTGCGCTCTCGGACCTGGGTTTGGTCGTCATTTATGCTGAAGGAGCATTGTGGGCACCCTGTCGTTCCGCCGCAGACTCGGGTTCTGATTCACACCTGGAGGAAAAGGTGCTCTCTCTCTCTCTGGGACTGGCCCCTCAGGAGGGCTCGAGAGACCGCTGGTTTTCATTGGTTCTCGAGCTTGTCACACTGGCTCAGTCTGGTCTCTGATTGGCCGCTTCGCGACGCCAAACTCCTTCACCGATTGGGTCACGCTCAGTGGGTGGAGATCGCGCTGGCGGGTGAGGAGGAAATCAAAGAGCAGTTTGACACTATTTGTTTCTTACTTGCCAGACCCTTGCTTTGAAGTGTTTCTCTCAGGAAATTCAAGGTTAACACATTGTTATTTTATTCAAGGTTAACACATTGTTATTTTGTTCAAGGTTAACACATTGTTACTTTATTGCAAGTCCTCTTACCCTAAAACCTTATTGTTAAATACACTGCACAGACCTTTCCTATTACCTGTTCCTCAGCTCTGCTTTTTTAAGAAGTCATTTATTGGGGGCTCTTACAACTCTTACCCAATCCGTACATTTATTGTGTGAAACACATTTTTACTTGTTGCCATCGTCATCCTCAAAACATTTGCCTTCTACTTGAGCCCTTAATATGTGCTGGTCGTTTCCCCCTCCCTCCCCCCCAGTCCCCCCGCCCTCATGAACCCTTCATCATTCATAAATTATTATTTTGTCAACGTTGCCATCATTTTCAAAACATTTTCTTTCTACTTGAGCCCTTGGTATCAGCTCGTTGTGCTGCCCTCCCCTTGCAGCTCTTTGTTCCTCCCTCCCTCTTGATAATTCAGCTCCATTTTTCTGTTGTTCAACTGTGGGGCTGGACCCCACACTCCTCTGCTTTTAAGAAATGCTTCAAATAATCAACACTAACGGGTCAGTGTCAGTGACATCCCTCACAGACTGTTGTTTTCAGAAACAGCTTCAACACAGCCCAACTGGGAGGATCCGGGCCAATTAAGAACAGCAAGGTGGGGGTGGGAGTGCCAGACAAAGGTGGTGAATGCCGGGCAATGGGCTGAGCTTTTCAGGGGCTCACTCAGAGGGTGTATACACAGCTCTTCTGTCCGGGCCATCGCCACTCTCTGCGCATGGCTTTCTCCCCACATCGAAGGCTTTGCCCAGACAGTCCCTAGAACCACCCATTTCCTTCTGGACCCTTCTCCCCCATCCAACGCTTTGGAGATGGCTCTACACAGGCAGTATCGGGTCAACTAGGAGGCCCACTTGGAGCTTCCCACTGATGTTCTGATCCAGCGACCAGGTTGTAAAGACACCTATGGGAAGGTCTTGTCAGGAAGTCCCAATGGACTAAGAGATTTGGCTAATTCTCTTTAAAGGGAAAGAAACAGATGTATATTTGCTCAGTACAGACCATTAAAAAATCCAAAATGGTGTAAAAATTCTCTTTTATTTGGTTCCCTCATTTCATGTGACCTTTGTGCGCTGGGCCTTCAGCCCTTTTATTTTCTGGGCTTGTAAACTGCTCCGTTCAATCTTTCTTCCACATGTGAGTCTTCCCTCGGTTGGACCAAAAGTACTCGAGGGAGAATGTTTCCTTCTTCTTGGTTTGAGGGACGTCGGGATGTCAGAGATCCCTTATCCAGCTCCTCTGATGCCAGGCGCGTCCTCAGAACCAGAGCCACTGAGGCCTCTCTGCCCATTCAGCTCCAGGTCTTCTGCAAGACGAGCTCTGCAGACTCAGGTTCTAGTCCCCAAAATGCCTTTCACCCACTGAACTGCCCACTGGGTCCAGCCCAGCATCCTCTCAGTTAGCAGCCACATGCTTAACCACAGCTGTGCCACCAGGCGCCTAATTAATCATTAAATCGATCTCACTATATTACATGGACTAACTGGTAGATGGGCTCCTAGTGACTGAATTGGATTGTGAGGCTTCTAACACTCCTGGGCCTAACCACACACCCTTCCTAGACAGTAGCAAAGGTCGGTCCATGACGCATGTGCTGACAAGCTCTAACACACACACACACACACACACCCCACCATCACCACCACCACCCCTTATCAACCCTTGGTCTTAGCCAAAAGGCGAGAAGCGAGACACACACCTTATCAGAGAGGACCCCAAGTGACCTAGCTATGGTCCTACTCTAGTGAACCCATGTTCACCAACTCTCACGCAACTCTCATCACTGTCATTTTGCTACTGTTATGAATCTGGCAACCCCTGTGAAAGGGTCGTTTGACCCTCAAAGGGGTCGCAACCCACAGGTTCAGAGCTGCTGCCTTAGTGCATCTGCAGCTGTAGGTGCTCAGCCATCAGCCAGCCTCGTGATCCACGCCCCCTCTGGGCCTGGGTCTCCCAGGGTGGGTGCTGCCGCCCATGATGGAGGGGGTTGAGTGCAAGGTTGCCAGCTGCCTGCTTTACCGCCCACAGCTACAGTCCCATGTCCTTTCACCACAATCCCAACGTCACTAACCAGACCCACCTCATAATGTGACCCCCACAAGCAAGGAGAGGTCCTATCCAAGCCCCTGGGGTGAGGGGAGGGAAGAGTTCTGTAAAGAGCCTTCACGGGCCCCTCCCCTCCCAGGCCTGTATAGGCCCCTAGAGGAGGCTGGAAGTAAATCAGGAAGCCTTTAGACTGGGCATGCTCCAATTCAGGCCCCAAGCCAGGTGGGCCGTCAACCTAGGCGGTCCAAACATCACCCACACCCTGGGGGTGGCTAGAATAAGAGCAGGAACCACATTCTGGGTCCTTCTTTTCTCAGTTAGCGCATGTTCATGCTGTGCGGCGCTCCCTCTGGTCTCAGCTCACCACGTATGGGTGTGTAGTTTCAAGAGGCTGCTTGTGTCCAGCTGTGAACTTCCAAGCGGCTTCAGCACAACCTGGTAAGCTTCGCTGAAATAGAGTGTACTCTTGAGACTGTAGAACCTGAAACGTGTTCGTCCTTCATAAAAACCCATCTGGAATACAAACCGGCTTTGGCGTGAATTCTTTCCCGCGCAAAGACATGAACTGAGGCATTACCCACTCCAGAAGGCTCACACTTTCACTGGAAGCAGGTAAGAGACACTCCCCACCTCACTGGAGTCGCGGTGTGCCTTGGCACAGTTCTGCAGCCAAGCCTACTCGTTTTCTCTTGGGTTTCTTTCGCTCACTCTTCCCAGCTTGTGGCAACCTTAGCTCACCCTCTGCTGAGTCCCCTCTGCCCCCAAATGCTGCGGGGTGATCCTGCACTATGTTCTCCCCTTTCTCCCTCTGATGGTCACTGTCGGTGTGGAGTCAAGAGGAAAGAAAATACGAAATCAAAGTCTCACCGGGGTCTCTGGAAGGCCGGATGGCTTGTTAGCCCCGTGTGTGTTTGAATGCACAGGTGGAGGGTGTGGGGGTGCAGGTGGAGGCAGAAGTAGAGGTGGTGGAGGTAGAGGTGTGGTGGAGGTGGAGGCGTTGGCGTGGGTTCATGCTGGGCCACGCAGTCTAGGGTCCACTTCCTGGGGACCCTCCCTAGCCTCTCTGGCCTCAGGACTGGCCTGTAGAACCAGAAGAGTATTGTTCGTTAGGTGCCTGCATAAGACTCAAGCGAGACCTTGGGATGCAAGCATTCAAGAGCAAGGAAAATGGTGAAGCCACCTGTTGGTTGCTATTATTCACATATGGTTAACATTACCCTCCCACGACCACGTGAGGGATGACATTTCGCCAGGTCACAAAGGCTTTGGGGGACAGGGACTGGGTCCTTTAGGTCCCCCCAAGTGAGCTATGACCCTGGCTCCCCCTGACACCCACATCCCTCTATGCAGATGCCAGAAATACATCTGGAAGCAGCAGGGGACCTGAGAGGAGAAGGGGCCAGCAGGGAACTGGCCTTCCAACCCCCAGGGGTGCCTAATTAATCCTTAACTTGATACCAACTGAAGAACTCAATTCTCCATGCGAGCCATACTATGAAGACTCTGGCAGAAGGGATCCTAGTGGCTGCGTTGCATTTTGAAGCTTTGAGCCCCCGTAGGTCCTACCCTCACACGTCCGTCCAAGACCTAGGGCTGGGGAAACGCGGGCTTCCATTTCTTGGGGAGGTGGGGAGCAGATGAGGTGGGTGGATGTGCAGTTGAAGGAAGGGTCTGTCACTTTCCCAAGAGCCTGCCTCTCCCAGAGCACCCCAGTGACCCCAGTCTCCAGCCTGTAGTGCCCCAGCGGCTTTCCTGAAGCAGAAGCTGTGTTCCATGAAGAGCTGGCTCCCTTCCAGGGACCCCTCCTTCCAGGCGTCCCCCACCTCCCCGTGACCAGAGGGCCCTGTCCTGGGCCTCATCTTTCCCTGACACCACTGGAGTGGCGGGACGTCCTGGGGCCCACCGCTCCCCAGAAGGTTAGTACTGGCGGAAGCGGAGCGGTCCGAGGGTGGAGCTCGCGCGGTGGCCACGCCTGGTGGGCGGGGCGGAGGCGCGACATGTAAATTTCAGGGTCGCCGGGATCGGAGGCGACGGAGCCCAAATGGACCCAGAAATGGTCGGCGGGAAGCGCTCAGGGCGATGTGCGCGGGCTCCGCGTGGCGGGCGCGCGCCGCGTGAGGAGCAGGGCGAGTGCGGCGCGGAGGACGCGCTGTGCGCGCAGCCGCCGTGAGTTGCAAGTGCGCGCGCGGAGCCGGGTGCGGGCGCGGCGGCGTTGTGTGGCATCGCTTCTCGGCCTTTTGGCTAAGATCAAGTGTAGTATCTGTTCTTATCAGTTTAATATCTGATACGTCCTCTATCCGAGGACAATATATTAAATGGATTTTTGGAGCAGGGAGTTGGAATAGGAGCTTGCTCCGTCCACTCCACGCATCGACCTGGTATTGCAGTACCTCCGGGAACGGTGCACCCCCTCGGGGAATCCCTTATACGGTTTCCAAAGTTAGACCATATGAATTAAGTGTGCTTGTTTGTAGCTTTCGCTTACTCTGCGCTTTTCACTTTCCTTTTTCGGTGTAATGTTCATTTGAGTTTCTTACCTTTATTTATGCTCACATAATCAGTAAAGTGTTAGGCTTATTAATTTGTTTTCCGCCGAGACCATGGTTTTGGTGCGTTTGGCACCCACGGGTTGAAAACCGTTGGTCTCCAGGCAGAGGTCTTCAGAGGTCCGTGGCCCAGCTGCATGCGGCCTGCCGAGGACGTTTCCCGGGCCCATTGCGTGTTTTGGCCCCTTCTGCTTCTTTATGTTAATAAAATAAGGCCTGTGCTGCGCTCTCGGACCTGGGTTTGGTCGTCATTTATGCTGAAGGAGCATTGTGGGCACCCTGTCGTTCCGCCGCAGACTCGGGTTCTGATTCACACCTGGAGGAAAAGGTGCTCTCTCTCTCTCTGGGACTGGCCCCTCAGGAGGGCTCGAGAGACCGCTGGTTTTCATTGGTTCTCGAGCTTGTCACACTGGCTCAGTCTGGTCTCTGATTGGCCGCTTCGCGACGCCAAACTCCTTCACCGATTGGGTCACGCTCAGTGGGTGGAGATCGCGCTGGCGGGTGAGGAGGAAATCAAAGAGCAGTTTGACACTATTTGTTTCTTACTTGCCAGACCCTTGCTTTGAAGTGTTTCTCTCAGGAAATTCAAGGTTAACACATTGTTATTTTATTCAAGGTTAACACATTGTTATTTTGTTCAAGGTTAACACATTGTTACTTTATTGCAAGTCCTCTTACCCTAAAACCTTATTGTTAAATACACTGCACAGACCTTTCCTATTACCTGTTCCTCAGCTCTGCTTTTTTAAGAAGTCATTTATTGGGGGCTCTTACAACTCTTACCCAATCCGTACATTTATTGTGTGAAACACATTTTTACTTGTTGCCATCGTCATCCTCAAAACATTTGCCTTCTACTTGAGCCCTTAATATGTGCTGGTCGTTTCCCCCTCCCTCCCCCCCAGTCCCCCCGCCCTCATGAACCCTTCATCATTCATAAATTATTATTTTGTCAACGTTGCCATCATTTTCAAAACATTTTCTTTCTACTTGAGCCCTTGGTATCAGCTCGTTGTGCTGCCCTCCCCTTGCAGCTCTTTGTTCCTCCCTCCCTCTTGATAATTCAGCTCCATTTTTCTGTTGTTCAACTGTGGGGCTGGACCCCACACTCCTCTGCTTTTAAGAAATGCTTCAAATAATCAACACTAACGGGTCAGTGTCAGTGACATCCCTCACAGACTGTTGTTTTCAGAAACAGCTTCAACACAGCCCAACTGGGAGGATCCGGGCCAATTAAGAACAGCAAGGTGGGGGTGGGAGTGCCAGACAAAGGTGGTGAATGCCGGGCAATGGGCTGAGCTTTTCAGGGGCTCACTCAGAGGGTGTATACACAGCTCTTCTGTCCGGGCCATCGCCACTCTCTGCGCATGGCTTTCTCCCCACATCGAAGGCTTTGCCCAGACAGTCCCTAGAACCACCCATTTCCTTCTGGACCCTTCTCCCCCATCCAACGCTTTGGAGATGGCTCTACACAGGCAGTATCGGGTCAACTAGGAGGCCCACTTGGAGCTTCCCACTGATGTTCTGATCCAGCGACCAGGTTGTAAAGACACCTATGGGAAGGTCTTGTCAGGAAGTCCCAATGGACTAAGAGATTTGGCTAATTCTCTTTAAAGGGAAAGAAACAGATGTATATTTGCTCAGTACAGACCATTAAAAAATCCAAAATGGTGTAAAAATTCTCTTTTATTTGGTTCCCTCATTTCATGTGACCTTTGTGCGCTGGGCCTTCAGCCCTTTTATTTTCTGGGCTTGTAAACTGCTCCGTTCAATCTTTCTTCCACATGTGAGTCTTCCCTCGGTTGGACCAAAAGTACTCGAGGGAGAATGTTTCCTTCTTCTTGGTTTGAGGGACGTCGGGATGTCAGAGATCCCTTATCCAGCTCCTCTGATGCCAGGCGCGTCCTCAGAACCAGAGCCACTGAGGCCTCTCTGCCCATTCAGCTCCAGGTCTTCTGCAAGACGAGCTCTGCAGACTCAGGTTCTAGTCCCCAAAATGCCTTTCACCCACTGAACTGCCCACTGGGTCCAGCCCAGCATCCTCTCAGTTAGCAGCCACATGCTTAACCACAGCTGTGCCACCAGGCGCCTAATTAATCATTAAATCGATCTCACTATATTACATGGACTAACTGGTAGATGGGCTCCTAGTGACTGAATTGGATTGTGAGGCTTCTAACACTCCTGGGCCTAACCACACACCCTTCCTAGACAGTAGCAAAGGTCGGTCCATGACGCATGTGCTGACAAGCTCTAACACACACACACACACACACACCCCACCATCACCACCACCACCCCTTATCAACCCTTGGTCTTAGCCAAAAGGCGAGAAGCGAGACACACACCTTATCAGAGAGGACCCCAAGTGACCTAGCTATGGTCCTACTCTAGTGAACCCATGTTCACCAACTCTCACGCAACTCTCATCACTGTCATTTTGCTACTGTTATGAATCTGGCAACCCCTGTGAAAGGGTCGTTTGACCCTCAAAGGGGTCGCAACCCACAGGTTCAGAGCTGCTGCCTTAGTGCATCTGCAGCTGTAGGTGCTCAGCCATCAGCCAGCCTCGTGATCCACGCCCCCTCTGGGCCTGGGTCTCCCAGGGTGGGTGCTGCCGCCCATGATGGAGGGGGTTGAGTGCAAGGTTGCCAGCTGCCTGCTTTACCGCCCACAGCTACAGTCCCATGTCCTTTCAGCACAATCCCAACGTCACTAACCAGACCCACCTCATAATGTGACCCCCACAAGCAAGGAGAGGTCCTATCCAAGCCCCTGGGGTGAGGGGAGGGAAGAGTTCTGTAAAGAGCCTTCACGGGCCCCTCCCCTCCCAGGCCTGTATAGGCCCCTAGAGGAGGCTGGAAGTAAATCAGGAAGCCTTTAGACTGGGCATGCTCCAATTCAGGCCCCAAGCCAGGTGGGCCGTCAACCTAGGCGGTCCAAACATCACCCACACCCTGGGGGTGGCTAGAATAAGAGCAGGAACCACATTCTGGGTCCTTCTTTTCTCAGTTAGCGCATGTTCATGCTGTGCGGCGCTCCCTCTGGTCTCAGCTCACCACGTATGGGTGTGTAGTTTCAAGAGGCTGCTTGTGTCCAGCTGTGAACTTCCAAGCGGCTTCAGCACAACCTGGTAAGCTTCGCTGAAATAGAGTGTACTCTTGAGACTGTAGAACCTGAAACGTGTTCGTCCTTCATAAAAACCCATCTGGAATACAAACCGGCTTTGGCGTGAATTCTTTCCCGCGCAAAGACATGAACTGAGGCATTACCCACTCCAGAAGGCTCACACTTTCACTGGAAGCAGGTAAGAGACACTCCCCACCTCACTGGAGTCGCGGTGTGCCTTGGCACAGTTCTGCAGCCAAGCCTACTCGTTTTCTCTTGGGTTTCTTTCGCTCACTCTTCCCAGCTTGTGGCAACCTTAGCTCACCCTCTGCTGAGTCCCCTCTGCCCCCAAATGCTGCGGGGTGATCCTGCACTATGTTCTCCCCTTTCTCCCTCTGATGGTCACTGTCGGTGTGGAGTCAAGAGGAAAGAAAATACGAAATCAAAGTCTCACCGGGGTCTCTGGAAGGCCGGATGGCTTGTTAGCCCCGTGTGTGTTTGAATGCACAGGTGGAGGGTGTGGGGGTGCAGGTGGAGGCAGAAGTAGAGGTGGTGGAGGTAGAGGTGTGGTGGAGGTGGAGGCGTTGGCGTGGGTTCATGCTGGGCCACGCAGTCTAGGGTCCACTTCCTGGGGACCCTCCCTAGCCTCTCTGGCCTCGGGACTGGCCTGTAGAACCAGAAGAGTATTGTTCGTTAGGTGCCTGCATAAGACTCAAGCGAGACCTTGGGATGCAAGCATTCAAGAGCAAGGAAAATGGTGAAGCCACCTGTTGGTTGCTATTATTCACATATGGTTAACATTACCCTCCCACGACCACGTGAGGGATGACATTTCGCCAGGTCACAAAGGCTTTGGGGGACAGGGACTGGGTCCTTTAGGTCCCCCCAAGTGAGCTATGACCCTGGCTCCCCCTGACACCCACATCCCTCTATGCAGATGCCAGAAATACATCTGGAAGCAGCAGGGGACCTGAGAGGAGAAGGGGCCAGCAGGGAACTGGCCTTCCAACCCCCAGGGGTGCCTAATTAATCCTTAACTTGATACCAACTGAAGAACTCAATTCTCCATGCGAGCCATACTATGAAGACTCTGGCAGAAGGGATCCTAGTGGCTGCGTTGCATTTTGAAGCTTTGAGCCCCCGTAGGTCCTACCCTCACACGTCCGTCCAAGACCTAGGGCTGGGGAAACGCGGGCTTCCATTTCTTGGGGAGGTGGGGAGCAGATGAGGTGGGTGGATGTGCAGTTGAAGGAAGGGTCTGTCACTTTCCCAAGAGCCTGCCTCTCCCAGAGCACCCCAGTGACCCCAGTCTCCAGCCTGTAGTGCCCCAGCGGCTTTCCTGAAGCAGAAGCTGTGTTCCATGAAGAGCTGGCTCCCTTCCAGGGACCCCTCCTTCCAGGCGTCCCCCACCTCCCCGTGACCAGAGGGCCCTGTCCTGGGCCTCATCTTTCCCTGACACCACTGGAGTGGCGGGACGTCCTGGGGCCCACCGCTCCCCAGAAGGTTAGTACTGGCGGAAGCGGAGCGGTCCGAGGGTGGAGCTCGCGCGGTGGCCACGCCTGGTGGGCGGGGCGGAGGCGCGACATGTAAATTTCAGGGTCGCCGGGATCGGAGGCGACGGAGCCCAAATGGACCCAGAAATGGTCGGCGGGAAGCGCTCAGGGCGATGTGCGCGGGCTCCGCGTGGCGGGCGCGCGCCGCGTGAGGAGCAGGGCGAGTGCGGCGCGGAGGACGCGCTGTGCGCGCAGCCGCCGTGAGTTGCAAGTGCGCGCGCGGAGCCGGGTGCGGGCGCGGCGGCGTTGTGTGGCATCGCTTCTCGGCCTTTTGGCTAAGATCAAGTGTAGTATCTGTTCTTATCAGTTTAATATCTGATACGTCCTCTATCCGAGGACAATATATTAAATGGATTTTTGGAGCAGGGAGTTGGAATAGGAGCTTGCTCCGTCCACTCCACGCATCGACCTGGTATTGCAGTACCTCCGGGAACGGTGCACCCCCTCGGGGAATCCCTTATACGGTTTCCAAAGTTAGACCATATGAATTAAGTGTGCTTGTTTGTAGCTTTCGCTTACTCTGCGCTTTTCACTTTCCTTTTTCGGTGTAATGTTCATTTGAGTTTCTTACCTTTATTTATGCTCACATAATCAGTAAAGTGTTAGGCTTATTAATTTGTTTTCCGCCGAGACCATGGTTTTGGTGCGTTTGGCACCCACGGGTTGAAAACCGTTGGTCTCCAGGCAGAGGTCTTCAGAGGTCCGTGGCCCAGCTGCATGCGGCCTGCCGAGGACGTTTCCCGGGCCCATTGCGTGTTTTGGCCCCTTCTGCTTCTTTATGTTAATAAAATAAGGCCTGTGCTGCGCTCTCGGACCTGGGTTTGGTCGTCATTTATGCTGAAGGAGCATTGTGGGCACCCTGTCGTTCCGCCGCAGACTCGGGTTCTGATTCACACCTGGAGGAAAAGGTGCTCTCTCTCTCTCTGGGACTGGCCCCTCAGGAGGGCTCGAGAGACCGCTGGTTTTCATTGGTTCTCGAGCTTGTCACACTGGCTCAGTCTGGTCTCTGATTGGCCGCTTCGCGACGCCAAACTCCTTCACCGATTGGGTCACGCTCAGTGGGTGGAGATCGCGCTGGCGGGTGAGGAGGAAATCAAAGAGCAGTTTGACACTATTTGTTTCTTACTTGCCAGACCCTTGCTTTGAAGTGTTTCTCTCAGGAAATTCAAGGTTAACACATTGTTATTTTATTCAAGGTTAACACATTGTTATTTTGTTCAAGGTTAACACATTGTTACTTTATTGCAAGTCCTCTTACCCTAAAACCTTATTGTTAAATACACTGCACAGACCTTTCCTATTACCTGTTCCTCAGCTCTGCTTTTTTAAGAAGTCATTTATTGGGGGCTCTTACAACTCTTACCCAATCCGTACATTTATTGTGTGAAACACATTTTTACTTGTTGCCATCGTCATCCTCAAAACATTTGCCTTCTACTTGAGCCCTTAATATGTGCTGGTCGTTTCCCCCTCCCTCCCCCCCAGTCCCCCCGCCCTCATGAACCCTTCATCATTCATAAATTATTATTTTGTCAACGTTGCCATCATTTTCAAAACATTTTCTTTCTACTTGAGCCCTTGGTATCAGCTCGTTGTGCTGCCCTCCCCTTGCAGCTCTTTGTTCCTCCCTCCCTCTTGATAATTCAGCTCCATTTTTCTGTTGTTCAACTGTGGGGCTGGACCCCACACTCCTCTGCTTTTAAGAAATGCTTCAAATAATCAACACTAACGGGTCAGTGACATCCCTCACAGACTGTTGTTTTCAGAAACAGCTTCAACACAGCCCAACTGGGAGGATCCGGGCCAATTAAGAACAGCAAGTTGGGGGTGGGGTGGGAGTGCCAGACAAAGGTGGTGAATGCCGGGCAATGGGCTGAGCTTTTCAGGGGCTCACTCAGAGGGTGTATACACAGCTCTTCTGTCCGGGCCATCGCCACTCTCTGCGCATGGCTTTCTCCCCACATCGAAGGCTTTGCCCAGACAGTCCCTAGAACCACCCATTTCCTTCTGGACCCTTCTCCCCCATCCACCGCTTTGGAGATGGCTCTACACAGGCAGTATCGGGTCAACTAGGAGGCCCACTTGGAGCTTCCCACTGATGTTCTGATCCAGCGACCAGGTTGTAAAGACACCTATGGGAAGGTCTTGTCAGGAAGTCCCAATGGACTAAGAGATTTGGCTAATTCTCTTTAAAGGGAAAGAAACAGATGTATATTTGCTCAGTACAGACCATTAAAAAATCCAAAATGGTGTAAAAATTCTCTTTTATTTGGTTCCCTCATTTCATGTGACCTTTGTGCGCTGGGCCTTCAGCCCTTTTATTTTCTGGGCTTGTAAACTGCTCCGTTCAATCTTTCTTCCACATGTGAGTCTTCCCTCGGTTGGACCAAAAGTACTCGAGGGAGAATGTTTCCTTCTTCTTGGTTTGAGGGACGTCGGGATGTCAGAGATCCCTTATCCAGCTCCTCTGATGCCAGGCGCGTCCTCAGAACCAGAGCCACTGAGGCCTCTCTGCCCATTCAGCTCCAGGTCTTCTGCAAGACGAGCTCTGCAGACTCAGGTTCTAGTCCCCAAAATGCCTTTCACCCACTGAACTGCCCACTGGGTCCAGCCCAGCATCCTCTCAGTTAGCAGCCACATGCTTAACCACAGCTGTGCCACCAGGCGCCTAATTAATCATTAAATCGATCTCACTATATTACATGGACTAACTGGTAGATGGGCTCCTAGTGACTGAATTGGATTGTGAGGCTTCTAACACTCCTGGGCCTAACCACACACCCTTCCTAGACAGTAGCAAAGGTCGGTCCATGACGCATGTGCTGACAAGCTCTAACACACACACACACACACACACCCCACCATCACCACCACCACCCCTTATCAACCCTTGGTCTTAGCCAAAAGGCGAGAAGCGAGACACACACCTTATCAGAGAGGACCCCAAGTGACCTAGCTATGGTCCTACTCTAGTGAACCCATGTTCACCAACTCTCACGCAACTCTCATCACTGTCATTTTGCTACTGTTATGAATCTGGCAACCCCTGTGAAAGGGTCGTTTGACCCTCAAAGGGGTCGCAACCCACAGGTTCACAGCTGCTGCCTTAGTGCATCTGCAGCTGTAGGTGCTCAGCCATCAGCCAGCCTCGTGATCCACGCCCCCTCTGGGCCTGGGTCTCCCAGGGTGGGTGCTGCCGCCCATGATGGAGGGGGTTGAGTGCAAGGTTGCCAGCTGCCTGCTTTACCGCCCACAGCTACAGTCCCATGTCCTTTCACCACAATCCCAACGTCACTAACCAGACCCACCTCATAATGTGACCCCCACAAGCAAGGAGAGGTCCTATCCAAGCCCCTGGGGTGAGGGGAGGGAAGAGTTCTGTAAAGAGCCTTCACGGGCCCCTCCCCTCCCAGGCCTGTATAGACCCCTAGAGGAGGCTGGAAGTAAATCAGGAAGCCTTTAGACTGGGCATGCTCCAATTCAGGCCCCAAGCCAGGTGGGCCGTCAACCTAGGCGGTCCAAACATCACCCACACCCTGGGGGTGGCTAGAATAAGAGCAGGAACCACATTCTGGGTCCTTCTTTTCTCAGTTAGCGCATGTTCATGCTGTGCGGCGCTCCCTCTGGTCTCAGCTCACCACGTATGGGTGTGTAGTTTCAAGAGGCTGCTTGTGTCCAGCTGTGAACTTCCAAGCGGCTTCAGCACAACCTGGTAAGCTTCACTGAAATAGAGTGTACTCTTGAGACTGTAGAACCTGAAACGTGTTCGTCCTTCATAAAAACCCATCTGGAATACAAACCGGCTTTGGCGTGAATTCTTTCCCGCGCAAAGACATGAACTGAGGCATTACCCACTCCAGAAGGCTCACACTTTCACTGGAAGCAGGTAAGAGACACTCCCCACCTCACTGGAGTCGCGGTGTGCCTTGGCACAGTTCTGCAGCCAAGCCTACTCGTTTTCTCTTGGGTTTCTTTCGCTCACTCTTCCCAGCTTGTGGCAACCTTAGCTCACCCTCTGCTGAGTCCCCTCTGCCCCCAAATGCTGCGGGGTGATCCTGCACTATGTTCTCCCCTTTCTCCCTCTGATGGTCACTGTCGGTGTGGAGTCAAGAGGAAAGAAAATACGAAATCAAAGTCTCACCGGGGTCTCTGGAAGGCCGGATGGCTTGTTAGCCCCGTGTGTGTTTGAATGCACAGGTGGAGGGTGTGGGGGTGCAGGTGGAGGCAGAAGTAGAGGTGGTGGAGGTAGAGGTGTGGTGGAGGTGGAGGCGTTGGCGTGGGTTCATGCTGGGTCACGCAGTCTAGGGTCCACTTCCTGGGGACCCTCCCTAGCCTCTCTGGCCTCGGGACTGGCCTGTAGAACCAGAAGAGTATTGTTCGTTAGGTGCCTGCATAAGACTCAAGCGAGACCTTGGGATGCAAGCATTCAAGAGCAAGGAAAATGGTGAAGCCACCTGTTGGTTGTTATTATTCACATATGGTTAACATTACCCTCCCACGACCACGTGAGGGATGACATTTCGCCAGGTCACAAAGGCTTTGGGGGACAGGGACTGGGTCCTTTAGGTCCCCCCAAGTGAGCTATGACCCTGGCTCCCCCTGACACCCACATCCCTCGATGCAGATGCACAGAAATACATCTGGAAGCAGCAGGGGACCTGAGAGGAGAAGGGGCCAGCAGGGAACTGGCCTTCCAACCCCCAGGGGTGCCTAATTAATCCTTAACTTGATACCAACTGAAGAACTCAATTCTCCATGCGAGCCATACTATGAAGACTCTGGCAGAAGGGATCCTAGTGGCTGCGTTGCATTTTGAAGCTTTGAGCCCCCGTAGGTCCTACCCACACACGTCCGTCCAAGACCTAAGGCTGGGGAAACGCGGGCTTCCATTTCTTGGGGAGGTGGGGAGCAGATGAGGTGGGTGGATGTGCAGTTGAAGGAAGGGTCTGTCACTTTCCCAAGAGCCTGCCTCTCCCAGAGCACCCCAGTGACCCCAGTCTCCAGCCTGTAGTGCCCCAGCGGCTTTCCTGAAGCAGAAGCTGTGTTCCACGAAGAGCTGGCTCCCTTCCAGGGACCCCTCCTTCCAGGCGTCCCCCACCTCCCCGTGACCAGAGGGCCCTGTCCTGGGCCTCATCTTTCCCTGACACCACTGGAGTGGCGGGACGTCCTGGGGCCCACCGCTCCCCAGAAGGTTAGTACTGGCGGAAGCGGAGCGGTCCGAGGGTGGAGCTCGCGCGGTGGCCACGCCTGGTGGGCGGGGCGGAGGCGCGACATGTAAATTTCAGGGTCGCCGGGATCGGAGGCGACGGAGCCCAAAGGGACCCAGAAATGGTCGGCGGGAAGCGCTCAGGGCGATGTGCGCGGGCTCCGCGTGGCGGGCGCGCGCCGCGTGAGGAGCAGGGCGAGTGCGGCGCGGAGGACGCGCTGTGCGCGCAGCCGCCGTGAGTTGCAAGTGCGCGCGCGGAGCCGGGTGCGGGCGCGGCGGCGTTGTGTGGCATCGCTTCTCGGCCTTTTGGCTAAGATCAAGTGTAGTATCTGTTCTTATCAGTTTAATATCTGATACGTCCTCTATCCGAGGACAATATATTAAATGGATTTTTGGAGCAGGGAGTTGGAATAGGAGCTTGCTCCGTCCACTCCACGCATCGACCTGGTATTGCAGTACTTCCGGGAACGGTGCACCCCCTCAGGGGATTCCTTAAACGGTTTCCAAAATTAGACCATATGAATTAAGTGTGCTTGTTTGTAGCTTTCGCTTACTCTGCGCTTTTCACTTTCCTTTTTCGGTGTAATGTTCGTTTGAGTTTCTTACCTTTATTTATGCTCACATAATCAGTAAAGTGTTAGGCTTATTAATTTGTTTTCCGCCGAGACCATGGTTTTGGTGCGTTTGGCACCCACGGGTTGAAAACCGTTGGTCTCCAGGCAGAGGTCTTCAGAGGTCCGTGGCCCAGCTGCATGCGGCCTGCCGAGGACATTTCCCGGGCCCATTGCGTGTTTTGGCCCCTTCTGCTTCTTTATGTTAATAAAATAAGGCCTGTGCTGCGCTCTCGGACCTGGGTTTGGTCGTCATTTATGCTGAAGGAGCATTGTGGGCACCCTGTCGTTCCGCCGCAGACTCGGGTTCTGATTCACACCTGGAGGAAAAGGTGCTCTCTCTCTCTCTCTCTGGGACTGGCCCCTCAGGAGGGCTCGAGAGACCGCTGGTTTTCATTGGTTCTCGAGCTTGTCACACTGGCTCAGTCTGGTCTCTGATTGGCCGCTTCGCGACGCCAAACTCCTTCACCGATTGGGTCACGCTCAGTGGGTGGAGATCGCGCTGGCGGGTGAGGAGGAAATCAAAGAGCAGTTTGACACTATTTGTTTCTTACTTGCCAGACCCTTGCTTTGAAGTGTTTCTCTCAGGAAATTCAAGGTTAACACATTGTTATTTTATTCAAGGTTAACACATTGTTATTTTGTTCAAGGTTAACACATTGTTACTTTATTGCAAGTCCTCTTACCCTAAAACCTTATTGTTAAATACACTGCACAGACCTTTCCTATTACCTGTTCCTCAGCTCTGCTTTTTTAAGAAGTCATTTATTGGGGGCTCTTACAACTCTTACCCAATCCGTACATTTATTGTGTGAAACACATTTTTACTTGTTGCCATCGTCATCCTCAAAACATTTGCCTTCTACTTGAGCCCTTAATATGTGCTGGTCGTTTCCCCCTCCCTCCCCCCCAGTCCCCCCGCCCTCATGAACCCTTCATCATTCATAAATTATTATTTTGTCAACGTTGCCATCATTTTCAAAACATTTTCTTTCTACTTGAGCCCTTGGTATCAGCTCGTTGTGCTGCCCTCCCCTTGCAGCTCTTTGTTCCTCCCTCCCTCTTGATAATTCAGCTCCATTTTTCTGTTGTTCAACTGTGGGGCTGGACCCCACACTCCTCTGCTTTTAAGAAATGCTTCAAATAATCAACACTAACGGGTCAGTGACATCCCTCACAGACTGTTGTTTTCAGAAACAGCTTCAACACAGCCCAACTGGGAGGATCCGGGCCAATTAAGAACAGCAAGTTGGGGGTGGGGTGGGAGTGCCAGACAAAGGTGGTGAATGCCGGGCAATGGGCTGAGCTTTTCAGGGGCTCACTCAGAGGGTGTATACACAGCTCTTCTGTCCGGGCCATCGCCACTCTCTGCGCATGGCTTTCTCCCCACATCGAAGGCTTTGCCCAGACAGTCCCTAGAACCACCCATTTCCTTCTGGACCCTTCTCCCCCATCCACCGCTTTGGAGATGGCTCTACACAGGCAGTATCGGGTCAACTAGGAGGCCCACTTGGAGCTTCCCACTGATGTTCTGATCCAGCGACCAGGTTGTAAAGACACCTATGGGAAGGTCTTGTCAGGAAGTCCCAATGGACTAAGAGATTTGGCTAATTCTCTTTAAAGGGAAAGAAACAGATGTATATTTGCTCAGTACAGACCATTAAAAAATCCAAAATGGTGTAAAAATTCTCTTTTATTTGGTTCCCTCATTTCATGTGACCTTTGTGCGCTGGGCCTTCAGCCCTTTTATTTTCTGGGCTTGTAAACTGCTCCGTTCAATCTTTCTTCCACATGTGAGTCTTCCCTCGGTTGGACCAAAAGTACTCGAGGGAGAATGTTTCCTTCTTCTTGGTTTGAGGGACGTCGGGATGTCAGAGATCCCTTATCCAGCTCCTCTGATGCCAGGCGCGTCCTCAGAACCAGAGCCACTGAGGCCTCTCTGCCCATTCAGCTCCAGGTCTTCTGCAAGACGAGCTCTGCAGACTCAGGTTCTAGTCCCCAAAATGCCTTTCACCCACTGAACTGCCCACTGGGTCCAGCCCAGCATCCTCTCAGTTAGCAGCCACATGCTTAACCACAGCTGTGCCACCAGGCGCCTAATTAATCATTAAATCGATCTCACTATATTACATGGACTAACTGGTAGATGGGCTCCTAGTGACTGAATTGGATTGTGAGGCTTCTAACACTCCTGGGCCTAACCACACACCCTTCCTAGACAGTAGCAAAGGTCGGTCCATGACGCATGTGCTGACAAGCTCTAACACACACACACACACACACACCCCACCATCACCACCACCACCCCTTATCAACCCTTGGTCTTAGCCAAAAGGCGAGAAGCGAGACACACACCTTATCAGAGAGGACCCCAAGTGACCTAGCTATGGTCCTACTCTAGTGAACCCATGTTCACCAACTCTCACGCAACTCTCATCACTGTCATTTTGCTACTGTTATGAATCTGGCAACCCCTGTGAAAGGGTCGTTTGACCCTCAAAGGGGTCGCAACCCACAGGTTCACAGCTGCTGCCTTAGTGCATCTGCAGCTGTAGGTGCTCAGCCATCAGCCAGCCTCGTGATCCACGCCCCCTCTGGGCCTGGGTCTCCCAGGGTGGGTGCTGCCGCCCATGATGGAGGGGGTTGAGTGCAAGGTTGCCAGCTGCCTGCTTTACCGCCCACAGCTACAGTCCCATGTCCTTTCACCACAATCCCAACGTCACTAACCAGACCCACCTCATAATGTGACCCCCACAAGCAAGGAGAGGTCCTATCCAAGCCCCTGGGGTGAGGGGAGGGAAGAGTTCTGTAAAGAGCCTTCACGGGCCCCTCCCCTCCCAGGCCTGTATAGACCCCTAGAGGAGGCTGGAAGTAAATCAGGAAGCCTTTAGACTGGGCATGCTCCAATTCAGGCCCCAAGCCAGGTGGGCCGTCAACCTAGGCGGTCCAAACATCACCCACACCCTGGGGGTGGCTAGAATAAGAGCAGGAACCACATTCTGGGTCCTTCTTTTCTCAGTTAGCGCATGTTCATGCTGTGCGGCGCTCCCTCTGGTCTCAGCTCACCACGTATGGGTGTGTAGTTTCAAGAGGCTGCTTGTGTCCAGCTGTGAACTTCCAAGCGGCTTCAGCACAACCTGGTAAGCTTCACTGAAATAGAGTGTACTCTTGAGACTGTAGAACCTGAAACGTGTTCGTCCTTCATAAAAACCCATCTGGAATACAAACCGGCTTTGGCGTGAATTCTTTCCCGCGCAAAGACATGAACTGAGGCATTACCCACTCCAGAAGGCTCACACTTTCACTGGAAGCAGGTAAGAGACACTCCCCACCTCACTGGAGTCGCGGTGTGCCTTGGCACAGTTCTGCAGCCAAGCCTACTCGTTTTCTCTTGGGTTTCTTTCGCTCACTCTTCCCAGCTTGTGGCAACCTTAGCTCACCCTCTGCTGAGTCCCCTCTGCCCCCAAATGCTGCGGGGTGATCCTGCACTATGTTCTCCCCTTTCTCCCTCTGATGGTCACTGTCGGTGTGGAGTCAAGAGGAAAGAAAATACGAAATCAAAGTCTCACCGGGGTCTCTGGAAGGCCGGATGGCTTGTTAGCCCCGTGTGTGTTTGAATGCACAGGTGGAGGGTGTGGGGGTGCAGGTGGAGGCAGAAGTAGAGGTGGTGGAGGTAGAGGTGTGGTGGAGGTGGAGGCGTTGGCGTGGGTTCATGCTGGGCCACGCAGTCTAGGGTCCACTTCCTGGGGACCCTCCCTAGCCTCTCTGGCCTCGGGACTGGCCTGTAGAACCAGAAGAGTATTGTTCGTTAGGTGCCTGCATAAGACTCAAGCGAGACCTTGGGATGCAAGCATTCAAGAGCAAGGAAAATGGTGAAGCCACCTGTTGGTTGCTTAGCCTTTTGGCTAAGATCAAGTGTAGTATCTGTTCTTATCAGTTTAATATCTGATACGTCCTCTATCCGAGGACAATATATTAAATGGATTTTTGGAGCAGGGAGTTGGAATAGGAGCTTGCTCCGTCCACTCCACGCATCGACCTGGTATTGCAGTACTTCCGGGAACGGTGCACCCCCTCGGGGGATTCCTTAAACGGTTTCCAAAATTAGACCATATGAATTAAGTGTGCTTGTTTGTAGCTTTCGCTTACTCTGCCCTTTTGACTTTCCTTTTTCGGTGTAATGTTCATTTGAGTTTCTTACCTTTATTTATGCTCACATAATCAGTAAAGTGTTAGGCTTATTAATTTGTTTTCCGCCGAGACCATGGTTTTGGTGCGTTTGGCACCCACGGGTTGAAAACCGTTGGTCTCCAGGCAGAGGTCTTCAGAGGTCCGTGGCCCAGCTGCATGCGGCCTGCCGAGGACGTTTCCCGGGCCCATTGCGTGTTTTGGCCCCTTCTGCTTCTTTATGTTAATAAAATAAGGCCTGTGCTGCGCTCTCGGACCTGGGTTTGGTCGTCATTTATGCTGAAGGAGCATTGTGGGCACCCTGTCGTTCCGCCGCAGACTCGGGTTCTGATTCACACCTGGAGGAAAAGGTGCTCTCTCTCTCTCTGGGACTGGCCCCTCAGGAGGGCTCGAGAGACCGCTGGTTTTCATTGGTTCTCGAGCTTGTCACACTGGCTCAGTCTGGTCTCTGATTGGCCGCTTCGCGACGCCAAACTCCTTCACCGATTGGGTCACGCTCAGTGGGTGGAGATCGCGCTGGCGGGTGAGGAGGAAATCAAAGAGCAGTTTGACACTATTTGTTTCTTACTTGCCAGACCCTTGCTTTGAAGTGTTTCTCTCAGGAAATTCAAGGTTAACACATTGTTATTTTATTCAAGGTTAACACATTGTTATTTTGTTCAAGGTTAACACATTGTTACTTTATTGCAAGTCCTCTTACCCTAAAACCTTATTGTTAAATACACTGCACAGACCTTTCCTATTACCTGTTCCTCAGCTCTGCTTTTTTAAGAAGTCATTTATTGGGGGCTCTTACAACTCTTACCCAATCCGTACATTTATTGTGTGAAACACATTTTTACTTGTTGCCATCGTCATCCTCAAAACATTTGCCTTCTACTTGAGCCCTTAATATGTGCTGGTCGTTTCCCCCTCCCTCCCCCCCAGTCCCCCCGCCCTCATGAACCCTTCATCATTCATAAATTATTATTTTGTCAACGTTGCCATCATTTTCAAAACATTTTCTTTCTACTTGAGCCCTTGGTATCAGCTCGTTGTGCTGCCCTCCCCTTGCAGCTCTTTGTTCCTCCCTCCCTCTTGATAATTCAGCTCCATTTTTCTGTTGTTCAACTGTGGGGCTGGACCCCACACTCCTCTGCTTTTAAGAAATGCTTCAAATAATCAACACTAACGGGTCAGTGACATCCCTCACAGACTGTTGTTTTCAGAAACAGCTTCAACACAGCCCAACTGGGAGGATCCGGGCCAATTAAGAACAGCAAGTTGGGGGTGGGGTGGGAGTGCCAGACAAAGGTGGTGAATGCCGGGCAATGGGCTGAGCTTTTCAGGGGCTCACTCAGAGGGTGTATACACAGCTCTTCTGTCCGGGCCATCGCCACTCTCTGCGCATGGCTTTCTCCCCACATCGAAGGCTTTGCCCAGACAGTCCCTAGAACCACCCATTTCCTTCTGGACCCTTCTCCCCCATCCACCGCTTTGGAGATGGCTCTACACAGGCAGTATCGGGTCAACTAGGAGGCCCACTTGGAGCTTCCCACTGATGTTCTGATCCAGCGACCAGGTTGTAAAGACACCTATGGGAAGGTCTTGTCAGGAAGTCCCAATGGACTAAGAGATTTGGCTAATTCTCTTTAAAGGGAAAGAAACAGATGTATATTTGCTCAGTACAGACCATTAAAAAATCCAAAATGGTGTAAAAATTCTCTTTTATTTGGTTCCCTCATTTCATGTGACCTTTGTGCGCTGGGCCTTCAGCCCTTTTATTTTCTGGGCTTGTAAACTGCTCCGTTCAATCTTTCTTCCACATGTGAGTCTTCCCTCGGTTGGACCAAAAGTACTCGAGGGAGAATGTTTCCTTCTTCTTGGTTTGAGGGACGTCGGGATGTCAGAGATCCCTTATCCAGCTCCTCTGATGCCAGGCGCGTCCTCAGAACCAGAGCCACTGAGGCCTCTCTGCCCATTCAGCTCCAGGTCTTCTGCAAGACGAGCTCTGCAGACTCAGGTTCTAGTCCCCAAAATGCCTTTCACCCACTGAACTGCCCACTGGGTCCAGCCCAGCATCCTCTCAGTTAGCAGCCACATGCTTAACCACAGCTGTGCCACCAGGCGCCTAATTAATCATTAAATCGATCTCACTATATTACATGGACTAACTGGTAGATGGGCTCCTAGTGACTGAATTGGATTGTGAGGCTTCTAACACTCCTGGGCCTAACCACACACCCTTCCTAGACAGTAGCAAAGGTCGGTCCATGACGCATGTGCTGACAAGCTCTAACACACACACACACACACACACCCCACCATCACCACCACCACCCCTTATCAACCCTTGGTCTTAGCCAAAAGGCGAGAAGCGAGACACACACCTTATCAGAGAGGACCCCAAGTGACCTAGCTATGGTCCTACTCTAGTGAACCCATGTTCACCAACTCTCACGCAACTCTCATCACTGTCATTTTGCTACTGTTATGAATCTGGCAACCCCTGTGAAAGGGTCGTTTGACCCTCAAAGGGGTCGCAACCCACAGGTTCACAGCTGCTGCCTTAGTGCATCTGCAGCTGTAGGTGCTCAGCCATCAGCCAGCCTCGTGATCCACGCCCCCTCTGGGCCTGGGTCTCCCAGGGTGGGTGCTGCCGCCCATGATGGAGGGGGTTGAGTGCAAGGTTGCCAGCTGCCTGCTTTACCGCCCACAGCTACAGTCCCATGTCCTTTCACCACAATCCCAACGTCACTAACCAGACCCACCTCATAATGTGACCCCCACAAGCAAGGAGAGGTCCTATCCAAGCCCCTGGGGTGAGGGGAGGGAAGAGTTCTGTAAAGAGCCTTCACGGGCCCCTCCCCTCCCAGGCCTGTATAGGCCCCTAGAGGAGGCTGGAAGTAAATCAGGAAGCCTTTAGACTGGGCATGCTCCAATTCAGGCCCCAAGCCAGGTGGGCCGTCAACCTAGGCGGTCCAAACATCACCCACACCCTGGGGGTGGCTAGAATAAGAGCAGGAACCACATTCTGGGTCCTTCTTTTCTCAGTTAGCGCATGTTCATGCTGTGCGGCGCTCCCTCTGGTCTCAGCTCACCACGTATGGGTGTGTAGTTTCAAGAGGCTGCTTGTGTCCAGCTGTGAACTTCCAAGCGGCTTCAGCACAACCTGGTAAGCTTCACTGAAATAGAGTGTACTCTTGAGACTGTAGAACCTGAAACGTGTTCGTCCTTCATAAAAACCCATCTGGAATACAAACCGGCTTTGGCGTGAATTCTTTCCCGCGCAAAGACATGAACTGAGGCATTACCCACTCCAGAAGGCTCACACTTTCACTGGAAGCAGGTAAGAGACACTCCCCACCTCACTGGAGTCGCGGTGTGCCTTGGCACAGTTCTGCAGCCAAGCCTACTCGTTTTCTCTTGGGTTTCTTTCGCTCACTCTTCCCAGCTTGTGGCAACCTTAGCTCACCCTCTGCTGAGTCCCCTCTGCCCCCAAATGCTGCGGGGTGATCCTGCACTATGTTCTCCCCTTTCTCCCTCTGATGGTCACTGTCGGTGTGGAGTCAAGAGGAAAGAAAATACGAAATCAAAGTCTCACCGGGGTCTCTGGAAGGCCGGATGGCTTGTTAGAAATTGCCCTAGCCCCGTGTGTGTTTGAATGCACAGGTGGAGGGTGTGGGGGTGCAGGTGGAGGCAGAAGTAGAGGTGGTGGAGGTAGAGGTGTGGTGGAGGTGGAGGCGTTGGCGTGGGTTCATGCTGGGTCACGCAGTCTAGGGTCCACTTCCTGGGGACCCTCCCTAGCCTCTCTGGCCTCGGGACTGGCCTGTAGAACCAGAAGAGTATTGTTCGTTAGGTGCCTGCATAAGACTCAAGCGAGACCTTGGGATGCAAGCATTCAAGAGCAAGGAAAATGGTGAAGCCACCTGTTGGTTGTTATTATTCACATATGGTTAACATTACCCTCCCACGACCACGTGAGGGATGACATTTCGCCAGGTCACAAAGGCTTTGGGGGACAGGGACTGGGTCCTTTAGGTCCCCCCAAGTGAGCTATGACCCTGGCTCCCCCTGACACCCACATCCCTCTATGCAGATGCCAGAAATACATCTGGAAGCAGCAGGGGACCTGAGAGGAGAAGGGGCCAGCAGGGAACTGGCCTTCCAACCCCCAGGGGTGCCTAATTAATCCTTAACTTGATACCAACTGAAGAACTCAATTCTCCATGCGAGCCATACTATGAAGACTGGCAGAAGGGATCCTAGTGGCTGCGTTGCATTTTGAAGCTTTGAGCCCCCGTAGGTCCTACCCACACACGTCCGTCCAAGACCTAAGGCTGGGGAAACGCGGGCTTCCATTTCTTGGGGAGGTGGGGAGCAGATGAGGTGGGTGGATGTGCAGTTGAAGGAAGGGTCTGTCACTTTCCCAAGAGCCTGCCTCTCCCAGAGCACCCCAGTGACCCCAGTCTCCAGCCTGTAGTGCCCCAGTGGCTTTCCTGAAGCAGAAGCTGTGTTCCATGAAGAGCTGGCTCCCTTCCAGGGACCCCTCCTTCCAGGCGTCCCCCACCTCCCCGTGACCAGAGGGCCCTGTCCTGGGCCTCATCTTTCCCTGACACCACTGGAGTGGCGGGACGTCCTGGGGCCCACCGCTCCCCAGAAGGTTAGTACTGGCGGAAGCGGAGCGGTCCGAGGGTGGAGCTCGCGCGGTGGCCACGCCTGGTGGGCGGGGCGGAGGCGCGACATGTAAATTTCAGGGTCGCCGGGATCGGAGGCGACGGAGCCCAAATGGACCCAGAAATGGTCGGCGGGAAGCGCTCAGGGCGATGTGCGCGGGCTCCGCGTGGCGGGCGCGCGCCGCGTGAGGAGCAGGGCGAGTGCGGCGCGGAGGACGCGCTGTGCGCGCAGCCGCCGTGAGTTGCAAGTGCGCGCGCGGAGCCGGGTGCGGGCGCGGCGGCGTTGTGTGGCATCGCTTCTCGGCCTTTTGGCTAAGATCAAGTGTAGTATCTGTTCTTATCAGTTTAATATCTGATACGTCCTCTATCCGAGGACAATATATTAAATGGATTTTTGGAGCAGGGAGTTGGAATAGGAGCTTGCTCCGTCCACTCCACGCATCGACCTGGTATTGCAGTACTTCCGGGAACGGTGCACCCCCTCAGGGGATTCCTTAAGCGGTTTCCAAAATTAGACCATATGAATTAAGTGTGCTTGTTTGTAGCTTTCGCTTACTCTGCGCTTTTCACTTTCCTTTTTCGGTGTAATGTTCGTTTGAGTTTCTTACCTTTATTTATGCTCACATAATCAGTAAAGTGTTAGGCTTATTAATTTGTTTTCCGCCGAGACCATGGTTTTGGTGCGTTTGGCACCCACGGGTTGAAAACCGTTGGTCTCCAGGCAGAGGTCTTCAGAGGTCCGTGGCCCAGCTGCATGCGGCCTGCCGAGGACGTTTCCCGGGCCCATTGCGTGTTTTGGCCCCTTCTGCTTCTTTATGTTAATAAAATAAGGCCTGTGCTGCGCTCTCGGACCTGGGTTTGGTCGTCATTTATGCTGAAGGAGCATTGTGGGCACCCTGTCGTTCCGCCGCAGACTCGGGTTCTGATTCACACCTGGAGGAAAAGGTGCTCTCTCTCTCTCTGGGACTGGCCCCTCAGGAGGGCTCGAGAGACCGCTGGTTTTCATTGGTTCTCGAGCTTGTCACACTGGCTCAGTCTGGTCTCTGATTGGCCGCTTCGCGACGCCAAACTCCTTCACCGATTGGGTCACGCTCAGTGGGTGGAGATCGCGCTGGCGGGTGAGGAGGAAATCAAAGAGCAGTTTGACACTATTTGTTTCTTACTTGCCAGACCCTTGCTTTGAAGTGTTTCTCTCAGGAAATTCAAGGTTAACACATTGTTATTTTATTCAAGGTTAACACATTGTTACTTTGTTCAAGGTTAACACATTGTTACTTTATTGCAAGTCCTCTTACCCTAAAACCTTATTGTTAAATACACTGCACAGACCTTTCCTATTACCTGTTCCTCAGCTCTGCTTTTTTAAGAAGTCATTTATTGGGGGCTCTTACAACTCTTACCCAATCCGTACATTTATTGTGTGAAACACATTTTTACTTGTTGCCATCGTCATCCTCAAAACATTTGCCTTCTACTTGAGCCCTTAATATGTGCTGGTCGTTTCCCCCTCCCTCCCCCCCAGTCCCCCCGCCCTCATGAACCCTTCATCATTCATAAATTATTATTTTGTCAACGTTGCCATCATTTTCAAAACATTTTCTTTCTACTTGAGCCCTTGGTATCAGCTCGTTGTGCTGCCCTCCCCTTGCAGCTCTTTGTTCCTCCCTCCCTCTTGATAATTCAGCTCCATTTTTCTGTTGTTCAACTGTGGGGCTGGACCCCACACTCCTCTGCTTTTAAGAAATGCTTCAAATAATCAACACTAACGGGTCAGTGACATCCCTCACAGACTGTTGTTTTCAGAAACAACTTCAACACAGCCCAACTGGGAGGATCCGGGCCAATTAAGAACAGCAAGTTGGGGGTGGGGTGGGAGTGCCAGACAAAGGTGGTGAATGCCGGGCAATGGGCTGAGCTTTTCAGGGGCTCACTCAGAGGGTGTATACACAGCTCTTCTGTCCGGGCCATCGCCACTCTCTGCGCATGGCTTTCTCCCCACATCGAAGGCTTTGCCCAGACAGTCCCTAGAACCACCCATTTCCTTCTGGACCCTTCTCCCCCATCCAACGCTTTGGAGATGGCTCTACACAGGCAGTATCAGGTCAACTAGGAGGCCCACTTGGAGCTTCCCACTGATGTTCTGATCCAGCGACCAGGTTGTAAAGACACCTATGGGAAGGTCTTGTCAGGAAGTCCCAATGGACTAAGAGATTTGGCTAATTCTCTTTAAAGGGGAAGAAAGAAGCATATTTGCTCAGTACAAACCATTAAAAAATAATTTTTTAAATTCTATTTTATTTGATTCCTTCGTTTCATGTGACTTTTCTACCATGCGCTTAATTCGGCCCTTTGATTTTTCTGGGCTTGCAAATTGCTCGGTTCCGTTTTGCTTTCACTTGTGAGCCCTTCCTTTGGTTGGACCAAAAGCACTCAGGGTGAGAATTTTCCCTTGTGTGCACCAACCCCCACCCCCATAAACACAGACACACACTTTTTTCCTGCCAGTCTCGTGTCTGCTTTAGCTTTGTGCCAGTGTGTTGTCTAGGTTCTCCTCCTGGCTGCTTTTTCTTATGCCAAGCCCTGGCTAAAGGCATTTGGAAGCCAGGCCACTGAGTAACTGCTAACTCTGCTCTTATGAAAGCCTTTTCAGCACCACTACCTTGGGCCTCTGGGCCATGCACCTTCCCGTTATAGATCTGCTATGACAGTATGTGTCCAGCCGAGGACCCCAATTTCCTTGGAGTGTACCCTGAACTAATTAACAGGTCTCTTGTGTGTCCCCTGCACAGGTTGCAGAAAAGGCCGCTCGTGGCAGTGGTCGCTTGTGAGGATTATTAGAAGCCCACTCCAAGCAGTGGTTTCAGCTTCGAGGTCCGGAGAATTACTCACACTAGTAATTCCTTCTCTCAACCCAGTAAGGTCACCCAAGCTGGTGACTCCAAAGCCTTCCTTACTGTCTAGAAAAACAGTCTAGGCCTAGTTTGCAAGCAGAGGTTGGGTCCCCCACCCCTCCCTGGGAGAGGGGCACCTGCAGTAGGCCCCAGTTTCAGGGTGCCTAGTGGTGCATGCTGGGACTACAGTTATCCCAAGGCCTTGGGCTTGTTAGGTAGCGTGAGCAGGGGCCAGGTGTGTCTACTGAGCATGCTCCAAATTCAGGCCCTTGAGCTACGAAGCCAGTACACCTGGGTGGGCCCCAATCTAGGCCAGGTGGGCTTAATTCAGCCAATGGGGTCAACCAGTACCATCAACCACACCTCCCAGCGGAAGGCCCCTAAAAGGCTGGAACTTCGAGACTATGGCCCTTGTTTCCAGCTGCTGCTTTGCAGTTCCCCGAGACCCGGCCTCGGTCTCCCCCCTTCTCTGGCTTGTGTTCAGTTGACTGGAGCACCTGACACTGCTATAATTTATAAAAACCCACTTGGATCAGAAACCAGGCTTCAGTGTGAATTCTTTCTCGTGCTAATCCAAGGAGAGAGGTATTTTTCACCCAAGAAATCTAACAGGCTCCCTTTTAACTTCTCCTTTAATTGTGTTTTCTAGATGGGTAATGGAAGATCTATCCCCAGGGGAGCGCCACTACATTGTGTCCTGTCTAATTGGCATCGATTTGACCTGGAGACGCTGGAGGAGCAGAAGTCAATCTCGTTCTGCAACACCATCCGGCCTCAGTACGTTCTAGGTGATGGGGAAACCTGGCCAAAGAACAGCACACTTTGCCTCCCAACCCTGATTCAGCTAGAATGTTTCTGTGGAAGGATGGGGAGGTGGGCAGAGTTCCCTTAAATTAGAGCCCTTTTCCTCTTGAGAAGCAGCCTCTATTCCCAGGGTACCGAGGACCCCCTAAGGGGACCAGAAGCTGAGGGCTACTCTACATCCAGCCCTGCCTCTCCACCCTCGCCGGACCCTGAACCTGCAGAAGCTGGGGAGTTTGGTCCGGGGCAGTTCACAAGCCTTTCACCCTAATTGAACTCAGGCAGATTAAGAATGACTTAGGCAGTTACGCAGACAGTCCCACAGTCCTTAGGGACCGTTCAGCATCTCACCCTAGTCTAGACTTGACTTGGAAGGATGTAATGGTCGTACTGGGACAGACTTTGAGGAAGAACGGGTGCTGAAAGGAGAGAGGAAGTTTGCAGAAGGTTTACGTGGGATGAATCATACGTATCCAATAGGAGAAACAGCTGTGCCTAGCACTGCCCCTGCTTGGGATTATCATGAACCCGAAGAGGAGTGGGCAGGGAAACGTTTTCTGGTGTGTATCACAGAAGGACTGAAGTCAGGATGGCAAAGGGCCACAGGCGACACCAAAGTGGCAGCTGTTAACCAAGGACCTGGCGAAAGCCCCGCAAGTTTCTTCGAGCAGCCGAGAAACCCCGAGGAAACCCCACTGTAGACACAGACTCCCGTGAGCGGCAAGTGTGGCTCGGGGACAAATTTCTCACCCAGGCCGCACCAGACATTCGGAAAAAACTCCAGAAGGTCGTGCAGAAGCCTGCAGGAGTTACCCTAGAGGAGAGGGCCACTAGTGCTGACTAATGCCGCCTTTTACACCAGGGACCAGGAGTCGAACTCCAGGCTCAGGAGGCGGAGAGAAGGAAGGACATCAGGCATGCCCAGTTACTAGCCGCCATTGCTAACCAACGTCCATCGACTGCCCCCCAGGTTTCCAAGACCCCTGAACAAGGCACCAGGTGTTATGTGTGCCGGCACCTAGGTCAATGGGAAAGGAATTGCCCTAATTGGGATAGGCACCCCCCGACCCCCAGGGCCATGCTACTGCTGCAAGCAAACTGGCCACTGCACGGCACTCTGTCCTATGGGAAACAACCAGGAGGGGAGCTGCCTTCAGGTTAGTGTGCAGCTGCTGAGGATGGAAATGCCCGGCATAGCAAGAGATAGCGATTACTAGTCTGGAGCCTATGGTGAGGATCTATGTGGCTGGTAGATCAGTAAATTTCCTCTTAGATACTGGGGCAGCCTAGTCTGTCCTTATCTCCTTACCCAGGCCCCTGAGTCACACACTTCATGGAACCCTTGAGGTGCGAATGGGGCTTTTATTTCTCTCAGAGCTTCCTAGTAGTCCCTGAATGTCCAGCCACTCTTTTAGGCTGAGATGTATCGTCTACACACCCCCAGCCCCAGGATAGCTTTCCAAATGTGCCTTACCACAGGAGCTGCAAAGTCCCCCACAGGAGTGGTGGGAAAGTGCCATTAACCCTGAAGTCTGGGACATGGGGGTCCCCAGCAGAGCTAAGTACGCAAACCCTGTGAAGAGTTTCCCAAACCCCACAACACGAGCATGACCTCTCGATGGCCGAGGTGGCGGTGGCGCAGCGGAAGCAGCACCTCTCCTCCCTGCAGTACTACTGCGCCCTCAATGCGCTGCAGTAAGTACCGAAAGCGGTGCTCATGATGGAGCCCATGATGGGCTTTGCCCACGGACAGATCCATTTCGTTAAGAAGGGAGCAGAGATGTTTTCCAGAAATATGGACAGCTTATTATCCTCCACTGCAGACATGGTGCACGGCGTCCAGCGCTGAAAAGATGCGGGTGTCCCAGCAAGAGCTGCTCTCTGTCAACGAGGCTGCCTACACCCCGGATTCTGACGTTGCCGCACCACAGATCAACCGGAACCTCATCCAGAAGGCTGGCTACCTGAACCTCAGAAATAAAACAGGGCTGGTCACCACCACCTGGGAGCAGCTGCACTTCTTCACCCAAGGCGGGAACCTCATGTGTCAGCTCAGGGGCGCCGTGGCAGGGGGCTTGATCCAGGACCTGGACAACTGCTCGGTGATGGCAGTGGACTGAGAGGACCAGCGGTACTGCTTCCAGATCACCACCCCTAATGGAAAATCGGGAATAACGCTCCAGGCAGAGAGCAGAAAGGAGAAGGAGGAGTGGATCTGCGCCATAAGCAACATCTCCAGACAGATCTACCTGACGGACAACCCAGAGGCCGTGGCCCTCAGGTTGAATCAGACGGCGCTGGAGGCCGTGACGCCCATCACAAGCTTCGGGGGGAAAACAGAAAAGCAGGTCCCCCAGTCAGAGCGTGAAAAACTCGGAAACAGAAAACGACAACCTCTCGCCCAAAGCCGCAGCTGGTGCTCCTGAAGCAGAACAGCTGATTGCCCCAGGGACCCCAATCCAGTTTGACATTGTGCTTCCCGCCACGGATTCCTGGATCAGAACTGAGGCCGCAGGCGGATCAACCCATTCGGTGAAACTGAGGATGAAGCATTTCCAGAAGCTGAAGGAAGATTCTCTCCTGCAGCAGATGTCCATTGTTCGGTTTCTGGGGTCCATGGCCGTGAGGACGGGCAGCACCACGGAAGTGATCTACGAGGCCACGAGACAAGTCCTGGAAGCCCGGCCATCCACAACATCTTCCCCACGACCGAGTCCCACCTGACGGTCACCAGCCAGACGCTGAGGCTGATTGATCCTCAGACTCAAGTAACAAGGGCCAACTTTGAACTGACCAGTGTCACCCAGTTTGCTGCTCACCAAGAAAACAAGAGGCTGGTTGGCTTCGTCAGCCGCACGCCGGAGTCCACGGGAGAAGAGTCCCTGAGCGCATACATCTTTGAGAGCAACTCGGAAGGCGAAAAGATATGTTACGCTATTAATTTGGGGAAGGAAATTATTGAGGTTCAGAAGGATCCAGAAGCACTGGCTCAACTAATGCTGTCCATCCCACTAACCAATGATGGGAAGTTTATCCTATCAAGTGTCCAAGCAGATGACAGGAACGGAAGTCGTCGTGACAAGTCTGAAGCATAAACCCGCTCGCACCTTTGGGGGAAGAGCCCACGGGAAGGACGGAAGGGGTGCCCCTTCCCTACGGGTTGCCCACTTCTCTGACTCGCAGGCCCACTAACCCGCCAGTCGCCCAGGGAGCCGACTCTCCTGGCCTTGACCCTGAGACAGGAGGGGAAGCGGGAGGCATGCTGGAGGGCACATCTCCGCCCATCTGCAAATGTTGTCTTGGGTGCTCCTGGGTAAGTGCTCTTCTACGTCGTCTTCTCCGGCACTCGGGACGTTTTTAAAGCAAAATACCACGGTAACGCCAAAAACAAAAAACCCGCATTGTTCACTTTATTCGGATGTCATCTTTTCAGTCTCTGGTCTACTTTTTTAAAAAAATGACAAAAGCCTAGATTTGCGATTTGATAAACACGAAATGTTTCCTATTAATATAATCTATTTTTGTATTCGATCTAATGAGCTCTATGCCTGCCGTTCTGAAAGTCGTGTATTTATAAGCTAGCTCGGCTCGTAATTGGACCCAGTAGCCTTGGGGTGGGGGGGGGGCGCCTCGCTCTGAGGCTCAAATGTGGGCAGAGCTCCAGGGGTGGGCTTGGTCACCGGTCCAACATCATGCACTAAACAGGCTGCCGATGAGCCCGCTGCAGGAGCCTTCCCGTGACGCCGTAGACCAGCACTCGGAAGGTGAGGGTCCTGCCAGCTCCGAATGTCCTGCTGTTGGTGGGGCGCAGCCCTCCCAGTTCCCGCCTCCTCTGAGCCAGAGCCACCTTCCCAAAGGGGACCCATCTCAGCCCTCACTGAAGCCCACCTAGTGCCACCTGGGCCCACCTGGTTCTTTGCCGCCAGCCCAGCGGAGTTAGGCCCTGCCACCCCTCCCACCTGTGAACCACGCAAAGACCTATAAAGATTTTGGATTGGTCCGTGTGTTTAATTGTAACCGCGTTCAGCAGAATCTTCTTTGTAATTGATTAACTAGCAGTGCGTGCTAGCAAATAAAAACCATGAGTCTTTAAAAAAAACAACAAAACCCCACAACTGTCTTTTTTTTTTTAATCTTTTTATTGGGGCTCATAAGGCTCTTATCACAATCTGTACATACATCAATTGAGCAAAGCACCCTTATACATTCGTTGCACTCGTCACTCTCATAATTCACCTTTCACTTGGGTTCCTGGAATCAGCTCGGTTTCCCTTTTTTCCCCCCCATCCCCCTCCCTCCCCGATCCCACCCCTGGTCCCTTGATAGTTTATAAATAATTATTATAAACCCCACAACAGTCTTTAGACAAGCAAAGGCTTCCACACAGTTCTTGTGTTGTTAGTTTAAACACCAGGCCTGGTCGTTGTAAGATTTCCTTTCTAAACCTCCAGTGACACTCACCCACACTCCAAGGGCCCTGAAATAGCAGTTTGCCCCTGCCTTACTGAAACTGTCTGTTTTGTTTCTTCCGGAAGTTGTCAGGTTACCAATGACTCTGAGCCAACCCCAGGATCACCAGCTCCTGGATCACCCCAAGCTCATCCACCATGGGCCCCTAAGTGGACAAACCCTTCCAACAGAGTAGGAAGGAAGGGTGTGGACCCAACGCTCCAAGTCATGCCCCTTTTGCCAGCAGGAAGCAGCTAGAGACATCGTTGCCCAGTAACCCAGAGACCTGGCTCCATACTCCTTCAGTGGGGCAATGTTAAGTAGCTGGAGCCAGGGACTGGGGGTTGCCCTCCCACGTCTGCAAAGACTCCCTAGAGGAGGTTGCCAGCACGGAAGACCTAGTGAGGACCCCGTAACTGAGCTTGCTTCAATTCAAGCCTCCTAGCCAGGTGGGAGGTATACCTGGGCAGCCCAAACTAGGCCCAGGCTTATGACCCCAACCTGGTGGGGGTCAACCAATACCATCAACCAGGCCTCCCTAGTCAAGGTTGAAATGCCTTGGCGCCCTTGTACCCCCCACTCCTGCCCTCCCTCTGTGCCGTAGCCTCTCTGGCCTCAGTCCTACAGGTGTGGGTGCACTGTTCCACAGGCTGCTCGGGTCCAGTTGTGAACCCCAGCTGAGCCTGGCACGGGCATCCCTGAAATAGTGTGTACCCTTTTGAAACTGTAAAGCCTGAAACTCCTCCCCTCCTTCATGAAAACCCACTTGGATTACAAACGGGCTTCAGCGTGACTTCTTCCTCCTGGGAAGCCAAGAACCGAGGTATTGTGGGGTGCCAGTCCCCACAACTGAATAGGCTCAAGGAGCGGTTGTGTAATTGAGCGGTAAAATTAAAGAGCCATCAGACAAGATCTATAAAGTGTGCAGTTGCTGACCTCTGGGATGGCCATGATCTCAGCAGCCAGGCCCACGCAGAGAGCATGAGAATTTTCCCAATCTCAGCATATATACACTCTCCGGGAGGTGCAAGCCCCCCTGATTACATCATAGTGGACAAGCGAAGGGTGTACAGGCGATCAGAAGGGGCAGCACTGGGCCCACGTGTGACAAGGTAGGTGACAGCCTAACCTTGGTCTTCTCTGAGTTGACTTGACCCTGTCTCTGGGCTCTCCTGTAGGGAAGCAATGCACTATCCTATCAGCACGGAGTGGGCCCTGCTTAGGGTGGGAGAGAGGAGAGTGTGCTTGCTCTAGATGCCTGAGAACCTCAGGGATAACCTCCAAGTGTGTAGTCATTCACCATGCGTTGCAAGCAGTGTCAGGTTTGGCACATATTTGGGGGACAGCCTGGGGAAACCCTTCTGGATTCTAGGAGGTTTTAGCCACTCAAACCTCACAACCACATGTAAGCCTGCGACCCTGTGTTCTCTGCACACACAGAAAAACCCACATCCCTCCACGCACAGACATGCATCTCAAGTTCGGCCACAGGCTGCGGTCTAGGAAGGGGGCAAGGACACTGCCAACCCCAGACGCCTCCCCCAACCCAGTGTCCAGCATGGGGGTGGCTGGGGACAGGGACAGGGATGGGACCTGGGTGGGAGGTGGTGGGTCGCGGAGGTGGGAGAACCTTGGAACCTGAAGACAGGATCCTGGTTCTGGGAGAACCTGCGCGCCCAGGCAGCCCGGGGTGAAGTCAGCTTGCGCTTTCGGGTCAGATGGACTCGGGCTGGACGCTGGCGGTGGCACTCACGACCTGCGCGGGGGCGGACTGGGCAGTGCTTGAGTGAGGGTGTGGGCTCCTGGCTGCTCTCTGCCACAGTGGATGGAGAGGGAAGCGGGCCTCAGTCCCCAACCAACCAGTCCCGTCCCGTTGGGTCTTCAGTGCTTGACGGCGGGGGCTCCCCTCTTCCGCAGAGTCCGATTTTCCACGGTGCAAATAAACGAGCTCTCTTCCTTCCCCCCTCTCAGGCGGGTCACCCTCGAACTGTAAATATGTCCCTTCCCCTGTATTCCTTTCAAAGGACAGTATCTCACCTTTGTTTGGGTCCCCGCCCACCCCCACCCCCAGATCCAGACCTGGGGAACGCCGCCCCGCCCCCGCGCACCCTTCCGCGCGGCCAGCGGTCAGGGGGCCACACCTTCTCTGACGCCACCGGAGTGGCGGGAAGTGCGGGGGCCCCCCGCGCCGAGGGCGGGGACTGCGCGCAGAGGCGGCCGAGGGTGGAGCCGGCGCGGTGGCCACGCCTGGTGGGCGGGGCGGAGGCGCGACATGTAAATTTCAGGGTCGCCGGGATCGGAGGCGACGGAGCCCAAATGGACCCAGAAATGGTCGGCGGGAAGCGCTCAGGGCGATGTGCGCGGGGTGCGCGTGGCGGGCGCGCGCCGCGTGAGGAGCAGGGCGAGTGCGGCGCGGAGGACGCGCTGGGCGCGCAGCCGCCGTGAGTTGCAAGTGCGCGCGCGGAGCCGGGTGCGGGCGCGGCGGCGTTGTGTGGCATCGCTTCTCGGCCTCTTGGCTAAGATCAAGTGTAGTATCTGTTCTTATCAGTTTAATATCTGATACGTCCTCTATCCGAGGACAATATATTAAATGGATTTTTGGAGCAGGGAGTTGGAATAGGAGTTTGCTCCGTCCACTCCACGCATCGACCTGGTATTGCAGTACTTCCGGGAACGGTGCACCCCCTCGGGGGATTCCTTATATGGTTTCCAAAATTAGACCATATTAATCAAGTGTGCTTATTTCTAGATTTCGCTTAGTCTGCGCTTTTCACTTTCCTTTTTCGGTGTAATGTTCATTGGAGTTTCTTACCTTTATTTATGCTCACATAATCAGTCAAGTGTTAGGTTTATTCATTTGTTTTCCGCCGAGACCATGGTTTTGGTGCATTTGGCACCCACGGGTTGAAAACCGTTGGTCTCCAGGCAGAGGTCTTCAGAGGTCCGTGGCCCAGCTGCATGCGGCCTGCCGAGGACATTTCCCGGGCCCATTGCGTGTTTTGGCCCCTTCTGCTTCTTTATGTTAATAAAATAAGGCCTGTGCTGCGCTCTCGGACCTGGGTTTGGTCGTCATTTATGCTGAAGGAGCATTGTGGGCACCCTGTCGTTCCGCCGCAGACTCGGGTTCTGATTCACACCTGGAGGAAAAGGTGCTCTCTCTCTCTGGGACTGGCCCCGCAGGAGGACTCGAGAGACCGCTGGTTTTCATTGGTTCTCGAGCTTGTCACACTGGCTCAGTCTGGTCTCTGATTGGCCGCTTCGCGACGCCAAACTCCTTCACCGATTGGGTCACGCTCAGTGGGTGGAGATCGCGCTGGCGGGTGAGGAGGAAATCAAAGACCAGTTTGACACTATTTGTTTCTTAGTTGCCAGACCCTTGCTTTGAAGTGTTTCTCTCAGGAAATTCAAGGTTAACACATTGTTATTTTATTCAAGGTTAACACATTGTTACTTTATTGCAAGTCCTCTTACCCTAAAACCTTATTGTTAAATACACTGCACAGACCTTTCCTATTACCTGTTCCTCAGCTCTGCTTTTTTAAGAAGTCATTTATTGGGGGCTCTTACAACTCTTACCCAATCCGTACATTTATTGTGTGAAACACATTTTTACTTGTTGCCATCGTCATCCTCAAAACATTTGCCTTCTACTTGAGCCCTTAATATGTGCTGGTCGTTTCCCCCTCCCTCCCCCCCAGTCCCCCCTCCCTCATGAACCCTTCATCATTCATAAATTATTATTTTGTCAACGTTGCCATCATTTTCAAAACATTTCCTTTCTACTTGAGCCCTTGGTATCAGCTCGTTGTGCTGCCCTCCCCTTGCAGCTCTTTGTTCCTCCCTCCCTCTTGATAATTCACCTCCATTTTTCTGTTGTTCAACTGTGGGGCTGGACCCCACACTCCTCTGCTTTTAAGAAATGCTTCAAATAATCAACACTAACGGGTCAGTGACATCCCTCACAGACTGTTGTTTTCAGAAACAGCTTCAACACAGCCCAACTGGGAGGATCCGGGCCAATTAAGAACAGCAAGTTGGGGGTGGGAGTGCCAGACAAAGGTGGTGAATGCCGGGCAATGGGCTGAGCTTTTCAGGGGCTCACTCAGAGGGTGTATACACAGCTCTTCTGTCCGGGCCATCGCCACTCTCTGCGCATGGCTTTCTCCCCACATCGAAGGCTTTGCCCAGACAGTCCCTAGAACCACCCATTTCCTTCTGGACCCTTCTCCCCCATCCAACGCTTTGGAGATGGCTCTACACAGGCAGTATCAGGTCAACTAGGAGGCCCACTTGGAGCTTCCCACTGATGTTCTGATCCAGCGACCAGGTTGTAAAGACACCTATGGGAAGGTCTTGTCAGGAAGTCCCAATGGACTCAGAGATTTGGCTAATTCTCTTTAAAGGGGAAGAAAGAAGCATATTTGCTCAGTACAGATCATTAAAAAATAATTTTTTAAATTCTCTTTTATTTGATTCCTTCGTTTCATGTGACTTTTCTACCATGTGCTTACTTCGGCCCTTTGATTTTTCTGGGCTTGTAAATAGCTCGGTTCCGTTTTGCTTTCACTTGTGAGCCCTTCCTTTGGTTGGACCAAAAGCACTCAGGGTGAGAATTTTCCCTTGTGTGTACCAACCCCCACCCCCATAAACACACACACTTTTTTCCTGCCAGTCTCGTGTCTGCTTTAGCTTTGTCCCTTTGTGTTGTCTAGGTTCTCCTCCTGGCTGCTTTTTCTTATGCCAAGCCCTGGCTAAAGGCATTTGGAAGCCAGGTCACTGAGTAACTGCTAACTCTGCTCTTATGAAAGCCTTTTCAGCACCACTACCTTGGGCCTCTGGGCCATGCACCTTCCCGTTATAGATCTGCTATGACAGTATGTGTCCTGCCGAGGACCCCAATTTCCTTGGAGTGTACCCTGAACTAATTAACAGGTCTCTTGTGTGTCCCCTGCACAGGTTGCAGAAAAGGCCGCTCGTGGCGGTGGTCGCTTGTGAGGATTATTTGAAGCCCACTCCAAGCAGTGGTTTCAGTTTCCAGGTCCGGTGAATTACTCACACTAGTAATTCCTTCTCTCAACCCAGTAAGGTCACCCAAGCTGGTGACTCCAAAGCCTTCCTTACTGTCTAGAAAAACAGTCTAGGCCTAGTTTGCAAGCAGAGGTTGGGTCCCCCACCCCTCCCTGGGAGAGGGGCACCTGCAGTAGGCCCCAGTTTCAGGGTGCCTAGCGGTGCATGCTGGGACTACAGTTATCCCAAGGCCTTGGGCTTGTTAGGTAGCGTGAGCAGGGGCCAGGTGTGTCTACTGAGCATGCTCCAAATTCAGGCCCTTGAGCTACGAAGCCAGTACACCTGGGTGGGCCCCAATCTAGGCCAGGTGGGCTTAATTCAGCCAATGGGGTCAACCAGTACCATCAACCACACCTCCCAGCGGAAGGCCCCTAAAAGGCTGGAACTTCTAGACTATGGTCCTTGTTTCCAGCTGCTGCTTTGCAGTTCCCCGAGACCCGGCCTCGGTCTCCCCCCTTCTCTGGTTTGTGTTCAGTTGACTGGAGCACCTGACACTGCTATAATTTATAAAAACCCACTTGGATCAGAAACCAGGCTTCAGTGTGAATTCTTTCTCGTGCTAATCCAAGGAGAGAGGTATTTTTCACCCAAGAAATATAACAGGCTCCCTCTTAACTTCTCCTTTAATTGTGTTTTCGAGATGGGTAATGGAAGATCTATCCCCAGGGGAGCGCCACTACATTGTGTCCTGTCTAATTGGCATCGATTTGACCTGGAGACGCTGGAGGAGCAGAAGTCAATCTCGTTCTGCAACACCATCTGGCCTCAGTACGTTCTAGGTGATGGGGAAACCTGGCCAAAGAAGGGCACACGTTGCCTCCCAATCCTGATTCAGCTAGAATGTTTCTGTGGAAGGATGGGGAGGTGGGCAGAGTTCCCTTAAGTTAGAGCCTTTTTCCTCTTGAGAAGCAGCCTCTATTCCCAGGGTAACGAGGACCCCCTAAGGGGACCAGAAGCTGAGGGCTACTCTACATCCAGCCCTGCCTCTCCACCCTCGCCGGACCCTGAACCTGCAGAAGCTGGGGAGTTTGGTCCGGGGCAGTTCACAAGCCTTTCACCCTAATTGAACTCAGGCAGATTAAGAATGACTTAGGCAGTTACGCAGACAATCCCAAACAGTCCTTAGGGACCGTTCAGCATCTCACCCTAGTCTAGACTTGACTTGGAAGGATGTAATGGTCGTACTGGGACAGACTTTGAGGAAGAACGGGTGCTGAAAGGAGCGAGGAAGTTTGCAGAAGGTTTACATGGGATGAATCATACGTATCCAATAGGAGAAACAGCTGTGCCTAGCACTGCCCCTGCTTGGGATTATCATGAACCCGAAGAGGAGTGGGCAGGGAAACGTTTTCTGGTGTGTATCACAGAAGGACTGAAGTCAGGATGGCAAAGGGCCACAGGCGACACCAAAGTGGCAGCTGTTAACCGAGGACCTGGCGAAAGCCCCGCAAGTTTCTTCGAGCAGCCGAGAAACCCCGAGGAAACCCCACTGTAGACACAGACTCCCGTGAGCGGCAAGTGTGGCTCGGGGACAAATTTCTCACCCAGGCCGCACCAGACATTCGGAAAAAACTCCAGAAGGTCGTGCAGAAGCCTGCAGGAGTTACCCTAGAAGAGAGGGCCACTAGTGCTAACTAATGCCGCCTTTTACACTAGGGACCAGGAGTCGAACTCCAGGCTCAGGAGGCGGAGAGAAGGAAGGACATCAGGCATGCCCAGTTACTAGCCGCCATTGCTAACCAACGTCCATCGACTGCCCCCCAGGTTTCCAAGACCCCTGAACAAGGCACCAGGTGAATGGGAAAGGAATTGCCCTAATTGGGATAGGCACCCCCCGACCCCCAGGGCCATGCTACTGCTGCAAGCAAACTGGCCACTGGACGGCACTCTGTCCTATGGGAAACAACCAGGAGGGGAGCTGCCTTCAGGTTAGTGTGCAGCTGCTGAGGATGGAAATGGCCGGCATAGCAAGAGATAGCGATTACTAGTCTGGAGCCTATGGTGAGGATCTATGTGGCTGGTAGATCAGTAAATTTCCTCTTAGATACTGGGGCGGCCTAGTCTGTCCTTATCTCCTTCCCCAGGCCCCTGAGTCACACACTTCATGGAACCCTTGAGGTGCGAATGGGGCTTTTATTTCTCTCAGAGCTTCCTAGTAGTCCCTGAATGTCCAGCCACTCTTTTAGGCTGAGATGTATCGTCTACACACCCCCAGCCCCAGGATAGCTTTCCAAATGTGCCTTACCACAGGAGCTGCAAAGTCCCCCACAGGAGTGGTGGGAAAGTGCCATTAACCCTGAAGTCTGGGACATGGGGGTCCCCAGCAGAGCTAAGTACGCAAACCCTGTGAAGAGTTTCCCAAACCCCACAACACAAGCATGACCTCTCGATGGCCGAGGTGGCGGTGGCGCAGCGGAAGCAGCACCTCTCCTCCCTGCAGTACTACTGCGCCCTCAATGCGCTGCAGTAAGTACCGAAAGCGGGTGCTCATGATGGAGCCCATGATGGGCTTTGCCCACGGACAGATTCATTTCGTTAAGAAGGGAGCAGAGATGTTTTCCAGAAATATGGACAGCTTATTATCCTCCACTGCAGACATGGTGCATGGCGTCCAGCGCTGAAAAGATGCGGGTGTCCCAGCAAGAGCTGCTCTCTGTCAACGAGGCTGCCTACACCCCGGATTCTGACGTTGCCACACCACAGATCAACCGGAACCTCATCCAGAAGGCTGGCTACCTGAACCTCAGAAATAAAACAGGGCTGGTCACCACCACCTGGGAGCAGCTGCACTTCTTCACCCAAGGCGGGAACCTCATGTGTCAGCCCAGGGGCGCCGTGGCAGGGGGCTTGATCCAGGACCTGGACAACTGCTCGGTGATGGCAGTGGACTGAGAGGACCAGCGGTACTGCTTCCAGATCACCACCCCTAATGGAAAATCGGGAATAACGCTCCAGGCAGAGAGCAGAAAGGAGGAGGAGGAGTGGATCTGCGCCATAAGCAACATCTCCAGACAGATCTACCTGACGGACAACCCAGAGGCCGTGGCCCTCAGGTTGAATCAGACGGCGCTGGAGGCCGTGACGCCCATCACAAGCTTCGGGGGGAAAACAGAAAAGCGGGTCCCCCAGTCAGAGCGTGAAAAACTCGGAAACAGAAAACGACAACATCTCGCCCAAAGCCACAGCTGGTGCTCCTGAAGCAGAACAGCTGATTGCCCCAGGGACCCCAATCCAGTTTGACATTGTGCTTCCCGCCACGGAGTTCCTGGATCAGAACAGAGGCCGCAGGCGGATCAACCCATTTGGTGAAACTGAGGATGAAGCATTTCCAGAAGCTGAAGGAAGATTCTCTCCTGCAGCAGATGTCCATTGTTCGGTTTCTGGGGTCCATGGCCGTGAGGACGGGCAGCACCACGGAAGTGATCTACGAGGCCACGAGACAAGTCCTGGCAGCCCGGCCGTCCACAACATCTTCCCCACGACCGAGTCCCACCTGATGGTCACCAGCCAGACCCTGAGGCTGATCGATCCTCAGACTCAAGTAACAAGGGCCAACTTTGAACTGACCAGTGTCACCCAGTTTGCTGCTCACCAAGAAAACAAGAGGCTGGTTGGCTTCGTCAGCCGCACGCCGGAGTCCACGGGAGAAGAGTCCCTGAGCGCATACATCTTTGAGAGCAACTCGGAAGGCGAAAAGATATGTTACGCTATTAATTTGGGGAAGGAAATTATTGAGGTTCAGAAGGATCCAGAAGCACTGGCTCAACTAATGCTGTCCATCCCACTAACCAATGATGGGAAGTTTATCCTATCAAGTGTCCAAGCAGATGACAGGAACGGAAGTCGTCGTGACAAGTCTGAAGCATAAACCCGCTCGCACCTTTGGGGGAAGAGCCCACGGGAAGGACGGAAGGGGTGCCCCTTCCCTACGGGTTGCCCACTTCTCTGACTCGCAGGCCCACTAACCCGCCAGTCGCCCAGGGAGCCGACTCTCCTGGCCTTGACCCTGAGACAGGAGGGGAAGCGGGAGGCATGCTGGAGGGCACATCTCCGCCCATCCGCAAATGTTGTCTTGGGTGCTCCTGGGTAAGTGCTCTTCTACGTCGTCTTCTCCGGCACTCGGGACGTTTTTAAAGCAAAATACCACGGTAACGCCAAAAACAAAAAACCCGCATTGTTCACTTTATTCGAATGTCATCTTTTCAGTCTCTGGTCTACTTTTTAAAAAAAATGACAAAAGCCTAGATTTGCGATTTGATAAACACGAAATGTTTCCTATTAATATAATCTATTTTTGTATTCGATCTAATGAGCTCTATGCCTGCCGTTCTGAAAGTCGTGTATTTATAAGCTAGCTCGGCTCGTAATTGGACCCAGTAGCCTCGGGGTGGGGGGGGCGCCTCGCTCTGAGGCTCAAATGTGGGCAGAGCTCCAGGGGTGGGCTTGGTCACCGGTCCAACATCATGCACTAAACAGGCTGCCGATGAGCCCGCTGCAGGAGCCTTCCCGTGACGCCGTAGACCAGCACTCGGAAGGTGAGGGTCCTGCCAGCTCCGAATGTCCTGCTGTTGGTGGGGCGCAGCCCTCCCAGTTCCCGCCTCCTCTGAGCCAGAGCCACCTTCCCAAAGGGGACCCATCTCAGCCCTCACTGAAGCCCACCTAGTGCCACCTGGGCCCACCTGGTTCTTTGCCGCCAGCCCAGCGGAGTTAGGCCCTGCCACCCCTCCCACCTGTGAACCACGCAAAGACCTATAAAGATTTTGGATTGGTCCGTGTGTTTAATTGTAACCGCGTTCAGCAGAATCTTCTTTGTAATTGATTAACTAGCAGTGCGTGCTAGCAAATAAAAACCATGAGTCTTTAAAAAAAAACAAAACCCCACAACAGTCTTTTTTTTTAATCTTTTTATTGGGGCTCATAAGGCTCTTATCACAATCTGTACATACATCAATTGAGCAAAGCACCCTTATACATTCGTTGCACTCGTCACTCTCATAATTCACCTTTCACTTGGGTTCCTGGAATCAGCTCGGTTTCCCTTTTTTTCCCCCCATCCCCCTCCCTCCCCGATCCCACCCCTGGTCCCTTGATAGTTTATAAATAATTATTATAAACCCCACAACAGTCTTTAGACAAGCAAAGGCTTCCACACAGTTCTTGTGTTGTTAGTTTAAACACCAGGCCTGGTCGTTGTAAGATTTCCTTTCTAAACCTCCAGTGACACTCACCCACACTCCAAGGGCCCTGAAATAGCAGTTTGCCCCTGCCTTACCGAAACTGTCTACCTGTTTTGTTTCTTCCGGAAGTTGTCAGGTTACCAATGACTCTGAGCCAACCCCAGGATCACCAGCTCCTGGATCACCCCAAGCTCATCCACCATGGGCCCCTAAGTGGACAAACCCTTCCAACAGAGTAGGAAGGAAGGGTGTGGACCCAACGCTCCAAGTCATGCCCCTTTTGCCAGCAGGAAGCAGCTAGAGACATCGTTGCCCAGTAACCCAGAGACCTGGCTCCATACTCCTTCAGTGGGGCAATGTTAAGTAGCTGGAGCCAGGGACTGGGGGTTGCCCTCCCACGTCTGCAAAGACTCCCTAGAGGAGGTTGCCAGCACGGAACACTTAGTGAGGACCCCGTAACTGAGCATGCTTCAATTCAAGCCTCCTAGCCAGGTGGGAGGTATACCTGGGCAGCCCAAACTAGGCCCAGGCTTATGACCCCAACCTGGTGGGGGTCAACCAATACCATCAACCAGGCCTCCCTAGTCAAGGTTGAAATGCCTTGGCGCCCTTGTACCCCCCACTCCTGCCCTCCCTCTGTGCCGTAGCCTCTCTGGCCTCAGTCCTACAGGTGTGGGTGCACTGTTCCACAGGCTGCTCGGGTCCAGTTGTGAACCCCAGCTGAGCCTGGCACGGGCATCCCTGAAAAAGTGTGTACCCTTTTGAAACTGTAAAGCCTGAAACTCCTCCCCTCCTTCATGAAAACCCACTTGGATTACAAACGGGCTTCAGCGTGACTTCTTCCTCCTGGGAAGCCAAGAACCCAGGTATTGTGGGGTACCAGTCCCCACAACTGAATAGGCTCAAGGAGCGGTTGTGTAATTGAGCGGTAAAATTAAAGAGCCATCAGACAAGATCTATAAAGTGTGCAGTTGCTGACCTCTGGGATGGCCATGATCTCAGCAGCCAGGCCCACGCAGAGAGCATGAGAATTTTCCCAATCTCAGCATATATACACTCTCCGGGAGGTGCAAGCCCCCCTGATTACATCATAGTGGACAAGCGAAGGGTGTACAGGCGATCAGAAGGCGCAGCACTGGGCCCACGTGTGACAAGGTAGGTGACAGCCTAACCTTGGTCTTCTCTGAGTTGACTTGACCCTGTCTCTGGGCTCTCCTGTAGGGAAGCAATGCACTATCCTATCAGCACGGAGTGGGCCCTGCTTAGGGTGGGAGAGAGGAGAGTGTGCTTGCTCTAGATGCCTGAGAACCTCAGGGATAACCTCCAAGTGTGTAGTCATTCACCATGCGTTGCAAGCAGTGTCAGGTTTGGCACATATTTGGGGGACAGCCTGGGGAAACCCTTCTGGATTCTAGGAGGTTTTAGCCACTCAAACCTCACAACCACATGGAAGCCTGCGACCCTGTGTTCTCTGCACACACAGAAAAATCCACATCCCTCCACGCACAGACATGCATCTGGAAGCAGGGAGGCCGACTCGAGGCTGCGACTCTGCATCTTCTGCACACATCCCTCCATGCACAGACATGCATCTCAAGTTCGGCCACAGGCTGCGGTCTAGGAAGGGGGCAAGGAGACTGCCAACCCCAGACGCCTCCCCCAACCCAGTGTCCAGCATGGGGGTGGCTGGGGACAGGGACAGGGATGGGACCTGGGTGGGAGGTGGTGGGTCGCGGAGGTGGGAGAACCTTGGAACCTGAAGACAGCATCCTGGTTCTGGGAGAACCTGCGCGCCCAGGCAGCCCGGGGTGAAGTCAGCTTGCGCTTTCGGGTCAGATGGACTCGGGCTGGACGCTGGCGGTGGCACTCACGACCTGCGCGGGGGCGGACTGGGCAGTGCTTGAGTGAGGGTGTGGGCTCCTGGCTGCTCTCTGCCACAGTGGATGGAGAGGGAAGCGGGCCTCAGTCCCCAACCAACCAGTCCGGTCCCATTGGGTCTTCAGTGCTTGACGGCGGGGGCTCCCCTCTTCCGCAGAGTCCGATTTTCCACGGTGCAAATAAACGAGCTCTCTTCCTTCCCCCCTCTCAGGCGGGTCACCCTCGAACTGTAAATATGTCCCTTCCCCTGTATTCCTTTCAAAGGACAGTATCTCACCTTTGTTTGGGTCCCCGCCCACCCCCACCCCCAGATCCAGACCTGGGGAACGCCGCCCCGCCCCCGCGAGACCCTTCCGCGCGGCCAGCGGTCAGGGGGCCACACCTTCTCTGACGCCACCGGAGTGGCGGGAAGTGCGGGGGCCCCCCGCGCCGAGGGCGGGGACTGCGCGCAGAGGCGGCCGAGGGTGGAGCTCGCGCGGTGGCCACGCCTGGTGGGCGGGGCGGAGGCGCGACATGTAAATTTCAGGGTCGCCGGGATCGGAGGCGACGGAGCCCAAATGGACCCAGAAATGGTCGGCGGGAAGCGCTCAGGGCGATGTGCGCGGGCTCCGCGTGGCGGGCGCGCGCCGCGTGAGGAGCAGGGCGAGTGCGGCGCGGAGGACGCGCCGGGCGCGCAGCCGCCGTGAGTTGCAAGTGCGCGCGCGGAGCCGGGTGCGGGCGCGGCGGCATTGTGTGGCATCGCTTCTCGGCCTTTTGGCTAAGATCAAGTGTAGTATCTGTTCTTATCAGCTTAATATCTGATACGTCCTCTATCCGAGGACAATATATTAAATGGATTTTTGGAGCAGGGAGTTGGAATAGGAGCTTGCTCCGTCCACTCCACGCATCGACCTGGTATTGCAGTACCTCCGGGAACGGTGCACCCCTTTGGGGGATATATTTCACTTGTACAAAAGTCAGACTGCTCTCCTTGAATTTACTGCTGCTTGTTATTCGCTTCGTATTTATTTTTACTTGCTTTAGGTTTGTTGCTCTGTTTTGCTTTTAATATTACTTGCTACTACTTTTTTTCTGTTGCTGCAGTTTCTTGCTGCCTGATCCTTTACAGGCTTTGCAGTAAGTTTTTCTATTGTAAGGTATTTGCTAGTTTACACGCTTGCTTTGGTCTATGTTTCTTCTGGAGAACAATGATGGTCAGGGGCACAGCAATGACTGCTCCGTAAGGTGCAAAGTTTCTGTTCCCATTTGTTTGGCACTTTATGTTGTATGTTTATTGAAGTTATACACACAAGGGAATAAAGATCTACCAGCACATCAAAAGCACAGGTGAATGACAAGTGGAAAGATTTTTTTAAGTGGAAACCATAAACTTGTTTTTTTCTAACTGGCCCGATGGCACCATCAAGGATCCACAGATATCGCCGTTTTTTTCTAGATAGGATGGAAACCCAAAGGTGGGTGCATGAGCGGAGAGGGATGCTCAGAACACACGTGTTTCTAGAGTATGTCTGAAGAGAGCCATAGAAAAAGGATAAAAGCCAAACTGGTGTACATTATTTATATGTTAGATATCAAGGTAGGAGAGGGATAATTGGACCTGGACCTCTGGTTCTAATAACCTGCCATTCTGTGATGCTCACCTTCAACATGAGTGTTGAATAAGCAAATGTGGTGAAGCAAGCTGATGGTGCCCAGCTATTAGAAGATAGACCATCGATTCTTCAACAAGCAGCTGTCTAGCAGGGAAGCCAGGAAGTCCACATGGAAGAAGCACACCAGCCTGTGTAATCAAGATGTGTCAGCAGGATCAGGTATCAGAAGACTAAAAACAATCATGAGGGGGGTCAGAGTGGAGACCAAAAGCCCATCACAGATGTACAATTGGCTCTAGGCCAGTGGCTCTCAACCTGTGGGTCGTTACCCCTTTGGGGGTCGAATGACCCTTTCACAGGGGTTGCTCAATTCATAACAGTAGCAAAATTACAGTTATGAAGTAGCAACAAAAATAATTTTATGGTTGGGGGGGGTCACCACAACATGAGGGATTGTATTAATGGGTCACAGCATTAGGAAGGTTAAGAACCCCTGCTCTAGTTCTTTAAGACTCCCCCCCCCCCCACTCTCCACTATCATGACCCCGGTTCTACCTTACAAATCTGGCTAGACTGGAGCATGTCCACTGGTACAGATAAGAGCTCTCTACACACGGAATCCAGGACAGATATACCCCTCAGGAACTATAATGGGAGTAGTTAGACTATGAGGTAGGAAGAAGGTAGGGGGAGAATGGGGAGAAAGTCGGAACCTATTGCAATGATTGACCTATAACCCCACCCCTTGGAATTTGGGCAAAAGGAGACAGCGGACAGTGTAAGATCTGAAAATAATTTCTAATTTATCAATGGTTCATGAAGGTGGGAGGTTGGGGAAGGGAGGGGAAATGATGAGCTGATACCAAAGGCTTAAGTAGAAAGAAAATGTTTTGAAAATGATGGCAACATATGTACAATGTGCTTGATACACTTTTTAAGCTAGCATGTGGCTAAGTGTGTTTTCTCTGAGCTTCCACAATGGCCAGGGTCAGAACGCACAGAAGGTGATGGTGCAGTCCATCAACCTCTTCTTCAGAGACTTGCAAAATAGATTCAGGTGTGGCTATAGGAGCAAGTGAATATGCAGATGGAGGGCTGTATTTATTATAGGCTTTGATGAGTATATGAATCTTGTTTCAGATGACGCAGAAGAGATTCTGAAACAAAGTCAAGAAAACAACTGGGACGGATCATTCTGAAAGGAGATGACACGACTCTGCTACAAAGTGTGTCCAACTAGAAATGACCATTGAAGCCAGAAGCTGAGCACAAGCTCTCCCACTCTCTCTTTTAAGCGTTCTTTGTTGTGAATATAGTTCTAAATTTTAAAACCATGTGCTCAAGTTATTTTCATTACCCTGATGTTCTCCCTGCATTACATCCCTAGAAAAAGAAGCCCAGGATTTTCCCTCCTTGTGTTTTCGCCTGGCTTCCTTGTGTACCCTGATGTGTTCTTACTGAGACATAATAAATGGCCTCCGTGAGATTTTTTGCAGTGCTTGACACAATGGATGTATGGATTGTTATAAGAGCTGTAAGAGCCCCTAATACACCGCTCTCATCCACTTGTATCAAGAGAGAAGAAAAGATGGTGAGAAGCTACAAAATCATATGAACAAAGACCCTCATTTAACCAAAGCCACTGCCCAGGTGTCAAACTGTAAATATGGCCCTTCCGCAGCTTGCACTCCCCTTCCATAGGAAGGTATAGTACCTTTGTTTGGGTCCCCAGATCCAGGTCTGGGGAAACAACCCCCGCCGCCCCTCCCCCTTACTCCGTGCAGTGACCAGAGCCAAACCATGGCCACCACCTTCCCTTATGGACCTCCAGGCTTTTCTCCAACCTCTAGGCAAAGCGAAGTCGTCAGCCCTTTGATAATGAAAAGGGGTGTCCTTTCACTTCTGGTGGAGTGTTTAGGCGGGGGGGTAAGAAATGTGCAGTTTAAGAGAAGGATCTTGCCTAGGAGCCTGCATTTCCAGGGGCACCCCAGTGCCCTGAATGGCAGTGACTCCCAGCGACCCTTTCCGCCCCCTTCCGCGCGGCCAGCGGTCAGGGGGCCACACCTTCTCTGACGCCACCGGAGTGGCGGGAAGTGCGGGGGCCCACCGCGCCGAGGGGGGGACTGCGCGCAGAGGCGGCCGAGGGTGGAGCTCGCGCGGTGGCCACGCCTGGTGGGCGGGGCGGAGGCGCGACATGTAAATTTCAGGGTCGCCGGGATCGGAGGCGACGGAGCCCAAATGGACCCAGAAATGGCCGGCGGGAAGCGCTCAGGGCGATGTGCGCGGGCTCCGCGTGGCGGGCGCGCGCCGCGTGAGGAGCAGGGCGAGTGCGGCGCGGAGGACGCGCTGGGCGCGCAGCCGCCGTGAGTTGCAAGTGCGCGCGCGGAGCCGGGTGCGGGCGCGGCGGCGTTGTGTGGCATCGCTTCTCGGCCTTTTGGCTAAGATCAAGTGTAGTATCTGTTCTTATCAGTTTAATATCTGATACGTCCTCTATCCGAGGACAATATATTAAATGGATTTTTGGAGCAGGGAGTTGGAATAGGAGCTTGCTCCGTCCACTCCACGCATCGACCTGGTATTGCAGTACTTCCGGGAACGGTGCACCCCCTCGGGGGACTTTTAAAATTGTCATTAAAGATAGTTTTGTTAGAAGCAGTTTATTTCTAGTTGGTGTTTAATGTTTCTGGTCCTTTATTACATTTTCAACTCGGATGTGATTCTTTGCGTTATGGTGATCGCCCACTACGGATATCTCTGATGCATTTAATTTTGTGGGGTTTCTGCAGTGTTTAATGTTCCACCACTGATCACCAGCAGCTGGCAAAGTGTAGTTGAAGGTGTTGGTTAACCATTGCCCGAATTAAGCCTTAATTTGGACCCTCAATACCTACTGCCCACCTGGCTGGAGCCCACCTTGAATTGGAGCATGGCCAGTTAATGGGGGGGGTGTCTTCATGGGTCACCTGATTACTTCTTACCCCCTTATATATGGGGCCTGCGCAGGTATGGAAAGAAGAACCCCTGTCCCTGTCAGGCTGATTTGTAAAATGAGGTTCAGAGCGGCTTTATATAAGAGCAGGGAAAAGAGCTCCCAGGAGGGCAGAGCAGCAGAGAACAGGACAGGAGCATCTTGAGGTCCTGGGAAGTCTCCCGGGAAGTTCTGAGACCCAACGAGTTACATCTTGCAGCTGCAGGACCTTGAATCAGGGTGCGATCCTTGGGAAGTGCCTTTGTTGTTTGCCAACCTGCTCCCTGGAGTGCCAGGACAGGGGCTGCACAACCTTGGTCTGCAGAGAAGCTCCTTGGAATGTTGGTGCAGAAGATGTATATATACTTCAGTAGGTCGTTTATCTTTCCAGGAGGCTGGAAATGGGGGCTCCCTTGAAGTTCTATCTTCCTGAGGAGCCCGAGAGTAGATGGGGCTGCCTAGTCGGAACCCCAACCAGATCCAGGTGGCTTTGTGGGGAAGCTAGTGGATTTAACTAGTGCATTGATGCTTTGTGAAATGCATCTGCCTGCAACTTGGGATCCTGAGGACACTTTCTTTGTCTCCATGGGTGTCACTTGCTACCCTGAAAAGTGGAAGCCAGGTCCCTCCCTGGTCACCAGCCTACTGCTGTCCAGGGGGGCAGGAACTGACAAGCTTTTGACATTCTTTAAATTGGGGGACTGACTGATCAACAACACCATGTCAACTTTAGTTTGGCATAACTCCATATGATTTTAATAATTTAATACAAAATAACATTAAACTAGGTATATACTACATTCCTCACGTATTTTAGTGAGGAAGTCAAAACATTGACTCAGGCTTCCCCTGGGCTAAAGAGCTGCAACTCTCTCCGGCCTAAATTCCAACCTCAGTCCTTGGCTGCACGAGAGAAAGATTTCACGCCGAAGCCGGGCTCGTGATCCAAGTGAATTTAATGAGAGTTCAAAGAAGCTTCAGGTTTTACGCGGCACCCATAGGGTTCCTCTGACCATGCTCAGGGTCACCAAGGATCTCTCTCCTCCCACGAAGACCACCAGACAGCATAAGCAAGCCAAGAAGACCAAGAGACCCTCCCTCTTCCTTCCCGTCCCTGCCTTTTCTAGGGTTCCCGGGGGAGGTGTGGTGAACGACCTCAGGTCGCTCTCATTGACTGAATTGCTATCACCTGGCCCAGGTGGGCTGCTCCAGGTGTAACGCCCTTCCGAGCCCAATGGTGGGAAAATCCAGCTTTTGTCCTTTGCTGGCTCTCCTGGGCATGCGTAGACTTCGCAATTCCCTAAAATAAGCTATACAACCCTTCCCTACATAGGACACTTGGATGACTTCACAAGACAGCAAAATTACTATTAAAGATAAAAGTCCTACAGTGCCAGTAAACAGGAAGGTTCTTTACTTTCCAATTAACAATCCTGTGGCAACAAGATCACTGCGACTCCATGTTTTATGCATATTTAAAGACCCTTACACACAAATTGCACTAAAACCACACGAACTGCTTTTGCAAAAAAAAAGTTTTTAAAAGGCACAGATACATTCTTAACAAACAACAATTGTTAAACAAAACTGAATCTAACTTTGGAAGCCGTATAAGAAATCCCCCGAGGGGGTGCACCGTTCCCGGAAGCACTGCAATACCAGGTCGATGCGTGGAGTGGACGGAGCAAGCTCCTATTCCAACTCCCTGCTCCAAAAATCCATTTAATATATTGTCCTCGGATAGAGGACGTATCAGATATTAAACTGATAAGAACAGATACTACACTTGATCTTAGCCAAAAGGCCGAGAAGCGATGCCACACAACGCCGCCGCGCCCGCACCCGGCTCCGCGCGCGCACTTGCAACTCACGGCGGCTGCGCGCACAGCGCGTCCTCCGCGCCGCACTCGCCCTGCTCCTCACGCGGCGCGCGCCCGCCACGCGGAGCCCGCGCACATCGCCCTGAGCGCTTCCCGCCGACCATTTCTGGGTCCATTTGGGCTCCGTCGCCTCCCATCCCGGCGACCCTGAAATTTACATGTCGCGCCTCCGCCCCGCCCACCAGGCGTGGCCACCGCGCCGGCTCCACCCTCGGCCGCCTCTGCGCGCAGTCCCCGCCCTCGGCGCGGGGGCCCCCGCACTTCCCGCCACTCCGGTGGCGTCAGAGAAGGTGTGGCCCCCTGACCGCTGGCCGCGCGGAAGGGTCTCGCGGGGGCGGGGCGGCGTTCCCCAGGTCTGGATCTGGGGGTGGGGGTGGGCGGGGACCCAAACAAAGGTGAGATACTGTCCTTTGAAAGGAATACAGGGGAAGGGACATATTTACAGTTCGAGGGTGACCCGCCTGAGAGGGGGGAAGGAAGAGAGCTCGTTTATTTGCACCGTGGAAAGTCGGACTCTGCGGAAGAGGGGAGCCCCCGCCGTCAAGCACTGAAGACCCAACGGGACCGGACTGGTTGGTTGGGGACTGAGGCCCGCTTCCCTCTCCATCCACTGTGGCAGAGAGCAGCCAGGAGCCCACACCCTCACTCAAGCACTGCCCAGTCCGCCCCCGCGCAGGTCGTGAGTGCCACCGCCAGCGTCCAGCCCGAGTCCATCTGACCCGAAAGCCCAAGCTGACTTCACCCCGGGCTGCCTGGGCGCGCAGGTTCTCCCAGAACCAGGATGCTGTCTTCAGGTTCCAAGGTTCTCCCACCTCCGCGACCCACCACCTCCCACCCAGGTCCCATCCCCGTCCCTGTCCCCAGCCACCCCCATGCTGGACACTGGGTTGGGGGAGGCGTCTGGGGTTGGCAGTGTCCTTGCCCCCTTCCTAGACCGCAGCCTGTGGCCGGACTCGGGCCCGCTGCTTCCAGATGTATTTCTGTGCAGAGTGCAGAGGACACAGGGTCACAGCCTCAAGTGCGGTGACTTAAGGGCACAATCCTTGTCTCTTCCAAACCTTTGTGAACCTCAGGGAAATGCCATCCCTCACGTGGTATTGGGAGGGTTAATGTTAATCATATGTAAATAATACCAGCCAACAGGTGGCTTCTCATCACCCCTTTCTTTTCTTAGTCTTGTTTGCATCTTCTTTGTTAGATTTCACAGTGTTTTCTGGCATCTATTCATCTTTCAAAGCACCGTTTTTTGTCTTGTGTATTGCTCTCCACTGTTGTTTGTTTTCCTTCTCCTTGAACTGTACTCTTTCCTGTCTGCACAGGTGGTGATGCCCCATCATCTTACTGTCGGAGATGATGCGTTAAAGTGGTGATCTGGGTTCATCGCCACGCCCCAAAGGTGTTGGTAAGTCGCTTTTTATTCTCCTTTGATTTAGGGGATTTCCAAATAAAATTTCATTTATATTTCCAGTTAGTGATACTCAGTTTTAAAGCGGGATGCTTTTCCATTTCTTTGTACTTGATTTCCACCCCCTTTCCCTTTATTTTCTTATTGTTGATTTCTGATTTTATAGCTTTGTGGTCTCACCTCGACACTTCAAAATTTTGAGGCTTGCTCGGTGGTCTATTCAGCAGAATGTTCTATTGTGCTTGGGAAAAGGTACATCCTGTGTGGTTGGGTGAATTGTTCAGTATCTGTGTATGATTGTGATTGTGTTGCTTTGTCCTTCTGTGTCTCAGATTGTTCTTTATCCAGAGTAATGTCACAACTATTTAGTAAGAAGCAGATCATATGGATGACCAGACACTGTGGGATTATAGACTTTTCCTCAGCTTTGTCCCCCCCAAAGACATGCCAAACATTAGAGGCTACTTGTCAGCACATGGTGGGAGGTCCGATGCTTAGAGACATCCTCCCTGCCAGCATTCAGTTGCCAGACTATTGTCTGGTCCCAGGCAAGCAGGACCCACTCCCTGCTGTTAAGGACAATGGGCTACTTCAGCCTTCAGTCTGGTCCCTGTAGATGAGGTTTACACCCTACTGATTGATAATGGTCTCTATAGGGAGCCAGAGAACAGGTCAAACCTGCTCCGTGACATCCAAAGTTAGGCTGCCATCCTGAATCTAGGGTCCGCCCATCTTGTCATATGTGTACCCTTATTCTCTCCTCTTCCAATAGCTTATGAGCCCCTAGATCACCCCTCCCCTCCCATTACTGTATTACCCATAGCACAACCCTTTCCTGTGACGGATGTCCTCACCTGTAATTAGGGGGCCTGCACTTCCCCAGAGAAGATAAAAGCTTTGGTTAGCAATAAATCTTTGTCTCTCTCTCCACGTGGTGGACCACCAAGTGACGCTGAGGTGAGCATGCTACCATGAAATGTGTCTGACTCCATTATTTCTTTCTCTCATGCTCTATGACTTTACTATCATCTTTATTATTATTACTGTACAATTGAGACTAATGGACCTGTGATGATGTGTCAGGGGCTGGTTTTCTCACAAGCATCTAGGTATGAGCTGTTACAAAAGCTCCTCTAAGAAATGTTGAGAATAATGAACATCTGGAAATACAAAGGCCTCATCGCGCCTCCATTTATTTGTATCTTGGGACTCCCCCCACGCCACCAAACAGTATGGTACCCTGAACTTGTTTCAATCCAGAGGGAAGTGGGTGGGGCAAAAACAGTCTCAGAATACTCACGCGGTTTCTACCCAAAGGAAAACACACAGGAAAATGAGGATAAACCCGAATCTAACAAGCCCAGCAGTTCAAGGTTACTAAAACACACAGGACAGGATAGAATGGCAATAAACAATGATAAAAAAAGAAATAATAGATTCTGTTTCAAAATGGTTACTTTAAGACTGCTCTTATTAAGGCAGCTTTATTAAGAACTTTTAAATACCTAAAAAACAGCAAGTCAATACAGTAGACCTAAGTAGTTGCAATGTATAACTAGGATTGAAAGAAAATCAAGTCTGACATTAGATACCATGTAAGGAATCCCCCGAGGGGGTGCACCGTTCCCGGAGGTACTGCAATACCAGGTCGATGCGTGGAGTGGACGGAGCAAGCTCCTATTCCAACTCCCTGCTCCAAAAGTCCATTTAACATATTGTCCTCGGATAGAGGACGTATCAGATATTAAACTGATAAGAACAGATACTACACTTGATCTTAGCCAAAAGGCCGAGAAGCGATGCCACACAACGCCGCCGCGCCCGCACCCAGCTCCGCGCGCGCACTTGCAACTCACGGCGGCTGCGCGCACAGCGCGTCCTCCGCGCCGCACTCGCCCTGCTCCTCACGCGGCGCGCGCCCGCCACGCGGAGCCCGCGCACATCGCCCTGAGCGCTTCCCGCCGACCATTTCTGGGTCCATTTGGGCTCCGTCGCCTCCGATCCCGGCGACCCTGAAATTTACATGTCGCGCCTCCGCCCCGCCCACCAGGCGTGGCCACCGCGCGAGCTCCACCCTCGGCCGCCTCTGCGCGCAGTCCCCGCCCTCGGCGCGGCGGGCCCTGGTCAGCCAGGAGGCAGGGCAGCGTGGGGCGCGTTGGGATGGCAGAGCGGAGGCGGAGGGGGCTCTGGATGGAGAGCACTTTGTCTCCTGAGGAGAGCAGCTGGGCCACCCCCGACAGGGAAGGGTGCCTGCTGGGCTGCTCCTGGGCATCCGTAGAGGTGGGTTGTGCGGCCCAGGGGGGCCAAGGAGAGAGTGCCCTGCTCTTAGGACAGTCAGGGTTTGGGGTAGGTTATAAACCCCCAGGTGAGGCGTGGGACTCTTCGTGGCTCCCATGTGGGGTGTGTTGCCGTTGGGTGCAATTTAGGGGTTCAAGTGCGTCGGAGCCTATGGGCAACTGGACGGAGCTTTCCTCCCCCCGACAGAGCCCTCACCAACGCTCCGGTGCTGGAGACCATGGCTACTACCGCCTTGCAAAACCGTCTCCTTCAGGGGACTCTTCTCTTTCAATGTTTCTACTTTGCCAAGAACGATGTGTTTCTCCAGGCTCTGGCCTTTTCTGAGGACATGTCCAAAGTAGGGGAGCCCTAGTCTGACCGCCCTCTTACAAGATCGACCGTTTGTTCATTCTTCTGGTGGTCAGCAGTCGGCACCAACTCTGTCATTCAGTGGCAAATTCCAACCGCCAAATGCCCAGCCCTCCAGGTACCACTGACTCAGCGACCCTGCGGTGAGTTTCCCACAGGCTGGCTGTTAACTGGGAACATGGGAAGCCCAGACTCTCCCGTGAAAGGAACTGCTGGTGGTTTCAGAACTGGTGGCCAGGAGATGTCACCAGCTGTGTTTTAGGCTCCTTCATTCATTTTGTGGCCTTCCTGGGCATACTCGGCTACTGAAAAGACTTGTGTCGGGCCCACCTCTGAGGCACCTTTTCTAGCCGACCTGTCTAAAGCAATGACAGCGTTTGGTTTGTCGACTGCTGCTTCCATGGTGTTGATTGGGGGCCCAAAGAACATGAACTCTGAAAATGTCCTGCCTTGTCATGATGCTGCCTGTCAGCTCAGTTGTGGGGAGTTTTGTGAATCCATTTTGAAGGCGGTGCTTTGGGGTCTTTGTCAGTCCGGGCTTTCAGTCTGCCGCACTTTCACCAAGCAAGGTGTGTTGTCTGCACACTACAGGGGCTTGATGAGTTTTTCTCACACCTGGGACCCTGCTCGTCTTCGTACAGTTCCACCCCCCAAATCCAGGGCCATCCAGTGGATTCCAACCCATAGTGATGTGGGAAGCTGACTAGGGCCACATTCCCTCACTTTCACCGAGGGAATCTGGAAAGCTGGTATCACCCGGTAGGAAAGCCTCCACTTTGGTAAGTTAGAGGTGAAGTCCACGATCCTGCTTTAAATGTCGTTCCCACAGATTCTCCCCTCACAGCTTTGCTGAGCACATGGGTGATTTCATCTGCCTGTAGCAGACAACCTTTTGCTATCTCCTCCTGCTGAGTCACCCAGACCTTCCCCCAATGCCGGTTTTAGGTGTCCTCACTGTGACCTCAGGAACCTTACTGTAGTTACCACCCGCCTTGTGAGGTATGTAACCACTGAACATGCATGTCTATGGCTATCTATAAATGCCCCAAGAGAGTAAAGACTCTCCCCTACCTTTTCTCCCGCCTCCACGTGAACCACCAAGAGGGGCTGAGGCGAGCGTGCTACCGTGAAATGTGTCTATTTTATTCTCTCTCCTCTTTCCCAGCTTCCGTGACTGTACTCTGATCTTTATACATTATCGCCTTACAGTTGCACCTGTGGACCCTTTGATTGCTAGAGGCTGGTTTCCTCGGACGCGGTGGTTCTGGAGGCTAGCCTAGAACTGCCCTTGTAAGGTTTCTGAGATGGTCAGTCTTCTGAGACGACTGTTACATCTTTCTCCCTTGAAGTTGCCAATGGTTTTGAATCAACCACCTTTTGGGTCGCTGCTGGTGGCTTCAGCCATGCTGCCCCCCGGGCGACTTCACAGAGTTCAGCTTCTCGGATTATGTGCTCAGCTACAGATTTGAATGCCTGTGGCAAGCGAACGCCGGACTCGGCACACATTGTGAACGTTGAGCTTGGGTGTCCATTTTGCTGAGTCAGAAATCTCAGTTCCTGTGGCAACTGATACATTCCCCGTGGTGCCTAATGTAATAAACATGATAAGCATAATGTACTATAATGTAATCGTGTCCATGATGGGATCTCCTATGGGCAGCCAATCACATGAAGGAGTGTTTCTTCAGACTGTGGTCTGCTTCTGTGCATGGGGAGGGGCACTGACAGAACGTGCCTGTTTGCGTGTTGCTGGATGTGAGCCAACATGTCTGGTGTTTGGTCATTAGTGTTCAGTGAGTCAAACCTCTTCTTGAAATGGCCTCTGAATGTAGACAGGATATCCTCAAAGTTGTAGTCTGGTTCTCATGGGCTTATCTGAAGACATTTCAGCTTCAACTTGGAACGTGCATGTGAGCAACTGATGGTCCATTCTGCAGTCATCCCCTGGCCTTGTTCTGACCGACGATCTTGACTTTCTCCACTGTAGCTATGGACAGATTATCCCTGATGTGATAGGTAGGTTTATTGTGCCAACCTGGCCAATAGGAACATGTGGGATTAATAAGGTCATGGTTTGATTGGAAGGCAAAGAAAGAAATGGCTTCAGCAACCCCCGCCTCTCTCTCTCTTGCTCTCTGATGATGGGACCAGCATGTAGCTGCTACTTCTCTGCCTCAATTTGTGAGTAACACTACCTGTGGGACTGCCAACCCACGGACCACGTGGCTTGAGGTTGGGACTGTCAGATCCTGTCATCCTGTCGTCTTGTTGACTGTTGGTGACCCACCCCACTGTTTGCTGCCTGTGGTCAGGCTGCCTGCATTGCCCTGCAGAAGACTCAGCTGTCTGCTTCCTTGACCTTGGACCCAATGGCCCTCATGAGTCCATGAGTTGAAGGACTCCCAGTAGATTAACTGTTTCACAGAAGTGAGTTCAACTGGGCCCTCTGTACTGCGGTGTGGACTAATAGCTATTACGGCCCTTTGAGCTGCACATGTCTATCCTCAAAGATACATATTCATAAGTGTCCTGGTTCTTTTCTCCAGAGAACCCTGTCTAACATACTGATACGCTTCTGTGATGAAAAAAGGTATTTTCAACGAGTAATTCATTGGCCCTGGCAGTATTTCATCTTGTGATTGCTGCTGTTTCTATCACCAAGGCCATATTTTCCACCGATTGACGCTTTTTTGTTTCCAAGTTTCACAATCCAGTGACCAGTACTTTTTATTTTTATTTTTTTTCTTAAATCATTTTATTGGAGGCTCGTACAATTCTTATCACTATCCATCCATCCATTGGGTCAAGCGCATATGTACATTTGTTGCCATCATCATTCTCAAAACATGTGCCTTCCACTTGAACCCTTAATATCAGCTGCTCATTTCCCCCTCCCTCCCCACTCCCTTCTGGTGACCACTTTTTAAATATATAATTTTATTTATACAGCTCTTATGACTATCCAAACATCCATCCACTGTGTCCAGCACGTTTGTACATATGTTGCCATCATCATTTTTAAAACGTTTTCTTTCTACTTGAGTCATGACCAGTCCTTATGAATGCATCTTTTTCTTTAAAGATCACTTTATTGGGGGCTCTTACAGCTCTTATAACAATCCACATACCAATTGTATCAAGCATATCTGTACATTATTAGTTATTTGTACATTAGTGCATCTTGATTGCACATTTGTCCATTTCATACTGCAGAAGTTGTTAACAAGCTTCAGTTTCTTTTCTTTGGCATTAGTGATTGGTGGGTAAATGTTAATAATACTCATATACCTGGTGTTCGTACGGTGTGGCTGTTACCCTATCATGAAAACAGTTGTGCTTTTTTTATTATTATATTTTTAATTTTAACAAATCACTTTATTGGGGGTGGTCCTAAAGCTCTTATAACAATCCATACATGGATTGTATCGGGTAACAGTTGTACTTTAAGACAGATCTTGCTGAAGTGACAGTGGGGCTGCGTCTGACCTCCGCTACTTACACAGGGAGCAGGCGAGCCTCGGCCGAGCCCTACAGGGCAGAGGTCAGCTCTGCCTCCACACGTCATCTTTGCCCCTTTCCGACATCAAATTGCCCTCCCAGGGCGCTCCCTTCCTCCGTGGGTTCAATCATCCAGTGCAACAGCCACACGGAGCTCACAGGAAGTGCTCAAGACCGTGGGGTTTCATTAGGATTTTAACGAGTCCGGATTCGAAACATTAAGAGTACAGCTCTCTTGTTTGCAGCGCCTCTTCTGAGCCACGCCGGCTGACGTGTCTTTCTATGGTTCTCAGTCTCTCCACCACTCGGCCCCCTGACCTCGCCCTGCTCAGCAAGGGTGACAGACTCCCTTAGCGTTGGAAAGTGGGCCCGAAGGCTCCCACCCTGCCTTGGGTGGGTGTCCACAGAGCAGAGGAGCAGCTTCAGGTTCAACGACTCATACGCCTTTAGTTTGAATCCAGCCACGGCAATCCCATCACTTCCTCCTCACGCTTCCTGTGGCCATGAGTCCCTGGGCCCATGCTGCCCAATGCTCCGTCATTCTAACAAGGAAGGTGAGCTCAGTTCTGCAGCTGAAGGGTCACTTGGGGCCATGGCCTTAGCGGTTCCACCAGGCGCTCGCCAATATGCAGGTGTTTCAAAGAAATCAGCGGAGACATAGCCAAGAAGATTCCCTGGTACTTCGAGGAAAACACTTCACCGCCCTAGGCTTGCTTCAGGACTTCGGTTTGATTTACTTTCCACCACACTCTACTTGAGAGAAAACTGGCCCTGCCCAGGTTTGTCCTGGACGTGCCGAAGCAGTCATGTTGCAGGTTTAGTGGTCAGAAAGAATTCAGACGGCACATAAACTCATGCCAAAACTCAAAATGGAGTCAAGGACACCCCTTCCCTCATAAATCGATTGCTTTAGCTTTTCAGTTGTAACACATTCCCTTCTCTGATCAGGGATTCTGTTTGGAACGCTCGCTCGGATCACATCTAGGTTCCGCATGGACTGGTCGATTTGGGACAAGCTTTCAAGACACCAGGCATTACTCCTTACAATAGCTTGGCGCCATCTAACCCCCTCACTCTCTTTCACTATCGCGCCGAGCCTTTCGTGAACTTTTTACGAGGGAGGGTATGGAGATGGGCCACACTGGGAGAACTAGGTGCCACCTGTGGTTGGGCTACAAACCTTACAGTGGGTGCTCCAGTCCATTCAGGGAGATTTTTTTAATAATGTTTTATTAGGGGCTCATGCAACTCTTATCACAATCCATATACATACATCAATTGTGTAAAGCACATTTGTACATTCATTGCCCTCATCATTCTCAAAGCATTTGCTCTCCACTTAAGCCGCTGGCATCAGCCCTTCATTTTTCCTCTCCCTCCCCACTTCCCCCTCCCTCATGAACCCTTGATAATTCATCAATTATTTTGTCATATCTTACACTGTCTGAGGTCTCCCTTCACCCACTTTTCTGTTGTCCATCCCCCAGGGAGGGGGTTATATGTAGATCCTTGTAATCGGTTCCTCCTTTCCAACCCACCCTCCCAGTATCGCCGCTCACACCACTGGTCCTGAAGGGATCATCTGCCCTGGATCCCCTGTGTTTCCGGTTCCTATCTGTACCAGTGTACATCCTCTGGTTGATCCAGATTTGTAAGGTAGAATTGGGATCATGATAGTGGAGGGGGGGCAGGTAAGCATTTAGGAACTAGAGGAAAGTTATAATTTTCATCGTTGCTACATCACACCCTGACTGGCTCGTCTCCTCCCCGAGACCCTTCTGTAAGGGGATGTCTAGTGGCTGACAAATGGGCTTTGGGTCTCCACTCTGCACCCCACCCCATTCACAATGAGTTTTTGTTCTGATGATGTCTAATACCTGATCCCTTCGACACCTCGTGATCGCACAGGCTGGTGTGCTTCTTCCAGGTGGGCTTTGTTGCTTCTGAGCTAGATGGCCGCTTGTTCACCTTCAAGCCTTTAAGACCCCAGACAGTGTATCTTTTGATGGCCGGGCGCCATCAGCTTTCTTCACCATGGAGTAGATCTTATAGCATGTATATCCTTCCCCACCCCAACCCCCCTCTAGGCTTATATGTATATAAATATTTATTTATAGCCAGTGAGAAGATACATATCTATAGTTACATATACAATTTCTTCATCGGCAGCATATTAGCTGTGTGAGAAATTTCATTAGCAGTAAGTTTCATGAAGTTTGAGAATTCTAATGGCAATTACGATGAGTGTTATTCATTTAGTCAATCCCACCCAGACACCACTGCCACCAATTTGATTCTGACTCACAGGGTCCTAGATGGGGTTCCTGAGGCTGGACCATATAGCCTTACCTTTCTCGGTGTGTGTGTGTGTGTGTGTGTGTGTGTGTGTGTGATCTTGTGCTAACCTCACTGGATAGCACCACCCAGGATCCTTACTCCAGTCAATAGCACAGAGCAAAATCTATTTACTTGATGTCGTCTTTGTTCAAAAACCAGTCTTGGAGTCTCTCCTGGCCAAACGAGACAATGTGCACCAGACGTAATTGTGACCACTCCAAGCCTCCTATGCCACGATCTCCGCTCAGCTCTGTGCTTATCAGACCCCATTCTGCACACTGATTTGGTGGCTCTGAGAGGGAAGTGCTCTGGATGGCAGACATAAGGATCCAGATCGTGAGAAAAGGATATTTCTTACTGCAATGGAACGACTGCTTTCTGGCTCCCGTATGATGAAGAGTTGGGTTAACAAGAGCCCCCTGAGCCAGCTCATATGTGAGTGCACTGACCACGCGGCTGCAGAAGCAAGAGCTGGCTCTCTGGTGAGGCTTCCTCTGGGTGCCTTCCTTTTGGGAGCCCCTGTCTCCCGGCAGCCCTTATCCCATTATCCTCTGGGAAGGATTCCTTTCTCAAGTCTTTTCTGTCCTTGGCTCGGGAACTCTCAGGTCTTGTAGCTTCCCGCCTGCCTCCCAGACGCTGCTGCTCCGGCTCCCCCATTCCCCCCTTGAGTGTGAAGATGCTTAGGGGATATTGTGGTCCTGCCTTCCTGCTCCCTCCTTTTTTACCCTTGGGGGCAATCTTACTCCTCCCAGGGCTCTTGTTTCTTGCTGCTCACTCCTCCAAGTCCTTTCCTGCAGCCCAAGCAAACGGGCCCTGGACAGCTGGCCCCTGCAGATGTCCTCATGGCCCCGCATGGCTACTAGTGAGCCCCCGCCTCCTCCCCTGGCCTGCAGCCTTGACGCGCTCGAGTAGTTCCTGGACCTAGTATTAGACCTCCATAAATGGATAGGACATGCGGTTAAAATGAGAGCATCTGTTTAAACAATGTGCACTTAAGGCTGAGCCCATGTGCCCCAGAAAGCTTGAAGGAGACTTTTTATCCCAATTCCACAACATCGAAACGGCTGTCGGAAGGAAGACCAGCAAAGGAAACAGCGTGCCCTCACCTTCTCCCTGCCCTAGCGGTCTAGTGCTCCCTCCGAGACAGAGGCCCTGGTGGGTGGTTAAACAGATGCTGTTTATTTCCCCCTCAGGAGGCTAGAAGTCGGAGGTCGGGGTTCCGGCTCCAGTGGAAGGCCTTTTTACTCTGGGGGGAGAGCTTGTCTCTTTTCAACCTCGATTCCTTGGCAGTCATGGTGCTCCTCAGGTGGCATGACCTCTATGTCTCCTGTCTCTGCTGGTCTCCTTGTTTAATCGGCTCTTTTATACCTTAGGTAGGAGCGCTGGTGGCACCTGTTAACCAAAAGGTCCCAGGTTCAGACCCAGGAGCCTCTCTCTCCCCAGGAGAGATGTGGTCATTTGCCTTTGTCAAGATTACAGCACGCACCCTCTGGGGGCAGCTCTACCCCGTCCTGAGTCACTGTGAGTTGGAGTCCATTCAATGACAACAGGTAAGGGAGTTTTTAATCTTAAAAGAGATGGATTTAAGACACACCCTACACAAATGTGGTATAATTTGCAAATAGAATTATAACTGCAGGTTTACGGGTTAAGGTTTACATAGTTTGGGGCGGAGTCGGGATGGGGGTAGAAGGGTGGGACCACACACAATGTATATCCCTTGCCCTTGTGACTATTTTCCTCTGGAATTGGGAGTGGATAAAGGTGGCCGCCAGAGGGCAGCGTCAGACCGCTGGAGTCCCGTCTCTGCCTTGGGGATGGTTTTGAGGTTGGTTCCAGGTGCTGTGGGTTAGCTGAGTGTTGGACTACCAACCACACAGTCAGATGTTCAAACCCACGAGCTGCTCCTCAGTAAGCTTTACAATCTCTGAGACCCTAGGCGGGGTCACCGTGAGTCAGATCAACTTGCAGGCAGTGGGTTTGGTCTACTCTCCGAAATGGCCCTGTGTTGGGGAGAGGCAGTCCACACTTTTATTTTATTAGAGGTAGGCTACACTTTCCCCGATTTTACTCAGGAAGAAAGAGTTGGGATTTAAAAGGGGGGTCTTGGTGATGCCAAGGTGGGCATCTGTGCCTCTGCGTCCCCACTCCACTCACCCCGACACCTCTCCTCCTTCATTTGTTCCTCAGAGCCGGGACTTAGGTGGTGATTACTAGGGCTCACTCCTCCAGGTGAGCTCCACCGGCCCCTTGTCCTCCCCACTCGACTCTAGAACCTGGGAGGGTCCAGGGGAAGCAACTGGCCCTCATCTGAGCCCCTTGTTACAAGTTCAAGCAGCCAAGGGTTCCAAGGGAGAAGTGATTTTTTCCTAAGCCAGTCAGTAGTGAAGGGGTGGGATCTGTGGTGTCAGCCCACTGCCCCGTCTTGAGAGGGGTGGGCGTGTGTCTCTCTCCAGTGTCACCCCATCCTCAAAGTGTCTGCTCCCCAGTAAAGGCTTCCATCTGTCCTACACCGATAGGATTCCATACTGCCCCAGAGCCTGCCCAGAAATACACAGACCTTGGGGTCCCTGGGCAGTGCACACGGTTAAGAGTCTCAGCTGCTCAGCCCAAACTTGGCCTTTTCAGTGCACCCAGAGGCACTTTGGAGGACAGACCTGGAGCTTGACTTGTTCAAAACCAGCCTTTGAAAACAAACCCCGTGGGCACAGTTCCACGCTGATGCCCAGAGGGTCGCCACCAGGAGTCAGACCAACTTGATGACAATTGGTATAGGTATTCTTGGCCAACCTCGGATCAACCCAGCCCCGGGGAGGGCGGGCGTCCAAAGACTCTCAACAGGGCAACGCCCCAGGCTAAGGGTGGAAAGGGTGGGCGTTTGCTTTGGTTCCCACTCTCAGGGGGCCCTTAGGAGCATGCTCAGTCGCTCCTTAGCTTCACTCATTCCTCCAGGATTCCGTGTGTGTGCCAGGCACTGCACTAGACACCACCGTCTGGGCTCAGTCCAATGGGACAGGCAGGTCTAAGAACAATGACACCGCAGCCAGCCTCGGGTCCAGGGTGGGAGCCAGCAGGAGGAAACAGGTAGTGCCCAGCGAGGAGTTCAGTCTGTCCTTCAGCCTGGAATGCTGGCCGACCTCCTTGTCATCAGAGGAAATATCACCTCTTGGAGACATTCACATCTTTCTCTGTTCCCCCACCCCCCAATCTACAACTGTAGTCCTTTCATCCCCCAATCACTCTCCAGCATAGCTCCCCTTTTCTGTTCTTTCCTGGCTTTATAACACCTGGGGCTACCTTCTTGATTTGCTGTCTCCTCTCTGCTCCCCATTGTCAGGGACAGTCTTTGAGGGCAGGTCCAGTCCACTCGGAGTGGAAAGCCCAGCATCTAAAATGGTGCCTAACAGTCCATCCCCCAGTGTACTAGGTGCAGACCCTGCGGAGAGAGGGCTGCCAGGTTAAAGACGCGTCAGCGGATCCGTGGTCCATTCAGGGAAGAAGACTCTCAGTGTCGGTGGGCTGGGACTCCCACTTTAGGGAACAGGGATTGCCGCAGCTCCATAGCCTGGTTTGACCCATGTAAAGGAGACTCCTTCCTTTACCCTCCCCTGCCCCATCTCCTCCCTCCCATCTGTTCATCAACACCTCCCCTGGCAAACTTGAAAGATCAAGGGTGCGGTGGTGGGATTGTCAGTTTCAGCTCCTTTATCAGATAACCCAATGACAATTTCCTTCTTGGGTGTGATTTCCAGGGGACATTATTGGAGAAAAGATAAAGCTTCAAAGACTGAGGCCGAAGCACACAGCCATCCATGCGGTGTGTACTTTCATCTCACGCCATTGCAGCATTTGTTCAAAGCCACGTCTGGCCAATTTCACCCGGGCAACTTTGGAGAAATTACCGAATCTCTCCGTACTTCAGTTTCCTTTGTTATCGGTCCTGCGTATTTCATGGGCGTGAGTTGAATATTAGAAATGGAAAAGTCAGCAAATGTTAGAAGTGAGGACCAGAGTCCAGCAGGCAGCAGTTCTCAGCAAGGCTGTGGTTTCTGACACTTCTTCCTCCGTCCCCCCTGCTGCAATCTGCCACCACCCCTCCCCACCAACACACTCATTTCCTAAGGTCCTGATCCCTTAGGGCTGTGGGGGAAGCTCCCTGTACTGCTGGGGAAACCAGGTGGCTGGTTTTGGGGGGAGGGGAGCGAGGAGGTGGCAAGGCAGCCTGGTGATAAAGAGATGGGGGCTTATTGATCTCCTCAGTACTTGATTGTGGAGGGTGGGCAGGAAAGGCTCTGGGTCCTGAGCTCTGGTGTTGACTTCCCTCCCCTTTCAATCCCTTTCCAGTTTTTAATAACACTAATGTCAGAAGAGCTGCATACTTAATCCAGCCGCCATGCAAATATGGAAGCAGCAGAGTTGAGTTTTACATTCACTGATTGAGAATGAAATGCCCTAAATTAGGGGCATTTGCCCTTTCCCTGCGGGTCACCCTTTTGGATCACATCATCCCCTTTGTGACATTGCCTCTCCTTAGGGCTGCCAGGCAGTCCTGTCCCTCCCTCACCTCGCCTGTGGTTGTGATTGGTTGGTGCCGTGGAGGAGATTTGGATCGCTGTGACAGAGCACTGTCCCACAGGGTTTCCCAGAGCCCAGGGCTCCCTAAACTGTCCCCACTTAGTGACCCCTTTTCGCACGAGACATCTGTAACACAGGCAAGTGCTGACAAACACACTTCGGATTTTTAATTAACTTTGGGGTCACTGGGCGTTCAGAAACCTTTTAATGCTGCCCATTTTTTCACTACCCCCCCCCAATTCGGTCTGCAACCTCAGCCAGGGCTGAGGCCCACTGTTTAAGGGGCGTTGTAAGGAGGCTGCCCTTGAAGGGGACATAGCTGAAGCCATCCTCCATTGTGGTTCACAGCGGCCCTCCATTGTAGGGCAGAGAACTGTGCATGGGGGTCTCTGAGGTTGTGTGAGCGGAAAGCTTCATCTTTCTCCCATGGTGGTTTCGATCTGCTGACCTCGTGGTTAGCTAGCGCAACTCAAAGCACACTACACCACCTGAGCTTACCTGCGAGGAAGGTGTGTAGAGGGTAACAGCCCGCGGCAAGACGGAGGTCGGCTACGGCAATGGCACTGTGCTGCCTGCCGGCTCACTTTGACTTCCAAAGGGGCCTCCTCGGTGGGCGGGGGGCAGGCGTACCCCGCCAGGTGGGCGAGCGTAGCATCACGGGAAGAGCTCCCCACTTGCCACTGCCTGACCTTAGAGGCGTCCTTTAACCCTTGGGCGGTTTCCCCGGCGGCCAGAGGCAAAGGTGCCAGTTCCTACCTGTCAGGCAGCTTCAAGGCGCTGTGGCAGGAAGGGTCGAGCGCCGGGTTACAGGCCGAACGGTCGGCAGTTCGAATCCTCCCAGAGCCGCCTTGGAAGCGAAGGGTCTGAGAACCGGCCCCACAGAAACCTCACACTCACAGAAACCCCCTTCTCTGCACAGGGCGAGTCTGACACAGGCGGGTCCCCGGGACTGCGAGTAGCTGCGCTGAGGGCTCGGGAAGACGGGGTGCGAGCAGCGTCTCCGGAACAGGCCGACCTGAGGGGCGGCGGGCGGTATCGGGGTCCCTTCTCCCGGGCCCAAGGCCGCCCCGCGCGCTCCTCGCACCCCTCCCGCCGGCTTCCTCCCTTCCCAGGGTCGGAAGGTGACGGGAAAGAGGGCGTCAAACGGCCACTGAGGAGAGAACTAGCGAGCGGCGGCCGAGCGGCGGGCGGGGCCGCGTGTCGATGGGCGGGACCGCGGGCGGTGGGCGGGGCCGCGTGGCGGTGGGCGGGGCGGTGGGGCTCTCCGCGCCCCGCCCCGCCCGGCCTGCAGCTGCTGATTGGCCCGCCCCGGGTGTCGTCACTCTGCGGGTTTTAAGCCCGAGTCCCCCGCCAGCTCCGCAGAAGCGGCGGCGACCGTGCGCAGGGACTCGGCGGGAGCTTCCAGCGGCGGCGGCGGCGGCGGCGGGCTGCAGGGGCGCGGGGAGAGCCGCGGCCCACGGAAGGTAAAGGGGCCGTTCTGGCCCAGCCTCCAGTGCTGGGGGCTTTTGTGGCGCTCGGAGGAAAGTGAACGGGAGGGTGTCGCGGGGCAGGGGTCGCGGTGAGAGGAGGGCCGTGCCAACGGCCGGGGAGGTGCAGGGTGGGTGAGAGCCCGGTGCAGCCCCGGGGTCTCAGCTCCCTCACCCTGACTTAATTTGTGGGTGTGTGTAGGACGCTGCCCGAGTTCCCCCTTCTGGCTAAGATTCTGGCCTCGGGAATTGGGGTTCGCGGCCCGAGCTCTTAGAAGAGGCTCGACCAGCGGACAGTCCACACCGTCCAGACCTCAACCCGCGCCTGGGTGTCCTGGTGACTCGGTCCGCTAGGTTTGTCAGACGCTCCAGGAGGGGATCGACTTGCCACCTCTTCTGTTCGCTTCGATTCGTGCTTACTAAACATCACCTCCGTTTGCACCCACGTAGGTCACCCGCCTGTGGTCCCCTGCAATTTCAACGCCTGCTCCCTGCCCCTCCTGGCGCCCTGCGACCTAGCTGTGGAGCACCATGGGGAACCACTTGACCGAGATGGCGCCCACCGCCTCCTTCTTGCCCCACTTTCAAGCCCTGCACGTCGTGGTCATCGGGCTGGACTCGTCCGGGAAGACCTCCCTTCTTTACCGCCTGAAGTTCAAGGAGTTCGTGCAGAGTGTCCCTACCAAAGGCTTCAACACAGAAAAGATCCGGGTGCCCCTGGGGGGGTCCCGAGGCATCACCTTCCAAGTGTGGGACGTGGGTGGACAGGAGAAGCTGCGGCCGCTGTGGCGCTCCTACACGCGCAGGACTGACGGGCTGGTGTTTGTGGTGGACGCTGCTGAGGCCGAGCGCCTCGAGGAGGCCAAGGTGGAGCTCCACCGGATCAGCCGGGCCTCGGACAACCAGGGCGTGCCTGTGCTGGTGCTGGCCAACAAGCAGGACCAGCCGGGGGCGCTGAGCGCGGCCGAGGTGGAGAAGAGACTAGGGGTCCGAGAGCTGGCGGCCTCCACCCTCACTCACGTGCAGGGCTGCAGCGCCGTGGACGGCCAGGGCCTGCAGCCGGCCCTGGAACGCCTGTACGAGATGATCCTCAAGAGGAAGAAGGCTGCGCGAGGCAGCAAGAAGAGACGGTGACCCGAAGACGCCCCTCCCCACCGCGTCGGGGTCTGCACACTGGGACAGCGAGGCAGGCGGAGCCCCTTGGACTCGTCCTGGGGTGCAGGGCCCCGCCACTCGCTGAAGGACGGAGGCGCACTGGGACTCCTGTTGGGGTGCCATTTCATGGGGGTGGAAGGATGATGGCATCTTTGCGCCTCTCTCCCGCAGCCCTCGGAAAGGAGGGACCTGCAGGAGTGTGGAGGCGACGTAAACTGTGACTACCTCGACCCTCAGTCTCTGTTTTCTTCTCTGGCCTTTGAATCAGCTGGGTCCAGGCAGTCCTTGGGCGGCTGCGTCTGGGAGGAGTGAGAATTTCCCTGGAGGGGGGTGGGGTGGGGGTGCCTGGTGCCTCCCAGCTGCTTCTCTGCAGGGGGGAGGAGCCAGTCACAAGAGTCTTTATTTTTGCGTCTGAGAAAATGCCAAAAACCCCTTACCGAGTTTGTAGACCCACAGCCCTTTTTCTAGGTCACGTGTGCACACTGTATTACTATGAGCAATGGACTATTTTTTAGCATTTGCCTGTAAGTTATTAAAGACTGATGATACTGTAGCACTCTCACCTTGATCTGGAAATGTTCTCTCCTTACCTCAGGGATTCCTTTATGGGGTGGAGGGTGGGAGGGCTTTGCTTGGAAGCTGAATTGGCAAATCCAGCCCTCTTCTAAAACAATGGATTGTGTACCTCTAGACAGTTAGGGGACAAGATGGGGTTTGTCAAAAGCCCCTAGACTATTCCCTGATCTGTCACCCCCGCACCCTGCTCCCTGTTTTTCCCCTTCTCACCGCTCAGTTCCTTCCCCCTGCCACCAGCTCCTTGTTGTGTTTGATTTCGTGGATTGCTGGTCTGAGCTCTCTTGGGTTTCAGAGTTTTCCTGTCCCCCAGCACTCAGGATGGTCTAACTCCTCCCTCTCCTCCCTGTCAGTCACCCCCCACTTGGGGAGGTGGTGGGAATGGGAAGTAATTCTTCCCTGGCTTTAAGCCACCTCTGAGCAATCAGTTCTGCTGACTGCAACTCTCTGGCAGGGGTGGTAGTGACTGGCGCTTGGGAGGCCCCGGGCTGGATGGAGCTGGCCTGGCTCTGGTGACTCAGGCAGGAGCCTGCCAGCTCGGAGCTGCAGCCATTCCTCCCAACGGGGCAACTCAGAGCTGTATGCACCTGGCGAAGGCCACCTTCCTGGGGAGGAGGGGAGGACTCAGACCCCCTTGCTGTTTGTGACAGATGTAGCTGGGCAGGAGTTCCCCACCACCCTTAGCAGCAGCAGGACCAGCAAGTGGCTTGAGATAACAATTAGATTCTTCCAGATGGGAGGGGTGAGTGAAAACCAAGCTCAGACCCCATAGCCCCTGGCCCTATCCTTAGTGCAAACAGAATGGGCTGGGTTGGGTGTCCCAACTGTGGAATCAGAAGAGCCAAGGGAGGAATCCTAAGGAATGTACTGCTTCCTAATTGTCCCCAAGCTCTAGGCAGGCCCGACTCAGTTGCCCCTTGCCTCCAGGCTCACAGGATCAGGGACAGGTGCGCACAGACCCAGAACAGGGCCTGACTTTCGAGTCAGAGCTGCAGGGCTGGTTCTGCTGCCTGTGCACACCTGTGACTCATTTCCCCGGTCCTCCAGGTAGAGCCCCCTTTTGCAGCCCAGAAAAATGCCTAGGCCGGAGAGACTTTCTGCTCTGCTATGGAATCGTTCACCTCCTCCGCTCTGAGCTTTATAAATGCACACTCCCCAAGGACAGATTTTCTCCATTTTGGTCACCTGGGAGACAGGTGTCTAGATTTTGTAGGGGTGGGGGGTGGAGGGGGGTGTGTGGGTCTCCTCTGCCCCTCCCCTCTCCTAGCAGAGGGACCTCCCAGGTGCCAGGACCCTATCTGGCCGAACTGCCAGGTGGTGGCAGGTGAGCGTGAGCTGGGGGAAAGCTAGTTGCTCTGATGGGAGAAGGGAATGCTGGGGGAATTCTGATTAGAAAGTTAAGTCAGCCCCGAGGCTGATCTGGGAGCTTTGGAATAATCCTCCTGCTGTGATCCACCAAAGGGCCAAAGGCAAGTGGGGAGGGAGGGGTCACCTGAATGTCTGGGGCTTTGGGCCCTGCCCCCGGGCTGCAGGGACTCTGAGCTCTGGGCCACAGGTCAGGAAGAGGGGCTGTGAGGTCTGAGTGGGTTATACTTCTCTGGTCCCAGTTTCTTGGTTCAGTTGAGTTTCTATCGGACTCTGTTGCTGCAAAAAACGACTCCCTAGGGCACAGTCCCTTGGGGGCCAGGGGTGGGTGGGCAGGGGCTGGACACTTGTGAGGAGAGGTTGAAGAAAGCCCATGGACCCTGGGCCCGGGCTACCTGCTGAGGCACTCCTTCCCCCACCCCCTCCCACCCCTCCTTATGCAGCCCCACCCCCTTGGACCCTCTGCAAGGCTCACGAGCAACTTGAGTGAAAGTCAAGTCCATTTCCCGCCTTCTCATACCCTCTTCCGGGAAAAGGACAAGGCTTTCTGCCCCCATCCAGAGTGACCGACTCGCAAAGCTCCAGGGGCAGTTGTTTTTGTCCTATTGGGTCAGAAATGGCTCAGTGGCCGGGAGCATGCCCTCTCCAGCCCTGCCCCTGCTTGTGTGCTCAAGGAAGAGCAGACGGGAAGACGGAAGGAAGTCCTTCAGGAGCTGAGGGGCAGGGACCGGTCCAAGGACACACAGCTACTTGGGGAACTTCTAACTCCTTCCTCTTAGGCCAGCTCTTTGCCCTCGGGGCAGATGGGAGAGCTGCACACACCCGCTCGGAGCTCTGACTCCCCCCTGCCTCCTTCCCTCCCTCGATTAGATAAGGGCTCACTTTTGCTCCTCCGCTCCCTTGCTGGGTGGAGGCAACTTTATCACTAAAGCGCAGCACAGCTTTGGCTCCAATCTGGCCAGAAATCCCCACCTCCCTCCACTTTGACCACATGTCATTCCAAGTCTTTCTTTTTCATTATTTTTAAAAACAAGGTTCTGCGGTGCAATGCGTGGGGTGAAAGTTGATACAGCAAATGAGGTGCCCCATGTAATACTTTGTATACAAATTATTCCATGACGTTGGTTACATGGTGGACAATGTGCCTCTTATTCTCCTGATTTCCATCCTGTTTCCATGACTCCAACCTCGCCGCCCCTCCCCATTTCTCATCTTTGCTCTGGGGCACGTGCTGTCTATTTAAGGGAGCCCAAGTCTCATGGGGCCTTTGGGGTCTGTTACAAGGCAGTGGATTATTTGGGTGAAAGGTGACCTCGAGGTGTGGCGTCAGTTCCAAGTTCAAAGAGTATCTTAGGGCGATGGTTTCAGGGGTTCATCTGGCCTCAATTTTAATGAGTTCAGTAAGTCTAGCCTTTTTTTTTTTTTTTTAGAAATTTGAGATTTGTTCTACATCTTTGTCCCATTCCATCCAGAACCTTCTACCGGGGCCCAGGCCAGAATGGTCAGTAGTGGTAGCAGGCACACGAGTCTGAGATGGGCCACCTCCCTCCCCTGGGTCTGGAGACGGTTGGGTTCCCGGGAGTGCTTCGGGGTACACCTGGATGGCCGCTAGCATGGGAGCCAGAAGAGGGGGACAGTGAAGGCAACCAGGGAGGCCCTGGCCAACCCTCTGCGGGCACATGTCGTTTCCCAGGCTGCCCTGCTCGCTGGGGAGTTTGTGGCTCCCTGGCCCTGTCGGGGGAGGGGCTGATGGCATTTGTTCTCCCTTCTCTGAACATTAAACATTTTAAAGCTGATTTCTGCTGTACTTCTCTCGGAACCTCGTGGCGTAGTGAGGTGGTTTCACATTGGGCAGTTTGAGACCACCGGTCGGGCCGCTCTCCTCCGAGAAGACGAGGCTCTCTACTCCGTGCAGACTCAGTCTCAGGAACGCACAGGGGCCGCTCGCTCTGAGTCGGAACTGGCTCGATGGCGGCGAGCTTGACTGCTTTTGTCTTGCTCCTTGGGCGCTTCCCTTGAGGATGAAAGAAACGTAACTTGGCTGAAGGAAGCAGGTGTCATCTGAACTTCACAGCTAACGGCTTTTCTATAGTCTCCCAAGATATTTTCCCTGCATAGATGACAAAAGACAAGTGTGGGACGGACGCGGGATTCTCGGATGCCTTTGCGCCCTAGTGTTGCTGTCCTCGCTTATCGCTTGGCTGTGAGTCGCCGGCAGGACATATGGACATGTGGGTGGCGACGTGGGGTTCCATTGTGAGGAGGGGCAGCCGCTGCTCCAGTGTATCCTCGTGAATGAGCTCCTCTGCGGGCCACTGTGCCTTCCTGGGAGCGACAGGGCAGCAAGCAAGGCCCTCTGCACACTCCTGGGGAGGTTTCCTGGAAGAGAGATTCCTAGCGGTGTAGCCAGTGTGTGTCGGGGCATTGGCGCATTTTGTGTTCTCCTAGGCACTGACAAAGACCTCACAGGAGGAGCAGGTAAAGGTAACTAGCCTCCTCATTGCCCACGCCCTGATTGAGGTCAGGGTCTCTCCAAGCTGAGGGCTCTGTGTGTTTGTGCACACGCGTGTAGACACTGTGCTGTTTTTGAGGGGGAACGGGGGTGGGAGGCAAAAGGGAAGATCCCCAGCAGTGGATCTGTAGCGAGAGAGAGTGACGTGGGGCTCCTGGTAGGATTTCAGAGCCTGGGGAATGAGCCCCTCCCGGGGTTGCCAGGCTGGTGGCGGAGGTGGGTGGATGGTGAGGACTCCCTAGCACCCAGCTTCTCGCAGACGTCAGGCAGAGTGGGCGAAACATCCTGAAATAGGTCCCTGGGAACTGGCTCAGAGAGTGGGGCTGAGACCAGGACTAGCTCAGAAGGGGCAGGAAGAACAGACTCCCCCCCACTCTCTAAGGGTGGGCATCAGCGTAGGGCTTCCCCAGGGACCCTTCTAACCCTTCAGTGGGGGGTCCCCCTACCTCAACTGCTGTCACTCACTGGGTTCCTGGAGACCGGAAGCAGAAGCGTAAGCTGCTCCCGCTATGTCTGCTCTCGGGGTTGTTCGGGCCCTTAGCTCTCTCTGTTTGGCTTATTCAGGCCCCTTGGGTCCTCCCGGGTGTACCCCCTCCTGGCTGTTCAGTGGAGTGGGCAGGAAGGCTTTAAAGGCAGGCTGACCTCTTTGGCATTCCTTCCTATGAGAGCTGGTATAAAGTTTGACGGAGCAGAGTGGAGACGTTGGCCAGGCCCTTGAAAACATGGCGGAAAGTGAGGGTTTTTGCTTTTGATTGTGTTTGTTTCCACAAGATTATCCACTGCTTTGCGTTTGCGATACAGTCTCTTATCCTTCGGGAGAGAGAAAGCAGAAGTGCTTCCTCGCTCCCTGAATTCTCCCTGGCTGATGGGGAAGGACAGAGCCTCCAACAGGCCCAGAGGGTACCCTGGAAAGTCACCCACATAGCCATCTAAGGGTAAGACCGCCACCCACGGCTCAGTGACCTTGGCCAAGCCATTCCCAGTGTCTTCGCCTCAGTTTGCCCACCTGTGAAGTGAAGGGGCGGAGGGGATACTATCTGAGATCCTTTCCGGTTCACCTATTCTCAGCACGAAGGGTGGGAGTGGGAGGCTCCTTAATAATCTCCCTACCTTCAGCTTATCCCGCTTTGAAATTACCCGGCTTGTTTTGAAGTTTGTTTACAGCATGGCTTTCTCATCAAGCCCGGCGTTCCACGAGGATGGGCCCTCGTCCTGTCCTTTCTGCTGACCACTCTGTCCATTGGACACAGCCACGCACCACTCCAGCGTCCACGCCAGCGTGGGAAGGGAGGGCCATCACCTTCAGTGATGGACGCAACTAGTGCTCGGGACGGGAGCTGTCCAGTCAGGCTGGTCGGCTTAGCTGGGCAGGCTTCCTGGAGGAGGGGAAGAAAAGAGGACCTGGAATCAAGAGTCACATTGTGAACTTGGGAGCATTTTGTTGGCCCAACCTGCATGCTCAGGAGGAAAGGCCCACATCTGAGGTTGGATAGACAGTTTCAGTTCCTCCCTTCCGTGTAATTACCTGGCCTAGGACACTCCCTGGAGCCTGTCCACCACCCCTCCTCCCCCAGCTCCTTCCCAGGTCACCCCAGGACACTCAGCTTGTGTCTAGGTCCCCCTTCTGTGCCCCCGTGGGACAAGTGGGCAGAGAAGGGACTCCCAAGGTCTGAACCTCTGTTGAGTGACTGACTCATCAGGGGATGATGGGGCAGGTCCACATGGAGACGTGTGGTCAGCGTCGAATGCACACTGTATTTCCAAGACAAAAGGTAAAATGCCTCACTGATACTTTCTAAACCCATGATATGGTGAAGTGATACATTTTTATGTAATGGACTAAATAGCATCGCATGCAACTATTCAAACTAGTTTCACCTATTTCTTTGTACGTCAAAATTATATAACTGATCTATCTACAGGGATCTGCCAGGAAGTTTAACCTGGCACGGACGACTCACATTCTCCTCCTAGAGCAGCGGCTCGCAACCTGTGCGTCGCAACCCCTTTGGGGGTCTGACGACCCTTTCACAGGGGTTGCCCGATTCATAACAGTAGCAAAATGACAGTGATGAAGTAGCAACAAAAATAACTTTACGGTCAGGGGCGGGGTGGGGGGGTCACCACCACCTGAGGAACCACATGAAAGGGTGGCAGCATGAGGAAGGCTGAGAACCGCTGTTCTATTGGATGGCCTTCGGCCCAGATGCCAGGGGAGGAAGGCACCTTCTGGGTAAAAGCAGAACACTCCATTATTGTCCTTGTCTGAAAACAAGCAAAACAGGGCAACCCTGCAGCCAGCAAGGAGAGCAGGTGGCAGGAAGGTCTTCCTTACAAGGAGGGCTGAAAAACCTGAAAGGTCTTCTTTGCATATCTTGACTGAATAGATATTATCTTTAGAAGACTGTGGTTCTTAATGAGCCGAACCTGACCAGCTAGCCGACAAGCACCAGAGCCTCCCTCAGGTGTGTTCTCTCTGCACCCAGCTACTCAGGATCTACAGAACGTTCCAAGGCGGTTGTGATTTTACCCAATCCGGTCTCCCCTTCCAAGGCAAGACGGGCTTTGGCTCTCTGGCCCTCCCCGCGGCGTTCCTCTGACCAGCGTCCACTCCTCAGGAAAGCGCTCCGGGAGACCATACCGGCAGCGAGGCAGCATAATCCACACAGTGGCTTATTTATTCCTGAGCTGGCTTTGCGCATCCTTAAGTAGGTGGCTTATATGTAGGCAGGATGTACTGGATCAGTGGTTCTCAACCTTACCAATGCCTCATGTGGTGGTGACCCCCCCCATCACAAATGATTTTCCTTGCTGCATCGTCACTGTACTTTTGCTACTGTTATGAATCGGACAACCCCTGTGAGAAGGTCCTTTGATCCCCCAAAGGGGTCTCGACCCACAGGTTGAGAACTACTGGACTAGATTAAGGGGTCCTGTAATAGAGCCCGTCCCCACTGATCTCCCATCCATCACACTGAGTCCATCACTGCATCCGTCCCATACAACACCAATAGGTGCCCGCTGGCACGCTGATCCTACCACCTGGGCACGCTGCCTTTGGCTCTGGAGGGAGGCTGCAAGCAGCAAACAAAGACTCTTAGATCTGATTCCCTCCAGGCAGAACCTGAGTCAGGGATTTGGGGTTACTTGGGGTAACCTCTCAGGAGAAGGGGAGGAGCTACGCCAGGATGTGCTCTCCGCTGCGTCCAGTTTGGGGTCCATCCAGTTTGGAAGCTGTGGTTGGAAAATCAACCACTACAATCATTCCACCTTGAGGCGGGGAGGCTGGCGCTGGGTGCCCCATCAGTCAGCTCCTGGGCTGCAGGTTGAGCTCGAGGGAGAAGGGGCCGCAGGAACCCTTGAGAGCTCTCACTCATGGCGAGAGAGAGGGGGTGTGGGGGTGTCCTCTTGCGGCGTAGCTGAGAGAAGGGCTCGCTGGCCGAGGGGTACCTCCAGCCCATGTCTGACAGTTGTGTCCTCTGGGCCTCTTCCCTGACTTGTCCTTACCCCATGAATTTCTCCCTACCTCTGACACTTGGTCTTTCTTTCTTTCTTGTTAATCCTTTTATTGAGAGCTCTTACAGATACCATCTCATCCCATAGTTCACTCACATCCAGCAGGATTGTACAATTGCCACCACAATCAGTTTCAAAACATTGTCTTTCTTCTTGACCTCCTTGATATCAGCTCCCCTGTATCCCCTCCCCCCACCAGGAACCCGTATTTATTTATTTTGTCATGTCTTACACATCCGATATAGCTACTCACAATTCTGCTGTGTGATCCCCTTGAGTGGGGTTAGACAGTCACCACCCTATTCCCCTCCTTGTCTTTTTAAAACATTTTTAAAATTTTCATGCCTCATCCTTTGTTCTTGTTTTGGATCCTGCCCTGTCTTTCCTGAGTTCATCTGAGACCCAGGACGCAGCCCACGTGTCTTCCTGGGCCTCCACAAAGGTGGGGGCCACTCCGTTGACCCTTCCCTTGAGCTGCATTGCTTCCTAGGGTAGAAAGCTTTGGGGTCCCTGCAGCCATGTGGCCCTAATTCCTCTCGTGCGTCCCTTTCACTGTGTGTGCCCCCCCCCCCTCCCACCGTCTGGTGAAGAAAGGACTGTGCTGGAGAAATCCGTTCCCAAGGTTGGAATCCTCCTTAAGCATCACAGGATGCTTACACGCTGGAAGGGGAAGGGTGGGATCGGGCTGGCTTCCTTTAAAACTTTCAAAGGCCAAAGACACCACCTTTCTCTCTCCCCTCCCTGCTTCTAGAGGGCTGAACAGAGGAAGAGGCAATGGTCCCTGCTCAAGGCTGTGGGTGGGTGGGGTGGGGTGGATGGCCTGACCTCTGAGTGCCTCTCCTTCCTCTCTGGATCTTTCCTTCAGTCACACGCCTGTTTGTGAAGGTGCCAGCATCCTGCGGGGGGGATGTGGTGGGGTGGGGGCGGGCGGGGGACAAAGCAAGAGAGAGAAAAAGCACAGTCCCTCCCAGGGAGGGTCCCGTGTTTGTGTTAGGCCCGTCCCATCTCCTTGTCCTTCCCATGTGGGCTTCTCAGGACGTCACCCGCACCCCCTCCCCACTCCTCACCCCCAAGGTCGCTGAGACCAGCACTGCTGGCTCCAGGGAGGCCAGGCCGAGAGGAAGTGGCTGGGTGGCTGCATACCTCTTCGCCCATTACACCCCCACAGGTTTCGCCTGAACCTCACCCTGTCCTGGATGCTGTGTTGTCAGGGTGGGCAGGAGCGATGGAGGACTCCAGCTGGCCCTGTGCCAACCAAGAGAAGGTTCTTGACAGGACCTTGGGGTGAGTGCAGCAGATTGGTCTCCCCTCCGCCCCCCCCCTCCCCGCTCTCCTCTCCTGGGCCACATCTGGTAGAAACCCACCTTGAACACTGACAAAGGCGGGGCTGGACCAGCTTGCTGGGTGGACGTCAGGCCTGGCTGACAGGCGCTCACTCGCTCGCTGGAGACCCTTCACAGGGCAGGAGAGCACCCACCTCCACCCATAACCCCCCCCCCGCCCCCTCCAATTGTCTGAAGTCTGGATGCAGGGCCAGGATGACAAGTGGGGATGTGGGTGGGGGTGGGGGTGTCTGGCCTGGGGACCAAGCAGTTGCTATCTCTGAATCGGAGGAAGGGACTGCTGGACTGGAGGAGCCTCTGGCATTGGCAGGGGCTGTAATTGCCGTAATGGGTTGATGAGTGTGCCATGTGCAGCTGGCTCCTCTCCTGTGACAGGCCTCAATTAGAGCTGCCAGAGGGAGCTGGTCGGGAGGAGGGGCTGGGAGGTGGCTTCCAACTGCTTTTCCTGATCCTCTCTCAGCTCTCGGCTCCACCCCGAAACAAGAGGAGGTTCTTCAGGGCAATTATCTGCACCCCTTCACTTACCCCAAGGGTTATAGTGCCGAATCAGGGGTATTGGAGCGGGAGAGGGAGAAAGGCAGGGCAGGAAGGGTGTTCTTCTGCAGGTTGGTCCGGGAGACTCAGGATTTCTCACTTGTTTTAAAGCGTGTCAACGTTCGGAGAGGCACTCTGGAGGTGGGTGCGATGATTCCGCCTCAGCGGCCAACTGCAAGGCCGGGAGTTTGAACTCACCTGGGAGTTCCGCGGGCACTCGGTGTTCTCTCTGTGTCTGCAGACGTGTTCGTGGATGTGGACGTGCATTTCGATGTATGTGTGCAACTCACTGCCATCGAGCTGACTCAGACACGTTGTCACCCTACAGGACAAGGCAGAACTGCCCCATGGGTTCCGAGAGTGTAAATCTTTTTCTTGAAACATTTTGAGGACTCTTACAGCTCTTGTAACAATCCATACATCAATGATATCAAGCATATTTACACATATGTTGCCATCATTATTTTCTAGACATTTATTTTTCTTTCGAATTAATAAATCTTTTTATTGGGGCTCATACAACTCTTATCACAATCCATACACACATCAATTGAGCAAAGCACCCTTATACATTCGTTGTCCTCGTCATTCTCAAAATTCGCCTTCCACTTGGGTTCCTGGAATCAGCTCGGTTTCCTTTTTTTCCCCTCCCCCTCCCTCCCCGCTCCCCCTACATTCATTTTTCTATTGAGACCGTAACCCTTTAAGGCGGGAGAAAGCCTCATCTTTCTCCCCCAGGGCAGGCAGTGGCTTTGAACTGATTTGTGGGTGGCAACCCAACCTGTAACCAACTATCCACCAGGGCTCCTACTGTGTAAACATTAACCAAACCAAGCAAGCTCCTTGTCCTCGATGCCGACTCCCAGTGACCCTCTGGGACAGGGCAGAGTTGCTCCTGTGAGTTTCCGAGACTGTCATTCTTTAGGAGAGTAGAAAGCCCCGTCTCCCACAGAGCAGCTGCTGGCTTCGAACTGCTGACCTGATGGTCCACAACCCAGGGCCCCATTCTGCCACAGGGATGGGGGGGGGGTGTGAGTCACTGTGAGTGGAAAGCTCTCTAAGGCACCTAACAGCAGCAGTCACAAGAGCCCAGAGTCCCGGGTGGTACAACAGTTGGCATGCTAGACTGCTAGTCAAACGGGAGGCTGTTTAAGTTTGCCAGAGGGCCCTCAGAACCACATCAGCCCGCGAAAACCCATGGGCCACGGCTCTGTTCCGGACACACGGGGTTGCTGCGCGGCATTCGGTTCAGTGGGAGCTGCTGTAGTTTTGGGACTCTTACAAGAGGGACGCCTTTTGAACCAAGATACTTCCTTCTTCCTTGTAGCCCCCTCTCTCTTGCCAGAGAACAGGGAAAATATGAGTCGGAAGGATAGAAAGGAGAGAGAGAGAGAGAAATAAGCTTCCTATCGATGAGTAATTTTCATTTCAAAGACCATAGGCACACTTGCGATCATGAGTCAGCTGGTTTTCAAACTCTTTTAAGAACGAGAATGAGACGGCTTCTTCAAACATAATCTGATGTGTCGATAGAGGAAACAAGGCTGTCCCGGTTACGTTGCAAGTGGGGGTTCAGCATCCACTCGCTTGGCCTCCTCTGAGTCCTGGCTACCCTGTAGTGCCTGCCCTGGCAGTGGCCTCCCTACAATACCTGTAAGATTCGTGTCCACGGATCACCTTGTCCACGAATGTCTTTTAGAACTCAAAGCGCCTCCTCCGGGAAAGTCCCTCAGACCTGGGCGCACCGAGACTGTGGGTTGCCCGAGCTCATCGTGGGAAGTCCAGCGTAGCCCCTTTGTTCTCTGCATGACGTACTGAGGCACCAACCCCGCTCCTCCTCCCTGTACCCCTGAGACGTGGAACTGTTCACTTCCACATTTGTCTTGCTCCGTTCCAGGGCCTCTCGTAAGGAGAGTGGTCCCACAACACCATGAGTGTACTAACTCGTTCCCTTGAAAGTGATCCATGTTATGTTATATGAATCTCCCCTCCATCAGAAGAAATAGATATGTAAATAAATAGATACTGAAGATAAAAATGTCGTGCAGAGAATGGAGGGTATTCATAAGGCGAGAACTTTGGGAGACTTTTAAAATCGGGAAGCTGTCTGGACTAGGGAGCCCTGGTGGGCAGTGTTAGGCACTTGCCTATGAATGAAAGGTTGGCGGTTTGAACCCGGCTCTGAGGAACAAAGATATGTTGCAGCCAGCTCCCACTCTGTCCGACTCGTCGGGGAGGCTGTGCGTTGGAATGGTTGGTCATGCGTGTGGTGTTGGCTTTTATGGATGTTCTACGATCAGGTCACCTGTTGCTTAGTGCTCAGTCCTGAAAACATGAGGTCTAACATTTAACTGCACAAAGAAATAAAAATTAAATCTGAAAATTGTGTCCAAGGAATTCTCAGCCTGTGTATACCAGGACTCACATTCATCTAAAACTACTAAAATTGCAGTTAGGTAATTCTTGACTCAAATAAAATAAGCTAAACTGGGAGCCATTAATCCTATACCTTGGCGGTACGAGATAGTTTTCTTTAATAAATGAATTTTTTAAATTGTGAGTTAGGTGGTGGTGGTGGAGTTACATTTCGGGCCATCAACTCAGAAGATGGTTTTTAACTAATTTCAATTAAAATTATCTTTAATGCCACACAAAAAAATCCTCTAAGCCTCACCTGGTTCCTATAAGGTTTATTTGGACGCGAAAACAGAATTAAAGATCCAATTAATGAAGCAGGCTTTATTGAGAAGCTTGCGGGCGGGCTTAGAAAGGCGTCTTTCCTCTCCTGTAATTCTGATAGACACGTCTCATTACCGTCACCTTTTCTCTTGAATCTTCCTCCGCAGCTGGATTGGAAGGTTCTTGGCTCACAGCTTATTCCTTTGTGTCTCCCTCGGCACGCTATGTGGGTGGATGGGTCGTAGGCTGGTTGGGCGGGTGGGTAGATGGGCAGATGGGTGCTGGACTGAATGAGGAGAGAGAAGGATGGATAGACTGAACGCTGGGTGCTTTGTTGAAGGTGCTGGGATAGAGCCATTGGACAGTTTATTGGGCAGGTTTTAGGCAAGTTCCTCCAACCATCATTCTTCCTCCACATCCATTTTGCTTGAGTTTGGTTTCTGGACGAACTAACACACTGATAGCTAGGGACAAGAAGTAAAGCAGCTTCCTCAGCCACGGAGAGAGAAGCCGCTCACACGGATTTATCAAGCTTGAAGTGTTTGTGCCGTTGCCAACCTCTGCAGAACGTTATGGTTGGACTACCCAATACAATATTTTATGAAAATGCCTAAAACAGGCAGCTGATGGCAGTGACGACGCCTGTCTGAAAATAAAACGGTTTAAAAATACTGGAGAAGGCAGCCTGTGGGAGGCAGGGAGGGAGGGAGAGCAGCTGGTGCCTGCAGCGACCGAGGCAGTCAGGATGGGTTTCTAAGGGTTCCAGGCTGGCAAGGCAGGAGTCGGCACAGGAGGAAGTCAGGGGTCATGTTCGGAAGGAAAAGGTAGTTGTCGTGAAGTGATTCGGACTCACGGAGGAGCCCCGTGTGCAGAGCGTAACTGCTCCGCTCCGCAGGGTCTCCAGACAGTGCCCTTCAGAAGATGAGGACCGTGCAGCTCTGGGTGGCATTGGGACCATCAGCCTTTCGGTTAAAGGCCAAGCACTTAACCGGTTGCACCACCAGGAACTCCTCAAATCCTCACTGCTCTCGTGTCAACGCCGACTCACAGGGACCTAGAGGACAAGGCAGAATTGCCTGGGTGGGTTTCCGAGGCGGTCGCTCTTCAAGGGAGGTAGAAAGCCTCATCTTTCTCCCCTGTAGGGACTGGTGGACTTGAACTGATGACTTTGTGGTTAGCAGCCCAAAGGGTAACCACTACACCTCCCAGGCTCAAGAACAAGGACGCCTCAAAAGAAAACCCAGGACATGTTGCCTGGGCCATAGCGTTCCTACAGGACAGCGTGGGGCTGCCTCCTTGGCTCTCCAAAGCTGCCCCTGTTTTCACAGAAGCAGAAGGCCACATCTCTCCGGTGGGTCGAACCTTCAGCTTTTTGGTTAGCAGGCAAGTGCTTTCTCACGGCACCACCAGGCCTCCATTCACAAAGGGAGACCGCCCACTTCCAGGGTCAAGAGACAACAGCGTAGTAAGTCCTGAAGGAAAGAGGGCAATGGTGATGACCACGTTTGGAAGCAAAACATTGGACTAAAAATTATTCACAATTCTTTTTTAAAATCAGTTTATTGGGAGCTCTTAGAGATATCATAACACTCCATCATTCAGTCACATCAAGTCGTGTTGCACAATTGCTACCACAATCAGGTTAAAAAACGTGTTTGTTCTTTGAACTCCTGGATCATCAGTTCTCCTTTATCTCCTCCCTTCCCCAGTCATGATTCTTTTTTTTCTCTCCTGTCTTTTTACTTTATATTTTTAACATTTTATTAGGGACTCATACAACTCTTACCACAATCCATACATACATCAATTGTGTAAAGCACATTTGTACATTCTTTGCCCTCATCATTCTCAAAGCATTTGCTCTCCACTTAAGCCCTTTGCATCAGGTCCTCTTTTTTCCCCTCCCTCCTCACTTCCCCTCCCTCATGTGCCCTTGATAATTTATAAATTATTATTTTGTCATCTCTTGCCCTGTCCGGCGTCTCCCTTCACCCCCCTTTCTGTTGTCCGTCCCCCAGGAAGGAGGTCACATGTAGATCCTTGTAATCAGTTCCCCCTTTCCAACCCACTCACCCTCTGCCCTCCCAATATCGCCCCTCACACCCCTGGTCCTGAAGGTATCATCCGCCCTGGATTCCCTGTGCCTCCAGCTCCTATCTGTACCAGTGTTGACCGACTGTACTTCTTCATTCGAAGACAATTTGTTGAACAGCCATCTGCCCTGCTGCAGGAGGCCCAGCACTTTCACTTGCGCTATCTCACCCCATCGCGCCTGGGGCGGGAAGGTGCTGTCCACGCACTCTCGGTGTGCATTCTTCTTGGGCGATCTCACCCACACCCATGTTTTCAACCATCAGCTGTACTCCCGGGTGAGGTGTTTATCTGCAGGCCTGACCTGCCTGAGTCCCACGCCTTCCCCCACCCTGCGTGTGGCTGGATAGCTCCCTCTGGGGCTGTAGACACCTTACAGCCAAGACCCCACAGCGGACTCACCTGTCTCCCCTCTTCACTTGCTCTGGGCCCAGACTCCTCACCAGAACCACCCACATCAGAACTTAGGCACCATCCAACCCTCCCCAGCACCGTGTCCAGTGATTCTACTTCCTAAACATCTCCACGATCTATGTCTCCCTCTCCCTCTCCCCTGGTTGATCTTGTTAGCTGCCCTTGAGCCCATTGTGGCTCCCGAGACCTCTGGGAGTGCCCAGTAGGACTGTCCCGCCGTGTTGGCAAGGCTGTGACCTTTGCTAAGCAGATCACCAGCCCCGTGTTCCAAGGTGCCACTCCCAAACCAAGCCAACCTCCCTGCCATGGTGTCTACGCTGACTCATAGCGACCTCCCCCACCCCACCGTATTCGGAGGCTGAAACTTCCCGGGAGAAGGCCCAGTCATTCTCCCTCGGAGGGAGCTGCCGGTGGGTTTGCGCTGCCGGCCAGGCGCCTCGGAGCCCAACTCATAACCCTTCCACCACCAGGGCTCCGTATGTGGGGCTTGAATTGCCAGTCTTTCGGCCAGTCGTTGAGTGCTTAATGGTTTGGGCCACCCAAAGGTCCGGTCCTCACGCACATTTCCTGTGCGGTCTCCCCTGCTCCCCTCTCGGGTCCTGCAAATCCATTTGGTTGTCAGACACGTTTCTCCAAAAGGCCCAGCTGATCGGTCATGGCCGGCAAACCTTTGGATGATAGCCGGCTCTCTGTACAAGCCCACCACGCTCCATAGCATCTCCCAGAGCCCTCCGCCCCTGACTGGTGCTCCTCTTCCGGATCTCCCTCCCGCTAAACCAAATCATGGCTTTGGCACGGCACTGGCTGGTCCCGGCACAGGCTGCCTCTGCTTCCTAGAAATGCCTTTGGGCCCCTTTCCACAGTCTGAATTCTTTTGTTCTTCACAACCCAGGGTGTAGAGTGGCGCCTCCTCCGGGCAGACTCTGCTCTTGAATCTGGGTGAGGTGGTCCTCTGTGGGCCTCTTATCCTATCCAATGCTGGTCACTTCCTTCCTGCTGCTCGGATTGTGTTACAGTTGCCGGGTTCGCTTGCCTATCTGTTCGATGACTTTCCTGGCCTGGTCTGGTCTCTGTCCCATCTGCATTCTTTGGGCCTGTTGTTCAGCCAGTCCTGTGCCCAGGGAATGTGTGTTGAATGAGTGTAGTGTGTGACCTCCAGGGATTTCTCCACCCTCTGTGGGCCTTTGATCGCCTGTTGCCGCTCCGCTCGGGGAGGCCAGTTCAGTCCGGTTTCAGATAGGGTTCCGGATGCCCTGTGGAAATCATGTGCGTTTCACTCTCTTCTCCAGGCCCCTCCACCTCCCGGCTCGCCCTGAGCTTGCTGGCAGCCACACCCTTGGCCCAGACGCAGGCAGCTCGGTCTGCGGAACGTCAGCAGGCAGCACACAGCCCTTCCCTTCCTCCCTGGCTCTGCGTTCGCTTCGCACAAATCGTTTTTCCTTTTTGGGTGTTCAGAGCTCTGGGAGCTGGAGAGGGCTGGGTGGGAGGTGGCGGCAGTGGGCTGTCTGTCGGGGGGCAGGGAAGGGAGGTGTGGGAGTGCAGAGGGGGTGGAAGCATTGCTCTGTGGGCCCTTGGGGGAGCTGCCTGGGCAGGGTGGCTAGGATGCGCCTGCTCCCCCTCTCTCTGGGAGTTAGGCTCCCCTTGAGGCAAGTCCGCTTCCTCCTCAGCACTGGAGCGCCTTCTCGAAGGTTGACACCTCTGAGAGGGTCCAGCAGGGGAGGACAAAAGAAAGGTCTGGGGCAAGAAGCCGGGAAGAAAACAAGAGGAGAGGGGAGGGGAGGAGAGAGATGATATAACTGATATCAAGCCTTTGGGCAGAGTCTTGGGGGGTCAGCCCACTTACCGCAGTTTCACTTTTTTGGAGGACCTGCTATATACACCATTCCTTCAATCCCCCATCTTCCGTCCATTCAGTGCCCAAGCAACATGCAGGCAGATGCTACACTGCGTGTTAGCGCCGCAGAGAAGAACGCGGCACCAGGCCCCGGAGTGCCCGGGCTAAGTGGTAAGGGGGCACGAGGCCTGGAGGCAAGCAGTGTTACAACATGGTGGCCCTGTGTGGACCAGGAAGGCTGTGGGAGCAAGGGCTTGCCATGCTGAGAGGAGGGCAGCTCACTGCCCAGGGGCAGGCCACACCCAAGAAAGAGGTCTCAGGCCCCTTGGAGAGCTTTCTGCAGCCTCTGGTTTTCACACCTGCTTTCAATTTCATGACCTCAGAGAAGACGAACTCTTCATGAGGAGAGAGGCACCACCTATGGAGCCATGAGTACTGAATTTGGAGAAGACAGGGTGGTTCCAAATTCCATCCATCTATTCATCCATCCATCCATCCATCCATCCATCCATCCACCATCTATTCATCCATCCATCTATTCATCCATCTATTCATCCATCCATCCATCCATCTATTCAGCCATTGAGCTATCCATCCATCCATCCATCCATCCATCCATCCATCCAGCCAGCCAGCCAGCCAGCCAGCCAGCCATCCAGAGACCAGAGCAGTTTACATTGCTCCTCTGTACCTCGCTGTTCTCCTCTACACAAGTGGAAGAATGTGACACGTAGCGTACACGAGCTAACATAGGTGACAACGCTTTGCAAGCTGTTAGCTCACTGCCACTGAGGTGACTCCAACTCATAGCAACCCCAGAGGGCAGGTGGGCTTCTGACACGGTCATCTTTGCAGGAGCAGACCCCCTCGCCTCTCTGCCACAGAGCAGCCGCTGACCTCCTGCAGCGCGGCTCGGTACCCATGAAGACCCAGGGCGCCTGTAAACTGGAAGGTGCTCTGAAACTGTGAGCTGCTATTTACTCTTCCGTGTACCCTCCGATTCAGTCAACCAACGACGAGGTGCTCTCTCCGCGGGACGAGAAGGCCCCCTGCTTGTAGGCAGGAACCTGTTCTGTGCATGTGCATGTGGGTGGGGATTAGGTGGGGGAGGTCCGTATGTGGTTGGGTCTTGGCTTCACTAAGCTGCAGCCATCTGCTCCGTGTAAAGGGAAGTCCTGGCTTCCCCAGCCCCCGGCCCTGTGCCTGCAGGCACAGGCGGGCAGGGACACCTTCCCCCAGGTCTCCCAGATGGATGCTGGTGCATGCATGGAGGGGGCTGGCAGGACACCGTGACTCACCCGCCTAGTCACCCTCCCCACAGATCTTCTCTCCCTGACAAGATGAAGACCCAAAATAAAAACACAGTTGGCAAGCGAGTTAGTACTGCACCCTCTCTGAGGGGTCTCTGGGAAGGGAGCTGAATCAGGAGTGTCCTGCGGAGCCCCAAGGCTGAACGGTAGCCCCCCAAAAGAGGCCCTGGCCTTGGGGTGAGGGTAGAAGGATGGCGGTGACTTTGCATTGTCCCGGGAGCTCCTGGGCAGCCACAGCACCAGCTCCGACTTGTGGACAGTGTGTTGCCGCTGCTGTCCGGTCCACTGGGACGCCTGCACTCAATCCCCCGGGTGTCCGCGTAGACCGTGCTCCACAGGGTCCTCCATGGCTGAGTTTTGGAAAGTACTGGCCCGGCCAGTCTCGTGAGCATCTAGGTCAGTGGTCTCAACCTTCCTAATGCTGCGACCTTGAAGACAGTTCTTCATGTATGATAAACAGCCCCAACCATAAAATGATTTTGTTGCTACTTTAGAACTGTCATTTTGCTACTGTTGCGAAGGGTCGTTCCACCCCCAAAGGAGTCGTGACTCTAGACTGAGAACCGCTGCTCTTAACCTTATGCCTCTAACCGTTAGGCATTCAGCGTGCTGACCATTGACACCACCCAGGGACTCAGCCTAGGGCGTCTTAGGCTGGCCCAGAGCCCCGCGACGTGGGGCGGCTCAGGACGAGGCCTCAGGATCAGTGTTTTACTTGGCTCCCCGTGACGTTGCGTTCTGGTGTGAGAAACACTGGCCCGGCCAACGCTGTCTTCTGATCGCCTCCCAATGCACACCCCAGTGTTGATGGGAAAGTCCCAGCAGTTTCTAGACGCAGAGCAGGCCGTTTCCACGGCCACCACATGGCGTTACAGCACTTGAATCTGGAGACGGTCTTTTCTTTTTAAAATCATTTTACTGGGGGCTCGTACAACTCTTATCACCATCCATCCATCCATCCATTTATCCATCCATCCACCCATCCACCCATCCATCCATCCATCCACCCACCCATCCATCCACCCATCCATCCATCCACCCATCCATCCATCCACCCATCCATCCATCCATCCATCCACCCACCCATCCACCCACCCATCCACCCACCCATCCACCCATCCATCCACCCATCCATCCATCCACCCATCCATCCATCCATCCACCCACCCATCCACCCACCCATCCACCCACCCATCCATCCATCCACCCATCCATCCACCCATCCACCCACCCATCCACCCACCCATCCACCTACCCATCCATCCACCCATCCATCCACCCATCCATCCACCCATCCACCCATCCATCCATCCATCCATCCACCCACCCACCCATCCACCCACCCATCCATCCACCCACCCATCCATCCATCCATCCATCCATCCATGTGTCAAGCACATTTGTACATTTGTTAAAATCATCATTCTCAAAACATTTGCCTTCCTGCTTGAGCCCTTGGTATCAGCTCTCACCTGAGACGGTCATTGTCAACATAGAACGCACATGGGAGGTCTTTCACGTCACGTTTCGTCAGGAATGCTTACCCACATTGAGATGGAAAATGCACACACACCTGTGAGCCACAGGGGCACGGCTTGTATGTGGTGCGGTGACACGGGTAAGCTTTTAAAACAAATGAACAAACTTCCTGTCATCGAGTCGATGAGACGCGTAGCGATTCTGCAACAACAAAATGTGTGGCCACTTGATCCCGGATGACCGACGAGTTCAGAGATGCCAGGAATGACGTTGAAGTTGCTCTACAGGCCCGGGGTGACGCCAAGCAGAATGGTAAACTTTATATCTACACCTGTATCTATTTCAAGGTCAAAACTGAACCTTAGGGCCTCCCTTGCAGGTTTTCCCAACTAGCATCTCCAGCAGAGGGAAGGCATGACTGGATTTGTTCTGGGATTCTTCTTCCTTTCTAGTCTCCATGGTGATTGGGAGCAGGTCATGTGACACTGCAAACGAAGGTGCTTTGCCATCTGAACGTGACAAGGAGAATGGGCCCCAGCAGTTCATTTCCCCCAGGGGATGCAATTTCAGAGACACAGCATCTGCTTAAGGGCATGTCTTGGTTCTTGAAGAAATGCCCCTCAAGGGTGAGCAGAATACAGTTACTAGTTCTCTGAACCCCACTTTCTGTCTTTTCCCAGGTGTTTGCTTGTTCACGGGTCAACGGTCCTTTAGAACAGTATCCTGACGGCCCCTATTCTGGCCACTGGGCAAGAGCGGTGAACAAGACAGACCTGGTCCTTGCCTTTAAGAGACAAGCAGTCTGTGGGGCGGAGAGATAAGTTTGTGGAAGATTCCAGTACTGGGTGACTCATGCTGGGATCAAGGGGCTCATGGGAGCCCGTGGGATCCCAGAGTCTGCCTATAAGCCCTCTCTAAGCCAGGGGCAGCAGGGGTGATTGTCCAGCATGGATTTCCGGAGCCCAAGCTGAGATCGGTGCACAGAGGATAAGAGGCAGATGGGGGAGTTCCAGGAAGGCCCCAGGAAAGGCTCTGGTCTGGGGACCTTCCTGCTGTAACCCTGCTGTCCAGACCCCTGCTTCGTCTCCCTGTCAGCTGTCTGCAGACCCAGTCTCCACATTAAGCCTCTTCAATAACATCCTGTAGGCAGAGGGGCTTGGAGTGCCCTTCTGGCCCAGGAGTTCTTCACCATCCCTGAATCACAATACATGCCTGAATGTTTCTCTTGATTTGCCTAATTCAAGAGATGCAGGCCCAGATGTGATGGGGGCAGGGCTGCCCCCAAGTGTCACAAACCCCTCATTTTGGTACCAGCTGATGGGAGACCATAATTGCAAGATGGTGAGAGATCAGGAGTAGCTTTCTTTTCAGGCGGAGCCCCAAGGGAGAGGAGAATTAACCAGAGGGCCCGGGTGGGAGGGGCTTTGTCTCAAGCTGGCAGGTGAGCTGGTCAGTGCTCCTGCTGGGCTTCAGACGGGGCCCAGTGGTAGCTCTGGATTCTGGCAGGCCCTGTCCTCAGCCCGGCTTCCCCTCCAAGTTCTCTCCTGACAGCATACCTCCTTTCCTCTCTTTTTCCCGGCACACTCCACTTTTCTACCGCTCCATTTCTACCTTTCAGGATGGTCTTGTCAACACCGCCAGGGTCCAGAGTGACCGCCTCCTTACCTTGGGGGGGTGGGGGGCAAGCCCTCCAGGATTGTTGTCATCCCTCTGACTGCCCAATAATGTCTGAGAGGATGCTCGAGGGGCCGCATTGGATCGGTGAACTTGAAGGGAATGTTGGTGGTTCGAACTTGCACTGTTGCTCAGAAAGACAAGACCTGGTGCTCCCTGGAAGGGGCAGCCTAGGAAACCCCGTGGGCATTTTGCTCCGTCCTACAGGGTGCTGTGAGCCGGGATCTTGAAGGTCACAAGAACGACACAATGCTGTTTAAAGCTGTTGGTACTTCTTCTTTTCGTATATTCTCAGACTCCTTGCTCCCGATTTTCTGACTTTTTCCTCTCTCCCCACCTCCCTCCTTCCAACCTAAAATGCCGACAGGTTTCCACTTCTGTGTCCTGTCCCCTCACTTAGGATGTGTTCCACCTCATCATTATTTTCTTCTGGTGGCTCAGGAATGACCCCCTCCCGCTGTGTGAGGGGACGAGTCAGGATCAGCCCAAGCAACTACAGGAAACCAGTTCTGTTGGCCTTTGCAGGAGCCCTGCGGGGGGAGTGGTTGCGCGTCGGGCTGCGATCTGCGTGGTCAACAGTTCGAAACCACCAGCAGCTCCGTCCCTTTAAACAGTCTGGGAAGCACTCAGTGGGGTTGCTACGAGTCAGCATTGGCTCGATGGCAGTGAGTGGTTGGTTTAAGCGTGAACACGTGGCATAGTCTTGGCCAACGTTGTGCTCCTGGGGAGAAGACCGAACGGATACACCAGGAGGATGCTGACCTAGAACGCGGATGTAGCTAAACCAGCACCGGCATCAATCCTGGTCACGCCCTGCCATTCTTCTATTGACCTACTGTTAAGGTTAAGCTAATACTAATAGGTTTAAAGTAAAAAAAAAAAAAACAAACGCTACCTGCAAATGAAGGCATTCTTGACTGAAATGCTAAGCTATTAATTAACCTTTTCAATGACTTCAAATATTCTCTTTCTGCTGATGCCACTCAAGTTCACAAGTTTAAATCCCCTGTCACACAGCACCACAGATGACCTTGCCTGGTTATCCCGCAAACCTAATGTCTGAAACAAAGCCCCCGCCGTGTCTCCTTTTAGTCTCAGGCTTGCCACCCTGCCTCACTTGGAGCCTATCTTGGCTCAGCCCTTGTCCCATGGGTGGGTTTGTTGAAGTATCTTTCCCTCCAGGATCTAAAATAAAGCCCTAGAAGGCTGGGACCTGCTCTTAGCCATCCTTAAATCCCTGTTTCCAACATGATCTCATTCAGTTCTTGTTGGACACATGAGTGAAAGCATGTTCAGGTGTCATGGTCACTTGTAGTGCATGGACATTCAGCTGGCTCCCAAACAAAAAGCCTGCAGGTGGTGCTTCCGGGATGAGCTCAGCAGCTCGGCCAGGTTAGGGCACCGAGTCAGCGTCTCTGCGATGCTTTTGGCCTTTTCCTCATGGTGACAAGGTGGCTGCCACAGCTCCGGCATCGCTTTCTTACTAACTAGCCTTCCAAACAAGACGCAATGATGAAGGCACGTGCGGGAAGGGTTTTACCCGTCTCCGCTTTCCATGTGACTCCTTTCTGGGACAAGCAAGTTCTTCCACAAACACTACTGTGCTGTGTGTCCTCTTGGACCCCTCTCTGGCACACAGGACAGTCACTACAAAGATCGGGCGACACCGGTCCTAAGTCCCCGCTGGTGTTGGGCGCATTGCTGTCTGACAAGTGCAGTGTTCTGAGTCAAGGCAGGACAGAGAGTGTCTATTACACAGATGATCAACTCTGCTTGCTACAGATGTGCTCTAAGGAGCCTGGGTGGCGCCGTGGGTTCACGATTGGGCTACTAGCCACGAACTCAGTAGTTCAAATGCAACAGCTCCTCTGTGGGAGAAAGCTGAGGGTCCCCCCCACCCAAGACTTACAGTCTTAGAAACCCACAGGCGCAGTTCCACGGCATCCGGTAGGGTTTTGATGTGCTCTGTCTTGAGCCTGAGTTTTTTGCAGAATCTTTTCTGCTTTCCTGGACACTTCCAAGATGCTCAGAGCTTCATGGTAGCTTGGACGCAAGCTCAGGGCTCACGGGGAAGCGGTCTCTGTGTGGGAACAATCCCTTGCTGTACCATGTGTAGTGATCCACAGCTTCCGTGGAGTATGCTCCCTCCCAAGGCTTAGCTCCCTGGTCCTGCAGCAGGGCAGCTGAGCACACGCGAAAGCTGCCACAGGAACCGGTTACGGTTCAAGGGGAGGAACATGGGGCTGACTTCCAACTCTCCCTCTGCTTGCTGAGCCGTGCACAGCGGCGTGAGGTTATGTCCACCTGCAGAGAGAAACATATTGTTCTAATAACGCCCAGGAAGGCACCCTCAGGGTGGGAGCTGTTTGAAGCTGGATGACCTGCTCTGTAGCCCCTGTTGCTGCCACGCTCACCTTAGAAAACCTTCCTAATCTTGGTGCCACTGGCGCCAGCCCTTGTCTGCTTGTCATCTCCTCCCAGATCTGAAGTCAGTCAACTCCTTGGTTTCACTTAGCCCCCTGACATGGCATCCTGGGAGCCTCAAGACTGGCCACACCCGATCCCTCCAGCCTGCGTCTCCCTGTGAACCTCGGTCCTAGACCAAAGGCTCTCGTGTGCTGTCCTCCGGCCCCTCTCCTGCTCCTTGCTGACAACACGCTTCAGCTCCCCTCTCCTGCAGCGACATGCCTGGGCCTCACCAGGCCATGCTCAGGGGCCCTGCGAATTCCTTCAGTTCAGTGGTTCCCAACCTTGGCCGCGCACTGGGATCACCCAGGAAGCTTTAGAAAATACCGGTGTGGGGTCCACCCACGGCCATTCTGATGTCACCGGTCGGGGCGCCACTCAAACGGCAAGTTTCAAAGTCTTTCCAGGTGATTCTCGTGTGCAGCCAAATTCAAGAATCACTGATTTTACTCATTTGGACTTAGTGCCTGGCCTTGTTCTATTAGCTCCTTTGGTGAGCGAAGATGCTCTTTAGCAAGATCCTGCTTTTAATGAGAATCATTGGGGGAGCTTTAAAAATGGAGATTAAAAAAAAAAAGCAGATTTCAAAAAAAATTTAAAATTTTTAAATGCAGATTTCTGGGCAGCACCCCAGGAGATTCTGACACTTCTGTGTACGTGTGTATAAATGTATATAAAGTGTATATATATATAAAGTATATGCAAGTACACATATAAAGTAGATATATTTATATATTAAAATAAATTTAATATATAAGTATATATATATGAAGTGTCCCAGGTGAGTCTGATGTACCACTTGATGAGTGTCACCTGTTCCACCGTATTTCTTTTCATGCTCTGTGTTGTGCTAGTTCTCCAGGGCTACTACAGCAGGAACACCACAGGTGAAAGGCTTTCACAAACAGAGGTCGAGTCTCTCACGGGTCAGGCGGCCGGGCACTGGCTCTAGAGGGGCTTTCTCTCTGTTGGCTCTGTGGGAAGGTCCTGGTGCCTTGGCTTTTGGATGATCTTCATGAGATATGGTGTCCACCTGCTCCCATCTCTGCTCCTTTGCTTGGTGGTTTAATCTTTTAGCTAGCAACCGAGATAGACTCGTGCGATACCCTATAGGAGTCCTGCCTCGTTAATATAACAATTGATTCCCAAGTGGGCTTATAACCACAGGCATGGAGGTTAGGACTGACCATACATGCTGTGGGGAGACATAATCCAGCGCACACACCTTGGTGCTATTGACAGTGCAGATCCTTCATTACATCGAGTGGTTTTCTGACGCCAAAAACCCCAAACCAAGCTCGCTGCCTTCAGGCCAATGCTGACTCACAGCCACTTCCCCTCCCTGTGGGTTTCCGGGACCGTGGCTGATTATGGGAGTAGAAAGCAGCCGGTGGTTTCTAAGTGCCGGTCATGGTCATGAGGATCGCAGTCCAGCACACAACCACTCTCCTCCAGGAATCCTTTCAGGAGGGCTCGAATGGCAGAAACGTGTGAGAGCTCCGATAGCCGGCGTGAGCTACGCTCATATGCGTGTGTGCTCTGTCATGTTGCTTTTCACCTTCTAGAAAGCCTAATGGACAGAGTAGAGCTACTCCATTGGGCTTTCCAGGCTGCAGTCTTTCTTGCAGGAGCCTGGTGGCTCTGTTGGGTGAGTGTTGGTCTGCTAGCCGCCAGGTTGGCGGTTCAAACCCCCTGGCCTATCCAGGGGCAAAGGAAGAGCCCATCTGCCTCTGTAAAGATTCACACTCTCCAAACCCCGATCAGGGTGACTGTGAGCCAACATGGACTCGATGGCAGCGGGTTCGGTTGGGGTTTGGGAAGCAGGTTGCCACGTCGTTCTCCCGCAGAGCCACTGGCTGGGCTCACTCAGCCGGTTAGCAGCCAAGTGTGGTGCTCCATCACCACGCTCCTTCTGCACGAGCCTAGAGAGGATGGGTGACCCTCGACGCACGGTGCATTCGACTCACCACAACCCACAGGCGCCCCGTCGTCATCTTTGGTTTTACGTCTCGTCGTGAGCAATGCCGACGACACAAAGAGCTGCAGATTGGTTAATTTGCTTCTGTCAGCCTCCCTTTACGTTTATAGGTCATGTCTTCAACCCTCAAAGCTCTTAGGTATAAAGATAATGGTCATAAGAGGCACTACTCATGAAAACTGAAAAATAAAAAAGGTATCTGAGTTACATCAGAACCTATTGACAATAAATAGAACCCCTGGAACACCCTGTCCTAAGACTACATATTATTAACACCTTTGAAATTCCAAGCTTGTTTTTGCAATTTCTCAGGTCCTGGGAAGCAGGAAGTAGGTCTTAGGCATTTAGCTACACCCCAGTAAGGCTGTTTATACCTTGGGGTACTTGGGGATGGTTTATTAAATGAGTGCATGGGGAGGGCCCCCTTACCAATACTATAATGCTGTACAGTACTCAGGTTTTCAACCTTGGCACGGGGGATAACTATGTTCCAGACTGGGACAAGGCTTGGGAATTCTTGGCTTAGAGAACAAGTTAGAGCTTGTTATTGAGGCTTGCCTTTTAATTCAAACTAACTGTGTTAGTCCAGGTTGACTTGAGAAACAGATTCAGGGAGACATGTGTCTATAAGAGAGAGGTTTATATCAAAGAGGAATTGTACATTAAGAAAACATCCCAGCCCAGTCCAGATCAAGTCCATCGGTCCCGTATTAGTCCATATGTCTGATACCAGTTTATAAATTCCTCTTCAGACTCACGCAACACTTCAATGGCGCTGAATGTAGGAAGATCACAGGCCAGTGGGTAGAAAGTCTGGTGGATCCAGCAGTGGTGGAAGCATCTCCGTGCTGGTGTGGGTCTCCACGTGGCTGCTCCCGCTCCAGAGCTCTGGCTGCACCAGTGTAACTCCATCAGGCTTGTCATCAGGAGTTCCCAGAATCCTCTGGAGAAGGCCATGGCCACACAGAGGCCTCATTGGCTGTGACCTGATTGACAGGTTAGACTTCTCCCCTTCACAAGTTGACAGGAGATTATGTAACTGTCACACTAACCAAACCAAAATCACTCCCACTGAGTGGATGCTGGGAAGAGTAGAACAGCCCCCCCCTCCGCCCCCTGTGGATTTCCGAATCTGTAAATCTTGACAGGGACAGAAGGCTTCATCTTCCTCTCCTAGAGGGGCTGATGGGTTTGAACTGCTGACCTTGTTTGTGCCGACGCACTCCGGCTTCAGATCTCCATGTTCAGACTCAGAGGTCTCTTAAAAACTCATGGCCACTGAAGGACTCTCTATGCAAAGCTGCTAAGAATGCGCACCCCACCCCTTGATCAGCTGCAAACGGGATGCGTCCGCCTAGAGAGGAATCCCCCAGTTAGAGCAGGGCTTTGGCTTGCAACGCAATGGCCACATGAGTAGGGTGGGGCCAGGGAGGTGCTCCAGAGGAAACCCGGTAGGTGGAGGCCAGGCGTGAAGATAAGGATGGAGAGGAGGCTGCAGGAAGGGAAGGGTGGAGAACAGCAGGGGCCCTTCACTGACCAGCTCAGATATAACACCCCGCCCCCAGGTATTTCCCTCCCTCCCTCCCCCTCACTTCCTTAGCCAATTATGGAAGCAACACACTTTGAGTGCAGGCCACAAAGGTGAAAAATTAGAGTCTGTTAGAAAAGCACACATGTAACGGATCACCCATACTCCCCCCACCCAGGGAGAATCACTGCTGGTTGAATTTCTTGCCATCTTATTTCCATTCACTTAGCAAGGCATTACAAACTTTTTCCTCTGTCAGTAAATGTTCTTCTGCAGCAAGGGTCAGTAACTTCTCCTATGAAGGCCTGTGTGAGACATATGTTCCACTGTAACTCCTGAACTCTGTAGCACGAGCCGGGCATAGCCAACCCAAACCCCATTCATTCCCATGGAGCTGATGAGGATTCGCTTCACTGCCGCTGAGCCAAGGCTGACTCCTCGTGACCTTCCAGCGACCCAGAGAGAGGGATCCGTCAGGCCTGTACGTATGCAGTTACCCGAGCATGACTCTGTCCCAATAGAGTTATTTGTTAACAAAAAGCGGTGCTGAATCCATTGAGCCCATGAGTGTAGATTGCCAGCCCTGTTCTGTGTAATTATTTTTAAAAGCTTATAATCCAACAGAATGTGGACATTATCGAACAATGTCAGTAATATCACACGCAGGCAAAATGTTGCTGGAGATCAGTACATCCATCCACAGGGCACATCGACAAACGCAAATTGGATTTAGAAGGTGTGAAACGAGGGATATCAGTGCTGGTGACCATGGATCTTGGCGGAAAGCAGAGGCTACCAGAAAGTTATTCACTTGTGCTTTGACGGCACAAAGGCATTTGACCGTCCATCAACGTCTGTGGAAGCAGCGATCAAGAATCCAGCAACACCCTGGTGCGTGGCTGGGACCCCCGCTCGGGTCTGTTGAGGCTAGATGCCGTCAGGTTGGCTCAGACTCGTGTACCGCTCAGTCATGCGTCATCCTCATGATTGGCGCCGTGTGGAGCCACGGTTCTAGCCCCTTCGTTGAGAGTCTTCCTCTTCTTCTTAGCTGACCCTTCACTTATCCAAGCATGATGCTTTCCTCCAGAGACTGGTCTCGCTCGGTAACACGCTCGAAGGACCCGAGACGCAGTCTCGGCGTCCTAGCTCCTAAGGGGCGTTGGGCTGCCTTTCTTCCAAGGCAGGCACTTTTCTGTTCTGGCAGGTCCAGTTCGGGGTCTAGTCGATGCTCGGCACCAGCTCTAAAGTACAAAGGCATTCCACCCTCTTGTCCCGCTGTTCAGCTTCCACATGCCTGTGAGGTGTTTGAGAAGTCCACGGTTTGGCTCGGGTGCCCCCGAGAGCTCGAGGTGACATCTTGATTTCTTAACATTTCGGGGAGGTCTTTGGCAGCAGGTTTGCCGCCGCAACGCATGCTTGATTTCTTGACTGCTGCTGGCGTGGGCGTTGACCGTGGGTGCGCGTCAAGTGGAATCTTTGACGGCATCGGCATTTTCTCTGAGGATTGCGGTGTTGCTCAGTGGTCCAGTTATGAAGATACATCACGTTCCTCGGGTTAAAGTGTAATCCCTCCCAAAGTCTTCTTTTTATTTAATCTTAAAGAACAGGCGTATTGTTTTTGACAGGCGTTGTTTCACTCATAGTTTAAAACTCTCTTAGGATGGACTCTGGCTTGGTGCATCATTCCGAAGTCTTTCATCTTCCTCGGGTTGATGCTTCCAGTCTCCTCTTCCCTTTGAGCGACGTTGTGTCATTTTCAAATCGAGGGCTGTTAGCTCATCTGCATATCCACTCTGCATTATGTAACAAGCATCGGGGACTGTGAACTACGAGGTTGGCCTTTCAAACTCCCCAGCTGCTCCAAGAGAGAAAGGTTTATATCTTTATAGTCTTGGAAATGTGATGTTGGGTCAATATGAGTTGGAATCTGTGTGATGGCTGTGGGTTTTATCCTTGAACTTTTAGGCAGTTTCCATTTAAAACCATATAATAAAACATCTCTACGAGTAATATTGTTGATTCCCTACCTCCCTCCCCCTTGGGCTAAATTCTTTTTTTTTTTAACATTTTATTAGGGGCTCATGCAACTCTTATCACAATCCATACATATTCATACATCAATTGTAAAAGCACATCTGTACATTCTTTGCCCTAATCATTTTCAAAGCATTTGCTCTCTACTTAAACCCTTTGCATCAGGTCCTCTTTTCCCCCCCCACTCCCTCCTCTTTCTCCCCTCCCTCATGAGCCCTTGATAATTTATAAATTATTATTTTGTCATATCTTGCCCTGTCCGACGTCTCCCTTCTCCCCCTTTTCTCTTGTCTGTCTCCCAGGGAGGAGGTCACATGTAGATGCTTGTAATCGGTTCCCTCTTTCCAACTCCCTCTCCCTCCACCCTCCCAGTCTCGCCACTCACACCCCTGGCCCTGAAGGGATCGTCCATCCGCCTTGGATTCTGGGCTAAATTCTTAGAGGTGAAATTGCTGGGTCAAGGGATTTAGGTAATTTGAATCACAAATTACTCAACTGCCCTCCAGGAAGCGCAGTCAAAGAGAAACTTACCTTGGGTCTTGCATCATTGTCAACACTAGGTTTTCTACTTTTTCCTTTCTTTTTTTAATATTAAATACTTCTTGCGGGGGCTCTTACAATGCTTATCACAATCCATACATCCATCCATGTGTCAAGCACGTTTGTACATATGTTGCCATCATTCTCTAAACATTTTCTTTCTATGTGTGTCCTTCCTATCAGCTCTTCATTGTTTCCCCTCCCTCACGAACCCTTGATAAATTATAAATTACCATTTTTATGTCTTACATTGTCCACTGTCTTCCTTCACCCACATTTCTGTTGTTCGCCTCCCCCCTAATTTATTCTTAACCTCTGTCAACTTGATCATGATCCTCTTACTGCCATTGAGTCAAGGCCGACTCATAGACTCTCCAAGGACAGAGTCGGACTGCTCCTGTGAGTTTCTGAGACCATAACTTTCTGGGAGTAGAAAGTCCTGTCTCTGTGGAGCGGTTGGTGGCTTCGAACTGCTGACCTTGAGGTTAGCAGCCCCATGAGTAACCACTATGCCACCGAGTTTCCCAAGCTGTCAATGTGATAGATGTGGTTTGAATCCCATGGTGTTGAGACTGCTGAGTGGTGTTGTCAATTGCACAGCTTGCCCCAGGACCCCGCCCTTAGGATAGGAGACGTTGCCCCAGGATGCTGAGATAGAGACGGCATATATGGCCCATAGTTAATCTGTACTGTCCTTCCAAATATCCTGCCTCTGTTGAGCCCTTTGTTCCTCGTGTCCCATCACAGCAACCGAGTATCCGCTGCGAGCAATCCTCCCCGGCAGTCATGGCCTTCACATCCCCACGGAACAAAAGCACTTTGGTCAAGGGACCAAAAATTGCCAGAAAGACGTCACTCGGAAGACATTTGAAAGCAAGAGGTCTGAAGAGCCTGTAAAAAAATTATAGCCCCGCCCTCATGCATATTCATGAGCATTCATCGGAAGTCTATTACATATTCATCACCCTCTCCATGTACTTCCTGGTGTACATGTAAAACTGCAAATTCTCTTTTTTGGAGACCTGGCCTCGGCAACTCTGGTCCTGGTTTCCTCTTTACTTGCTCAGCCGAAGGGAAACAAGCTTCCCCTTTCCCTGTGGGGAAGCGGTGTCTCCCGATTTTCAGCCCCACAGAGGGGGGGAGACCTGGGCTGGTAACAGTGTCTTTATTGAACTGTTTTTGCCACTTTGAAACCAGTGTTTGCAGTCATGGCATCCTGCTTTGATGAGTTCTTCGCCCTGGGGGTGTGCGCTTGGTGTGCTGTAATAACAATCGTTAGATAAACAAATGACTTGATTAAGAGCAAACTGTTCCTAAAGTTACTGGAGCCGGGCTGACAGCCTGTTCCCACTGACAGGGACGCACGAGGTGAGGAGTAAGGTCGGAAGAGGATGATCTTAGATCTGATGTCAAACACGCTCTCCCGGCCGCCATGCGTCTCCTCGCATCTTGGAACTGACATGAACGCGTCTTTGGGACAACTCTGCCTTGCAAACATCCTTGGCTCTGTTTTAAGTCCAGTGAGGTGACTGGTGTCCACCCCCTGGTATGTGTCCCGTTCAGTCCATCCCATCAGGGCCCCTACTCTGCCTTGAGGGAGCGCCAGGCTCTGCAGGCTCCTGACAAGTTTGATTTGGGAAGTGGGCGGGGAGGGTGCAGGGGAGATGGGGGGGGGCTACTTATGTTGCTGTCATCAGTTCTCTGAATGGCTAAGTGAAGATGCTGATGAATCATTTGCATCTAAGAGGCGGTCTGGGGGTTTTGTGAATAGCCCATGATTGCAGATAAACACCACCTGCCAAGGCGTCCGCTGCAGCCCCCACCCCCTCCAACAGCTACCCCTTCTACTTGGGCGGAGCATTCTCCTCTCTCCCTCTGCTGCATTTATGCTGATGTTGGGGAGTTCGGCAGGAAAACTGGATTTGCAGGGAGTCCAGCTGGTCCCTCCGGGGAGAAGGAAGAGCCATTTCCCATGGAGACTGACTAAAGGGAAAAGTGGTGGCCCCGAGGCCCCTGGTGGTGACTGCATCCTCGTTCCCGAAGCCCCCTTTTGTCAGGCCCATGAATGCGTTAGGATGCGGATTTCTCGGCCACGCACCAGGTCAAGCATCTGAATTTTCCATCAGCCCCTCCAGGTGATTTCATAAGCCAGAGCAGTGAGTCATCAATCTGAGCCTTACAGTTACCTGGAGAACATTTCAAACTATAGACCCCAAGCTTCATCCCGGGACTTTCTGATCCCATGGGACAGCTCTCTGTGAGGAAAGGATTCTTCCAAGAGACTTCGGGAAGCAGTCTGGAATGTTCTGTGTGTGTGTGTGCATGTTATGTCTTCTACTCGGAGACCCTCTGTTCCTTCTACAGCACCTGAAACGGACGGGGCAGGGAAGGGGTGAGAGGTACTGACATCTCGCTGGGGTACCTTGTGTGCTCCTCTGTGGACCTGGCCGAGGATGTGGGTGGAGCCAGGCCGACTTGGCTTTAACCTTGGAGCCCAGACCACTTTGACCCGGCCCCGCATGTACTCCTGGGGTATAACTGTATTCTGGAAGCTGGCCTTAGCCCTGAGTGTGTCTGCTCTGGGGAAGCCGCGGGTGGGGTGCAGAAAGTACCAGAAACAGGCTGAGAATTGTAGTTCTAAATTAGCCACTCTGTGAACTTGAGGAGCTACCTTTTGAGCTTCAGGGTTTTCTCCTGTCAAAGGAAGATGACAGTTCCTATTCTGAAGGCCGGGTCCCATTCACTAACACAAGTAGGCGCGCAAATAGTCAGCAGCCCCAGGAAAACTGCACGAACCCTCCAGAGCCAAGCCCCGCTGGAACGCCTTGCCATGTATGCGGAAGGGTCCCTTGCCCAAGTGGGAGCGCTCCAGGATGGCAAGTGAAGTTGTGGTGGAACTGGTGTGCACACAGACTGCCGGGACACCTTACAAATGGGTATAGACCTCTTGGAATGTGAGATACGGCTGTGGGCCAAGAGCCTGAAGATGTCACACCCACTGACTCATTCATCCCGTTTCTGGGAATTACCTACGAGCTGTAGAGCTTGATTTAAAAAAATAGGCACAAGTATTCTTTGTTTCTCTGTGTTTTGAATGTATTGCGTTTTGCAGACAACTGCATCTGTTGTCGTTTTACAAACTGTGTTGAGCAAGTCTATGGGCACCAGTTTCCAACATCAGGTGCTCCCTTCCTGTCTCTGTGTTACATTCTGGTCACACGCATGACATGTCAAACGCTTGCCACAAGCGGTTCTCTACCTGTGGGCCCATGGCCCCTTTGGGGGTCGAACAACCCTTTCACAGGGTTCGCCTGATTTATAACAGGAGCAAAATGACAGTGATGAAGCAGCAACAAAAATAATGTTATGGTTGGGGGGTCACCACCACATGAGGAACTGTATGAAAGGGTCGCGGCAGTAGGGAGGCTGAGAACCACTGACACAGACTACAGTATAGTGTTACCAGAACTTTGTCTCTGCTGGGAAACCAGACAGATCAATGCAAAGAATGGGATTCACTTGGTTTCGATCTTCACTTCACTCTAGAACCGAACCCACAATATCTGTAAGGGGTGCCTGCGTGGCAGCATTCCTTACCGTGCAAACCCCCCCGCACAAACACAAATAGCAACAACCTGGAAATACACTCACTGTGTCATCGATCAATGACGCCCATGCAGGTGCTGCAGACGGCACAAAGGCCTTTCAGCATGAAACCGTGTCGCAACGGGCAGAACACTTCTGTCAGCTCAGTGAGAGCAGCAGAAGCTCAGGTGCCCCCACAGAGGAATCGATCGCACGGCTGAGGAATGTGCGCCTCGGAGGTTACATAATCTGGCGCCCAATTGAGGATTCAGAGTGAAGGGGTGGTCTAGGCTGCCAATCAGGTCATAGCCCACGAGGCCTCTGTGGGGGCATGGCCTTCTCCTGGAGATTCTCAGAACTCCTGTAATACCTCCTTGGAGGCTGGAGACTCTCAACTCACTCCCTGTGAGACACCGCTGTGGAGAAAACACATGGAGGGAGGCTGATGGAGCCAGACCTCTGGAGCCGAGGAGCCACGTGGAGACCCCTTGCCAGCACTGAGATGCTCACACTGCCACTGGATCCCCAAGACTTCCCGCCCACTGGCCTGTGACCTTCCTGCACTCAGTCATTGCATTTCGTGAGTCCGAAGAGGACTTTATAGATTGTTATTGGACATATGGGCTTAGTCTCAGACTGATGGACTTGATCTGGGCTGGGATGTTTTCTCAATATTCAATTGCTCTTGTATATAAAGCTCTTTCTTTAAAAAAATCATTTTATTGGGGGCTCGTACACCGCTTATCACAGTCCATCCATCCGTTGTGTCAAGCACATGTGTACATTTGTTGCCCTCGTCAAAGCTCTTCCTTACACACATACGAGTGCCCGTGAATTTGCTTCTCGGGTCCACCCGGGCTGGCACAGCATTCAACCACATGCCACCCAGGGCAGCGTTTTCCCAGAAGAAGCAGGGAAGGTTCGTGGCTGGAACGTGCCAGCCGCTCTACTGGGGACGGACGTGGCAGCCTGCTATCACACAGATGGCAGCCCGAAAGCCCCGTGGGCAGCTCCACACTGTCCCATTGTGTCAGGAGGGGTTGGAGTCGACCTCGTGCAACGGCATCCTTCTCTTACCCTCAGAAGGACTGGTTCCTGCCCTTCCTACCACCCTGGCCTTGAGGAGGACCCCATGGGCCACTGGGAAGCACTGCAGGGTGGGGAAAGGCTGCTGGAGGTGAGTCTGTATGTGCCCAGCACGTCCTGGGGAAGGAGGCACCCCAGTGAGCTCTCCAGGCATCTTCGGGCTCAGGGACGATGCACACCCAGCGTGGATGAGGGCTCTGGGGAGAAGGTCTGGTGGAGCATGCCCCGACCGTGCCAAGGGCCTCCAGGAATCTCATAAAATATAGATTACAGCCTCCCATTTAGCCCCAGTAGTCTCTAGGTCAGTGGTTCTCAACCTTCCTAATGCCGGGACCCTTTAATACAGTTCCTCATGTTGGGGTGACCCCCCAACCACAGAATCATTTTCCTTGATGCTTCATCCCTGTCATTTGCTACTGTTATGGATCGGGCGACCCCTGTGCCGCGACCCACAGGTTGAGAACCGCTGCTCTAGGTGGAACACGTGGTGAGGCCCTCGGCTACTAGCTGTAAGATTTGGGGCTCAAACCCATGCAGAGATGCCCCTGAAGAAAGGCCTGGTGATCTGTTGCTACAAGACCTGTCGTTGACCATATTACAGACTACAGTGCGAGTGTGAAACCCAGGTGGGCTTTGCCAATTAGAACCCATTCCGCAGCACTGGGCCTGGGTTTGGATGATTTATCCTGGCGGTGACTCTCTCCCAGGAGACATTTGCTTGTCACGGCGACCAGGGGGTTACGGCTGGCACTTAGAGGGACGCCGGGATAGGAGGCTGCACAACAAGCCACCAGCCCCCAATCTCCGTCCTGCTGAGAAACACGGATCTCGTCTGGGCAGGCGTAGTCCGGCTGCCAGGCACTCCTCAGGGGCACCAGCCTCACGGCAGGTAAGCTGAAACCGGACTGTGTGAGTCAGGTGCCCGTAGCAAGATGTCGCCAGTCTCCTGGGTCACTGTTTCTTCGTTTGTAGAATGCGAGCAGAAGCAGTCCTTTCCTCTCTAGTGATATAAGAATATGCACGGGTTCAATTAACAGTAAAATGAGCACTCACTGCCGTGGAGCTGCTTTTAATTTGCAGTGTCTCTACAGAGGATTTCTGACTCCATTTGGTCTTGTTGTTCGGGGCCATCGAGCCGGTTCCAACTCACCAGAGAGCAGAGCCCTGCCTGGTCCTGCACCACGCGCGCGATCATGGCTGCGCTTGAGCCCACTGTTGAAGTCACCGTGTCCGTGTTATCACGGACTCTGTTCTACCCAGCAGGGCTCTCTTTCCTAAGGCCTCGTCCTTCCTGATAATCTGTTCAAAGGACATGAGATACCATCCTGTCATCTTCACTCCTAAGGAACATTCTGTTCTTCAGACTTGTTTGTCCTTCGGATTTTTGACGTTCTTCTCCGGCACGTCCCCTCAAGTGTCCCAGTTCTCAGCCCGTCTGCCGTCACATGCCTTTCCTGGTTGGGAAGGGCTCAAGTAGAAAGCAAATGTTTTGAGAATGACGAGGGCAACAAATGTACAATGTGCTTGACACAATGGATGGATGGATGGATGGATTGTGATAAGAGTTGTACAAGCCCCCAATAAAATGATTTTTTTTAAAAAGACCAAAAAACACCATGGGTTAGGTCAGGTGCACCTCAATGACATCTCAAAGTGACATCTTTATTCTTCAATATTTTAAGCAGGTATTATACAGCAGGTATGCCCAATCATACATGCTTCTGATATTTTATTTTCTTCTTTTAATCATTTTATTGGGAGCTCTTTTTTATTGTTAAATACTTTCATTGGGGCCTCTTACATCTCATCACAATCCATACATTCCTCCAGTGTGTCGAGCACCTTTGCACATGTGCCGCCATCATCATTTTCAAAGCATTCTCTTCCCACTGGAGTCCCTGAAGTCAGCTCCCCATTTCTCCCCCCCCCCAGCTCCTGTAGATATTATCACAATGCACAGCTGTGTTAGATTAAGCATAGTTGTACAGTTGTTGCCATCGTCATTTACAATACTTTTTTTTTCTTTTTTTACATTTTATTAGGGACCCATACAACTCTTATCACCATCCATACATATACATACATCAATTGTATAAAGCACATCCATACATTCCCTGCCCCAATCATTCTCAAAGCATTTGCTCTCCACTTAAGCCCCTTGCATCAGGTCCTCTTTTTTTTTTTCCCCTCCCTCCCCTTTCCCCCCTCCCTCATGTGCCCTTGGTAATTTATACCTCGTTATTTTGTCATATCTTGCCCTATCCGGAGTCTCCCTTCCACCCTTCTCTGCTGTCCCTCTCCCAGGGAGGAGGTCACATGTGGATCCTTGTAATCAGTTCCCCCTTTCCAACCCACTCACCCTCCACTCTCCCAGCCTCGCCCCTCACACCCCTGGTCCTGAAGGTATCATCCACCCTGGATTCCCTGTACCTCCAACCCTCATATGTACCAGTGTACAGCCTCTGTCCTATCCAGGCCTGCAAGGTAGAATTCGGATCATGGTAGTTGGGGGGAGGAAGCATCCAGGATCTGGGGGAAAGCTGTGTTCCCCATCGGTACTACCTTGCACCCTAATTAACCCATCTCCTCTCCTAAACACCTCTATGAGGGGCTCTCCATTGGCCGACACTTGGGCCTTGGGTCTCCACTCTGCACTTCCCCCTTCATTTAATATGGTATATATATATATATATATATATATATATATATATATATATATATACATATACACATATATACACACACTTATATCATTGTTTTTTTTGCATGATGCCTTATACCTGGTCCCTTGGGCACCTCGTGATCGCACTGGCCGGTGTGCTTCTTCCATGTGGGCTTTTTTGCTTCTGAGCTAGGTGGCCGCTTGTTCACCTTCAAGCCTTTAAGACCCCAGTCACTATCTCTTTTGATAGCCGGGCACCATCAGCTTTCTTCACCACATTTACTTGTTCACCCACTTTGGCTCCAGCCGTTGTGTCGGGAGAGTGAGCATCACAGAGTTCCAATTCAATAAAAGAAGGTATTCATGCATTGAGGGAGTGTTTGAGTAGAGGCCCAAGGTCCTTCCACCACCTTAATACTTGACCTATAAATATAGACACATAGATCTATTTCCCCATCCTCCTATATATATTTGCATGTACGTGTCTTTGTCTAGACCTCCATGAATGCCCTTTGACTCCTAGCTCTTTCCTCCATCTCCCTTGACCTTCCTCCTGCCCTACTACCATGCTTCGTCGCCACCTGGGCTAGAGTATACCTCTTCTCTAAGCAACCTTACCCTTGATCATTTCCCACCTACAATACATTTTCTTCCTTCTTGGCTCCTTCATATCAGTTTCCCTTTATTCCCTCCCACCCCCCACCAACCACCCCCAATATCACATTGTTATTATTATTGTTACTCTTTTACTTCTTGACCGCCGCTTCCATGAGCATTGACCTTGGATCCAAACAATCCTTCTCTCCATTTATCATAATGTCGTCTATTGGCCCAGTTTTCAGTATTCAGGACAGAGATAGTTATGCGTTCAATTTCATTTTCACCATTCCCAATTTTCCTAGATTCCTGTTTTGTACATCTATGTTCAGACGGTGTTCAATGTGCATTCTCTGAGATCCGGCTGAGCCTTCACATTCTCCTCATCATTCTGACATGTGTCCACATTCCTGCTTTGTCTGTGGCTTACGTTCTCCCGCCCCTACCTGTAATCTTACTATAAACCACAAAAATCAAATGTACGGCTGTTGAGCCGATTCTGATGCCGGTCGACCCACGTGTGACGGGGTCGAACTATTCAGCGGCTTTCCTCCGAGGTTATCTTCACAGAGATAGGTCGCCAGCCCTGCCCTCTGTGGTGTCGTTGGATGGCTTTGAACCACGAGCCGTTAGGTGAGTGGTTGAGCGCCCACTGCTTGTGCCACCCAGGGACCTTAATCACGAGCATCTTCTGCTTCCTGTTAACTCTTGATTGTGGGTTAGCTGAAGGCTTACAGAGCAGATGCTAGTTTTACGTTAAAAAACTCATACACATTCCGATGGAACGGCCCATTTTCGTTTCCTCCATGTAGCATCACGTATTCAACTTCCGCCCTGCAGTTTCTCGTTTCTACTCCTCATTCTTTCACAACCCTCTGAATTTTGCCCTTGGGAAACGCTACCCTCTTGGTCTCAAATCCCTTATTATTCTAACTGGAGGTGAATTTAGACTTTCAGGGTAAGAGCCATAGTCTATCTGAGCAGGAAGCCTGCTTTCTTTCTACTAATGATTCTGAGTTCTGTCTCACTTTTCTCCCACTCTCTCAAGCACCTGCTAAGAAGAGTCTTTCCACAGTGAGGAGTGGTAGCCGGGCACCATCTACGTCTTCTGGTCTCAGAGTTGTGGAGAGCGACTGATTGCATGGTTCATTAGTTCTTCAAACGGTTTCCACATGTTTTGATGTGCTTCACTCTTCTTTCTTCTGGATGGGGAGAGACCGATATTTGAACCTTAAATAGTTGCCTGTGGGCTCTCGCTACCCACCTAGTACGATGTAAGACCCTGTCTTTGTGAACTATGTTATGTCAGTTGACCTTGGTGGTAATCACATAGAACAATATCACACTCAAGTAAAATTGTGCTGAAGACAGTTCAAAAGTGGTAGCAGCATCTTAGCATCAGGGAGTCACCAGAAATTCAAGCTGCACTGAGAAGATGACGTGGAATGAGGAATGTCACGTCTGAAGTCCCGTGAGGTCTTGGCTAAAACCAGGTAAGACCAGAGAGATGGTTAGTTGTGTTTTATTGACCAGATGAGGGCTTTCAACTGTGTGGGTCATAACACACGAGGGATAACATTGTGAAGAATGGGAATTCTAGAATATTAGTTGGTGCTTGTACAGAATTTGTACATTGTGGGAAACAGAATGGGAGAGAGGGCATACGGATGGCGTCTTTATTCTCATGTATTAAGAAGCCTGGCAGGCTGTGTTTCAGGGGTGTTAGGAGGCCTTCACCCTTGTGAGTTGGAGGTGCGTCCCAATCACATTCTCCAAATTAATATTGCTTCCCACGATAGCCTCTCCTAACAGTGCTACCTTAAGGTGACCACACATGGCTGGTCGCTGTCGAGCCAGCAGCTTTCACACGAGAGGAGCAGACGTGGGCTCTTGCTTTCCAGGCTCTGGTCCTCCAATGCACTCAGGGGTCTTTAGGTTAGGGCACAGCCCTCTTTGTTACCTGTGTGGTTCCCTGTAATCAGGAGGGCTTGCACACACCCTGAGGGTAGGTAGCCTTGGGTGGAAATATATTCAGATCAGGCTCCTGAAGTCATGGCGGTCCCGGAGGTGAGCCCTTGCATGCCTTCTCTTGTCTGATGTCTCTCTAGTTTTACCCCTCAATTACACAACTGCCTCTTGGAGCCATTCGGTTGTGGGAGCTGGTACCCCACAGTACACAGACTAGACCAAGAGCCAGGAGCATAGTGCATGGATTGAATCAGGAAAGGTGTGCATCAGAGCTGTGTTCGTTCATGATACTTATTCAGTTTGCACGCCGAGGAGCTAATCCACGAAGCTGGCGTGTATGAAGATGAATAAAGCACCAGAATCGGAGGAAGGCTCACTGACACCCTTCCACACGCAGATGACACACTCTCTCTCGCTTGCTGAAAGTGACGAGGGCTTGAAGCGCCGCTGATGCAGGTCCAAGACTGCAGCCTTCGGTAAGAATGTAACTCAATTGAAAGGAAACAAAGAAAATGATCAGACTAGACCAACAGGCGGCATCATGGTACACGGAGAAGACAGGGAACTGTCAAGCATCATGGTACACGGAGAAGACAGGGAACTGTCAAGCATCATGGTACACGGAGAAGACATGGGAACGTCAAGCATCATGGTACACGGAGAAGACAGGGAACTGTCAAGCATCATGGTACACGGAGAAGACAGGGAACTGTCAAGCATCATGGTACACGGAGAAGACATGGGAACGTCAAGCATCATGGTACACGGAGAAGACAGGGAACTGTCAAGCATCATGGTACACGGAGAAGACAGGGAACTGTCAAGCATCATGGTACACGGAGAAGACATGGGAACGTCAAGCATCATGGTACACGGAGAAGCCAGGGAACTGTCAAGCATCATGGTACATGGAGAAGACAGGGAACTGTCAAGCATCATGGTACACGGAGAAGACATGGGAACGTCAAGCATCATGGTACACGGAGAAGCCAGGGAACTGTCAAGCATCATGGTACATGGAAAAGACAGGGAGCTGTCAAGCATCATGGTACATGGAGAAGACAGGGAACTGTCAAGCATCATGGTACACGGAGAAGACAGGGAACTGTCAAGCATCATGGTACACGGAGAAGACAGGGAACTGTCAAGCATCATGGTACACGGAGAAGCCAGGGAACTGTCAAGCATCATGGTACACGGAGAAGACAGGGAACTGTCAAGCATCATGGTACACGGAGAAGACATGGGAACGTCAAGCATCATGGTACACGGAGAAGACAGGGAACTGTCAAGCATCATGGTACATGGAGAAGACAGGGAACTGTCAAGCATCATGGTACACGGAGAAGACATGGGAACGTCAAGCATCATGGTACACGGAGAAGCCAGGGAACTGTCAAGCATCATGGTACATGGAAAAGACAGGGAGCTGTCAAGCATCATGGTACATGGAGAAGACAGGGAACTGTCAAGCATCATGGTACACGGAGAAGACAGGGAACTGTCAAGCATCATGGTACACGGAGAAGACAGGGAACTGTCAAGCATCATGGTACACGGAGAAGACATGGGAACTGTCAAGCATCATGGTACACGGAGAAGACAGGGAACTGTCAAGCATCATGGTACACGGAGAAGACATGGGAACTGTCAAGCATCATGGTACACGGAGAAGACAGGGAACTGTCAAGCATCATGGTACACGGAGAAGACAGGGAACTGTCAAGCATCATGGTACACGGAGAAGACAGGGAACTGTCAAGCATCATGGTACACGGAGAAGCCAGGGAACTGTCAAGCATCATGGTACACGGAGAAGACAGGGAACTGTCAAGCATCATGGTACACGGAGAAGACATGGGAACGTCAAGCATCATGGTACACGGAGAAGCCAGGGAACTGTCAAGCATCATGGTACATGGAGAAGACAGGGAACTGTCAAGCATCATGGTACACGGAGAAGACATGGGAACGTCAAGCATCATGGTACACGGAGAAGCCAGGGAACTGTCAAGCATCATGGTACATGGAAAAGACAGGGAGCTGTCAAGCATCATGGTACATGGAGAAGACAGGGAACTGTCAAGCATCATGGTACACGGAGAAGACAGGGAACTGTCAAGCATCATGGTACACGGAGAAGACAGGGAACTGTCAAGCATCATGGTACACTGTCAAGGCCTTACGTTTCCGTCGGACCCACAATCAATACCCAAGGAAGCAAACACCCAAGGGAGTCACAGCCAATAAGTCAAGAGCAATGCTGCACCAAGACCTGTTTAAAGAGCTAAAGGACATAGCTGTCACTTTGAGGACCAAGGTGCCAGGGTATTTTCAATGGTCTCCTTTGAAGGATGGTGTTGGAGAAGCCGGTCCAAAGTCCGCGGACCACCAGAAGAACAAGGGAATGAATCTGCCTTCGAAGTGCGACCAGACGCGTGGATGGCAACACGTACTTTGGACATGTTATCGGGAAGTTATCTCATGTACTTTGGATGGGTTATCGGGAAGGACAGGGTCCTCGGACAGGAGGTCCTGCTGGGTGAGTAGTGAAAAGAGAAAGACTCTCAGTAAGGTGCGTTGAGCCAGTGGCGTCCACAGTGATTGTGAGGCTGCGGCGGTGTTGTGTCGCTCTCTGTTGTGCACAGGGTCGCTAGGAATTGGAACGGACTCAGTAGCACCGGACCACAAGTCCAGGTCTTAGTGAAAACTGACAGACAAGACTGGAGTGATTCCTACCGGAACAAAGAAGAGGCAAGGAAACAAAACAGGCGCAGAAGCAATCGGGCCAAAGGACTGTGGGACCACACGAACCCCAGCCTCCAGGACCCCGAGACCAGGCTAGAGGGTGCCTGGTTAGCACAGCTGAGCTTGCTGCTGAAAGGGACCATCACTGCAGGGCCCTGCACAGGGTGGGAGAAAAATAGGAAACAAAGAAGCTATTTTTTTGAACGGTCCGACTTACTGGTCTGATCAATGAGACTTTCAGCCTGTAACACACTCCCCTGCTTCAGCGTAAGTCAAACAGCAGACAGGCCTGTGAAATGAACACAAGCACTAGAACCACCCACGTGAGGGGTCGCAGGGCAGCATTTGGGCAGGACTCCAGTTCAGGAGGCTGGAAGGACAAACGGAAGTGGTAAGCCCAGGGAGGGGCGGGGCGAGTGCTGGAGCGTGGTGGGGTCGCCGTCAGCGTCAGAAACCAAAGTGTGTATGAGCTGCTGCTTGCTCTGACAGCCTGCACCCAAGCCACAAGAAAACGTCACGAGAGAGCGCAAGGGTGAATTCCCATGGTTGGCTTCCAAACAAAGAAAAAGCAAGAAAGACTCATCTGCGCGAAACGACAGGGGCTCATACGAAGGGCCGCCAGTGAAGCGTGAGATTGCTGGGCACAGGAAGACCGTACGTGCCTCAGGCAACACTCGATCAGAACGGAGTGAAATTTCCATTTATTCAACAAGCTATTAAGTGGATGGAATGTGCTGCTAGCTAGGGTCTCAGTCGGTTCTGAAAACACCCCGGCTGAACAATGACGACCAGTCCAGGCTCGAACCTGAGATGTCCAGGGAAGAGGACCCTCCCTGCTGGCCCTTGGAGTTCCAGCAGCAGTGACCTCAGCCCGTGTTCAGCAGCGGGTCTTTCTGAGAATATAAGCATCCCAGGAAAGGCTGCTGGGAGTGTCTTCATTAAATGGCTTCTTCCTCTTCTTCCCGTTCCTTCAGCCCAGGTGCAAAGGAGGGCGGCCCAGGGAGGGCTGGAGGAGGCAGGACACTGGCGATGGCGCTTCCTTCCATATTGCTGGCGGCCTCATCAGCCCCGCGTCGCCCGCCCGTGGGTGAGCAGTGGCCCTTAGAAACTAGAGGGCATATTCTAATTGGCTTCTTTCCCAAGGGCGGCAAACAGCAGGGACAGCTTGCCAAGGACAAATCGAATCTGATCGTCCTGGGGTGACAGTGAGGAGGCGGCTTTTGGCGTCCAGGAAGAGTTGTTCACCAATGATTTGCGAAGCCCAGCCAGTGGGCCCCAGGTTCTTCGGGTGCACCCTGGGATAAAAAAACAAAGACAAGGAAACCTTGGTAACAAGGTCGCTCCCCGGATCAGTTAAACCAGAATGTCTTGGGGAGATTGCCAGACATGAATAATAATTAATAATAATAGACCTTCCGGTGGGTTCCATGTGCAGCCAAGTCTAGGAATCCCCATTTTCACCATCGATGTGCCAGGTTCTTCCTGCAGCTCACAACGGACCTGACCCTGCCTTCTGACATCATACTTAACATCTTATTCTTCACGCGATCACACTGAAGAATCGATTCTCTTCTTTTGGAATAAAGCTTGACATCGTTTTTTCTTTACTGACACAATCGTTGCATATTATAAAATTCACCCTTTTGGAGCATACCATTTAGTGGTTTTTAAAAATATATTTTTAAAGTTGTCCAATCAACTAGTGGGGTCTGCAAGTCCTCTGAGCAGTCATTCAGTACAGCTGCCGTCTCACTCATCCCGAGGAAAAGTGGAAGAAGAAACCACAGTTTCAGAAATACACCGGTTGACAGGGCCAGCGACCTACAGGAAGCAGAGCCTGCTCTACTCTGAGGCCAGAAGAACTGGATGGTGCCCAGCTTACACTCCCCACTGACTTGTTCTGACCAGGACCTCGACAGACTCAGATAGAACTCAAGTTCGTCAAAAGCCCAGAATTACTAAACTCCTGGGAGACTAAGGGCTCCCTGAGCCTATCGCCCCAAGATAGTCTTTAAACCTAGAACCGAAACTGTCTCCCAAGGTCACCTTCTAGTGAAACAGAACAAGTTGGCACACAAAATAAAGGATGTTATCCGTGCGTATGGTGTAACATTAAAAAATTATCAATGTACATGAGGTGGCTTCAATAAAAGCATGGATTTTCCACCAACTTTGAAACCCGTCATACACGAGATCAAAAGGCCTAAAATTATTCTAAAACAAAGACCAAAAGATAAGGGGACCTGGAACCAGACAGAATACTGGAAATTTAACAACCGGAATGGAACGAAAGAGGATGCTGACGCGTGGGAAAATGTATGTGGCTCACGTCCCTGAAGAGCAGGTGTGCACATGACCAAATGGGAAGCTGATTTGTGGGGTCACCTCTCATGGAAAATACATTAACATATTATTAGAAATAGTAAAGAAATATTGACATAATGCACCAGACACTAAAAAGCTATACAACCGTCACCATGGTAGCTTATTGAGGCTTTCTCCCCCAAAGTCTTCGTGCCTATTTTGGTAGACTTGCTTTTGACAGGCCCTGTTGAGACACTGTGACTTGGATTGGCTTCTTCCAGACCAGAGAAGCCCAACCTCCACTTAGGAGTCCATTTGTCATCTTTGGGTCTCTGGGATGGTGTATTTGTTCATGTCCTGCCTCTCTGAGTTCTCTGTTCATGACTGTTGTTATAATTCATAACTATGTTCTGAGCACTCGTTACGTATTCTGGGCACGCAAGCGGTAAAGCTTTCTCTTAGCCTGTGGCTTCTTGTCCACGCGGGCATGTGAGCTGCCGCGTAAGAAGGAGGAACCGGAATCATGCGTGTCGAGCCGTGGGACGGGATCGCTGGGGGGGCAGGGACACGAGGAAGGCAGAGCCCCCGTCCTTGGGGAGCTTGCCTGGTGGGAGGGATGGAGGGGTGAGGCTTTGACACCACCGCCCGGACCACAAGCAGACATGCCGAAGCCGCTCAAGGCAAAGGGTGTGGCAGGAGAGAGGAACGCAGAGCGGAGTGTTGGACCGAGACGGCTGCCGTTGGCCTCTGGAGTCAGACCGTCCGGTTGGGCTGCATCAGTTGCTACCTGGGTGACCTTGGGTAGGTTACTAAACCTCTCTGCACTTCAGTCTCGTTTGCAAAATTGACACAGTGCTCATGGCCACCTCAAAGGGTTCCAGGTGGCACACCTTGGACGTCCTCACCGCCATGTGTAGGAGAGCCATGGACGTGGGCTCCCGCTATGGCTTTCGGCAGCCGCGGGGTTCCGTGGCCACCCGAGGGAGCTGCGGGGAAGGGGGTGGCCTCTGAACTGAGCCCGGAGGGTGGGCAGGGCTTCCCGAAGCTGAGATGAGGGCAGGGATGAGATGGGGAGGAGATTTGGGGGGACTGTGGTTAGTGGCTGCAGTCAGGTTGGCCCTGGACTCATGGCGACCCCCTGTGGACTAGGATGGAAAGCTGTCCTGTGCTGTGCTGGACCACAGTGCGGGGACCTGTAGGACTTTCATTTGTCTGCGTCTTCAGGGTCCGTGCAAGTCCACGTTCTTCTGAAAGCCCCCCTGCGGCCTGTTCAACCTCACGGACACACACACACGTCTCCCCAGACAGAGGGTGGTGGCTATACCTGACTGAGAATTGAACTCAGGTCTCGCTTATGGAAGTCGAGAATTCTGCCACTGAATCACCAGCCCCCCCACCCTTCCCCTTACGCCCGCATTTCTGCTCTCTTCCTGGTCCGCTCCCCTTTGTTCCTCCTCCTGTGCTCTCCTCCTGCCCCCCATTCTTTTCTCTGCCTCTCCCCCTTTTCCTGCTCACCCCCAGAGGTCTCCCCAGCCTCCTCTGGTATCCTTGACCTTGTGTCACCGACCCCTGGGTTATGGGACATTTCTCTGTGGCTTCAGGGCCCTCTTGGCCTCTCGCTGGGAACTCTGTACCTTTGTCCCCTAAACGCAGAGAGATTGCACAGAGATTGCACAGAGATTGATTTAGCACAGGGTCATATCGAATCCAAATTACCCAGCAGCTTTCTGTGCAGTCACCAAGCCTGTGCCGGGACAGCAGCTCCACCAGCCATGCTTGTCTGGTTAATAATTTACTGAGGGGATGGAAGTTCAATGACCCACGAGATGCATTTTGCCTGAACTTCGGGGTACCTCTGACAGCAACGTGTGCCGTTTGTCCAGGCAGCTATTCGAGCTGTCTGAATTCTAATGTCCCGCCTGCCATCCTGACCCTCTGGATTCCTGGGCTGAATGAGGTTGCCTTTGATTCGTATTCATTTTACTGCTTTGATTTTTCTCCCTGAGCCGGTGACCAGAACAGCAGTGAGCCTGGAAATTGTCTCCGTGAGAAATTAGATTCCCAGGTGTCTTTGTGGGGAGGAAGCCTCCCGGCTGCGGTGGTTTTTCTCTGCTTTGTAGGACGGAATGTCTTATGGTGAAATCACAGACTGCTCTCTGTTCCCCAGTGGTTCTGCAGCACCTGTGTCGTCCAACTACAAGTTTAATGTTCTGCCATCACCATGTTGAAATCTGGAATAATTTATGAACGAGGGACGGTACGTTTTGAACTGAGTTCCGCAAATTAGGAAATTGTGTAGCTCTTCTCACTCAAGTGCGTGCCTGCGAGTCGACCAGATGAGGGCCACACCCCGAGTTCTTGACGTTGAACTTAGGGGACTGCTTAATCCATCTATGTGCCCCCATCCTGCTATGACGCTCTCAGGGAGGGAGAGGCGCCGCAACCCGACTGACCCAGGTTCCTCAAGGTACTTCCACGATTTGTTTTGAAGCACGTGTGGATGGCCGTGGATGGCCGCTTGCAGAAGCGGACGGACAGTGGAAAAGAGCAAGGCCCTCAAGGAGATGGACGGACACAGCGGCTGCAACGACGGCTCGGACACAGGGACCATGTGTGAAGATGGAGCGGGACCCGGCAGTGTTTCGTCCTGTTGTGCACTGGGTCACGATGGGTCAGAACCGACCTCATGGCTCCTCCCACCAACGCGGATGGACATGTCCTCCCAAATTCAGAAGGTCCAGAGAGTGTTTGCTGGTTGTGCCTGTTCTCTTGTCCACCTGCTGCAGAGGTGAGCATGGGTCCCCATCTCTGGGCAGCTCCCCGAGAGACGCTGTGTTTCAGTCAGCGCTTAGGTACATAGCTCCACATGTGTGTTTCTTGGCAAGAGATGCACACGTTTCTCTTGTCCCTTCACTCACCTCCGTGACTCAGCGTTCTCTCTCTAGGAGGACCCACGAAGACAGGTGCTTCGTCCTGCTCCCTGCTTTGTCCTCAGTGGTCCAAGCTGAGTCTGGCACACACCCATTGCCATCAAGTCAACCTTGACTCATAGCCGGGACCCCGCAGGACAGAGTTGAGCTGCCCCATGGAGTGTTCGTGGAGATGTTTACAGGAGCACTCTGCCACATCTTCCAGGAAGCAGTTTGGGGGTTCCAACCACTGACTTTTCGGTTAATAGCTGAACGGCCAACCACGTGTGACCAGGGCTTCTCAGTGTGCCATGAGATCAAGCCAAATCCACAGCCACGGAGTTGATCCCAGGTCGCGGTGTGCTAGTCTGGGTAAACTAGGGAAACCAATCCACAGAAAGTCATACATGTGTAAGAGAGAGTTTCACATATAGGGTAAGAGGACATTCAGAAAGCATCCCAACCCAGTCCAGTCCAAGCCCACATGTCCAACGCGATCCACAAAGTCCTCAAACTCACAGAGCACACACAATGACGCCACGTGCAGGAGGATCACCGGCCAGTGGGTAGAAAATCTTTGCATCCAGTGGCGGTGTAAGCATCTCGGGGTCTCCACGCGGCTGCTCCTGCACCCAGGGCTGCATCAGGGAAGGTCCATGTGGCTTCTGCGCAGGGATGTCTCGCAGGAAGAGAGCCTTGCCAGCTAAGGCAACCGTACACTGGTCCAGCCCTCAGAGAACAAGAGACCAGAGACGTAGAAAGGTGAGGCTCACGGAGCCATTTCTCTCTCGGCCCTTCAATTCATCCCACACGTGTTTATCGGCCAAGGTGGCAGAATAAACCTTAACTATCTCACAAAACAACCTGAACTAGGGCTTCCAAGACTGGAAATGCTTACGGGAGCAGGAGGCCTCATTAAACAACAACAACAACAACAACAACAATTTATTGGGATGTACTTCATAAATTACACAAGTCAATGATCCAGTCATATCCAGAAGACCTGTACAAGCCTCCTCACGGTCTTAGCATATTTTCTTCATTCTGATACTGGTTACTAGCTTCCCATCTCCCCTCAACCTGCCTGCCCCACACCCCACAATCAAAAAACCCAAACTCACTGCCATCGAGTCAATGGTGACTCACAGTGACCCTGCAGGACAGAGTGGACCTGCTCTGTGCTTTTCTGTGACCGTAACTGCTTGTGGGAGTAGAGAGCTCTTTCTCCTGTGGAGCGGCTCATGGTTTCGAACTGCTGAGTTTTTAGATCACAGCCCAATTCATAACCCTTACACAACCAAGCCGCCTGCCAAAGCCCCAAGGAACCTTCAATCCAGTTACTGTTTCTATTGCTTTACCATCCTGGATTTCATAGACAGAAAACCACTGGGGGGAAAAACCCACAAAAACTAACAATAATCACAAAGAGAGAAAAAAAACCCAATAGAAAAGAAAACAGAAAAATTTGAAAACTAGAGCAAATTTAAAGGTCAAATGGTAGTTACATAATCTGTTGTCAACTTGAGACTATTAAGAGTGAAGGGGTGGAGTTTAGCCTGTCGATCAGGTGGCAGCTTGATGACCTCATTTGGAGGCGCTAAGGAGATAAATAGCTCACTGGAGGCAGGACACACACACACACACACACGCTCCCCACACATGGAGTTATGCTAGAGTCCTGGAGTGGGAGGAGCCATGTGGATGCCCTTGTGTTAAGATGCTTCCACCACCACTGGATCCACAAGACTTTCCACCCACCGGCCTGCGATCTTCCTGCACTCGGTGTCACTGCATGTGTTGCCTGAGTCTGCAGAGAACTTTTTAGATTGGTATCGGACATGTGGGCAAATATGGGACTGAGGGACTTGATCTGGACTGGGCTGGGATGTTTTCTTAATGTACAACTGCTCTTGTCTATGCAGCTCTTTCTCAATCACATATGAGTGTCTCTGAACTTGTTTCTCTAGTCACCCTGGACTAAGATGGGGGTTAAATTTTAGCCTAACTGCCTCAGTTTCCAGCGCACGCTGCAAGCTAGCAGGGCTGTTCACACCCCTTGTCTCTGGAAGAGGGAATTCACCAGAGGCTTAATCCACTTATAGTTCCCCTTCACTTTCATTTTTTAAAAAATTGAAACAACTTTACGATGGGCCAAGAGAGAGATCAAATGATAAGCTATATTGCATTTTAGTCTAGCCATGTCTGCAAAGCCTGGCTTTACAATGTCCCCTGTCTGATGACAAGGTCACGCACACCCTTCTCTGGTCAGAGGGCAGCATCCACGTGGGGACGCTGCGAACCAGGTGTTCATGTTTTCCTTTGAGCGGCTGGTGGGTTTGGACCAACCTTGCAGTTTGGGCAGTCTAATGCTTCCCTGATAGGGCCACTGGGGGTAAGTGCTTAATAGATTTTTGCTCAATAAATGGACAAATGCCACAATAATGTCTTTGTGAATGCTTCATTGGGCCCACGAGAGAATGTATTTGTAGGATAAATTCATCCATTTAAAAGTCTGATGGAGTCTGCCAATCCCCACCCGGTCCCCCACCCACCCCAGGCCACCAACACCTCTGGGCTGTTGTGGAACAGCATCCCTGCTGGTCACCTGGAGTCATTTAACCTTTGGGCACTCCCCAGGGGCTGCTCTACACGGGTCAGAAAGGAACTGGAAGTTGGCCACCACCACCCCCTGTAGGCAGCCCCTTTATGCCATGTCCATCAATCCAGGGCAGTCAATGAGGACTTTTAGATGCAAATGGTGGTAGATAGCATCTGGTTCACCAGGGCCCCTGACTGTCCTGTCCCTGGAGGCCACCAGCAGGGAAGCCCTCTGGCCCCAGCGCCTCTCTGTGATGGATGGTTCACTTTGCTGGAGCCCGCCCAGAGGCATGCTCTCGGGTTCCTGTCCACCTGCCTCCCCATCTTCCAATCTGTCACCAGCACAGGGGCAATTTAATCATCATAATGAGCCTGTCACAGAGAGCTCCCTCCACCGCCCCACCGCCCCGGCAGCAGCCGGGAAGCCAGTTCCACGTCCTCCCCTGGCCAACCGACACATGTGACTCAGCCCCGGAGATCTGGGCGGAGCGGAGGCACGTGAAGCGGAAGGGACATGATGTTGAGCCTTTGGGGCCAAGAATCAGGACACCTGGATCTGATCCCCTTGTACTTCTTCACTTCCTGTACTGGCTGGGTGACCTTGCGCACGCTATGTCAGTGAGCAAGCGCTGCAGCGAAATGGGGCCAAGGAGAATGCCCAGCTGAAAGTGAGGCTTTCCACTCCGTAAAGGGCGACAGCTGCGGAGACTCAAGGGGCTTTCTGTAGGGCGTCAGGAGTCACGATGAACTCCATGGCCGAGAATTTGGTTTTTATTCCCAAGCGTGCTTCAAAATTTTAAGAGCCAATCAATTTATGGGAAAATGTGGACATTGGGAAGCCTTCTCTAAAGGGGGTCCTGAGAGGGACTCTTTGAGTTGTTTACTGACTTCGTGTGCTTTTAACGGCATGGCTTCATCATATCAAGAGTTTAAGGAAGACGGCAGGGTGGTGGAAGTGGGGTCGAGAGGTAGGACCCAATGCGTAGGGGACAGCAAACAGGGTGATGGATTGTTCATCTGAGCATGGTGGAAATGTCAACTACTTTGTTTATATTTTAGCACAAAAAAGTAAAAAGGTGTGGGGAAACCGTTCGTGTTCATCCGTGGTCTCCGGAGGCAGGCAGCTGAGGCTAGGGTGGACTAAACTTCTTTAAACTACCTCAAGGTGTCTCTGTCTCTTCCCAGGATTGAGAAGTGGGGCTCCCTGCTCCCTGGGGCGCCCCCCCCCAATCTCCATCCGGACAATGTTGACTCTGCTTCTCTTTTGCACTTCCCAGCTCCAGGGAGGCATGGTCCAACCTAATTTCAGACAATCCAAGCTCTCGCCTTGGCACCTCTGGACCTCTGGGGCATGGGAGCTCTGCTGGGTGAGAAATGAAGCCAGTTTTCTCAGCCTTCCCAGAAGTGGCAGGGCAGGGGAGGAAGCGCCGAGCCCTGGGGCGAGGGAGGGTGGCTCTCTCCCGCTTACACCATGGTGAGTGTCAAAGGGAAGGGCCGCCCAGTCCCCAGCTCCTGGGGTGTGGCTCAGCCATCTCTTTTTTTCTTCTCCCTCCTCCCCCTGAAAGAAGGAAAGGTGGCATACTGCAGACAGCAGCAGCACGCACGTGTGCCTGTGCGTGTGCGTGTGCGTGTGTGCATGCATGCGTGTGCGTGTGCGCGCGCGTGTGCCTGTGTGTGCGTGTGTGCGTGTGCGTGTGCGTGCGTGTGCGTGCGTGTGCGTGTGTGTGTGTGCGCGCGTGTGTGCGCGTGCGCGTGTGCATGTGTGTGCGCGCGCGTGTGCGCACGTGTGTGTGCCTGTGTGTGCGTGTGTGTGCGCGTTTGTGTGCGTGTGTGTGTGTGCGTGCGTGTGTGCGTGTGTGTGCGTGTGCGTGTGCGTGTGCACGTGTGTGTAACCAAGAGAGCAAGACGAGAAGCATCACCTACCAGGCCGGTCCCCATGGTTCGCTGCCTTGTCTTGGGTCCGTTCTGACCCACGGTGACCCCTGTGTGCAAAGGCGAACTTCTCCAGCCTGTGACCCTCCAGAAGCGGATCGCCAGGCCTCTGGGTGGGTTCCAACCGCTTAGCTTTTAGAAAACGGTTGAGAGCCTAACTGAGGCCAGTGAGCCCAGGCACTGCGGGAAAGGCCAGTGAGGGACCCATTGAGAACGACTTCCCGTGTCTACTTCCACGGCTAGCGACCCCCGAGAAGCGCTGGCTGCGTCACACATCTGAGAGGCCCACTTCACACCCAAGGTGGGAGACAACACAAGAATGAAAGTGCGTTTGTCTGGCCGGTTTGGAGGAGCAAGGCCGATGAACGCTGCCTTTGGCCCCGCCCGGGGCTTTGAGTCCTGCAGCTCAACGCTGATTCCCCAGCACCTGGTTGCAGGTATGGTGGGCTCAGGTGCGGCCTCCATCTGGTTGGAGTGGCTGTTGAATGCAGGAGACACCGTTTCCTAGTTCCCAGAGTCCTTGTTGCTTTCAAACAAACCAGCGTCCTGAACCCCGAGAAAGGGAAGTGATTGGGGGCTGGGTCGCGGACACCGGAAACATCCGTGTGCCCTGTGCGTCTCCACTGCCACAGTGAGGGAAGGCGAGCGAGCGAGGTCTTGGCACCAGACACCTCTGCGGTTTGGAGAGGGGTGACTGGCTCCCGGCTGGCTGGCGGGTGGCGCACTGTGGTTTCCCCACGTGCACCCTCCCTCCCCTGGGCTTCGGGGTTAGAAGGCTGGACGTGTCACTGTCAGCTCTCTGTCCCAGGTGCACGGAGTGGTGGGTGGAAAGAGCACCCCCCTGCCAACAGCTTGGAGGTTTGGGAATCTGTGGATTTTTTTGTTCCCATAAAGCGAGTGGTTCCCCGAGCTCAGGACCCTCCCACTTGGCTTCAGCTCCACTGGCCTGGGGCCTTTGCCTCTGTTGGTCTCCCTGCCAAGCTCCTGGTGAGACGTCTCCCTCCACCTTGCTTCTAAAATGACAGTCCCTCTTGTCCCTCTACCTCCTCTAGAGCCGGCCCACAGGTCCAGTGAGCTGGGGCTTCTGCAGCATCTGGCTCCTTATGGTTCCCCAGCACCTGGCCCCGGTGTCCATGAATGAGCATCAATCGGGTGACAAATCTCTTTTATATGGTCTGTGCAGGAGCCCTGGTGGCCCACAGGGAGAGGGGCTCTGTGGGAGAGAGATGAAGCTTTCTACTCCCCTAAGAGCTTCAGATTCAGAAACCCGCAGGCTCGCTCTACCCTGTGCTAGAGAGGGGCTACGAATCGGAATTTCCCCGATGGCGGTGAGTTTGGTTTGGGGTTGGTTTATGGTCCCCGCGGGTTGAGGGCCATGTAACAGGCTCCAGCAACCCCGTGAGGCAGGCACAACTTTTATCCCCACCACACGAAGGACGAGACTGCATTGAGAGGATAATTGGGAGAAGCTTCCGAGCACCAACCAGCCTCGGGCGGGGGTTCCTTGAGGAAGTTTCAGGAAAGGTGATGTCAGTTGACCTAGACCTGCTCTTGGCTCCAAAGCTTGTTCGAAACGTTTTCTCCTTGGAATTTTGTTTCAGGAGCACCGGAGACAGAATCACTTTTTCCAGACCTGAGGTCCACCCCAATTCAAGCTGGAGACCAGGGACAAGACTGAGTGCCCGCCGGTCCCCGCGACTCAGCCCACAGATCACTTTCCTACAAAATCAGCTAACTTCCGGGCAGACTCGCCCCGCTGGCCTGGTTTCTCTGCTTTGCCGAGAGCGTGCATCTCCTGGGATCTGGGTGTTAGTGAGTGGCGGATGAGGAAGCAGGTACCGTTGCCCCAGTTGGATGTCTCTGAGCTGCAGACGTGCCTGCTGCAGTCCTTCCCGACGGACTGCAACTCCACGTCCTTGATTTTGTTTTTGACTTGGGATGCATGGGGTCTCCACCTAGCGACTGCAGGGGACAGAGCAGAGCTGCACTATCAGGTGCGCTTGGCTGTCGTCTTTGTCGTTGTCCCTGGTAGCAGGGAGGTCTCAAAACAGCTAGAGCTACACCGAAAGGGCCTCACTGTATGGAGTTCATTCTGACCCCCAGTGACCCTAGAGGACCGAGTGGAACTTCCCCCTTTGGCCTTCTGAGACGTTGTCTTGTTGAGGGAGTAGAAAGCCTCATCTTTCTCCCCCCCGGAGTGGCTGGTGGTTTCAAACTGCTGACCTTGCGGTTAGCAGCCCAACATGTCACTCACTACATTGGGCTGCTAACCACAAGGTCTGCAGTTCAAACCCACCAGGCGTTCTGTGGGGGGGGGTGAGGGGGGAACGAGGCTTTCTACTCCAGTGAAGATGGGCAGCTTAGGAACCCTGCAGGCATGGCCCTCTTCTGTCCACGGGGCTGCTTTGAGTCAGAATGGACGCAGTGGCAGTGAGCTTTCTTTGTTCGTTCTTCCTTCTGCTTTCAGGAGAATCCATTCATAAAGAAGGGCCAAAAACCAAACCAAAACAGCCCGCACACCACCTCACTGTCACCGAGTCGACGCCGACGCATGGTGCCCTTCTCAGACCGTGGGACTGTCCCTGTGGGTGTCCGAGACTAACTCTTGGCGGGAGCAGAAAGTCTCGTCTGTCTCCCTCAGAGCAGCTAGTGGTTTTGAACTGGTGACCTTGCAGATGGCAGTGTAAAACGTGACCCCCTAGACCCCTGGGGCCCTATAAAGAAGGACGGGTACACGAGAGTTCACAGCAGCATTGTCCACCACAGCTCACAGGTAGAGACAATCCACCTGCATCAGCGGATAAACAAATGGTGGCAAGTCCATGCTGTGGAATATTACTTAGCCATGAAAAAGGCACGAGGGACTGATATCCACTATATAGGGACAAACCTGACGACGTTGTGCTGAGTGCAAGAGGGCAGATCCAAAAGGTGACGCTTTCTGATTCTATTCATATGAATTGTCCAGAACAGATCGTCCACAGAGATCGAAAGCTGGTCAGTGGTCCCTGGGCACTGGGGGTCGGTGGGGGTGGGTGGTTGGGAAAGGGGAACAGATATGTAATAGGGACGTTGGGGGAGCGAAAATTTAGTTCTGGAACTAAATCAAGGTGATGGTTGTACAACATTGTCTACGGACTCAATGCGCTTGCGGGGTTTATTTGGAAACGTTAACTTCGCTGAAACCAAAGAGAGGTAGGGTTTTGTTTCATTTTGCTGTCCGGTGCTCTGTGTATCTGTGACAGTGTGTTCCAGGCTTGTTAGAAGGAGCCTTAGAAATACCGATTTGTCTCTCTTATGTGATTCTTGCTCGTCCCTGTTTGTATTTCCATGATTATGGGGATTTATTAGGGAGGTTAACCTTGGTGACCACAAGCCGGGGCAGAAAACAGGAAAGATCCAGTCTTAGTTCCTCCACAGCCTCGTCTCAGCCCACAGCCACCGCCTCTCAGGCCTCCAGCCTCTCAGTCCTCACTGGTGTTAGACAGAAATTACTATCCATGGGTCATCCTTCCATTAGGGCCAGATGACTGACCCTCTCCCCTTTACGGCTGTTAGCAGGGAGGCGGTCTTGGGGATATCGTTCTCTTAAGCCAATCAAGTTCAAAAGAGTCAAAAGGGATAGATGCTGGACTGACCTCATTGGGAAGGACTGGAGGGTAGAATTTTTTTTAAGTTGTAAAGGTATTTAAAGGTAAGAGGCATTTTGTTATTTAAAAACAAAACCTAAAATGTTACCCCAAAAAGTTCCAAGAGAAAATAAAAGTTCCTCCTTTGTTGCGATTCCTTATGGATTAAATACGAGTGAAGACATATGTTTCCAAGTCTGTTTACACCTCTCAGTATTTCTCTCTCCTTCAAAAACAACAATAATGGAATCTTACCATCTGGTCTGGATTGAATTTTGCCCTCCAAAAACTGTGCGGTAAATGCTAACCCTTACGCCTCCGTGGCTATAATTCCATTTGGGGATGGGCATTCTTCGTTACGGTAATTAGATGGCATGAAAGCAGGGAGCGCTATAAGTCAATCTCTCCTGAGAAATAAAGGGCAGACGAGCTAATAGAGCGAGAGACGAGAGTGGGGGAAATAGATGCCAAGCCACACGAGAATTGCTGAGGACAGAGATCTGCAGAGAGCCAGGGCCCGGTCAGCAAACTGCGGCTCTCGAGCGAGCCATCTGGGGCTCGTTCAGTGCGTACACGTGGCCCTGAAAAAAAAAACGGAAAATGGAGATGAAACCATCGTCTGATAGCGATGATTCCATTTGTGTGTAGAAATAGACGGATGCTCTCAAATAATCCTCAGTTTCAGAAAAGAAGCCCGGGGCCCCGGCCACACCCACACGGCTTGGCTGAAGCCCATTATGGCGGACACCTTGTCCGTCCATTTCTCTGAGGGCTTCCCCCCTTTCATGGACACTGACACTTGACGTTGCAATCCCTGAAGTGGTCTCTCCTGACAACACGTCCAAAGCACGTGAAGCAAAGTCTCACAGGCTTGCTTCTCAGGAGCTTTCTGGGAGCACGTCATCAACACAGATTCGTCTGTTCCTCCAAGCAGCCGCTCTCAACCTGTGGGTCGTGACCCCTTTGGGGGGTCGAACGGCCCTTTCACTGGGGTCGCCCAGTTCATCACAGTGATGAAGTAGCAATGGAAACAATTTTCGTGTTGGGGGTCACCACAACATGAGGAACTGGTATTAAAGGGTCACAGCATTAGGAAGGTTGAGAACCACTGCTGTGTGAGTCTGGGTACTTTAGAGAAATAAACCCACAGAAACTCCTATGTATAAGAGAGAGTTTTATATAAAGGTTAAGTGTGCATCAAGAAAACATCCCAACCCAGTGCTGCCCAAGCCCACAAGTCCCACATTAACCCAAATATCCAACACCAATCCACAAAGTCCTCCTCCATCTCACAAAACACACACAGTAATGCCAACTGCAAGGGAAACCGAGTCAGTGAACGTGTAAGCATCTCAGCACTGGCAGGGGTCTCCACACGGCTGCTCCAGCACCCAGGGCTGCATTGGGATAGGTCCATGTGACTTCTCCTCAGGGATGTCTTGCAGGAAGTGAACCTTGCCAGCTGAAGCAGGGAACTGGCTAAGGCAGCTGCACCCTGGTCTGACCATCAGAAAGCAAGAGACCCGAGAACTAGAAAGGTGAGGCTCACCGAGCCATTTATCCCTCCACACTTCAATTAACCTCACATGTGTTTATCAGCCAGGCTGGCACAATAAACTTTAACTGCCTCAACGGCTCTAGAGCTAGCCCCTGAACTTGGACTTCTAGCAGTCCAAGTTAGACTTAGAGCATCCACCACCCGCCCACCTGTGATAGGTCTGGTGTAACAGTCCTGGTAACCAAGGCACCATCCCAAGCGCACTGTCCTTAACGGCACCATTAGGGACCCCTGGTGGTGTAGCGAGTTATGAGTTGGGTGGCTAACCTCAACGTCAGCTGTTCGAACACACCAGGGGCTCCAAGTCCTGCAAAGACTCCAGCTTCAGAAACAAACACCGTCCGACTCAGTCCTGCACGGTCACTGTGCATCGGTACTGACTCGATGGTAGTGAGTTTAGCTTTAGGGCTTATTTTTCCTGTGTGGAAGTACACTTAATATTCAATTAACGTGATACATTTAATTATTTTCCTAGTGATGGATATTTGGCTTGTTTCTAGGAGTTTTTCCCCCTGTTGTATTCTTATGTATTTGTGCATGTAGTTTTACAAGCACACACACACACACACACACACACACACACACACACACACACCAAGCTAACAGGAGCTCTGGTGGCGTGGTGGGTATGTGTTGGGCTGCGATCCACAGGGTCGGCAGTTTGAAACCACCAGCAGCTCTGTGGGCTTTCTACTCCCATCAATAGTGACAGTCTCAGAAACCCACAGGAGGGCCGTGATGAGTCTGCATTGACTCAATGGCCATGAGTTTGTTTTATGTGCAAAACACCCCAAACCCAAACCCTCGCTGTCATTTAATCGATTCGAACTCACAGCCACCCTGTCGGACGGACAGGGTCGGACTGCCGCAGCGGGTGCTGAGACTGTTACTCTTTACTGGAGTAGAAGCCCCATCTTTCTCCCAAGAAGTGCCTGGCAGTTTCGAACTGCTGACCTGGCAGTTAGCAGCCCAAAGCATAGCCACTCTGCCTCTCCTAGAGACACATGGGGTTCCCAAGACTGTGGACTCGTCCAAACAGCCCCTCATCTTTCTTCTGGGAGCAGCTGTGAACGGCCTACCTTGCAGTAAGTAGCCAAGGCCTGACCCCCCAGCCCCACCAGGGCTCCTTCCAACTTGCACGGTTATTTCCAAACACCGAAGGACGACTGCAGAGCTCACCTTGAAGCTGGCTCCTACCCTCCCGAGTGACCCTATCTGTACGCTGAAGGGACCCCCACCCAGTAGGTCCGTTAGGACCAGGCTCCTGCAGACAGTTCTAGTGCTTAGTGCCTGTGACACCTTTCTGATTTCCGCAAGGGTCTCATGGTACACCAGTTTGGAGTGAGGGATGCCTTGACCATCCGGTCTCTTCGCTAGAGGTTGCAGTGATGCGCCACGGTTGAGTTGGTTCTGCCCAGCCCTGCGTGGAAGAACGTCTCAGCACGTCCCTCTCGTCCCAGAAGCTGCTTTAGGAAAGTCTGATAAGTGAATGGAGCACTGCCGCGTGGCTCCTCTCCCATGGGCGCATCCATTGCCCAAGGGCAGGGGCTCAAATCTCCATGACAGTCTGTGTTGGGTGCTCTGCTGTGTTGTTGCCTGGAAGGACCCAGTGCCCGGAGCCTCCGTGACACCTCGGCTAAGCCGGTCCTCTCTTCCCCTAAAGTTCGAGGCTTCTCAGGTTGCTCTCAGCTGAGCGGGAGGAGTCTGCCGAAGGACCAACCGGCTCCCCGCGGGTCTGCTTAGGCCTCTGGTCAGAAACTCAGGCGTCTCACACAGGGTTGTGTTAGAGAGGCCGCCTGCCCGGGGTGAAGGTGCCCGGGGTGAAGGTGCCCGCCAGATGCCAATGCGAAGGGGACAGGAGGAACAGAAAGAGAATCTGCAACTGCATCTGAGGGACATTCCCGAGTGACATTCACATTTCAGTCTCATTTCTGCTCGTGATTTCTGAACGATGCTCTTCTGGTGACAAGGGAGTAGAGCCACAGAGGGCCTGGCTCTGCTTCGTGGGCTCAGCAGAAGTGGCGTTTCTTTCCCTGGGGATTGCCGGCTAAGAGAAGCGCAGGTTTTCACCTCCCTGGGTGCCAAGCGATGGCCCTCAATTGGCTTCAGGTGGCGTTGAGAGCGCAAGGGCAGCCCGGGCCGCATGTCCTAGTCCTTCTTGTTTCCTGAGTGCTCTGACCTTGAGTCCAGGTTTCTGAAACGAGCTTCCCTGGGAAACAGGCCTTTCAATGCGAGCGGATCTGATGATTCTTTACGGCCGGCAAGCATTTGTTTGGAGAGCTTGTGGGGTGCAAAGCGGGCAGGTAGAGCACAGCCACAGCGCCTCCCTCCCATGCAGTGGGGGCCTGGGGTCTTCGGATGTGGCCTCAGAATGCATGAATTCATGGAGGAGTTGAAGGTGGCTGTTGGGGGTGTGTGTGCTTACAATGACCTAGCCTAAGGGTATCCAACCGAGGGCCCCCGAGGTGATTCTTTGTGGCCCACGAAGCTCTGAAATAAAATGAAAATAGAAAAAGTTGTTATGAAGAAAATAGCGCTTAGGGGATATCGAGGCAACACCGTGCACACAGATCCCTCCTTAACCCTTTAACTACTGAAGACAAGTCTACATGGGGCCCGGTGCCTTTCCTGGGGGCCTGTGGACAAGCATAAACCCACTGACTCAGTTCCGGCAACGTTTGGAAGTGATATGCCTGCCACTCTCAGTGTCCCGTAAACAGATCCCAACAGCGACAAGGTTAGAAAGAGCACTCTGGGCTGTGCTGTGAGGAATCATACCTAGCGGCAGCGCTAGCGGACATTTTTAGAGGGAAGCCATTACGATTATGTATCACGTTTGTCAGCTGCCCGACATTTTGTGTTTTTCATTAGTTACTTTGTTACATTTTCCGGTCACAACATAGGAGGTCAGTGAAAACCAGTAGGAGGAAAGCGCTGGCAAGTTTTGGGTAAAAAAATTTTTTTTTCATTTTATAACTACATTAAATAAATGTTTAAATAAAAGCAATTATATGCTGTTTTATGATCCGATCCATATTCCTGAATCCTCACTTCAAAATATAAATTTAACAAAAGTTACAGATGTGATGGGCCCGCCTGGGTCTTGCCCGTTGCACCCAATGGGCTGTGTTTTAATTGCGTTTGACACCCCTGACCTAGCCTGGCGAGGGGGCGCCACCGGGAGACCGGCCCAAGTTCAAGTCTCCTCCGCTTCTTAGTGCCCGCGCCACGTTGGAAGAGTCACTTCATGCCTCTGAGCCACCTGTCAGCCTGCACCCGACGGCCACTGAGTAGTCCTCGCGAAGCAAGTCCATGAGTCGGGGAGCCTGGCCGGGGGCAGGTGCCGGTTCAGTCCTCTTCCCTCGGGCATGTCGGTAACACCGCCCTGCTGGCTCGCTCTCTGCCAGGGAGAGCCCAGGCAAGAGCAAAGCCTGGAATCACGTACCAGGCCTGTTACTTTTACCCTTGACTCAGATTTTCCACATCCTCTGCCTTCCAAGTCTGTGCGGGTTTGCCTGGGTGTGGCTTCGTGGGACTGGTTATTCATCGGCCTGCGTGAGCCCAGCATAGACACATAGCGGGAGGGCAGCTTACTTTCCAAACCCATGCCCCTGGGCGCAGGTGCCGCCTCGAAGTGCCCCTTCAATCGGTGGGAACGCCAGCTTCCCACATGCGGCACGTGTGAGTCATGTGCAGCGATGGGCTCAGCGCCTTTGGGCGGTCAGGGAAGGCTTCTTCCTGGGTCAACTTTCTCCCCAGAGAGCCGCTGGCAGCTCCCATGGATCTTGGCTTTGCCATCAGGGAAGGCCCCGTCTCCGCCTCACCTTCCGCTTCAAACACCCCGGGGAAGAGTTCTGGGCGGCCTGACTTTACTTAGGTGTCCAGTGCTGGACCAATCGACTGGGGCAAGACAGAGATGGGGGCAGGAGGCCGAGACAGGTCCCCTGGGCACCGTTCTCAGACACCCGGAACATCACTGCGAACTAGCCGGCGCGTACAGTTGCCTCACCTCCCTTAGCCTCAGTTTCCTCCCATGTAGAATGGGACCACAAGTGGCCTGGCATTCACATGCCGACCCTGGGAGGTTTCTCGCGTGGGTAAGACCTCGGCTCTTGGCTTCCCATGCGGAAGGAATTCATTCACGTCGAGGCCTGTTCTGAAACACCAAGCAGGTTTGTACGAAGCATAGGGCAGGTTGCAGGTTTCCCGGTCTCAAAAGGGTTCGCAATGGGCAAGAGCAACCTCGTGGGAAAGTGCGCCCACACGTGCGGAACTGGAGGCGGGTGGAGCCCAAGGACCCAGGGGTTGAGGGAGCAAGGCGCAAGAGGGCAAGAGCTGTGGGCCCTGAAGAGGCTCGGAGAGGGCCCAAGTGTGTGGCCCTATCCTCTGACCGGTGCTGGGCATCGCTCTGCCTGGCTGGGGAAAGGCGTGGTTGAAGGCATTGGTTGGCCCTATTGGCTGGGTGAGCCCACCTGGAGGATGTCATGAGCCTGAGTCTAGTTTGGACCGCCCAGATGTACCTCCCACCTGGCTGGGGGCTTGATGTGAGCATGCTCAGTGTGGGGTCTTCATAGGTGCCTAAGGGTTGCCTGATGTCGTTCCAAACTCCTTTATGGGGCCTTTGCAGGCACGGGAGGGGCAACCCCTCTGTCCCTAAATCTAGCTGCCTCGCCACACCGCCGTCTTTAGATATAGCTAATACTGCAAGGTTGGTGGCTCAAATCCACTAGCTGGGAAAGATGAAGCTTCCTGTTCCCGTAAATATTTACAACCTCTGCAACCTATAGACGACGGTCACGATGAATGTGAATCACCTCGGTTACTATAGGTTTGAGTTACGGTTTTAGGGGACTGACCAATGAGACGCGGCAGAGAAGTTTGAATTGATTCAGAAGAGGACATCTACTTTCAAGTTCCAGGATTGGGGGTTATTTTTATTTCATGTTGACCTTGTTTGTATAGTGGATGCCGTGCAGGCTCGCCACGCAGCCATGTGCGTGTGACATCCAGCCATGTGTCACTCGGTGAGGTGTGAACGGCCGGTTTCTCCTTGCACACCTTGCCACAAAACCGGCTCTCCGCCCACTTCCTCCCTGTGTCACCTGTTTCCCTTCCTCCTTCAATCCGGACCTCTGACCTTTGTCCTTGGGTACATGCTGCTCTTTGGATGGTCGATGGAGGGTCAGTTCCGCTCTGACCCCCTGGAGTGGTTTCAAACTGCCCACCTCGGGGATCACGGCCCAACGAGTCCCCGGGAGCGCACACGCCTGCGGGCGGCTAACCTCAAGGTCGGCAATTTGACCCGCGGTTGTGCATTCCGAGAAAGAGGAGGTTTCGTACGCATGTGAGGATTGGCAACCCCAGAAACCCAACGGGGCGCTGGACTTGGTCCTGGAGAAGTAGGTCGCGCTGAGACGGGACAGGCTTGCTGGCCGGGCGCTTGGGTTGGTTGATGAATGACTTTGGCCGAGGAGACAACATGGCCTTAGAAACCGCTGGAGGGCCCGGGCGGAGGCTGAATCAACACCGCTCACATCTGCCAAGCAGCCACGGGGGCCCCGTGCCGTGTCCCGTCTGGCCAAATGGCCCTGCTGCCGCCTCCCCCCATCATCCGCTGGGTCCTGTCCACCGCCCAGGGGCGTGCTGACAATGGACGAAGGGCTCCTCACCTGCCTAAAAGAGCTCAGGAGCCCGTGACTGACTCTTGGTTCTTTTCCTGTGGCTCAGCACCCACCAACGGCAGCCGGGGCCCACGAACAAGACGAGCGCCAGGCACGCCAGCCCAGGAGCAGGCCGCGTGGCCCGGAAAGTGACTGGTCGGTACCCTTTGGTTGGTGGAAACCAGCTCCCAGGATCCCCACACTCACCTTACCTGCCATCCAGTCGATTCGACTCAGAGCAACGCAATAGCGCAGGTGGGATGGCCCTGGGGGTTTCCAAGACTGTAATTAAAAAAAAAAAAAAACAACCTTTTTTCCCCCATTGGGAGCTCTGACAGATATTGTAACAAGTCACAATTCCATTAGCTCAAGCATAATTGTGAAATAGCACCGCCATCATCTTGACATGTTCTTTCTTCTTGAATTCCTTGATATCACTTCTCATTTCACCCTTTCCCTCCCGCCCTCCCCTCCAGGACCCTTATTATCACACATGACTGTTGTGTTTGCTGCTGTTGCCGTATCTTGCATTGACCAATGGAGCCGTTTACCTGCAAATCTATTGTTCATTCTCCTCAGCCGTCCTACATTCATTCTACAGCCACCCTACTATCAGTGCCCCCTTCCTCAGCCCGCAGGGAATCATTACTCCCTGTACTATTTCTGAAGGGCTATCTATCTCGACTAATTCCTTGTGGGAGTAGAAAGCCTCATCTTTCTCCCGTGGGGTGGCTGGAGCTTTGAACTGCTGGCCTTTCGGTCAGCAGCCCAGTGCTTACCCCACTACCCAGCCAGGGATCTTAGGGATCCCAGAGTGATTCTCAGTATGGTGTGCAAGGCCATTGAAAGGTTTTCTCCGTTTCCTAAATACTTTCCCAGCCCCATCTTGTCCATGAAACTGCATAACATGCTTATATTGCATGCCCTCTATTATATAGACACCGATATAATCACAGGGTACGGCGTGCCCCAGGCTCAGAATAGCAGAACAGCCATCTAAATTGTAGCTTAGAATTTCTGAAATCACTGCCTTTCCCGACAAAGGCCGAGTCCCCATGACACCGTCAATCCAAGGGGAAATAGCAGGAAAGCGAGCTTATGCATATTCATTTCCAGAGGCCTGGGGGGCTGGGCCAAGCTGCAGACTAATTCTGAGGTACGGGGGAGCAGAGCACAGGGTCTTGAGGAGAGGTGAGAAGTCTCGGGTCACAAGAAGGTGAGACCCAGGTCCGGTCCGGAGGAGATTCATGAAAAGACTGCCAAGCCCAGTAGGGCCGAGTGAGCTGAGGTTGTGCCTTTGTGGTGGGTCACCCCAGCATACACTGCGACTCGCTCTGGCAAGACGGGAGACACGGGCCAGTAGGAGCCGCTGGGCCTGGCAGAGCAAGGCCAGTGGTAGGTCAATGGAAGGCTCCGTGACCCCAGGACCAAACGCACGGATTGGCACAAATTCTAAAATGGGAACATAGGAGGAAATAGGGGCGCAATTTTAAAAGTGCCCAAAAAAAGTTGGAAAAGAGGGGGATGAAGAATTTAGAGACACCATGGAAATGAGCAACAGCCTAATAAAACATCTATTTAAAACTATTTATACAGCTTGTACTCATATCGGTATTTGAGAGTGGCTTATGGGATTGGGGAAGATCAGTCTTTCTGGGTCACATAAAAGCCGCTATGTGACTAAGAAGGGAAATGGTCTCTGCCCTACACATTCCCATGTGATCTGGGTCTACCCTCCCTCCCTTCCCCACAGTCTGCAGTGGGAGGCAGGACCGGTGACTTGTGTGAGGGGCTGAATGACAGGCGGGTGCTTATGGGAGCATCAGGGGCTTGTGAGAATTACTGAACCAGGCCGGGGAGCCGGAGGGGCCCCTCGACTCTGTTCTGTTGTACTGTAAAGCAGGAGCCAGCTCCCTGATGGCCCCGAGCGCTGGTTTTATTTGGTGGCTCAGCTGGGTGGCGTGAACGCCGGGAAGAGAGGCATTCATTTTTCCTTAGCTCACCAGATTGAGAATTTTCACTCTGCAGCCATAACTCGCCATGACAACTGTCAGCCCAGGGCTGAGAGGCGGCTCTCCTGGCACAAGAGCAGCAGCTTCTTGGTTCCAAGGAAGCTGTCCGACCTGGGCCTCCGGGGCCGGGAGGGCTGAGGAAGGAGTCTAAGGGACTCCTCTGCCGGGGGCTCTTAGATGGGAACTCATTCTACTTTTCTTTGTTCAAAAATCACTTTATTGGGGGCTCGTAGAATTTTTATCACAGCCCACACATAAAACCACAGTTGTGCATCTGTTGCCATCATCATTCTCAAAACATTTGCTTCCTACTTGAGCCCTTACTACCAGCTCCTCACGCACCCCTCATAATTCATAAACTATTATTTTTTTGTCAGTCATTCTTTGCTTGGAAGGTCTGGAGGTCCTGTGGAGAAGCAGCCCCAGGCTCTCTGGACGGCTGTTGACGTCTTTGGTTTGCATTCAGAACATCGGCCCTGGCCTCTTTCCAGGATCACCCTCTTCGGCTGACTGGGCTTTCCTGTCTCTCCCAGGGTGACCATCTGACCCTTGGTGACAGGGTCAAACTGCCCCATAGGACTTCCTAGGCTGAATCCCTGCAGGAGCAAACCACAAGGTCTTGTCCCCAGAGTGGCTCTGAGGACCTCGCATATGAGAGCTTCATCCTGTGGACGCCCACCAGGGCTCCTTGAAGGAAACCTTCGAAGCTTCCCCCCAAAATCAGAAACCAGAGGTTCCCCAAATACTCCGTCATCCTCCAGGACAGAGGGCAGAAAGTAGAGGTGCAGGCCTGTCACTTAGATTATTGATTTGAAAACAACAACAAACACTTGATTTCTTCTTCTTAATTTTTAAAAGCCATTAAGTCTACACTAACGAGTCTAAGGAATACCAGCTAGACCCTGAAGCAGGGTCCCCGAGAGGATGAATGGCTCAGGAATAAACGCCTGAAGGCTCTTTACTGTTCGCACAGATGGCGGCGAGGAGGTGGAGATGGGGGCTGACAACTTGTGCGCTTCCTCAGTGTGTCTTAGGTGCCTGACACTTTTAGGACAGCCCTGAAGTGAGAGAGGAGGAGGAACTTTGTCGGTGGGAAAAAGAGAGGAAAAAAGAGGAACTTTTAATGAATTAATGTGGGGGGTGGGGAGGGAGGCTTCATTCGGTAGACTTGGCAAAGAAACCTCGGTGCACCTTCGTTACTGATGGCGGCCCCGCGGCCTAGGGAGAGGGGATTTTGGGTCGGGCACAGTGCGCTGGAAACAGGCTCTGCTGGGACACTGGAAGATAAGGCGGACAAACAACGGATTAGGGCAGGGCAAGCGGCCCAGCGAAATGGGTTCTGGCCAGAGCGGAGCCAGTCTCCTCCGACCCTCCCTGCTGCCCTCAGCTGACTGGGAGCAGACGGGGTTTCCTTCTTTGTCTTCAGGCCCCTGGCTCTTGTGTCTAGCTAGTCTGCTGGCCAGTTACAAGCGGAGCTCCGCCATGAGGGCAGAAGCCCAGAGGTGCAGTGGTTTCTGTGTCGGGCTACTTACCCAGAGGTCAGCAGTTTGAATCCACCAGCTGCTCTGAAGAAAGAGGAAGCCTTCTACTCCCATGAAGATGCACAGCGTCCTGAAGCCCACGGGGCAGTTCTCCCCTGCCCTGAAGGGTCTGTGAGTCTGTGCTGACTCGTTGGCGCTCAGGGTGCCTTGAATGGTTTTCACTCCCTTTAGAACCTTCCTCGCACCACGACCCTTTCATCCAGGGCCTCATGTGGTGGGGACCCCCCCCCCCAACCATAACATTATTGTCGTTGCTACCTCATCCCTGTCATTTTGCTTTGTCATGAATCAGGTGACCCCTGTGAAAGGGTTGTTCGACCCCCAAAGGGGTCACGACCCACAAGCTGAGAACTGTTTAAGATCATGAGCCTTTCTAGAACTTCCTACAGAAAACGTAGATGTTTCATATGTACTCGCTGAATGCATTCAAATCCTACAGAAAACGTAGATGTTTCATATGTACTCGCTGAATGCATTCAAATCTGGAGGAGATTTGGGGGGGCAAGTCCCAGGGTGGAAATGAGGGGTGTCTCCTGGCTTCCCTTTCTCTGGGGCCTAGTCCCTTGCAGGAAAGGTTTCAGGTGAAAGGGCTCCAGTCCTTGGGTCTCCTTCAGCAGAGACAGAGCAGAGGTGGGGTGCATAGGGGCCCTTCCCCTCCTTGTGTTTGTCCCAGCAGCAGCCCAGGGCTCACACACTCTCAGAAACAAAGCATTCCCATTTCGCCTTTGAGTGTGGAGGGGTCTCCCAAAGAGCCCAAGCTTGTTTGCAGCAACCTCATGCTGCTTTAGTGCCAGGAAGTCAGTTCCATGCTTCTTCTCACCCACCAGCTACTCACACTTAGATGGCATCCACCCTCCCCAACGAAGGAACTCACCTCGGGTCTCTAAGCCTCAGCACTTTCTTCTGGATTCCAGCCTGCCCTCCTCCCTCCGCTCCGGTCTCCCCTCAGAGCCCTTCGCTCACATAGCAGTCCAGGCCCGTGCCCTTGTGAGCTGAGGACGGCGCTGGGAAGTCCTTCCTTAGCTGTCACGGATGGCGTGCGAGCAGGGGTCAGCGCAGGGTATTCGCCTGAGTCTTTTCTTGTCACGATGGCTGGTTCAGTGACTTAATGGAAATGAACAGAACCCGTGCTGGCTGTGTTAAAGGAGCCACCGGGAAAGCCAGGGAATGAACGATGTGGGCCACAGATCATATGTGACATGTATAAATTACACATTCTATCAAAATGACGGTCACAGCACAGCCGCTTTTAAACTGCATTTGGTTCCATGTCTCTTATGGGAGAGACTGGGGAATTCCATGTACATCTTTGGGTTGTCAAGGTCCCTGCATCTATATAGGTGTTTGCCTTTCTTTGTAAATATATATCTATATCTGTATATCTATCTATCTATCCATCTATCTATCTATCTATCTATATCTCCTTGGGATCAATCAATCAATCAATCAATCTATCTATATCTCCTTGGGTAGAATTCCACGCATTGCATTCAAAAGACCACTTGTGAAAATCTGTAAATCAGGGCATCAGTAAGTAAAATTTGATACGTTCACATTGACGACTGAGATAGGTGCTCAAGAACTCCCCATCACCAAAGCTCTGCTGCGACTTCTATACAAGATGCTTCCATGGTCCCCTTCCCACAGAGCTTTCAAAACAAATCCAATGTCTGTCCCCTGCCCGTTACATGTTGGAGGAGGGCATGTATGTGAGAGCTTCAAGGCAAACGAGCGCACAGGAAGTCAAGAGCAAGCCCTGCTCCCCTGACTCCCCATCTTAGGCAAGGGGCGCATGTTCAAGCCAGGGTCCGGTTTTCCATCTCGTTCTTGGGGGAAAGAAGAGAGGGGGCGGAGCAAGCTCAGAGGGACCAGAATGGATTCCCAGGCAAGTGAAAGCCTGCAGCTCCTGAGGCAGCGAGGGCCCCGTGCAAGCTCCGCTCTGCCACGCTGTAGCTCTTGGTGAGGCGATGGGAACTGAGCCTACTTCTGCATCTGTCATCTGGGGCCAAAAAGGGGTCCGAGTCCCTCCATTTTGAGTGATGGGGGAGCCCCTTGCTTTGCTGTGCCTCAGTTTCCTTAGCTGTCACAGAGGTCAGTGTGGCAGGGAAACAATTCTAACTTCCTGTAGGGCTGCCACAGGGAAAGGGGGGCCCTTACGTGGAAGATGGAGGAGCTGAGTTCAGTTTTCAGCTCGGCTCGGCTTGAGGGACAAGTTCTGAGAGGCCTGAGGGGTTTTGACATCACAAAACTGGGACTGAGGAGTAGTTTCCCCAAGAGAGGAGGCCGGTGCGGTGGTCTTTGGGGCCCCAGAATGAGGGGAGTTGTCTGGGAGGCTGGTTTACTGTCTCAGCCTTGGGATATGTGACTGCCATTTGTCGCGTGTCTCCTGTGTTTCAGGGCTCGCATTCATCCCTCTGCACACCCAGCCGGGGAGCATGCTCCCATTTCACAGAGGGGAGCAGGAAAGCCCAGAGATGGAAAGTTTGCCCAAGGTCACCTTGATACATAATGGAAGTACTAGTTTGCCCACGCACAAAAGGAAAGCCGGCGTTACGACCAGGACTACAACCTGTCGCCTTTTGTTTTATTATTGAAGAAGCGAGGCCCGGTAAGACGCGGATCCACGGTAAAGCGAGCGAGCCACTTTTTTCAGAACCGTGTGTTCGATTTCTTTCGCAAGAACGCTGTGCGCAGGCCACGGTCGCCCTCTGCAGACAAAGGGCGGGAGCGCGCTGGGAGGACTGGCGCGGCACTCACCTACAGAGGGCGCCCGCCGACGTGCAGAGCAGCCCACCCCACCCCCGCTCGGTCGGCCCTTCCTTAAGTACTTCCGGTCTGATCTCTATGATCCATCCGGCTGCGTCGGTTTACTGTAAACAGAGAAGAGTGCGCCGACCCGGAAGTGGAACTCCGACCCGGACGGGAATAGCTGGAGGGCGGGCGGGCCGGGCGGAGGCCGTCGCCATGGCTCTGGCTGTGGCTCTGGCCGGAGCCCTAACCGGGTCGGAACCTGGCCCCGCTGAAGAACTCGCCAAACTCGAGTACTTGTCTCTGGTGTCGAAGGTTTGCACGGAACTGGACAACCACTTGGGAATCAACGACAAGGACCTGGGTGAGCGCGGGGGTCCCTGTGGGCCGGGGCGGAGCGGAGCGGAAGGAGCTAGGTGCTCGGACCGGGCGTGCGCGTGTCCGCGTGTCTGTCCCGAGCTTTCGGTCCCGGGAACGCCCGCCCGGGGTCTCTGACCGAGCGCCCGCCGGCCCGAGCTCTTGGGGTGCTAGAAGCCGAAACTCGGAGCTTGCCTGCCCCGCCCCCTCGGGCCCCCAGTAGTCAGACCGCGGCTGCAGGTCCAGGCGGTGCCGGCGACCCCGCCAGGCATTGGCTGTCCGCCCCGCCCCGCGAGACAGCGGCCATTGCTGCCTCTGCGCGTGGACACAGCCAGCCCCGCGACGGGAAGCGCCCCCCGGAGTCCGCGTCTTTCCGAACCCGGCGGTGCTTCCCACTGCTTGCTTTCCTCCTTCCCACATCCCAGCCCCTGGGGCTTCGGGGCCCAACTCTCCATCTGGGAAACCCGGCAGGTCGGAGCAGGCCGGGCTCCCGGCGCAAGCCCGCAGGGACCATTCTTTCCCATGCGAATGCGGGCTGGACCCTTGACAGCCGCTCGCGGTGGGGCCGCTGTCCCTGCGGGCGGACAGACAGACGGGCGCGTGCCGGAGGCTGGGTGGGAAAGGGGCGGGGCGGTGGGAAGGAGGTGCCCCTGCCCGCGCCGCTTCCTGTTGGAGGCGGGGGAGTCATCAGGTGGAGCGGAGCGCGGGGGACGGCAGGGAGCGTTCCCGTTTTTAAATGGAGACGATGTGTCCCAGGCAGAGGGCTGCCGTGTGATGCCGCGACGTGCTGGTCTAGTTTCTCGCGCCCCCTGGTCCAGGTAGGCCTGTCCTGTGAGTGCGTCCTCCTCTTCTGGGGGACAACCAGGGCTTAGGTTAGTCTTACCGCTGTGATGGAGTACTAGGTAGTAAGCACTAAGGTCGGGCCTTTCATTCCTAATGGGCTCTCCGCGTGGTTCATCTCCAAATCCACCCGGGGAGCTGGTTAACATGCAGGTTCTGATTCCACATGCCTGGGGTGGAAATGCGCATTCTCAGCAGGTGGTTGTCCAGGCGGGTTCAAAGCCTGGTAGCCAGGAGTGTTTGGCATTCGCGTTATGGAGATTCCGTCATGGAGGTGGCCCGCCGGGATTGCTCATCGCTCATCCTGCCCGGGCTGCTCATGTTACTGTTTTTGGTAGAAGGGACGTCCTGATGCAATCATTAAAGAAGAAAGACGTGTTGTAGAATTCTGTGTGAGGGCTCTTTTAGGCCGTGGCAAAATGCCCTCTTCTCCTGAAGACGGCTCAATAAATGCCGCTCGTGTTAGGAGTTCCGAGAGCTACTGGAGGGTGAGAGCCCCACAAGATGATAGCCGCTAAAAAAAAAGGGTGATAGCCAAGAAGGAACGAGCTTTCACTCAGCGTCTGCGTGGGTCCTCACTGGTCCGCGTGCCCAGGTCTAGGTCCGGGGCTGAGGATGGGAGGTGCCCAGCGAGTGCCGTCGTCGTGAGCAGCGGGCACAATGACCAGGGCAAACAGCCTCGGTGCCCGCAAGGGACTGGTGAGCCATTGGTGCCGCACCTGCTGGTCCAGGAGGAGCCGCTTTCAGCCTGGGTGGCACGTGGGCTCTTTTTAATCTGGGGTCTCATCCGACTCAGCGTTTCTTTCTTGTCTGCAGCAGAATTTGTCATCAGCCTTGCTGAGAAGAACACCACCTTTGATACTTTCAAGGTTTCCCTGATTAAAAATGGAGCAGAATTCACGGTACGTGTATCCGGACACTCCTGCTTTGTTCTCGGGCCACTACGGAATCGAAAAATTGACCCTTGAGCTAGCAATCAGGGAGCAGTCGAGGAAGCTGCTGGGTAATATTTGCCTGTCACTAAGCTCTGGTGGCGCCGTGGTTAAGCACTGAGATCCTAACGAAAGTGGGGGGGGGGGCGTGTTGCTATCCACCAGCCGCTCTGAGGGGAAAGAGGTGACAGGGTGCGTCCATCCGTCCGTCAAGACTAGAGCCTTGGAACCCCGTGGGGGCAGTTCCACCCTGTCCTACAAGGCCACTGAGAGTTGGCATCAACTCCATGTCCCCTGGCACCTTTGCAGGAAGACGGGGCAGGATTTCCATCATGAGGTCTTTGTGGGAATTTAGTCTTTTTCATTTGGTTTTATTTAGTTATTTATTGCTTTCCCTGAAGGTGAATGCAGGACGTCCGGCCAGTCTGGGTTTGGGAGGTAGTTCTAAAGCACAGGAAGTAGAGTGGTTGAAGGGAGCTAAACAGCCCTAATTGTCAGCTTTCCCGGAGGCCACACGTGTGGTTGGCTGTCCCATCACTCAGCCGGCCCAGAGCCCTCGTGCGTGTGGCAGCCCTGCCCCACCGCGGCACCCTCGCCTCACGTGGTCCGTGCGGCCACCCTTCTCCAGAGCCTTGTCTTCGCCCGTTCCCTTCCGAGCGGATTGAAACACAGATGGAGTGACTGGTGTCTTTTGCTCTGTTTCTTTGGAAGGATTCTCTTATTAGCAACTTGCTGCGGCTCATCCAAACCATGCGGCCCCCCGCCAAGCCTTCTACCAGCAAAGGTGAGTAGAGCGCCACCGAGCTCTGCCTCCTGCGCGGCTTAGACTGTGAGCGCAGGTAATTGCTTTGTGGTCCTGGCAGCTGTTGAGCAAGTTGAATTAGGTTTATAGCCGTGTGTGACTCATATGTAGTCAAATGTCATGGGGTTGCTGCAAATCTAATGTTGAAGTTGTCGTGTGGTCTATGGTATTGAAGAATATTGATTACATTTTCTCTCCCCCACCCTTCATGCTCTTCAATGAAACAAGATGCAGTTGTTAAACCGAAAACCGAAAAAGAGAAGCTGAAGGAACTCTTCCCAGTCCTCTGCCAGCCAGACAACCCTTCCATCCGGGTACCGATCACGTTTGACGGCTCCAGTCTTGTGATAGTTTGTGTTGCTTCTCCAGAGCTAAGCACTCGGATTCCTGAGCACTCCTTGAGCCCCACTGGTGTATCAGATCCTCTTCAAGGGCTCGGGGACTGGTGTTCAGGGGAAATAAGAATAGGAATTGTGGGAACCAGAAACTAGACGTATGAAATAGGGATGAAAGAACAAAGTTCTGGAACAGGTGTCTGATGGGTGAAGTTTAATATCTTGCTTCATTACGTGTTCCAAACCAAACCCGTTGGAGCCGGTTCTGACCCCTAGCAGCCCTCTAGGACAGAGCAGAGCTGCCCCTTGGGTGTCCAAGGCAGGGACTTTTTACAGAATGGGATCGCCCCGTCTTTCTCGCTGGGAGCAGCTAACACCTGATGCCCAGCCACTGGGCCACCAGGGTGTCTTCAGTGCACGGTAGGAGGTCGGATTCTTCAAGAGTTTTGACTGTTTGGCTTGTTTTGGTGACTGTTTATCAAATGCCTCCTGTAGGCCGGCACAGGGAACCCCGTGGCACTGCTGAGTAAGCTTTAGACTGCTGACCACAAGGCTGGCGGTTCAAACTCCCCCAGCTGCTCCTCAGGAGAGCAGTGAGTCTATCTGCCTCCGTAATGCTGGGCAGCCTCAGGGCTGACTCTGGCAGCAGGTTTCAGGTACCAGAGAAACATCAGTGCACTAGACGGGTGAGTTTCTGCCCTCCTGAGAGTACGCTACAGCGTTGGAGGGGGAGCAGGAAACAGTATGTTGGGGAACAGAGCAGAGTAAAAGGGGAAGGCAGGGTGGGAGGGGTGTTGCTTTTAGCAAGTTTCTCGGAATCTGTTCTGTTCTTAAGGAGCCCGGTGGTGGTGTCGGACACCCTGGGATCAGGTCTACGTGTTAGAGCCGACCCAGCGGCAGTGGGTGGTGCTCTCTCCATGAAGTAGCCAAAGCCCATGGCCACTGAGTCCGCTCTGGCCCCTAGTAACCCCGCAGGTCATGTTAGAACGGCGTCTTGGGGCTTCTGCAGCTGAACCTTGATGGGGCACACACCTTCATCTTTCTCCATCGGAGGGCTCGAACCACCGACCTGACCATGAGCAGCCTGCATAGGCTTGCATTCAGGACAAAGGGGATTTGCCAAGTGTAGAAGTGACTTCCAGGAGCCTGTGCAGGGTCCCATTCTCGCTTTCTTGCACTGGTCTGTGATATAAAGGACGGTGGGCCCGGGAGGCACACCTGCGGGACCGTTTCCCCAGTGATGTTTCCCTCTGTCCCCGCCGCAGACCATGCTGGACGAGGACGACGTGAAAGTCGCTGTGGATGTCCTGAAGGAGCTGGAAGCCTTAATGCCCAGCGCAGCGGCCCGCCAGGAGAAGCAGAGAGAAGCTGAACACCGGTCTGTCCATGGGGTTCTTTGGAAGTTCAGAATGGGAACTGGCCAAACAAAATTCGGAGGTTTTTTTTTATCATTTTATTGGGGGTTCATACACTCTTATCACAATCCATACATACATCAATTGTGTAAAGCACATTTGTACCTTCATTGCACTCATCATTCTCAAAACATTTGCTCTCCACTTAAGCCCTTGGCATCAGATCCTAATTTTTCCCCCTCTTCCCTGCTCCCCCCTCCCCCATGAACCCTTGATAATTTATAAATTATTATTTTGTCATATCTCACACTATCCAACGTCTCCCTTCACCCACTTTTCTTTTGTCCGTCCCCCAGGGAGGAGACTATATGTAGATCCCTGTAATCAGTTTCCCCTTTTTACCCCACCTCCCTCGACCCTCCAATATTGCCACTCCCACCACTGGTCCTGAAGGGATCATCCGTCCTGGTTTCCCTGTGTTTCCAGTTCCTATCTGAACCAGTGTACATCCTCTGGTCTAGCCAGACTTGTAAGGTAGCATTGGGATCATGATAGTTGGGGGAGGAAGCATTTAGGAACTAGAGGAAAGTTGTATGTTTCATCATTGCTACACTGCACCCTGACTGGCTCATCTCCTCCCTGTGACCCCTCCGTAAGGGGATGTCCAGTTGCCTACAGATGGGCTTTGGGTCCCCATTCTGCACTCCTCTTTCACGATGATAATGATTTTTTGTTCTGATGAAGCCTGATAACTGATCCCTTTGGCACCTCGTGATCGTACAGGCTGGTGTGCTTCTTCCACGTGGGCTTTGTTGCTTCTCAGCTACATGGCTGCTTGTTTATCTTCAAGCCTTTAAGACCCCAGACACTATCTCTTTTGATAGCCGGGCACTATCAGCTTTCTTCACCACATTTGCTTATGCACCTGCTTTGTCTTCAGTGATTGTGTAGGGAAGGTGAGCATCATGGAATGCCAGTTTAATAGAAGAAAGTGTTCTTGCATTGAGGGAGTACTTGAGTGGAGGCCCAGTGTCCATCTGCTACCTTAATACTAAATCTATAAATATATGCACATAAATCTATTTCTCCATCCTCATATATAAATATATTTGTATATGTGCATGCCTTTATTTAGACCTCTGTAACTGCCCTTTGCCTTCCAGCTCTTTCCTCTATTTCCTTTGACTTTCCTCTTGTCCCACTATCATGCTCAGTCTTTATTTGGGTTTCAGTAATTCCTCTTGGTTACATTACCCTTGATCACGCCCTACCAGGCCTCCTACACCCTCCTCACCCCCGGTTTGGATCATTTGTTGTTTCCTTGTTCCTGGGGTATTAAAACCACTACCTTTCCCCGCACCTCCCCCTCTCCCATGTCCCCCCGGAACTGTTGGTCCCATTGTTTTCTCCTCCAGATTGTTCTTCCAGCCTATCTTACTTAGACAGACCTGCAGAGATAATAACATGGACAAAAACAAGACAGAGCAAAACCAAGCAAGGAAAATAAAACAACAACAAGCCAATAACAAAAACAAACCAAACAAAAAAAAGATATCACAACAACAAGAAAGAAAAGCTTGTAGTTAGTTCAAGGACTGTTTGTTGGCCTTTAGGCGTGTTTTATTGTTGAGTCTGATGGGGCACCAAGCCCTGGTCCCAAAGCCTATTTTTGGTATTCCCTGGGGACTTTGTTACTCTGCTCCCCTTGCTGTTCTGTTGCACGCCCTTAGTGTTTTGCCTCGGTGTGGTGGGATCAGATTGGGCACAATTCCCATGCTGTGTCTCCAGTGTTGTCCTCTGTAGGGCTATGGGTCAGTGAGGGACGTAATTATATTTAAATTTTTTCCCAATTGTGGTAGAAGTATACAGAACAAAACATTTTTCAATTCTTCATCTTCTGTATGTACAATTCAGTGCCACTGTGTATTACAACCACTATTGATACCCTTTTCCAAATTAACTCCATCCCCATAAATATAAATAGAAACTCGGTGCCCCCTACACACCAACTCTTTCTCCTGCATCCATGGTAACCGCTGGTCGAGTTTGGTTTCTTTTTTTAAGTAGTTTTCTTGAGACGGTGTTCACACATCGTACACTCCCATGGTTCAGTCGCTTTCACAGTGGGCAGCGCAGCCAGTTCTCATGCTCCCTCCCCTTTACGTCACCCCAAAGAGGACTCAAGACACCCCTAACCAACCTGCCCCCTCCGCACGCGAGCATGAAAGCCCACCTGACTGCCGTCCTGGGCCCCACGCAGAGTGGCCCCGTGGGACAGGCTGGAGCCGCCCTGTCGGCATCGTTAGAGCAGCAGGGACTCGACACGTACCCACTGCCTCCACGTCTCCTGGCACTGCAGCCATAGAGGCTAGGGTTTTCACCCCCGACATGCACATCATAGTCATGCCGTCACATCATCCCCAAATCAAGTTCAAACTCTCATTTTCTGATCATTTTGTGGGTGGGACTGGAGGCATGCTCCCCCCTAGAGCACGATTCCTCTTGGCCTGTGAACTGTGACGTACAGCGTCCTTGTTCCCTGTTTCCCAAGGACTGTGGAGGAGCTCCAAAGTTGGCATTTCCATTACCAATGGGGGGAGTTGGAGGGAGGGAGGAATGGAGGCTATCAACCCTAAGCAGGCCCCAAACCCAGCAGAGCAGAGTACATTTAGCCTTGGAACCAACCCTTTGTTCTCAGAGACCAGGCAACGGGCCTGCCCTCCAGACTCTAGGCGTGGGTCATCTCCTCAGGCCCGGGCCTAACTCTCACTTCCGGGCAACTTGGCAACCCCCTTGACTTTGAGATGCCCATCCTCCTCTTCCATCCACATAGTGACCCCATCTCCTTACCCCGCCTCCCCCACTGGTCCCCTTCTTCTGCCCTTGGGCGTGGCAGCCCGTGTGGGACTCTGTGAGAGAGACGCTGCTCCAACAGCCTCGTGCAGAGGGGCAGCGACTTTCCAGCCTCACTGAAACCTGGAGGCTTCAGCCCCACCCTTTGAGCTCCAGGGGCCACGGCCCCTGCCTGTGAGCCAGCGAAGGCCCTGCTGCTTGTGCTGCTGTCCGGCTCTGCCCCTCCAGGATGGGCCCTGACCTTGCTGCTTGTAGAAGTCCAAGAGGTGTCGGCAGTGTTCTTCTCTCAGATGGACTTCCTGGTGTGATGGTTGATGAGCTCTTCCATCACAGGCTACTCTTTCTAACAGAAGGCTTTGTGTCCGCGGCCTTGGTGGACTTGTGGGCACATGTCCTTAGCTGTAGGTCGGCCTCTTTCCTTTGACAGTCACCCTTCTTCAAGGTCTTGCTGAGAGCTCCTCAGCCGGCTGTCTAAGTTCATGACTTCCAGTGACCATTTGAGCACGACTCAGACAGCAAACACTGGAACTTAATTCCGACAGAGCCATTGTCATTCCCCGAGGTCCGTTTCCTCCTAGAGCTTCAGCACTGTCTTCTCTGCGAGGACGGGCACCTTCTCCGCGGAGGGCTCCTGCCCCGTGAACCTCGCTGGAACTGCCGTGGGTGCTACGGTTCTGCCAGCAGTCTTGTTAAGATCATCTTGGCTCTGTCTCTTAGAAGGAGGCCTAAGCCCTTCTAGCTTCTACCTGCGACTCAGTTCCCAAACCAGCGGCTTCCAGCCATTAACCACCCTCACAACCTCTCCTGCGCTTTAGACTTCCGGGAGAGCAGCACCGAGCGCCGCCCGTCTTGCCGACTCCACTCCAGACTCACTGCCACTGAGTCGGTGCCGGCCGGTAGCCACCCGCTCAGCCAGCGCTGCTCTGATAGCAAGACCACAGGTGGTGCCTTTACCAAACCAGCTGGTTTCACCAGATTTAGGCAGCTCAAAATGTGGTGAATCAGGGCTCTCGGGGAAGGCTTTCTCTGTTGGCTTGAAGGAAGGGCTTTCCTGGTCTCTTCAGTTTATGCTTAACTAGCTCCTCCCGTGTGCGTGAGATTGTCATGATGTGCTGGCTGGTTTCTCTTTGACACAAGTTCTTGTTTATTTGTTAGGGACAGGGCAAAGAAGAAGAAGCGGAGCCGGAGCCGAGACAGAGACAAAGACCGAGACAGAGACAAAGACCGAGACAGAGAGCGAGACCGTAAGCGGAGACACCGGTCCCGTTCTCGATCACGCTCCAGGACCCGCGAGAGGAATAAAGGGAAATGTAGATATCGGTCCAGGAGCAGAAGTCAGAGTCCCCCCAAAGAGCGCAAGGACCGGGACAAGTATGGGGAGAGGACTCTGGACAGATGGAGGGATAAGCACGTGGACCGGCCTCCCCCCGAGGAGCCCGCCATCGGGGACATTTACAACGGCAAGGTCACCAGCATCATGCAGTTCGGCTGCTTTGTGCAGCTGGAGGGACTGAGGTAGTGGCCGGCGCTCTCCCCACACACCGCGGGGAGGGCGGCTTTATCACTAGGAGGCCCACGTTCTGCACAGTTCAATGAACCATGCTGGCGTCAAATCTGCCGTGCCAGCTTCTCTTGAATTTGCCTGTTACTTGAACTCTGGATAAGTTCACATTTATTTTCCCTCTGCCTTCAGGGCATCTGCCCTGTTGCCGCTTGCAACTGGATGATGGGTTGAGAGAGAGAGAGCGTGTGTGTCTGTGTCCCCGCCCCCCAGCGTCTTCCCTGTGGGAGGGTGGTGGCCCTGGGTTCTTGTTGGGCCATCTGTTGGGTACTGGGCAGCTTAGGACGTTCTCCGCGAGGGTGGGAGTCCGTTGGGAAAGGCATTGTGAGGCATGTCCCAGACCTGCCATCCGCTCTCTTCCTCAGGAAGCGCTGGGAAGGGCTCGTGCACATATCCGAGCTCCGGCGGGAAGGCCGGGTGGCCAATGTGGCCGATGTGGTGAGCAAAGGCCAGAGGGTCAAGGTCAAAGTGCTGTCCTTCACCGGGACCAAGACCAGCCTGAGCATGAAGGTAAGCGAGGTGCCTGGTGCAGGTCTCCATTCGAAGGCCACAGCGGACGAGCTGGCTCCTTGTCCCTGTGCCTTAGGACGTGGATCAGGAGACCGGAGAAGATCGGAACCCACATCGCCGGCGGAATCTGGTTGGAGAGACCAGTGAGGAGACCTCCATGCGGAACCCTGACAGGCCCACCCACCTGTCCCTCGTCAGTGCCCCCGAAGTCGAGGACGACTCCCTGGAGCGCAAGCGCCTCACGCGCATCTCTGACCCGGAGAAGTGGGAGATCAAGCAGGTGGGCTGCACCGGCGTCGGCCTGGAGCGCGGGCCCTGCCGCGCGGGTCTGCGTGGCGAATGGCCACGCACTGGCTGTGTGAGCTGGAGCCGGGTTCCTCCGCCTCTGTGTAGTGCTCCCGCCCTCTGAAGTGGGAGTGGCGGCGGTGGTGCAGGGAAACGGGAGACAGAGGCGTAAAGAGCCTGGGTCAGTGCCTGCCCTGTAAGTGCTCCTCCTCCTTGCCATCCCGCGGAGCCACCTCAGAGTCGGCCGGGATGCTCCCTGGGGATGAGACTGAACCCATACCTCTTGGCACTGGGTGTCGGGTTCTGCAGGAAGGCGGTGTGGGATGGGGGGCCCTGCCCGGGGCCAGGAGGGAGGCCCGTGGGTCCCCACAGGGAATGTGTGGCTCCACTCCGACTCGGGTCACACCTCCCTCTGGGCTTTTGGTTTCTGGTCTAGATGATCGCTGCCAATGTCCTTTCCAAAGAAGAGTTCCCAGACTTTGACGAAGAGACCGGCATTCTCCCGAAGGTGGATGATGAAGAAGGTAAGAAACGCCTTGCGAACTCAGTGGACAGAATGGATCTGGAGCAACGTTTCCCAGATCGGGTGACGCCAGCCCCGAGGGGACTGCTGGAACAATCCAGGGTCGCGGTGAAAGCCGAGACCGACATTTCATCCTGGACTATGGGCTGCGGTTAAAAAAAAGTTTTTAAATTCCAGGGGAGCAGTGAGTAAACTTTTCTGAAAAAGGAGCAGTAGGCCCAATAAGCTTGGGTACCTATGATTTAGAGGACAATTGACCAATGGAATCTTTGGTCGTGGTAGTCGAGTTGTCGGTTAAGCCAGGGCTAAACGGTTAAACTGTGCTCACCAGCTCTCGCTCGGGAAGCCAGAGCCCCTTCACATGGAAGCAAGCAGTCATGTCCCCTGCGAACGTGTGTACATCATCACAAGGGACTGCTTCACCTTCTCAGGATGGTTGGGGAATAGGTGTTGCAGGGTTTTGCCAGGGATCATTCAGGAACACAGACACCGGTGCCGTCAGTGCCGGCTCTCCTTTCAAGGGAGCTCGTCCATCCCACCTTCCTCCTCCGAGTGAGTCCGTGTCAACCCACTGCCCTCTAGCTTCCCTGTGTCTCACACAGCAGTTCTTTCAGAAGCAGATTATTTTAGTGCTTCTCCCAGGCGATTGTGTGGTCCTCAGAGGACTTCGGCAGCTATTTTTGGATTACGGGGTCAAGATATTCTCAGGAGAATCATTTCAGGGCTCGTTCAGCCTCCACGGCTGCAGAAAGTCTGGATTTCATGAGGATCTGAAATTCCATTGCGCTTTTTCTCTGTTTTGTGGAAAAGCTTTGCTCAGAATGCTCGGTAATGGTAGTCGGGTAGCACCCAGTGGCTCCTGTAGGCACCTGGCCACACAGGCCACATCCTCTTGCTCTTCCCGAGTCCTCTTTTCTCGCTGGCCCTCCCGGGGACTGGAGACCAATTGTGCCTGCGATGGCCCGTGACAAGCTTTTAAGGCCCAGACTCTGCAGGGAGCTGCGAGATAGAAAGAAGCACTAACCACGTATCAGGCCAGTTGACTGGGTATTTGGAAGTAAACTTGACTCCACGTTCTTAGTAATTCTGAAAACCTTGGATCCACCTACCTAACCTCTGAGTTTCCCTGGAAACAACTTTAAACTTAGCCCATTGGTATTGTTTTTTAATTGTGAAGTCATTTAATAGAACACACATAATTGATAGAGCAGTAATATACATTGACATAGCCACTGCCGTTAGGGGGTAGAACATTACTAACATCTTCAGTGTCTGTATGACTCGCTGAGGGAATCTTCCTCCTTCCTCTTTTTCTAAACTCCCCAGCAGGCTTCTGATAGCTGTGGATTTCTGTCAGCTGCACTTCATTCACTTGTGTTCCTGTATTTTATATTTGAATGTCCGCTGTATGGCTGGGTGGGCTTTCTGCTTTTAAGGGCTCGGGAGGAATGCCGTGGAGGCTTTTCCTTCACTCACTCGTCTTCCCAGATGAGGACCTTGAGATCGAGCTGGTGGAGGAGGAGCCTCCATTCCTGAGGGGCCACACCAAGCAGAGCATGGACATGAGCCCCATCAAAATCGTCAAGGTGAGGGGGGAGGCTCCGGCTCTTCCCTGCGGGTGTCCAGTCGGCTGGAGCCCGCACCCTGATGCGGCTGCTTTGTGTCCCTAGAACCCCGACGGCTCCCTCTCGCAAGCGGCCATGATGCAGAGCGCCCTGGCCAAAGAAAGGCGGGAGCTCAAGCAGGCCCAGCGGGAGGCGGAAATGGACTCCATTCCCATGGGACTCAACAAGCACTGGGTGGACCCTCTGCCTGACGGTAAGGCCCTCGGAAGCAGGCTGGTGTGGACAGGGCAGAGGGCCTCTTGTGGCTCTCACTGCAAGCTTAGCTGTGGCTTTGATAGCTGGTTTTCCCCTTCAGTTACTTTATTTTATTTGGTTCTTCTTTAGAACATGGTTAAACCAAAAACTGTTTTGGAACTAGACAAATCATTAGCCTAGTTAAGTGTCTGTCCTAAATTACTTGAAATTTGAAATTTTCATGTAGTTCTTTGTACAGTAAATATTGATTACTTGAGTACCGTTCCCATATTAAATCTGCATTCACTTATGGTGCACATGAATTGTTGTGTGCCTGAATGAGTGGAACACAGCTATGGATCAAACCTTTTGACTTACTGGGAGAGTGACTCAGTAGTCGTGTCGTCGCCAAAGAGCTCGCTGAGTTGTGAGCGGGATGAAGGACTAAGGAGCCTTCAGAGGAGTTTGTGGGAAAACCCCATTATCGTTTAATTTCATTTCCCCACAGACTTTTTGAAGTCCTCTTGTGTAGAGAGTTGGCATGGGGAGACGGATAGGCTGAGACCTGAAGGGTCAGTAGGACTGCCTCCTAACCTGCGGTGAAGCAGGGCGGGAGGTGTCAAGGGCAGTGCACGAGGCCAGGAATAGCCTGTGCTGGGCCCGGGGGCGGCGATGCATTTGAGGAACGAGGGAAGGCTTGTGTCGTTGGAGTACAGGGAGCAAGGGCAGGGTGACGCAGGGCAAGGCTGGGCACAGGTGGCACAGGAATTTGGGGCTCGCTCATAGAAGGATTGGAAAATGCTGGGAAATGCTAAGCCAAGGGAGTGACGTCAACAGTGTTTCATTTCCAAAGGCTTATTCTGGATCCTACCCAGAATGCCTCCCTTGTTTGGTGAAAGATGTAAGTATGTTTTGGCAGCCCTTGTGGCCGTCGCATTTGCACAGTTGTGTGCCGGGAGAGCCATTCAGTGTCTCAGCAGCGTCACTGGCACTCTGTCCACCGATCACACAACGTAGGGGTGCACTCCTCACCACAGGTGGCTTTAGAACGTAGTTTCTTCTCCTTGGACTCACGGGATCAGTGTAATTTTTACTTTTAATTACGGCAAAAATATACGCAGCAAAACCGTCTCCAACTTCTGTATGTATAACTCAGTGCCATTGATTCTTCTCTCTGTGCTGGGCAGCCATGATCAATACCCCTTTCCAAATTTCCCCACCACCGTTAACATACACTCAGTGCCCGCTAAGCAGCAGCACCCCTTCCTCCTTCACGCATGTAGCCGCCAGTCAGCGTGGCTTCCTTTTTGTTCCTTGCTTCATCTAGAATCAGCACATCATACCAGAGTCCTCGACAAACCACTGCGTTAGGTATTGTCGAGTGCATAAACTGGGAACCCAACAGGAACAAAAGACAAAACCAAAATGAAAAATATATATAATATAAACAGAAAAATAAAGCATAAGAAAGAAAAGACCCCTAATATTTAAAAAGCCAGAGAAGAAATTTCTGTCATGGAACAAGCAAGAAATACCTTATATACTCAAGTATAAGCCGACCTGAATATCAGCTGAGGCAGCTAATTTTACCACAAACACCGTATTAAAATGTGCTGGAAAACTCGGCTTATACAGGAGTACATGCGGTAGTTAAGCCTAAAGCAAGTTCAAGTTGTGCCAAGAGAGGGAGGTCAGTTGACCAAGTATTGCACTGTGAAAACCACTAAAATCCTGTATGTTCCCTTGCTCCGACGGCCACGAATCGCAGGGTTAGCCACGAAACGCAGGGTTAGCCACGAAACGCAGGGTTAGCCACGAAACCGTTAGCCCAGTGGAGGACCAGACAGTCGATGATTCATTACCCGCCGCCTGAGTGGGTTCTGACGCACAGACAGCCTCGTCGTCCTCCCTCGGGGAGTGGCCGGGGGCTTCAAGCCCTCCACTTACCTGGCAGCACCCCCGGGTCCCCGAGGAAAGGTCCACGGAGGCAAACCCTCCGAGACAGAGTCGGTGTGTGATTGCTGGGGCTGAGCGGGAGGAGGGAGGGTGTGGGTTACGGTCACGGGTACGGGGTCTCTCTGAGACGGGCGCAGTGGGCTGCAGTTAGGCATGATGGACAGACTTCAGCCCTGGCTTTTAACATGTGATGGTGGTCCTTTTTCCTTCCTCTTGTCTATGTCATTATGTTTCCCCACCTCTCCGTTCCCTTCTGTTCTTTTCCCAGCTTGTGAAGCCCAGGAGGAGTGGATGCTTAGAGAGAACACTGGGTGCAAGGGTGTCTCGGGGAGGTGGGGGGGCACGCGGGGACTTGGGGCGTGAATAGTGAAGGTGGGAGGGGCGCTAGACCTGAGGGCGACTACACCACTCACTTTAAAGGCGAGTTAATCATGGGGGGGGGTGTTCTGAAATTGTGGCAATGGCTAGTTTTTCTTGATATGGTTGAACTATTGACTGTGTGATATGTGGGCTCAGTGCGAGTAGAGCTGGTGGGAAGTTAGATGGTGATGGCTGTACAAGGCTGTGGCGAGCCCACTGGATGACTGGATTCAGTGTGCTCTGGGTGGCTGTGACGGTGGCTTTTCTGTCAGGTGGGTTTTGCCTCCTGGGAGAACATGAAATGAACCCCGCTGGTGCTGACAGCACGACAGGGATCGGGCCTCCCGCCCGCAGCAGCTGACTCGTCGCCCGCCGTCGCCCTTGTCAGAGGCCCGCTCTTCCTCCCTCCTCCCACGGCTGCATTTTTCTCTTCACCTTCCTTGGCCCCATTGACTACCCTGCCTTGGTTACGGCTCAGGCTGACCCACAATAACCCACGTGTGGGGCCCACCTGACGTTTGGCTTTTCCCCTTGTTGCGTTGGAGGTCGTTGGAGGAAAAATGCTAAGTTGCCTGTTTTCCTCCCCAGCGGAAGGCAGGCAGATTGCTGCCAACATGAGGGGTATTGGGATGATGCCCAATGACATCCCGGAGTGGAAGAAACATGCCTTTGGGGGCAACAAGGCGTCTTACGGGAAAAAGACCCAGATGTCAATCATTGAGCAGAGAGAGAGTCTGCCCATCTACAAACTCAAGGAGCAGCTGGTTCAGGTGAGACGTCCATCTGAGGATGTATTGGTTGGAGGGAAAGGGCTCTCAAGAGGAATGGTCTTTATAAATCCCAGGTAGCTGAGCAGCTGTGAGCACGTTTGAAAGAGGGAAAAATAATAGGGAAAAAAAAGTATTGTGCCTACGCATCCTTCTTCCTCTGAGGAAGTGAGTCTTTTTGAACTGGCGGCCCTGGAGCAGGCCCAGGCGGCCCGAGTGTTCGATAGCCGCACCAGCACAAAGGGATTGGGCCGCTCAGCCAGCAAGCCCTTCTAGGCAGGGACCTGCCTTTACATGGACTAGTGTCCAGTGGGCCTTTTCAATGATGCGCAGACAATAAGCAGGTACAGATGTGTGCGTAGGAACAAGTGTCTTGTTTATCTGTGTGTTGTTAAATTGTAGCCTTCTACACGCATTGTTCTGCATCTTGATGTTTTTACACTTAGTGATATTCTCAGGTTGCCCCACTTTTTGTGGGCCTTTTTAGTGGCTCATTATGTGGGTGGGCTCTAGTTTATTTAGCTAGTCTCATATTAGGTGGCACATTGGTTAGTTTTAGGAGTCCTGGTGGTGTCGTGGGCTGCTGACCACAAGGTCAGATGTTGGAAATCAGGAGCCGGCTCCGAGGGAGAAAGATGTGGCTTCCCACTTCCATCGAGAGTTGCAGTTTGGGAAACCCCCCAGGGTCACTTCTGCCCTGTCCTGTAGGGTCGCTGTGAGTCAGAATTGACTCGGTGGCAGTGAGTGTGGGTTTTAAAAAAATAATTCCAGTCATTTACTATTATCTATAGCACCAGCATATGTAATCGGAAATAAAAAAGTCTTTGGAGGAGAGGAACTGGGACTTGAGAATGAATGCTTCCTGTGCTCCTGAGTTCTTTAGCCACGTACATGGGATAACATGAAACATGCACTGCCATGTATTCCCAGGTGATGCCTCACGCCATTGGGGTCACTTTGTTCCTATGAATTTAAGAACACCAATGAAAGTTCTTTAAAAAAGAAATGCCAGAAAACGAGGAGCTGGTTCCAGGAACCCAAGCGGAAGGCGGATTTTGAGAATGATGAGGGCAACGAATATATAAGTGTGCTTTACACAATTGATCTATGTGTGGATTGTGGTAAAAGTTGTATGAGCCCCAGTAAAATGATTAAAAAGAAAGAAATGCCAATAAAGTTTTAAAATTATTTTAATATATGCAGTTAAAATAGATCAGTAAGATGATTTGAAGTCCCATTGGCTCATAGAAAACCACCAACATCTCCTTCCCCATAGTTGTTGTCTAAGTATCACTATTAACAATTTAAGCCCTGCTTGGAATCTTAGCCGTACCTATGCCATCGTGTCTCCTTTTCCTCGTGCAGTGTGAGAACGGAAACGTGGCTTACTGTGCTCCGGTGACGTGTACCCTGTTTTCATGACCCCTTCCTATTCTGTGGTCTGCAGGCTGTCCATGACAATCAGATCCTGATTGTTATTGGCGAGACGGGGTCTGGGAAGACCACGCAGATCACCCAGTACCTGGCGGAGGCGGGCTACACGTCCAGGGGCAAGATTGGCTGCACCCAGCCCCGAAGAGTGGCAGCCATGTCAGTGGCCAAAAGAGTGTCGGAGGAGTTTGGCTGTTGCTTAGGCCAAGAGGTGGGTTGCGAGCGGCATTGCTGTAGAAATGCCAGCGGGACGGGTGAAGGTCCCCGTCGGGTGTCCTCGATAACCCTGCACAGTGATGCCACTGCCCTCAGCGGTCTGCTCAGGGACTGCCCTGCGCAGCTCGCCTTCTGCTGTGAGATGGTGGTGGGCAGTAGTCTGACTGGGCCGAGGCCTTGCTGGAGACCCCGGGGGCTTGCAGAGAGCGGGGCTGGTATCTAGCCTTCCCCCTGCTCTGCCGTAGGTGGGCTACACCATCCGATTTGAGGACTGCACCAGCCCCGAGACGGCCATCAAGTACATGACAGACGGCATGCTGCTCCGGGAGTGCCTGATCGACCCTGACCTCACGCAGTATGCGATCATCATGCTGGACGAGGCGCACGAGAGGACCATTCACACTGATGTCCTCTTTGGACTGCTCAAGAAGGTGCTGAGGTCTGGGGCCCGCTTGTAGGGGGACCGTGAGTCGGGGCGGACTGCGTGGTTGGAAACGGAGGTCTGGGAGTCGGGGCTGACCTTTGGGGAGGGCAGTCCTTCGTAGCAAACGGCTTGTGTTTGCCTCTAGACGGTGCAGAAGCGGCAGGACATGAAGCTGATCGTCACCTCAGCTACCTTGGACGCGGTGAAGTTTTCTCAGTACTTCTATGAAGCGCCCATTTTCACCATCCCAGGTCGCACCTACCCAGTGGAAATTCTGTACACGAAGGAGCCAGAGACGGATTATCTGGACGCCAGTTTGATCACTGTCATGCAGATCCACTTGACAGAGCCGCCAGGTGAGGCCCAAGAGCACGCCTCTCCTTTAGGCCGAAGGGACGGGTGGGCATCTCTGTCGTGAATCCTTTCAACACCTCTTCAATCGTGCTCTGTCTTCGCTTCCATGTTGAAATGCTGGAAATGAAAGGACGAACAAACCCTTGCACCTCAGTGAGAAGTCGAATGCTAAGGTGTGCAAGGTCAACTGCGTCTGTTGAAACATGGGAGCATTGTAAAGCCGCCTTGGCCCATGGTGGAAATGCATCTTGTCTTTGGGATCTAGGCTGCTGGAACAGGAAGGGCTGCTTCAACAAACAGCGATTTAGCTTTGCACAGGCCGGCAGCTCTAGGAGAAGGCTCTGTGTCTGCTGCTCTGGAGGAAGGTCCTTGCCTCTCCTGAGCCTCGGCTCTGACATCTCTTGTTCCCTAGGCCCAAAGAGCTGCCTTTGCTGCCGGCTTGCCCTCCCCTCTCTGCTTGTTTCTCACTCCTTTCCTCTGTAGGATAAAGGGGTGCCTCAGGCAAGGGGAGGGGGGTGGGGTATATGGCTGTAGATAACCCCAGGGATCCTGCCTCAGTAACATGCAGAGGTTAGGGTGTGCACACATCACAGAATGGAAGATAGGATATCAGATCACAGAAGGGAGAGCAGCCACACAATACAGGGAATTGTCAACAAGCTGGCAGATATTTGGGGGATGAAATTCAGTCTGTGGTCTATGCGTTCACTGTTATTCGGAGTTCTGTTGCTGTCACTGTGGTCTTTGCACAGAGCACACCTCTCTCTCTCTCACACACACATGCACACAGCCAGAGGGTAAATGCCAAACACCTCTGTTCTGCCCACAGGTGACATCCTGGTCTTCCTCACGGGTCAGGAGGAGATTGACACTGCTTGTGAGATCCTGTACGAGAGAATGAAGTCCCTGGGACCTGATGTCCCAGAGCTGATTATCCTCCCGGTGTACTCCGCCCTTCCCAGTGAGATGCAGACCCGAATCTTTGACCCCGCTCCACCTGGCAGCAGAAAGGTAACGGGGCTGCAAAGAAACCCTCATGCTCTGAGAGCGGCGAGCCAGGCGGGGATAGCTGAGGCAGAGGTTCTCAACCTGTGGGTCGTGACCCATTTGGGAGGGGTCGAACAACCTTTTCACAGGGGTCACCCGAGTCATGACAGTGATGACGTAGCCACGAAGATAGTAGGATGGCTGGGGGTCCCACCACATGAGGGCCTGCGTGAGAGGGTGGCGGCGTGAGGAAGGTGAGAACCTCTGGCCCGAGGGGCGGCAGAGTTGCCTGGCAGGTTTCAGATGCGTTTGCTGACTCGCTGCGGAGGGGCGTCTCTGAGACTCCTCTCCTGCCTCTCCGTGCAGCGCGGATTTTGAGCTTCACTCCTGGTGGGGCCGTGCACCAGAGCTGCAGTTTGAGGGCGGTGGGGCACACACCGCAGACAGGCCTCTGACTGGAGGGTGAGCGGGCTCTGGTCCGCTGGGCCGCAGCTTGTGAGGGCAAAGAAGGACCTAAGCTCGTCCTGAAAGTCACGTCCTCGTCAGGGAAAGCAGGCGGACGCGTGTTTGGAGGGGAGCAGGGTGACGCTGGTCTGTGGCCAGGGCAGGAGCTGGGTTGTTCTCGGGGCTAGACCTGAGTTCATAAGTAGGTGCTTGAGATAAGAGGGCAGGAAACAGATTGTTTCCCATTAGGTTATAATTCACATATAGTATACAGCGGGTCTCCAAAAAAATCACGGAAAAATGTACATTCAAATGATGGGATTTTTCCACGAACGTTTTGAAGCTTCCGTGTCTGTGTGTGTGTTCTCTTTTAAAATGAGTCATGAAAAATAAAAAACTAAACGAGAGTCACCCCTTTCTAAGGATATAGTTCAGTGGTTTGAGGCATGTTCACAAACCAGTGGAACCATCAGCCACAGCCCAGGACATTTTCCTGAGCTCAGAATAGAAGCCCTTTATTCTTGGGCAGTTCCCGCCCTCCTTCCCATCTGCCCTCTGCTCGGTCCCTGGAACCCACGAGTCCCCTTTCTGTCTCCCTGGATTCCCTACTGCGGACATTTCATGTAAGTGGAGTTGGAAACTTTGGAGGCCATGACTGGCTTCTTTGACTAGACATGTTTTCAAGTTTCACCCGTGTTGTGGCATGTGTCAGTGTTCATTGCTTTCTGTTGCCAAGTGAGTTTCTTTGTGCCGAGGTCCCACGTTGGGCCTACATTTGGGTTGTTTCTAGCCCCTGGCTGCTCTAACGTTTGTGCACCAGTTCCCATGTGGCCGTGGGGTCCTTTCTCGGGCATTTACCTAGGCGTGGAAGACAGCTGGCTTGGAATAACGTTGAGTGGACAGGGTGGGGGGGTTGGCTTGGAGGTGTGGAGGGCAGGGGGCAGTCTCACTGACTCCCAGCTTCCTGGCTTGGCCCCCCTGCATGGGAGGCAGAGCTGAGGAGGGAAGTGTGGGTGGAGGAGCAGGTTGGGGGTGAAGGCAGCGAAGCTCCTCTCATCTGCTCCTGATGGTTACGGTTTTTGCAGCGCTGAGGCAGGGCTAAGCCTTCTGGGGTTGGGAAGGTTCTGGCATGATGTGAGATGTTCTGAATGATTTTTCCAAGCACTTGTGTTTGATTGGCTGGACCTCTGGGTGGAAGAGCGTGGCAGTGCCAGGCTGAGACTCCTAATCTCCTGGATCGCATCTACTGCTGCTCTCGCGGCTCACTTTATGATCCAGGGGAAAGCCTGTTGCTCTCGCCCACACCCACGACAGCCTGCTTTGTAGCAGACGGCCCCGTGGGGGGAGGATCTCATTCTGCAGCGGCACATGTGACGCCAGCAAACCTCCCCTTTCCCAGGGCGCTGGGGGTTAGCATTGTCGTCCTGTGAGCCACATAGCCGTCTGCTCTCAGGCACTGCACTTCCTTCCCGCCGCCTAGCCCTTAGGGTGCAGCGACTTGCCTTTCTTTTTGCCCACGGAGGTCGCGCTGGGACATCCAGAGCAGGGTGCCGTGCATTCCTCTGGGCAGGTGTCTGAGGGCGACACCTGAGGTCTGTGCCCGCCCCGCAGGTTGTGATAGCCACCAACATCGCAGAGACATCGCTGACTATTGATGGCATCTACTACGTGGTGGACCCCGGATTCGTGAAGCAGAAAGTCTATAATTCCAAGACAGGGATCGACCAGCTTGTGGTGACGCCTATTTCCCAGGTATGGTGTGAATGTCAGTCCTGTAAACCCTGGGGAGCCCTTCTGGCTTTTGGGGCACTGTACTTTGAGCCGTGTGGTCTTCTACGATGAATACTGGACGCTTGGGTGAAAAGGCAAGTTTTGTGTTGCTTGCTGTTGTTCTCTGTAGAAACATACTCAGGGAACTAGGTTCCCAGGAAGCAGTCACTGCATTCGTCGTCCAGAGATGGGCTTCGACTATTTCAGCAAAACTCTACACAGCTTGAATTAAAAACCGTAAAGTGGAAGCCCAACACTCCGAGCACAGGTTTTAAAAGTAGCAAGCCAGTTATCTGAAATGATGATACTTCGTGAAAAGGTTATTTGTTTCTTCAGACGTTCTGGGATATGATCCTGGTTACATTGTATCTGAAGAGGAATGACCTCATCCTCCTCTTGGAGGACAGTTTGTACGGAAGTTTCAGAGTTCCCCGTCTTGAACCCAGCAGTGGCTCTGCTAGAGACACTTCCGAGATTCAGGGAAGTTGAACACGTAGCCAAAGGCCGTGCGCGGGGTGTTTGTGTTGGGGGAACATAACCTGGCACCCAATCCAAACGAAGCTTACTGTTGTTGAGCTGAGCCTGACCCTCAGCGACCCTGCAGGACCGAGTGGAGCTGCCCTGGGGCTCTAAGGTTGTGGGTCGTTAGGGAAGCAGAGCAGGCAGCCTCGTCTTCCAGGGAGAGGTGGGTGCCAGCCTTTCCGAGGGCTTTCACGCAGTGCTCCCAGACTCCTTAGAGGGAAGTCCTTAGTCACACACGGTCTGCCGTGCCGTGGCTGATACGCTAGACAGACATTCTCATACCTGGGCCAGTGGACATGCAGCACGATGGACGGAGAAACGATGGGCCTTGTCCGAGACTTCATTTGACTCGAGCACACCAGCAACACTCACCCAGTGATGGGTGCATTGGGCAAGTCTGCACAAGCCTGGAGGGGCACAGGTGTCCCTTGGAGGGCTGAGGGGGCCTGACCCAGCCACGGTGCTTCCAGTTGTCTCAAAGCCATGCCTCGGCCGGACGACCGGAGAAGAGTGGATGCCTTAGAGCCGCGGTGCTGGTGAAGAGTCGACAGCACAGACAAGTCTTGTCTCGAGGAGGTACAGCAGGCGCTCTGAGCAGCAGGCAGGGCGAGCCGTCATCGCACGCCCGCTGCACACGCATCCAGAGACCAGGCCCCGGAGAGGGACATGCTCCACAGTCAGCAAGGGAGGACAGGAGCCTTGGTAAACTGGGTGACACAGTGGCCCCACCGTGGTTCAAGGTTCCGCAGGTGAGGCTGCGCGACGCCATTCCTTGGTGCACAGTGAACTGTGTCCTAGTGGCCTGGAGGATCCGATCCCACCTAACAGCAAGAACGCTGATAAGTCATGTTTGAAAGAAGTAAGCTCAAAAATAGCATGAGTGACAGGCTACCGTTTTTATTTAAAAGCAGGTTGTACACTTGTGCTCAGAATGTGTGAACGGTGCGTGCAAAACTGACAGGCTGGGGTCTCATCAGCCCCCCAGCTTCCCTGTGAGCTGGTGTTGGCTCCTGGGGTCCTGGCTGATGGGCAGTTTTCATCTGCACGTTCATAGACTGCACGAGCTTCTTATGACAGCCGGCGTCACAGTCGTGATGTGAAGGGAATGAAGCTCTTCCTTTTGCAGGTTGGGTCGTAATGGTGGTGCTAACAGGTGGTGCTTGTGAAGTGCCAGGCGCTGTCCTGGGCACCTGCATGCGCTCACGTCACTGCTAACCTCACTGCGCAGAGGTGTGTGCGCTGTTCCACTGGCCAGAGCCTTCACAGGGACTCAGCCGTCCGTCCCTGACTCGGATACAGCCTGGGGAAAGCGGTGGATTCTTGGTTAGAGCCTTCGGGCAACTTGCGGGTTCTGGATTGCTGCCCTGCTCCTGGGGTGAATTGTCCATTCTCACCCCTTCCTGGGGTTTGGAACTGGCTAGCCAGGCAATCTGAAAATCCTGACTCTCGGAGACAGGCTGGTGCCGGCAGGAAGTGGCCCTCTGTGACGGTGCTTCGCTGTTTGCTGGCAACGTAGGGTGAGCTATTATTGTTGTTTTCATTTTCCATTCCGCCTCTACTCACAGAGGGGACTTTAAGTTTGGAATTACCGCAGTCTTGGTGCCGCTTTGGTGTCTTTCTTTTCCTTGTGTTTGTTTCTCCCTTCATTGTGCGCAATTTTGTATAGTCTTAGTTTTCCTGATTATTCAATTGTTACGCCTTCAGGAAAGGATGGATATTTGGTAAAGAATAAAGGAAATGAAACTCATCCATCAGGTAACCTCTGTTGTCATGTTAAGCTCTGTTGTCATGTTAAGGGATTCATTTCGAGTCCTTTCCTTCCGACATTTTACGTGTGTTGTTTGGTGTCAGTCAAGTTGCTGCTGACCTGTAGCCCCCCCCCCCCAATCACCTGTGCGGGCGCCCGTCTCTCAGAGGGCCGTGCTCTCTGTCGCTGCCCCTGCATGTCACCAAGCGCAGCGTCCTTCTCCGGGGCCTGCTCGCTCCTAACAGCACCTGCCCAAGGTAGCTGAGAGGAAGTCTTGTCGTAGTTGCCATGCTTCTTCCCAGACAGACCTGTCTGTCCTCCTGGCGGTCCGTGACTTTCAGTGTCCCTCTGCAGCCCCACCACGCAGGCACCAGTTCTCCTTCCGTCTCCTCTCGGTCCAACGTTCACGTGCCTGGGAAGTCGGCGAGACAGCCACGCTGGGTCAGGTGCCCCTCAGGCCTCACAGGGACACCCTTGCTTTTCCGCACTCGGGGAGAGGCTTCGTGCAGCACAGGGACCTGCCGTAATGCATCTTTGACCCCTTGGTTGCTGCTTCCTCGGGCGTGGACTTGTGGGTCCAAGCGAGACCGAATCGGGGGCACCTTCAATCTCCTCTCCGTTTGTCATGATGCTGCCTCGGGTCCAGTTGTGCGGGTTGGGATCTTATGCAGACGCGTGTGGATTTTGTTTGGCAGCGTGCAGCTCCTTTGCTCTGGGTGAGCGTGTCTTCTGTCCCCGGGCAGCCCCAGACTCGCTCTGGGAGACGGCTGAGGGCTCTGCGCACATCTTTGCACGGTGACCGTTCGCGTGCGTTTTTGGTCCTGGGGGTGGGATGTAGTCATCTTATTCCACACTGTCTGGTCTGGTGACATGCGGTGACATGCGGTGAGGCCGTTTTGACGACCTTTTCCTGGGTGTGTCTGTGCGATTTGTCTTCCTTCCCTCCCGCCTGTTCTTGCCTCGCTTGGCACGAAACGCTCCTGAAAGTGCCGCGTGTAGGAAAGGAGAGAAGCGCATTGGCAGTCTTGGAAACGGCCCTCCAGGAAGTGAAGTAGCCCCAGGTCTGGCGTCTGCCAGTAGCTGGGCCCCCCTCCTCGTTAGCTGGCTGCCGCTCAGCTGTGCCCAACAATCACGTCGCTTCCTCTGCCCGCCCCCCAGGCCCAGGCAAAGCAGAGAGCTGGCCGAGCCGGGAGGACCGGCCCAGGGAAGTGCTACCGCCTGTACACCGAGCGCGCCTACCGTGACGAGATGCTGACCACCAACGTGCCGGAGATCCAGAGGACCAACCTGGCGAGCACGGTGCTCTCGCTCAAGGTAGGGCTCACGTCTCCTTCCCCGGGGGCAGTGCTGCAGGCCTCGCTGCGTGCTTCCCAGAACCAGCACCTCGGAGTGAGTGCCGTCGGCGGTACTGACAGCCCCCCAGCCCCCCCGGGCAGGTCTGCAGCGAAATCGGCTTGTCTGCTGTGAGCACGCATCTTTCTCTTGTGGTAGTAGCCCACCGTACAGGCAGCTGCGAAAGGCTTTAGTGAGCAGTGGATTCTACGAGACAGAAGCCTGAACTCCGGGCCACCCTGTGGCCAAGCCCACAGCTCTTTTTAACCAGCCTTCAGGTCCCGTTTTGCTCGTCAGGAACAGGGGAAAACAGTGTGGGGGCGCATGTGCACGCTCGCAAGTGACATTTTCCCCATTCGAACATTTGGGAAAGGGAGAAGCAGGCCAGGTTTTGCCTGGCCCTCATGGGGAGGCTCGGTCTTCACGCCGCCTTGTTGCTTCTCCTCCCCGGGAGCACCTGCCTCCTGTGGCCAGGTGGCCGCATGAGTGAGGCCCCGGTGCTGGCCTTTCCCCATGACACTGATGTGACCCTGGAGCCTGGCCCTTTCCTGTCGCAGAAGGCACTGATGCCATATATTACTCAAAACCGCCTCCCTCCCTGCTCCACCCCCATCCGGTGGCGCCCACTCCTGCTTGGTGCCGAGCGGCCTAGGGCCCCGGCCCCTGTCTGTCTCATCCCAGAGAGAGCTGCTGTCGGTGTCTGTTGTGCAGGTAAAGGCTCCTCGAGCGGGGCTTCATAACTGCTCGTGGTGGTGGTGCTGCTACGACAGGCGTTTATTGAGCACCTGCTGGATCGATGGTGAGGATCACAAATGGAAAGAAAACATGGGTCCTGCACACTTGATTGTTCCTCCTTTTTAAAATTCAACAAATCAGTTAGCACATGTGTTGAATGCCTACTGTGTGCCAGGCTGTGCTCTTGTGGTTCTCACCTGTGAATTCAGAGATCAGGGCTGAATCTTAGTCATCTTCACGTCCCTCCCTCCCACCTCAAGGGTGAGGGGCAGGTCATGGAGGCACGGTGAAAACCAGGTAGACGAGCCGATTTCAAGGTGTGGTTTTTAAAGCTGACCGAGAACATAGCTGCTGCCCGGCAGTCCGTCTTTGCCGGCCATCCATCCCAGGCTTCCTCGTTGCAGGTAAAAGGCAGCAAAGGGCCCACGTTCACCCACGCTGCCTCCTACCCTGTGTTTCCCTCCCTCTGTTCTAGGCCATGGGCATCAACGACCTGTTGTCCTTCGACTTCATGGACGCCCCACCGATGGAAACCTTGATCACGGCCATGGAGCAGCTGTACACGCTGGGCGCTCTGGACGACGAGGGCCTGCTCACGCGCCTGGGCCGCAGGGTAGGACCAGGCTTCCCCGCAGGCCTTCCCAAGCTCTTGGGACCCTGCATGCGCGGTGCGCGGAATGCTAGGGCCTGTTCACTTCATGTAAACGGTTTCTTTTTAAAACTAGCTTTATTGGCAATCTTTCAGTCATATTCAGCTTTGTACATTTACTGCCATGATCAATTTCAGAGCATTTTCTCTCCTGCGACGCCCCTGGACAATTACCAATCCAGTTACTGTCTCTGTAGATGCACCTGTCTGGATTGCATACACAGAAAATGATACCAGACACAAACAGGAAGCAAACAGACAAAAACCAGCAGTGGCTAGACAAAACATAGAAAAGCCCCAATCAAAAAGAAAGCCGAGAGTGTTACAGACAGAAGCAACTTGAAAATGGCGAGCACGTGATAAGGCATGACATTCGAGTCTCACTGTTGCTGCCCTCGTCGACTTCGCAGTGCTCTGCCTGTCACACTCCTCAGCTGTGGTCAGACAGGGCTCTTCAGAAGCTTAGTCCATGCGGGGACCCTGGAAAATGGATCGGGGGCTTCCACGGTCATCCACAGCCTTCTGCAAAGTTTTCACAAATTAAGCTCTGACACTACTCCCTCGGTGAACGGTTTCTTCCACAATTTTGTCTTGATCCCCAAACCGGGCATCTCTGCGTTAGGGTACTTTGCGTCTATCCTCGATGTCCGTGTGAGCGTTTGGAGCTTTCTCGCACCTGGTGGAGGACAGCTCTCAGTTTTGGCAAATATAAATGATTGCAGACTCTCCACCGTAATCTGTCGTTGCTTCCTCACTCCCCGTTCCCAGCGAACCTCCTTCCTGTCATTACATAAAAGGTTTGTGGTTCAAAAAAAAAAAGGTTTGTGGTTCTCAGCGCTGCGTTTACATGGAATCTGCGTACACTTAATTCTAAAAGTTACCGGCAGAATTCCCACCTGCCTCACGGGTAGTTAGGATCTCGGTCACGTGTGTCCCTCTGGAGTTTATTTGGGAAAGAATAATAAAATCCACTGATAGAGGCAGCCCCCATCCCCACCCCCGGCCTGGCGTGCCTGGAGGGGAATCTCTCTCAGCCGTGTCCCCAGCTGGCAAACGCCCTGTCTTTCCCTCTGCTCCCTCCAGATGGCAGAGTTCCCCCTGGAGCCCATGCTGTGCAAGATGCTGATCATGTCCGTGCATCTGGGGTGCAGCGAGGAGATGCTGACCATCGTGTCCATGCTGTCCGTGCAGAACGTCTTCTACAGGCCCAAGGTGCGCGCGCGGGGAGCCACGCCTGCCCTGGACGTGCGCACAGCCCCGTGGCCGGGTGGCCGGGTAGGACAGCTGGGTGGGGAATGACTCCTGTCCTGTTGCTTGGCAGGATAAACAAGCCCTCGCCGATCAGAAGAAGGCCAAATTCCACCAAACTGAAGGGGACCACCTCACCCTGCTGGCTGTGTACAACTCCTGGAAGAACAATAAGTTCTCCAACCCGTGGTGCTATGAGAACTTTATCCAGGCTCGCTCCCTGCGCCGGGCCCAGGACATCCGCAAGCAGATGCTGGGCATCATGGACAGGTGAGCCGGTGCCCCTCTGGTGTCCCTGAGCCTGCCCTTGGCGCCCCAGGCCCCGTGCTCAGGTGATCACACTGCCCCTCCGTCCGTCAGCTGTTCAGTTGTGCTCCCTCTCCCCAGGATAGCGAGAGCCCAGAAGCACTCTAGAAAGTTCCTGAAGGAAACATGGCTTATTCAGTTTGGAAGATGCTCCTGGGTTACAAGCTTCTGGAATGTTACTGCTCTAGAATTCAACTCTTGCCCGAGCCAAGTGTCTGGCTCTTGCTGCTTCTTTCCTGCCCATTGGGTTGATGTGCTCCGGGACTCCACCCGTGTGGGGACATTGAGCCCCAGCATTCCGGAAGGTAGATGCTCTGAGGCCGACTGGCCTTCTGAGTTTGACCTTGTTTCCTACCAGACACAAGCTGGATGTGGTTTCCTGTGGCAAGTCCACAGTGCGCGTGCAGAAGGCCATCTGCAGCGGCTTCTTCCGCAATGCAGCCAAGAAAGACCCGCAGGAGGGCTACCGGACGCTGATTGACCAGCAGGTGGTCTACATCCACCCTTCCAGCGCGCTCTTCAACAGGCAGCCGGAATGGTAGGTGGGCGCCGGGCTGGGCACAGAGCCGGAGGGTGGCCCAGGCCATGGGGCCTGCTCGCTCGGGGACGTGCCACACCCATCCGTTGGTTGCTGCCAGCTGGTCGAGTGAGACGCTGGGCCTTCTGGGGAAGTCCCTTGTTTCAAAGGTGGCTGAGCCTGTGTTTGTGTCTTCACCGGCCTCCAGCATGCCCATCATGGCTTGTATGCCTAGGGCCTCTCAGACTTTTAGGCACAGTGTCTATCCCTGTTGGAAGAAAATGCCGTAGGGCCGGAGCTAGAAGTGTCTTGGCGGTCAGCCAGTAAGGGGGTTTTCATACTCTTTTTGTAAGCATCACGTTTAAAACCTACCCCACTAACATAAAGCCCCCATGCTGCTGTGCTTGGTCTTGGGCAGCTTCTAAGGCCCCTCTCCAGGGCCCCTTTGACACAGCAGCAGGAAGCTGAGGTCCAGTCTCTCTTACCTAGCAGAGTCAGAACCAGAGTCAGAGCACACCCGACAGCGTGTGTCCTTGCAGCTAGCTGCAGGCAGCTCCCAGTGCTGTCACAGGCGACCTGCATCTGTCCCTGTGGACTGGGCGGCGAGGAAGGGGAAGTTGAGCCACCACGGAGGCCCGCTGTGCCCTAGGCTGTTGGTGGAGCTCTGAGCACCAGTCCTCTCCCCGCAGGGTGGTGTACCACGAGCTGGTGCTGACCACGAAGGAGTACATGCGTGAGGTCACCACCATCGATCCGCGCTGGCTCGTGGAGTTTGCCCCTGCCTTCTTCAAGGTCTCCGACCCGACCAAGCTAAGCAAGCAGAAGAAGCAGCAGCGTCTTGAGCCCCTGTACAATCGTTACGAGGAACCCAACGCCTGGAGAATATCCCGGGCCTTCCGGCGCCGCTGAAGGGCCAGGCTGCTCTGCAGGCCGCCCCTGCCGCAGTGGCCTGGCCTTGGACTTCCTCCTAGTCCTCACGAGCTGGCTGTGCGAATACAGCTAGCCATCCAGTGATGGACAGCTTGAGCCAGACCTTGCCTACCTTGTCTACAATGCTTTCTTCTCTGGTGGTAAAATAGAAGCGGGTTTGAGCCTGGCCTTGACCAGCGCTTCCAGTCCCCACTATGTGCCGGTTCAAGTGACTCAGGAGTTTGCAGCCAACGTGGGTGGCCATCGTGGCCCCGTCTGCAGGACAGGAGCTCCTCTGGGAGCTCTCAGGTGGACCAGGGGTGGGGGTTTGGACCTAAAGGCTCAGTGAGGGAGCCAGGAAGGCCAGCGCGAGTGTCGGCCCACACCCTTCCAGCTTGCAGCCTGCGCTGTGGCTTAACCGTCTGGAAATATTTATTTTCTTAAAGAAACAAAAATGGCTTTCTTTGACTGTCTTTGAGCTGGAGGGTTGGGATGAAGCCTGGGCTGGGCTGAAGGTGATTTAGTGTCTGGCTCTGCTGCCCAAGGTGGAGCGTCCCCTGAAACCGGAGCTCTGGCCTCTGGGCTGAGACAGGACCAGACAGCCGGCCATTTCTTCTTTCCGCTCTGGGGCTGGGCTGGCGGGGCAGCCGGCAGGAGTGAACCACATCCATGCCCCAGCACGCTGCTGCTGCTGCGTCTGGGGCCGAGTGGTTGTAGATGTTGCAGAGAATGGCACCCCCCCCCCCCCCACACACACACACACACTGGTAGTGAGCAACGGGACGTTTCTTTTTGAAACCTGCTAAGACGAAGGGTCAGCCTTTTTACCTCCTTCACAGGGTTTTCATGGTCAAGACCTCCCCTCCCCACCTAAAACCAATGTCATACCTCAGAGAGGGTTCTGTCTTCAGTGGTTTTTTTTCCTAGAGGGTTGGGGGAAGCGGGGCCACCTCTCCGTGATCCTCTCTCAGCTCCTATGGAAGCTCTCTACCTGGAGAGAAGCCCACCAATATCAGGCGTATCCCCTTCTCCCATGCCAGTGATGAACACACAGGAGATTGAAGCACTCAGGCGGTCACAGGAACCACTGTGAAGACACAGGCAGAGCCAGCCGCGCAGAGTGGGGAGAGTGGATGTCTGACCCGATGAGGGTCTTCCTTGTAAGCCCTGCTAGCAGCCGAGGTGTTAGGGCAGGGTTTGAGGTGGGAGATAAAACCAGGGGGGGGGGGCAGTTGGGGCTGGCGCCAGCTCCCCACCTCAGGTCTCCCCACTGGGGTCAATAGGAATAGTCTGGGTTCCAGGGATGTTCACAGGCCAAGGGGGGAGGCAGTGGGGACAAAGGACTCCGGCTGTGGGTGCCCCTGAGCACAAGCTGGAGCCACCTCTGACCTGGGACTGGCTCAGCTGCCGGGCCTGCTCAGGGGGAGGATTTCAGCCATGGCCTCTTGCTGGGAACTGGAAGCTTCTTGGCTGTTAAAGCATATTGTTCCCCCCAACTCAGCAGGAGCCCCAGCTCAGGAGTTTCCTGTCCTTACCCAAATGCTGAGTCCGTGTTTGTGCAAATGTGTGGGGACCGTCTCCGTGGAGCCTACATAAGTGAGCTTTGCTGCTGGGTCAGGCTCCTTGGTCTGGGGTTTCCCTTCAGCCAGCCTAGAGCTGGATCTGGTTTAGATGTTCTCTTGTAGGGCCCAAGAATTTGCTGGCAGGCTGCCGGGGTGGGCTCGGTCTGCGCAGAGCTGAGGACCTTCAGCCCCCTTGATGTTGCTGTTCATGGAAATCTTTCCTTTGTCCTCCTGACCTCGGCTCCTCCCTCTCCCTATAAACCTAGCGTGACTGTGGAATTAAATGACGTATTTTTAAAATCTTGCATTTTAGAATTGGCTTGAGGTACTTGTAGTCAGTGTAAGGTTTTTCTTAGTGGCCCTTTGAAACATCCTTCCCCAGGGGCTGCTCCTGAGTAGACTGGGTCTTAACAGGTCCGGTCCCAACCTTGAGCCCTGGTAGCATAGTGTGTATGCATTTGGCTGCAACCTGCAAGGTGAGTGGTTCAAAAACAGCTGCTACGCAGGAGAAAGTGCTTTCTACTTTCATAAACAAGGTCTCAGGGACTCACAGGGCAGTTCTACCCTCTCCTGTAGGGTCACTGAGTCGGCATGGACTTGCCCATTCTGCCATGCTCTCCCCCTTCAGGCAGACAGCACCACCATGCTGCTTCCCACACCCTCCTAGGACTCTCTCGCCCCAAATTGGGCATGAAAACCTAAGTGTTCCCCACTCCTGCCCTCCTAGGACGGCAGCCAGCACAGACCGAGGAGCATGTGATCACCGAATGGGCATCCCTCAGGCAGACCAAGACCCTGCTGAGGAAGCCTCCCGAGCACTCCCACTGGGGCCTTGGACCCTGTCAGCAAGAAAGCACCCTTGGGTTATTTCTGGGTCTCCACACACTCATCTGAGGGGCACAGCACCCATTGCTCCAAAGACAAAATCACAGAGAAGTGTCAGGGTCTGGCTTCAAACACCTGTTGTCTGCCCCAAGGCCAGAGCTCTGTCCACTGTGGGGGCCTCTTCCCACCACAGCAAATAAGGAAAATTCACAGGAGAAACAGGGGCCTTTATTAGGGCCTGGCAGATGTGGAGGGGGTTCCAGGCCTGGGCCCAGGAGGAAGCAGGTGCCTCCCTGGAGTAAGGACCCGAGCTCCCAGCCCCCCACCATCCCAGGTTCCCATCTGCAGCCGCCCCTGCCTCGATGGACAGCACCAAGAACTGATAACTGGGACCCTCCAGAGCCCCAGCTTGAAGGGGGACTGATGGCAGGGTTCAAGGGTCTCCCCACATCAGGATAAACGGGAGGTACTTGTCACCCCAGAACAGAGTAAGCTCTCCTCTGTGGTGAAGTAGGGTGGGGCTTAAAGAGGTGGAGCTGACCTCCCTTGGGGTAAAGGTGAAAAACCCCAGGGGGCTTTTGAGACTTACTTTCTCCACACCATTCCCTCCTGTGCCCCATGGGGAGCCCATGGGACAGTGGGAATCTGTCCGAGAGACATCGGTGGGTTTTTGTCAGGGTTTCCCCAACGCCAAATTCACCTCTATGTACACAGGACAGTATCCATGGGTGGCAGGGGGCAGCTAGTAAGAGTAGCCACCCTTGGGGCCAAAGGGCTGTCCAGGGCCCGTCAGCTCAGGGAGGTAGGCAGGGCTCTCGTCCAAGTGGGACAAGGGAACGGTGTCCTCCTCACTGACCGGCCGGTCAAACTCGGCCTTGAGAGCTGGGCGCTGGTTGTCCGGGAAAGCCAGGGAGAAGAGGGCCTCGGGCTCACACACGAACTTGTACACGTAACGCTCGCCGGCCACCTGCGGGGAGAGGTCAGCCTGGTGCTCACAGGCACGCTCTTCCCGTCCCTGCCCCCATCTTTCCCATCCACCTTGGCACTTTTTGGGGTGCAGAGCCCCCCCAGTATCTCATCCCTGCTGCCTGGGTCATTACTTGCTGAGGACTGCTCTCCAAGCCCTCGCCCTGCCCCCTGACCTTCTGCATGATGCCCTTCTCATAGTAGTATCGGAGTGAGCGGCTGAGCTTGTCATAATTCATGGCCGGCCGGTTCTTCTGGATGCCCCAGAGCCTGGCCACCTAGGGACAGAAGAAACAGAAGTGCGGGCCTGCAGTGCTAGCTCAGAGGAGGGACCCAAGGCAGGAGGAGCTGTTGGCTCTGCCACACTAGCAGCCGCCCGCAGCCCGGGTCAAGCCCAGCAAGGGTGGTCAGTGGAGACCCTTGCCCCCCCACCCCAGCTCATACTCCATGTTCTCAGGGCCCAAAGCGGCTGGCGAGGGGGCAGGGCCACTGGAGAATCCCACCTCCTCAGGCTCGATCAGTTTGAACTCCATTCCCCGTCCGGTCCAGGCAATGAAATGGGCATTCGCGGGGTCATCCAGCAGGGCCACCAGAAACTGCCACAGCTGCAAGGCGCCACGGCGCTGATAGGGCGGCCCCTCTCTGAACGCGCTGACCCCTTCCTGCTTGATGTCTCCTGGGCAAGACGAGGTGGGTGGTGGGGTCATCGGCCCCCTGGAAACCCCCCATCAACCCTGCATGCCCACTGGGAACCTTTCCCCTCTCCTGGGCCTTCCCAGGTGCCAAACCCGCAGGGTGAAAAGCAGAGGGGGCTTCCTGGGGGGCAGAGGGTTCGCATACGATGCGCTCACACAGTGACTTCTCTGACCTTCGAATTTTTCCGGAACGACGCAGACATCATCTGGGAAGGGTCGGAGGGGTTTCTCATAGCCGTAGCCTTGGGGAGGAAGTTGGGGACCCCTTAGATCTAGGTGACTCAATGATAAGGAGGCCCCACAGTCCAGAGGGGCTCCTGGCCAAGGAGACCCTCCCTCCCCTCAGCAGGGTTTGTCGCTGCTACTGCTCAGAGGACTTGGAAGGGAAGGGGCTCCCTTACCCATGGTCCCGTCACCTGGGGAGGGTCCAGAGAAGCCCTCTGTGTGAAGGTACATTGATGCGCACCCAGGGACATCTGGGGAGGGAGAAGAGGTGGCAGGCTAAGTGGCTGGACACACACATCCCACCCCCCTTCAAGTTCTTCCTGCCAGCCTGTGTTCCGGAGAGTTGGGCTCTTTTCCCAGCTGCCTGCCCACCACCAAATCCCAGGGGAAGTTCACCCAGAGGGAGTGGAGGTGGAGCCCCCAGCTAGGGGCCTGGGCAGAGGGCAGGGCTGTTCCACCGGGGGCTAGATGCCAGGGAGCAGCTGTTTCCTGAGTGCAGAGCGAGGGCTGAACCTCCGGGCAAGGGGTTCAGTGTCCATGCCTGAGCCTCCTTCGGAATGGACAAGCGTCCGGTCAGCAGGTCAGGTTCCCAGCCATGTGTGTGCGCGGGTGCGTGTGTGTGTGCGCGCGCGCACGGGCACTCCCTGGGGTCTAGCCACCTTTTTTGCAGGTCTGACAGCAGAGTACATTCCATTCTGTAGGCTGGAAACCTCCCCACTCCTCCCAGAGGCGGGAGCGTAACCCCCCTTCCAAGTTTGAGCCCGGGCCGGCCCTCCCCCTCCACTCCCACCGATGAATGAGGCTGAAACCCGACACCTCCGGGAGGAGGCGGGAGAGTGGGCTCATTCATGCCTCCATTTTGTGAATGGAATTCCTGACTCCATTCGGAGGAAGCCGAGGGGGAGGGGCTGGAGTTCAAGGACACCCCCCCCAAAGCCTTTGAAGGTCAGGGCTAGCACCTCCCCTGCCATCCGCCTTGAGGTTCCACCCTTCTGGGTCTGTTGGCTCAGGGGTTTGCTGTCCATGCCAGGCCCCCTGAAACCCCTAGACACCCACCCTGAAGCTCCGAGACACCCAGAAAAGGGAGATTCTAAGATTCTAGCCAACTCTAATCTCTGAATTCCCCCACCCCCACCCGGACTCCCTAATGCAGGCTGGTAGATGAACTCAGTTTGGTTTTCTCAAGCCTTGGCCTTGGCTGAGAACACGACGCTGTTTATGAATGGCAGGGGTAAGAACCAGTATTTACAGCAGTCTGTCCCATCCAGCCTGACTTCCCGCGCCCCATTAGTCTTGCATCCTGTCCCGACTGGGATCTTTTGAGCCCGGCTGTTTCTTTTCACTCTACTCCCTTTGTGTTTTTTTAAAAGCTTCTTCTGGGGAACGGGACCAAGGGCACAGCTCCTCGTATCCCCCAATTCCCGAAGTGCACGCTCTGGCCCAGCGTTCTGGTTTTTGCAAGAGATGAACCCCCAACTGCCAGTTAGAAAGCAGTGCCGCCTGAGGGCCAGGCTTCAGATCTTTCGCTCTGAACGTGTAATGGAGCCGTCGAGGGTACTCTTGTTGGGCAGCAATCTGCGTGGTCGGCAGTTTGAAACCACCAGCAGCTCCGAGGGAGATAGGCTGGGCTTTCTACTCCCGTGAAGTTAGTTTCGAAAACCAAAAGGGGGGACCGCGCGTCACTATGAGTCAGCATTGACTCGACGGCAGTTTGGTTTTTGGATGATTGAAACCCCCTAATTCCGTTGACTCTGAAGCAGCGTGCATGGGGGGGCCGGGTGCACAAACCGGGAGATGGAAGGATGCTGGGAAGGTAAAATCGTGCGGGGCAGACGTAGGGTTAACGACGTGTTCGCTGGCTCACATGCCACCCTGACCCCAAATCCTCTTCCCCTGCGGAATCGCTTACCTGAGTCGTAGGCGAAGTCCATCTGTTCTTGTTTGATCACCACCCCCGCCCCTGGGTACCTGTGCCCATTGACCCCACCCGGGCCCACTGCCGGCTGACACGCCTGCTCATACAGGGGGTCGTGGTACTCCTGCTTGAAGCTCTGCTGGGGGTAGGGCAGGCAGGGTTCCGAGAGCTGGTGTGGGTAGGGGGCTGGGAGGGTCTCCCGGCCCCCTCCCTGAGAGGACGTGAAGGAGTGGCAAATGTCCGGGGGCTGCTGAGAGATGGAGCTGGAGGTGGTTGGACAGAGAAGGAGAAGAAGAGACTCTTGAATCAGCCCTTCCTCCTCAAGGGTGCCAAGTGGGCTCTCAAGTGGGTGGGGGGTCGGTGTCGCCTCCTCCTGCCCTCCCCGCTCCCAGGTGTTTGTGGACAGGTGGAGAGAGCTCAGGGACTGAGGGCCAACTGGGTAGACCTGGGCTGACAGGTTGGCTGGCTTCCTTACCTGTGCTCCCCGAGGTACCCGTGGCCAGCAGGGGGGTGCTGGGAAGTGCCGGGAGGCCTTAGGAAACTCTCTTGTTCTGTCCGGGGAAAGGGCTGCAGGGGCGACTGTCCAGGGCCACCGGGGGCAGGGGACTTGATGGTGACTTGTCTGGAGGGCTCATAGGCACTGGGGTTGCAGGGGAGATGGGGGTGAGGGGCAGAGCAGCTGGGCGAACATCTCTGAGCCCTCCTTCCCCAGGGAAGTGCAGTCCCGGGGTCTCTGTGGGGAGAGGTAGAGGGTGCTGGCAATGAAGCCACAGGCTCCATCCTAAGTGACCACTCTCTCATCCATCCGGTCCATTTCACCACCACCAGCCCCACCCCCGAGAACCCCTGGGAAACCAGGGCAAACCGGGACAATAGGAGGCTCCAGTAGCAACCCTCTGCCTCAGCCTTGCCCATCTAGACTACTGCAGCTTGGAAACCCCTTTGTCCTCTTCTCAGGGGACCAGGAGCCCTGGGGGCGTAGGGGTTACGAAGCTGGGCTGCGGTTGGCAAAGGTGAGTAGTTCGAAAACCACCAGCGGCTCCCAGGGCGACAGATGGGGACTTCTATTCCTGTAAGCATCTGCAGTTAACATCTCAGAAGCTCCCAGCGGCGGCTCTACCCTGTCCTCTGGCGTTGATTCGATGACAGCAGTGAGGTTTCTTTGGTTTTATTCTCAGGGGCTCCCCCTCCCCCAGACCTGGCGGGGGCTCACCTGGAGTAAAGGCACTGTTCACCATGGCGGTAGGGGAGCGGCGGCTTCCTGCTGCAGGACAGGGCGGGTTCTGTGTGAGGACTCTGGGGCTCCTTCTTGACCCTGGTGGTGGGGCTGTGGAAAGCCACTGTAACAGGGGAGAGGAGAGGGGTAGAGGGGCGAGAGCAGTGTCACGGGAGGGGAGGGATGGCTTCCCAGCATGTGTGTCCTTTGAGGACCAGCTGGGGGATGGGTACAGCCTCAGCCCTTCTCTGGGTTCTGTGTTCCAAGAGCCGAACCCATTGCCATTGGGATGACCCCAACCCAGAGGACACCCATAATGTCATTTGTAGGATCTCCGTGTCGACCTGTGGTGGGATTTTCACTTTCTTCAAGGGGGCTCCGGTGGGACGCAAAACCCGCTTCCACCTTGTGGCTGGTGGCCAGCCGAGCGAGGTCGAGATTTGTCCACTCAGGGACTCACTCTCTAGGGGCCCTGGTGACGTCGTGGTTATGCCTTGGGCTGCTTCCCACACCACCAGGTCAGCCATTGGAACCCACTGCCCGCCGTCCGGAAAGAGGAGGCCCTACTGGTGCAGCGAGGTGTAGCTTTGGAAGCCCACAGGGCAGTTCGACCAGGGCCTAGAGGGTCGCTGTCAGAACGGCAGCAAGTGTGTGTTCCCTGAGGGACTCTAAGCTCCATAGCCAGACGCTTTTGAGAACAACATGGCTGCTGACATACTGCCTAGCTGCACGCACCAGCCTAGCTGCACGCACCAGCCAAACCACGAGTCGGCCTTGACTCAATGGCAGTGTTTTCGTTTTTTAACGTCTAATATGAACCCAAAGAAACTGTCGAAAGTTCAACACTGAATGTAAAGCCAACGTCCAGAAAACATCTTCATGTGAGCAAGCACCTCCGGCCCGGGACCCGTGGTTTTCCTGAGTGGCCTGGAGCATTCCCAGGGAGGGAAATGTTTGCTTGGGGCTACGCAGGATCTTTCGGTTTCTGGCAAAGATTGGCTATTGGCCCACATGAATGTCGGCTGGATAGCATCATACACATGCTCCCAATTAACTGTGAAGAACATGGCCCAGCCAGTAGGTTGAGCAGCAAAGGGTTGGTTCTGGGCTGGGTGGGTGCTGTGCACGATGCTTTGTGCCCCCTTCACCAGCGAAGGCACTGGAGGGCCAAGTACCTGACAGGAAGGAAAGCAGGGTTTCCAGCGGCCGCACTACTGACATAAGGGCCCAAGACTTTCTGTTTTACGGTGGGGGCTGTTCTCTCCTCACTAGATGCCAGGAGCAGCACCCCACTCACACACCCCACAGATCCAAAAGATCTACAGACAGCGCCAAGTGTCTCCTCTGAGCAAACTCACCCTGGTCCCAGGAAAGCTGCTTTAGAGGCAGAGCCCCCTCCTAACTCAGATAAGGAGTTGAGGCTCCGAGAGAGGAGGTGTCTGATCTAAGGTCACACAGCCAGATGGGGCAAGTCTCAGGTAGGAACCACGGTTTCGGTCTCCAGTGGCTACCTGGGTCTCTGAGCCCAAAAGAATTACAGGGAGCCCTGCCCTTCACTCTTTGCCTTAGGAGAGAGCAAGTAGTTGATCCCAGCGATTCTCCAGCCCTATGACTCATTTCCTGCCCTCCTCCTCCCACCCCCTCCCTCCCAGGGCCCTCTACTCACAGTTTTCTGAATGGAAATCAGGAACGAACTGCTCATCGCTGTCTGGTACCTGAGCTGCAGAGAGAAGTCAGGGGCGAGTCTGGGGTGGGGAGCCTGGAGATGGGCCCTCAGACACCATGGTCCCAGCCCAGCAGATTAGCACCCTCCCAGAAGGGGACAATAGTCTGAAGGCAGCTCTGCCCCAGGTCCTAATGTCCTCCATGTCCGGGACCCACCAGAGACCCTGGAGGGAAGGAAGGCCCACAGAGCCTGCCTGTTCCTAGAACCTGTCTGAGCAGATTCCAGGGTCTGTCTTGCTGCTCTGTCTTTATTCTTCCCTCCGTTTTTTCAGAAGTGAAGATAGCCCCGCCCCACAGAGCTCACAGCAGTCACATCTGGGATGGGCAGGAGTTTGAGAGTCTAGGGACTGCAGAATCACGAGGAGAAATGGGCTGGGCCAGGGAAAATGCACTGTCAACAACCTCCCAGGCGAATGTGCACTCGAGAGGGTTACAGGGGAAGGTGTAATGGGGAGGACGGAGGGAGGTTGAAGAAGGTGAAAGAAGAGGGCCGGGGAGAGGGGCAGCTGAGCTCTGGGTGCCCAGTCCCTTTGATGTGCCCCAGGGAGAGGGGAGGGCTCTGGGAAGTCTGAGGAGCACTCCCAGGGTGCCAGATGGGTGGAGCTGGGTTTGGGGGATTAAGCAGGAAGGCTAAAATAGAACAGCAGCTCACCCATGACCTCCAACCTAGGCACCCCCACTCTGGATGCTAACTTCTTATCCTGAGCTCCTCAGAGTGAGGTTTCCCAGGTGGGTAGCCAGCCAAGCACCTCCCTTGACTCTGGCCTTCTTGCCCAGCTGTCTCTCTCTCTAGAGACTGCAGCAGGAAGGGTGGACATCTGTAAGAACTTCCTGATAGTCAAGGGGAGACCCATGGAGCCAGAATCCCCAGCCGGCAGCCGGCGGGACACAGGTTCCCCAGAGACTCTCTCAGATTGGACAATGGGAGGCTCACTGAGGAGAAAATGACCGGGCAGTTTCAAACGGCTCAGTGCCCCACATCCCTAACCTGGACCACGACGCGCCCCTAGTCTATTGGGTGCACTCCAGGCCAGGCCGCAGTGGCTGGCGTCTTACGTGGAGTCCAGCCCCGGCCTTTTACCAGGACGCCCTAGGTCCACTCTCCCCTCACAGAGCTGTCAGCACCATCTTTTAAACAGAGAAATCAAGTTCACCCGCCTCTCTTGTCAAGTACTCTGGTGGCCACCTGCTCCACTAGAATGAAATCCAAATTCTCCCCCAGCCACCCCACCCCCAGCCTCCACGACCTGGCAGGGATCACCTCCCACCCCCACCCCCACCTGTCCCTCTTTGGCGGTCTCATCTCAGACCCAGTCTTCAACATTGCCCCATGCCTTGCCTTCCATCTTCCCAAGAGCTTGACCTGGTTTGGGGGGCAGGGTTTTTTGGGGGGTCCCCTTCTTGCCACCAAGGTCTTAGCTCGTTTATCACCTTCTTAGAGGCTTTCCTGAGGCAGCCAAACCAAAATGCTCCTGCCTGCGGCTCTATTCTAGCTTTGTGTCGGCCGCCCCTCCTCACCACGGCCAAGCATGTGGCACCGCCTGAACTTAAACTTAACGTGTATTGACCGGATCTTTGTCGTCTCCCCGACTCCCCTTGCTGCAAAGTAAAACCCTGTAGGCAGGAGTCTGCCTTCAGGTTCCTCTGGAATTCCTGCCCTCAGAGCAGGGTCTGGCCAGAGGGAGAGTCTTGGCGTGTTACTGAATGATGGTGAGAATAAAGCCAGTTTTTAATTTTCTACTTCTGTAAACAGTCACAGTCCCGGAAACTCACAGCGGCAGTTCTACCTGGTACTTTTGGGGTCACTATGAGTCGACATCGACTCGATGGCAATTGAGTTTGGAGTTGTTTTTGTTTTTTTTAAGAGGATAAACATATAATCACCGCTGGTTCTCATCCTGGCAGGAGCCAGCATGGTGGGCCTGGAACCAGAAGAAAGAAAAAACTCCTAACCAACCCGGCCTTCCTGCCCGAATGCCCCTTCTCTGCCCAGCAGGCGGCACGACAGGCTAGGCCTCTCTGGGAAAAGCACATTTCTTTCATCAGACACTCCTGGCCTGATACACTGCTTAGCAGGATTCGTCACGACTGGCTTTAAGCATCTGTGGTGTCAAGTACATTGAAAAAAGAGGCTCCTGGAAGGCTGCGAGGCCCTGGGTGGGGCAAACAAAGGACCCAGTGGTTCACGGAAAGGGGTTGGAGGTTCAAGTCCACCCAGAGGTGCCTGAGAGGAAAGACCAGGTGATCCATTTCCAAACAATCAGCCACTGACGACCCGACAGCGCAGGTCCCACTCTGACACACAGTTGTCCTGAGTGGGGGCTGACGTCACCCGCCGCTAAAGAACTCATGAAAAGCCAGCACAAACCAGTTCTAGAATGATCCAAGAAATCGGTAGGATGTGACAAGCCCTTGGCAAAAAGGAACAGAAACCCTCAGCCAGCACACAGCTTCCCAGGCGCCCAAAGGCACAAAGGCAGGGATTCCCACCCGGGCCCCGGGGAAGGACCACTTGGCGATGGTCAGAAATACAGATTCCACGCTCTGCATTCCATGGGCCAGGGTGGGCCCGGGCACCAGCATTTTTTAACAAGTACTCCTGGAGCCGTCATAGGTGTGTTTGAGGAGTGCTGGGTAAAGGGAGGGGCTCAAAACCTGTCCAAGCTGCCCAAGGATGGGAGGCCCAGGATCACCCCATCCCGGCCATGCCTTCTGCGGAATCAAGTAGGCGGACCCCCAAAGTGGCAGGACGGGGGTGATGAGAGCAGGGCGAGCAACACTCCCCTCCCTGTTACCTAGGCATGGAAGGTCCCAAGGGCAGGAGAGGTGCAGAAGTAGGGGGAGGCTGACGCACTCTGGCCCCCCCTGGGGATCTCATTATCCGCCAGTTTCCACTGAGGTAATGGGCTGAGGGGAGCTTCTGCTGGCGTCAGTGGGCAGCTCACATGACACCCAAAGCCAAGAGCAGAGCCCCACAGGTCATCTCGCCTCTCCTCCCCACTCAGGCCTGCGGGCTTGACCAGAACCCCACTCCTCAGAAGTCCCCAGAGGAAGCCACATCCCCCTCGCCCATCACGCGTGAAGAGGTGGCACCATCCTCTGCCCAGGGCCTCAGGGAGATCAACTGGGGCCAAAATGGGCTGTGGCAAGGAGCCTGGTCCCTGATCAGCTCCTCCCACAAAGGAACAGGACCAGGACCGAGCCTTCAGTGCCCAGAGACTGCCGACAAGCACAGAAACCGACAAGCATAAATAGAAATTGGAACCGGAACGTCGGGCTGTGCATTCCTGGAGAGCAGGCGATTTTCAATGACCATGTTTGGTCTTGAGCGGACGCCACTCTATTTATTTGTTGACTTGGCTGAGTTTTGCCAAAGCCTGTGTCCCTGGCTTGATCCTGGCACTAAGGGGGAGCCACTAGGGAGATGGCAGATGAGTAAGGAGGGGATGAGCGTGTCGGCCGGCAGGACGCCCAGAGACAGTGAGTTTCAGGGGACAATCTTCATACGGGCAGAAGAGAGGGGCACAGGGGCCACCAACAGGGCCGTGGAAGAATTGGGAGGTTAGAATAGGCAACCCGCAAGACCCACCCACAAGAGGCCAGTTACCAACACCAGACAGCCCCATCACCTTTCTCCTCCCTAGGGTCCAGGCGTCAGCAAGAGAGGCTTCTCAAGGCTGTCCCTAGGCAGGGGGAGGGAGGGAGGCATTCTTGGAACCTTCTGCTCCATTGTGTCTGTCTGTCGCCTTCTTGTCTCTCACCCTTCTCCCTGCCCCCACCCTGGCAGCCTCCATCCTGGAAGGAACCAGTTTTCCATCTATGGCGGGGGACATTGGTCCCCAGGAGCCTTCTGGGAAGGGGAGGTGGCAGAAGGAGGCCTTATAGCTAGAAAAGACTGGCAGCGGAGGGGATTAACCCCATCTCTCCCCACCAACAGGCTGCACCGGGATTCACACATCCCTGAATTCCCTCACTCCCGCTTGGTAGGTGAACTGACAGCAAACAGGTGACTAGAGCCCCAATGCAGTGCACCCAGTCTGCACTCAGGGGCTCTTTTTGAACCCGCAAATAGAAGATAGAAAGCCAACAAGAAGGGGATGGGGACGCGCGGAGGTTGTGGGGTGGGTTGAGAGCAGTGCTTCTTACCCTTTGGGGAGAGCACAGACCCACCACACCTTTGGGGAGCTGATGCAAGCTCCGGATTAGTTCCTTCCGAGAGAAAGGCACCCCGTACCCGGGCGTGGGGTGCATCTTCAGCAACTGCACGCACAGCAGCAGACAGAAGCTTCAAGGGCCCCAGAAAACCTCCCCCCACCCCACCCCACCCCCTTAGCCTCTGGGAATCTAGAAACTCCAGGTTCTGGGTCTCAGCCTCACACAAAGGACACTCATGTCTCTTACTACCAAATGGACCCAAAATCATTGTCCCCAAGGGTTCCTAAGGGCTCCCGAGCAGCCCGGAGAGGAACCCCTGGCCCAAACCAGCACACCAGTGACCACCACGACCTGCCGCAGCCTGGGCTGAGCCCGCCTGAGCCTGGGTTTGTCTGTCTGCATCAGCCGTCCTTTCTCCAGCAGCTCCACAGGCCCCAGGCACCCGGAGCCAGGCATGCCCTGCTGGTTCACCTCTTTCTAGAAAAAAACCCAACCCCAAAGGTGTCTGAGCCACCTCTACCAAGCCCCACGCCTGTCACCCCAAAAGCACCGGCCTGGGAACCACAACCATGCACGCACCTCTCTAGCCCGGACCCCGGACTAGCCATCCAGATCCCCAACAGAATCGCCCACCCTGCCAGGACCCATCGCTGCTCTCGGAACGGGGGCAGAACAGCTTCTCGGGGGCTATCGACAGAACAGCTTCTCGGGGGCTATCGGGAGAAATCAAGCTTCAGGAGGGAGGCTGGGCTGTAGCCCCTCGTTCCGCCCGATTACTTCACCATTGGCAAGTTTCCAAACGATCGAGTCCCTCTCTGCCACCCCAGAGCGCCCTCTGGGGTGCCAGGGTCACTGACCTGGTGGGAAGAGACAGGGTAGAAGGCTGGGGTGGCTCTGGGATGGTGCAGGGGGACATGGCCCCGGCAGCTGCATCTGTCTCCGCAGAGAGAGCGAGAAAGAGCCAGCGGCCTCAGCATCCCCCCCTCAGGCCTGGCCAGCCATTGCCAGCTGAGAACCCGGGAGCAGCTAGCTCCCTCCAAAGGAAGCAGAAGGAACCAAGGAGGCTCCAGCACAGAACACACACACACACACACACACACACACACCTAAAGCCTTGCGGTCCCCACCCCCACCTCCGCACCCACTGGACTTAAATGTGCAGGGACTCCCAGGGCAGCAGCTGTCACACCCGCTCGCTCGCACTCACACACGCTGTCACACTGTGACACAGATGGACCCAAGGACAGTCTCTAGACCCCCACCCCTAAGGGGTGGGGCTTCCAAAGTAGAAGAGATGAGGGCATTTTTGTTCCCCTCCCTTTCCATAACCCAATACCAACAGTCCAATTGCTGCCAAAAAGCCAACCTCTGCGCCACCAGCTCAGCCCCCAGCCCCAGGGGCTGCCCACAGCAGGGAGCACAGGTCGGACAGCTGACACAGCCTGGTGCTCCTGGCAGAGAGCAGGGCTGAGAAAGGAAGTGTTTGAGGGAGCAGGGAAACCGACACCCGGGTGTTCTTTGCTCCTCCGGAACCTCAGCGGCTGCAGAGGGGTGAGCAGGGCACAGCTCTGCCTGCAACTCAGAGTGGGGCGCGCTGGGCTGGCAGAGCTGGTGGCGAGCTGCACAAGGCCCACCATCCCTCCAGCACCCACCCACCCAGTTGGTCAGCCGTTCATCCCACAAAACATCCCGAGTACCTTTTTTGGTCACGAGTCATTCTTCCCAGATTTTTGGGATATTATCGTGACCAAGACAGTGGGTCTCCCCGCCAAAGGATCTCACCCAGGAGTCTATTCCTTCAACCCCACCCTGCTATAGGGTGCTGAGGAGGAGCTGGGCTTGAGCTGAAAGCAATCCCGGGGGAGAGGTCCCCAGGTGAAGGGGTGACAAGAGTCTAAGGAAGAGGTCCCCAAGATGGATGACCAGGGTTTGCATCTCTTGGTTTTCTGAGGTTTGCCATAAAGAGATTCTCTAAAGCTCCACCAACACACACCAAAGAACCCAACTAGGAGACCCCACAGAGAGAGCACTGCCCCTCCAGACAAGGCCCAGCCACCAACTCCACCCCAGCAGGTCAGTGGCTAACCCCCAGCCCACAGAAAGGGGGAGTGGACAGTGACTCTACTAGAATCACAATCAAGGCTGTTTGTGGAGGAGGCACTGAGCCCAGTAGCTGAAGTGCATCAGAAAACAAGTATTTAAATTTTTGTTGTTCTTTAGCTCCAGATGTTAAATCAGTCGGCACTGGGGGCTGGGGGTGTGGGAAGCCAGGTGGCAAGGTATGGGAGAAATCAGTGTTTTGGCAATCCCCGAAGATAGCTAACAAATCAATTGCTCAACTCGGCATCTCTCCCCATCGTAGCCATACACCCCCCAATCTAACACACACCTCGGCCGGCCAGGCGGCTCCTGCCAAACAAACTTCGCAAATGAAAATTTCAACCAGGAAAACGGGCCCGGGGCCAAGTTCCATTCAAATAAGCAAATACCCCACACAATGGTTTGATTCATCCCCAGGCCTAGTTACACAAGTCTGGCTCAGGGAAGAGAAAATAAATATCAATCTAAGTGTCTACCAACGAGGAGAGCGGCGGCGCATGGGAGTGGAGAGGGGGCCTCGGGACCCCCCTGAGATCACCAAAGGAGGGGAGGAAGTGGATGGGCAGCAAGGGCAGGCTCTCAACGCCAGGGCCTCCTAGGACCAACCGCAGAAAAGGCCGCAAAACTACTCACCTTCGGAGAGCCACGTCTCCTGGAAGTGACTGAGGTCCTGGAAGAGGTCTGCGGGGTGGAGTGGAATTGGAGGAGGTGAGGGGGGATGGGGGAGGGGGGTGCCCAGTAGCCCGGCCACGACCCTGCCACCCTACTTGGGACGCGGGGCTGAGAAGAAAGACCCTCGGGCGGCTAGTCTTTGGGGGGACCGGGAAGGGACATCGATCGCCACCCCCCGGAGTGCGTGTGGGGCCAGGGGTGTTGCTTCGTCCGCCGCGTTCTTTACCTTCGGAGTCGGGGGGCGGCAGGGACCCGGGGTCCATGAGCTTCCCCTGCGGGACCATCAGCGCTTCGCGCAGGCTCCCATTTCCGGACGATTTCTGTGGGACCAGGAGAACGCCCCGAGTCACCCGGAGGCCGCCGGTCTGCGGGGCGGGGCTGGGGTCCCCGGGTGACCCAAGGGCCGGGCAGCAGGGACCCCGCGGGGGCCGAGGGGGGCGGGGCGGAGGCCGCGCGGCGCTCACGCTGCAGAAGGTGTAGGGCACTTGCTGGTCCAAGTATCCGCCTTTCATCCTCCGCTCCATCCGGCCGCTCCCTCCGGCCGCGGCCCGGGCCCCGCGCGGGGGCAGAGACCTGAGGGCGGGGGTGGGCTGCGTTCGCTCAGAGTCGATCGGGGCGGGGAGGGGCCGGCCCAGGGTCCAGGACGAAACTTCGCGGACTCGCTCGGGCACCGGAGAGGCTTCCGCCCGGCGCGCCACCCAAACCCTCCCGCCAAACGAGGTCCCACCTGCTCCGGGAGCTGGGCGCGCCTTGGGTTGCGTCCTGCAGCCCCGCTCGCCCGGCTCAGTTACATAAGACGCGCGCGCGCGCGTGTGTGAATGTGTGTGTGTGTGTGTGTGTGTGTGCGCGCGCGCGCAGAGCAGCGGCCCGGGCGCTCATCAGCCGCGCGCCCCCAACTCTGCGCCCCCTCCACTGGCGAGCCCCGTGCCGCCCACCCTCGCCCGGGACGCTGCGGGGGCGGGGGAGAGGGTGGCCGGCAGGGTGGCCGTGGCGAGGACCACAGCCCCGCGCCCTCCCTCCCCTCCCACAGCTTCACCTGGGGCTGGGCCGGCGGAGCAGGAGCCTCTGGGGGCCCCGAGCGCGCCCCGGGCCGCGGGGCTAGGCCGGAGCGAGGCGGCCGGGCCCCAGTCCCCGCGCACCCGCGAGTTTTCCGGGCGTAGCAGACAGTTGTGAGCCCCGGGGAGCAGCTGATTGGTGCGTTTCCTGCGCCCGGCCTCGGTCGCCCCCCCTCCGGCCCGGCCGTTCCCTTTGTTTCATTGACTTTTGTGAATGAAACCCCAGGGCCGGCCCGCCCGCCAATCAGAAGCCTCGCACGGGAGAGGCGGGGGGCGGAGTTTCCCAGCCGCGGCGGCCAATGGGGAGGCAGGGGCTGGCCCCGGGCTTCATTCACTGCTCGAGCTCCCATTCATAAAAAAATAAACTCCTCCGGCCGGCGTTCATTCATAAAGAGCTTCGAGCACGCGAGCTAAGCCGAGGACCCCGCGAGGCGGCTGCCGGGGTCTGAGAGCGGAGAGCGCCTGCGGCCGGCGCCTTCCGCCCCCTCCATCGGCGTGTTTGTGGGAGTGTGAACGTCTGCAGTGCGCCCTGGGGGAGGCAAGGCGTGCGGGCCAGTGTGCCCAGGAGAAACAATGAAAACTAGCATTTGTGCAGCGCTCCGCTTCCTCGTGCTCTTTACGTTCCCGTAACTCGACGGAGTGAGGCTATTGTTTTTATTTCACAGAGTTTTTAAAAGAAGGTCCAGAGAGGTACAGTGAGTTGCTCCAGCTGGGATTTACGAACCCCAAACCCCCTACCATTGCAGTCCTGTGTAGCCTTGGGGGCGCTGGGACACGTGACAACACCTGACCCACCCCACCGTAGGCGCCCAGTCAATGTAAGCTGGCTCCAGATCCAGGCTTCCCCTCCAGGTCTGTGTGCTGCCGAGCTGTTTTGTGACCCACTTTCCACTGAAGGCAGCAGAAACCAGAGGTCCCAGGATGGGCAATTTCTGAAAGCGCAGCTCCTGCTCCGCTGCCAACCGCCCTCCTATCGCGAGATCAAACATGGAGTGTTCATGCGCCAAAGCCCCCAAGTGCCAGTCACCGGCCCCTGGCATCCCATTCAATTCATCTCTTTCTTCGTTCAATAAACATCCACTGTGGCAGATGAGGAGTTGGGTGCCAGGCAAGCAGCTGTGACTGAGACAGATGTCTGATGAGAGCTGAGCTGCTGGGGCTGCAGCTGGGGGTTCCCCCCCTAAGAGAATTCCCTGGCTCTACAGTCTGTGCATGCTTATGAGAATTCTGGTTCTGCTTCCTGACCCTATGAGATCAACCCAGGAACTGGCCAAGGCCCCAGGGCGGCAGAGTGCTTTCCCGGTTCATCACGTCTAACACTGCCACTTGGCAAAGGAGACAGGAGGAGATGATCAGTCCAAGGTCTTTCAGCTGGCCAGGGTCAGAAGTAGGACAAGTACTAGGTCAGAACACCGAACCTTTGGCACCTGTTTAGGGCGCACTCCAGGAGATAATTTTGATCAAATGATAATACACTTCCATCTCTTCTCTGCTGAGATGTTCTTTAAGGTTCATGTATGTCTATTGCCCCTCTCCTCCAGGAAGCCTTCTGGAATAGCCTGTCAGCGCGGTCAGGCCCTCCCAGCGTTCAGGCCTAGCTCCCATGGGAGAAAGTCTTTCATTTAGTTGACCCTGAGGATGCAGAGTGCTTCAAGGCCAGGGACCAGGAGGAGGTCTCACTTGGCTCTGTGAAGTTCTCCCCTAAACCTGCTTCATGTTTCCAAGGGTCCCCTGACCTGTTTGGTCAGTGAAGAGACACAACCAAGAGCATGCTAATGAGTTTAGTGGGAACCCTGCCCACGGAAGGAAGGGGAGACAAGTCTCAGCAAACGGCAGCTTGGGGCTGGGTGGAACCAGCTCTGGGAGGAGCATGTGTCCTGGGGCCAAGACTAATGGGGCAGGAGATCAGAGGATTCTTCTAGAAGACAGTGCTAATGGGCTACTCCAGGCCAGGAACGCTGGCAGGGGTACTCTCTCAGGGTGTCTCTCTGGCTCTGGGCTCTCTACTTCCTGTTTGCGTCCAAGAGTCCCCGAGGGTTCCTGGCTCCGTGGAAAGTAGGTCTTTGGCCAAGTCCCTCCCCAGTCCCTAGCTCAGCTAAGAGAAGAGGTCATTGCCAGCCTCCCCACCTCCACCTCACTATTCCTTTTAACCCCTACCTCCCCTTCTCTCCATGTGCTCACTGACAACACAGCAGTGACATCTCCAAGGAAACCCGGCTCCTTCCCTTCAGGACCTTGGAGTCTCTTCGAGTTGAGGTGGGGAAGCCCTGCAGCTATCCGTTGGAATCAAGAGGAGCCCTGGGGGCGTACTGTACTGTACTGGCTATGTGTTGGGCTGGGATCTGCAAGGTGAATAGTTTGAAACCACCAGCTGCTGTCCGGGACAAAGACGGGGCTTCCTACTCCCACAGAGAGTTGCAGTTTGGGACACACACAGGGGGCAGTTCCACCCTGTTCTGTAGGGACACTACTGAGTCAGAATGGACTGGATGGCAGTGAGTTTGATTCCGCTGGAATCATATCACAATGACCAACACTTACCAGGCGGGCCTCAGCTCCCATACCTTGTTGCAAGTGCAGATGACTCTCAACCCATGCAGTTTTCACCACAGTCCTGAGAGCCGAGTGGTGAGCATCACCATTTTGCCCATGAGGACATGGAGGTCAGGAGACGTGCAACACGTCATCCCTCACAGACACACGTCAGCCCCAAAGATCCATACCAACCCCAGACGAAGGACCCCCAAAGTGGACTTTGAGAGAACCCAGCAGGCCCGATGGAGGCTGTGCAGTCAGCGCACACAGACACGGGACATCCCAGAGGAAGGATGCTCACAGCGTCATCCTGGACACACCGCCACACCACCCACAACATGTCCCACAAGCCTCACTCCACGTTGGTGGGGGTGGCACAGGACTACTGGCAAGAGAAGTTTCCTCCTCCTGGTTCTGGAGTCTAACCCATTTCCTAGGAGTGTAAGTTATAACGTGCGAAGGTGGAGATTAGATATGCAAATGTTCCCGCAAAGGCAGTCCCTGGTTTGCTGGGGCAGCAGGAAAGGAAGATCCTGGGAGCTGAGAGGCGAAGGGAGGGAACGCTGTTTCATTCTCTGGGTCACTTGACAAAGGGGGCTCTGGACTTGGCTTAGCTGGAGCCGTTTGATGGGAGACCTGTGCAGCCTAGCCTGACTGAGGGGTGAATGGAAAGGCCTGGCTTCCTCTGAGCCTGGAAAAAATCTGTAGGCTCTGAATCATCGAGGATGGATATAGGAGGTGATCTCCGAAGACTTCTCGGTAAGACCAGATAGATGACATAGGCAGGCCAAGTGTTGGTGTCTCAGTGGGGACCGCCTGCGGTGGCAATGAACTAGAGAGCAGGGTTTGGAGGTGATGCGGGGAGGCTGCTGAGTGAACCCCCCCAGGCAGGTGGCACCCTTGGTCCTCCTTCCACCTGCTGTCCTGTCACTCCAGGGGCTCGTCCATCAGGGTCCATGGAGGTCCACACCCTGGACTGCCTTCCTCAGTGTGTGTGTGTGTGAGATGGAATTGTGTCCCCTACACTCACTCGCTGCAATCCAGTCGATGCCAACTCATATCAATCCCATAGGACGGGGAGAACTGCCCCTGTGAGTTTCCAACAGTGTAACTGTTTCTGGGGGCAGAAAGCCCTGACTTTCTCCCGAGGAGCAGCTGGTGGTTTTGAACTGCTCACCTTGCGGGTTGCAGACCAATGCGCAATCACTAGACCCCCCAGGGCTCCAGCTGCATGCCCTAAAAGATGCGTTGAAGTCCTGACCCCTGGTAACAGGAGCAAGCGTTGCGGAAGTTATCCTTCACCTGAAGTCGCACTGGAGTAGGGTGGGTCCTGGTCCCATGTGAGTGGTGTTCTTAGAAGAGAGGAGAGGAGACACAGAGCAGTCATGTGAAGACAGGACCGAGATCGGAAGACTGGGATTGCTGGCTGTCCCGGAAGCTAGGAGGGAGGTACGGACCAGCTTCTTCCTCCGAGCCTGGGAAGGAATGAATGAACAAGCAGACGCTGATCCAGCAGGAGTGGATGATGTTCCTGAGGTCAGAGTTCCCAGCCTTCATCACAGTCACCACAGAGCAAGTCTCTGACCCCTGCCCCACTTCCCAAAGACGAGGACCCGCCGCCTTTAGGTCTTTCATCACGGACTTCTTTCTGAATACCTTATCAGTACAGTACTGCCTTACCAGTGGGTGGAAAGGCAGCAGTTGGGAGCAGTGCCCTTTGGGGTGAGGTGTGGCAGCTGCTTCCCTTGTTCCTGTCCACCTTCTTCTTAGCTGGAGACCTCTCTGGGGACCCTACAGGAAAGGGGGCTTGCCCTCCAGCTGGGAGCTTATTGAGCTTAAGATGATGGAGATCTGAGACGCTGCTACATTGCTCAACTCCAGCAGGTGTTTGGTGAGGAGAAGTCTCTGGAGAAAAGTCCTAAAGATAGGTGCTGGGTGGAAACCAGACCTTCCTTTCCCTTGGGTGGTGTGGGCGTGGGAGTGTCATCAGGAGGGGAGACAGGGGGAGAGGATCACCCCACCCCAACTCCTAAGGGGTCTCCTACAGCCGACAGGGCTGAGCATTAGGAATCTGAGAAGGGAGGTTTTGCCTCCCCAGATCTCCAGAGCAGAGGGACAGACCAGGCTCCTTCATCCCTGGGGTGGGGGTGGGGCTGATTTTAGGATTCCTTCTGGTGGGTCACCTTTCCCAGAGGTGTAGTAGGAACCTGTCAGAAGGTCAGTGACGAGCATTTTTCTCTTTTCATATTTTTAAACAAAGCAGAACAACTTCAGGAACCGCGGAAGAAAGCCCAGGCCAACAGCTCTGGGGAGAAGATGGGCTGTGAAAACCCCAAGGCGGGGTTGACGTCCTGCCCACCCGAGGGCCATGAGTCAGAACCCGCACCATGGAGCCTGCTGCTTTCCTGAAAGGTGGAGTCCACTGTGGGGGAAAGAGACCAAGGAAATGGGGTTGTCAGGTGCTCTCCGCTGGGTCCCCCCTCATGGCGGCCCTGTGAGCAACAAGGGAAAGAAGCACCGCCCAGTCCTGCGGCAGCCTCACACTCCTCAGGTTCACGCTCCTAGTCGCAGAGCTGCGTCAGTCCAGCCGGTCGAGGGCCTTCCTCTTTTTCGCCGCCCAGTTTGGAAATGTGGAAGACAGCTACCTGGCCGACTGCCTGGAAGAGATCCGTATTTGTAACCATTTCTAAGAAAGGGGACCCCAGTAAGGTGCGGAGTACAGAGCACTACCCACATGCGAGTCAAATTTGGCTGATGATGTTCCGGCGACAGGTGCGCTGATGTGGGGCTGGCTGTCGTCAGGTGCTATCAAGTCCGTTCCGACTCTGCGGGCTTCTATGGACAACCGAACGGGCGAAACACTGCCCAGTCCTGCACCCTCGTCACCGCTGTCCTTATGTTTGAGCCCATCGAGGCAGCCACGGTGGCAAACTGTCTCGAGGGCCCTCCCCTTTTCCCCTGCCCTCTACTGTACCAAGCGTGACGTCCTTCTTCGGGGACTGGGCTCTCGGACATGTCCAAAGATGACATTTCGCCATCCTTGCCTCTAAGGAGCATTATACCCTGGCTTGGGTCAGGCGCACCTTCGTTGTCAAAGTAGCTTGCTTTTCACCACTCGAAAGAGGTCTTGTGCAGCAGATGTACCCAAGGCAATGCGTCGTGTGAGCGTCTCCCTTGGGGCGACTGGTGATCTTCAACCACTAACCTTGCGGTTCCCAGCCGAATGCCTCACCCACTGTGCCACCAGCGTGCCTTCCAAGGTAGGGAGGACATCGTCTTTCGTTTTCAGAAGTCGCTGATGGCTTCAGCTTGTCCAGTGGCTGCTTTAGCCTCTCGGGAGCCCCACCCGTAAACGCAGCATTAGCCTGGTCCCGAACAGCTTCTTTCCCGTGCCTGGGGCTTGCAACGCTGCCTCGCTCGAGGGGGGTCCTGTCTGAGAGCTGGAGGAGGTACATAACCGCCCCCCTTGGGATTTTTTTCCATGTCTATCGATGGGAGACAAATGGACAAATGTCATCAGCCTGAAGGATGTGGGTGGAATCAGCGCCAGTTGGACTGTGGCCAAGATGCTCCCCTTTTTAATTAAGTGTGGACTTGAGTTATGAAGGGGCCACAGCTCCTGCTGGGTGGGGCTCTGTCAAAGGAAGGCGATTTTTCTCCTCCACGATCAAGTGTGGCCGGTCCCACTTAGTGTCCCCATCCCCTCTCCTCCGTGTCTGCATTTGCTTTTGTTGTCACCAATCCTGGGCGGCTGAGGGGACACCTTGACGTCCCTGAGGCTAGTCAGGGAGCCAGAGCGGAGAGAAGTCTGGACACTTCGCTCCTCTTGGATTCTTGTTTTTGGAGATCAGAGTGGAGGATTCCTGGATTCACTCAGGAGTTGTGTTTCCTCCTTTCTCCACCCTCCTCCACGTCGCCCCCAGCCTCCCCCCACCCCATTTGCTCTCAGTTCGCAGGGGCTTCCTTGCAACTCAGAGAGCAGCTGCCTGGATTGACTTCTCCAGTGGAGTCTGGTCCATCTTCTTAGCAACCCCAGCCCGGATTTATCTGGTAATTTACAGCCAAAGTTGTGAATTTATGATACTGGGCTCTGAGGTCCAGAGCCCAGAAATGAAGCACCTCTCACGTGAGGGGTTGCTGTCCTTCTCACACCGCGGGGACCCCCACCGGCATGGTGAAGAGGTCGGCACAAAGGAAGGGTATTTGGGGGGGGCAGGGAATATGTGCTGAGAGGCAATAATCAGATGGGACTAGACATTCTGTGTTGATCAGAGAAGCCCACTTCTTACTGAAAAGTCCATCCCAAACAATTGCGGGCGGCCCTGTGTGTTGAAGTAGATCTGTTCCGTAGGGTTCCCAGGGGCTGAGTTTTAGGAAGTAGATCTCCAGGGATTTCTTCCGAGGCACCTCCCAGGGGACCTTTCAGTTAGCAGTCCAGCACACGATCCTCAGCACCAGACAGGGGCCACTGCTTGTCCGACCGCCTGTTCCAGGGTTGGTTACAGAGTGTTGTAACCAGAATTCCGGTGTGTTTGTTACACACACAGGCTTATTCTAAACAACACATGCTTGTTTCAGTTTTTAAAAACCTTGTTAAAATTTTTTATTGTGAATGAGGTGAAGTGTACAGAGCTTTACATGAGAAAACTCATAGGCATTCGGACTCACTCCTCCATTGCAGTCCCCTCAAGGGACTGAGCCCTTTCCTCCCTCCCTGTGTTTCCAGTCCCTGCACCACCTTCTCACCCGTGGGGAGGTGCTTGCTGCTCCTTTGTTCTGAAGTGGCGGATTAAGGCGGAGGTGAGTTTGGTTCCAGACCTGAAGGGGGCTCTGGGACCCGCGTTTTGGGGGCATCTCACCAGTCTCTAAATGACCACTCAGGCTGGTCTCTGTTAAGGTTTTGAGTTCCGTTCTGCATTTCTTCTTCTCCCACTCTATCCACCACCTTCTACTGAGATCCTTTTCAGAGTGGGGGTGGGGTGGGGTGGGGTGGGGTGGGGGCAGCAACAGCCGGGCACCACCTAGTTCTTCTCGTCTCCATCGAGTTCCTGGTGGAAACTGACACGTGCGGGGTTCGTTAGTTTATGGGACTAATCGAACAAAATGTGTCTCCACATGTCTTTTGCCACCCGAGGATGGCTGGAGCCAAATTCTCTCCGTGATTTGCTTGTCTTTGTCTGGTTAGGATGCTGTCTTCGTCGTCACAGCGAGACCCAATTAAAACGGTGGTTTCCCAGGGGATCTGCTGGGCCAGTTCCACTGAAGGCGGAGGGGTCCGCTCAGATGGTTATGCAGACTGGTTGGGGGGATTCTCAAGAGAGCATTTCAGTAGGTTTTCTCAAAGGGCACACAACGGTCACGGGGCAGAGGGGGGGGGGCTTGTTCTGAAGACCTTTGGGGGAAACAGAAAGCTGCGTTGCTGAGAACAAGCCGAGACCATGGTGCTGAGGAATTCCTGTCCTCTCACTCCTTCCCATGAGCCAAGCCCGCTACAGCCCTGCTCGCACCCCCCTTCTTTTTGTCCCCACCCCAAAGTCCAAGGACAGTGAAAAGAGCATGAGGAGAGCCTTTCTAGGGTGACACAGTCGCTGTTTGGAGGAGGCAGACATCGAGGGGCGCACGCTGCCCAGGAAGTGGAAAGCGCAACAGGAACTCTCAGCAACCCTGGTGGCATTGGGGGCCACCTGTGGAGCTGCCACCCACCCGTTCAGCGGTTTGAACCCACAGCTGCTCGGCTGGAGAATGACGAAGCTGTCTCCTCCTGTGGAGCTGGAAAGGCTTGGAAACCCAGTGGAGGCAGGTCTCTGCTGTCACGCTGAGCCGGGGGAGGGCCGCAGAGATGGAAACAATGTTTCCTGAATGGTATAGCCCTAGATAGAGGAAATGTTACCAAACAATAGCTTCACATTTCCATATTTTGGTTTAATCAAGGGTTCTGCGAGGTTGCTGTAACACTTTTTGACTTGCTCTTCTATCAGTTTGCGTCTTGAAATTTGTGCCCCGACACATGCCGTGTGAGTCCACGGGGAAGTGGCTGTCACAACAATCCAACGGCCCGCCCTACTGTGAAGATCCGAAAAAGAGCTTGCTCAAGTTTAAAAAGCCTAGATGTCCCTTTGGGACCTGAGAGGGGCCTGGTCTTCTCACCTCCGTCACAGGCATACAGAGGATGGACCAGGGGAAGGGAGACCGGATAATTGATGTATTCAGGTTGCGGGGTCGATAAGGAACCTGACTGCATCGTGGATTTCTAAGAGAATGAACACATTGGGCTTAGAAGAAATTCAACTGGAATGGATGCCCCACAGGAAGTAGGTGGGGGAGATTGCTGCTCGTTGACTTGGGAAAGACCATTTATAAAAACAAGGACTGTGTTTGGTAAAGTAGGGCGTGGACACAACGAGGGAATCCCCCAGTGTGTCAGTCCAGATGCACTAGAGAAACAAATTCATAGACACTCACATGTGTGTAAGAGAGAACTTTGTATCACAGAGTAATTGTATATTAAGAAAACAGCCCAGGCCAGATCAAGTCCATAAATCCGGTATTAGCCCATACGTCCAACACCAGTCCATAAAGTCCTCTTCACACACACACACACACACACACACACACACACACACACACACACACAAGCGCGCGCGATGACGTCGACTGCAGGAAGATCCCAGGCCAGTGGGTGGAGAGTCTTGTGGATCCAGTGGCTGTGGAAGCATCTCAGCGCTGGTGTGGGTCTCCACGTGGCTCTTCCTGCTCCAGACTCTGGTTCCATCAGGGGTCTCCGCGTGGCTTGTCAGCCGGAAGACAAGCAGAGTGTGAGCTGAGAGTATCTGGCCTCCAGGGAGCGAGTTACCTCCTGGGGCGCCTCCACATGAGGTCATCAAGCTGCGACCTGATTGAGAGACTAGACCCCGCTCCTTCGCAAGTGGACTGGAGATGGTGTAACTGCCACGGGGCGCAGCGAGCTAAAAGCCAGACGGTGCATTTCCACAGTCAAGCAGTCATGAAGGTGGCACGGGCTGGGACAGCACTTTGCTCTGTCACCCGTGAGGTCACTGGTTAGAGCAGTAGCCTTCTCATGGATGTTCTCATTAACTTCCCCAGCATTCATTATAAAAAAAACCACGTTTTTTGTTCTGTGTCCTAGCGGAGTAATCGAAAGTCCAGGGAGCAGTTTGCCTTAAGGCTGCAATGACTCAAACGTAAGAACAATTGTGGGAATCGCAGAGTCTGGGCAGGGTTTCATTCGGTTGCACCAAAGAACAACAACACAGGGGCTAGGGGAGAAAGAGGGGCTTTCTGCTCCCGTAAGATGAACTGCCCTGGACACTCACAGGGACAGTTCTACTCTGTCTTCAGTCACTGCCGGCTCGGAGGGTCCCTTGTGGACAGGGTAGAACTGCCCCTGTGGGGTTACGAGATGGTCACTCTTGACGGCTTGGCTTGTGGTTCCAAAGTGCTGACCTTGCGGTTAGCAACCCACTCATAGCCACTCCGTCACCAGGGCTCCTTAGTCGCTTTTACGGGGTCCTACAGTCAACACCAACTCGGCGGCGGTCAATTTTCAGTAACGGGAGGGCCAGGAGCCCTGGCGGCATGTGGGCCAGGTGCTGGGCTGCTAACCACAAGGTCAGCAGTTTGAACCCAGTGGCTGCTCTGCGGGAGAGAGATGGACCTTTCTGCTCCTGTAGAGATTTCGTGTCGGGAGCCCAAGGGGGGTGGGGGGTAGTTGTACTCTCTGTCACTGTGAGTCAGAATCGATTTTGTCTCAGTGGGTTGGGTTTGGGTTTCACGTGAGGGCTGGGGAAAGAGGAGGCTGAGCGCCCACCCCTGAGCCCACCCGCTTCTGGGGCTGAGCAAACACAGAAGCAAAGGGGTTTCTCCGCAGTCTGATCTCTCTTGATCTCTGCTTTCTTGACCCTCCCTGACATTGCTTTTTGATGTTCTCCCGAAGGACCTCTTTCACAGGGGTCACCCGATTCATCACAGTAGCAAAATTACAGTGATGAAGTAGCCAAGACAAGAATGTTATGGCTGGGGGGTCACCCCCACATGAGGAGCTGTATGAAAGGGTGGCAGCGTGAGAAAGGGTGAGAACCCCTGTGTGAGGGTCTTGCTAATTGTGTCTCTGCTTAGAGGGTGATCTGCATTTTCCTACATTGTCTCTCAGACACGAACAGCTCCCACAAAGGGAACACTCACGGGATGGGTGGGGGAGAAAGCATTTTGCTCCCTAGAAATTGAGCATGTAAAGTATATTTAATTAAAATGATAAATCTGATTTCCAGTTTTGTTTTCACTACTGCTAAAACTAATTTATTTTATGCATCTTTGCAGAAGCCTGCAAGCCATCAAGCCCGAGAATATTAGCGCTGGGAAGCACCTCTGAGATCTTTCTGGGCCAGGCCTTTCGTTTTATAGACCTAGAAACGGAGTCTCAGTCAGGGGATGGGAGCCAGCGCGCTGTCGGTGGCATGGCGGAGGCCCAGCAGGGTGGGCCTGACTGCAGCACACTGGTGGCTCACAAGGGGAGGAGCCAGCAGGCTCCGGCTCCCTCTCCCCCGTCAACGCCACTCCCCGCAAACACTGGAGGCTGATAGCGCCCTGGTTAAACTATTCACCGAAAGGTCTGCCATTCAAACCCACCAGCGCCTATAACCAAGGGAGAAAAGACTTGGGGGCCAGCAAGCTCCAGAGGACACTTCTCCTGTGCCCGGTGAGATCGCTGCGAGTCTGAGTTGACTGGACAGCCGGCAGGAACAACATGCCGACACAAGCCTGGAGGGCGGGGTGGGGCCCAGCACCTCCTTCACCTGCCCCCCACCCCACCCCCAGGGATCCGGGATTTCTCCTCTGCCCGCCCCAGCTCCTGCCCTCCAGCTGACCCTCACTAGTCTCTGCCCTGACTTACCCGGCATGATCATATGGTGAGATTTCCAATTGCTTTTGGTTCCCTGTATCTTTATCTCCACTTTTTAGCTGCCTAGTCCCAGCTCTAGCTGAAGAGCTGACCAAGATGCTAACGTAGTGGTTCTCAACCTTCCTCAGGCCGCGACCCTTTCAGACGGTTCCCCATGTGGTGGTGACCCCCCAACCGTGACACGATTCTCATTGCTTCTTCATCACTGTCATTTTGCTACTGCGATGAATCGGGCCACCCTGTGAAAGGGTTTTTCAACCCTCCCTAAAGGGGTCGCGACCCACAGGTTGAGAACCGCCGAGTTATTGGAATCACATTTTTAATGTCTTTTTTTTTTTTGCTTAACATGAAGTCCCCAGGTGGCTTACTAATGGAAAGGTTGGCAGTTCAAACCCACCCAGAGGGCTCTCCAAAGGAAAGCCTGGCTTCTGAATGGCCACCGCCTTTGAAAACTATGGAGAAGCCCAGTTCTACTCCGACACACAGGAGAGCAGCATGGACAGGGACTGGCTTGCTGGCAACTGGTTTGTCTGCGGGTTGCGCTTAAGATGTGACTCGTGTATGCAGTGGGCTGTTTCGGTTCTTATGAGACATTTGCTCATTTATCCGAATAGGCAAGACGTCCTCACGACAGAAAAGTCAAAAGGCGTATGCTGCTGTCACTATTATGATTTGACAGTTTGTGATCCCTCCCATCTCTGTCCCCTGGCGGCCCATTTGGTGTAATAGGCGCCGGTCACTTCCTAGAGGCCACGGAGGCTTCTCCTTTCTTGGCTGGTTTGCTGAGGCAGTCTGTGCACGTACGGATGCACACGCTTACAGGCTAATGCAGACCCCACACACGCGCGCCCCCCCCCTCTGTTGACACATATGGTGACGGGCCATGAACGCAGTAGGACACATGTGTTAGGAGCCCAGACAACACCCTGTGTGAAAGTCCAGAGACGCCCGGACCAGCTAGTGCCGAGTTCAAGAAGTTTATGACACAGGCTGGGTGTGATCTAAGCTACAGAACTCAGAGAAGTCGAGGCCGATTTGATTTTTATCATCACGACTCCCTTAACACTTTTATTACACACCGAATGATTTCACAGCCGAACCTGAATCTCAGCTGGACTCTTGGGAACCTGGAAGAGACAGACAGACCGATTCCAAATCCTGGTTGTGCCTCTGACTGACTTCAGGGCCTCAGTGAGTTAGCTCATCTCTCTCGGAGCCTCAGTCTCCTCCTTTGTGCAGTGAGGACCATCCTCTGTACCTTGTAACGAAAACCCCAGTCCTCACAATTGGATCCACAGGTAACACGATGGTAAGTGGAGAAAAGGCTGAAGGTGTGAAGGATTTTAAGAGACCAAAGACACATCGCATTGGGTAAGCCTGCAGCACAAGACCTCTTTAAAGTGTTGAAAAGCAAGGAAGTGGCCCAGTGGCGATGCCCCGGGCTGGGATCCGAGTGGTCAGCGATGTGAAACCACCAGCAGCTCCTCAGGGACAGACTGGGCTTTCCACTCCTGTAAACAGTGGCCGTCTTGGGAACCCGCAGGGCTTGGTATGAACCAGCATCGACTCCTCGGCAGTGAGTTTGGGTTTGGGTTACTATGGAAGGACCGAAAGACCCAATGGCATCAGAGAAGGCTTCTTGGAGGGGTGGTCCTGGAGCCGGCTGGATGCGAGTAGGGTTTGGTTGTGGGGCGACCTCAGACAGGCTCAGGGTGTGGCCAGGAGAAGCCGGAGTCTGGGAAGCACAAGGCGAGTTGAAAGGGTGAGGGAGACTCTAGGGGGCACAGGCGGGAGTCGTGGGAAGTGGGGAGACGGTCCTTGAGGGATTTGCCTTGGGATTTTATCTTGGGGATCTTGATGCTGCGATCCAGCTCAGATGTCAACACCGTTGCTTTTTTTTTTTTTAAATCATTGTATTAGGGGCTCGTACAACTTATCTCCATCCATCGTGTCAAGCACATTTGCACATTTGTTGCCTTCATCATTCTCACAATATTTTCTTTCTACTTGAGCCCTTGGTATCAGCTGCTCATTCCCCCCCTTGTCCCCCCTCGTGAACCCTTGATAATTTATAAATTATTATTATTTTGTCATGTCTTACATTGTCTGACGTCTCCCTTCACCCACTTTTCTGTTGTCCATCCCCCAGGGAAGGGGTTATATATAGATCCTTGTGATCAGTTCCCCCTTTCTACCCCACCTTCCCCTTCCCCTTCTGGTATCGCTACTCTCATTATTGGTCCTGAATGGTTTATCTGTCCTGGATTTCCTGTGTTTCCATTTCTTATCTGTACCAGTATACATCCTCTGGTCTAGCTGGATTTGTAAGGCAGAATTGGGATCAAGATAGTGGGGGAAGCATTAAAGAACTAGAGGAAAGTTGTATGTTTCATCGTTGCTACACTGCACCCTGACTGGCTTGTCTCCTCCCCGCGACCCTTCTGTAAGGGGATGTCCAGTTGCCTACAGATGAGCTTTGGGTCTCCACCCCACACTCCCCCCATCATTCACAATGATACGATTTTTGTTCTGATTATGCCTGATACCTGATCCCTTCAACACCTCGTGATCGCACAGGCTGGTGTGCTTCTTCCATGTGGGCTTTGTTGCTTCTGAGCTAGATGGTCACTTGTTTACTTTCAAGCTGTTAAGACCCCAGACGCTATATCTTTTGATAGCCGGGCACCATCAGCTTTCTTCACCACCTTTGCTTATGCACCCGCTTTATCTTCAGCGGTCGGTCCACATGGTGTGATTGTGAGGTGCCCTTGCGTCGTGTCGCACCAATGGTGACCTATCTGTGCACAGGTGAAGAAAACACTGGCGCGTCCAGCACAGTCCTCGCCATGGTTCTGAGGCTCGAGCCCATGGTGGCGGCCACTGTGTCCATCCATCTCGTCAAGGACCTTCCTTTCTTACGCTGCCCCTCGGCTTTGCCCAGTATGATGTCAGCACCGGCAGGGTGCACAAAGCTGCACGAGAAACTCCCGAGTGAGCACCGACTCTGCCCAGCCAGCACACATCAGTGGGTCTCGAGCAGGTTGCCCAGTGGCCAGCCTGGGCAGCAGTCTCCCCTCCCGTGGGACCCCAGGGCCTGCCTGTGAATGTTCCTTGGAGCCATGACACCCAAGTACTGAGGGAAGGAGGCAAGGGGGAACTCATGGTGGCTTCTTCTCCCTGCTGGGATGGTGTGGGCGTGTTAGATCTCGGAACCTGGGAGACCAGAAACAGGGACCCAATTCGGGAGCTGACACCCGTGATGAATGAGCCTCAGGCATCTGCCTTGGGGCCTGGTGTCTCGGAAGCTCTCCTCGTTATTGGAGGCAGAGTGAAGGGTCGGGTACTGAGGACGGCGTTTGTCCATTGTGGTATCAGACAGGCCCCTACCTGCCAGCACTTCCTTCCTAGTGGGGAGTGGGTGGGAGTGGCCATGGAATGCTACAATAACATTTTTCATTGCTCAAGTCTGAGGCCCAGAGGGAACCTGGGGGAGGTGTGTGCCAACTCAGGAGTAGGTGAGGTCTCTGCCGGATGGGGACCTGCTCTGGCCTGAAGAGACTCTAGGCTGGCCCTCTGCTCAGCAGTAGCTTTTCCTGGGGGAGTGAATTGTGGGTTTGCCCTAACCTGGTGCTGGCGAGTGCTTGTGAAGAGCAAGCATGGCCGTCCCTGGACTGTGCCCGGGTGCTTTGTCCCACAGGCTCCCCATGCCTCCACGACGTCCGGCTGGCCATGGCCACTGTGATGTTGGTGGCTCCAGGCTCTATGACTCCTCCCTGCTCCCCTCGTGCCCAGAGACCGCCGGTATTCACCTCCAATCCTACCCTCTTCCCTCTCCCAAGGCCCAGGAGCCTATCACAATGGTCTCTGTGTGGTTTCACATTGAGTCTCACCACTGCCTCTCCCTTGTCCTGTGGGGGCCGGGTCTGGGGACTCAGAAAGGCTAAGTGACTTGTCCAAGGTCACACAGCCAGGAAAGACAGTTGGATCGGAACCCTCAGATTCTCTGCTCAGTCTGCTTGTCATGGTGTCTGGGAGCTGGGGACAGACCAGCGGGTCTGTCCTGAGGAGGGGCAGGGCGAGGGCGTGGCCAGTGCCTGTTGAGGACTCCAGGCTCTGACTGAGGTGGCCGGTCCTCAGAGACAGGAGCCACTGCAGGCTCCGGCTTGGGCTTCCGCACATCTGCAGGCAGGATGTCCCCGACAAGGGGGTGGTCTGTCCTGTGACTTCCCAGGGGTGGCGGGGTGTGCACTGATCTGGAACCCCGCAGACCCTGCCTTCCAGGAGAAAGGAAACAACAAAAGGGGCTAGAGCGAAAGGGCCCATTCCTGGGAGGGTGAGGGGGGGAGGCAGGGGGGATTATTGTTAATCATAATTTATTTTCATAAATGAATATTATTTTATTCCTTTATTCAGCAACTATTGCACGGCAGGCATTGTGCTAGGAGATGGAAAAGCACGACCACTGAGTCAATTCTGAGTCGTAATAACCCTACAGAGCAGGATAGAACTGCCCCTGGGATGGCTGGTGGCTTCGAACTGCTGACCTTGCGATTAGCAGCCCTATGCTACCAGGTCTCCTGAGCACTCCCCATACTCAGCCACTGCCATGCAGTCACAGGAATCCTCTAGGACCAGTTAGAACCGCCCCTAAGGGTTTCAGACTGTAACTGTTTACAGGAGTAGAAAGCCTAGTCTTCCTTCCGTGGCGCTGGCTGGCGGCTTCGAACTGCGGACCTTACAGTCAGAAGCCCGACGCATAACCACGATGCCACCAGGGCTCCTTGAGCACTCACCTGAGTCAGGTTACATGTCTTACAGGTTAACTCCTTGACCTCCTATCTCACTCTCACTGGGCGCAGAGAAGTTGGATCACTTGCCCGAAGTCACAGAGCTGGTGAGCAAGGGAACACAGAGGAATAAGTTCCCGCTGACAGCACAGCACACCAGCTCTCCGGAAGCTGGACTCTCCGTGTCTGGGAGCCTTGGGAGGGGCCTGTCAGGGGCTGGGGGTAGGGGAGGAGGCGAGTGAGCCAGGTCTTGTGTTGAGAGAAACAAGCATTCCAGGTTGGAGAAGCAGCGTTTGTAAAGATGCGATGTCTCCCAGTGAGGTGACCAGTTTGGGAGGACCAAGGTGGACTGGGGAGGGGAAGGCTCAGGGGACCATGCTTAGGAGATTGGATTGTTTCCTATGGGCAGTGGGGGTGAGAGTCAGGGGCAGATAGCCCAGTGAGCAAGGCAAGCATGGGCGACTCTGGGTTTACTTCTGAATCACTTGTGGACAATTTCTTGTTTTTTCCACATCAAAAATTCATCTTCTGGATCTGGCTGGCATCTGCCTGTCTCCCGCCCCACTGCACCTTCCTATCCAATCAAAGCCTCGTTCTAACTTTACAGTCCCTGTACCCAGTAAGCAAGGTAAGCACGGGCTTATTTGTGCTTCCTTACGGCTCTGTAGCGAACAATTTCACCTGGGTTTCAAGGGGGTGGTGAAAAGCATACACAACTGTCCACTAGAAATTAGTAAGGACGCACGTGTCAGCCCCTGCTGGCCCTGCACATTGTGAGTCCCCCTGTCAGGAGCAGGGTCCCAAGGCCAGTGCTCTTGCCGTGGAAGGTGAGATGATGGTGTTTGTTATTCAACCCGAGGCAGAAGGCAGCAAGCTTTACTGAGGGGCAGATTGTACCGAGGGGCAGTGTGTACTGAATGGCAGTTGAAAGCCAGGGCTCTGCTGGCTGACTCCCCAACGTTGCCTCGGTTTTCTCATCAGAGCACTGGGTGTGTGAAGTTAACATAAGATGCTATTGGGGTCAGGCCCTCCTCGTGCACCATGTCCACCACAGCACGGTTCCCAAGAGCAAGAAGACAGCCTAAATGCCCATCAGTATGGATGCTTTGAATAAAGAGACGTTGGTGCGCACACACACACGAATACTCTGCATCACTGGAAAACAAGGATGAAATCCCAAGCACCTCGTGGCACGGACGGGCACCTCGTGGCACGGACGGGCCTGGAGAACCTTGTGCAGAGTGATGTTAGCCAGTCACAGAAGGACGTGTCTGTACAAGGAGACCCCTGTTACATGGAAAAGAAAGCAGAAAACAAAACCAAGGTGGCCCTTTCATTCCGAGACTGGAACAGACTCTGTTGTTTGCCAAGGGCGGGGGAGGGCAAGGGAGGAACATGGAACAACAGAGGGGAACGTGAAGGTCAGGGTGTGGCTCATGGGAGCAGAAGTGAAATTAGGGGCAGCAGAGGGGTAAGCGATGGGGGGGGGGGGGCGCTGATTGTGCTGAGTACAAGTTGATGCTCTGCGATGGCACCCCCAGCCTCATTTACAAACAACCCAAACCCCACAGAACGCGAATCTTTCTGGGCACAAGCCTGCTCCCCAGGATGGGTCCTGCTCCCCATCACACCCCAGGCATAGAATACCCTCTGGGTTTGAGATCCCAGCTTCCCGGGCCCTCCCTGACTGCACCCACCTCCTAAGGCTCAGTTCCTCCCCCTCCCCCCTGTGATTACTATAAACCCTGGGAGCTAGCTGCTGGCTCGACTGGGTGCGATGCCCCTTTGAAGTGTGAAGCCAGCTTTGTAGCCCCACACACCGACTTCTGAGAAAGCCGCTTCCCATCAAATCCTGCCGCCAACGAGCCTCCCCGTTTAGGCATTCCTGCCAGCTCCGTTTTATAATCTCTGTACTGGGGAGGGAGGACGGTGTAAGCACTTTGTCTGCAGGAAGGAAGCAATTAAAATATTAGCACTTTGAGAAATTAAACGACATAACTTATGGCAGAATAAGTTTAGCAGGGGAAAAAAGGAAAAACCCTTGTAATGTAAGAAAACAATTAAAAAGAATTATATAAGGTTGGGCTCGCTCGTTTATTGCAATAGAGTTAGCAGTTCATTGATTATCGTCTTGTTATAATGCATCGCGGAGGCAGCGACACTCAGGGACATTCAGGAAGCGCTTAGCTGGGTCCTGGAAGAGGACAAGAGGGGGAGCTGCGAGGTTTTCCTGGGGGGAGGGGACAGGGGAGGAGGTCAGCGGAGGATCACCCAGCTCTTTCCTCCCCACCCTGCTTTCTGCTTGGTAGCTGTGGTGAAGAGTTGGCTAGGTTTTGGCCACCCAGATTCCCCGTCCCACTCATTCTGCTTGTAGGTATCCATCCAGGCAAAATATTTGTTGCCCTTAGTTGCTATCCAATCCCGCCCAGGTCATTCACCCCGAGGCGCGCAGCGCAGAGGAGCCCCGGTGGCTAAGTGGTTGCATGTTGGGCTGCTCACTGCAAGGTCAGCACCTCAAAACCACCAGCTGCTCCTCAGAGAAAGACGAGGCTTTCTACTCCTGTGAAGAGTTACAGTCTGGGGCATTCAGGGGCCAGTTCCACCTGGCCTAGGAGTTGGCATTGACTCGTGGCAGTGAGTGAGTGCAGAACAGAACAGCCACTCCGTGGGGCTTAGGAAGCTGCAACCTTTCGCAGGCAAGTGATCCTGCCTTGCTTCCGGAAGCGCCTCTGAGGCCGTTTCTGGGTACCTTTCACTTCATGGCATGCCAGGAGACATGCCACGTGTGAGGGGCATTGGGCTGCTAACGACAGGCTGGCAGTGCAAACCCACCAGCTGCTCTTCAGGAGAAAGATGAGGCTGTCTGCTCCCACCAAGATCTACAGCGTTGAAGTTGACCGCTTGTTTGGTTTCGGGGGGCTGGTGTCTTCTCTAGGTCTTTTGTCTCACGCAGCCACGGGCGGCTCTGAACCACCAACCTCTGGTTAGTAGTCAAGAGAGTAACCATTGCTCCACCAGGGCTCCATAAGAGAGCTCGGCACTACGATACGGCAGCAGGGACAAAAGGGCATGGAGGACATGACGGGCAGGGTCCTGCATACACCAGGCAGAACCACGGACCACTCACGCAGCGAGCGGGTAACTCAGCCCGCTGCCCTTGAGGCTGAAGCCTGTCTGTGGACAGTCGCTAGGTAATCCCATCAGCAGGTCTCTGGGCTGGCATGGTGTGTGGCACTGTGGGGACATTATAGTCAGTCGCTGACGCCTGCCAGGAGGGAAGCAGCTCCTGATCTCACATTTCTAACTCTCTCTGCCGTTTGAGAGGCCTTGCACGTGGCTGGCGGCCAGTTCCCTGGCTCGAGTGGCCTGGAGCCAGTCGGCTTCCACCTGAGACTCAGGCCTGGCAGCTTATTGACCTCTCAGCGTAACAAGTTTCAGCTTCCTTAGCTGTTATCCCAGATGATGACAAGGGTTCCCGAGGTTGCTTAAAAAGTTAAACATAACTTTGCCAAACCCACTGCCCTCTGGTTGATTGCAACTCCCGGTGCCTCTGTGTAGGCTTTCTGAGACTGGTTCTCCGTGGGCGCACACAGCCTCGTCAGCGTCCTGAGAGCGACAGGGGTGGGGGGAGGTTGGAACCACCAACCTTGGGGCTGGAAACTCAACACCTAACCTATCATGACACCAGAGCTCCGTAATTCCACCCCAACAGAACAGCGGTTCTCAACCTGTGGATTGTGACCTCTTTGGTGGTGGTGGGGGTGTCAAATTACCCTTTCACAGGGGTCGCCCGCTTCCTAGCAGTAGCAAAATAACAGTGATGAAGTAGCAATGAAAATAATTTTAGGGGTGGGGGGGTCACCCCCACATGAGGAACTGTATGAACGTGTCGCGGTGTGAGGAAGGTTGAGAACCACTGACGCAGAGAGAGGTGGGCGCTTCAAAAAGTTTATGGACAAACTTCATTACTTTAAAATTCAATGTCCCACCAGTTTTTTTGAAGCCCGTTGGGACACCCCAAAGGACTGGAAACAGTAAAACTCAAAAGAACGGGAAGCAGGAAGACCACAGGACAGAGTGGGACTGCTCCCTTGGTCCCTGCAGCATCGTGGGCGCTGGCCAGTCGGTGGAGACCGGTGAGTAGGCGCAGTGTGGACTCTCTGTTGTTGGTAGTTGCTGTGGACCTGCTCTCAAGGCTGGAATCTCTCCGAAGCAGATTGGCAGGCCTTCCGCCTGAGGCCCCTCTGGGTGGGTCTGGTCTTTATGGGAGCTGACAGCCTCATCTTTCTTCCTCAGAGGGACTGGGGGGTTTGAGGCGCTCACCTGTGGTTAAGCAGCTTAATGTGTAGCCTGCTGGGCTCGGGAAGGGAGTGAATGTGTACCAGCGAGAGTCTTCTAGAAGTCTGCGGTGATGAAAGGCTTTAGAAATAAGTGGTTGCACGGTATGGCGAAGGTAATGAACTTCACTGAACTGTGCACTTGAAAATGGGCTTCGTGGCAGATTTATGTTCTATGCGTTTCACCACATACACCAAGGCGTGGCTAAGGCATGGACTTAGTGGTTGAGAGGAAGGCGACTGGCAAACTTTTAAAAAAAAAATAAATTATTTTATTGGGGGCTCTTACAGCTCTTCGAACAACCCATCCATCCATTGTGTCAAGCACATTTGTGCATATGTTGCCATCATCATTTTCAAAGCATTTTCTTTCTACTTGAGCCCTTGGTATCAGCTCCTCTTTTTCCCCCTCCCTCCCCCACCCTCCCACCCCTGCGACCTCTTGATAAATTATTATTTTCAATCTTACACTGTCCGCTGTCTCCATTCACCCATGTTTCTGTTGTTGGTCACCCTGGGAGGGGGTTGTTATACACTGAGCATTGTGATCAGTTCCCTTTTTCAACCCCTTCGCCCCACACCTTCTCCCACCCTCGTGGTATCACTACTTCCATTACTGTTCCCGAGGGGTTCATCTGTCCTGGATTCCGTGTGTCGAGAGTACTTGCTCCGGTCTAGCTGGATTTGTAAGGTAGAACTGGGATCGTGATAGTGGGGGGAGGAAGCATGTAGGAACTAGAGACATGCTGGGTGGGCAAACTTCTTAAAGGGCCACAGGAAATGTCTCTGATTCTCTGAGTTCTATGGTCTCCATCAACCATCAAGGCCGAAGTCCCCAGAGACAATATGTAGATACATGAGTGTGGCTGTGTTCCGATAAAACTGTACTTGTAAACAAAACAAAACTTTATTTGTAGACACTGAATGTGAACTTCATATAATTTTCATATACTATGAAATACTATTCTTTTAACTTTTCAAACCATTTCAGAATGTAAAAACAACACAAGGTCTAAGAAGGACTCTCAGCCGTGGGCCGTTTACACACAGATTGGGAGCTGATTAGGCCCACGGAATAGAACCTGCCGATCCCCAGTCTGGTGGAGTCCCTGGTGGGCAGGAGGCAAGTGCTCAGGAAGGCTTAGCGGTCATCACCCACGCTGCCCCTGGCCGGGGCGAGCGAGCAGAAAGGTGAGGGACGCGGGCCCATGAAGCAGTTCGTGGCAGAGCTGGGACTCAGACCAGCTCACTGTAGTGGTTTTCACCCGTTTGACCAAATGCTTAAGGAGGGAGAAGCCTGGGTGTCAGCTGGGCCCCTCAGTCTGGCCGCAGGCCATCTGGGGCTCCTCTGGACGACGGCTGCCTCCACCTGAAGGAGGTCTTTCTAGAGCAGTGGTTCTCGACCTTCCTCACGCCGCAGCCCTTCATACAGGTCCTCATGTGGTGGCGATTTCCATTGCTACTTCATCGCTGTCTCTTTGCTCGACCCACAGGTTGAGGATCACTGCTCTGGGGTGGCACGCGGTCCTCAGCACTCCTGTTTCCCAGACTTCTGTCCGAGGCTCCCACGTGTGTTATTCCTTGATGTGATTGCTGGTACGATGCATCAGAAGCCAGCTCCCGCTTGGTTTCATTGGCACCACCAGGGGCAGTTGACCTTGGCGGTTAGAGGTCAGGGGAGGGCCTGCCCTGGAAGGAGGCAGGTGGGGGCTTCGGGGGTTCAGGAAATGTTCTGGTTCTTGATCTGAGCCGATCGCTGTGACAAGTCACCCGACTGTGTGCTTAGGATCCGGGCGTGTTTCTCCGTGGGCGTTGGGCTTCAGCGCTCTCTGAATAAAAAACCAAACGGCCCAGAGGCATCTTGGAGAGAAAGAGGCACTTTCGATGAGCCCAGGTGCAGGAACAGGAGGCGGGTGCTGCTGTCACTCTAAGGCCTGTCATTCTGCCGGGCAGACAAGGAGAAAAGCCTCACGGATGAGACTGGACATTCCGTCGAACAGAAAAGAGGCTCGCCTTGTTTTCCTGGATCCTGGGAGCAGAGAACACGTGTGACTGTGTGTGTGTGTGTGTTGGTGGCGGTGTGTGTTGTGAGGATGTTGATAGTGAGTGTGTGAGAGGTGGTCAGGTGGGAGCGTGTGTGCGTGTGTGAATGAGTGGGCTTGTGTTGTGTGAGTGCGTGTTCATGTGGCTGTGTGGATAGGCATACTTGTGCCTGGGTATGACTGCATTTGTGTGTGCTTCAACGTGCGCGCGTGTGTGTAGCTGTGTTTATAAGCATGTGAGTGTGAGCTGTATTTGAGTGGCGGGTGAGTCCGTGTGTGTGAGGGTGTGTGAATGCATGTGTTGGACTGCTTTTGTGCATGTGTGTAGGAGCGATGTGTGTGTATGAATTTATGCCACCGCATTAAAATAGAGCCTGGAAGCTCCCCTCTCGACTGGAGCCGGGGTTGGGAGCTTGTGGGAACCTGGGTGGGGACACGGTGCCGCAGCAGGAGGAGGTGCTGGCACGTGGGCACCGGGCTCACCGTCAGTGGCCTCTCCAGCGAGCAGCCTTGGTGCCTTGTCATGCCTGACTGTGGAGGCTGCAGCAGTTGGCGTTGAAAACGGGTCTGGCAGATGCTTTGTGCTGCGGCTCATTTGGGTGGTCTCAGGCCCTCCGTTTGTTTCTGGTGGGTTTGCTGGAAATCTCGGAAAGGTGTCCAGCTTCCTGACTGGATGACGACATTTATTTCATTCAGATGATTTGATGTCTCATTCCGAGGAAGCCAAACACAGATCTTGCATTGCAGGGCCCCACAGGAGAGAGTGCCAGGCGCCCTGGTGACAGAGTGAGGTATGCGCTGGGCTGATAACCATAAGACCAGCAGTTCAAACCCCCAGCTGCTCCGTGGGAGAAAGCAGAGGCTTTCTGGGGGCTGTCGGCTCCCTGTCCTCCAGGGTGGCGAGTCAGCATCGACTCGGATGGCAGTGAAGCTGGTTTGGGTTTTGGAGTACAGAGTGCGGCAGAGAGGGAGGAAAACAAGAAGTGGAAAGGATGGTGGCTTCAGCTAGAGCGAGGGGGGGGGGGGAGAACCTTCCTCCGTGACCTGGGGTGATGGTGGCCTGAAGGGCAAAGGCCCATCTTTGGGCCCTTTGGTGACAGAGAGCTGGTCTTGGCACCCAGATTTGAGAAAGCCATTCCTTTCCTACCCGATCCCGCCTCCAAGCCCCAGCCTCCTGCCAGCTGTGCAGGCAAGAGTCACTGGCACCAGCTCCTACCCGCCTCCCTCCCCAGCAGTCCAAGGTGCCAGTTCCAAGAACTCCGTGCCTCTGCACGTCTCCCCCAGCACCCTCCTTCACCTTTGGCCCACTTGGTGAACTCTCCTTGGATGGTGCTTTTGGGCTGCTTCCCCTGCCCTCCCCCCACCCCACCCCCGCCCTCCTTGCACAGAGCTCCCCCTACCCCGTGGCACTCACCCCCCTGGGCTGTAATGCTTGGCACATGCTTTTTTTTCTTCCCAGTTTGGCCACAAATGTCTCTTGCGTTGGGATCCTGTCTTGTTTATCTCTGAGTCACAGAGATGATGCCACCAAGGAGATGCTCAGGGATCAGACGCTTGCTGAATGGATGGATGATTTAATGGATGGATGGACGGATGGACGGACGGATGGATGAGCACAGGGGTGAGGGAAAGGTCATGATGGACTCCATGGGTCCAAACAGACACACAGACATAGGTGGACTAGTCCCTCCTAAGCCCACCCCTCCTATGCTAGTGTCCTCTCTCACACTCTCCACCCAGGCTGACACACACACTCCCGCCCCTCACCTGTGCCTGCTGAATGGGCATTATCAGTGTATCCTGTTCTGCGCAGGCTGGGCTCTTTGCTTGCGTGAGGGCTCTGGAGTTGACGCAGTTGTCCTTCCAGACAAGGCTTATAAAATGGGCGTGCCAGGTGGGACTGAAGGGACTTTCCAATGTGGGAAGAGGACGGAGTGAGGGGACTGGGTGCTTTGGGGTTCTGGCCTGAGGCCTGCTGTTCTCTATGTGGTAACAGGCTGGGGTGGGCGAGCTGGGAGGGCTCGTGGCGAGCAGAGTTGGATCAGTGATCCAGAATTGAGAAGGACCAGAGGCTGCCCGGCAGATGCTCTCTCTCGGTGGATGGATGTGCTCACAGGCAGCCCGGGAGTCCTCTCCTTGGAGTGCTTGCTCTTTCTGGCCTCCATCGAGGCCGCACACAAGCATGCCATTCATTTATTGTTGAGTGGCTGGACGCACAGGCGTGTGGCTCAGTGTCCGGCCGTGAGCATGTTAACACACGCACGTTTCTCACCAGTAAGTTGAGGGCAGGAGGGTGGTCGAAACTGGAGTGGGCCTGGGCCCCTGGGTGGCACACACTGTTAGGTACTAAGCCACTCCCCACAAGGTTGGCAGTTCACGTCTACCCAGAAGGGCTTTGGAAGGGAGAAAGGTCGCAGCTAGGAAGACCACGCATTGGGCTGCCGTGGGTTGGTTCCCCGGTTTCTGGTTGACTGGGCCTCTCCACGCCTGCCCCAGCCCACTCTGTCATTACGTGTCCTGTGCCGCACATACACACTGACGCTCAATAGTAATCGGCTGTGACCTCTAGGTATCCTTTTGAGCGCCTAGCACTGGGAGCTAGGGACTCTGGAGTCAGACCACTCATTTGAGATGCTCAGATTGGATATGCCATTTGCTCATTGTATGACTTGGGCCAGGTTTGGCATGGGGGGGGGGGGCTGGCGGATCATCATCACCCTACCGATTGCGCAGGGTTGGGGGCCTCACCTGAAGGAATCACTGCAAAAGAGTCTGCAACCTGCTGATTGTCACGTAGTGTTATTTCGGATTCGTTCCCCTGTGATGCTCAGTAAGTGATCAGGAGAGACTAGTCCCTGGAGAGGGACGTCATGCTGGCCAAGGCCGAAGGGTCAGAGAAGAAGACCCTCATGAGATGGACAGACCCCCAAGGCGTGGCTGCAACAATGAACGAGAACGGAGCAACGGTTGTGAGGATGGCGTGGGGACCGGGCAGGGCTGTCAAACACAAGATCACGATGGATCGGTTTTTAACAACAACAACAACAAATGAAGGGGTGGTTTTCTGGTTTGCTTCCACCTTAATTCAAATCCTGCTAAGATCAATTCCTGTTTGTTTTTGTTAATTAAAGACATTTATTTTATTTTACTGGCCGTTCCCCCTAATGCTGCAGGGAGCGCATGCAGTGAAGCCCGGTCCCTCCACACAATCCTGGGTCTCAGGGCTCCGACTTTGTCTCTCCCATAAGCCCACCGCATGGGTGGGGGCTGGGAGGGGGAAACAAAGGAGCTGTTAGCAGGTAGGAGCAAGTCTGCCCATCTCTGTCCAAGTCACCACCAATAAAACCTAATCAATGCAGTCCCTTTTAAGTTGGTTGGATCAGTGACCCAGAAAATAGCTCCCCTGCAGAAAAGGAAATGATAGTCAATAAACGGAGCCGTCAATGGGAAAAATCTATTAAAGAAAGTGAGATATCAGGAGACCTCTGGTGTTAACGGAGACTCTTTGGAATGGAGCCAGGAGCCTGGGGGGGGGGGGCGTTTAACCCTCTCCACTCCTGGAGTTGCTTCTGCTCCCAAAGAAGGCAGCTACCAATGGAGCCTGAACCTTGCCTGGGCCTGGCCCTGGGTCCCCTGCTGAGGTAGGGAGAGGCATGTGCTGCGTGTGTGGCACTTGGGACTGCGTGCTCTCTGCTACACGGTCGCGACAGGGTGGTCCGCGACTGTTAGAGCAGACTTTGCTCGGGTCTGCTGGAAATGGGTCTGGGGTGGGGTGGGGTTTCTGCTTCCTCAGACCAACTGCCCTGACCTTGGTTAAACTCCTGGGTGCTAACAGTGCAGGGAGACAGATGTAGTAGTTTGCTTTTGTGCCCATGGGCAGCCTTGGAAAGCCGTGGGGACAGTTTTACTTTGTCTTCCAAGGTCTCAGGAACATTATACCATCTTGCTAATTAGGGGGGCTTACAGTGAAAGGAGAGTTGCCCCCCAGCCAATTGCATAACAATAAGTTAAAGACCAGTGTTCTCCTGGCCCAGGCCCTGTGGCAGGGTCTTTTTAAGACCCCTCCTCTGGCTTCCTGATGCGGGATCAAAGAGATGGTGGACAAAGGACCCTGTTGTGGGGGGGGCAGGTTGGAAGTGTCCCTGCGTGGTGCACATGGCTAATCCAATCAGTTGCTAACCCAAAAGTTGGAGGCTTGAATCCACCTAGAGCCATCCAGGTAGAAAGACCTGGTGATCCGATTCCCCCAAACCAGCCGTCGAAAATCTTCAAGTGCACAATCTACTCTGACCCAAGGGGGTGCTCACTATTGAGTCGGAGATGGTTGGGTAGGTCTGGAAGGCCTGAACTCCGGACAATTTGAGGACACCAGTGCAGGAGGGGCGCTCGCAGAAAGGTGTGTGTTGCTCACCCAGGCCTGGCCACTTGTGCCATGCCCATCACCACCAAAACACACACACACACACACACACACACGTGTGGCTGTGTGTGTGTGTGTGTGTGTGTGTGTAATTGTGGAATGTGTCTTAGAGGGCTGAGACCGCTGGCGAGGAACCGAACCTTCTCATGCTCAATGCACAGAGGTGCGAGTGTGGAGGAAGTTTAGGATAAAGGATTGGGGCGAGCTCTGCAGGGAGCAGCTTGGGGCCCAAGGGCCACAGGCAGTGAGACCCTGGCCTGCTCTCCTCTTAGGCACCCCCAGAGAGCCTTTGTCTGGTTCGCTTGGCCCAGTGGGTGCAGGCCTCCTTTATGTGCTCTTGTGGCTCCTTTCGGAAGGTGCGGAAGGAACCGACTGTGAGCAACTTCGGGAAACAGGGAATTTGGGAGTTGGGCTTGTCCTGTGCCACCACACAGGGGCACCTCAGGAGGACGGGCAGTTCCGAAGAGGGTGAGAACCAGCGGGCCTCTGTCTTCAGCTTGGCCAGGAAATTGGGGAAGGGGGTTCTCACTAGTGGTAAGGGAATAAGCTGACCAATAAGCCACAGACCCATGAATCAAGTTTTTGGTTCCTCTGAGTCATGGTTCATGTTTGCTTTAGGGTCTGGACGTTTCCCTTTGGCATTCCGGGAAAACACTCCGGAAATTTCTGGTGTACCCCAGACTGACTGATGAAACCCAGGAATAGGATGTGGCTGTCCTGGTCCCTTAGAAGGCTCTCTCCGTTGTCCCCTTCAACTCAGAGACCCCTCATCGCCCCCTGCCCTGCCCCATCTTAAAAGTCCAGAGCAGAGAGAGTCTGAGATAGCTGAGAACTACCAGCCACTGGGATCTGGGGCGGCAGCCTGGGCTTTGGCATTGATCAGCTGGTCTTCCTCCGAGCTCCAGGGCTGTGTGAGTTGGGGAACCCCTCCCCCCTCTTTGGGCCCCATTTCCACATCTGTAAAGGAAAGGCCAAGAACACCTCTCCCACGAGGCTGTCTTCAGGACCAATGAGACAATGCAGGTAGAAGGCATTTGCCGTAGACTTGGAAATGGTTGCTTTTCCTTCCCAAGACCAGGCCGCATCCGCAGGGTGAGTATCTAATGTCACGGGCTGTGAGAGCAGGCTGGCTGGAGAGAGAGCCATTCTGGGCATAGGAAGGCAGCTCCATCCTAGACTGGGGAGTGGAGGCTGTGTGGGCCCTGAGCATGCTGGAGGCTTTTGCTCCCCCTACCCCAACACCCCCACCCCTCCCAGGCTCCAAGTCCAGGGACCTAGTTGGGTGTTGCATATTACAACCACACGGTGGCAGCATTGGCAAACTCACTACACCAGCGGTTCTCAACCTTCTTCCTGCCGCGACCCTTTCACACAGTTCCTCATGTGGTGCCCCCCCAGCTGTAAAATGATTTGTTTCTACTTCATCACTGTCATTTTTGCTACTGTTATGAACCGGGCAACCCCTGTGAAAGGGTCGTTTGATACCCAAAGGGGTCGCAACCCACAGGTTAAGAACTGCTCGTCTACCATCACACCCCTCCCATCACACCCTTGGGCTTGGATGTGGCTGAGGACTACAAGGGCTTGGGCGTCCCCAGCTCAGCCTTAACATCTCCATTTTCAGAGGGTTACGTGATCCCCAAGGTAAATTGTGGGATCCAGGTATCCCCAAGCTTGTCTTACTTCCCATTCATTCGCATGCTCCTGACAGAGGCAGTCAGGGGACCGTCATCTCCCTGTCCCCCCAGGATGGTCCAGCACGCTCTTCAGCCCGATGCACGGGGGGGGGGGTGTCCCTCGGTCTCTCACTGGGTGAGGTGGGCTCTGGTCTAGCTGGTTTGTCAGGAGGCACCAGGAAAACAGCCGAGGGGGCTGTCGCTCACTTCCTGTTAGACACAGGTAAGGGCTGGTCCCAACCCTCCCGGGGTGATGGGAGGAAGCTCAGGCTCAGAGAGGTGATGCCATTTCCCCTCGCATCCTGCTCTTTCTGGTGGCCCAGAGGGTTTAGGGATGTCTGCCTTTATGAATTGCGTCTTCAGCCCAGGCTCTGTTGGGCCCCCACTGGACACCCCTGGAGAACAGAGCCGAGCCGGCGTTGCATGGACAGCTTCTCCCTCCCGCCTCGCCCCCTCCCCACGGCATCTTCCCTCAAATGCCTTCCCCCGAGCAGCCACTTGCTGAATGGGTTGCTAGTGGAAATGTGGTTTTCAAATTTGGGAAATCTCCATTAAGTCCTTTTATTTAAGGAGGATGCCATTCCCGAGCCTCCCGGAGGACTATTACGGTTCTATTAGGCGAGGCCGCAGACTTCCTAGGCACTGTCTGGGGTCTGACTCCTGGGCAGGAAAAAGCGAGACAGGAAGAAGGGGAGGAGGAGGAGGGAGAGAGAATGGGGTGTGTGTGGGGTGGGGGGGTAGAGAAAGGAGAAGGCAGGCAAGGGGAAGAAAAAGGGGGCAAGGCAAGAGGGGACGAGGCCGGGGTGCCACCATGGCGCCTTGAAGTGGTGGAACGAGGGGACAGGCCCTGGGTTCCCTGGCTCCCTGCTAGCCCAGAGGGTGTCAGAGAAGTGGCACTGAGGTGCCAGGAATATACCCTTCCTTTTTTCCTTCCAACCAGGCAGGAGCTGCTGTGGGGAGGGAGGCAGCTAGCATCTGAAGACTCTGTTTGAAGGCGGCCTGCGCCCAGCTTCTGGGTCCACAGCATTGCAGTCTGAGGGTCGCATATCAAACTGGAGCACGGAACAGGCATCTGTGGGTCAGGATGGGGGCTGGTGGTAAAAGGTGCTCTTTGGGTGCTGGCAGAGAGGTTGGCAGTTTGGACTCCCCGGCAGTCCCCAGAGCTTAGCTGGCAGAGCGGTTACGCATTGGGCAGCTAACCTCAAGGTCAGCAGCTGGACGCCACCGGCAGCTCCGTGAGAGAAAGAGGAGGTGGTATGGGAAACCCCCTGGGGCAGTGTACCCTGTCTTAGAGGGTCCTGTGAGCTGAAGTCAACGGGAGGCAGTGATGTTTTTGGAGGCAAAGGTCAGAGTCCTGCAGCCGTGAGCAGTTCTACTCGGGGAGGGGGGCCGCCACGAGCCCCACCGACTCCACCCAAGCACTGGTGTCCTACAGCTGCCATGCAGACTGTGTGTGCGTGTTGGGGTGGGGGGGCACTCTGTGAACATTGGGGGGGGGGAGGCAGCATCAGGGCCTCGGCCGGCCTGCCCACTTCCTGTGAATGTTGCGTTGTCCCGCTCCAGAGGGGACGCTCCAATACTCCAATCCACAGGCCCTCCTGTGGCCTCCGGACCCCGGGAGCAGTGCCAGCACACAGTAGGTGCGCAGCGAGTCTTTAAAGAGTGAATAATAATGAGCCGCAGTCTCCCACTTTGAATGGATCTTCTGTGTTTCCGAAGGCTGGTGTGACCCTTGATGTCCGCAGATCTCTCTCTCTCTCACTCACACGTTCACACACAAACAAACACAAACACTGGGGCGAGGTACAGGAAGGGTCAGGGACCACATGGCAAGCAGCTGACACTGGCTTGGCCACAAGAGAGAAAAACAAAACACGGCCTTTCCCGGGTCCTGCTTGTGAGGGGCTTACCGGCACTGCCCCGAAGCCTGTTGCTCGGCTGCTGGGAAAGCCCCTGGCTGGAGGCTTCCTGGAGCCTGGGCAGCCATCCTCCTGCCCTCCTCAGACTTGCCCCTGCCTCCTGGTGCTAGGGCCCCCCTCTTTCTGCTCCCGCACGCCCCCCGGGAGAGCCAGCCCAGTGCCCCTGGGGTGCCCCCTCCCGGGGAGCTCCTGCCCTGACATGATGAATGAGGTGGGACCTTTCCTCCCCAGCTGTGTCAACATGCCCCTCCCCTCCTCCGAAGTGGCCCTGCTGGTGCGGGTGGCAGTGGTGGGCAGCCTCAGACCACCCCGGGCAACTGCTCTCTCCTGGGCCCCCACTGGGCCATGGGCCTGGTGAAGATGCCGCCGCTGACCACAATGAAGATGGCTTTTGGCGCCTCTAGCACGTGGCATTTGCAGGGAGCTGGTGGCCCTTCATTTTCTTGCCTCAGCTGCCTGTGCGAGAGGTTAGGAGTGGCTGCCTTTGTGTCACCAGGAGCCCCTGGGGTATGTTGCTGGGACTTAGGCCACATGCCCTGCGAAGCCTTTCCTGATGGCCCCCCCAGACCTGATGCACGCCCCTGTCCTCCAGTCACTGCCGGGTATTGTCTCTGGGGTGGGGGGGAGCCCGTTTCCCTTACTGCTTCCTAAAGGAGCGGGCCATGGGTCTCCGAGTCTTAGCCGTCTCCATGCCAGCAACCCTCGTCCTGTCCCTCACCTTCCAGCCCCCACTGCAGCCTAGTCCAGTGCTTGGCCGGTGTTCTCACGTCAACACTGACAGAATGATTTGGAGGAATCCCTGGGCTTTGGTCCAGGTTGCCTGTGGGCCTGTGGGCTGGTCACTGGCGGCTGAGGTGCCTCAGGCATGTCTGTGGCCACAGGCTCTGCCTCTGGCCCCAGCTTCTCCTTAGGGGGTCTTGGGGGTTACCCAAGAAGATCTTACTGAGCGTTCCTGAAGGTGAGCCAGGGGCAAGGACGTTGGAAGTCCTTTGAGAAGCTTCGGAAGGCCCCATGATTTTTAAATAAACTTTTAAATCTGGAATGATTTTAGGTTTATGGGAAAGTTGTCAAGTTACTACAGAGAGTTCCCATATACCCTTCATCCAGCGCCCCCCAAATTATTATCTTACCACAGTTAAGTATCATTAATAACCACAGGACACTCGTCCAAGCCAAGACGTTAACAGTGGCCCAGACTCGAGACTCAGCTCCAGTCTGCTTCGGATTCCTCCAGTTTTTCCATGATTGTCCTTTTTCTGTGTCTGGGTGAAATCCAGGACACTCCGTTTGCCTTTGGAAGATGGAGTTTTATTGTGAAACGTATGCAAACGAGGCTCTCTGCCTGACTGCCTCTCTGCTTTCATGGAAGAAGAAAGGCTCGCCTCCCTTAGTGTCTGGCAAAGTCTTGTTTTCCATGCTCACCTCCGGGGGCTCCTCAGAGCCCTGTACACCGCCTCTCGCCTGCCGTGCCCACGGGGAACGAAGGCTCTGGTTGAGGGCGGCCTGCGCCCAGCTTCTGGGTCCACAGCATTGCAGTCTGAGGGTCGCAGATCAAACTGGAGCACGGAACAGGCATCTGTGGGTCAGGATGGGGGCTGGTGGTAAAAGGTGCTCTTTGGGTGCTGGCACAGAGGTTGGCAGTTTGAAACCCACCCCAACCCCCGGCAGCCCCCAGAGTTTAGAGGGCACAGTGGTTCTGCATTGGGCTGCTAACCTCAAGGTCAGCAGTTTGACCTATAGGGTCATTCTGAGCTGAAATCGACTCGAGGAGGCAGGAAGTGTTTTGAGACCCACCAACTCCACCCCAGAGCATTGGGTTATTTTGTTTCAATTTGCTTTGTTTAAACTGGGAGCGGCAGCGGGGCTGCGGTGGAAGGAGGTACAGGGTCTGGAGGAAATGGGTTCTCTGAGAGGTGGTCCCCGGATTCTGGGAGGCAGAGACAGTGGGGTCTGGGCTGCAAGGTGACCTTGGGTCTTCAGGGGCCCGTGCTTCCCTCGTTGTTCACCTCTGTGTCTATTTGTAGCTCGGCAGTGTCTGGAATGCCGAGGGTTAAACTGGCCATTGATGGGTCACCGGATATTCTGTTAATAGCTGAGGGGAACATTCCACCCCATTTTAAGGAAGACAGGAACTTCCTGTGGAGCTAGAGGCACCCCACCCCCACCCCAGAGGGTTGGGAGGAGAAAGGAGGCTGCTTGCAGGTGGGCTGAGGGGTCAGTAAGGTCCCAGTTCTTCAGGATTTGGAGGGGGGGGCTCCACCAACCGGCTCCGCTTCTGATCCGTGGGTCGTGTTTCAACCTGGCTGGTTTCTAACTCCCTGTGTGCTTTGGGCCGGTCACCTGAAGGCCAGCTGGTGGTTCCCACTCTGGGAGCGAGATGTCTGCTCCCGTAAAGATTGACAGCCTGGGACACCCTCTCCTACGGGGCGCCATTGGTTCCAGTGTGCTTGCTGCCCGGGTGGGAGTGGGGGTGGGGTTGATGGTAGTTCTATGAGAGGAGGGTGGGCTAGTGGGGCGGTGGGCTCTGGGCAGGCAGGTCCTTCATACTGGGTTTGAGAATTCTTACTTTTAAAGGGGTACCTGGAGACTTCTGGGGGTGGGGGTGAAGAGTGAGTGGAAGACGTTTACATGACCTTCCCACCCCACTGGGGACAGGATACCTTGCTGGGTGGGCCTGAGGCCAGTCACCCAGGACACAGCCTGGGACTCCCACGACGGGCCTGTGTGCTTATGGGGGAGACAGAGAGGCCTGCAGAAGGGCACCATCACAGTGGACAGGACAGAAGGCTGGGCAGTGCATGCAGAGGGGCGGGCCTTTCACCCGGGCTGCATGTCACTGTCTCGGTGGCGGGTCAGGGGAGGGGTCGCTTTGGCGGTTTGATGCTCCAGTCATGGTCATTCCCCCAGTGCAGACCACCCTGGCCGGCGGGCGCTGTGAAAGGGGGGGGTCCCTGTGTGGTGGAGACAGCTGGCACTTGGCACACGCTCCCAGAGCACCCTGGAGGGAAGTGTGAGGTTTCTCAGGTGGGAAACACCTCGGTGCTTGGAGAAGGAATTCACGCTGAAGCCTGGTTTGTGATCCACGTCGGTTTTTGTAAAGGACGGAATAAATTTCCGGTTCTATAGTCACTGAACACGGGCAAACTCGTGGGACTGCCCCCGAGGCCAAAGAGACCTCAGCCCAGCTGAGCGGGAGGTGGAGGGAAACAAAAGCGTCTGGGGGTCTTGAGGTCCTGGAATCTGGTTGAAGGTACTGGTTAACCCGATTGGCTGAATTAAGCCCACCTGGCCTAGTTAGGGCCACCCAGGTGTACTGCCCACCTGGCTCAGGCTTGCATTGGCATGTGCTTGTAATGTCGCCTTTATGGCTGGCTGAGGCTCACCTGGTTCTCCGCAGCCCCTTCCTGTAGGGGTAGGGGTCCTCCACGCTTGGACAGGGACAACCCCGTCCCTGTCCTGCTACCTAGCAAAAGGCCCGGTGATTTGCTTCTGAAAAGCCACAGCTTTGCGGTTGGCTGCCATGGGGCCAAACTTGACTCCTAGAGGCTTCAGGAGGTAGAGGAGAACCACGCGCACGGTGTTCTGGGCTGGAATTTTTACAGGGTCCACGGCTAAGGCTCTCTTGTGGGGCTATTGGGGGGTTGACCCACCAGTCTCTCAGCAGTCCAGCAAACCCTGTTGCTCCCCCAGGGCTCAGGACCGGCACGTCAACTTGGGCTTCTTCGTCTTCTCCTTAGCCGTCTTTGAACTCATCCCAGCACCAGTGGCTTTAGCATCTTGCCCTTGTCGTGCTGCCAGACATCCCATCAGACTTTTCTATCCCCAGACACTTCTAGCTTGAATCCCTCCTTTCCAGGGCTGCCAGCACTTTCTCTCCGCAAGCAAGTGGAAACATGTCATTCTCTGCCTCGACGCTTCCAACGTCTCCCCACTGCCAAGAGGAGAAACATTCACAGTCTTATCTCGGCCCATCGGGCCGTCCAGTCTGGCCTGTTCGTCTCACCCCCCTCACCCCTCCCCTCTGCTCCTTCCCTGCTCTCGGAGCAGCTGCCCTCGCCTCACCTGTCATCAGCGTTTGCTCCCGCACATGCAGGTCTCTGTCCGGAAGTCTCTCGTCCGCAGGCCGCACACCTGCTTGTGTGGATTCTGAGTCCTGCTCGGCAAAGCCTCGCCCCTGCATTCTCTGTCCACTCTAGAGGCCGCCGTGACTCCGTCGTCTCCACTAGAGCGACTTTACATGGAAAACCGGTTTTCTGCCTTCCGCCCACACTCAACTGCACGCGTCCTGAGGATGAGGACCGTGCCAGTGAGTCGTCAGTGGGGATCCATGGCTGAATAACCAGACACATGGATGAACTGTTCTGTACCTTTTCCTACTGTGAAGGGTGCCCTGGTGGGGTCCTGCTTACGCACTGGGCTGCTAACCGCGAGGTCAGCAGTTCAAAACCGCCAGTCGCTCCACAGGAGAAAGCGGAGGTTTTCTCCCCCTCTAAAGAGGGACATTCTCGGAAACTCAGTAGGGTTGTTGCCACGAGCGACGGCAGTGAGTCTGTTCCTTCTCCTCCTCCTGGTTTCCTCTCTGCAGTCTGAGCCTGCCCTGCAGTGAGTGCCCGTCTCATGGAGCCTTCCTGGTGGCCGTCTCCCCAGGGTGGTGCCAGCACGCGGGGTCCTGGGTGCGGACTGCGATTTCCTTGGAAGGTCCGCAAAGCACCAGACAGACATCCCTTGCGGGTCCGTGTCTGCAGGACTGAGCTTCGCTGGCACAGGCCATTCTTCAGACGCACACACGGGAGCATCAGCTAATGTCCCCAGGGGCAGGACGCCAGGCTTGGTGGGCCCCTTCTTTCCGGGTTGCCGGCTGCCACGGCACCGAGTCATGATGATCTCACTCAGGATTTCCGTGGGCACGTTGTCCTCAGCAGGTCGTAGGTCTGTCTCCTCACTGAAGTTTTCATTCATGCCGGGACGGGGCACTCACCTGAGGCCCCAAGTCTAGGAAAGAACAGACACGCCAAAGCCAAGGCATCATCTCCTAGCAACCCCGTCTAGGGTTTCCGAGGCTGTCCGTCTTTGGTCTGACCTCCTCAGCTAAGCACCAGCACCCTCAGCATAAATCCAAACGTCTTCCGGGCAGCCCTGTCCTCCGCTCTAGGCTCCAGCCACAGCGACCTACCTCTTCCTGGTGTGGCGTGGCAGTCCCTTTCTTGCTTGCTCCTCTGTCTTTGTGCCTACAGAACCTGCCCAAGGTCTTCTGCTTTGGGGGACCCCTTCTGTGCACCCCAGCATCTCACATGTTCTTCCACACCGTGTTGTGCTTAGGTCCGCCCCTCACCCAAATACAAGCAGGCTGTGCCCATGGTGTCTCTCCAGTCCTACTCCTATGCCGCCCACTCCAGGGCCGGGCACACAATGGGCAGTGAGTGGGTGGGTGGACGGATGGGAGGAATACCATCTTGATGGCCTCTTTTGGATTCTCCGTGCAACAAGATTCTCAATTGTGGTCAGAGAACTTGTAAGAGAGCTCTTGCCATCTCAACAATTTCCCATGTACAATTCGGTGGTAGGAATTACGCTCCTCGTGTGGGTCACCTTGTACCCTTCGGTTTCCCCAAGTCCTTCCAGCGTGCCCAGGAACCGGTTAGGAGTTCCCAGTGCCCAACATGGGGGAACAGAGAGCCAGGTCATTTCAGGGGGCGACGTGGAAATGAATCAAATTGGTTTTCATGTTGAACCCAGTGTCTGGAGCTTGCTAAATTTAACTCACTCTTTGATGAAACCTGCAAACAATAACAAAAAGTATCACTTGACTTTATTTTTTTTTTAAATAAGAGAAAAACAGAGATGTTGATTTAATATATGGAGGGGTGGGGGGAGCTGGCAGTGGCTGGGTGGGGGGGACACCAGGAACTTGGTGAAGTTGCCCGGGGTTTGGGGTCGGAGGTCACAGGAGCAGCACTGCCTGGAGATCCAGCTCAAGGCTCGGTGGTGATGGAAAAACCGGGCCTGCCGCCTTTCCTCCGCGGACCCCTAACTCTAACAGGAGCCAGCTGAGCGAGCACAAACAGAGGCACTGGAACCGGCGCGGATCCCAGCTTCCTCTGAAATTTCCAGGCCTCTTTTTTCCTGTCGGATTCCAGACAGATGAAATTTTCCTGGCCCTGGCCTGCTCCTGGCAGCAGCTCTCTCTGAATCACCATAAATTAGGGCTTGGGGGTGGGGGGGCGGTGGTGAGCAGCGGGTTTTTCCTGATTGACAAGCCACTGCTCTGGTAAAATGGGGGCTCTAGTTCCTGGGCTAAAAATAGCTCTGGGGTGCTGCTCTGTGGCCTCCGGATCCCAAGCCCCTGCACGGATCTGCTCTGTGTTTTCAAGAGTCTGGACTGTCGGCGGTGATTATTTCATTGGGGAGGACTGTGGACGTGCAGATGTGAGCTGCTGGGGGCCCTGGTGGTCGTAAGCGACACCATTGTTTGTGGGATCACGTCGAGGGTCTACATTCCTCACAGCCTCCATCATCCACGCGGCCCCCAGTTAATTTCAGGACAAACACCGGATTTGGCCTCCCCCGCGTCCTCACAGCCATAACACATGAGATCATGCCGCTCTGGTATAAGGAGTTGGGGGTGTGCGTGTGTGCTGGGGTGGGGGTTCTCTGGCTCCTGGGATGCTGGGTATCTATTCTGCAGAGCGCCAGAAGTGCTGCTCATGCCGAGGGCCCCCTGAACACCCACACTTGCTACTTCTTTACCTCCTTTCTTCTAGAATCTCAGAAACCTCTTCTCCCCTGCCAGCGCCCACCCACCCCCACCGCCCCTGACAGCCCCTGCAGCTTCATCTCTTGCCATTGGCTGCCAACCCTGAGTCCCCACAGTTCCTTGCAAGCATTCACAGCCCCTTCCCCTCCATGCTCCTGCTCACACAGCTTCCCCACCCCCTCACCCCAGCCCCTTTCCCCTCGTTCCCCAAGTGTCCCTGTAGGACTTGCTTCCTCCGGGAAACCCCACCCTGGTCAGCTCTCACTCGGTTCTCAGAGCCCATTGGCTCTCAAACATTAGCCTGCGTCAGATTCGCCTGCAGGGTTGGTCAACACACAAGGTTTCTGGCCCCCCCACCCCATTTCCGAATCAGCAAGTCTTCGGCCGGGGCCCCAGGTGGCACCAACAATTGACGTTGGTCCGCTAGCCTAAAAGTTGGCCGTTTCAGCCCACCCAAAGGTGCCCTGGAAGAAAGGCCTGGTGACTGCAGCTAAGGAAACCCCATGGGACAGCCTGTGGAGGGGTGGCAGTCGCTGCAGAAGAACTCACTCCAGGGGTCTCGTGAGAGCCTCCGTCAACACAAGGCTGATGGTGGAGGGGGAGCTCAGAGAGTCTGCTCTGGACTCTGTCCCCAGCTGAACGGCGGATTCAGGAAGTCACAGGCGACACTTGGGATCAGGAGCCACGGGTTACAACTTAGGACCTGGAGCAGGAGTAAGGTAGGCAAAGTCTGGAAGGTTCTAAAGAAGGCACAGCCCTCCCTTCTGGCAGTATAGCTCCCCCAGCTTCTCCAGGCCGCCCGAGCAAGTTGGTCCTTCTCAGGGCCACGCGTGCCCCCTCTGAGCTGCCTTCGGCCTCTTCCTGCGACCAGCCGCTCACAACACCATTTCTCGACGCCCTCACGTGCATTGCCCGCAGCAGCTTCTGCCGCCATCGACTTCACTGCAGGGCCTCTTCCGGGCCTGTTGCTCCCAGCTCTGCCTCAGCGCCCTCTCTGGGCCTCTCGCTGTCCTCAGTGTCACAACCTTCATCCTGCGGGATGAAGTCGGTTCCATGCCTTTCCCTCCGTCCCTCTTCTCGCCACCGCCCCGATTCTGCTTCCATCTGCCCAGCTCTGTGCTTCCAGAATCTGTTGACACTTCTCTTCCACTTCAAGGCCTGGCTCTCCCACCAGGGCCACGCGCCGGTAGACCACCGACCCAACCCTTCATTTGCATAGTACGCTATCATCACTGTCCCCACACCATTTACTTAGTCTGTTGACCAATCAGTCCCCTGCAAGGTGCAGCCTGTAGCCCAGGACCAGACGCAAAGCCAAGTTGTTTATAGTTTGCCCAGGAAATGTCAACCAACTGGATCTAAGTAACAAATTCTCTGCGGGGGGGTGGGGGGGGTAGAAAGCTAGGGCAAAGCTTTCAGGAGAAAGTTTTCCAAGTCACCACGAGTGAGTCCATCGTCCTACCATGAACAGCGGCAACATGTAGGGCCTGAAGATAGGCATTTCTGACCGTTCCCTGGACACATGGATGCTAACTTATGCCCCGGGGACCATCGTGCTGGGGTGCATTCCTGGACGGTAGAGGCGCGTCAGAGAGGTGCTGGCTGTGTGAGTGCTGGGCACAGAACCCGCTTGCTGGCTGGAGAGCTCAGCCGAGGGCAGGAGGGCTGCTTTTCTGGATTCTAAAGAGGTCACCAGGGGGCTCCGTCCCCATCGAGGCCAGGGAGTGCACCCACCCCTCCCAGAAGGTCTCCCCTCCCAGGAAGTTTAAAACTGCTGACTCAGCCGCCAGTCAGAGACGCTGTCTGGAGGGATGGGAGCTCAGGATTCCAGGATTGCTTTTCCACTTCTGGGAGCTGGAGGCGGAAAGGATATTGGCAGATCCCACGATCCTCCCTTCCATTGGGTCAGAATCCCAGCCCCGTTTCCTGCAGCCACACGGAGTGAGCGCATGGCCTCTGCCCCCCAGGAGCTACCAGCTCCTTGGGGCCGCATCGCATGTCTGAGCCATCTTTGTAGTCAGCTCTTCCCATTCGACGCTCAGAACTGTGTTTTGTATCATTTCCTGAATGGGCCATTTCTTTTAGACCTCGCCCCCCCACCCCCACCCCAGCCCCTGGCTCAGGTTGTCTCCACCCTCGCCCCCCACCCACACGTGCTTCTTCCTGACGATTGCTCTAAGTCACCACTCATCCCAGTGAATAATCAACAGAGAGCTAGCTGGTGGGAGGATTTCAAGATCAGACAGAAGAGACCTTAAGTGAGACACCTTTGTTCTCAAGGAAGCCCCTCTTCCGCTGGGCTGCCTCTGGCCGGTGTAACGCGCAAGGAGAAGGAAGCAGTTGACCAGGCTTTGCTTCTTGCTGCCTTGTTGGGTAAGCTCGAACCACCAACCTTTGGGTCAGTTGTCAACTGCAAGCCATTGGTATATTCTGGGACAAAGAAGACCACGCCACCAGGGTCAAAGATCATCTAATGAAGAAGATAAACTATTGTCCTGAGACCATCTTTGAACCTTCGACCCGAAGTGCCCCCCAAAGTCTTCCCACTACCAAACCCCAAGGCAGCTCCAGTAGAAAGGTATGTCTTTTAAGAGGTCCCGGGAGGGTACTCCAAAAGGGAGTGGCGATTTTCCATCCAGCTCTTCATTCCCTTTTTTCACGGACTCTTCAAAGCCCCTTTTGTGATGGGGTCAAACTGGCAGCAGCAGCCTGGCAGCGATGGTCACGCACATAGCGGGCAGCGACGGTATCTTAAGGGGGGAGGAGCGACTCAGAAAAGGAGGCTCCTCGGCTGTGTTTAATCACTGAGCTGCACACACAGAAATTGTCGACTTGGTGTGTGTCCGCTAAAATTATTGGATTGGTGTACTTTTGCTCAAAAGACATATATTTAACAACAAAATCATTAAGTGATAGAAAAAGACATAACAATCATAAATATATACTCGCCTAGCTTAAGAGCCTTAAATAATAAGAGCAGACACGGATGGAATCGAAGGGAGGTGCACAGAGTAATTGGAGGTTTCAATGGACCATGTTCAACAGTGGACAAAACAAGTAGGAAGAAGAACCGTAACGAATTAGAGGACTTGAACATGACGGTAAGCCTGTTTGAACATCACAGGAAACCAACTAGGCCGCGGTTCTCACCCTGTGGGTCACAGCGACCCTTTTGGGGGTGGAACGACCCTTTCACAGGGGCCGCCTGATTCGTAACAGTAGCAAAACGACAGTGATGAAGTAGCAATGAAAATACTGTGATGGTTGGGGATCAGCACCACATGAGGCACTGTATGAAAGGGTCCCGGCATGAGGAAGGTGGAGACCCGCTGGATGAGACCCAGCAGGCAGGGAGCGCACACAACAAAGCAGCCTGTAGCTCAACAGCAGAACAACAGCCTTCTCTAGTACACGAGGACCACTCTCCAGGAGAGGATTTAAGTTACGCCCCCACAACAAGTCTCGATGAATTCCAGAACACTGACATCATACACAATAGCCTCTCTGACCACAATGGGATAAAATACACCCACTCAAGGGCCAGGCCAGATGTGGCCACCTCTGGGCAGGTCGCCGAGGTGCTAATTTCACAGCCTGTCTGGTTCCTTGTACACCGTTTGGCTCCTGCATCGACGGGAAGTCTCATGCATTCCCTTACTAGTGCCCTCCAGGCTGGTTTGCAGTGGGGATGCACTCAGGACTTTGAGTGGCTAGCTGCTCGTCTTTCCTGGAGAAGCTGTTTGTCACGGGGAGTTGACTGGGAGATGGCCAACTTTAGCGGCCAGGGCTGCTTGGTTGAGCAAGGGTCTCCTCCTCCCACCCCCTAGTCAAGGTTGGGGTGGAGGTGGGCCGAGCTGGGCAACTGGTGTGGCTATGAGAACAGGGATTCCAGGGTGGCGTAGGGGGCTGCGTGTTGGGTTACAAACCACCAGGCCAGCAGTTCGAAACCACTGTGGGACTAGGATGAGACTTTGTATCCCCATAAAGCTGTATCGTCCTGGAAATCCACAGGGACAGTTCTACCCTGTCCTTAGAGGGTTGCTGTACTTGGATGGCAGGGAATTTGGTTTGAATTTGATGGGAGAGGACGGAAGGTGGCATTGCTTCTTATCGCCTGGCTCAACTTCAGCGAGTTAGTTGTTGCAAGTCAGAAGAAACGGGGCCTCCGCTCTTCTGTAGAATGGGGGCGGCAGTCCTCGCTTTCCAAGCGGTGCTAAGGAATAGCAGAGAGGACCACTTCATGCCAGCCTCAGGTAGGGGTCGACTGTGGGCCGGCTCCCTCCTTCCACCAGAACCTGTCTCAGCCACTCCCCACTAGGAAATGTGTGAAAATCTCCCTGATGTCCATCTTTCCCAGATGCTCCTGAATTTCCTTAGAGTCAGCGCGGACGGCAGTCGGAGAGGGGAGAACTTCAGGGCCAGAGGTGAGCTGGTTCACCTGGAAAAGCAGCCTCAGACAGGAGGGAGGAAAATGGTTAAAGGATTAAATCCAGAATAATCCTATAAGCCCCGAGGGGCTCAGAAAGCCCTAAGCTCCAGACTTCAGATCCGTTCTCCGAACTCACAGGCAGCACCGGCGTCGGCAGGCAGGGGTGGGGTTCCAGTGCACCACGCGGTCAGTTATTTTCTCAGAAAAATTCCCTCGGCTTGGCCCATTGGCCAGCACCCCTGTCCCTCCCTCAATCTTGTCATGGTTTTTAATAACAATGAGTGAGCTGCAGGAGAGGGGAAAATGTTGCTAAAATGCCATAAAAATAAAAATTTAATTCAAATACACAAGTTGTGAAATTATATCCTTGTAAAGTGAGACATCTCGGGACTCTGCTTGGAACGGAGCTGGTCCCTGGGGCTCTCACTGGCCCCTCCGGAGACCTAGATGGAGAGGACACGGCCTCACTCAAGTTGCCGGCTGAATGACGCGGCCTCTTCTGGCTTGTCCTCCCCAACCACCAGCACCCCTCCTGGTGAAACAGATCCCCGATGTCCTGCTAATAAAGGCCAGGGGGACCTTGAGGTTGGGGAGGAGGGTCTTACAGGACAGGAGGCAGGCCCTGGGTCCCGGTGGGAACTGAGCGCCCGAGGGCTGTTGGGGTTCAGGTTTCATGTCCACTGCGCCCCCCTGACAGAGAACAGAGAACTGGCCTGACCACCAGAGGCCGGGAGCTGGGGCACTCTGGTGACGTCACGAGCAGTCTTGGTGTAAAATGAGTTGAGTAGGTGACACCGGTGCACACAGGTCTCCAAGGGGCACGTTTCCCCTCTGTTTTGAATTCTGGCTAGTATGCCTCCCCTGCCAGGAGCAGCGGTGGTTCCGGGGCAGAAGTCTCCCCTTCCTACCGGGAGGTGTGAGTTCACTTCTCCGCTAGCGTGCCACCTGCCTCCCGGGTACCTCTCAGCTGTCAGCCTTGCTTTGGTATGATCCCGAGCAGCTTCCGGCAGAGCTTTCCGACAGATGAATTAAGAAGAAAGGCGTGGGGCTCCTACTGCCCTCAGTCCAGCCAACGAAGCCCCGTGGATGAGAATGGTCCAGTGCCCAGCCTGCTCGGGGCGGGCTGGCGTAGGGCGGGGCAGCGCTCTGTCCTGTTCTGCACACCCGGGGTCGCAGGGAGTCAGGGCTCAGCTGGACAACCACGTTCTCCCCGCCCAGAAGTTGCCGCCTTTGGCCCGTTTCACAGGTGGGGGATTTTAGTCAGATTTTGTTTGAACAAAGTGTGCGGAGGCCAAAAATGTTTGGAACCTCTGAGGACGCCTCTGGCTGGAACGGCCTGTGACCTGCCCTGTCCTGTCTGACTCCCACGGCTCTCGGTCAGCAGCTCCTGGGGACTGCTCCCCTGCCCCGCGCCCATCACTCCCCTGCCCCACCTCTATCTTGGATTTGGGGTTATTTTTGAGCCACGAAGCTCCCCTCGAGAATCCTAGGCAAGCTGCCAATCTTCTTTCTCCCTCACAAACCACAGACCAGGAAGAAAAATAGCAAAGGTGGTGAATAGATCTCTTTAACATCAGCAAGCCCCTGGGGCACTGCTTCAGTTTGGGGCAGTTTCCTTGAGGGGCTGTTGGGCGCGGAAGGTGGAGCTGGACGGAGCTGGTGAGCCCAAGAGGATGGTTCAGCTGTGGGCCGTCCTGTCCCCACCCAGAGGGTGCTTTTAAGATAGGAAAGAGGCTCCACTCTCGAGCATAAGTAAGGAGAACATTTACTAAGTCTTCAGAAAGGGCAGACGACACAAAGACACAGACACATGTCCGGATGGCCACATGTGGCCATCGTGGTGTCCCAGGGATCACTGTCAAGGTGCCAGTTCCCTGAGGCACAGAGCAAAGGAGTCCCTCACAAACTCATGATTGGAGGGCAGCAGATCAATGCATCACACTTACAAAGGGGACCCCGATCGGGATACATGCATTGTTAGGTGGGAGAGCTGACAAGATTGCTCCAGAGCCTTCTGACCATGGTGGTCAGGGCGTGACACATGACAGTGTGACCCCCTGGAGCGTCCTCAATGGACACAGCCAGGCAAGCCCCTCCAAGAGACTGCCCTCCCAGGGCTGGCCAGAGACGGGTGGAGGGCTTCTACTTTCCAATGCACTCCGAGGGTAAGAGCCACATCCTTGGTGAATGATCAGAAAGAATTCAGTGGAGGCTTAATCTCTGTGGGGGGCTCTACAAATGGATTTGGGGTGATCACTGTTATCCCTAATCTTTTGCAAACTGGGGTGCTCAGAATGTAAGCTCTGATACCCAGGCGCTCTCCTTGTCTGCTGTGGGCTGACCAGGGATGGGAGTCAACCCCTCATCATGACTGAACACCAGGAACGTGGTGCAGACTTCGCTGACATTTCGAGGACCAGCAAGAAGACTAGGTAGAAACCCCTCTGTAACCCCCTTTTGGTAGCAAGCAGCTGAGCCCCGACTCAAGTTGTTCAGGAAGAATATTGGAAAAAGAAGTCCGTTGGCTTCCTTAAGAAGTGCGAGGAACCATCGTCCCAGTGAACTGCACAACCCCAGGGGGCTCCACGCACACTGTTACATCCTTGTCTTTGACTCGAGTGGACGCAGGGGTCCAAAGACGCCCCTCTTGTCAGTCTCCTTTTAATCTTAGTTTGTTTTCTTTTAGTCTTGGCTTCATTCTGCCCCCCACGATCTTCCACATAGCAGCGAAGGTCACCCCAGGAGCCCCAGACCTACCTCATACCTGCTTAGGGGCCTCAGTGTTTGGGTTAGATTGAGCCAGGCCTGGGTCACGCCCTCTTCTCTCTGCCTGCCCTCCTGGCTGCATGGGCTGGGATACTATATATGTATGGCCACATTTCCAGAAGCACATGGAACTGAGGAATGAGTGTGTGTGTGTGTGTGTGTGTGTGTGCGTGTGTGCTGATATCATAGCCAGGGTAGGGTCAAAGTGTAGCAAGACGAAACATGTGTATCTGAAGAATAGCAGATCCTAAGTCCTTGGAAGGACTGGGAGGGTACATGGGTATGATAGGCAGGTGGATTGAGCCAACCTGGCCAATAGGAACATGTGGGATTAATACGGTCGCCGTTTGATTGGAGGGCAAAGAGATAAACGGCTCAGCAAGGCCTGCCCCTTGCTCCCTTGCTCTCTGGTGATTGGACCGTGTGCGGCTGCTCTAGCTAGCCTCAGCTTGTGAGCTGCACTACCTGTGGGACAAGCCAACCCCGTAGATCATGTCGCTGGAGCTGAAGGATCGAGACCTGCTTCGCCACGCTGCTGGCGTGGACATCGCGTGAGCCTGAGGCTGGGGGATCCTGTCGTCTTGCATTGCTTGAATTCAAACCCATCTGGCCCTGCTTCTCTAAGCTCCTGAGCTGCTGACTGTTGGTGACCTGCCCTGCTGTTTGCTGCGTGTGGGCAGACTCTGCCTGCATTGCCTGAGGGAAGACTCGGCTGTCTGCTTTCTTGACCTTGGACCCTGAGAGCCCTCTGAGTTGAAGAACTTCCGGTAGATTAACTGTTCCACAGAAGTAAGTTGGACTGAGTCCTCTGTACTGCTGTGTGGACTAATTAGCTGTTACAGTTCTTCGTGCTGTATAACTCTATCCATGTAGATACGTAAAATCACAGTGTCCTGGTTTTCTTTCTCTGGAGAACCCTGCCTAACACAGTGGTGGATGGAGTAGGTACCAGTTGGATTTGAACTCAAAGGGTCAAGGTAGCTTAGTTGCATGCAACATCTTGCATACATTCTGGGCTTTCAAGAAGCCCCAAAACTCACACTGGGGCTCCAGTGAGGGACCCCCATCTTGGACCCTATTTTTCTCTCCAGTGTTTGCTTTCCCCCTCTACCCTCTCATTTCTCTCTTTCCTCGCACACAGCAGATTCCCAGGCTGAGCTCCTGGGATGGCTAGGGACTGTATCAAGCAGACACTCCTCTGCAAGGTAGGAGCAGCACCCAAGCGCTCAGCTGGGCCACAGCCTGGTGACCCCTCCTGGGGGTGACCTTCTGTAAAAGAGAGAGAATGAGATGCAGCCGAGTCCAGTTCTCTTGTACGCTTCACCTTCGACTGGAGCTGAGTCTCCCATCCCGTTCCTCCATCACCTGTGAGTCACCTGCCCACCCCAGGAGTCATCAGTGGACTACCAACAGTGGATCCCTTCAGCTGAGGAAGATGGATTCGTATTACCTCCGAATCCACCAACCTGTGCCCTCTGCGTTCTCGGCTTCCTGGTCGGCAGCAGGAGCCTGACTGGACGCCCT